>NW_024543085.1:27053333-28369166 GCF_018167655.1 Microtus oregoni
GTCAGTTTCTTGGGTATCTGTTTTCATAGCTTCCATAAAATGTCAGTGTCTTAAGGACAGGGAACCCGGTTGATGTGAGATTTCCCTCTGTGTGCTAATGAATAAAGAAACTGCTTTGGATCTATAGCAGGGCAGAATCTAGCCAGGCAGGGAAAACTAAGCTAAATGCTGGGAGGAAGAAGGGCAGAGTACGAGAGACACCATGTAGCCCCACTGGGGACAGGCACTGGAACTTTATCTGGTAAGCCACAGCCATGTCGCCATACACAGATGAATAGAAATGGGTTAAATTAATATGTAAGAGTTAGCCAATAAGAAGCTAGAGCTAATGGACCAAACAGTGTTTTAATTAATATGGTTTCTTTGTGATTATTTCGAGTCTAAGCTGCCGGGAACAAATGAGTGGCCTCCTCCTACACCTGGTGATTTATTTATTGTCATGCTCTGGTGACAGGCACAGAACTCGCCCACAGGTGTTCAATGTGGCCTGGATTACCCCGCAGGGAAAGCATGTTTGAGTTCCCAGCAGCTGACTCCGAATGAACTATCGGCTAGAGCAAGGCCACATGGCTAGGAGCTCATGTTTAGCCCCGATAAGCTTGACTTCAACTCCCAGGCTTGCTCCCAGGGAGAATTTATTAATCCTGGATACTTTTGCTCAAATTAAAAAATTTAATGGTAGGCTGGGCAGTTGTGGCACATGCCCTTCATCCCAGAACTCTGGAGGCAGAGACAGGTGGATGTCTGAGTTCAAGGCCAGCTTGGTCTATAGAGTGAGTTCCAGGAGAGCCTGGTCTATACAGAGAAACCCTGTCTCAGAAAAACAAAAAACAAACAAACAAAAAAGAAAGGAAAAAGGAAAGACAAAAGAGAGAAAAGAAAAGAGAACTGGCCATTTTCACACATTCAATTCTGTTGAACCATTACCACTGTCTCTCCAGAGCTCATTATATTCTGTGGAACCAAAGCTCTACCATGAGGAAGGCCTCCCCGATCCCACCACTCCCACTGCCAGGCATCTGCAGTTCTACCTCATGTCTCTATGCATCTGAGCATCCTAGCTCCCATACGTGCTAAGCAAGCTCTAGCACATGAGTCAGGTCCCCAGTCTTTTGTTTTGAGATTATATAATTTCTCCTTTTTCTTTCATCCCTCCCACGTACCCATCTTTGCTCTCCTTCAAATTCATTGTCTCTTTCTTTAATTGTTGATATATATGTTGGTATTATATAAATGTAATATATATATATATTCTTAAATATATATATATTCTTAAATAAATATGAATACAGCCTGCTCAGTCCCTATGTTGCTTGTTTGTACAAGTTTTCAGGGATGACCGTTTGGTATGAATAATTAGTTGGGGTGCTCTCTCCCGGGGAAGACTATTCCTCCTGCTGTTAATAACATTCCTTCATTGCCTGTAATTCTCTGTTTAGGATTGAGACCTCGTGAGCTTGCCCCCGTCCATGTTAGCATGCCGATTGGTCGTCTTCCTTTTTAGCTCCTGTGTAGGATACCATGTTTGTGGGACTTCCCAGGTGTAGCTCCTGACATTTCAAGAAGACAGAATCTCACAAGAAATTCCTCATTCCTCTGGCGCCTACAGTTTTCTGACCCCTCTTCCACAACGATCCCTGAGCCTTAGGTGTAGGAGTTACGTTGTACCAGCTGGGGATGGACTCCATAACTCTGCATTTTGATCAGTTGTGGCTCTCTGTAATGGTCTGTGTGTATTGTAAAAAGAAGTTTCTTGATGAGGGTGAGGACTGCACTTATCTGTGGGTATAAGGGTAAGTATGTAGAGTGTAGTTAGGGATTGTGCCAACCACACACAATCTTAGCCAAGTGACAGCTGTGGTTCTTTTCATTTTGAGATAGGGTCTCACTAACTTGTCCAGGTTAGCCTTGCCCTCATTCACTTGAACTTACCAATTGTCCTGCCTCTGCCTCCTGAGCAAGGGCGATTACAGGCCTATTCCCCAGGCTGGCCAAGCTTGTCTGTTTGTGATTGACTTATCTTACCTACTGGAATGTCCTTAAGGTGCAGCTACTCTGTAGCATGTCAGAGCCTTTCCTTCCGTCAGCTGCTGCGTTAGCTGCTTTACATGTCGTGACCAGCTATGTGACAAGAAGAAACTACAGAGAGGGAGGGTTTGTTTTGTCTTACAGTTTAAGGTGACACAGCTCATCAGGGTGGGGACGGAAAATGACAGGAGTGTATACCTGGGCCGTCTCACTTCGTATTTTGCTAGAAGAGGAAGAGAGAAGGCAGGAAGTGGGATAAGGCTGCAGGTATTTGGTGCTGGGGCCTCATGCGCACACACTGTGTTGACTCACAGCCCCTGCCCTCACTATGCCTTGCTCATTCACTTTTCTGTCTGTGGATGCACAGGCCACCTCTACCTTTTGTCTGTCCCAACGGGGCTGCTGTGAGCATGGTACACCTATTTCTTCAAAAATCTGTTTTCAGTTTTTTTGAATATTACCCAGGATTTTACTTGCTTATTATTTTATTTTTCTAAAAATAAAATTGACAAAAATTATCTCTGAGTCATGCTACTTAGCTCAGGCTAGACCCACATTCTATCTCACCTATCCATCTGTCTGTCTGTCTGTCTGTCTTTGTGTGTGTGTGCCATGTGCATGTGTGTGCACATGTGTGTGACTGTGTTCTTTGGTGTGGAGCCAGAGATCAATGGCAGGATGTCTTTCCCCTTTTGCTCTCCACCTTACGTTTTGAGACAGGGTCTCTCCCTGAATCTGGAGCGCATTGTTTTGACTAGACTGGGCTGTCAGGAAGCCCTCAGGATTCCTCTGCTCTACCTTCCAGCGCTGGGGTTACAGATGTGCGCCACCACATCTGGCTTTTTTTTCAATGCAGGAATCCAAACTCAAGTCCTCATGCTTCCTCAGCATCACTTTAACCACTGAGCCATCTCCCAGCCCCTGGCCTGAGTCAGTCAGCTCAGTCAGGCTCCTGAGCGCGGGGCTTGCAGATGTGTGCCGCCCCGCCCAGCTTCTGCTCTTATTTATTTTAAAGTTCACTCTGTTGACGGATCGTGCTGCATGGTCTGCTTGTAAATGTATGCAGCCATGCTGATTTTCTCATGTCCAGTTTTTTCAAGCAATTACCATGCTGTTTTTCATAGCGGCTGCCATGGTGTTATCCTACCCACAATGCACCAGGATCCCCAACCGAACCGCCTCCTGGCCAACACCTGCGTATTGGCCATCAGCCATCCTATTGGGAGTGCTAGGATTTCTCTTTGTGGTTGGATTTGTGTTTCTCTAAGGACCAGTGATGAGAGGGCCATGCGCAGTAGAAGGCAACACCATGGGGTGGGGTGGGGTGCCGTGACCAGACACACCATGAGAACCCTGAGTTCTCTTCATCACTGCAAACAAGGACAAACACCCGTCCTTGCCTCAGGCCCTCTTCCACGAGAGAGAGGTCGCTTGGGAAGAAGAAAGACCCTCTGGCAGGGCTGTAAATAGCTCTGGAATCTGCCCTGACAGGCTCGTCTGTGTGCTGACCAGTGCAGCCGGGCCCCTGTGCCTTCTCATAGATTTACTACTGCCTGAAGGACAGCTCTGACGGCCAGAATGCACCCTGAAAGTCCCTTTGAAGTAAAGCAAGCACTTTTAAGTGCAATCAGCCCCAGAGAACAGATAACCCCAGCTCCCTGCTCCAGGCCCAGGAATGCCTCTGTCTCTAAGCCCAAGCTTGGAGTCAGCCCCTACTGTCCTGGGAGTGGCCCCTGGGCCGTTAGAGTCTCCGATTGCTTTGTGGCGATTGTCTTTTGGTTTGTACCTTTCTTCTGTGCAAACAAGAAGTTGAGGAGGATAGATAAAATTCTAGAAGAAGTACTCTGACCAGAGTTACAGAACAATGTGAGGGCTGGCAAGCGGGGAGTGGGGGGTGGGGGGAGGATGCGGGGGGGGGGGGAGTGGGGGATGGGGGGGAGGATGCCGGGGGTCGGGGAGAAATAAGACAAGTGGCGGAAAAACCACAAGCAGGAGTGGAAGAAAGTGTATGACCGGGCCAGGATGTAAAGAACGAGCTCAGGTTTCCCCAAAACTTGGGGCAGTGTGAGCCTGTCGAGGCAGGAGGTCCAAGAACTCTCAGGATGCCATGGTGGGTGAGAAACGGAGGGAGCTGGGGACTGTGACGGGTGCCGTCAGGTCCCTACTTTCTGTACCCAGATGGTCCCCGTTGGACTGTCGCCACAAGTCTGCCCACTTAGGTGTCTCATGTAACTGTGCTCAGACCGCCCCTTCCCCTTTGTGACAGCGGTCTTCACTTGGCGTTGTGTCCTTGAGTCTTGTCTGTACGGAGCATGGGTCAGAAATTCCTGCTTTCACGAGACTGAGTGATAGCTCGCTGTGTGGAACAGCAGGTCTATGTCCTCCCTTCCTCCGAGGAAGGAATGTTCAGCTGAGGGCCTGTCTCATCCCACTGTCCCACTAAACCACGAGTCCCCTGGAATGTGGTCTTTGCTGTCCCTAAGCTCCCTGACTTCCCATAACCTGTGCTGTTCTCTTTATTCCTGCCATCCTTGCTGCTTCTCAACAAAGAACTTAACTGTGGCCCTGCTTTGATAAGCTTCTAAAAATGAACTCCGGTGAGAACAGCAGATCTTATAGTTAAAAACAACGACAACAACAACCCCAACCTTTGAAGGGCTGGGAAGTTCTGAGTTAACCTCATTCGGTCCTGCCACTGACTGCACTTTCTGACTCCATTTTGAGGGTGAGGAAGTCAGGGATAGGACCCAGAGAGGAGGAGATGATGGGGTAGGAGGAGGGATGGGAAGATGGAAGGACAGCGGCCTGGGCTGCCCGGTTAAGCAATACAGCCAGGGAAAGCAGTCTTGCTTAGAGGCAGCATGGCCTATCCCTTGGCTCCATTAGAGCTTGGACGGTACTGTATGTATCTCTGTTCTCAGTCCTGGACTGGAGGCTCAGCCCAAGAGAAGCCCGTTTAGGCCAAGGGCAGCAGTTCCCAGCCCTGAGATTTACCAGTTACCCTGACACAGGCTCAAGCTGAGGGGACTAGACAGTCATAGAGGGCCCTTGATAGAGCTGGCCGAGAGGTCTAGCCTTAGGCACACAGTGTGATGTCCACGTTACCTATTGTTTCTTGGTGGCTTTCAGTCAGGCTTTCTGGGAGGGGCTCTGGCTCTGGGCAGGGACCACAATTCCTCTCGCTTGGCCCTCCTCCCTCAGTCAGACTTCAGCAATATGTATGGGGATGAAGGAGGTGCATCAGTAGAGGGGAGTGAATGAGGGCACGACTTTGCATGTGGGGTCTGACTCCTGGAGTCTGAAGACTTAACCGCTTGTCTGCCCACCGTGAGGGGCAATGATGTCAGTCTGGACTCTTTTCCTCCTACAAAGCAGTGGTAATATGTGTGCTGTGGGATCATCGGGCCAGACTAACAGAAAAGCTGTTAGAAGGAAGAAAATACCAATGCAGTGTAGACAGCGTAAACATATATTATCTTCCCTTCTAGGGAACGGTGGTGGAGGCTGACTAGCATCTGGGGTGGAGAGAGAAGGTGATTGACACCCTAGTAGGTGCCATGGCAAAGGGAGAGAGCCAGAGATGGAAACTAGTGGCTCCCAAAGTGGGCTGAGGGGCTGTGAAGAGGCCACTTGTATGTATCTTGGGTTGTGTGTTGTGATGTGTTTTCTGTATGTAGTGTATGTGGTGTATGAAATGTTGTGTACATTTTTTTACATGTGATGGTTCAATTTATTTACTTATTTTTTTGTTTTTATTGAGCTATGTATTTTTCTCGACTCCCCTGCCTTCCTCTCCCCTCTCCTTTTACCCTCTCCCATGATCCCCATGCTCAATTTGTTCAGGAGATCTTGTCTTTTTCTACTTCCCATGTAGATTAGATCCATGTATGTCTTTTTAAGGGTCCTCTTTGTTATCCAGGTTCTCTGGGATTATGAATTGTAGGATAGTTTTCCTTTGCTTTATGTCTAAAAGCCACATATCAGTGAGTACATATTATATTTGTCTTTCTGGGTCTGTGTTACCACACTCAATGTTTCCTAGATCCATTCATTTGCCCACAATTTTCAAGCTGTCGTTATTTTTTTCTGCTGTGTAGTACTCCATTGTGTAAATGTACCACATCTTCTTTATCCATTCTTCGATCAAGGGGCATTTAGGTTGTTTCCAGGTTCTGGCTATGACAAACAAAGCTGCTATGAACATAGTTGAGCACATCTCCTTGTGGCACGATTGAGCATCCTTTGGATATATACCCAAAAGTGGTATTGCTGGGTCTAATTTTCTGAGAAATCACCACACTGACATTCAAAGGGGCTGTACCAGCTTGCTTTCCCACCAGCAATGCAGAACTGTTCCCTTTACCCCACATCTTCTCCAGCATAAGTTGTCATCAGTGTTGTTGATCTTGGCCAATCTTACAGGTGTAAGATGGAATCTCAGAGTTGTTTTGATTTGCGTTTTTCTGATGACTAAGGATGTTGAATATTTCCTTAAGTGTCTTTCAGCCATTTTAGATTCCTCTGTTGAGAGTTCTTTGTTTAGGTATGTACTCCATTTCTTTTTATTGGATTATTTGTTCTTTTGATGACTAATTTCTTGTGTTCTTTGTATATTTTAGAGATCAGCCCTCTGTCTAATGTGGGGTTGGTGAAGATCTTTCCCCATTCTGGAGGCTGCTGTTTTGTCTTGTTGACTATATCCTTTTCAGGAGGTCTCATTAATTGTTTCTCTCAGTGTCTGTGCTACTAGGGTTACATTTAGGAAGTGGTCTCCTGTGCCAATGTGTTCAAGTGTACTTCCCACTTTCTCTTCTGTGAGGTTAAGTGGTTGGTTTTATGTTGAGGTCTTTGATTCATTTGGACTTGAGTTTTGTGCATGGTGATAGATATGTATCTATTTTCATTCTTTTACATGTTGATATCCAGTTATGCCAGCACCATTTGTTGAATATGCTTTCTTTTTTCCATTTGATATTTTTTGCTTCTTTATCAAAGAGATCAGGTGTTCGAAGATGTGTGGATTGATATCCAGGTCTTCTATTCGGTTCCATTGGTCCTCCTGGTTGTTTTTTTTTTTTTTTATGCCAATACCAGGCTGTTTTCAGTACTGTAGCTCTGTAGTAGAGTTTGAAGTCAGGGATTGTGATGCCTTCGGAAGTGCCTTTATTTTATAGTATTGTTTTGGCTAATCTGTCTTTTTTGCCTTTTTATATGAAGTTGAGTATTGTTCTTTCAGTGTCTGTGAAGAATTTTGATGGACAGTACATTGAATCTGTAGATTGCTTTTGGTAAGATTGTCATTTTTACTGCGTTAATTCTGCCTACCCAAGAGCATGGGAGATCTTTCCATTTTTCTGGTGTCTTCTTCAATTTCTTTTCTTCAAAGACTTAAAGTTCTTGTCATACAGGTCTTCCACTTGTTTGGTTAGTTACCCAAGATATTTATGTTATTTTTAGTTAATGTTAAGGGTGATGTTTCTCTGATTCTTTCTCAGCCCATTTATCAGCTGTGTAAAGGAGGGCTACTGATTTTTTTAGAGTTAATTTTGTGCATACATTTTTGCATGTGTGTGTGGTATGTGTTGTGGTCTGTTGTGTTGTATGTTAAAATGAGTATTGTATATATGTTATGTTATATATTGTGTGTGTATATGTGATGTTGGTGTGGGTGTGGTGTGTACTATGTACTGTAGCATTTATATTGTGTATTGTCCATGATATTGAGTATGTGTGTGTTGAGTATGTATTATATAGTGTGCATGATATTGGGTGTGTGTGCTTGTTGATTATGTAGTGTGTTGTATAGAATATGGGGTTTGTGTTGTTTAGTGTTTTTATTGTGTGTAGTGTGTATGATATTGAATATGTATGTCTTGTCTGTTGTTTGTGTTATGTATGATGTTGGGTATATGAATGTATGTGTGTTGTAGTTTGTATATATTGTGTGGGTTATGGAGGCCCCTCAGCTGTTCTTTCCCTTTCAGGGTGGCCTCTGACTGGAGCTGCCCTTTAAGTAGCTGCTCCTGAGTGTAATGGTCAGGCCATGTGGCATGTGGCCTGTGCCCGCCACCTGGTGGCCCAGAGTGGTACAGAGAATAAACCAGTTTCCCTATCTTTGCCCTGTTCCTGTGTGTGTGTGTGTGTGTGTGTGTGTGTGTGTGTGTGTGCGCATGTGTTTGTGTGTGTGCGTGCGCATGCCTCTATTCCTGTACCAAGGGGTTGAGTTTCTCTCTGGGGTTCCTCAACAATTAAATCCAAAGCAACACATTTTTCTAGATGGAAGTTGACACAGATGAGCAGGGGACCTGGAAGTTGGTGGCTCCTTCTGCATGGCTATACAGAGGGACACCTGTGTGACACCCATTGAGAATCTGGTAGCCCTTTCATGGTGGCCTCTCCAGAATCCCGGGACAATGTCTGTCTGCCAGAACTTGGGAGCCATGACGCGGTGGTGATAGTTGGCAGGGTGGGGGTGGGGGTCTCTGGTCAAGTAAGACAGCTTAATTTTTTTAAAATTAGGATTTAATAAAGACACAGAGGAGTTATTTGGATTGAATGGAAATCACATCGCGTGGTTTTACAGATCACGAATGCTGTGGCCATGCAGGGTCCTGCAGAGAGCTGGCCCCAGCCCACAAGATACTGCGCATGGGCTGCCACCCCGTCCTCTATAGGGGACTCACTCATTCTCATGTCACTGGGTTAGGCTTTAGAGTATTTTCTGAATGCTCAGACCAAGTCTGCTGCTGTGCCCCACACTGGGGACGGAGTGGCTAAAACTCAAACTGTCCCCCAGGGGCAAGGCTGCTTCAGGACAATGTTCCCATGAAGCTGCAGCCGCAAGGTCCTGCTCGTTAGTGGCCTGCGGCGACTCAAGACCCCAGCGGGGTTTCCCCTGATTTGCCCTTGTGAAACACATCAAATGCTCTAAGATGTAGATAAAACAGGTCTGGGCTGGAGTCAGTAATGAGATTTTTTTAATTAAAAAAGTTGTGAATGTGTGCCTGTTCCCGGACATGGGCGTCTCAGGTCAGAGGACAACTTTCAGGAATCCTGAACTTGTATCTTCAGGCTTGGTGGTAGGTGCCTTTAGCCACTGAGCCAACACCCACCGACCCAGGAATGAGAAACCAGCTTTTCTCAACCATGTCTGGACAGGAGAGCTGAGATAGTGCAGTGAATGTAGGATGACAGGGTGGTAGCCTCCCAGGGCAAAGCCCAGCGCCGTGCTCAGAGAGCTGGGCCCCTCTGTTGATCCGCCCGAGTTAGAAGACTGAGCTGTGCCTGTCCACTGTACTGACGGTCAGTTGTTACGGGTGCCAGCTGTGGCTGCACCATCCATGGGCTTTGTTAAGGCAGCTTCGTTCTCTGGCACTAAGTGGGCTGTTGAATAGTAAGAAGTGTCTTCTTTAAGACTTATTTATTTATTATGTATACAGTATTCTGTCTGTATGTCTGCCAGCAGGCCAGAAGAGGGCACGAGACCTCATTACAGATGGTTGTGAGCTACCATATGGGTGCTGGGAATTGAACTCAGGTCCTCTGGAAGAGCAGTTAGTGCTCTTAACCTCTGAGCCATCTCTCTGACCCAAGAAGTGTCTTTTTAGAAAGGGTTTGTTTTTATACTCATGTGCGCCTGCGTGCAAGTGTGCATACCACATGGGTTTAGTTCATGAGTGTGCGCCTGCATGCATGTGAGTATACCACATGAATTTCATGCTCACAGAGTCCAGAAGAGGGTGCTGGATCCCCTGGAACTGGAGTTGCAGAAGGCTCTAAGCCATCATGTGGGTGCTGGGGATTAAGCCTGGGTCCTCCACAGGATCAGCTGGTGCTCTTTACTGCAGAGTTATCTCTCCAGACCCAAAACAGCAAGAGTTCTCAAAGATGTTATTATAATGTGTCCCCCACCCCGCAGTCCTACTGTGTGTACCTGGCTTGCCTGAAGCACAGTAGCTGAGAGCTATTTATTCTCCAGAATGTACAGATTATTTCAACCGCTTAACCAAGAAGATGAACAGACAACATTTTCAGAAAGACCCACTCGAGGAAACAGAGAGGCCATCTACGGCAACATTAGTATACATGAGTTCTGGAGTCATTAGCTCAAGATGACAGATAATACTGATTCACAGCCATTAATTTAAAATGTAATTAAAAGAGAAAGATTAAAAACAGAGAACAGATAGGGAAGATGTTAATTGGATAGCCAATTTAAGTTAGGCCTCGGTGTAAGAATAACTCAGCAGGTTTTGTGGGAGAAGTCACTCCTCAGGTATTTGGGTGTTTGATCTTCTGGGTGAGTGGAGTTGGCTCCAGTATGGGCTGACTGCAGATCTCTGGTGGCAGTGACCTCCCGCTTACAGTTCTGGAGACCCCACTTTTGGAAATGACTTCTTTCCATCAGAATCTGGTGCGAAGAGGGCAAGCTGAGCTTCCCGTAATGGCACACACCTGCCAACCAGCCTCTGGCAAACTTGACTCTAGCCTGGGCTACACAGTGAGACTTTGTCTCAAAATCAAACAGAAAAAGAAAGAAAAAGAACCAACCTCCCTTCCCCCAAAGTGGTTTGACTTAAATTTCAAATGCTCTCCCTTCTTGCTTAGCCTGCACAATGGACCCCAAAGGGATGAGATTTGTTTGTTTATTTATTTATAGCTATCTATGGTATCACTATGTAACCAGGCTGATCTTGAAGTTGGGCCCTACCTTTCAGAGGCCCCTGAGTGCTGAGATTAAAGGCATGTGCCACCATCATCCCCAGGATGTAAATGATTCTTTTTAAAAAAATATTTTTATGTGTGAATGAGTGTTTTGCTTTCATGTATGTCTGCAGCACATGTAAGCAGTGTCCACGAAGGCCAGAAGAGGGCATCATAGATCTTGAGACTGGAATTAACAGATTGAGCACAGCTATGTGGGTACTGAGAATTGAATCCAGGTCCTTTGGAAGAGCAGCCAGTGCTCCTAACCACTGAGTCACCTACTCCAGCTCCTGCAACTGGTTCTTGAAGATGTGGAAAACCTTATTCTCTTTATCTATGGAGTAGGCATGGACGCAGTGTATCTCCTGAGGAAGGAGAATGCAGGAAAATAAACTGTCTTCACAGGTCCCTTAGAAGGACAGTTATAAACAGCCAGAGCTGAGACATGTTGGCGTACAGCCTTTCACAGTCTGACTGACTGCTCAGGGCTGTATGGGCTGCAGGTCTTGAGGCTCCTGGTTTCTGAGCTCTAGGGTCCTCACCTGTTCACCTCAGGCCAGGTAAACAGACTCTTAGCTCCTTCTAAGTGTGGTGTGCTTTCCCTCACACGCGGCAGCCATTAACCCACAGAGGTGTTGGAAAACCAGAGGCTGCGTGGGGAGTTGAAAAGCGCTGGCTGGCCTAGGACTTGGGAGTCCCCAAAATATTTCCACCATGGCCACAGAGGGTAAAAGCCAACCTGAAGCTCTTTCCATAGGCCTGAAGCTCTGCTATCAGTCCCTGGTGAGTTCCAGCAGCGCCTGCCTGTCTTGGAGGCTGCAGGCTATGCATGAAGACAGGAGGGTCTCCTAGAAGCAGGCCCGCGGGAAGGGGCTCACTCTCTAAAGTCTGATGTGTGGGCGGCACCAAATGGGAGCTGGCAGCTGCCACCTGCTGGGTCCAAACCTGTTTCCAGGGCTACCAGAGTCACGATCAGAGGAATCACACGTCCCTGCAGGCACCCCTGATAGGAGAGGCCAGGAGGGACTGGAGGTGGGTGGGACAGGCCAACACAGGAAATGCCTGCTGGGCCTAAAAATAGTGTGGGAGGGAACAGGAAACAGAAACTTCGGGCCAACGTGGAAATGCTTTCGGACTGATCAGGAAATGAGGAGTGGGGCTGGAGGGGTAGCCACCACCCTGTTGCACACCCCCAGTCTCCGTGTCTGGCTGGGGGAGGGGAAGACTGCGTCCCACCTGCCCTCTCTTTGTTCCTAAGCCACACAGTTATGCCCTGCTGATCTGTAACCGCACGTAGATATCACCCAGTACTTGGATGGCGTCCTGGTGTTCCCAGAACTGAGGTGGTTCCTGGGAAGTGGGGGCCCAGCAAGATGGTCGAGTTGGTAAAGATACTAGGGGCTGGGCCCAGTGATCTGACTTCTATTCCTGGGACCTGTGGTGGAGAGAACTGACTCTTGCCAGTTGTCCTTTGACCTCCACATGTCCCTGCTCCTCTCCTCCACATAAATGTAATAAAAAAATTAAAACCGGAGAAATAAATTCTGCAAGCAAGAAACTCGAGGGTCTTCTGGAAGGGCCCAGCCGTCTTCAGATTTTACACATGAGTTCCTCTTGTCTGGGTAGTGAACACTTAGGGGTTTGTTGAGACTCCCCAGCCTAGGCTGAACCTTACTTAGCCCAATTAGTGTAGACCCTGGAATGGGATTGGACAACTGTTTCAGTTTTAAATTATTATTTTTTTATATTTATTTAGTTTATCAAGCCTGGTGTCTATAAAGGTGAGAAGAAGCTGCTGCTTGGAGAGGGTGATGGAAAAGGAAGGAACTCAGGCTGGGAGCTGAAGATCAGCCTGCCTTGGGGGGGCGTGGCTTGTCTCTTAAGAGACAGGACAGGTCATTACACCTTGGGACTGGAGTTAAAAATGGTTGTGAGCCACTGTGTGGGTACTAGGATCTGAACCTGGGTCTTCTGTAAGAGTGGTAAGAGCAAGCAATGTTTCCAGCCCCATTTTCTTTCTCTTTCCCTCCCTCCCTCCCTCCCTCCTTTCCTCTTCTTTTTTTCTTTTCTTTTTTCTTTTCTTTTTTTTTTTTGACAGAATTTCTGTGTGTGGCTTTGGAGCCTGTCCTGGCACTCGCTCTGTAGACCAAGGCTGGCCTCAAACTCATAGAGATCTGCTTGCCTCTGCCTCCCGAGTGCTGGGATTAAAGGTGTGTGCTACCACTGCCTGGCCTTTTAAAAGATTTACTTTTAAAAAATTGTGTGTATACGTGTGTGTGTGTGTGTGTGTGTGTGTAACTTCAGAGCCCAGAAGAGGGCATCAGATCCTCTGGAGATGTAATTCTAGGCGATTGTGAGTCACCCAACATGGGTGCTGGGAACTGAACTCCAGACCTCTAAAAGAGTAGCAGTTCTCTTAACTACTGAGTAGTCTTTCCAGTCCCCAGATGGGATTTTTCCCAAGTCTTGCAGGAGTATGGCTCTTTTATGCTGCTGTCAGCTGTGACATTAGCTTGGATAAAGCCATATAGGGTGCTGCCTGGACCACCAGAGTCTTAATCTGTGGTCCATACTGGAGGCTGGAGCTTTGCTTTGTACTAAGATGTGTAATGGTAGCCTTGGGTGGACTTGGAGAAACACCTATCCAGTCTTCTGTTCCGTATGTTTCTGCTAGCTCTGACCGTATTGAGACCAAATGCGATTATCAGTGTTACTGTTACCCAAGCGCACTGCTCCCTGGAACTCCTCAGGGCTCTTGTGACAAAGGATGCTAGTTGTCAGTGTGCTTTGTGCTTTGGCTGGGGTCAGCCCATTCATGCGTATTCTGATTTCTAAGGCCCATGTTGTTGGAATAATCCCAGACCTGCAGGGATGAACTCCCACAGCCCAGGGGCTGAGGGAAGACACATGGGTGACCCATTCCACTAGATGCAAGGTTAGTAGCCAGTAAATCATGTGATCTCCAGGAGAGCAGGCTCCAGGCTGCTTGAGGAAGCAGACATGTCTGTTCCTTTTGCTCCTGAACCTAGGTGGTTCTGGGGGTTCAAACCCAATTTCTTTGTGGGTATGCTTTAGGACTCTACAGCTCCGGCCATTGGGGTTACCCTCCACTTTTTCTGAGGCAGAGTTCCAGGTGGCTCAAGCTTGAAATTACTATGTCACCTACGAGAGTGGCCTTGATCATCCTGCTTCCCCTGTGGACTGCATCACCGTGTTTAGTTTATACAATGCTGAGGACTGAGCGTGCTTCATGCGTGCTAGGCAAGAACCCTACCCATTGAAGCACAGCCCAGTTTTGCCCTTCTCTTTCATGGCTATCCTGACTTCCTGTTTAAGCATCCCCCGAGCGTGATGTGGTGGGGACAGCAGGTGCTTACTCCTGAGTTCTGGATGCTGTTGTACCACTTGATGTTGTTGAGAACCAGCAGCAAGCTGAGCCTGGACGGGTGCCAGTGGCCCACGGCCCATGGACAGCCTATCTTCAGATGTTATCTATAGCTGGGGTGCCCTGAGTCTGGGGGACCTCTCAGGAGCAGGGGATGGATGACCTACAGGCTGGGTACAGACAGCTGGGGCTCTATGCAGGGAGCTGAGAACTAAGGTAAGGCCACAGGAGCCCAGAGGTGGGGCGGCGAGCACCATACCCACACGCCACCTGGTACTCACAGCCATTTTCTCCACAGGGTATGAAGAAAAGTCTCCAGACAGGGTAAGTGGAGAGACAGACTAGAACCACAGAGGTCTAGATTGATCCCATCCCATGTCCCTGTCCTTCATTCCCTGCCCATCAGGGGCAGGACCACTCCTCAGCTTGGGCCCTACTTGAATCTGTGGGGCATCAGACAGCCCTGAGAGGGGAATGAGCAGAGGAAGCTGGACAGTCTTAGAGTCCACAGAGCTGCCCTGGTGATGGAGCAGAGCAGATTCATGTTTTCTGTAAGCCTGGGAGGTCTTTGTTGAGGAGTGCTGAGGGGGACTCCATTCTGGATGGGAAAGCTCCAACTGATTCTTCACTGGGGTCCCAGTCCCACCCTCTCCATCTTTCCTTTCTCTACTTCATGGGACCTGCTGCCCTGCTCTTCTTCTTTTCTTTGAAAAGAGATCATTTATTTATTTTTCAGCATCTGTGTGGGAATTCTGCCTGTGTGTATGTATTGTGCCTTGTGTTCAAGGAGATCCAAAGAGGACATCAGCTCTCCTGGAACTGGAGTCTCAGATGTTCATGAGTTCTTACTTGGGTGTTGGCAACTGAACCCTGGTCCTCTGCAAGAGCAATGAGCACACTCATAAGCACCGGGCCGTCTCTCCAGCCCCTAGCTCAACCACTTTATAAGGAAGTCTAAGCTGTTTGCTGCCTCCCCGAAGCCAGAAACACAAAAGCATGTTTATAAATTTTGATTTTGTTTTCAGAACAGCTAAAGGAACACAATTGGCATTTAAGGGGGCTAAAAACCAAGTGCATGGATTCAGGGTGTGTGTGTGTGTGTGTGTCTGGTGGTGGTGGGGTCCCTGGGCATTGCCGTGCTCCCTTCTGTAGAGGGAACGATTGGTTGCACATTAAGTGTTCCGGGTAGATGAGGGCTCAGTGCAGCTGTTCAGGTAAGATGCTCTGCAGTGGGCACAGCTAGCTGTTTATGCATTATATGGTTACTTGGTTACTTTATAGTTCAAGAGTGCCCGGAGGAACCCATACGCTCATTTGCCTGTTTTTTTGTGACTTAAGAGCAGTTTTGCCATTTGGAAGTCCTTGTGGAGGCTTGGAGTTCTGAAGTCTTTGCATCTGGTCTCACTTTCTGTTATATAACTGATTCAATAGAAGTGGAGAGCTTGTGTGGTTAAGGAGAGAGCCCCTTAGGAGCCATGTGACCCAAGCAAAGTGCTCTTCTGAGCCCCAATTTCTCCTCTTGTACAATGAAGAGATCATATCGCCCACCTTCCAGGACAAGCTCAGCAGTGTGCCAATCCTCTTTGAAGTACAAAGTGTGTGCAATCAGGGTATTATCCCTCCTGCCATCATTCAGTGTGACATTGTTTCCATGGGAAAGTCTGAATTGCTTTATGACAATTGGATTTGCAATGTCGTTTCCAGGAATGCATTTGTCTCGAAGCAGTCGTTGGCCAAGAGCAACATAACCTGACCCAGGAATAAAATGCATCTGTGCTGGCACACAGAGCTGTCTAGGAAGGCTTGGCAGAAAAAGAAAAGGAGAGAAAAAGACTTGTACAGGCGGGGAGGCTTGTGCTGTTCCGCCGCACTTTCTACAATGGAGTTCTTGGGTAGCGTTCTCCAGAGAGACAGGAGAAAGCCAGGAGTGTGTGATGCAGTCATCATCTGTCTGTCAGTCTGTCTGTCTATCTATCTGTCTGTCTGTCTGTCAGTCTGTCTATCTATCTATCTATCTATCTATCTATCTATCTATCATCTATCTATCTACTCATCTATCTATCATCTATCTATCTATCTATCTATCATCTGTCTATCTATCTATCTATCTATCTATCTATCTATCTATCATCTATCTATCTATCATCTATCTATCTATTCATCTAACTATCTATCATCTGTCTATCTATCATCTATCTATCTATCTATCTATCTATCTATCTATCTATCTATCTATTGTCTATCGATCATGTTTCTCTTTCTTTCTCTCTTTCTTTCTTTCTTTCTTTCTTTCTTCCTATTCTCTCTCCCCCTGCCTTCTCTCTCTCCCTCTCTGTTTCCCCCACCTCTCTCTCCCTCCCTATCTATATAGCTAAAAGAAATGTCTTGGGTTGGATTGGCAGGTTAGTGACCAAGAAGAATAGCAATTAGAATCCAGAGGTCATCTTCTGGGAAGAATTCCCTCTGTCTGGGCAGGTCAGTCTTTGTTGTGTTCAGGCCTTTAAGTGCCTAGCTGAGGCTCACTCACATCCCATAGCTAATCTGCCTTATACAAAGTTTTGGGATGAATGTATTTGTCTTATGTACAAAATTCTCACCCCTAAAACATTTACAATAATATTTCATGAAATATCTTGGCATGGTGGCCCAACCAGTTGACACACAAGATTCACCTCCCGGGGATGGGATGTGGTTCAGTGGCAGAGCAAGTACTCAGCATGCGGAGAGTTCTGGATGTGAGCCTCAAAATCAGCAGAGTCACCCTCCACCTCCCTCCTTAGGCCTCCCCTCCTTCCTCTCCCCACAGGGCCCCAGCAACCACCCAGAAGTTGCAGCATTTTTTCTTCCTTGTGTGTTCATAGGAAAACTTAACTTTTTGTGTCCCCAAGGCAGATCAAGTGACAGCTTCCACTGAGCTGTGTGGCCTGGTGAAAGATTTACAAGGAGGATGAACTGAGGAATCACTAGTTCTTACCCATCATACCCCCTGTGAGAGACCATCTGGTCCAGGCAGTATTCGCTGGTGTGTGCGGGTGTGCGTGCGTGTGTGTGTGTGGCTCTCACCTCAAGCTTCCATAAACATCCTTTTTATATAACATGAGCTTGGGGGTTGGGGCCAGACCAAGTCTGAAGAGAGATATGGGTGGTTAGCCACTGGCTAGCTCCTTTGAAGGTAGAACACAGGAGGTGACGTCACTTGGGGCTCCCTGTCTTAGATGCGCAGGGCTAAGGATACAGGTTGGCAGTCATCAGGATACTACTGCTACTACGAAATAAACATCATTGCTAGATCATGATGTGATTTGGAAGGTACGTAAGGAATCCAATAACAAGAGTAGTGAGACTCTTTCCTCTTCCAGCCCCATCACACATGTGAGCAAAACCACTCCGTGCCTGAGTCTGTAAAGACAGAAACGTGAGCACAAGGCACATACTGAATCTTGTCCCATTCAAGCAGTAAGCAGCATTTCCCCGTGGGGTCTTGATCTAATTCATCTCCAGAAAAGATGCATTTCCACATTTTAATTATTTATTAAAGTTTATAGCTGTTTTGATCAACTTCATATTAGTAATAATTGCTAAAAATAATTCAATCCAGAAGAAATGTAGTCAAGATGTATGGATTTATGATCATGGGGAATAAAATTTAATTTTACAAACATGTTTGGCTCCCTGTGAAGTATGGAAGGATGATCGATAAAACCCTTTCAAAGGCGAAGCGTTGCATGAAGATGAAGTTGCTCGGGGGGAGGTGGAATAGGACTATTGGTTCAAAGAGAAAAACGATGTCACGCTTCAAATTTTTAAAGAAGTCACATGTGTACTTTTTAACACGAAATCACTAAGACCTCCCGATTACATGGAATCATCTCACTTTTAAACGAAAACACTTCAGATATATCAGAAATTACCTTCTACAATTATTTCAGTTTTGAAAATGTTCGTAAGACAAGCTACAAGACGTGGTTTTTCAAAATACTTTTATTTTTTATTTTATATTATTATTATTATTTAGCAGATCTTGCCTCAAGTTTATTGGTCAAAACAGCATAAAGTCTTGGCCATCTGCAAACAGAGTGTAGGTGTTCACACCGGTCCATCTGCCTTCACATTGGCAGATTGAGGCCTTTTTCTATGAGGCCTTCCCAGGGGCCTGGGAACCTTTGGGAACCTGAGCTGGAGCTGAGGCCTCTGCCTTGGTTTGAACCTTGGGATTTGGTTTTTGGAGCCTTCGAGCCCTGAACATGCAGCTTCTAATTCAAGCTTCATATCAAAGCCCCATATCAAAAATTCCCAAGCTCGGGGTGAGCAATGAAAGCGAGACGGCTGAGTTTGCGGCTGGGGTCCTTTGGCCTCTTGGGCTTCACCACCTGGGGCTTCTTGACGGCCTCTGCACATGCGCTCATTGCTTTTGCATTATTTGCCTGCATCTTCTTCATGCCATTCTTGTTGTGCTTCTTGGCAAAGCACATGTTCCTCAGGAACGTGGGGTCGACCCCCTTGAGAGAGTCATTATCTTTGTGACCGGGTTTCTTGATGCCCTTCTGTGCCATTTTCGGGATTGGTTGTGTGGTGTGGTTCTTGGACTTGGGCATGTCTGAACGGTAACCGGCGGCTCCTGAAGTGCCTGCGACCGGAAGAGAAAGAGTCAAAAGACTTTTAAGTAGCAGGTGGAGACTACTGTGATACCGCCTTGTCCTCTTGTCCAAAGAAACCACCGCTGGCCAGCACAGTCCATTCTGCTGCTCTCCGCCCTTGCTCCCTCTTGTCTGAGAAGAGTGCACTCGCAGGAGAAAGGGTCTTGACCGGACCATCTAGAAAGATGGGAATAAACACATGGTATCAGTGAACAGAAAGAGCTCGTTTGGTGGCGGTGTCGGGGAAAGCTTGGGTTAGCAGGGAGAACACGAAGCCGCCTGCCCTCAGAATTCTTCCATTGCGTAGCTGGGCTGGATAAGTGAGGCGTCACCCATTCCCACCGAAAGCCTTGCTACACGGGGTCTGCCTCCTTATGGGCAAAGTTTAAGGGAGATGTAATGACAGCGAAAGAAACCTGTCTGCGCAGTACAGGGTGGACTGGCCCCGAGGATTTCTTGGGAACCCCAGAACCGTTCTCCCTGGAGACTGGGTCAGGGGAGGCCGGAGGGCATAAGGCTCTCTTTGCAGAGGATTGGGTTGAGGGAGGGGAGGAAACCCTCTGGTGAGGGGAGATGCTGAAACCTACTGGCTTCATATTAAAGAAACCAGGATAGGGACTTGGGGTGATGCTTAGACAACCTGCCCCTCTGTCACATGTGTATCTGGGTTCCCCCAGTCTTGTAATTCTCCAGCAGGGTATGAAACAGTGATTTCAGATACATTAAATCCCACAGGTCCAAACGTTGAAAACCTTTCTTGCACAAACGAGTAAGACCCTGCAAGTGTTAACATTTTGTTACTGTAGACACTTAAACGATTTGAATGCAGAAGGAAAGAGATTGTGAGAGGCGTTGCTGCTGGGACTCAGTGAGCACCCAGGGGGGCGGGGACAGTGTTTCTGTCAGTTTCTAACACACATAAAAAAAGGCATGCCAAGGGCTGGAGAGTTGGCCAGTTAAGTGTGCACACTGCTCCTACAGAGGACCCATGTCTGGTAGCTCACAAGCTCCAGGGCATAAGGTGCCCTCTTCTGGGTTTCAAGGACACCTGCAAACTCACATACAGACACTCACGTGTGTACATAATTAAAACGGCCTTCGGAGACTTTTGTGTCTAGAGTTTTTTTTTCCTCCTTTCTAACACTTTGCGTTTATTTTCTTTCTATGTGTGACTAATCATGGCCCCTAGGAGCCCTTTTCAGACTTTAAGGCACAGAACCAAACTGGGTATGGCGGAGCACGCATCTAATCCCAGTCCAGGAGAGAGAGGCAGAAGCAGATCAGTGTGAGTTTGAGGCCAGCCTGGTCTACATAGCGAGTTCCATGTCATCCAGAGCCACACAGTGAGACCCTGTCTCAGAAAACAAACACGCACAAAACCAACCAACCAAACAAACAAAAAACAGATACAGACACTATGTTCTCATGACCAAACAGAGACCAAGACTGTGGAGTTTTTCTTGCCCATTTGTATCAAAAGGTATGTCAGTCAGTTTTAGTCGATGTGATAAAGACCTCAGGCTATCTGTCTGGAAGAAGAGATTTATGGGGCTCACACTTACTTGTCTGGCTCCATTGTTTTGAGCTGCTGTGAGGAAGAACGTTGTGTTGGGGAATCTATGACCCAATAAAGTTGCTCACTCCATGGCTAAGGTGAGAGTGGAGGGTGGGGAGACTGACTAGGGGCTCAGTCTCCACTATGTATGTCCCTCTAGGACCCCACAACCTAAAACAAGGCCCCAGGTCCGAAAGGCCCCACTATCTCCGAATAAAGTCACAGACTTGTGTGTGCTCAGACCTTCTTGTTGGTCCCACCAGTCCCCAAATAATAACCCAGGGACTTCTTATTGATTGCGAAAGCTTGGTCTTCAGCTTGTGCTTGTTCCCAACCGGGTCTTATAACTTGAATCAGCCTGTCTCTGTCAATCTATGTTCTGCCACATGGCTTTTTACTGCTGTTTCATTCTGTATGTCTGACTTGCTCTGCATCTTACTGGCTTCTCTCGTGCACCTAGATTCTTCCCAAGTTCCTGTCTTTACCCGGAAGTTCAGCCTAACCTCTTCTGCCTAGCTATTGGCTATTCAGCTCATTATTAAACCAACCAGAAGGTGCCTTTCACACACTGTGATCAAACATCCCCCAACTTTGGTGACCAAGTTTCCAGCATGTGAATCACCTTGGTGGCTTTGAAATCCAAATTATCTCAGCAGCAAGAGCTTGAGTGGGATATGGGGGTACTCACCCATAATCCCAGCACTCAGAAATGGAGGTAGGAGGACCATTGGCTAGGACAGGGATAGTTCAGTTGGTAAATCCTGCAAGCAAGACCTGAGTTCCAACCCAGAACCCACATCCTTGTAATCCTAGTGCTGAAAAGGCAGAGGTAAGCAGACCTCTGGGGCTCACTGGCCAGTGGGCCTAGCCAAACAAGAGACTGTGCTAGTTTCTTCTCCTTCTCCTTCTCCTTCTCCTTCTCCTTCTCCTTCTTCTTCTTCTTCTTCTTCTTCTTCTTCTTCTCCTCCTCCTCTTCCTCCTCCTCCTCCTCCTCCTCCTCCTCCTTCTTCTTCTCCTGCTCCTCCTCTTCCTCCTCCTCCTCTTCCTCCTCCTCTTCCTCCTGCTCCTCCTCCTGCTCCTCCTCCTGCTCCTCCTCCTGTTCCTCCTCCTCCTCCTCCTCCTCTCCTTCTCCTTCTCCTTCTCCTTCTCCTTCTTCTTCTTCTTCTTCTTCTTCTTCTTCTTCTTCTTCTTCTGACAGATTCTCTCTATAGAGCCCTGGCTATCCTAGAACTCACTATATAGACTAGGCTGGCTTTGAACTCACAGAGATCCACCTGCCTCTGCTTCCTAGTACTGGGATTAAAGGTGTGTGCTACCATGCCTAGTCTTAGTTTCTGAGTCAACTTGACACAAGGTAGGGTTATCTGGGAAGAAGGAATCATAACTGAGAAACTACTTCCATAGAACCTACCTGTAGGCAAGTTGAGAAAATTTTCTTGATTGACTACCGATGTGGGAGGGCACAGCCCACTGTGGGTGATGCCACCGCTGGGCAGGTGGTCCTGGGCTGTATAAGAAAATAAGCTGAGCAAGCCAGGAGGATCATGCCAGTAAGAGGCATCCTCCATGGCCTCTGGATCAGTTCCTGCCTCCAGGTTCCTGCCCTGTTGGAGTTCCTGTCCTGAATTTCCTCAGGGATGGACTGTTATCTGGAAGTGTAAACTGAAATAAACCCTTTCCTCCCCAAGTTGCTTTTGGTCATGGTGTTTTTATCACAGCAAGTCCTAAGACAGAGGCCGTGTTTAAAACAAAACACAAAACAAAATAAAACAAAAACAAAACACCTTCCCAAACCAGGGTGAATGGTACCTGAGGAATATCTTCAAGATTGGCCTCTGGCTTCCACACCCATGCACGCGTGTGTGCGGTACCTGCCCCCAACACACATTCATCGTTAGCCATACAGGAAGCTTATTGCTACCCTTGACTGCATGAAACCCTCTATCAAAAACAAAACAAGTAAAAATATTAAAGAGACAAGGTTTCCTTCCCACATCCACGAGGTTACCATGCAGTTGAAGAACTGGACTGGTTTTATTTTCTTGCATTTGGCAAAAAAAAAAAAAAAAAAAAAATCGCATGTAGAGCAACCTGAAAGTACGCGTTGGTCCAGAGCATCTTTCTTTATCAAAGCCACCCCGTTTGCCTTCGTTCTATGCCTTACACAGTTTGGAGGCAGATCGCTTGCTTTGATGGTACCGCTCTTTCACCTTTTCAAATCCCTGGGGGGAATTTCCCCCCTGGCTTTCTTCCTCTGCACCTGGCCAAGTTCCCTGCACACAACAGCCAGTCAATAAATATCTGTCGTGGCTGGTGATGTTCAGAGTGAAATTGAGGAAGCCTTTCATGTGTTGATAATGGCGGCGCTGCGCATTGGATCGGGCGTGAGGGGCCGCCAGAAGCATCGATGATTACCGTCGCAACTCCATCTCCCTGCGCCGACTTAGCAAGCCTCTGATTGAACGATGATAAAGGTATCATTTTCCTGCATTAGGAGGAAGAGGTATATGGAGATTTGACGCGCGCGGTGTTTCATAACTTTCTCTGGATAAAAATAGGGGCATTTGTCTTCTTTCATCTAAGGCGGAATCATTTCTGAAATGGAGTCTTAAATTTCGAGGTGTAGAACATTTCCAGTTAAACATCCTTGAGAAAGCTCGCTTCATGTTTTTCTGCCCAAATGGGGAGTAAGATTGCAGAAACCTGTTACCTCCCGATAATGGGCGCTCTGAATGGGGGTGTGGCTGCCGGAAGCGCAGTCACTCCTGGAGGCCTTCTTACTGGATGCTGGCTTTTGTTTCACCCTAGAGCTGTGGTTCAGGGGGGTGGGGCCACAGTGTCCTGAGAAAGAAGAATAAAGGGCAGTCCTCTATAGTGGCATTTTTGGGACACCCACCTTGTGCCAGGTACTGTGGCAGCAAAGGTGCAGACATGTTAATGGCACAGAGGACAGAGACCTCCAGGGAATGGGGACTGGGGGTGTAGGGAGAGCAGTTGTCTGCATCCAGTTGCTAGTTGATGCTGTGTGTTAAGCTCATGAAGGCACTGCAGGGCTGCTGCTGAGATTTTGGCATAGAAGGGATGGAGGCAAGTATGAATGAATGGTCTCAGCTATGCAATGACATTTTATTTTTTTGTATTTATTTTTAGTTTATTGCAGAGAGGTTTGCTTGCACTTATATGTGTATATACCATATATAGGCCTGGTGCCCGCAAAGATCAGAAGATGGCACCAAATCCCCAGAAACTGGAGTCATAGACGCTTGTGAGATGCTGTGTGGGAGCTGAGATTTGAACCTGGATCCTCTGCAAGAGCAGTCAATGCTCCTAACCACTGAGACATCTCTTTAGCCTTTCCACCTTATTTTTTTCAGACAGTGCTCCTCGCTGAATTTGGAGCTAGAGTGCCCAGTAAATCTCTGAGATTCTCTTGACTCTGCCTCCCTGGTGCTGAGAACACAGCCCATGCTGCCACCCCCAGCTTTCCATGGTGTCTTGGGTACAATTCAGGTCCTCATGATTGCATGGCAAATGTGTTATGGACCAAGCCATCTCTCTAGTCCCAATACCTGCATATTTGAAGGGAACACCTTCAAGGCACAGCAGCTGGGAGATGTAATGTTTTATTAGGGTGATAAGAACTAAGATAAGGGGCTGGAGAGATGGCTCAGTGGTTAAGAGCATTGCCTGCTCTTCCAAAGGTCCTGAGTTCAATTCCTGGCAACCACAGGGTGGCTCACAACTATCTGTAATGAGGTCTGGTGCCCTCTTCTGGCCTGCAGACATACACACAGACAGAATATTGTATACATAATAAATAAATTAAAAAAAGAGAACCAAGATAAAAGTCAAGGGTTCTGATTACCCTAGAACGTTAGAAGGGCTACTCTGTGCTATGTATGTCAATGACCCCCATATAGTCCTCTGCATCCGCCTGTGCACAGCTCTGGAAGGTTGGCCAAGCCACTCTGTTGCTGTTCCTTGATCTGTCTGCCCACACTCTTCTCTCTTGCCAGTCATGCCCCTGCAGCCTCCCATGTTTTGTGATAGAAGCAACCGAAGTGGGGGTGGTGTCAGGGTGAGTCCATGGTGTTCTCTGCCTGTGGGGATCGAGACTGTCTCCAGTGTTGCTTTGAGACAGTGTCATCTAGCAAAAGTAGGATCATAATTTATCCTCACGGTTGGGGTGAAGGGGAGAAATGAACTAGGTAAAGACAGTACCCACAGCCAGCCCACCCTCCCCACTTTTGGGAGCACCAGTTCACATCAGCCAGTGAGTCTTCTCACTCCCCAAAGAAGCCTGCTGCTAGGTTCCCTAGGCCACTGTGTTATCCTAAGAGCCTGGTTCAGAAAACAGCTCCCTCTGATACCCTTGGTCATGTCTACCTTCCTCAGCAGAATGGCAGTGGTGTCTGCTTATCGTGCTTACTGTACCGGCAAGAGAAGAGGTGCTGGGTAAATTGAAGCTAATTGAGCCAGGCTCAGGAAGGAGGCAAAGAGACTATTCCAGTAGGGAGATGAGATTGTGTCAAGGAGGCTTGAGAAGGGTCATGGGGCAGGAGGGATCCTTTAGTGTCCGAGGCAGGGTTCTAGCCACACATAGCAGCTGTATACTAAGCTAGGCAGTCCCTACATGGTCATACCAGAAAAGAGGTGGCCTGGTTTGCAGGAAGTGAGGGGAGTAGAGACAAAGTGGGGAGAGCAAGGCTCCTGCCACCATGTGCCTAGCCACTATGGTATCAGATCATGTAAGAAAAGGAACAGAGACTGAAGGGGCCAGGCAGGGGTGGATGGTTGATATCTGTGTTAGGGTTAAGCAGGGACATAGTTGCAATGCTTCAGTCTGTCCACCAGAGGGCAAGAGAACCCCACACATAAGACCTAGAGGCCTGGCTGCAGATCAGAATCAGCCGCACATATACTCGTTCTTCCCAAGAAAGACGAGGCAAATGTTTCCCAGCTCCTAAAGCCACGTGGAACAGAAGCATAAATTGTAGGCATGCTCGGTCTGATAGGGGGTGACATTATAAGGTACCCTCCCACCCCACTAAAGTGACACAGGGGAGATCTCATTTGGACCATGTATGCCAATACTCCACTTCTTTGCTTCATTGTTCAAAATGGGGGATTTTTTACCGTTTTTATCTGAGAGGACACAAGGCTCGTGAGAACACCCCTGGAGGTAGCAGGGCCACACCCTCAGCTCTGAGGACCCAGCTAGACGTCTGTCTGTGCCTTGGGAACGAATCACACTTGGCGGTGGGCATGGATGAGGGTTCCCACCTTGCTTTCTTGGGGTCAGACTTAGGCCAGGGTAGCTATGCATCACTTTGGCCCTAGGGTTTTCATCCATGATGTGGACATTTTAAACCAGCTCTTAGCAAAGGTCCTGAACATCGAAGATGATATCAGAGCACCACAATTCTCTTGAGCGTGAAGGCGGGAGAGTTCAATCAAGACTCAGATGAGGGCCTGCCCTCTCCGTCTCCCAGGGCTGAGCACTGGCTTGGATCATGGAGGGTAGTGAGAGAAGAAATGGACGGAGAAGTGAGAGGCCATGGGGTCACCCAGTC
Source organism: Microtus oregoni (assembly GCF_018167655.1). Lineage (NCBI taxonomy): Eukaryota > Metazoa > Chordata > Mammalia > Rodentia > Cricetidae > Microtus > Microtus oregoni. Next base: position 27,079,218 of record NW_024543085.1, read on the forward strand.
TCAACCTGTCCTGAGACTATGGTTCTCTGGGGTGGTGAGTGATGACCCTAGTTCCCCAAGAGGTGACATCTGCAGAAAACACTTTTGAGATGGACTTAGCCCACACCAAGCTGCCATGGTCCCCTAGGGATGGATTAAGATGGCCTCATTTTCCTCTAGGTAGTTCCCTTTCCGAGATGGTGGCATCATTCAGCTGGAGTCCCCACTTGGCTGCGTGTTATGTCAGGCAACACTGCTCTAGGGCTCACAGGGGTGCCGGTTTCCTCCACCCGCTTTTCTTCTTCTTGAGAGAGCAGATGTGTGGGAGCATTCACGGGTCCTGACAAGTCCCGTGTCTGTAGGAATAAAAACTCTTCCCTCTTAGCAGACGAAGAGCAAGTCACCCGCGTGTCACCTGTTCCCTGGTCCAGGGCAGAGGATGCATTTGGCTGATGGAGAGACAGGGATGAGAGACGGGCTCCTCTCTGTTCCATTGGTTTAGTCATGCTGTAGCCTAGGGAGGGACCGCAGAGGAAGCAGACATTCATTGTAGCCAGAGCAGGGAGGGAGACAGTTAGATCAAATCAGGCGGGATGGAAGGCTGAAGAGGCTGTCTAGGAGAAAATCTGCCCCAGAGACAGAGAGAAAGAAGAGGCTGAGGGTTTCCTAATGGGAGAGGTGGTCCAGGGTATGGGGAGCCCAGGGCCTCTGTCCTCGGCTACTGCGGGCTCTGTTGGTCATCTGTGGGGGAAGCAACGGGAGCACACAGGACACCCTGGGGTCCTTCCCAGAGAAGAGAGCCTTGGATGTGGTTTGCTGCTGAGCTGGGAGTGACCTGCACGCTCTCAGAGGCTGCTGTCTGCTCAGGACTCTGCAACCTGGTCTTCTAGCCTCTACAGAATCACAGGTCAGTGCCAAACATGGTCTCTTTCAGGTCACATGACCCCCTCACCAGGTTACAAGTGGGGTCGAGTGCTAGCTCCTGGAAGACAGGACAAGGCCTATCTAGTGCTGTGGATGTTCCAGGGCCCATTAGAAACACAAAGGGGCATGTGTTAGAACCCTGTGATTTCTTCAGAGTCTGGTTTGTGCAGCTGTCTTTGTTGGGGGGAGTAGGGGGACAACACAGATTCTTTGGTCTTCCATGTTCTCGCCTGTGCAATGTAAGAGCCCACCCCTACCCATCCCTGTCCTGCCCATCCTTGCCCTGCCCAGCCCTGCCCAGCCCTGCCCAGCCCTGCCCAGCCCTGCCCATCCTTGCCCTGCCCAGCCCTGCCCACTACTGCCCAGCCCTGCCCATCCCTGCCCTGCCCACCCCATCCCTCCCCACCCCTGCCCATCCCTGCCCTGCCCACCCCATCCCTCCCCACCCCTGACCATCCCTGCCCTGCCTTCAGGGCTCTCTTGGTGAGATGTGATGCCTGTGACTATGAATACACTCTGTGCCCTTTGAAGGATGGTACAGACATGGAGAGTATCACCATACTCCTTCAGGTAAGAAGGGTCCTTTCTCTCGCTTGTCCTCCTTGCATCTCCTCTGCTGCCTGTCATCCCCCCCTTTTTTTGTGGATGCCAACTCTCTTAGGGACAGCTAGCTCCATGGTTCCAGTTGGAGGTACCAATTTGTGTATTTATTCCCCGCTGAAAGTGAGTGGAGGAAGAGGAAAGTACCCTTCTAGCCTGGTCCATTTTATATTTGATACCAGCTTAGACAATTATTGAGGGGACCAGCAGGGGGCAGTGGCACCTCACATCTCAGACTCTTCCCTAAGCTTCCTGGCCACAGCTGTGGGATAGGGCAGGAAAGCACCTCACTGAGCAGTGTGTGTGGTGTTCATCAGGCAGACCGAGAATGTCTTAATGACCTGTGTACCGTGCAATGGATTATCTAAAGCCTGGTGTGGCAGGGCCACCCCGACAGTCAGGCCTGGGCACAGACGCTGATTTCCTTCCAGGAGCATAGGTTGAAGGGGAGCTGTCTTACAGGACATAAAAAAAAAGGGCATGACTCCCAGTGCTGCCCATGGGTCACTAGTGTCCCCTGAAGTCCTATCCAGAGACAGTGGCTATAGAGGAGACTCAGGTGAGCCCTAAGGGAGTCTCCTGCCTGGGTCCTCTAGAACCTACTTCTGAATTTAGGTGGTGACAATAACAAGAGCACACACAGGCAGGCCTTGAGGGAGGATCCAAGCCTTGACCTGGAACCTATCCTAACCGTTGGGCATACCAGCTGGGCCGTCCTCTCTCCTACCAGTCATGCCTTTCCTACTTCACTCAAAGTCTGTTCCCAGCTCCAGTCCCTGCCCCCAGATACCCAACTCCTAGTAGCTCAGTCATGTGCACTCTGCTAACTCCTGTGGACATCTGCCCAGGGTGTGGCTGCAGGACCTATTGGATTAAAGTTACTACAGCATCAGGTCCTGGGGATCCTTCCTCCAGCTTAGCATCTGGGGACCTTGCAGGACGATGCTCCGTGAGGGTATGCACTGACCAGAAGGGCTTGGCTTGGGGTTTTGGGGGACTAATAACTGACAAAGATTGGGTTTCTCCTTTTTGGCTTAAAGAAGTTTTTAAGGAGCCTCAAGTTGGAGGGGGTGTGGCCATTTGACCCCATTGCTCCTTGCCCATCAGCTGCTAAAGCTAGTTCTGTCCTGAGATTTGTAAGTCACTCCGGCTTCCCACAGGTGACAGCAGGGTCTTCCCAAGAGTCCCCTCCTCGGAAGACAAGGATTGAAGGTAATATTTACTCAGATCTGAGACACACACCATGGCTCAGAATATTCTGGGCTGAGGATGCAGGGGTGTTTTGTTCTATTTACTCTTAAGCTTTTTATTGCCTAGCTCTACCATTGCTAAAACATTTACTCAGCAACATTCATCCATGCTCTCCTCAGTTGAACCTGCATGCCTATATATATATTTTTTTTTTGAGTACTTACTATGTACTGTGTACACCCTTCCTACTCTCTTGGATTGCTGTAATATTTTAGGCCCCAAGAACAGTCAGGCTTTACCATCCTGATGAGAACCAGCTGTGGCTCCAGATGTGGGGCTAGACAGAGGGGTAGAACAGGATGGAGCCAGATGATAGTGGCTGTATATAGCTAGACAGACTCAGGGAAGAGGAAGCCAGAACAGGGCAGGAGGTAGAACAGGCTGGGGAGAGAGAAAAGAGGGACAGGCAAGTCGAACCAGGAAGAGAAAAGGAGCCAGGGATAGGAGGAGGCCATTCCTTGATGAAGGGGTTCTTGGAAAAGCGAAACTATGGGACAGGGACTTGGTGTAGGTAGGAGAGCTAGTGGGAGGGCCAGATGGTGGCAATCCAGTAAGAGCCTGGAGTTCAGGTCGGGAGCTAGCAGCTTGAAGCAGTTCCCCTGGGAGTGTCAGATCATAGCTCCAGCCACAAGCCCTGTTTTCTGCAGTTGCTGAGAGCAGCCCCCCTATGACAGGGTTGTGCATTCCCGACTGTGGGCCAGGAGGGTGGACCAGGTGCTATTTGAGGACATGAGGATAAAAATCATTAACAGGACAGAGCTTTGCTTTCAAGGAACTGCTGCTTGAGGACTTGAAAGTGAGTCAGCACTGGTATGGTGGCGGTGTGGGAGATGTAGGACGACAGTGGACAGATGGACAGATGACGAACAATGATGACACTGGTCCTGAGTGTTTCCTGCATGCACCATGCTGAGCACCTGCGTGACTGCCAGTCTGACCCTGGTGCCTGTGTATCTTATCTTAGCCAGGTAGCATCTCTGCCTTTCTCTGGCCAGGGATTCAGCACAGGTTTGTTCTGTGCTCCTTTCTTGAGGCTTCTGCTGGATGCCAGGCACTTGCAGAATGAGTGCCGTGTTGACCACCGTTAATGGCTCCACATCTTGCACATGGGAAGTTTAACACAGGGTCATGAGACTGGGGGTGACCAGGCAAATCCATGAGGAGACATTGTGGGACAGTTTGACTCCAGCGCGTGGCCAAGCCCCTCACTGTGGATGCTCATGCTTCCTGCTTAGAGGCCAGTTTGTCTATATCCAAGAGTCCGTATTCAAGATTTTAGGAAATCTGTAGAGAGGTGAGTTCTGTTTTTCTCTCAGTGGTTCTGAGAGCCTAGAAGCCAAGTGGAGCTTCAGACTCCTGATTCCCCTTGGTGCTCTCAGTTGAGGGCAGTGTGGTGTGCCTTTTCCTCGCGGGTACACAGACTATAGCTGAGTCCTTCTCCGTTTCCTTATCCTCTCTCCCCAGTTTTCCTCTCTTTCTTTTCCTTCCCCACCACGCCCCTTTCCTTCCCTTCTCTTTTTGTCAGTCTTGGAACTGAACTCAGAGCCCTGCATATGCTAAGTGAGCAATCTACCACTGAATTATTTCCCTAACCCTTGCAAAGTGTGTGTACATGTAGTGTCTGTGTGTATGTGCGCATGCACACATGCATATCTGAGCATGTGTGTACATGTAGTGTCTGTGTGTATGTGCGCATGCACACATGCATATCTGAGCATGTGTGTACATGTGGTGTCTGTGTGTATGTGAGCATGCACACATGCATATCTGAGCATGTGTGTACACGCACATGCACCCATGTGTGCTCATGTGCATGTGTGTGTGTGCGATGTGTATGTAGGGCATGTGTGTATGTGTGTGTGTGCAGGTGGACTCACCTGAGCATGTGCATACAGAAGCCAGAGCTCAGCTTTGGATGTCTTCCTCTATATGTCTCCATCTTATTCTTTGACAGTAGCTCACTGAACCAGGAGCTTGCAGATTGCCCAGGCTAAATGGCCAGCAAGCCTCCAGAATCCTCCTGCTTCTGCCCCATCAACAGTAGGGTGCTATGTACCGCCATGTCCAACTTTTATGTGAATGTTTGGGATCTGAGCTCAGGTCCTCATGCTTCATCAGTAAGTACAGCATCCGCTGAGACATCTCTCCGGCTGGTAAAGACTGTTTTTAAGTCTCTTTCAACCCTTTCCTCCTCAAGTTCACAGAAAAATCATTAAAACAAAAATCTCAAGTCATGGCGTTCTTTAATCTCTAATCATTTGCTCAGTGTCAATCCTATAAATTGTTTCCAGCTCTTGCTTCTCAAATGAAACTTTAAATTGGACACTCTAGGAGTTTGGGGACTGTAAGGAAATGATTGCTACTTGGTTTTAGTATGTTTCAAAAAAAATCTTCCAACAGGGTTGATTGGTGATTTAAGAACATGAGTATTTTTATACTTCTCCCCCCATGTCAGACTCTGTCTGGGGCTTCTTTTCTGTAGGATAGTGATCCTGTCAGGAAGTCGTTGTTACCCCCATTTTGAAGGCGAGAACAATAAGGCTTGGGGAAATTAAGGAAGAAGTGTGGCTCAGATTCTAAGATAGCTCACATCAGTACAGAAACCAGTCTTCAGGCAAATTCTATCTTATTAAAAAAGGTTTGTTTATGGATGTTGTGTCTGCATGTATGTGAGGGTACCGTTGTATGTACAGTAACCACGAAGGCCAGGAGAGGACATTGGAATCCCTGGAATAAGAGCTAGCGATGGTTGGCATCCCCCATGTTGGGGTTGGCAACTGAACCTGAGTCTTTTGGAAGAGCAGCAAGTACGCTTGTTGAGCCATCTTCCCAGCCCCAAATTTTCTTATCTTAATAATTCGCACAACTACTGTGGATTGTACTTGGTACAACCCTTGCAGCTGGAGTGGTGAGTGCTTGCTGCATTAGCCCAGATACCTGAGTTTGATCGCTGAAACCCAGGTGGAAGAAGAGGACCTACTCCTAAAAGCTGGGCTCTGGCCTTCTCTGTGGACACACCCTCATGCACACCTCCTGCTCCCCAGCACCCTGAAACCCCCATAGCCACATATGTCTATGATCCCAGTGCCCAGGGGCTGAGGCAAAAGAATGCTAAGTTTGAGGTCAGCCTGAGTTATGTGGTAACACTTTTTTTTAAAAGGCCTCAAAACAGTACATTGGTTTTAATATGAAAATGATGTTCTTTTCATTTCTGTGAACCTTGGGACAGAATTGATGTCTTGGGAAGGTTGCCGCATCTCTGCTGTGGCCTGGAACCCCCTGCATGGAGACCCTGAGATAGCCCAGTAGGAAACCCTTTCCTAGGACTCATGACTTCCGATCTGGCCTTGCCATGTGGTTCCTTGGCAATATTTGCATCTTTCCTTTCTCCTAAGTACCAACTTTGCATCTTCCGAGATGGAAATGCTTTGCATCTTCGAGCTGCTTTGAAGATAATGTGAAATAAAAGACGGGAAATGGGCCGCAGAGAGCAGAAGCATGACACTTTGGGTTAACATTTACATTTTGACATCAGGAAGCCATTTGACCCACACTGAGCTTCTGATTTATTGTGTCTCCAGATTTATTTTTATTGCATCTCTACAGATTTATTTGACCTAGAGTTTCTGTTCTGCTCAATCTCAATTTCTCAGGGTCCAATGGAAGTTCATTTTTCTCTGACTTGATGTGTTGCCCGGAGGAGACCAGCAGGGATGGTGCAGGGTGAAGGGTGTCCATGTTCATAGGAGCAGCCATAAGTCAGGTCCCCAGAGTCTCTGAGGTTAATTAGGAAGGTTAACTAGTGTGGTTTAACCAGGCCCACACTAGTTGAGCGTTAGTATGTGCTGAGTACCGAGAAGGAAGGTGGGATGCACGGGAACTGCTTGTAAAACAGGTGCTAGAGTAGCTCCGTTCTGGGACCAGAGACTGCTCTAGGGCTGGAGAGAGACCAGTGGACAAAACAGCTAAGGATTCCTGCTCTGGATGAGCTTAGAGTTCTGTGCGCGTGCGCATGTGTGTATTTAGAGTCTAGTGTATCTCTGTGTGTGCATGTCTGTGTTCGTGTGTGTGTTTGTATGTCTGTGTGCATGTCTGTGTTTCTAAGTGTGCGTCTCTGTGTGTGTCAGTCTGTGTGTGTATCTCTGTGTATGTGTGTGTGTATGCGTGTGTCTGTGTGTGCATGTGTGTATTTAGAGTCCTGTGTGTCTGGTGTGTGCATGTCTGTGTTTGTATATGTGTATATGTCTGTGTGCATGTCTGTGTTTCTATGTGCGTGTCTTTGTGTGTGTGATAGTGTATGTGTCTCTCTGTGTTTGTGTGTGTGTATGTGTGTGTGCATGTCTGTGTTTCTATGCATGTGTCTCTGTGTGTGTCAGTCTGTGTATATCTCTGTGTATGTGTGTGTGTTTGTGTATTTAGATGTATGCATAAGTAAATGCATGAACAAACAAATTCTAGAGTACATTGGAAAGGGGAATGATTTGGGCGGGGGGAGGAAGAGTTTTAGAAGGTACTAGGCTCATGGCTGAATCATCATTAAATCAGACTTTTAGGATGATCAAACAAAAAAAAAATACTAGAAGCACCCTGAGAGAAAATTCACACAATTTTCAAACAAGCAGTAAGGAGGTCATTAGCTGACCCTCAACAGATGCTGAGAGCCACGCCAGCGTGGTGACATTTCTCAAGAGCTAAAGGAAGACCATTGTCTTTCTAGACCCTGCCACTGAAGGTTTCCTTCCGAGTGGAGGGATGGGCTGGGAGGGCACCCTGGCAGAGAGCACTTGCATAGCATGTGGGAGGCTCTAGGTTCAGTCCCTGACAGGACACAAAACAATGACAACAACCACACCACCGCCATCTGAGAGGGAAATGGCATCCTAGAACAACTCCTGGGATGGAAGAGAAAAATCCCAGATGGAAGCACAAGGCCGTAGGAAGGAGTGGGAAGCAGAGGCGACCGCATACTATGCTGATAAATAAGTGTACACAGATATTGACGAGCAAGAGTCATTTCTTGTAAAGTGCAGCTTATCTTCCAGGCACTCTGAGCGCATTATTTATTTATTCTTTATGGCAATCATCTGCGTTTGGCCCCATTATCAGTCTGTTCGTCACACAAAGACTGGAGCTTACAGAGAAGGAGCGACTTGAGGCTACTCTAGCAATAGCTTGAGTTGGTCTCACCCCCAAGTCTGTGTTTCCCTTATGAAATTCCCCTTCTCTGAGGTATCAGTAACTTATGACTTTAAGTTCCAGGAAGATGGGGTTCCAAGTGTGTCAGCCAGGTGGCTGTCATTTCCGTATGTTTTCCACTTATTGCTGAAGTAGGTAACTCACAGTCGCTCAGTAGGAGGAGGGTAACTCTTTTCCTGCGGGACTAGTGAGAACATTCTGCTTCAGATAGCTTCTGTTCTAACATTCGTTCATCCCCCATATGCATGCATGCATGCACACACACATGCATGCATACAACTACACACACACACACACACACACACACACATTCATCCACCCACACATCCATCCATCCCTGTACACACGCTTCCCACAAACACACACAAATCCATCCATCCACCCACCCACAGTCCATCCATCCATCCATCCATCCATCCATCCATCCGTTCATCCACCCACCCGTCTATCCATCCATCCCCATACACATGCTTCCCCCCACGTATCCATCCATTCACCCATCCACAATCCATCCATCCATCCCACACATATCCATCCATCCATTCATCCATCCATCCATCCATCCATCCATCCATCCATCCATGCAATCATAAGCCATCCCACAAGACTTAACCAAAATCTTGCCTGGCCATGATGTCATCTCTTTGATTTATTCAAGTCATTTCCCTGCTAGCTTACCTGTGGGAGGCAGACTTCTAAGTATTACAAAAACACCCTCTATTGCCTCTGACATGACAGCTCTTCTCTTGCCAGCTTATAAAATCTTAGAGAGCAGAGGCCATGACTTTTTGACCTTTTATCTTCCAGTATGGTTACTCTGTATTAACATGGTGTAGAGTGGACTTGGCTGGTCCACACACAGGTTTGTTGCTAACGATTTACCCCATCTGCCACTAATAGTGAAGTCAGCACCCAGTGTTTTGGCTGTGTTATATAAAGAACTGTATGGTGTTTAAAGTTTCGTTGAAAATTACCTGAGTGGTAGAATTCAGTGGGGTCTGATCATGGAAGTCTTTACACAAATCAAGAACTCTTACTGAGTCAGGCCTTACTGGCCCACGCCTTGACTCCCAGTACTCACTTGGTAGAGACAAGTGGATCTCTGAGTGCAAGGCCAGTTTGGTCTATAGAGTGAGTTCCAGGATGGTCAGAGCTAGTCTGGTAAATTATATTTAGATCATCAATTACGCAAAGTAGTTCCAAAATATCACTAGCTGAAGATATTTAATGGAGTTGGACTCTTTCTGTAACATTTTTTTCACACTCACTTGTGAATGTCTTTACAGTCAAAACATTCCAGACGCCCCCTCACTCCCACTACTTGGGCTCCACACTGAGCTCCGTGCTCATGGATGAGTTTTACTCTACGAAGCTCTGCAGATATTCATGGAAGTCTAGACACATTTGTGGGTCGAGAGGACACCCATGAGGGCAGCCATGGTGATTGATGAGTGACCCATAATGAGACTAGGACTCTAGTGTGCCAGCTTCCACTGTGGAGGCAGAGAGCAAATGTGGAAAGAAGGGTACGTGGCATTCCTGGCTGGGCAGGATGCAGCCAAGAGGCATTGTGGATCTCCAGTGGTCCAAAGAGACAGTGGATTTCTTTTAGCTTGGCAGGGGCCAAGAGGGAAGAGATGGAATAGTCTTGAGTTACCTGAGGACCCCACGTGCCCCAAGAGGCAGCTGCATGAGGAGCCTCCTATGTAGGTCTCAGGTGAGCATGAGGAAGGGAAGAGAATTCAAAATGGCACAGGCATGATACATGGTGGCGTGCGAACCTCACTATATGTGTGGGTCTAATCTGTATTTTATGTAAATTGAACTTAATGAAGAGAAGATTTTCCAACCAGTCTCTTTAAATAGCCAAACTAACTGTATTTTATTGAAATAAAATCTAACCCTACACTTATATACATACATACATACTATATGTGTGTGTATGTGCACAGATGCATATTCAGCTGCATTTGTAAAAATTGGTTAAATGCATTGAATGCATCTTAAAAAGCTGGCATCCATGGTATTTTGGTAATAACTACATTAAACCTGCATATCATTTTGAGAACTGGTGTCTTTACTATGTCAAGTCTTCCACTTTGTGAACGCTGTATGTTGATCAACTTAATTATATCTTTGATTTATCTCATTAATATTTTGTCATTTTCATCATAGAAGTCCTGTATATGCTGATTAAAAAATTATGCCCGAGCCTGGCGTGGTGGCACATATCTAAAAATCCCAGCACTTGAGAGGCAGAAGAGAAAGAATTGCAACTTAGACACCAGTGCATGACATAGCAAATCTTGTCTCAAGAACAAGGACTGGGGTGTAGCTCAGCCGCAGAGTGCTTGCCTGGCATTGGCAAGGCCTTGGGTTTGATTTCTGCCTAAGTGATCATAGTTACATCATAATTGTATTCTTGGCTTCCATGTTTTCTTTGCTCGTAGATAGACATAATTTTATATCTGACTTCAGAATGTTGACGTTGTATCTCGTTACTTTGCTGAATTCACTCTCTTGTTCTAAGAGCTTTGGCTGCAAATGTCCTGAATGTTCGTCATAGATGACCATGTCCTTTACTGTTTGAAACAGTTTAATTTCTTTCTAATTGACACACTGGGTGGTTTATTTGTTTATCATTACTGTTTTGGTTTTTCGAGACAGGGTTTCTCTGTGTATCCCTGGCTGTCCTGGAACTTACTGTGTAGACCAGGCTGGCCTTAAATGCCCAGAGATCTACCTGCTTCTGTCTCCTGAGTGCTAGGATTAAAGGCCTGTGCTACCATACCCAGCTGGTTTTATTTTTTTTTTTTTAAGAGTAAAAGTCATTCAATGGAGGGAGCAAGGTATAGAAATCCTGCCAACTCCAAACACCTCGTCATAACACTACAAGATATATTTTGTATACTAGCTAAAATAGATTACAGATTTTAATGGAAACCATGAAATCACAAAACTGTTTATGGACTTATTCACTTAAAAAAAAGAAAAAAATCAAGACAGAGTTGAAACCAGGAAAACAATTAGCTTTATATTCTCTCTCTCTCTCTCTCTCTCTCTCTCTCTCTCTCTCTCTTTCTTGTCACGTGTTCTTTAACCTGCATTCGGTCTACCCTCACTCCCCAGTATCACTGTTTCCTAATCTCCTTTCTTTTTTTTAAATATTTATTTATTATGTATACACTATTCTGTCTGTGTGTATGCCTGCAGGCCAGAAGAGGGCACCAGACCCCATTACAGATGGTTGTGAGCCACCATGTGGTTGCTGGGAATTAAACTCAGGACCTCTGGAAGAGCAGGCAATGCTCTTAACCTCTGAGCCATCTCTCCAGCCCCTCCTGGTCTCCTTTCTAAATGTCATTCACACCTACACTTACAGCTGTTGGCATATAAACATGTGCGTGCTACAGGCTGGGATCTATCCATATGTAACAGATAGAGAAGGGTATACAAAGCTCCGTGCCTTCAGAATGGCCGTTAAAACCATTCTAACTGGACAGAGGTTCCCTGTGGGTGCCCTGTTGAGGACTGGGTGAGGAAGTGACTTCTATAATCTAGCCACGTGATGAGTTTATTAGTGAGTTGAGTTCATTAGGACCAAGTAATTTTAAAACTTATGAGACATTGAGATAGATAGAACCTTGGGAAGAGTTCTTCCGCACAACACACACCATCCAATCTACAAAAGGAACGAACGTTGATAAACAAATTTCATTCAAATAAAAAAACCCTTGGGTACCATCTAAGACCCCATGAAGGAGTGAGAAGACTAGCTATAGATTGGGAGAATAGCATCTGAAGTCATGTATCTGACACAGACCCCATCTCTAGATAATATTAAGAGCTCTCAAGAGCAGCAATGAACAAACAAGGAAACAGGCAAGAGATAGGGAATGCCACTCATCACAGACGCCTGCAGATAACAAGCAAGTGCCTGGAAAAGCGTTCAGCCCTGCTAGCTGTCAGGGGGATGCAAGTGAGACCGTGTCATCACACAGCCATGAGATCAGTTAAAATAAACAACAGCAACATCCACCGTACCAAATGCTGCCGAGGAAGGGGGGAAACTGGCTCTCAGGGATTGTTAGTGGGAAAGTAAATTGATAGGATTGCTCAGAAAAAGATCAAAATATAAGAACCCTACATAATCTAATACAATTACATCCCAGAAAATTTTAAAAAGGATGTGTATGCAGACTCCCTGTGTGATTGCTTATATTGGCTTTGTTGGTGATAGCCGAAAACCATAAACGGCCAGAATGCTCCACCGTAGCTCAGCGGATATACCCACAGCCTATGACCAGCTACTCAGAAACAGGAAAGAAGGGTTCATATGGGAAACAACTCGGGTAATCTCGAGGCACACACATTGGTCTCAGAAGGTCATGTGTTACATGGTAGTTTTATATTAGAGTTTAGGGTGACAAGCTCTAGCACTGGGAGGAAAGTAATCGTTGCCAGGGGCAAGGAATGGGAGGACATGTGTCATTCTGGGGCTATAGCGCCAGGGATAGTCCTGAGGTTGTGGAACAATTCTGTTTATGGCAACGACAGGAATCTATACATTTGACAAAGTGATTGAGAATCTTACACCAACATGGAGTGACACCACTGTTCTTATTTTAATATGCATCCTCTTTATGTAACAGAATCTCAAGAGAAGGCTTATTCGAGGGTGGAGGGGGACCATTCTGTTTACAACTTCCTGCGGATAAGTGATGACCTCACAACAAGAAGTTAAAAAAAAATGAAGCTAAAAAGTCCAAGCTACACTAGAAGGTAGAGAATATAAAAATAGCTTCGAGTGTCCACCACCCAGACCCAGGAAAGAGAAAGACCCCTAAGCTCTTGGGTATGTGTCCCCCCTCACATTCCCCTCCTGAAGTAGTTGCTGGCCTGATTTTGGTGTCTCAGTCATCAAAAAAATGGTTCTGTTCTTGCTTAGTATGACTATAATTGTTTTATTTGGCAGACATTTGCAAGATACATATTTTTAATCCATGTCCTTTTGATATTTATGTAACCTTATATTTTTGATATGTACCTTGAAAGCAGCCGATAAATTTTATTAAAAGTGCAACATGATTACACTTGACTTTTACACGGACCATGCAGTTTATTTACATTGATTATACTGATTATACAAATTACCGGCTTATTTGGGTATGAATACACTTTTATTTTTTTGTGCAAGAACTTTTGTCTGTTAGTTTTTTTCTTTTCTTTTGAGACAGGGTCTCTTTATGTAGTCCTGGATGTCCAGGAACTGCCTATGTAGATCAGGCTGGCCTTGAACACACACGGATCCACCTGTCTGTTGATCTTGAACTCACATGGATCCACCAATCTCCTGAGTGCTGGTTCAAAGGTGTTCATTTTCATGCCCTGTTCAGTGCATGAGATAGTTTTATTCTGTATCCCGGGTTTGCCTGGAATACACCGTGCAGTCTAAACTGACCTTAAGCTGGGGTCAAACCTACTCCTTCAGCTTCTTCAGGGTTGTGCTTACATATGGGAGCTACCATGCCTACTTCAAGCGTGGTATTTTTTGAGGTAAAGTCTTGCTAGGTGTCAATGCTGTCCTTGAATTCAATATCCTCCTGCATCTGCCTTCCAAGTGTGGGGTGACAGGCATGTGCCACCATAGCCAACTATGCACTCTGTTCTTCCTGTCTCTTCTAGGTTTTTCTTTTATTTGTATGCGTGTATGCATAGACATGTAGGTGTGTGCACATGTGTGTGTGTGCGTGTAGAGGTCAAGGGTCAATGTTAGGTACTTTTCCCAACTGTTTTCTTCCTTACCTTTTGAGACAGGGTCTCTCACTGACCTGGAACTTACTGATTGGCTAGAATAGCAGGCTATGGAGCCCCAGGGATCCTTTTGCCGCTACCTCCCAGCGCCGGGATTCCAGGTGCACCCCGTTTCTTTTAAATGAGTGCTGGGGATCAAACTCACGACCTTCTGCAAACACAGCAAGTATTTTACTGATGGCCTTTTCTCCAGCCCCTCTGTTTTTTTTCTGCGTCTTTATGGATATGCAATACATATCAATACAATCAAGCATGTATTTCTTTTTCTTCTTTAAAACTATAACAAACCCTAAGAGGCCCGTACTTAGATCCGACAGGACTAATCTTGTCTCATTTATGCCTTTATTCCTTTTCTCTATTCTTCTTGATTATTTTGAAAAAACAGAATATCTTATAAGTCCATTTCCCACTGACTTAGTCAAAAGGCAAACAACCCATTTAATTTCATTCTTGAAATTTCAGATTGCTTCTCTAAAATTTGGCGTTAAAACATACCATGCACTAATTCTGCCTAAAAGGTTGACCATTCAGTAATATTATCAGTACCTGGTTTGCACACTTTTCAGATTCTTGGTTGCTGTTGCCTTTCCAGTTTCTTCATTTGAGCCATAGTTGATGGAGATCCATGAGTTACAAATCACTAACATGACCCTTCCCGTCTACATTCTCCTCCAGCTCCGCTTGTGAGTGACTGCTGGGGAAGCGGGTGGGTTGTGGCCTGGTTTCCTGCTGTCTGTACTTGGCTGATTTCAGACCGTCTCAGTGAGCATGCTCCCATTCCCTCTGTTACCTGTAAATGAGCAGTTAGTCCCAGGCTTGATTTGATTAAGATGTCTTTTTAAGAGCATCTGGTGGGCTGTTTTGCATACTGCTATCAGAAGCTTCCACTGTCTGCTCCCCTTTCCCCTTTCTTTCTATGATATTAGCTGGCATTAGTCATGATTACTTTGATGTGTTCATTCATCAGGGGCTAGAGAATGTGGCGGTACTATGATTCTATTGTTCTTTCTTCATTCATTAGCAGGAATACCTTGACAGGGAGAGACTTTCCCTGATTGCCTACTTGAAAACACAGTAAGGCCAGATGAGGGCTTAATGCCTTCGCTTTGCCAGTTCTGCTCGCTGCTGTCTTCCAAAGTGACCAGTGAACTAAAGAGAAAACTGGTAGGACGTGGTTTGGTGGCTGTGATGACCAATCTTATTTGTGCTCAGACCATCCATGTTCATCTAGCACAGGCTTGCCGTGATGCTTGAACCTGCGTTTCCTGTTTTGACTTGGAATCAGTCAAATTAGGTCGTCAAGTATTCCTGGTTTCTTTGAGTAAGAAATAGTATTTGATTACATTTCCAAAAAAATGTATTATTTTGTGGGACATGAAAGTGCTGCAGTGGAAAGGTGGAGGTTAGAGGGCACCTTGTGGGAGTTACTTGGTTCTCCAAAGACTCAGAGAGCAGACTCAGGTCGTCAGGCTTGGTAGCAAGCTCCCTTTCCTGCCGAGCCATTGCGCAGGCACGGACCAATAGTGTTTGAAGAAGAATACCTTAACCCATGTGCTACAGACCAACTTGTCTTTGGGTGAGACATTGTTTTTATTCTTTAAAGGCTCTTCAATAACCAGAGCCATAAAATACATATTTAGAGAGAATGATATGCCTCAAGTCCATTCTGGTATTTTTTCCAGTTGAATGCAGGGTTACAGGCTTTTATTTAATGTTCTCTATTCTACCACACCTAATCCTGGTTTCTGACACCTACAGCATCTCTCCTTTGTTTTCCCCACAGTATGTATACACAGTTATTTAGGGTTTTCTCACCTTTTGTTCATTCAAGAGCTAGGGCTGTCAGCTAAATGGCCTCGTGGACTCATTACTTTTTTCATTGCTATGAAAATGAAGGATAGGAAGCAACGTAAGTGGAATATCTATTCTGGTTCACAACTGAGGGGATACAGTCCATCATGATGGGGAAGGCATGGCAGGGGCTGCTCTGGCCGGGCAGGAGTTCTTGGCGGTTTGCTTGCTTACATTTCAGTAGGAGTGGCAAGAAGAAGCTCCGCCCTGCCCCAGCAGCCCTCCTCCTCCAGTCAGGAGCCATCTTCTAAAAGCTCCACAGCGCAGTCAGCATCATCATCTGGGGAGTAAATGTTCCAGCACACGAGCCTGCGGGGACAGTTCTCAGTCAAATCATAACATATGTTGTGGTGACTTGAATGAGGTTCATGTATTTGCATGCTTAGTCCCCAGACAACAAACTGTTGACATGGACTAGGAGGTGTGGCCTCGTTGGAGGAAGTATGCCATTGGGGTGGGGCTTTGAGGCTCCAAAATCCTACGTCAAGCCCAGTGCGCGCCTCTCTCTCTCTCTCTCTCTCTCTCTCTCTCTCTCTCTCTGTCTCTCTCTCTGTCTCTCTCTCTCTCTCTCTCTCTCTCTCTCTCTCTCTCTCTGTCTCCCTCCCTCCCTCCCTCCCTCCCTCCCTCCCTCCCTCCCTCCCTCTCTCTCTCTCTCTCTCTCTCTCTCTCTCTCTCTCTCTGTGCCTGCTGCCGGCAGTCACGATCTCTAGCACCATGCCTGCCTTCCACTCCCCCACCACGATGATAGTGGAACAGTTTTCTGACACTGTAAGCAAGCCCCAATTAAATGCTTTCTTTTATAAGAATATCTTGCCGGGCGGTGGTGGCACACCCCTTTAATCCCAGCACTCGGGAGGCAGAGGCAGGCGGATCTCTGTGAGTTCGAGACCAGCCTGGTCTACAGAGCTAGTTCCAGGACAGGCTCCAAAGCCACAGAGAAACCCTGTCTCGAAAATCAAAAAAAAATCTTGCTCCTGGTGTCCTTCACAGCAATAGAACAGTGACCAAGATACATAAATGATGGGTTTACTTCAGATTTAACTATCTATGAATACTGTGTGCAAACCATTTCCATAGTTCTCCATTTCCCACAAAACCTGCCTTTTGCCTCTTTCTCCAGGCCTATTTGCTTCCTCTCTTTATGGGAAATAATTGAAATGCTTTTATGCTTTGTCCTTCTATTATTTTCTTGTTAGTATAGGTAAAAGTGTATTTAAGTTCACAATCGCTTACCTTAGATAAATAAAACGTGGACATACTGTGAGGTCTAGTGTTAACTGTCGAGTTGACTGAATCTACAATCACCAGGGAGATGGGCTTCTGGACATGCTTGGTGTGTGTGTATGTGTATGTGTGTGTGCATGCAGTGTGCATATGTACATGTGTGAGCACGTGTGTGAATGTGTGTGTATGTATGCGTGTGCACATGTGTGTCTGTGTGTATGCGTGTGCACGCACGTGTGTATGTGTACATGTGTATACGTGTGTGTGTTTGCATGCATGCGTGCTTGTGTGTGCACATGTGTGTGAATGTGTGTATGTATGTGTGTGTAATGTGTGTGCTTGTTTGTATGTGTGTGTATGTGTGCCATGTGTGCATGGGTGTGTGTATGTGTACGTGTGTATATATGTATGTGTGTACATGCTTGTGTGTGCACACATGTGTGTATATGTATGTGTATGTGTGTGTATGTGTCTGCACATGTGTGTGCCTGTGTGTGTGTGCGCGTGGGTGCGTGTGGGTGTGTGTATGATCTTGGTTATGTTCATTGATGTGGGCAGACCCATCTTAATTGTAGGTGAGACCATTCCCTGGACAGGTGCTCTATAGAGATGGAATAGTTGAGCTGAGCACTAGCAGGCATTCCTCTCTCTCTCTGCTCTGTAACTGGGCGCACTGTGACTGTCTGCTTCAGGCTCTCCCTGCCTTGACTTCGCTGTGATGACAGACTATAACCAGGAACTGTGAGATGAACAAGCCAGTCTCTCTTCAGTTGCTTTTGTCTGGGTGTTTCATCACAGCAACAGAAAGGAAAGAGACACACCAGACCTGCTTCCCCACCCCGTTCCTTATTCATTTAGCAATGTGGGCTGGATTGTGCTTTTCTGTGACTGCACGGACTATTTGTGAATGCATTGTAGACGATACAATCAGTTCTTTGATGATGGACAGCTGGCTTGTTTCCAGGCCTTTTATTACTAGGAATGCTACAGTGAACAGAATTGTGTTTATGTCATTTTACATTTTAACTAATGTCTTTTTGAGATGTCTAGAATACTTATTTCAGAGTTAAAGGATAAATGCGTCATAATTTGATTATTGGCAAAATTGCCTCCGTGGGGTGCACAGTTTTGTGTTCCCATTAGCATATACGAGTGTATCCACTTCTCCACGGGCTGTCCAATGGACCATGCTGTCAGACTTTGGGGCTTTTTGCCAGTCTGGCAGGTGAGATACAGTGTCTCAGGGCAGTGTAGTCAGTGTGTCCCTATTGTGAACAAAGTTGCACATATTTTAAATGGCTAGTACCACTTCCTTGTTTCTATTATAAAAATAAGGTATCCGTGTACATATAGTAAAACGAATCCTTTTCGGTTTGTTGTCTTGAAGTCTTACAGATGTGAATGGTAGTGTAGCCACCACCACCATCCAAAGGGAAAATAGATTTCTTCACCTCCAAATTTCCCTGAGCCTCTCGGAAGTCAGGCCTTTTCCCAAGTTCTGGGAATTATTTCTTTTATTGCTGTTCTTGCTATTGTTTGCATGTGCTTTGTTCTCCAGAGGTTCATGCATCGGAAGCTTGGCTCCAAGGCTAAGAGGCAGTGGGACCTTGAAAAGGTGGGGTTTAGTGGAATCATTAGGCCACCAGATGTAGAGAGATAAATAATCTCTTTTATTTATCAGCTATTTTATTTCAAGTATTTTCTTACAACAGACCATGTTGCCATGGTTGGCCTTCAGCTCCTGGGCTCAGTGATCATCCTGTTTCTTCCTCTCGAATAGCTGGGACTGCAGGTATATGCCATGTCTAGGCTAGACTGTTTGTGCGTCCTTTGAGACAGGGTCTTGTGTAAGCCAGCTGACCCAGAACTCGTTATATAAACTGGCCTTAATTTTTGGGCAATCTTCCTGTCTCTGCGTCCTGAGTACTGAATTGCAGGTGTGAGCTTCCATTCACAGACCAGATTTGGTATGTTATGCATTTGCATATGTAAATATAATGTAGTGTGTGTGTGTGTGTGTGTGTGTGTGTTTAGAGTTAGAGAGATGGCTAATAAGAACTGTTATTGCTCTCACAGAGGACCCAGCTTTGATTCCCAGCACCCACATGGCAGCTCATAACTACTTATAACCTCAGTTTCAGGGAATTAATGCCCTCCTTTAAGTTCTGCTGACACTAGTCATGTGGTACACAGATCTACATGTGAACAAAACAGCATTTACACACAAAAAAGGAAGAGAAATAAGGGGTCTGGAAGTGCTGGCTCGTGCTTCTAATGCTAACACTTGGGAGAGAAACAGGAGGATTGCAAGGTTGAGCCCAGTCTAGGACAGCCTAGGCTACAGAATGAGAGACAGGACCTTAAATTTTTTTAAATGATTTATTTGTGTGGAAAGAAGGATTTATATGTGTGTGTGCATGCGCGTGTGTGTGTGTGTGTGTGTGTGTGTGTGTGTGTTTGTACGTGCAAAGAGGCGCCAGTGGATGTCAGAAGAGAACGTCGGAACCCTTCCAAACCTGGAAGAGCAGAACTGGAGTTACAGGCAGTTGTAAGCTACCCAGTCTGGGCGCTAGAGACTGAACCCAGGGCCTCAGGAAGGGCAGAATCTTAATCTCCAGCCCTTGGAAACCGTTTGGTTATTGATGAATTTTGAGAGGTGTTTATGTATTAGAAATGGTAATCTCTTGTCAATGATTCATTAATATTTTCTCCCAGTATGTAGCATGCATTTTCTCTCTCTTAATTGCATCTTTCATGAAGCAAAAAAATTTTTTTTTTTTTAAAATTTTGATAAAGTATAACTTGCTGTTTTCTCTCAGGCTTGTCACTTGGTTGCTAAGGAACGGTTGCCTCAGGCCTTTATGTTTTTCTCCTCTGTTTTCTTCTAGAAGTTTTATAGTGTTAGCTTTTACAGCTAAGTCTTTTATTCATCTTGAGGTAGCTTTTGTAGACAGAGAAATGTATAGATTAGTAGTTCATTTTCTTTCTGCATATGGATGTCAGTTTATTCAATTTTGTTGAAAGGGCCTTTTTCTGTTTAACAAATTATCATTGTCTTTCTGACAAAATCAATTTACCATATGTATATATGCAAACACACACATATATAAATTTAAAATTTTAATTGGTAGATTATAGAAATAAAATAATTTTGTACATCGACTTTGTGGTATGAACCCTTTACAAATTCACTCTTTATCTCTGGTAGCTTTTTTGGTACAAACAATCATATTGTTACCTATGGATGGTCATTTACCTCATCCAATCTGCTTTAAAAACAAACAAAGCAAAATGAAAAAGACCCAGGAACTGTTTCCCGGGCCTGAGTCTTGCATGCTAGGCAAGCGCTCTATTTCAGAGCTATCTCCAGATCTTTTTCCAACCTGCGTGTTTCTAGTATCTTCTCATTTTTCAGTGGTTAGTGTGTCCAGTGTGATGCTGTGTAGGTGTGTGGAGAGTGAGCTTCTTTGTTTTAGTGATTAGCGTGTCCAGTGTGATGCTGCAGAGGTGTGTGGAGAGAGAACATCTTTGTTTTATTCCCAATGGATGCGGGAAAGTGTTTGTTCCTCTTGACCACTGAAATATGACGTAATAAAGTGTTTTACCACTAAGGGTTCTGTAGGATTTTAAGGATGCTATTTCTCACCTTGAGAAAGTTCCTTACTAGTCTTAATTTTTTGAGAGTTTTATTTTGTTAAAAGTCACACAACATTTATTTATTATTTATTTATTTGTGTGTTCATGTGTGTGGACACATATGGCATGTGTGCCTGCTGAGGTCAGAGGACAACCTGCAGGAGTCAGTGCTCTCCTTCCACCATGAGGGTCCTGGGGATTGAACTCAGGTCATCAGACTTGGCAGCAGGGGTTTCTAACCAGGAAGTCACTTCCTTGGCCCACTGCGAGTTTAGATGATGACTTTTGTCACATGCTTTTTCTGCTCCTGGTGGTATTTATTATTCAGTCTGCTGACTCAAGGAATTGTACTGACTTATTTTGAATTGCTGGGCTATTCTTGAATTTCTGGAATAAAGTTGTTTGATTATGATGACTCAATTATTGCGCCTTTGATAACACATATGGGTATGTTTGAGACTTTTGAAACTGTGTATATGAAAGATATTGGCTTGCATATCCTTTTATTGTAATTTCGTTTTTGGCTGGAGGTGGTGGTGCACTCCTTTAATCCCAGCACTTGGGAGGCAGAGGTAGGTAGATCTCTGAGGTCAAAGTCACCCTGGTCTACAGAGTGAATTTCAGTACGGGGACAGCCAGGGCTATACAGAGAAACCTTGCCTTGTAAAAACATAAGCAAAAGCAAAAACAACAAAAAAAAGTGTTTCATTAAAGGCATAGTTATTCTGCTTGTCCCTCTAGCACAGTTGAGGGCGAGCCTGCCTTCCCGGGATGGTTAATGCCTATTTGAAATGTTAGGTCTCTTCCCTGGGACTGAGAGTGTGTTTATTGACCAAAAGGAGTTTTTTCTTAATGGACCATCACTGCTGCAGTGTTTACTCTTCTGTCTGAAGAGGTACCCTAACGTCATCTGGAAGTCAGAGCCAGGATCAAACGCTTTCAGCGTTTCTCATTTCCAGCTTTTAGCCAAGAAAGAAACTGGTCACCTTTCTTTGAGGTCATTTTACCTTGAGAAGCTTGGTCTGCACCTGTCTTCCGTTCCCATCTTTTCTCGACCTGCCACTACGGAGTTGACATGCAGCTGACTTGCCTCTTAGAGATCAGTGGGGACATTGGCATGACAGGTGGGATACCTCTCCAACTGGCCTGTTTGGAAGACCCCCAAAGCATGTCAGTGGTTTATTTGTAAAACTGCCAGATGGGGAGGGGATGGCGGAGAAAGGAAATCCCTGACTGGCCCCATAAAGGGACAGAGGGAAAAGGAGAGGCAGGCTATAAGCATTCCAAGCCATAGATAGGAAGAAGCCAGAAAAAGCCAGAACAGAGGACAGGCTTCAAAGGTTCAAATCAAAGACCATTACAATCTCATGATGGGCTCAGGAGCCTCCATCCATTGGGCTCCTACTTGTTTTTCCTTTGGCATCTGTCTGTTAGGGTTTCTGCTGATGTGTAGAGACACCACAACCATGGCAACTCTTCTAAATGAAAACATTTAATTGGGGTGGCTTGCTTACAGTTCAGAGGTCCAGTCTATTATCATCCTAGTGGGACATGGTGGCATGCAGGCAGACATGGTGCTGGAGAATTCTACATCTTGCAGGCAACAGGAAATGGTCTGAGTGTCACACTGAGGGAAACTTGAGCAAAAGAGACCTCAAAACCCATGCTCATAGTGACATACTCCCTCCAACATGGCCACACCTAGTTCAATAAGGTCACACCTCCCAATAGTGACACCCTCTTTGGGGGCCATTTTCTTTCAAACCACCATAGTCTCCAAAACTGAATTCCAGAATGATGAACCCAGCATGCTTTTCCAGAGTGGGAAAGAGCTGAAAAACCTAAGCAAGTTACTAAGGTCTGAGTATTTATTGTTATTATTATTGTTATTAATATAAGATTTTTTTTCTGAAGTATGTATGATCTTAAAATTTCTTAGGTCAAAGTTCACTACATCGATACCAATCTTCTACTTAAATCAATGGAGTTCTCTTAAGTTATTGGTCTGTTCTTGGGGGCAGTTACAAAAACTGCCCCTAACGAACAAATTATGTGCCTACTTGAGGCTTGTTTAAAAGTGTTTGGGTCTTGCCCAAGCTTTATCTAAACATTACACAGCTGTTAAAAGTAGCAGGCTGGTGTAACCAACCTTCTTGGTGTTCAACAGCCTTAATGGTGGGTATACTGATGTGGGCAAAAGGATTAAAAAAGATAGTCTTTGCCTCTTTACTTCCAAGGTCAATAAAGTCCCAGGGTGCTGTGGGGCATCTCTCAAACTATCCTGCAGTTCTGTGTGGCCATGGACACTCTACGGGGTGGACTCAAACCAGTGTCCAGTCTACAAAGAAGAGAGTTGACACGGGAAGAATTTCCTCTATGTTGGAAGGTTTTAAAGCACCTGTTCCTGGTTTTTACCCTGAACTATTTATTTGCAGTATCTGTATCCTGTAGTGTAGTAGGGGCCCTCATGACCACAACATCAACTGTGTGTTCATTTTCCTTAGAGGATTTTATCCCTTGTACAAAGTGATGAGTTTCCCTATGATATTTTCATTCATATATATCTTTCTCCATTCACCTAAAGGTTCAATAATAAGAATTTTCAGGTTAGCTGAGTGGTAGTGGTGCACACCTTTAAATCCCAGCACTTGAAAGGCAGAGGGAGGTGGATCTTTGTGAGTTCAAGAACAGCCTGGCTATAGAGTCAGTTCCAGCATAGCCAGGACTACTCAGTGAAACCCTATGTCAAAAAACAAACAAACAGACAGACAAACAATATTCAGGTTATAATAGAATTGCTTGTAGTATTTTAAAATTTCACTTTAAAATTCCCATAAGTTTTATAGTGATCTCCCAACCCTCTCTGGTCACCCTAGAGCAGCCATTTTCAACCTTCCCAATGCTGCGACCGTTTAATACAGTTCCTCATGTTGTGGTGACTCCCAGCCATAAACATATTGTCATTGCTACTTCATAACTGTAATTTTGCTACTGTCACGAATCATAATGTAAATATCTGATGCACAGGATATTAGATATGTGACCTCTGTGAAGGGGATGTTTGAACCCTAAAGGAGTTGCGACCCACAGATTGAGAACCACTTCTCTGGAAAAATTGATCACATATTGATTTAAACGAAATTAACTACTTTTTCATTTCACTGATTTTTTAAAATTTTTTCTCCATTTTCAATTTCCTTCTGTTTTGGGTAGTGCTGGGATTGAACCCAGGGCTTTCCGCATGGTAGACTGGAGCTCTGGCACTAAGCTATGTCTCTAGCCTGATTCTCATTTTTCTCTAGTTCCTCTCTGCTATTTGCTTTAGTTTTTACTTTATTCTGCTCTATGTTTGGAGCCCATGTCCTCAACCCCAGTCACACTCCACACATTTTGATTTTATTTTCATTCACCTCTAAGAATTTTCTAATTTTCTTTCTGGCTCTGGCTTTGACCCTGAGCTATTTTGGAAGCTGGTTGTTTAATGCTTTGGTGGGTTTTTCCAAAAGTTGCTATTTTTGTTTTTACCTCATTATGTTCCTAGAGCAGGATTTAATTGTGAGTCCCCCCCCCCCTTTGTATTTCCCCTTCCTTTGGCCTGCATTGCAAGAACGGTCTCAGGGTTTTCCTTCACTGCGGCCCCTCTGGGCGCACTCAATGTGGGCAGCTTCTGGAAGGAGTGCTTGCCAGGGCTTCTAGCGCTCTCCTCTTGGCCTCTAGCAGCAGATTTAACTCATTAGTTAGATTCCCCTTGTCATCTCATGCGGCATCTGGAGGGATTTTCCCAATGTTCATGACCTATTCTCCACAGAGGTATCAGACTCCCAAGATTTCAGATTACTTGGTAACCTACAACTTCATTTTCAGAAGCCAAACAAAAACAAAGAGGCCAGTTTTCAGATTGTTTGGTGGTGATATTTGATTCTAATTTCCTCTATCCTCAGAGGCCTGAGGCCTCTCTAGTCCTTCTTTTTTTTCCTTTTCAAACTTCATAACCCTTGACCCATTTTCTGCTTTGACAGTTATTTCTTTATATGCTCTCAAGGTCTAGTAAATCCATCCAATGAGGTTTTAAAAAAAGTTTTCACACTTATTTGGCATGACTGTGTGTGTGTATGCGTGTGTACATGTGTGCATGCCATAGTGTGCATGCGCAGGTCTGAGGACAGCTTGTGGCAGTCAGTTCTCTCCCTGCACCATATGGATTCTGGGGACTGGACTCAGGTCATCAAGCTTGGTGGAGAGCCCCTTTACCGACTGAGCCACCTCAAAGTTTCTGATTCTAGTTAACCAATTATAAATCTCAACTTAGTTCTTTTTCTATTCTGGCTATTTGGAAAATAGATGTTTGTTTCCCTGCTGAACTTTTAAAAAGCTTCCCTGTTAATGTAGTTTAGGGCTGGCACGTAACTCAACAGTTCAGGGCTGGTTCATGAAGCACGGGTTTGATTCCCTGCACCACAAAAAGCCCAACTAATTAAGTAACATTTTAATTTAATTTATGATGCCACTGCAGGTCTGTTTCTGCTACATGTCGCTTCTGCCACCATTGGAGACTCTTTATGATGCTGAATATCTAGTTTGAATATTATTTTTAAAGTTCTGATTGATATATTCCAAGACTAACAAAGACCAAGGCCTTACCATACACTCGTCTTTGTGGTTTTCATGTGTAGATAGAAAAGACACGTGGAAGGGAAGAAGTGAATGAGCTAGGAAACTTGCCTCACACTTCTCCTGGGCCACCACTCTCTTCCAAACAGAAACAAAGCATTTCTAAAGATTGCTCCCTGGTGCTGATGTTGCACATCTGGATGCCCAGCCAGCTTTGGCTACATGAACCATTGTCTCAAACAAAACAGTAAGACAATAGTTCTCAAGTAGACTCCTTATTAATGCCCTTTTGCTACCCAGGATGTTTCTCCTGAGCTTTTTAGGACCTTTCCTACTTCCAAACTAATGCTGGAATCTGAGACGAAAGTCTGATGCCTGGCAAAGCTGTTTTCTCCTATTTTGGTGACTTTTGTTCTGATTCAAGTCCACATCTAGAGACTTTTATTTCACAAGGGTTTGGAGATGGATGGTACTTGTATAAGATCATCAAAAGATAATGATAACAATACCATGGTCCTGGTGTTTCTACACATATGAGCACATATACACATGCATGTATGTATGTATATTTTAAGTATATTTCCTTATGGGGCAAATAACTACAGCTTATTTAGGAGTTTGCGTTCTCTGAAGTGTTAGCATTGGGAAAAGGGTGCCCAGGTAGCTTCTTGTCCCCCTGTAGCCATACTGTGTGGGATTTCCCACCAGACAAAGCAGGTTGCATCCCAGGGTTTCCTAGATCTATCTCGCACAGATGACGGATGAACTGCCAAGTAGAGTGGGTGTTCATCAGACATTCCCCACACAGTGGGAGGTCTTGTGTGGGGATTCTACTGAAAACAGAGTCAGTAGGCACCGGCTTCACTCCTCTTCCATATTTCCTCTCCACAGTGAGCACGGTGTGAGGATTTTTAGCCAATTCGTGCACGAGATGATTTGACTGAACACGAGGCAGCAGGCAGTCCCACAAGCAGCAAGTGGATGATGATGGGAAGGTGTTCAGGGAAGGCGGTGGACCCATAACTGATGAACAAATGAGCTGGGATTTTCTCTGGGTGTGGTGTGAGGCGTAGGTGTGAGGTGGTCATTTCTAACTCAGAGACAGAGAGCTTCCTGGAAGCTGTAGGTTTTCCTGTTTACGTGTCTGCATTGGAGGATCTAGAGATGTGCTTACATCAGTGCCAATGGATGTGGTGTTGACTTTCAGACACCAGAAAACGACAGCCCATTCTGTATCGTCCAGCTTTATAATTATAGTCAGGCCAAAATACGCCATGTCTTCTACCGCAAAGACTGCTGGAACTCCAGAGAGAAGCTAGCCAGAACACTGGTCTGTGTACTCCCTGCCAGATTCTGTATGGAGATATGTGTCAGCTATATAGCTCATACGTATTTGCCCTTCTTACTGCTATGGGATTTGACCACAAGTCTCTGTATGGAAACTCAGGTCTTAGTAACTTAAGTTAGACTACCTGTGGGGAGTTAATTCTCTGGCTCAAGCTTTCCTTTCCATGAGCCCCACCCTGGTTCTTGTTTCATTTTCCTAGGGAATGGGTCATTGAGTGAAGTCCCGGGGCCAAGAGGTGTCAGAGGGTTGGTTTTCTATGTCTTCTTACTTCTTCTGTGCCCCACACCTTGCCCTTGTCTTTGGTTTCTGTCTTGATTGTGGTTACTTGAAGCAGAGGCAGAGAGGGCAGTCTGTTTCTCTCGGACCGAAGAGACCTGAGCACTTTCTTAGTCAGGCTTAGTAGTCAGGCTGCCCTTTCCCCTGGACAATGCTTCACCCAAGCAAGTGCCCATTGTTGGACCATCGTCCACTAGAACATTCCCTGGACTTCTCCCAGAGAAGGTGCCCCCGAGAGTCAATGCATTTCTCCTGTCAGAACCTTTCCTTGTGAGCAAGAGGTCCTTAGACCATGTGTGCTTCTGCAGGGCCTATTCCACATGCCCAGGTAGATTTTACGTTAGGGTCCCCACACTCTTTGTTTGGTCTTCTGCCAGGGACTATCTGTGCCTGGGAATTCTCGAGTCTTGACAGCCATTCTGTGTGGTCCTTCTAGGTGCTGGCTTGAGAACCATTGGAGGCGCAGTAAGTATAGATCATCTATGAGGCAATTGCCATGATCTAGGGGACAGAGAGGGTGGTAGGTTTGCCGAGGAGCCCAGAGAATGGAGGCAGTAGCTGCATTGTGAGTATATTCTGCGCCATTGGGACTACTTAAGCAATTGGGTATGGGATATGAGCAGAAGAGAGTAATCAAAGATGACTTCAAGGCTTTGGGCCTGGGCAACCGAAGGGGACTGTGCTCACATGAACAAACATAGTGGGGGGGTGATGTGGACAGCAAATTGGGGCAGGTGTGATGGTTAAACTTCATTCTCCACTTGACTGGATTCTAAATCACCCAGGAAACACACATTCATCTGGACATGTCTGTGAGGGCATTTCCAGAGAAGTTAACTACAGAGAAAGAACACCCTGAATGTGGTGGAACCATTGCGTGGGCTGGAGTCCCAGATGTGAGAGAAAAGGGAAAACCAGAAAGTGAGCTGAGCCCTGACATTTCCTTCTGACCGTGTGATCAGTCACCCCACACAGCCATGCCCTTGTCATCAAGATGGGCTGTACGACTCCTCTCAAACAGCGAGCCAGAATCAGAGTCAAAATCAACCCCTCCTAAGCAGCCTTTGTCAGTAATTTATACAGCAATAAAAAAGTAATTCCGAGTGGGGAGATCAGGAGTTCTGTTTTGACTACGTTAAATTTACGACATATAGACTACATTAGTTTGGGTCTAGAATGTTCTCCAAGGGGCTATATGCCAAAGGTTTGGCCTTTCAGCTTGGCATTATTGGGATATAATGGAACTTTTGAAAGATCAAGCCCAGGAGAAAGAAGGTAGTCTTTGGAAGTATGTCCTTGACGTGGAATGGGGCTCCAAGGTGTGTGTGTGCACGTGCGTAGGTGTGCATGTAAGTCTTTAGTGGGTGTGCTTGTTACTTTTCCTATTGCTGTGACAATACATGACCAGAAGCAACTTATGGAGGGTTTATTAGGGTGTGTTTTGTCTCACAGTTTGAGGGTGCAGCCGACCAAGGCAGAGAAGACAAGGTGGCAGGAACAGGAGGCTGCTGGTCTTTGCATCCACATTTAGCAACCAGGGAAGCATTAGTAGCCTCTGAAACCTCAAGTCCTGCCCTTAGCATGTCACTTCCTCCAGCAAGGCTCCATCTTCTCAAGATTTTATGGCCTCTCCAAATAACAGCATTAGCTGGCGACCAAGTGTTTAAATACATAAGGCTACAGTGTGGTGGCGTGTTGGTGTGTTGGCGTGTTAGTGTGTTGATGTGGTGGTGTGGTGGCATGGAGGCGTGGCGGTTTGGTAGTGTGCTGGTATGATAGTGTGTTGGTGTGTTGTTGTGGTAGTGTGTTGGTGTGACGGTGTGTTGGTGTGGTGTTGTATTGGTGTGGTATTGTGTTGGTGTGACGGTGTGTTGGTGTGGTGTTGTGTTGGTGTGTTGGTGTTAGTGTGTTGGTGTGTTGGTATGGTGGTGTGGTGATGTGTTGGTGTAGTGGTATAGTGTTGTGTTGGTGTGGTGTTGTGTTGGTGTGGTGTTGTGTTGGTGTGTTGTGTGGTGTTGTGTTGTGTTGGTGTGGTGTTGTGTGGTGTTGTGTTGGTGTGTTGTGTGGTGTTGTGTTG
Source organism: Microtus oregoni (assembly GCF_018167655.1). Lineage (NCBI taxonomy): Eukaryota > Metazoa > Chordata > Mammalia > Rodentia > Cricetidae > Microtus > Microtus oregoni. The sequence goes on from NW_024543085.1 coordinate 27,108,005, forward strand.
GTGTGTTGTTGTGTTGTTGTGTTGGTGTGTTGTGTGGTGTTGTGTTGGTGTGTTATGTGGTGTTGTGTTGGTGTGGTGTTGTGTTGGTGTTGTGTGTTGTGTTGTGTGGTGTTGTGGTGTTGTGTTGGTGTGGTATTGTGTTGGTGTGGTGTTGTGTTGGTGTGGTGTTGTGTTGGTGTGGTGTTGTGTTGGTGTGTTGGTGTGGTGTTGTGGTGGTGCATTTCACATTCAAACCACAGATGTGGGGTAGGAAGGAAGAACTCTGAGAACTCCGTCTTGGAACGCTTTACTTGTAATGGGTACAGAAGATAAGATTCTATCTGTTATTGTCCTCTGCTGTCCTTTCTCGTCTGTTTCTCATCAAGAGCATAAGCTCAGATGAGAGCGGCCTTGTCTGCATGGTGGCCCAGAATTAGTGACTCGTGAAAAAAACCAAAACACTCAGAATACACGAACACAAAGACTTCATCATTCGTTGGGTCTGTGGTGGTGAAGGTCATGTAGCCAGGCTTCTGTACCTGGTCTCATGGACAGCAGACAAGGCAGCCTGGGTTGCATCTGGGACTGGAGGGTGAGTAGGAGACCTGACACGGTTCCTTCCCTCTATACACGTTGTATCTGAGGCCATTTCTTGTGAGTGGAGAGATGCGGGAGCCATGCGCTCCTGGGGTGGCTAGGCGGCGGCATTTTCAGCTCACACGCGCTATGACATGGCTGTCGGGAACCAGAGGCTCTGCGCTCAGCCCCAGGGGTGCTCCCCTCCCCTCAGTGCTTCTGTGGATGCTGAGGATGCAGGAAGTGCCGTAATCCTGTTACCGTCTTTCCTACACAGGAATCTAAAACCCTGTTCCGCAAGAGCACCAGGGAACACAATGGATACCAAGCCAGAGGCTTAGCACCAGAGCTGGAGGACTTGTGGGTCCTCACTTGCTCCCCAGCACGCATGCGCCCATGCTTATCCCTGAAGGATAAATGTGGGAAAGGCTCATCTCTACCCCAGGCCTCCCCATTCACCTGTTCTTTTCCCTGCCCAAGGCTGACTTCCTATCTTCATGGGGCCCAGTTGCTCCCCCCTCTTCCACACGTGCCCCTCTCATTTGACACCCCCTCCATTCATTTATCACTCTCCTCTTAAGAAGAGAGCACTCTTGTCAAGTGGAATTTCTTCAGATCGATGCTTTGCATCTGTATCCTCCTGGGCCCCTCTCAGTCTTGGCATAGGCTGGCTTCCTTGGTGGTGTCTCCACCTGTAGTCTCCAGACGCGGAGAGCTGGGCGTGGTTCCAAGGCCGCTGACCTGCAGACACAGCCTCGCACATCAGCCGTCTGTCTCCCGAGTCTGTCTGGGGCTACCACTTGCGGTCACCGTCTGTGGTTGCCCTTTCTTACTCTCTTGTGGGAAGCTCTTGATAGAGTGCTTCCTGACTGTTCGCTTCACAGGCACCGGGCAAAAAACCAAGGGCGGGCAGCGTGTAGACTCTAAAGAATGCTAGGGGGTGCCAAGGAGACGGCTCAGAGAGTAAGGGTGCTTGTGGCCGAGTGTGACACCCTGAGCTCCATCCTTGGGATCCACACGGTAGGAGAGAACCAATCAATGCCTGCAAATTGTCTTCTGATCTACTACTAACACACACACACACACACACACACGCGCGCGCGCGCGCGCGCACGCACACGAGAAAATGTAAAAATGAAAAATAATACTGAGATAATTAGGGGAGAACACTGATGGGGAAGTTGCTTACGATATTAAGTAGGAAATTAAGCCGAGAGATAGAGGCTTATGCCGGCAATCCCAGCATTTAGGAAGCTTAAGGAAGAGGATTATTGTGCACTCAGAGTCAGCCTGGACTACATAGTAACTTCCAGACCAGGCTGGGCTTTAGACGGAGACCCTGCTTCAAACCCGAACCTCATCCTACCACCCGTGATTCTATGGCCGGGTGTCCGCCGTGCTGAACCCCGGGTGTGTCTCCTTCCAGGCTTTCTAGTCGCACGTATACGGCGCTGCAGCTGTGAGTCTGTCCCGTCCACACTTGGAAGCTTTGTGCGAGTACAGGGAGGCATCGTTCTTGTGTGGCTTGTGGCATGGAATCTCCGTTCTGGGAGGGCAAAGGTCATTCCGGCTTCCTACAGGCCGTGGGATTCTAGACCAGACCAGCCCGTCTTCCTCTTCTGCTCTGAGAACTGGCCATTTCCTTTGCGTTCCATCAGCTTCAGGCCCAAAGCCAGGCAGAGCTCTCCTTGCAGGCACTCCTGTGTAGTAGCGCTACTTCCGCTTATTATTTGCTCCGGAACACTGCCCCCACCTGGCTGTGAGCTGCAAGTACAGCCTAGATCCCTCCTCTTGGGAGCAGAGAGCCCACTTTCTTTCCTGTTTCTGGACGGTCCACTTTTGTTGCTGTTGTTAGTGTTCTCATTCAGGACCTTTTAAACGCTTTTCTCTTTCACAGAAAGGCCCAGAGGCTCTTGGCTCTTGCTTGCCGGCCCAAGCTGGTTGGTGCAGGCAGGTGGCCACATCCCTTGGATTACCCGCCTGGGCTAGTATGGTCACGGGAGGGCAGGAGAAGGCATGGGGTTCTCCAGACAAAGTCATTATCCCGTTCAGCTGTGAACGAAGCCTGGAAGATTCTAGAAGAACCTGTCTTCTCTGCCTGATAATGCTTTCCAGTGCAGGGCATGACTTTGCTCCAGATACGTCAGCTACCCTATTGTCCCGTGTGCTGAAGGTTTTGCCTATGGCGTGAAAGTCACATATCCCTTGTCTCTCTCAATGAGCCAACCCCAGTATCTTCCTCCACCTAGAACCTTTTCCCTCCTGGTCATTTGTCCTGAATTCTTTCAGCATAAGTCATTCCTGCCAGCATAGCCCTGAGGCCCCTCAAGCCCCCAGGGCCGTTGCTCTCCAGCCTCCTCATGCTGTCCCCTTTGCACAGGGCACTGTCTGTCTGTTCCATGCATTTGACATAACAGAACAACCTGCCCAACTAGTGACCGGCGCTTGCCAGGTCCCACGGTGACACCCAGCAGCTAGTGTTTGGGAGGGGCGGATAGGGACTTGAGTACATGGACTAGCATGTCTCTCTGCAGCAGGGGTCACCCCACCCAGGGCTGGGAAAGGAGTTAGGAGACCAAGACTGGCCATGGGGCTTCGTAGTTTTATTTGTCCTCTTGCCTGGGGCTTCCCCAGTGCCAGGGGTGCCTGGTCTCCCCCAGGGTTAGCAGCTACTTCCATCTGCTTTATTTTAAACCAGAAGAATGGAAACTGCTGCAGGCAGGGGTTGGGACGAGTGGGCTCTGGTTCTTCCACGGCCCCCTCCTGGGGACATCGGTTGTCTGCATCTGCCCTTGTTTCCCAGCCATTGGCTCAGGGCAGGAGGTCAGAGGTCCCCAGGTGCGGAGTAACAGGTCACCTGCTTTCGTACCTTGGGAGCAGCCTGTGGATCACAGCCCACACGGGACATGGCCTGCTTCACCTGGGTGTTTTCTGCAGACTGGAAAGCTGACTAGCAAGTGGTGGGACACAGCGGTAAGTGAGGGGACACAGAGGGACTCTTTCTAGGGAGAATAGGTGGTACAGGCTATTCCATGGCTCCGTTAGGATACCACCCAAGGGACATTACTTGAGGGGCCCTTTAATCAGGCTAGAAGGAAGCCCTTAAATTGTTGGATTTAATGGGCGGGGCAGGTTCCCTATAAAATGCTGTGACCTGGCACTTCGGGGTCACAGGGTAGGAAGAGATGTGCAGAGGAAGTGTGGACAGGGGCTCTGTGATGAGATGGCTTGGCCTGGGTAGGAATTTACCACCCTAGACTGGGAATGTCAACACCAGGCCTGGGACAGCTTGAGCTGTTGGAGGAGTCCCTGCTCTCTGGCCGGGCTTCCTGTGTGAAGTCTGGTCTGTGTTTGGGGAAAGGGGGCATAAGGCTGGAAGAAGGAGATCTATTTTCTGTCCTGCCTGGCTCCTGGCTTTGGTCCCAGAAACTCTGTCAGGCTGCGTGTCTTGAAGATCAGACGAGGGGACCGGTAAAATGTGAAAGACGGCCAAGTTCCACACTGACTCCCTAGCTGTTCCAGTAGACTCGGCTTTCTCTAGCCCCCTACCCCCACCCCTAATCAAATGCACAGGACCAAATGCAACTTAATTAGGAGGATTATGTGTCTTATAAATTTAATGTTTAATATTCAAGCTGCCGCTCCCCCCCCAGCATATTTATTAAAGATGTCCTGAGGGGAATGTTAATGGACCATGACGTCATAAATATTTAGATCAAAGACACCAGAGGCAGGGAAGAGGCAAGAGAAGAAACTAGATCACACTAAAACCTAGAAAGGAATTAAAGTTTTCTCCTGGATTGAGTTTGTAGTGGAGGCTGCTGGGACTTTCTGACTGGAGCGAGATATGCCATCAAGATGGAAAACTGTAAGCTGGGTTCTTGTCCAAAGCCAAGTGGCACTGGGTACCGTGTGTGCTGGCTCTGTTGGACTAGTTTTGAGTCTAAGTAAATGCCATGCTTTCTTTCAAGATGCCAAAGTCATTGTTTGGCCGAGGAATGGAGGTAACTTCCCAGCCGGACGCTGTACCCATTTGGATCATTGCTGGTCATCTGGAAGCAGCCTCGGGGATATCTCCGCATGCAGGTGCCTCGGAGGCTGTGTCCCTGTCAGATGTCAAAACAACATTTGGATGGAGGGAAGACGGCTCTCCTGGAGTTTTCCAGAGGCGGACACACTCATCCCCAGACCCCAGGAAGAATTCGCTGGTGTCTGGACCCCTTGTCTTCTTACTCCTCCAGTCTCGACTGGTTCACAGCCCTCTCTTCCCTGATGGAATTGGTCTACTGAGCAATTTGGATGCAGAGGAACCAGGGATGAATTTCCCACACCACTCCTTGGGAACATCACAAACCGAGGTTCCCAGCTGGATGTGGACTAGATCAATCTAGTCATGCCGTTCTGCATCCAGTTCAGAACTTTGGTTCTCCCTCCGCTCCGCAAGGCTTGACCTCTTGGAGTGCTGAGCAAGGGCTGGCATTTCCAGGTCAGGAGCCTACCCGCTGCTGCTGTGGAAGTTACCTCTCTGCTGCCCGCATGGGCAAAGATGTCCTACAGACTCAGGGGCACCAGTTGGGCACTTCCATCAGGCAGCCCCTTTCAGCGGCACTCTTAGCCTTCAGGAATGTTTCTGTTAGAACCTTGTTCACCTCACCGGGATTCCTTTCTTTCCTTTGAAAACACTGCTTACCTTTATTTATGTATATAAATGAGTGAGAAAGATCTAAGCTGGGATTTGAAGGCTGTGTAGAATTCAGCTAGACTAGGGAGTGAGCGGCACCGTCAGGATGCTGTGTGCGCAGGTGCGGAGGGCAGAAGTCTGTTTGATCATCGGGAATCACAGTAAGTGCAGAGGGTGGATCAGAGGGCGGGGCAGGGTTTGGGGGCTGAGGATGAAGGAGGAGTTTAGACTGGAGAGATGATCAGACATGATGACAGAGGGCTTGACACCAAGAAAGGACTTCACTGCCGTGGGGAAAAAAAGGCGGTTCCCAGTGAGTGTCACTGAGGCTCATAGAGTCCATTTGCAGTGACCAAACCACTCTCATGGATGGAGAAGAAATGGCAGGGTCCTGCCTTGCAGTCAGGCAGACCAGTAGTGGGCTACTTTCCCGCTCTTTGGTCCTACTGCCACTAAGTGAGCCCAGCACAGATAAACAGAACACTTGGGCTAAGTGGGTAGCAGACAGCACCAGAGAAAGACAGGCATCTTTGAGAAACATCAAGCATCTTGTTTATTTACTCTAATTCCATATTGTGGGAAAACCCAGAAATCCCCACAAGGGATTTCTGCCAATGACCTGTGCCCAACATGTTTACCAGCCTCGAGGGTGTGCCCCTGCCAAAACTGGAGCGTGCAGACCCACGTCCTTAAGCACTGGAGTCAAGGCTTAATAATTGTGGTTGAGCAGCTATAGCAACTCAAATCAAGTTTGGTGTTGGTGTGGCAGAAGGCAAGGGACAGAGGTGAAACATGTGATGAGCAAAGGGGCTTGTGGCTCTGACCCAGAGCAGAGGAAGGGGCCGCAGGATCTCTCTGTGTGATGGGCAAAGAGGCCAGGCAGCTGGGGCGGGGGTGTCCTGACTGAAGGGTGTGATGACAATGGCAGCTGGAAACAGATGGCACCAGGGGCGTGGGGTCTGTGAGCCCCTCAAGACATGCCTGAGAATCCTGAGATCTGAAAGAGAAGGAGGGAGCTACGGATGCGGGAGATGGGTAGCCAGTCATAGTGGGTATTATCCTAGGAGACCGTGAGGGAGCCTTATGGCTGGGGTTGAGGGCTTATGAGGGGTAACCTGTGTAGTTTACTGAGCATGTCCTGAAGATGCTAAGGATCCCAACCTTTTTTTGTCTGCTGCTTTACGGTAAACTGGAGCCTGGTGTCCTGAGGACACCCTCCTCCTGGTTCTGCCCTTCCAGGGAACTTATAGCAGAGTCCTGGGGACCCCTCCTCCTGCCCAGATCCTCCTAGTGAACTTACAACCTGGGCTCATAGCTTAGTAGGGTTACTATTATGATGAGAGGCCATGGCCAAAGCAAGCTTGGGAGGAAAAGGTTTATTTGGCTTATGCATCCACATTGCTGTTCATCGCCACAGGAAGTCAGGACAGGAACTCAGATAGGATAGGAACCTGGAGGCAGAAGCTGACACAGAGGCCACAGAGCGCTGCTGCCTCCTGGTTTGCTCCCCATGACTTGCTCAGCCTGCTTTCTTATAGAACCCAGGAACTCCAGCCCAGGGATGGCCCCACCCATAATGGGCTGGGTCCTCCCCATCAATCATCACTAATTCAGAAAACGCCCTACAGCCTTGCATACAGCTGGATCTAATGGAGGTATTTTCTTAATTGAGGTTTTCTCCTCTCAGGTGTCTCTAGCTTGTGTCAAGATGACATAAAACTAGCCAGGACAGGTCATTGCAATCCTCTTCTCTTATTTACATCCTTCGGATGAGTCTGGCATATGGAGTTTTAGGGACCACCCTTGTCCTCACCCCTCATTGACTTCGAAGCACAGGGTTCTAGAGACCTCCCCATTCTGCTCCTTGCCTCTCAGGGACCTTGAAGCACAGGGTCCCAGAGACTTTCCCCCGGGCTCTGTCCTCTTGTCTGCACTCATCACTAGCCCTGTGGAGGATTGTAGTGACATTCTGGTGGGAAAGTCTGGAACAACACTCCAAAGCCTGGGAAACAGAAGTGACCAGTGTCTGGAACCCACAGTCTCAGAGTTCCTTCCTACTCTATTCCTAGGTTGTCAGTCTCTTTTTTTTTCTCTTAGTGTACAGCTTAAGTTGATAAATGACAAAAGAAGGGTGCGGAGCTGACACCCAATGTTGTTCTTATTTGCAACCCATTTTCAGGGTCTGCCTTGAGCTAGGCTTGATGAGCGAAAGTGTGGTAGTTCTGCCGGGCCAGGTGTGCTTCACCTGGGAGCCTCTGGGATGGAGACCCAGCTTGGTTTTGGGATGGACTGTGTATTTTATACACTTATAATAGCCTTGTAAAATAGCTCAGTGCTTCCTTGGGGGCAGAGACCGACATGATTCTCAAATATAAATCTGGATTTATATCTGCAGGATGTGATACAGGGAGCAGGAAAGTAAGGACCCCCCGCCAATGCCTGAAGCGGTCTTAAGTTCCTGTGATTGACATCCTGAGGTCAATGAGCAGCCAGGCTACTCCATGGGGGTGGGCACCTGTATGGAAAGCAGAGGGGGAGGTGACAACCTTGGCCTGGCTGAGTATCTGTTCTGCAGGAGTGTGTTTGTGTGCACTTGCATGGGCATTGTTGGTAATGCCCACTGCACAGACCTGGAAAACCAAAACCACCTGGCCAAAACTGTCAGGGAAGACAGAAAGGGAAAAGAAATAACTCCCAGTTTTGAAACAACAGCAACCTAACAGTTATTATCAATTCATAAAGGAAAGGCTGTTTCACTAGGGACTATGCCAAGGAAGAGACAACTTCAGAAAAAAAGGATAAATTACCAAGCAAGGTCAGTTGATAGATTTATATGTACACACCTCCCAAGCTACAAACACACTCCAGCACACCAAACACGACATTTACCACCCTACCACATACCCCAACCCACAAGACCCCTACTCCACCGCGCTATGTAACTAACTCCATCACACACCCTGCCCCACCCTTTCACACCATATACTGCACCCTACACATGCTACATCTCATGTCTAGCTCCGGGGATATGGAGAGAGACGAGGGAAAGGTTTGCTGGAAACACCTCTGGTCTGAGACACTTGCACTGCAGTGCCCAGGGGCAGGTAGGACTGGGGAATCTTTTTAAAGTAGACACGGCTACTGTGTTGTGGAATAGAATATTTGTTTGACTATGTATAGATGTGTTGCCAAATAATTGTTTAACTACATCAAGATATGTTGCATTTGTTTAACTACATAAAGATGTGTTGCTGCTTTGCATTGCCTGACTAAGGCACCTGGTGGGTCTAATAAGAAGCTGGACGGCTAATAGCTAGGCAGAAGAGGGATAGGTGGGGCTGGCAGGCAGAGAGAAAAGAGGCAGTGGCCAGTCCACCAGTGGCCTGCCTGCTGGGGAACAGTCAGTCAGACATGGAGGAAGCAGGAAAGCGGGATGGACAGGATGTAGATGAGGTAAACGAGCCTCAGGGCAGCGCACAGATAAATAGAAATGGGTTAGTTTAAGTTTAGAAAAGCTAGCTGGAAACAAACCTAGGCTAAGGCAAAGCATTCATCGTTAATAATAAGTCTCCATTTTATGATTCGGGTGCTGGCGGTGCAAGGAAGCCTGCCATCCTACTTCTCATAACGTGTCCCATGTACACACATAGATGCAGAAAAGGGATGCGGAAGAGCGAGAGTAACCGGTTACCCACTGAAGGCCAGACAGGGTGTCCCCGGAGAACGAACTTCCATCCTCATCTGTCACACACCCTGGGTACCACTTTCCCATTGCTGTAGACAAACAGAGGACCTGAAGCAACTTAAGAGACAAAATGTTTGTTTTGGCTCCTGGTCCAGGGGATCTCGACCATCATGGCCAGTAGGGAAGCGTGGTGGCAGGAAGCGGGCAGCTACGGCAGGTGAATATGTCCCCAGCTGGGTGGATCAGGAAGCAGAGTGCAGAATTCAGGTCCTCAGGTGGCTTTCTCCTTTTCTTTTCTTTTTTTTTTTTTTTGACTCTCCAGCTCATGGTGCAAAGTCACCGATATTCAGGGTCAGTCTTCCCTCCTTAGGGTTATAAATCTCCCTGGAAACACCCTCATGGACACACCCAAAGGTATGCCTCAGTAATGTCTAAGATGTTTCTTAGTTTTTATTGTTGAGACTTACTTAGTTTGCTTTACGGGTATGAATGTTGTGCTGACGTGTATATATGAGCCCTGTCTGCACGCCTGGTTCCCACAGGGGTCAGAAGAAGGCATCTGACTCCTGAAACTGGGATTACAGATAGAATCATCCTATGAGTGCTGGAACTGAGCCCTGGTCCTGCAGGCACCGCCACTAGGACCTCACCTCTCTAGCCCCTGAGTGTTTCCAAATTCAAGTTGACCAACTTACTCATCCCATTCTTTCCTGATGCCAATCCCGGCCGCTTCTCACTCCTGAAGAATAGACTGGATTTTCCAGTTTTGTAAGAAACTCTGCTCAAGTTGAAGGCCTGGGCACAACTTCATGAGGTTCAGAGGGACCCCAGCTGGGAAACCCAGGTCCAGAGCTCCCTGTAGCTGGGAAGCCTGCTCCCTGACTTTTGTCTGCTGGGTCTCTCCCTGATCTCAGGTGACAGACAGTTAACCAGCCTCCCTAGGGAAACACAGATCTCAGCTGCATCCTCGGCAGAGACTTTTCTCATCGCGGCTCCTTTGTTTGTGGTTCCTAGCAGCTGACTTACTTTGTCTTTATGTGCTTTTATGGCGAACTCCGACCACGTCTCAAGTGGGAAAATGGCCAGCAAAACCTCAATTTCCTCCGAACAGAGATTCTGAATCATCCATGAAATGAAAGCTTGTTCCTTTGAAAGATCTTTAATCGAAGCACAGCGCAGAGGTGGCAGCGGGGGCATTTGGATTCTTGGTGGTTCCAGGAACAAAACCCTTCAGCATTGGGACCCACAGAATAAAAGTGAACCAGGGCCCGTGCGTATGGCTAGCTCATGTATTTATACATACATATTCACATGTGTGTATGTGCGCTGATCTGGGTTGAGGGGGACAGGGAGACTTAAGGGGACAGCAACTTTTCATTCTGCCACTGAAGAACTCCGGTCATTAAGGTGGGACCTTGGACAGGTCACTTCAGTGGTGTGGACGTCATTCATGAGAGGGACATGGAGACATGTTTCTAGGTTCTAAGGCGGGAAAACAGAAGCTGCTCCGGGTGCCGACAAAAAAAGACTTTATAAAGAGAAATAGGTCTATGTATCACCAGCTGGGCAAGAGGAAAGGACTTGAAGGCCCCCAGGCTAGGGAACTGCTACTGGCCACAGGGTCACCATCACAGTGCCTCATAGTCCTGAAGCTAGCGACAAGTGCATGGACCACTGCCAGCACTGGTTGTCCACCTACAGCGCTCTCGCTCCTCTGGAGAGGGGTGCCGTCACCCAGGCTGCAGCCCCCAGACCTGGAATCAATATCTCAGTAGGCAGATGTTGAGCAGCATCTCAGTAGGCAGATGTTGAGCAGCATCTCAGCAGGCAGATGTTGAGCAGCATCTCAGCAGGCAGATGTTGAGCAGCATCTCAGCAGGGTCTGGGGGGTGTCTCAGTTCTGCAGCGGCTGGAGGTGGGAGAGTGGAAAGCAAAGGGAGACTCCGCCTGAGCATCTGGTACAATCCTTTTCTCCCAAGTTCCATGACTTTGGTGGCGATTCTGTCCCTGGAGAGTCTCACTAAATGTAGCATGTTTAAAAAAGATGGTCTCTTGTATTCCAGGATGGCCTTGAATTTATTATGTAGCCAAGGATGGCCCTGGACAAATTATCCTCTTGTCCCACCTTCCCCGTTGCTTGTGGGAGTATATGCATGTGCAACCGTGCCCAGTTTATGTGGCGCTGTGGCTCCCACCCAGAGCTTTGCACACACTGGGAAGGCATTCTACCCATTGAGATACAGCTCCAGCCTCAGAAATTCCACTTTTCAAAGAGTCCACGGGTCATATCACTGACGTTGCCACATTTTGCCCAGCTAGCCCCCTGTACGTGACCCACATCCTCCAAGGGGCAAAGTTTCCTGCAGGCTGGTGACATTATAATGCTCCCAAGTGTCACTTTTGGGACTGGAGAGGCTCAGGAGGGAACCTGCCAGCTTCGATCTCTTCCCATAGTTCTCCTCACCCCAAATCTCATCCTTAAGTAAGATTAAAGATCAGAATTTTAGGAGCTTGGGGATGGCTTAGTTGCTAGGGCACTTGTTGAGTTTGGATCTCCAGAGCTGGGTGGGTGTAGTGGCCTACCTGAAATCCAGCACTCAGGAAATGAAGATGGAATCCTGTGTGTGTGTGTGGGGGTTGGGGACAGGGGATCCCTGGGGCAAGCTGGCTAGACCAGGTTACAGTGATAGATTCTGTTTCAATAAATAAGGTGGAGGGCGATCAAGAAAGACACACAACATTAACCTCTGCCTTCCAAATGTGTAACACACGTGCACATGCATCTGAACATACATGCCCATGCCAAAAAATAGAATTGGAGGAGCAGAGACAAAGTCCAGGGAATGACAAGGGTTCTCTGCATTCACACAAAGGCCTTGGACCTATTACTGAGGCACACAGGGCCCTCCCCTCCAGCAGGCTGTGATTCAGCAGGGCTCCAAGTGTAGGCAGCAGGGAGAAGCAGGGGCTCCATTCTCTGTCTCCCCTCTCTGTTTCCTTGGCCCCCAGAGCAACACGAGATAATGAGCAGAGCAGAGGGCAGGAGCCTGCTGATGCCGTTGCATTCTGAGGAGTGGGGGACAGAAAGGAGGAACGGCATTTAAACACTGTTTGATGAGAAACCTTCCCTGTGCCTGCATCCGTCCTCCAAATTGGCACTAATTGCCGCCTCCTCCTGCCACACCTGTCGGCAGAGCAGCGGGAAGGGACAAGCTGCCTCTCCTTCAATAGCCGCTTCCACTTCCAAGTTGCAACGGTGACAAGTAGGGGATGGTGGGGGGGATAGCCTGAGGTAAGGGGGCTGTGGTGGGAACCTGGGGGCACGTGGAAGGCTCTAGTTACCCCCCCCCCCACACACCACCCTGTTGCCCCTTGAATCTGTACTTCTCCTTCTGTGAAAGGGAAGCAGGCTTACTTTTTGGATAGACAGCAGCATTCAGAAGTTAAGTGGCAGCTCAGTGTGTGAGCCCCTGCGTGGCTCTCTCTCTAGCTGGGATCCTGAGTCTGGTCTTCAGGCACAGCTGGTTATCAACATGGACTACACAGGTGAGAAGATGTCAGGAGATGGGCCTCTATTTGGATGAAGACTTTTATAGACTTAAAGGAGCCCATAGGTCTTAGTGGGTAAGAGCCCCAGATGCATCAAGAGAGCAGAAGGCTACCTCAGAACAGTGGCCAGGAGAACTAGTTTGGTCTCAGTTCCATTCTGTCACCTCTTTGGGCCAGTGGTCTCTTCACTCTCCATGGGAGGGTAGAAGCATTCCATCTTGGCTTCCGTGGCCTGAGGTTCTAAGTCTTCCATGTACCTGTCCCCTCCTTCTCCACCCCCATTCTCTCTCTTCTTCTCCTCCATACCCCTCCCCCCAAGGTCATATGTTCTTTCTGGGTTTCTTTTCTGTTTTGATTACTTTAAAAATGGTTTTATGCTTATTTCTCTCCTCTCTCTCTCTCTCTCTCTCTCTCTCTCTCTCTCTTCGTGTGTGTGTGTGTGTGTGTGTGTGTATGTGTGTGTGTGTGCCACATGTGTGCATGAAGCCAAGAAGATCAGAAGAGGATGCTCGGTCCCCTGGAGCTGGAATTATAGGTGATTGTGAACTGCCCAACATGGGAGCTGGGAACTGAAATCAGGTCTTTCAGAAGAGCAACAGGGGATGTTAACATCTGGACCATTTCAACACCCCCTGTTTTGCCTTTTTGAGACAGGGTCTCATGTAGTTCAGGCTGCCCTTGCTCTCACTACAGCTATCAAGGCGAAGATAGCCTTCATTCCTCATCCTCTTGCCTCTGCCTCCCAAGCTCCGAGATTACAGACATGAATCACCATACCCAGTCATTTTTGCTCTTTCTTGGGTGCTTGCAAGGTGGTCTATGAGCACCAAAAAAGAACCCCTTCTACAGTTGGGAAAGAGCCCGGATGTGCACTGAATACCCAGACGGATGTTGTTATTCAGCAGGAAGAAAGAAGAGGGAGCAAGCAAAGGGAGAAGATATTGTTTGGGTACAATCTGTGTTTGCAATTTTCCACATCGGTTCTTTTTATGAACACTCCAAAAACAAGACAACAGCAGTGGCTGATTCAATATGCGCCATGCAGGAAAACAATAAGGAAAAAAAATAAGGGTTTTTAATAAGCACTTGGAAAGGCTGTAATTAAATCTCGGGCTCTGTTTGGAAAACAAGAATCTCATTTAGTGCTTTTGCCCCTGTGCTCCCTAACATCTGCACCCGTGTTTTCTGCTGGGCAATTACCGCGTCCTCGGTGGCTTGATTAACAAATACAGGTGCAGATTTGCTCGGGAAGGAGAACCTGGGATGGAAGTTGGGGTGATGGCAGGGGGCTGTGAGAGCTGGCAAGATTTGGCTGCCCCCAACAGGTGTCCCGTGGACTTAGGGGAGCCTGAGAAAGAAGAATTGCTGGCTGTGGGGAAGGAAGAGGGTAGGGAGGGGAGACACTTTTTCCTTCCCTGCCTGCTTTTCTTAGATTCCCTTTCTACCAAGGAGCCAGGGCTAATGGAAGAGGAGGTCTATTCTGGCTTAGGAGTCAGGGACGTTTCAAACCCCTAACTAGCCTGAAATGGCGGCACACACTTGCAGTGTAATCCTCACACTTGGGAAGTAGAGGCAAGAAGATATAGAGTTCGAGGCCATGTTCAATTACATATGGAGTTCAAAGCCAGCCTGGGTAACATAAAAACCTGGTTAAAAAACAAGATCAAAACCAAAACCAACCAACCAAGCAAACAAACAAATTAGTCACAAAACCAAAATCCAACCAAGTAACCCACCAATTAACCATCCAAACGACCAAATGACCAAAGAAGAAGGGACTTCTGGAAAGACAGCGGGAGCCTGGTGACTGGGGATTGTGTGTTCCCAGGGCTTTTCTTTGCAGGAAAATCTCTGAGTTACATAGGATGGGCTTTTCTCCCACACCTGTTGCCTTTAAAAGCATCTGCCTCTGTCATAGGCCTCTGCCTGTCCCTGAGGGACCCCAGACCTTCTGTTTGTCACCTGTGGCCATTGCCATGCTGAATTCTTCCCAGTCACTAATGTTGGTGCCTAGCTCTGTTTTCTGTAAAGGGGAACAAAGGCACCAAGGTTAGGTAGCGCCCTGAAGCTGATGTAGGCAGTAGGGTGTATGGGGTTAGCTCTCTGCACCCAGGCATCTGGTTTCAGAACCCTCACTGCCTACCCCGCCTCCTTGCTCCCTCTGCTTGTGCAGCAGAGACTTTTCCTGCTCCATCTTCTAGGGCCTAGTCCTCAGGCACTTAACAGAAGACCTGCTGGGAGAGAGGGGAAGAGCGCCTATGTTTTGCCTTTAGACTCTTTGTTTTCCTGAAGGCCACTGTCCCAGGGATGTGGTCTTAGGGCATGAGTTCATAGCACATGATTATCTGCAAGCTTGGGCAGGGATGCCAAACCCTAAATCTTTTTCTGGGTGGTTTCAAATCTTTGGAAAAGATTTTTATTTCATTTTTATGTGTATGAGTGTTTTGCCCACATATATATCTATGCACCACATGCATGCAGTGCCCAGAGAAGTCAGGAAAGGGCAATGGATCCCTTGGAACTGGAGCTCAGACAGTTGTAAGTTGCCATGTTGGTGGTGGGAATTGAACCCAGGTCCTCTGGAAGAGTGGCAAATACTCTAACTACTGAACTATCTCTCTAACCCTCCCCGAAAATCTTAATGCACCATTCAAATATTCTCTACTGTGAAGACATAGACTTGTATGTTTTGACTAAAGTCCAGGCCAAGTTGGCAGTACCCAGAAGGCTGGGAGAGCCTGCTGGCATCAATACTTGATTTATTGATGTGCTAGTTCCTTTTATGGCTCTCTAATACAGAGCTTGAATACTTTGGAAGGACTGTACTTTTTTTTTTTTCCAAACGTCCATGACTTCCAGAAAAGGATTCTTCCTCTCAGAGTCTCAAGGACAGATGGATTTCCTTCTAGAGATTGTGTCCAATTCCATGGTGCTGCCTTATGGCTTTGAGACCCTCCGCTCTTGTCACGGCTGTTCCCAGCGCAAGCCAGAAGCTGACTCGGGCCCTTCCTTCCCCAGTGTCACCTGACAGCTCCCTGTGCCAGCTTGATGCCCCTCTATTTGGTGTGTGTGCTCATGGTGACTCTCGTGCCTGGTGCCAGGCTCCTGGAGATTCTGGGATTCTGGGGGAGCCAGCCCCCACTAGCCAGTGTTTAGCACAGGATCTCCCACTTCCTGAGCTGGAGGAGGAAAGAGCTTGTGATGCCCTGCTCACTGCTGCTGCCTTTTCTGAGACTGCTGGGGCTGCTGTCACCCGTTGCTGCTGCTGCATTGCTGATGGGGCCTGCAGCTTTTGGAAGTGTTGTCTGAATCAACTCAACAAAGGAGGGAGGTAGGGGGAAGAGATGGGCGAGTCTCGCTCCAAATAAGGAGAGATCAATTAATATTCTTGGAACTAACTCTCTTAGCTGTATGTATCAGCCGCCATCAGGAAGCCAGTGCAAATGGCAAACCTCCAGCTAACGCCTGGAGCAGCAGGCCATTCCTTTCAAGCTGGGCTGCTCTGCTTGGGGGCAGTCTTGAGGAGCTGGCGCTTCCCCATTACCCTTACATGCTAATTGCAAACTTTGGAGAACACCTGAGGATGTCATTAATAACACCACCTGCCATGCATATTGGGCTCACTTCTGGGAGCTCCGATGACAGAGAATACATGATTTCATTTATTGTCATTGACACGCTGGATGGTGGCGCCTCCCCCAGCCCCTTGCAGATTCAGATCCAGAGGCCAGAGAGATCATTGCATGTTAATGACTAAATCAAGTTTCAGTCCCAAGCCATCACTCCTTTGTTGAATTTCCTTAACAGACTCTTGAAGGTAGGTGTCTTTAGAGAGACTTCCTGTCCCCGGGACTGTTTAGCATGCTGTCGGAGAAGGCGGGTAATACGTCTGCTGATTGCTTTCCAAGGTGGCTGCTAAGCTGCCGCCTGTGCCGGTTGGCTTCATGAGGGCTGTTGTTGAAGTACCAATGGTGGCCAGACTCTTTTCCCAGGGTGCAGGTGGGTGGCAAGCCAGTCTACAGCTGTGGCTTTTACACTGTTTGCCAAGCCTGACTGCCAGTTTCTGCCTCATAGGTTCTGGCACACTGTCTTCACCAAGAGTCTGTAAAGGGTTCAACCATGATCAGCTATGATGAACCTGAGCGGACATGGCTCTCCCCTAGGTCAGTCTGTCTGAAACAAAGAATGTACCACTTGGGCATCAGATGCACTGGTAGTGGTTCAGATCCTGGCTGAAGAGAGGACTAGGAGTTCATCACTGACCATTCCTTTTCCATACCAACTCCTGTGCAGACCTGTCAGCAGTGACTTTTCCATGATACCACATTAGAAGTGATGAGGTAGAATCAGGTGTGGCTCTCATTAGTATGAGCACTGTAGTAGATAATTTCCCATGGCTGTGACAAAAGCAAATGAAGAGAGCAAGGGTTTATTCTGGCTCACAGTTTGTGGCATAGTCCATATGGTAGAGGAGACAGGGTATAGTCCACATGGTAGAGGAGACATGGTATAGTCCACATGGTAGAGGAGACAGGGTATAGTCCACATGGTAGAGGAGACATGGTATAGTTCACATGGTAGAGGAGACATGGTATAGTTCACATGGTAGAGAAGACATGGTATAGTCCACATGGTAGAGGAGACATGGTATAGTCCACATGGTATAGTTCACATGGTAGAGGAGACATGGTATAGTCCACATGGTAGAGGAGACATGGTATAGTCCACATGGTAGAGGAGACAGGGTATAGTCCACATGGTAGAGGAGACATGGTATAGTCCACACGGTAGAGGAGACATGGTATAGTCCACATGGTAGAGGAGACAGGGTATAGTCCACATGGTAGAGGAGACAGGGTATAGTCCACATGGTAGAGGAGACATGGTATAGTCCACATGGTAGAGGAGACATGGTATAGTCCACATGGTAGAGGAGACATGGTATAGTCCACACGGTAGAGGAGACATGGTATAGTCCACATGGTAGAGGAGACAGGGTATAGTCCACATGGTAGAGGAGACAGGGTATAGTCCACATGGTAGAGGAGACAGGGTATAGTCCACACGGTAGAGGAGACATGGTATAGTCCACACGGTAGAGGAGACATGGTATAGTCCACATGGTAGAGGAGACATGGTATAGTCCACATGGTAGAGGAGACAGGGTATAGTCCACATGGTAGAGGAGACATGGTATAGTCCACATGGTAGAGGAGACATGGTAAAGTCCACATGGTAGAGTAGACAGGGTATAGTCCACATGGTAGAGGAGACAGGGTATAGTTCACATGGTAGAGGAGACATGGTATAGTTCACATGGTAGAGGAGACATGGTAAAGTCCACATGGTAGAGGAGACGGTGACAGGAGTGTAAGGCAGCATCCACAGTCAAGATTCAGAAAAAGGTAAATGTTGTTTCTCATTTCATTTTTTATTTATTTCAGGACTCCATGTCACAGAGTGGTACCACCTACAGTTGGGACGGCTCTTCCTATCTCAATTATCCAATCTATAAACATCTCATAGTTATGCCTAGAAATTTGTTTGTCTTCTAGGTAAGTCTAGATCCTACCAAGTTGATATCACTACCCCATCACAAATGTTGTTTGCGAAGCAAAGTTTGGAAGCAACATTAAATATCAAAATTGTCAAAAGCAGCACTCTGTCTCCAGAATTCTCTGGGAAAGGCCAAGCATATACACGCCTTATTTTTTTTTTGTTTTAGTTTCTGTGTGGGCATGTAAGTGTGCCATGCATATGAGTAGAGTTCAGAGGACAATTTGCAGGAGTTGATTCTCTCCTCCCACCATGTAGGTTGCAGAGGCTCAAGAGCAGATCATCAGGCGTGGTAGCAAGTACCCACGGAGCATCATCTTGCTGGAGTCACTTACATGGTCTTTTAGTCTTTCCTGCAGAAGTCAAGGCAGTTCTCCTAGGCAGTCAGGTACCAGGTCCAACTGTGGTGTTTACTGCCTTTAGAAATGGGTCAATATTGATGCTGCTTATCAGTGACTAACAAGTACATGTTATTTGAATAAAGGTGTTTTCTATTCTAGTTTTCTGGTGACATCCTTAGGGTCCTTTATGCGCAGAACCTTATCAAGGGCAAATAGACATTTTGACATTTTCCCTTCCTTTTTATTTTCATCCTGCTTATTTGCTCCTCTTGACTTATTGCTTTAGCTAAGACTTTCACATTGAATAAAAATATGTACCCTCTTGTCTTGGCCCTTATTTTAAAAGAGACATTTTGTTTTTTCTCCATTTTATGTAACGTTGATTCTAGGTTTGTTATAGTCTTTATTATTTTGAGATATATTCATTTTATTCTGAGTTACCTCAGGAGTTTTAACAAAGAGATGTTGGGTTTTGTCTAAAGTCTATTCTGTACCTATTGAGGTGACCACATGGTTTTTGATCTTGGAATTATTTATGTAATTTATACCATTAGTTGATTTGTATGTATTGAATCATCTATGCATCCCTGGAATAAAGCCAACAACAGCATGATGAATCATCGTTTTGATGTGCCCTTGAATTTGATTTGGAAGTATTTTGTTGAGAATTTCTATGTCTATGTTAATTCGGGATACTGGTCTGCAATTATCTTTTTATCTTACATCTTCATCTGCTTTTGGTATCAGGGTAATCTTGGGAATTTTTGTGTGATTCACAATATCTATGTGAATTATGAATACTGGTCTGTAATTTTCTTTTTGGGTTACATCTTTATTTGTTTTTGCACTGGAGTAATTCTAGCTTTGTAAGATAAAGTTTGGTAATGTTTCTTCTTTTTCTATTTTGTGGAATAGTTTAAGAAGCATTGATGTTAATTTGTTAATGATCTAGTAAAATTCACCAGTCAATCTGTCTGGGCTTAGACATTTTTAATTCAAGAAATTCAGTTTTTTTTTTTTGACAGGCTTTCTCTATTTAGCCCTGGCTGTCCTGAAACTAACCCTATAGATCAAACTGGCCTCAAACTCAGACTCAGAGATCTGCCTACCTTTTCCTCCCAAGTGCTGGGGTTAAAGGTGTGTGCCACCACCACCCCTCTTGCCCTTCTGATTTCTTTTCTTTTTCTTAAAATAATATTTTTATTGATTCTTTGGGAATTTCACATCATACGTTCCAATAACAGTCTGCTTGTTTCCAAGGTCCATTTGCTTGGAAGGCTTTCCCCATCTTTTCACCCTAGGTGCTGTCTGTCTTTTGTGGTGGGGTACATTTCTTGGAGGTAACAAATAGATAGCTACTGATTTTGGACCCATCCAATCTACTAGCCTGTAACCTTTGATTGTGGATTTGAGACCTTTAAGATTCAGAGCCTACAGTTACCCTGACACCCAAACCACACAAAAACACTACTAAGAAAGGAAACTACATGAACATCAACACAAAAATTCTCAATAAAAAACTGGCAAACTGAATCCAAGAACACATCAGAAAAATCACCCACCATGACCAAGTAGGCTTCATCCCAGAGATGCAGGGATAGTTCAACATATTAAAATCTATCAGTGTAATCCACCATATAAATAAACTGAAAGAAAAAAAAAACCATATGATCATTAAGTGCTGAAAAGGCCTTCGACAATATTCAACACTGTTGTAGAAGGCTGCTTTTTTGTTTCACAGCTGCCCAGACTTCTGAAATAACCACACAGAAATTGTACTAGTTAAACCACTGTTTGGCCAATCACTATAGCATATTCCTAGCAAACTCTTACATATTAAATTAACCCATTTCTATTATTTTATATTTTACCATAAGGCTTGTGGTCTACCGGTAAGGTTCCAGCTCATCTGTTTCCAGGGGCAGCTACATGGTGTCTCCTGACTCTGCCTTCTTTCTCCCAGCATTCAGTTTAGTTTTTCTCGCCTAACTCCACTCTGCCAAGCCATTGGCTGAAAGAAGATTCTTTATCCATTAACCAATAAAAGCAGCACATATACATAGGACCTTCCACACCACAATACCCCTTCATGATAAAAGTCTTGGAGAGAGTAGACATACAAGGAACATACCTAAACATAGTAAAGGCAATATATAGCAAGTCAACAGCCAACATCAAACTAAATGGAGAGAAACTCAAAGTGATCCCATTGAAATTAAGAACAAGACAAGGTTGTCCACTCTTTCCATAACTATTCAATATAATACTTGACGTTCTCACTAGAGCAATAAGATAACAAAGGAGATAAAGGGGATATAAATTGGAGAAGAAGAAGTCAAACTCTAACTACTTGCTGATGATATTATAGTATACATAAGTGACCCCCAAATTTTACCAGAGAACTCCTACAACTCATAAACACCTTCAGTAATGTAGCAGGATACAAAATTAACTAAAAATAATAATCAGTAGCCCTTTTTATACAGATGATAAATGAGCTGAAAAAGAAACCAGAGAACTATCACCCTTCACAATAGCCACAAATAACATAAAATATCTTGGGGTAGCACTAACCAAACAAGTGGAAGACCTATATGACAAGAACTTCAAGTCTTTGAAGAAGGAAATTGAAGAAGACACCAGAAAATGGAAATATCTCCCATGCTCTTGGGTAGGCAGAATTAACAAGGTAAAAATGGCTATCTTATCAAAAGCAATCTATACATTCAATACACTATCCATCATAATTCCACCAAAACTCTTTATAGACCTCAAAAGAACAATACTCAATATGGAAAAACAAAAACCAAAACCCAGGATATCCCAAACAATCCTATACAATAAAGGAACTTCTGGAGGCATCACAATTCTTGACATCAAACTCTACTACAGAACTATAGTAATCAAAACAGCCTAGTATTGGCATAAAAAATAGATAGGAGGACCATGGAATTGAATCAAAGACCCAAATATCAATCCACATACCTATAAACACCTGATTTTTCATAAAGAAACTAAAACTATAAAATGGACAAAGAAATGGTGCTGGCATAACTGGGTATCAACATGTAGAAGAGTAAAAATAGATCTATATTTATCACCATACACAAAACTCAAGTCCAAATGAATCAAAGACCTCAACATGACACCAACTACACTGAATCTCATAGAAGAGAAAATGGGAAGTACACTTGAATGTATTGGCACAGGAGACCACTTCCTAAATATAACCCAGTAGCACAGACACTGAGAGAAACAATAAATGGGACCTCCTTAAACCAAGAAGCTTCTGTAAAGCAAAGGATATGGTCAACAAGACAAAATGGCAGCCTACAGAATGGGAAAAGATCTTCACCAATCCCATATCAAAGAGAGGGCTGATCTCCAAAGTATATAAAGAACTCAAGAAACTTGACATCAAAAGAACAAACAATCTAATAAAAAAAATGAGTACAGACCTAGACAGAGAACTCTCAACAGACGAATCTCAAATGGTTGAAAGACATTTAAGGAAATGCTCAACATCCTTAGCCATTGGAGAAATGCAACTCAAAACAACACTGAGATTCTATCTTACACCTGTCAGAATGGCCAAGATTAAAAACACTGATGACAGCTTATGCTGGAGAGGATTGGGGTAAAGGGAACACTTCTGCATTGCTGGTGGGAGTGCAAACTTTTATAGTCACTTTGGAAATCAGTATGATGATTTCTCAGAAAATTAGGAAACAATCTACCTCAAGACCCAGAAATACCACTTTTGGGTATATACCCAAAGAATGCTCAATCATACCACAAGGACATGTGCTCAACTATGTTCACAGCAGCATTATTTATAATAACCAGAACCTGGAAATGACCTAGATGTCCCTCAACTGAAGAATAGATAAAAAATGTGATACATTTACACAGTGGAGTACTACACAGTGCTAAAAAAAATGACACCTTAAAATTTGCAGGCACGTGGATGAATCTAGAAAAAACAATATTGAGTGAGCTAATCCAGATCCAGAAAGGCAAATATAATATGTAATCAATCACTCATTAGTGGCTTTTAGACATAAAGCAAACAAAACAAAAACCAGCCTACATCCCACAACCCCAGAGTACCTAGACAACAAAGAAGACCCTAAGAAAGACATACATGGATCTTCATAGGAAAGAGAAAAAGACGAGATCTCCTGAGTAAATTGGGTGAGTGGGGGTCATAGGAGAGGATAGAACAGGAGAGGGAAGGAAGAAAGGGAGCAGAGAAAAGTGTGTAACTCAATAAAAACAATAAAAAATGATTCAGAGTCATCATTGGAAGTTTTTGATTGTTGTTTTCTGTACCCTCCTTCTCCTCTTGATTGCTTATTATTCTAGCATGGTTTATTATTTCCTATGGCTGTGTTCCTAGATTTGATTTTTCTCTTCAGTCTAAAATATTTCTTCATGTATCTTTGGCGGGAGTGCTTGGCTGTCATAGATCTTTTAGTTTATTTGAATCATAGAGCTCACTATGGCAGCTAACTTTTCTGGGTATAGTAGTCTGACTTGGTGGCTTTTATCTTCCAGAACATAAAATACATAATTCCAAGCCCCTCTGGCTTTTAAAGGTTGAATTAAAAATTTGGTGTTGTTCTGATGGACCTACGTTTAAATGTGACTTGATTTTCTCTCTTGCCCTTTTTAACATACTTCATTTATTCTGAATACTTACTATTAAGTATAATATTGGGAGAGGATGTTCTTCTTGATATTGTCTGGAGTCCTAAATGCCTTCTGCCTCTGTATTGGCACCTCTTCTCCTAACCATGGGAAATTTTTCACTTCAATTCTTTTGATTATGTATTTTATGCCTTTAGAATGGGAGTCTTCTTTGAGTATAATCAGTAGATATGATCTTTTCAGAGTGCTGTGTGTGTCTTGGAATCCCCGCTGATTCCTTTTTATTTTGTCTTTGTCTTTGCTGAGTAGTCCCAGTTCCTGTACCTTGTCTTTAATCTTAGGCATTCTGTCCCTTCCTCAACCCAGTCTGTTGCTAAACCTCCCCCCAAAGCTTTTTTTCTTTCAAAAGAAAATTTGAGGATGTGTTTTTTTTTTATTTCCAGTATTTCAGATTGATTTTCTGTTAATTTATTTCTTCATTGAATTCCTCTTTCACATCATCCATCACCTTACTTATTACATTCAGCTATTTGTTTTGTTATGCCCAGTCTGTGGGGACCCGAAAAGACCACCAGGGAGACTGGATTACTGAAATGCAAAAGCAAGGTTTATTGCATGTGTGTTCAAGCCAGCAGGGACCTCGTCGGACAGCAGCAGGAGGAGGCACCCTGCCCCTCGAGAGGGCATTATTTAAAGGCAAACTCCAGAAAAGTTACATTAGCAGGGTGTGTGCTGGCAGGTGATCCTATCTACAATGGTTAGGAATTTCCTTTGGATGGTCTATTCCTGGGTGGTGCCTGGGTAGTCTCAGTTTATGGTCTTTCTTGCAACCAGGTATTGCCTTAGGGAAAACTACTGAGACCCAGGCCTCTATTGAGCTTGTCATGGCTGGGTCCTACATTTTCCCCTTCACAAGCACCAATGACAGGACCCAATCATGGGTCCTGCTTGCCCATGTGTTTAAGGAGATAGTATTTGGACCTAAGAACCATTAGCTATCTGATTTTTCCAGGGCAGTGGCCAGCCTACCGGGCCCTGTAGCTCTGATCTTTTGAGTACAGCCAAATTGTAATTATAATCCTGGATGTTCTCTTCGGTTCTGTGGTTCTGCATAAAGAACCAAAGTGTCTTTTTATTGTAGGACTAGTTTTAGTTAATAAATCCATTAATGGACAACTCTGAGCCTATTTTTCAATGGGCACTATAGGGACATTTAGTGCCCTATAGGGGGACTACATTTTGTCTCCCATGCCAGCAAGTTCCGCCTTGTCTCAGCCTTTCAACCTATTCTGGGCAGGGAGCATGGGATGGCGTGTTCCTTCCTGCAACTACTCTAAGCTGACATTGGGGCCTTGTCATCAGGGCCCAAGTAGGCTGAAAGGCTGGCCAAAGGTAAGGAGGGAATTCAGGCAATGAGGCACTCCTCAGAGGCAGCTGGCTCACACACTCGGTAGAAGAGACAGGGAATATTCACATCAGCTGGCCTGGAACACATCCACTTTCAGAAAGTCCAGGGCTCACAGTCATTCAGAGCAGGTTGTAGTCAGCAACTGATGATTAGATGTGTCTGCCAGCCAAGTGGGAACCTATTGAGATAAGTTTAAACTATGAACAGAGGTTAAAATTTATGTACTTAAAGAAAAATAACACATTTGAAACTTTCATGGCCCATATTGAAATCCATGTTGTAGAAAAAAAGAGCAGATAATAGGTATCTGTAAACAGAAGGAATAGACTCATATCTTTGAGTCCTAGCCAAAACTACAGATTATAGTGATGAGGTGAGCAGGCCTGCTTTTTGTTCCGCCCAGCTCCTGCATGGTTAGCTTTACACCTGAAATAACAACACACAAATTGTATTCATTTAAACACTGCCTGGCCCATTAGTTCTAGCCTCTTACTGGATAACTCTCACATCTTGATTAACCCATTTCTATTAATGTGTGTAGCACCACAAGGTGGTGGCTTACTGGGAAGATTCTAACCTAAGTCCATCTTGGGCCGGAGCTTCATGGCATCTGCCCGACTCTGTTTCTTTCTCCCACAATTCTGTTCTGTCTTCCCTGCCTACCTATGTTCTGACCTATCAGGCCAAGCAGTTTTCTTTATTAATTAACCAATGAAAGCAACAAATAGATAGAAGACCGTCCTACATAATTTCCACTTTTTCTGTTTAAACAAAAAGGAAGGCTTTAACTTTAACATAGCAAAACTACATATAACAAAACAGTTATAAAGCAAGAATTACAGTTACAATATTTATATCTATTTTATCTTTTATCATAACTAAGGAAAACTATAACTAACCATTTTTCAACTCCATCAAAGACTCCAGAAGAATATAATATTACCTAAGTAAATAAAAAATAAGCAACTTTCAAAACTCTAGAAATGACAGAGACATCTCACTGTCTGGACAGTCACCCAAAGTTGTTTTTTTTTTTTTTTTCTGTTGGGGCATCCATCTTCAGCCTACAGTCCCATAAAACAGGACTGTCATATACTGCCAAGACAGGGTAAGATAGTTTTGAAAAGTTTCTTGTCTTTGAAAATGGTATGCCAGTTACATTAGGCCTTAGCCAAAGTTGGTTGCTTCAACGCTGCAAACGTGACTTTGGGTGGTTGCCCAGGTAGCTAGTTGTCTCTGTGATTTGTTGCATGTTTTGGAAGTTGTTTGATTGCACTTCCTAATTACTCAGGTAACATTATTTCCCTTCTCAGATCTTCGATGGGGTTGAAGACTATATAAATATAGTTACTTTCCTCTCATGACTTGGCCAAGTTATTTATTACACAAGACTTAAGCTAGTTAGAATAGGATATTTGTACTTATTGTATATAATTTCATAGTAAGTTTAGAACTCTCTTACCTAAACAAAAGGCGGAGGTGTTGCGGGAGCTCCTTCTGCTCCTTCAGCCAATAGTGGCTGAGATACCAGCCCATTGGGGAGTGGTCTCTCTTTCTTTAAAAAAGCAGCCACTGCCCTCTGCTCTCTCTCTGGCTTCTGGCTCTGCTTCAGGTGACTAAGGCTCCCTTCCTGATTGTGCAGAGGGATGTTGTCTGGGTCAGTGATCTGTAATTTTTCCCCCTTAAATAAATAACCATTCTATTAATCATAATTCCAAACTGGTGTGGGATTGTTTGTGACTTCTAACCAAAATTCAACAGATTTTGGTTAGAAGCATGTATATTTTTCTGCTGTTCACAGAATCATGTATGGATTGGACAGAGATGCCTTTGGCATCAGTTCAATGATGAGAAACACCTTTAAGTTTATACTTAAATAGCAACCAGAATAAATCTAAAATCTTGAGCATGTGACTCAAACAGTAAGTAGTCATTGCTCTATCAGTTTATCAGAACTATACCATAGAAGGGAAAGAAATCAGAAACATTTTCCATATCTTAACCTGTATTTACATCTTAAATCACTTTTTAGACCCTCAAAGCTTATGAACCTTTGTATCCTCGGACCCTTATATATCTTAACTAGCCTCCCCACCCCACAACAAGCTGGCTAAAGCTTTGTGGAAGTATCTGGATACCTGTTGCTGCTAAACTGACATTATAGCTGGCCTAGCCATCAATACTATCAGAGATCCCAGAAGGATAAATAAATTACACCTGAGAACAGACCAAGCAGCTTCAGAATCTATTAAAAATGACAGGGACCAGAGTCCATAAATAGTTAGTCATACCCGGGTCTCCATAGCATTGGAGGCAGAAGTATCCAGAACAGCAGTCTTACAGTCTTAGCCAGGCTCATAAGGTGATTTTTTTTTCCCCTGTGGAAGAGCGACATAGAAAAGACTGACCTTATTTTGTCTAGCTAAAGTGGTACAGTCAATTCTCCAGTATCACAGTCTGGACCGGGTCCTGGCAGCAGGTGTTGCACTGGGGCATCTTGCCCAATGGTTAGAGTCATCATAATCCAGGCGGAGACATCATGGTGTCCCATAATCATCTTTGGAGGCCTTGGGTCACTGCTAGGATCTTGGTTGGAGTCTCTGTCTAATATAATAAGCTTTTTTTTTAAATCATTATTTTAAATGCCACATTCTTCAGATCTCTGATGTATGAGGGCTCCCTAGGTATGTCTGATTCGACAAACTTTGTTTCTAGTCACTTGTTTTAAGTTTGACTTTGAAAACATATTCAGGGACCTAAATAAGGCTTATCCCTGTAATTAATTATATCAGTACTTTAAGGATGACTGACTAAATTGTATTTCCTAACAGTCTACAATAAGTTAGCAGCTTTCATAAGACTAAAACTTTGCTTTCTGTCAGGTTTAGCCTTAAAAAATGATTTTGAATTGAAGCTAATAAAGTCATTCTGAGAGTAAAAATAGAACAAGTTTGTATCCAGCTGTTAATGCTGTCTCCCGCAAAGGCAAGGAATAGGACCCAGGGTGAACTGGGAACAGGATGGAGCCTAGGGGCTAAGATTGCCCTTGACAAGTTCTAAGGCACTACAACCTTAGTTAGAGCCACAAGTTCCTTTTTGCCAGAGATGAGGAGGGCAACACCTTTTTTTTGGGGGGGCGGGAGTAAGAACTTTCTCCCTGCAACCTGAAGGAATGAGGAGCTTTATTCAATGCCTGACCTTGGTAAAAGAACTTTGCAGTTTTATCTCTGTTAAGTATGAGCCTTAGAAAACAACAATTTTTCATTTGAAGTTCCTCTTAGTATCAATACAAAAAATTTATGACTCAGTTTATCCAAATAGCTTAAACCCAAAAAAGTTAGCAAAGACAAGGAGGCTAAACATACATTTTTAAGCCTGAATAGACCTTGAGCAAGGAGATACATTTTAAAACCACTAGTTAATGTTTTTAATGCTTTGACCTTTTTTTATGTTGTGATGATCCTCCCTTTACAATTTTTTCATTGTTATTTTACAACTGCAGTTTTGTTACTGTTATGAATCTTAATGCAAACATATGACATGCAGGTGGTCCTAGGCTACCCCTGTAAGAAGGTTTTCTTTTTCATCAAAGAGTTAAGACTCAATGGGCCGAGAAACTGTTTCAAGCCCTTTGCCAGGACTCTAGTCCTGCCATACATTTGTAAACCTCAGCTGTCTCCTATGATCCCGTTACGTCTTTATAACCATTATCACCTGGGTGGCTCTTAAATTAAAAAAGTCTAGCTGGCAGAGCAAGGTACATTTTTGAGCATAAAAACATTGAGGTACATGCTTGCAAGAACTTACATCGACAAACTTTCAACAATACAAGCATATTCAGTATTTGGAGGTATGAGAAGCCACAGCAAGCATAGTTCACATTTCCTTCTGACTTTTTGTTACTTTTTATATATCTTCAATCCAATTTTTTTCTCTTCATTCTTTCGGTCTCCTGCTTTCTTCCTTGCTTTCCAGACAACATACCCAAGTCTAAACTAAAGTCTTTCTCACTTTTCAGACAACATAAAAACTCTTACCAAAATCTTTCTTGTGGTTTCCCTCAGTAGTATATAATATATTATATGGCTACAATATTTCAAACAAGGACAGAAGCTTGCATATACTATAACAAAAATAACTTTAAATAAATTCACATCACAGAAAATCCTGTACCAGTGTGAAACATTTGAGACTAACCCATACCCTAACCAATAGTAATTTGTAACCAGCCCCTTTAAATGATGACAGGTATTAATAACCCATTAGATCTGAATGACCAAAGCAATTCTGGTGGAAGGAAGTTTGACTATAGTGTTACAACGAAGCCACTGCAACTTAACACCTATAGTCAGTGTCCTTGGCCCGCGGAGCCAAACGTTGGTCAAATTTGGCCAGAAGTCAGGGTACACAACCCCCAGGGGAGGCTGAGGGAGCCCATCTACCAGCATGGGAGGGGGCAGGGTGGCATGCAGCATAGGGTTTTTAAGGGGAAAACCTACAAAGGCGAAGGGGGTGCAGTCGGATTAGGTGGAAGGAGAAACCTGTCCAGTCAAGTCAGTCATCAACAGAGAGATACAAAGACAGAACACACAAACACAACAGTTAAACAAAGCGTCCAAAACAGACTCCCATGGGTACCAGATGGTCTGGTTTGTTGAGAGCCTGGAGATTCAGCCTCTATAAGACCAAAAACCATACAAATGGGATGGGAGTCATTCAGTAAAGCTACCTGTTCCCCAGATTCTTCAGATTCAGAGTTACAGATGGGACCCAGCTGGATCCCTGACAGGATGGTCTCAGGTAAGAGATCCCCGTCCAGAGGAGGAAAGGGGACATCTCCTGATTCTACCAGGTCAGCCCTCTAGTGTGTCTGCCAGGGCAAATTGACCTGTTCGAATTCAGATTCTGACATTGGCACTGACAAAAACAGAAGACAGACAGACAAGACTTCAAACACAGATAGACTTACCATGGTCAATCAGAATAAACCTTCGGGGTCAGGGGTCCTGATGGGGGGGTCTCTGGGGATCCCGTATAAGCCCCCAAATGTTATGCCCAGTCTATGGAGACCCCAAAAGACCACCAGGGAAACTGACTCACCGAAATGCAAAAGCAAGATTTATTGTGTGCGCATTACAAGCTGGCAGGGACCTCGTCAGCACAGCAGAGAGAGAAGGTACCCCACCCTTCTAGAGGGCATCGTTTAAAGGCAAAACCCAGAAAAGTTACATTAACAGGGTGTGTGCTGGCAGGTGATCCTATCTACAATGGTTGGAACATTAGGAATTTCCTTTGGATGGTCTGTTTCTGGATGGTGCCTGGGTAGTCTCAGTTTATGGTCTTTCTTGCAACCAGGTATTGTCTTAGGGAAAACTACTGAGACCCAGGCCTCTATTGAGCTTGTCATGGCTGGGTCTTACAGTTTGTGTCTTTGAACATTCTTCCTAGTTCTCTGTCCAGGATCTGACTCTCTAACACTAGAAGTCATTACAGCAGGATTAAGGAATTAAGTTATTTTTGTTTTTTCATGTTTCTTCATTTCTTAATGTTGGGGTTCACCCATCTGGTGTTATTTTATTACCTGGTTTATTAGTTTTAAAAAATCAGCAATGTATTTCTTTAGTTAAAGTATTTGCCATATTCAAGAGGAATTTGAAGGCTGTAGAACTTAGCATTTAGTTCAGAAATTAATTCGGAATCTCAGGGAGTCTTTTGTAAGTTCTGTATCATTCCCTGAGTAAGATGCTGACTGCGAGAGGAAATAAGGCTGTTTGATGATATCAATGTGCATCTGTCACAGTTAATCAAGAAAAGTGGCCCCTTAGACTTCAATGACTGTTGGAGGATTAAAGACAAAAACACAAGGATTTAGATTTTAGTTAATAAGATTAGGAGTGAGAGCCTATGACACATGTCTTTAATCCTAGCTCTTAGGAGGCAGAGGGAGGCAGATCTCTGTGAGTTCAAGGCCAGCCTAGCCTACAAATGGAGCTCCAGGACAGCCAGGGCTGTTATACAGAGAAAACCTGTCTCAAAATATTAAAAGAAAGAAAGAATAAAAGAAAGAAAGAAAGAAAGTGAGAAGGGAGTAGGGTGGGTAAGGATAGGAAATAAATCCTAGATCCACTAAAAAACAAAACAACAGGTGAGTTAAGCAGCATGGTTGGGGGAGCTGGGCCCATGGATTTTAGAGACAGTTAAATGTATGGAAGGTTACTGCTATGCCTGCATCATGAGCCCCCCAGAGACCACCAGGAGCCTCAGTTCATATGCAAAAGCAAAGAGCCTTTATTGCGAGCTCAAACTTGGTGTCTCCATCCGTTCTGACTCAGCAGCTGGATTAGAGAGAGCACTGAGCTCAGTTATGGGAATAAAGGACGGCGGAGGGGTGGGTAGGGGAACTCTGAGTTTAGATGGGGGTTGAACTCCTGACTGGACAGGAGTGGAGCAGCAGAGGTCTTGTCAAGCAGGGATTGGTGCTGGTGTTGATGCAAGGAAATCGGTAACCTATGTACAAGTTAGGTAAGCTATTCTTAATGTTCTGAAGCATCCCGTACTTGTTTGTCTCAATTCTGATTGGTCCCCTGCAAGGTACAGCCTGTGGCTTTTCCTGGTTATTGTAATGGTGAGGCCGAGTCTCAGTATTGTTAGTTTGCAGCCTGTCGTGCTTGCACTAATGTTAAGCCTCTTCAGTTGCAGTTAAGAAATAAAGAGAGAAGAGAATTAGGAGAGAAAGAAGAAAAGATGTAGGAATAAGGGGCGGGAACAAATGAGATCTGGATGACGAATACTGTAAAAAAATGTCCTATAGTTCACTGGGTGGAGAAACACAAACAGGAGTCCCAGAACCTAACCGAACAACAGACAAACCAAAGGGAAACTATCAGAGATGCACGTGCAAGAGCTGTAGTTAAATAATAGAACATAGGAGATAAAGAAGATGCTTAGGGAGTGAGTCGCTGGCATAGGCCTGCTGGGTTGAAAGGTGACATTTGCTGCCCTCCTGGGCTGTAGTAGGTTTTACACAGCAGTGTGTGGTGAAGGGGAGAGTGGACATCATTGCCCTCTGCAGTCTCTGTGTTTGTGGGGTTGTAGCCTTTGGGGCAGGGGATGCTGTAAGTCCTTTTGTGGTTGTTCCTTGGACTTCTGCACTGTAGCCTCTTCGGGCCCCGCAGGTTCAGAGTATACACGGAGAAACACTTCCCTTGCGAATTTGATTGCAGCTTCCCGTGCAGCTTTATTGGGCAGGCGAGCGCGATGCCAGTTTGACAGTGTTTCCAGCGGGACTCCTGTTCTCAGCTTTCCTCCCTCGTGGAACCTATCTTCGAGGAAGGAAAATGGCAGCTGAAAAGTGGCAAAACGACGAGCATTGAGCACATTGGATGCGATGAACGGCAGGAAGAACAAGGAAGCAAGAACGGGAGGAAGTGGGAATGGGACGTGGCAGGTGCGGAGGACCTAAGCGGAGCTGAGGCAGAGAGGGAGCCGACCACACAGCTATCTGGGCACAGGCATCTAAATATGAGTACTGTGGGGTCGAGGAGAAACGTGGGAGAGATTTACTCACTTGGTAAAGCGCTTTATGAGTAAGTATTAAGAACATAGTTTGAATTCCCAGCACTCGGGAAAAGCTGGGTGTGATGGCGCATGCCTGCAACCCCAGTGCTTATGGCAGAAATAAATGGATTTTTAGAGCTCATTGGCCAGCTGGCACAGCCAATCAGTGAATTCCAGGTTCAGTGAAAGACTGTTTCAAAATCTAAAGCGGAGAGTGATAGAGGAAGACATCCAGTGTCAACCTCAACATGTATGCGTGCACAACTGTGCGTGGCCACACACACGCGCATGCGCACGTGCACACACAGAGGAAACAGCAAATGCGAGGGTTTGAGACTGGCGTCTACTCAAACAATAGCAGGGCGGGGCAGTATGGCCAGATAATAGTAATAATAATAGTGGCAACAAAATCAATGGGACAATACTATTACATTTGGCGGATGACTAGGCCAAGGTGCTGCAGCTGTTTTGTGGCAGAGCTTGGCCCAGGCAGTTGGAATGCAGCAGGTCTGTCCTCTTCATCAGCAAATGCAAGGATGCAGAAAGGAGTTTGCAGAATTTTCAAGTCACCTTCTTAGAGGAAGGCGCTGTGCACACTTGCAGAGGAAAAGGCGCTTTTCCCTTCTCAGCAGCTAAGTTAGTAAACCCAGTGTATCTTTATGGACACCCAGCTACAGAGGCTGTGAGTAAAACCAAAGGGAAGAGGCATCAGAAACAAGAGAAAGAAATGGCTGATAGCAGAGGGAGATTAGGTTTTCCTGGAAGCCGCTACCAGGCCTGCCTCCTTCCTGCTGTCTCGGGCACCGACTGTGGTGCTGAATACTGATGGGCCAAGTGCAGGGTGAAGTTGGCCGTGGTGGGTGATTTTTCCTAGTGCACCAGTCGGCTTGGGGGCCGCTGGAGTGTCTGATACAGGATGTCAGCTTGGGCACCAGAGGAAGGCAGAATGGGAGAAGGCAGAAGTGAGGTCATCCAGCCCAGCTCTGGTTCTAGTATTGGACCAGGGCAAAGGAAGCATAATGGTTTTAGGGGTCTAGGCCCAGGGGATGTTGGCTTGGTGGCTTTGCCACAGCGGAAGCTGGACGTGTCCACTAGCCTCCTGTTTCTGAGTAGTGACTACAATAGGTGACAAGTCCTGTGATTCTAGATCAGTTACCTTTCTGATTCTTTTCTGTTGTAGTTTTCCTGTCTGTGGTGCTTAAAATCTGCCTTCAATTTCTGCGCCTTCAGCAAACTCTACTATTTCTCTTTTGAAGTCTAGGTGTGTGTGTAGCTTATCTTGCATGATCCAATCATTTTCTCTTCCCATTCCATTGTCCTATTTCATCTGAAGTCCTTGCAAATGTACGGTTTTGGGTGTGTGATAGATATGCAAACAACAACAACAACAAACTCACCACCCTTTGCATTTTTGTGTTTCCATGAGTTTATTTTACTCTTTTTTTGGGTTTCTTTTTCACCAGAGCCACAACTGTCCTTGTCGTGTTAAAAGACAGTCTTACGTGTTAAGCCAGTTGAGGTTTTAAAAGCTGTTGAATCATTCTATATGTGTTAAGTATTTCAGAGAAGCAGGGGAGAACTGAGTGAGGGGTCAATGGTTGGCGAAATCAAAGAAACAATATATTTATTGTCCTTTGCAGGGACGGTAATTATATTACATTTTGCAAGTTAATTATGAAAAGTATGGATTA
The DNA here is from genome assembly GCF_018167655.1 of Microtus oregoni. Classification (NCBI taxonomy): domain Eukaryota; kingdom Metazoa; phylum Chordata; class Mammalia; order Rodentia; family Cricetidae; genus Microtus; species Microtus oregoni. The sequence goes on from NW_024543085.1 coordinate 27,141,678, forward strand.
CCTTGGCTTGTCCTAAATGGCTGCCCAGATGGCAGCTTGCCAGGCTCTTGGTCTTTTATGGGCACAAAGATTATGCGTCTGAGCTATTGACTGTGTTGCCTCATTATTCTAGTTCTTTGGCCTTGATATTTGAGTAAGGTGGATAAATTTGATCCTTCATTGGAGGTCTGGTACTTTCTGGAGGCTAAGAGGAAGGAGAAGGACAAGGGAGGCCTCTGGTCAATCACAAGCCCTATCACTCCCACCCCTCAGCAATCAGAGATGTCCCACGTAAATGCCATGGCTTCCTTTCTCCTTTCTGTTTCTTGGGAATTTGGCAGCTGTCTTTGTAACCTGGACAATGGTAATGCACTAAGTATAGAGTTTGTTCTCAGCTCTGGGAGAAACTTGCCGATGTATGATGACCAGAGGGACGCCATAAAGAAAGCTTTCAACTTCCTGGTAAGGCTGGGCCCAGTGTCGATCGTCTGCTGGCTAACAATCTCCATAAACAGGAAAGAGAAAATGAATTCTTCCCCTCCCGCTTCGACATGTCACTCTGTTTCTCTACCTCTGTCTGTCTGTCTATCTGTCTGTACCTCTATCTCTGTCTCTCTCTCTCTCTCTCTGTGTAGTGTTACACAGAGGGATTGCTACACATTTTAGAGATCTCCCCAAGAGCTAGGAAGAATAAAATGTGGAAGGACTGGGGAGGAAGGGATGGCCACTAGATAACCCATTGGGAAGAAAAGCAAAACAACTGGGAAGAAAAATGAAAGAAATTAGGAAGGATATGGATGAAAGACTAGGGCCAGCGGATGGAAGAATGGACGTGGAAATTATGTGAAGGAGTACGGTTTGGCAGGGGAATGCCATGGCAGGCTGGCACACGGAGAAGCGATGGAGCAAGCGAGGCAGGAAGAGAGAAAATGAGAATGGGCAAGAAGGATGGGTGGACTGGGAAGAAAGACGGAGCCAAAGACGCAGAAAGGAAATGAACATCCCACAGTCAGAAGAAACCAGAGATGAGATACATGGTGACATTATCAGAAGGCAGAGACTGGAAGACAAAAGACAACTTAAGCCGTTTTCTGGTCTGTTAAGTCACCCTGGCAGCACAATGCGCGGGAAATGATGTCTGCCTGTGATCATTGTTTACTTAGAAAGCTGGCTGACACGAGCTGAAATTAACACAATAGGATGGAAAATTGCTAATAAAACAAAAATCCCTGCCGTTAGATTTTCATAGCCTAATTATTCAGCACGTTACTCACTAATGGCACGAGACATTACCATACTAATGTGTCGTCTGCATATGTCGAGGAGGAAGGGTGGGAGGGACTTTGACTCTGGGCAAATGGAGAAATCCCACACTCCCAGATGGAGGACGGGTGAGCTGAGTAGGGTACCAGTGGCTGAGGAAGGGGGGAAGTCACGGACTTCTCTAGGCCTGCACCGAAATTAAAGCTCTTGGTTTCGTTCCTTTGCGTTCATCAAAGCCCCGCGGGCCCTTCCAACCCAAGCTGCTCTCTGCAGCTACCGTGTGTCTGATCTGCCTGTGAATCACGTGGCTGGCCATGAATAAGACTTGAGTACAAACAACAAGAAGCAAAAGCTGTATCCAAGTGTTCCTCCTGACAGCACAGACCTGTCTGTGTTTATTTCGTCACCTGGCTTCATCTGATGGCTCTCCAATTTAGGTCACACAGAGTTAATTTACTCTTGTGCTTGCTTTTGTTGTGAATCTGTTCTCCTTTACTAAGAGACATTCTTAATTGTCCTAGACAAAGTTTAAAGAAAAGACCCTGAGGTCCGATGCTCTCACTTCTCTTAGAAGTCCTTTCTTCTCTCCAAATGCGGTTCACAGAGCCAGACATGCGCAGGTATTAGCTGGATGGCTCTTTCGGGGCCCACGTGGACGCAAAGACCAGCATTTTCCCCAAGACATTCTAGTTTTTTCCGGGGGACATGAAGTAAGCGGCACATTGCAAAGGAAGTTTTCAGTGAAGGAAAAAGAGCCTGGGGAGGGTCGGCATGTCTCATGTTTGTGGAGGATGGTAGAATAGCAGCTCCTCTCGGGGGCTGATTCTGTCTTTGCTAGCCTTGAACAATCCTACAAGCACAGTTTATCTCTAAGATGGGCAGAGGCTGGAAGGCTTGCCTGAATGTGCGTGCATGTGTGTGTGTGCACGCCCGCATGCATCTACTGTACTCTGCTGCTAACATAGAAGGTTCTGGTAGCTGTGCTCATCTTTTCCCATCTTTTCCTAACTCAGGAAACAGCAATATCCTTTCTGGCAAACCTATTCTGAGGGATGAGGATGTAGCTCAGTGATGGACTACTTACCTCGTGGATACCAGGCTGAGGCTGTGGAACTGGTTCTCAATTCTACAATAAACAAATGCTTAAAATAACATCAACCAAGGAAGTGGATTCCATGTCAATCCAGTGACTACAGTGACAGTGAGTGATTGGATCAAGGGTGGTCACGTGACTCTGGTCCAGGCACATCCCTAGTATTCTTGGGCACTTGCTGGAACTGGTAACTGAGGTATTTTCTTCCCTCCTGCAAGTCTCTGGTGCAGATTTCTCTCAGTAAGTCGATGTAGTAAGCTCATCTTTTGGGGCTTCTGGGTTCTACAGAACGACTCATTCTTACTATGCATATGCTGCTTTGAGCTCAATTTTTTTGTCACATGCAAATCAAGTCGTCCTTGGTAACACGGTTGCTTCCACTCATCTGAGCTTCAGAATGCTTAAGGCATTCTTGGCCGTCATCAACAGAACATGACTTTATAATTCTCTACAACTACCATGGCCTTTTGTAGCATGCCATCTGCTTTTGTGACGACGGGTGACGAGATGGGTCAGGCAGCCTGCTGAGCACAGCTCAGTGGAGGGAAAGCTGGTACGGAGGTCCTTGATCTTACCTACAAAGGCTTTTTGAGAACACTTTTCTCAGCCTTCCTTCCTTCTGTCGCTCTTTGGACGTGTTCCCTCTTGTAAATTGATAGTGAAAGTCTGAAGCCAAGGGAGAATTTCATAAAGAGCTAAGGTTTTCAGGAGGGATTTCAGAGTAGAGAAGCAATTACGCGGGCGAGGCTTGCTTGAGGCATAGCCATATATCCATAACTGGGTTTGCAGGGCTCGCGCAGCCTGGCTTCTGAGCAGCCGCCATGTTTCTTCACAGCCTGCATGGGGTCCTCTGTGTGTTACTGAGCAGGCGTCTCTTGGTGGCAATATTGGCCCAGGCACAGGAAGTGGGAGTCATTAGGGCTAATAACTGGGCTTCAGATTTTTCTTTCTTTCCCTGGGCACTTGATACAATTACATTCCCATTCCTTTAAAGGTGGGTGTGGCTGGATGACTCGCTGTTAATGAAAAGTGAGCTGGAACCACATCCATGCCTCTCCTTAAAGAGCTTTTCTGCATGGTTTTGGATGGAGGCTGGTGATATTCAAAAAGGGAGCTTTTGCTCATCAGACTGTCTCAGAAGGAGGAAAAAGGAGTTAACCTGGTGTGGGTGTGACGTGTGAGCAATACAGAAACCAATATTTTTAATCATCAGAGTTTATGATTTCCATTTACTGCTCATCCACCTATTACCATCATGCATTAGTGTGGCATGTATATGTATTAATTGCAAATGTACATGTATATATGTATATGTATATATGTATATTTGCAATTAATGAACCAATGGTGAAACACTGTAATTGATGTGGTGTACATACAGCTCTCTTGGATTTTATTAATGCATGAATTGCATGAATTATTCCAGTGACACACAGAATAGTCCTACTGCTCCCCACCCTCACCTGCGCTTCCTCTTTATCCTTGGCATCTACAGATCTTGTTAGGGTCTCTAGCTTTTCTTTCTCAGAATGTCACCTTGTTGGAATCGTGCATACAAATGTAGTCTTCTTTCATTTAGTAACGTGCTGGTCAGTTTCTGTCAACTTGATACAAACGTAGACATTTCTGGCATGAAGGAATCTTAACTGAGAAAATGCCTTTGTAAGACTGGCCTGTCGGCAAGTCTGCAGGGTGTTTTCTTGGTTAATGATTGATGTGTGAAGGGCCAGTGCCGCTCCTAGGCTGGTGGTTGTAGGTGCTACAAGAAAGCAGACTGAGTAATCCATGGAGAGCAAGCCTGTAGTCAGCACTCCTCCATGGCCTTTGCATCAGTTCCTGCCCCCGGGTTCCTGCTTTGAGTTCCTGCCCCAATTTCCCTGGATGCTGGACTGTAAGCTGTAATCATGATGAAACGAACCCTTTCCTCCCCAAGTTGCTTTGGCTCATGGGGTTTATCACAGCAATAGAAAGGTAACAGGAACAAATACGATGCATTTAAGTTTTGCCACCTTTTCTTGACTTCTGAATTCATCTTTTGGACAGCAACTTCGTGGTGTGGAGTATTGTTTACACATCCAGGCACCTACTGGAGGGCATCATGGCTGCTCCTAGTCTTCAGTGATTATGAGTGGAGCTGCTGTAAACATGGAGTTTAGGTTTTGTGTGTGAATGAAAAAGAGAAATACAAAGGAAAGGACAGGATGGCTCCCAGGTGTGGTGGAGGAGAAAGTTTAAAGTAGATGAAAGGGAGAGCCTGGCCAGAGACAGGGACATCTGGGAGAGTCCAGAGTGAACATGACCAGAGGGAGAGGGGAGAGAGGGGGGCCAGGTAAAGCAGCCAAGAGGGCAAAAGGTAAAAGAAGGGTAGGTAACAAAAATGTCTGCACTATATAGGGAAAGATCTCTGGGGAAAGGGCAGCCCAGCCCCTGGACTTGAGAGTTCAGGGTAGGGGGCGGGTTATGCCAACCAGACCCTCTAACAGGTAGGGACTGAGGGATGCTGGGAGAACCTGAGCCAGGTCTACTTTGATAAGTTAAATAAGAGCTTCAGCCCTTTGTCCCAGGGTTTGAAACTTAGTGTGAGCATAAGTTTTTGACTCAGTAGAGTAAATACCCAGGACTGTGACTGCTCCATAGGACCCGAGACTGTCCTGAACTTTGTAAGACGCTGTCAGGCTGGCACCCAAAGGGGCTGTACCACTTAGGATTTCTTCCAGAGAGCGGAGGCCACTCCTACTGGGCTGCATTCCTACCAGTACTTGGTACGGCTGGGTGCCTTCTCTCTTAGTTTTAGGCGTGCAGAGGCAGTTCATTGTTTTCATTTCTGATTCTCTGGTGCGATGTGAAATTGGGTGTTTTTTCAAGCTGTATCTATGTGCCCTTTTTGGTGAAACATTTCTTACATGTCTTGCCATTTCTTTATCTGGGTTGTTTACTTTCTTAATATTAAAGAATTCTTTTATATTCTGGAACACAAGGCCTTAATCAAATATGTATTTTATCAACATATTCTACCCAACTACAGCTTGCTTTTTAAAATTCTTTTATTAATCTCTTGCAGAACAGCAATTTTTAATTTTAATTACGACCAAGCTGACATTTTTTCCTTTAATTATTCTACTTTTTGTTTTGTATCTGAAAAGTCATCTCCAAAACCAAGGTCATAAAGATTTTCTTTGTGTGTGTGTGTGTATACACATATGCATGTGTGTTTATGTGCATGTCATATATTCATGTGTGTATGCATGTATATTATTCACATGCATACAAATTTGTGCATATGTTGTATGACAAAACTTTTCCTTGGGAGATGCAACACACACCTACTCACCCCAGATAGAGATCCCACAACAGACCAAAGGACGGATACCACCAAAGTCCGATTTGGTGAAGCAATGAGTTTTATTGAGGTTACTTACAGTAATATAGGTGAGAGATTATGTACAGGAGCAGAAATAACACAAAGACAGTTACATCACCAAAGCCCACCTCAGAATTGGTGGCAGCTCACAAAGCTGCGAGCCTGAAGCACACTGTGCAGCCTGCAGGCCGGAGGTGTCCTTTCCAGGGGCCTCAGTTGGTCTAAACCTCTTCCAGTCAGCTGGTCTGGTTTCTGTTTCTTCCAGGAGGCTGGGCCCATCTGAGAGTCTTCTATGAAGCTTTGCTTGTCTGAGCATCTTCTTGGAATTTCAGCTTTCTTCTGTCTGAGGGGGACTCTCAGCTTTTATTACTTATTCTGGTAGGGAGGGGTCCAGTGAATCTGGTCAGTTTCAGGAACTTCCTGAATTTGCGTATGTGTGTTCATGTGTGTATTCATGGTCATGGGTTTGTATGCATGCAAATTTGTGTGTGTGTGTGTGTGTGTGTGTGTGCGTGTGTACACGACAAAACCTCAGATGTCTTCCTTAGTTGCTTTCTACCTCATATTTTAGAGGCTCTCTTTCACTGTCGCTCACCCTTTTGGCTAAGCTGATTGGCTGACAAGCCTTAAGAACCCACCTGTTTCTGCCTCCCCAGTGTAGGGACTACAAGAATGTATAACTATACCCTGCTATTTTTTGCTTGGGCTCTAGGAATCAAACTCAGGTCCTTATGTTACAGAGTAAGTTCTCCCACTGTACCATCTCTCCAGCCTTAGAAGATTTTGGTTTTATATTTATGCTATTGGTACATTCTGAATCCACTTTTTAATGGAAAGCAGAACTCTGTATTTCCATGGTCTGTTTTGGTAAGGCATCTCAGTGTTTCGCTACGCCTAGTTGAAATGACTCGCATTTCTCCATTGAATTTCCTTTGCTATTTTCTTAGTGATATGTTGTGTTTTTAATCTGGCTCTCTTTTAGACTGTTTTGTTTCCTTGGTTAGTCTATCCCTCCTTGATTAGTGATCCTTTGGTGCAGGAGAATTGTCTGTATTCTGTTAATCATGTTTTGAATAAACGCTGATTGGCCAGGCAGGAAGTATAGGCTGGTCAACCAGACAGAAAGTAGAGGTGGGGTGATGAGAATAGAAGAATGCTAGGAAGGAGGAAGCCCATTCCTCCCAGTCCCCCCAGATCACTGAAGAAGCAGGATGTGACTGCCCTGCCCTGCTGAGAAAGGTACTGACCATGTGACTAACATAGATAAGGATAATGGGTTATTATAAGCTACAAGAGCTAATAAGTAGCCTGAGCTAATGGGCCAATCAGTTTTATAACTTATGGCGATCTCTGTGTAATTTTCTTTGGGGCTTGCCAGCCGTGGGGTATCGGGAGGGACAGAAACCCCAACAAGCCAGCCCCTCAATGCTACAATCCTTCATTGTCCTCTCGAAATCAGCTAGCACCTGTTTTGACTTTGTTCTTCAGTATTGTGTTGCCTGTTGTGTGTGTTTCTAGTTGTTGTGATTTTCTTTGATTTTTTATGCTATTCCCAAAACATCTTACTAGGATTTTGAATAGGGTCTCATCTAATCTATGAACCTGTAGATTGAGTTAGGGAGCATTGGCCTTCCTATGCACAAAAATACAGTATGCTTCTATTCTCATCAGAATTTTATAGTTTTCTCTTACAGTCTGTGTGTATTTTGTTGGATCTCTACTAAGTATTTAGTTGCTACTCATGTGGACAATATTATATGAAGAAGGACACTTAAAAGAAACCCCAAACTAACTCAGAATTGAGAAATAGATGGTTATTTATTTAGGGGTAGACTCACAAATCAGAATCCTCTGCTGGAATGGAGAACAGAAACTGAATCCCACAGCCAAAAAAGAGAGAAAATGCATGCTTTACATCTACATAAACAGTATAAGAGACCATGCCCCAGTGGGCAGGTAACTTGAAGGCTTCTGGATGTAGGATTTTCCTACAGCAATTATATTTTAAATTTTGTATTCTAATTGCTCATTTTGGAGTATATCTGAAAACAAATATTTTGTATGGTAATCCTGTACCAGGCTACCTTGTAATTGTTTGTTAATTCTTGGGAGACTTTTAAAAGTTAATTTCTTTTTAAAAATTTCTATCATCTATTTATCTATCTATCATCTATCTATCTATCTATCTATCTCTATATCTATCTATCTATCATCTATTTATTATCTATCTATCTATCTATCTATCTATCTATCTATCTATTAATCATCCATCATCTATCTATCTATCTATCTATCTATCTATCTATCTATCTATCATCTACTTATCTTATATCTATCATTCTAATATCTATCATCTATCTATCTATCTATCTATCTATCTATCTATCTATCTATCATCTATTTTTATCTATCTATCGATCTTATATCTATCTATCTATCATCTATTTTTATCTATCATCTATCTATCTATCTATCTATCTATCTATCTATCTATCTATCATCTATCTACCTAAGCCACAGTGCACATTGGAGGTATAAAGGCAATTTCTTAGGGTCACTTTTTTCCCTTTATGATGTGGGTTCTAGGTAGTAGGACTCAGGTCTTCAGGCTGGACAGCAAGTCCTTTTACCTGCTTAGCTACTCCTCCAGCTCCTGCGTGGGGAGGATTTCATAAGATTTTCCACATAATCATAGCATCTTCAAAAACAAGACAATTTATCCACTGATTTAAGTTTCATGTTTTTATCTTATTCCATTAGCTTTTCCAGATGATTGATTTGAAACCCTTTCTCCTTTTCAAACACACACATTCAATGTTGTGTTCTTTGGGTTTTTGAGATATAGTCTCGTGTAGCCCAGGCTGGTTTTGAACTTATCTTATACCTGGGATGTGTAGAAAGATGAGAGAACTCCTTTCATGTTCTTGAGCTTTGTGGGGCATCGTCCCATCATGAACGGATGTTGGATTTCATCAGATAATTTCTCTATCTATTGGTGTGAACATGGATTTATTTTCTTGTTAGTCTGTTGATATCATGGATTATGTAAACTGACTTTTGAGATTTTTCTGTTTTGTTTTTATATTTATTTATTTATTTTTATTTTGAGACACGGTTTCTCTGTGCAGCCCTGGCTGTCCTGGAACTTCTCTGTAGAACAGGCTGTCCTTGAATTTAGAGATCCACTTGCCTCTACTGCTGGGATTTAAGGTGTGTGCCACCCCGCCCCCCCCAGGGACCTTTGAGTTTTGAGTCAGTGCTGCATACCCACTATAAACCCATTGGTGCGGGATGTCAATTCCTTTCCTGCACAGGTGAATTGTACTTGTGATATTTTGCATCTGTGTTCATGAGTAAGATAGTCTGTAGTTTTCTTTTCTGGCACTGTTGCAATCTGGTTCTGGTGTCAGGGCTACGCTGAGCTCACAGAGTATCAGGAGATGCTTGTCGTCTTCTGTTTCCTACAAGAAACGATAGACACTTGATATCATATTTTTTTTCCTTCACTGTTTAATAGAATTCTAATGAAACCATCTGGACTTGGTACTTCCTTTTTGGAAGGCTAGTAATTATTAGGTCTATTTTTTTCCTGTTCATATGATCTACTTTCTCTATGTGTATATTTTAATAGTTTGTATCTGTAGAAGAATTAGTTGGCTTCATTTAAGGTAACAGATATGTAGACATGCGACCAGTAGGTTTAGATTCGGTGTTATTTGCCCTGTTAGTAATTTGTAGCCTGACTAGCGCCTGGTCTTCAGAAATTATTTGATCTTATTTTTGTGTACAGGTATTTTGCCTGCAGGTATTTTGCCTGCACGTGTATCTGTGCATCATTTGCATGCATGGTGCCCACTCCCTGCCCCCCGCCTGTGGGTGCTGGGGATCAAATCTGGATCCTCTGTAAGAGCAGCCAGTGCTCCCAACCACTGAGACACCTCTCTGGTTTTCTAATAGAGTTTTCTAAAGATGAGCTTTTGCTTTTTTTTGACTTCTCATATTGATTTCCTGTTTCCATTTTATTGATTCTTGCTCTGATTAAACTATTTCTTTGATTAGCTTTCTTGAGGCTTATACTGTTCTTTTTTCTTTAGTTTCCTGAGATGAGAACTCAGATGATTGGGCTTACATCTTTCTTTTTTTCTATCACACACACACACACACACACACACACACACACACACACACTCACTCATATAGATATGTATATGTGTTGTTTGTTTTGAGACAGGGTCCCATATAACTCTGGCTTGCTTCAAACTTACTATGCATTCAAGGTTGACCTTGAACTCTTGGTCCGCCTGCCTCCAATTCCCAAGTGGGAGGGATTACAGGTTTGTATTATTAAGGAGGCTTACCTTTCTCCAACAAGAAATTCTCAGCACGTAGAGACAAAAGGAAAAAAATCTTAATTAGTGCACAGATACAGCCTCTAGCTATTGCTTTTTGAGGCCCAGCCACAATCAGAAATATTTCATAGCTTATATAGACATAGACATTTTCATAAACTTTTCTATGTGACCATTGACCATTCTGCGGTAGTCTTTTCGCCCTCAGCCTGAGGGAAATAGTCCATGGACCTAAGTTTTATAGAAGCCAAAATTGCAGGTTTCTAGTTAAGACAATTTTATCTTTAGCAAACAGAACTCACTGTCTATGCTCTTCCAGAAAAGTAGAAGTGGCAAGCAGGTATATAGAAGCAGACAGAAGTTCCGTTTTGGCTCCTGTTGTCTCAGATTAGAGTCAGATCTTTATCCTGGTTTCTTCTTACTATGTAAGCTAGTACATCCTAAGCAAACTTGTTGATCATATTTAATTAATGTGAAAGCTTGTTATTTTTCCTTTCTCCTTCAGTACTGCCATGCCCGGCAGACGCTGTCAGTTTCCTGAGAACCCCGCATGTTGATGCATCTGCAATTTACAATGCATTTTATTTCCATCTTTATCTAGTTCAAAGTATTTAAAATTCATATTGGGGAAAAATTCAGGCAATCGGAGAGGCACAGAAAGTGCAAAAGTTTGTTTCCAGTACAGGTTTGTTGAGAGAGGGGACAAGCAGGGTAGAGACAATTGGTTGCTTTCCTCAAGGATTCCAGCAATTGCTCAGCTCCCCAGTAATTGCTTGCTTCCTATTGGCCTGAGGCGTGGCCACACCCTCTTCACAATGAACTCTGAGGGCTTGCTTGTCTTATGTAGCTTCTTTATGAGACACTACTCTTTTTTTGTTTGTTTGTTTGTTTGTTTTTGTTTTTGGAGACAGAGTTATTCTGTGTAGATTCAGACCCTGGCCTGGAACTCCCTCAGTAGACCAGGCTGGCCTTGAACTCACAGAGATCTGCCTGCCTCCTGAGTGCTGGGATTAAAAGTGTGTACTACCACTGCCTGGCTGGGCACTACTCTTAAAGTGAAAAGCCACATAACTTCTAGAACATGTCCTACAAATTCGGCATGTTTGTTGAGTCTCGGTTTGCTGACATGCTTCATCATCGTGTGACCCTTGTTTGAGGCCCAAGACCATGGAGTTGGGCAGGGCTGTAGCTGCTCTTCTCCTTTGGCCACTGCAACTGGAAAGACCCCTATTGTTTTAAGTCATTACAGATTTATATTTCTAGCTGTAGAAACTCAGTTTATCCCATTGATAAAGGGGAGACAAAAGACTTAGAGGAACAGTGGCCATGGTTCTCAGTCTCAACAGAATTCAAATCTCGTTACCTTTAAGCAAAGGTGACTTTGTTGTTATTAATATGGGGCTGCTCAGAATATATTTAGGAAACCTACCTGATCCAGATTATTGGCTGCATACCTAAAACAAACTTTCAAATCCTACAACACAGCTGAGATCCAGTTAAAGAGTGCTTGTCCTCTGTGTGTGAGTGTGTGTGTGTGTGTGTGTGTGTGTGTGTGTGTGTGTGTGTACATGCAGAGTTTTATCCCCAGGACTGATAAAAAAATAAAAACAACATAAAACAAACAACCAACAAAGAAACAAGACAAAAAATAAATCCCAAGTTAACGAAGACTCCATCCACTGTGTTGTGACCAGGCACTGAGACCTCCACTTCTAGTGCCCGGAAACAGTGGCTACCTCACACAGCACAGAGAACTGTTGGCAGTCTTGGATGACCCCAATGGGTGATTTTCTCAGCACAACAGTATCTGCTCTGCTAAGAAGTAAGTGCTCTAAGCGGGAGAGTGCTCCACTTTGAGATGATGCAGGGAGGGAGCCCAGACTCTCAGCAGGGTGAGCCTGTGCAGAGGTTTGACTCTGTGAGCTCCTGGAATGGCACAGTGGTGAAAAGAGATCCGAGATCTGAGGGTTGAATTCTCCAGCCTGGGCATGGTCAGTGTAGCACCCAGCAACATCCCTGCCCTAGGCACAGATTGGGCAAATCATGTTCAGACTATACGGAAGCCCTAAACTTCAGGTTCAAGACCTTAGCCCTTCAATACCTGCCTATCTCCTCTACCACAGCATTCAGCTTTATCTAGGGACTTTTATCTGCTTTGTGTGATGAAATCCCACAGTGAGAACAGGCCCAGAAGACTGGCTCCTCCCTCCATGTCTGTTGAGTAAGTGAACGGGCGAGTGAATGAGAGTCCATTGTACCGTTCTTACCAGCCTAGACTCTATGTCTACATTCACCCGGGTTGTTTCTTTCTGACTTAGTGACTTGGTTTTACTTTTCTTCAGCTTCCCTGCAGGGGGTCAAAAGTGCCCAGCTGTCCAGGCAGCTTCCTTCCATCCTGGCTTCTCTGGGTGTCACGATGGGCTCAGGTCCCTGCCACAGTCCTTTCAGCTCAGCTGCTGCTTGTCTGTGTTCGCTGCACTTCTCTCTCCTGTCTTGGTTCTAGGTTTTCCCAGCTCAGTTGGATCTCAGCAGATGTAGTCTCTCCATCTCTACCTTTGAGATATGGTAATCAACCCATTAAAGAACTTTCCTCTGACCAATCCCTGTGTCTTACACAAAAGTCATGACTTAGCCACAGAGACGGCAGAGAAAGCCTGTGGGACCCAGGCAGGACTACAGAAGTCACCCGCTCCTGGTTCTTCTGAAGTAGCCTTTGCGCTTGCTGCCCTCCTACCTGCCTAAAGTCTCCCCTTGATCGTCTGATGGCTGGCCTCTTGCTACTTCAGGCTTCAGTATAGAAGCCACCTTTTCATATAGATCTGCCGTGAGGACTTCAGTTAAAGTAGCCACCCAGGGCCTTTCCATCTGAAGACTGTGCTACTGTAGGGATCGGGTTGTTGCTCACCACTAGTGCATACATGCAGTTATTCATTTACCCGCCACACAAGCAGATGAATAGTGCATCGCACATGTTAGAAACTTAGTAATGTGTGTGTGTGGTGTGTGCATTCACTCGTATGTCAGTGCATGTAGAAGCCAGAAATGTGGTGTCTCCTCGCTCACTCATAATGTATTTTATTGACGCTCTTGCTGAAATGGAGGTCACCTAGGCTAGTCTAGCTGATGAGTTCATCTTGTGGAATCTGCTCTCCTCCTTTCAAACTCTGGGATGATAGACAGGCAGGTCACCATGCCCGCCTGGCTTCTAATGCAGGTGCTGGGGATCCGAACTCCAGTCCTCATGCTAACACGGCCAGCACACGCTTTATCTACTGAACCATCTCCTCAGCACCCAGTAATGTCTGTTAAGTGAATGAATCCAGTTGAAAGGCCAGAAAGGAAAAGCGACCTTTGCGAGGTCACACAGCTCATCAGTGGAGGAGCACAAAGAGAACTCACGGCTCTTGACTCTTGTCTAGGCTTTTCCTACCATGCCAGTTTTCATAGTGACAGTGGTAAAATGGACAAACATTTCTCAGTATGTGTGTCTGTCTCCATGTTGGCTGTTTGTGTATAAATCATAACTACTGTCAGAGTTAGGGTTTCTATTGCTCCAACAAAAGCCATGATCAAAAAGCAAGTTGGGGAGGAAAGGGTTCATTTATTTGGCTTACACTTCCATAATGCTGTTTATCATCGAAGAAAGTCCGGGCAGGAACCTGGAGGCAGGGGCTGGAACAGAGGCCATGGAGAGTGCTGCTTACTGACTTGCTCCTTATGGCTCGCTCAGCCTGATTTCTGATAGAACTCAGAAGACCACCAGCCCAGTGATGGTACTACCCACAATGGGCGGGGCCCTCCCTGTCAATCACTAAGCCCCACAGCTGGATCTTATAGAGGCATTTTCTCAGTTGAGGTTCTCTCCTTTCATTTAACTCTGGTTTGTCTGTCAAGTTGACATAAGACTAGCCAGCAAAATTACTAAATTGGCAGAGTTTGTTTTCCTAAACAAGGACATAGAGCCTTTAGGATTGCCAGGTATCTCTCTGTCTCTCTCTATCTCTGTGTGTGTATGAGAGAGGGAGGGAGAGAGAGAGAGAAAAAGGGAAGGAGGGAGGGAAGAGAGAGGGAGGAAGAAAGGGAAACCAGCTTGCTCTGACTTTCTAGTTCCTTGCTTTGCATCAGCTGCCTGACTTTTTCTGGGTACCATTGGTACTTTACTATGTGTCTGCACAGAAAGCCTAAGCAGCAGGTGAAGGGAATTTTAGGCGCTATGGTGGGCTGGCAGCAGGTATGGGGTAGGAAGGTTACACAGCTTTCCTTTTGTCCTTCAGATGGCAGTAAGGAGGTGACATCTGTCTCTGTCTCACAAGTGGAGCTCCTGGAATGCAACGGCCACACGGTGCAAGTGGCCCTGAAAGGTGTGTTATCTGAATGAAAACTCCACTCAGCTCCATTCAACTTTCTGATGCTAGGACTGGCAAAGGTGGGCATCTGTAATTACTTCCCAAGTGACTGGGAAACAAAGCATCCCATTAAATGATTGCTATATCCCACAAAATACCATGAAACTCAAAGACCAAATGGTACCAAATCCCCCAGCGCTTGGTTTCATCTCCTCTGTCTGCAGCTTGGATTCCTGTTCATTCTGGCACTGCCCTTCCTTTGTTCTTCTGAGCTCCTAGCACAGCTATCTGGCTGACTCTGATCCTTGGACAAACTTAGCCATTCCTTCTCCGCATTGCAGACTATTCCTTGGGGTGTGCTGTGCTTCTCTGAGTGGCTTGTTTCCCGGTCCACGGTCTCCTGCCCAGCTGTGCTCTCACTTCTAGATCTTCCTGTCCTCTCTTGCTGGGAAAACCATTCCAGATGTGTTCAAAGCTGCCAGAGCAAGTGCACAGCCAGCTGTGGTGGGGTCTGTAGGCCTGGGAAAAGGGTGGGGGGACCTCAGCACTCAGAACAGCTCCCAGAGGAGTGGCTGCCAGGAGCCTCTACACTAAAAATCTAAGCATGACCCCTACTACAAACTTAGACTCCCACAAACTTAGACTCTCATTCCCATACTACTGAAAAAGGATCTTAGGGTCATCTCTCCTCCCATCTTCCATTTTCCATTGATAGAAAAATCCACTCTATACCAGATACTACAAAGAAAGATTCAGATCTCTGATACCTTGTAAGCAATGGCTGACTTCTGTGATACATCACTCGGGGCAGCGGGCAGTGGCTCACGAACCGTTTGTATCCTTAACATATGTCTTGGTCTTCCCTCTGTATGCAATTCTGCTTGCTCATTAAGCTTAGTTATATTCTTGGGCTGAAGCAACCTCTTGGGGTTGAAGTCTAATTCACTAGATTTCTCTTTTGGAGACAGGGAAGAACAAAGGCAGAGACGACAAGGATGCAGAGAGGAGATACACCTGCTCAACACAGCAGCCCCTTTGGCAAACCAAGCATTAAAAGTAATTTGGGTTGAGCTGAGAGCTCCCTGAACTCAAAAGTGCAGGTGTAGGGAGATGAGAAGGGAGAATTATCTTGGAGATACAGTAATAAGCTAATACTGTGTGCCTGACAACTTGGGGACTGAGAGTCATAAATATATTCATGTTTTCTTTCCAGCAAGATTGATTAAATACACAGGCAAAAAGTTAAAGTCAGAGAGAGACTGACTGAGAGAGAGAGAAAGAGGAGAGAGAGAGAGAACGTGGAAGCCAGCTACAGAAGTCTTGGTAAACTATCAAGTCCAGACAAAGAATACTTCATCAAACATGGAAACAGCCACTGCCTGAGACATTTGGGTTAGGAGCTGTCATAAATCAACCTGCCGAGAAACTTTGCAAAAGGTCATATTTACCATTCATGAGGCTCCGGGCGTGTGCACGTTCATGGCTGGGAGAGAACACTCTTCTTAAGTGGCGTTCTCGGAATTGCTTTCTAATTACCCACATTACCCATACCAGAGAGTAAAAGGCAGTCCTAGCTGATCTGGGGACGGCAGACTGAGAAGAGAGCTGATTCCCCGTCTAGGTGCTCCTTGACTTCCGGTGTTGAGGCCCTTGCCTGGGAGGAGGCATTACTTGGGCCTGGCTATTCTCTTTCACGTTAATTCCTTCCTCTTCTTGCCAGGCAGTGTGACTTTGAAAAGAGCTCACAGGTGAATGGGTCTTGGGGGAAGCAGCACAGGCAAAGAGCCGCTCAGGAGGGGCGGTGGTCAATAAGAAGGTGGGGTGGAGGACAGTGGAGGCAGCTCAGGGTATGGCCTGCTTCCTTCTAGGCCTTGGGCCTGAAATGCTATTTAGTAGGACCAGAAGAGATACTGAACAGGGACTCAGGTTCCCCATCCACGGAGTGGGTGTAATAATCCCCTTCCCATTCTCTCCATTCCTGGCTGGGATCCAACTCAGGGCCATCCTCTCCCCCCCCCCCCTCTGTCACTGAACTCTGTCCCCAGCCCTCTCTACCTGCTCTTTTGAAATAGTCAGTTATTCACCATGGCGACCCTACTGAACTCCAACACTAGGAGTTATTCCTCCTGTCCCCTGGATCCTGCACCTGTTTTCGATCCTCTCTCTGCCCTCCCCTCCCTCCTCCCTTCCTAGGCACAGGTTAAGTGTTGTGGGCTTTATTTACTCGTTTTCTCAGGCGGGTCCCACACACCATCATTTAGGGTACATTTATTGTCTTCATCTCAGTGATGAGAGAAACGGGACCCATGTTAGATGAAAAAGGTGATAGAGGAGTCAGTCAATGGAGCAGGCAAGTGTAGTTCCGCCAAGTTTAGACTGAGCCAAAGCCAAAGCTTTAATTTCTTCTCTCCCCTCCCTCCCCTTTCCCCCTTCCCCATCTCCTTTCTCTATCTCATTTTTGAGACAGAATCTCACTGAGTACCCAGCCTGGCCTCAAACTCACAGCAATTCTCCCGCCTCAGTTTCCCTAATGCTGGCACTGCAGATCTATTTCCAAACCCCTACATTTTTTAAGTTATTTTTTTTCTGGGCCCCAGTCCTCTCTCTCTGAGTAGGTAGGAGAACTGGATGCTCTCTCAACTTCCTTTTCCATGTGGGAACTCTGGTCACTAGTCCTTTGAGTACAATCAGCCCTGAGCTTGGCCTTACTGACCCAGCTGCACCCTGCCTACGTTTCCATGTGAGGACCTTGGCCCAGGCACTATTCAGGGAGTCCTGGTCTCAGCTCCACCAGGCAGAGAGGAGCGGCTGGGAGTCTGGCAGGTGTTTTAGGCCAGACCGTCACTGCCTGTTTCAGCCACTCCTGAATGCTGTACAACCTTTGTTGCCCCTGGACACCGCAGGTGCGATGGAGTGATGCAAAGGGCCCCGCAGGGTGATTAGATATCCCCAGGGTGCTGTGCTACCTACCTGGTCTGGCCAGGCTGCTGAGGAATGAGAGCACGCGTTGTGTAAACACGTAGCAGCTGTGTGTGGCCCTCGGGGGCCCATTTCCCGGGCTTTGTGGCAAGAACTGTCTTCACCGCATGATTGACAGAGCCATGGGGAAAGCTAAGCAGACGGTGATTTCTCTCAGTGCGGAGCTGCTCTTAACTGAAGAGCTGAAGGAGCAGCCTGGAGAGGCTGTGGGACCAGGGACCTCAGGTGGTTTCTAAGCGTGTGGACATACCCAGTTGCATGCTCCATAGTCCACTGCCCTGGACGAGTAAGGGCAAGCAAGGGCAGTAAGACCCCTCTGGGAAAGTCGCCCAGGTTGTGTGGTGAGACTGCTTGACTGTTGCAGGAAGAAGAGCTCCCCTCATGGTGCCCTGTCTCCCTGTCTTATCGGGAGTGGTTGGAACGGAGTGATGGGTGCCAGCTGGTGGCACTAACTGGGCGAAGCGTTCAGGGAAGGAATTCCATTTTATTAGCGCATGATTAACTACTCATTAAGATGGGGGGGGCAATTCTGGGACTCGGTGAGCATCCTCAGCAAGCCACAAAGGGAGGACTTAGCATGTAACAGTGGCATTGAGGTACTGGATCTTATTCAGTCTCTTCTCTATAACAGAAGCTAGGTGGCTTCTAAGTCACAGAAAGACATTCCTCACTGTTCCGAAGCTGGAAGATGAGGCCAGGATGCCGGCATAGTAGAGGTCCTTATGAACAGACGATGGACTGTTCATCCTCACTTGCCAGAGAGCAGCCAGCAGTGACAGTCTTAACACAATCTCAAAGGCCCACCTCCTATTCCCATCATTGCTGGGGTTTCAACATGGATGTTGGAAGGCCACAAACGTCCAGTCCCTTAACCACGTGAAGATGTTAAAGTGCTGCAGGCATGGTGTCTGGGAGCCATGAGGACCACTATCTAGTTCAGTCAGAGGAGCACAAGGCATGGCTGTCTGGCACCAGCAATTGCCCCAGCGTCTGAACTGTAGAATTGCTGTCTTTCACTCCGGCCTGCTTGGGGCTAAGAGTGGTGCTTTTGGTCTTCATTGCCCTGTGTTGAGTCTCAGAGCCTTCCTCACCGGATGGGCCTGGGCTTCTGTGTCTAAGAGGACACCAGCCGAAGCAGCTTTTCCTTCAGGTGAGCGCCTGAGATGAGCTCGTCCAGGTGATTGATTATGGCTCTCACAAACAGCAGGCAGGGACTCGGCACTGGCCTTGCTTTCTTCTCTATCAAGATGAGCAGCGCTGTTATCTTTCTGTTCAGAGTCCTGGAGAGGGAGAATTCAGGTGCCAAGCCAGCAGAAACCACTATCCACAAGAAACAGCAGAGACTCCAGTTCCTGCGTCACTACTGGAGGGAGGAGAAGAGCCATGCCCGGAGATGGACTGCAGGCTCCATCACCCCTGTCAGCCTCCCTGGAGCTGAGGTACATGGCCCACTTGGCTGCCTCCTCCTTGAATCTCTGTGACTTCTGTTTGGCACGTAGGTGAACGAGGCTAGATTCTGTAACATGAGGGCCTGCTCGTTGGGGTTTCTTTCTGTCCTGCCTGGTTGCTAAGTGCAGACACAGCATGGCTGAGGTCATAGCCTTAGCCCCAGAGGATACAGTGACTGGCGCAAAGGCATCTCACACATGCTTGCAGGGCTGCATATATGACTCACATTCTTGCTTGAAGATGAGCAAACATCCCCTACCACGACAGGATCACAGCATCAGACTATCTAGGGCTATTGAAACTTAATGGGAAGGGCACAAAGCCTTCATCCGTGTTGAAATCCTGACTTTCTTCTATGCCACCATGGATTTTGCTTTATGTAGTTAGAGATGGGTGTGTGGGGGTGGTTTGTAATACCTCTACCCCAGAGTTGTGGCATTGACACGGCATTCTAAAGAATGCAGAAAAGCAGAAGTCCCCTGTAGACGTGGTCATTGCTTTTCTACTCCCCAGTTTCTATTCTCTGCTAAATGAGCTACCATGTGTTGGTGACCGAATGCCAAGCTGGAAAAAAACCTCGAGAGAGCGACTTCCTGATACTTGTGCACATCCGTTGTTCTTTGGCTACTCCGGAGGGGCCTGAGCCTCAGTTTCCTCCTCCGTGAGGGATGCCACTGTTGTGAGGCAGGCTCTGCCCATTCTGCCCAGTGGTGGTAGATGGTGGAATCCCAGATCCTAGCTGGTGGTGTTGGCTAAACAAGAGAAGGGCCCATTGGGTCAGTCAGTCTCCCCCAAATCCTGCTTGTGGAGCTCTGCCACCAACTCAGGCTAGAGTTGGCTCCAAAAGTGGGAACCTAGCACCAGGAAGGCCAAAGCATCTTGGTGATGACAGTGGCCAAGGTGGGTCTGTGCTCTATGGGCGCATCTGGTAAAGGAATACTGTAAATGTTCTAAAAATGTTAGTGGCTGGGGAACTAGTTGGCTCCAGCTTTTCAGCTAATTTTTTTAAAATAGATACATCCTGTGTACTTATCACATACAACATGATGTCTCCAGGCTTATATACACTGTGGAGTGACTGAATCCAGGGGCTTACTTGGGAATTACCTGACAGTTTTGGTGAGAAGCTCTGGTGCTGGGGCCTTCACAGTGTGAGTAGGAACCCATAGCAGGGAGCATGGCAGAAATAAACATGTTCAATTAGTCAAAATACACCCAGTTCTGAGCCTAAACATGCCAGGCACATGACCACAGTCAGGTCGTCAGGTCTTTCCTAAGCCTATCTTTCTCTCTCTCTCTCTCTCTCTCTCTCTCTCTCTCTTCTTTTTAAATTTTAAGTGATTTCTAGGTATATTATTTTTTCCTATTTTAACTTTTTATTTTTTAAAATTTATTTATTTATTAAACATTTCCACCTCCTCCCCTCCTCCCATTTCCCTCCCACTCCCCCCACTCCCTCTCCCCTTCCCTTGAGCCTATCTCTTACTTTTATAAGGAAGTCAAGTAGACATAGTCATTATGAGATAACACAATGAATATGTTAAGTGTGCATTACAAAGATGCATCATAGACATTCGTGGCTGTGATTAACATGGAGCTGTGTCCAGTACAGAAAGAACAGGGACAGTTCCTTCTCCCTGCTGGGAGGAGCACTCTGCTTGTCTGGAAGGAGGCCACCAGCGGGAGTGCGGGGAAGGAGAAGCAAACTTCTGGCACTGTTCCCTCTGTCCTTCCAGTCAACATCTTCCTTCCACCCCGTGCGTTTAAGCATCTGAGTCATTTCCTTTTTAGAAGCCTGGAGGTCAGAGCTGGTAAGTCTGAGGACAATTTGCGACTGAATTTCAGCCTGTCCATGGTTTAGAGCAAACAAATGATTCCTACTATGCCCTTGGCCCATGGTTGCATCCCCTTAGGGCGTCTACTTCCCCTTTAATGAGATGAGATGAGTAATCCCTGCCTATCTTTCATCTTACAAGCCTGTAACAGGGATGAGTCAGGTAATGGCTGCAGAAACCTTTGAGGTCCTTGGAGAAATAGTTGCTATATAAATGCAAAGTATGATGTCCATTTCCATTATATCACGATTTGCAAATACATTTCTAAGCCTACAGCATACCCATGTCAATGCCTGTCTGGCCAGTCATCTGCCATAGGCATTTTTTTTCAGTGAACAAATCACCTCTATACATAACTCCTTGAAAACACACCTTCCAATCTGCAATAGGGGAGGTTATTTTATTATGCATATTTGTCTTCATATGCCCAATTTACATGTCTGTTCTGCCTCATGCCAGGGGATAGGATTTCTGGAAACCCCATCATGGGTGATAGGGAGGAGTTTCTTGCTATTGACAATGGCCTGTATTCAATGTGAGTTTCATGCTCACTGTCCTTCCCATTTCCTTTTCTTAATTGGGCTGTTTGGAAAAGAGGCCCTGAGAGGCATTTGAAAGATAGCTTCCAAAAAACTCTAAGCAGGTTTACCCTGGTTCTGAAGAGAAGACGGGCTGATGGAGGAAGCACTTCAATTCATACGCCCCTTTAAAGGCCATTAAGGGCTGTCAGTTATCTTCCAGAAATGACCTCACCCAGACTAGAATCAGCAAACCTCCATATATAGGAGGCTTGGCTTTGCTGTCCATGGTTCTGGAACTCCAGAGCGTATGCTTAAGTGGACCCCAGCTTTCAGGACTGAATTCTTGTCCTTTTAAATAAAAGTACACTGAAATTTGGCCCATAGGGGAAAGTGGCTATTGATCCTAAATTGAAGGAGAGAAATTTCTTTGGTATTTAAGAAATCTTCTGTGTCTTGTACTCAAATTTAGACAGTTGGGGTCCTCTGAGCTTGTACCTCCTGGGATCACCCATATTCATCTTGTATTGACCTTTCTGCACAATGCTTTGTGAGAGAGTCAATTATGTTCACAAAATCCTCCAGCACTGAAGAGTTGGAACTTCTGCATTTTCTACCTTTATAGGCACCAACAAGCAGGATTTAGTTCAGTGCTCTGAAAGTCTTAACCTCTTTGTCCCAATTGTCTGATTGATCAAGCCAACTCAGTGCTGGATACCACTGAGCATTCAAATATCCCTCAATGAGGACTCTGCTTCACCCACTCTGAGCTCTTCTCCCTTCTCATTTATGCCAGTCTCTTCGGAGGAGCAGGGCTCCTCTTGTATCTTTTCTCTAGCCCACCTTTAGCTTGGGACTGCCCTCATGAGTATGGGATTACCCATATCACCCATACATCACATACACACCTGCCTTAACTACTTTTCCTGCAGCTGTAAGGAATCTAAGAGAGCCTTTAGTTTGGTTCACAGTCCAGCATGATGGGGAAATCAAGATGCCAGGAACTTGAAGCAGTGCAGTGAATGCTTATGCTCAGCTTGCTTTCTCTGCTCTGGTAAATCCAGAATCCCAGCCCAGGGAATGGTGCCATCTGCAGTGAGGTCCTCCACCTCATTTGCTCTAATAAAGATAATGCCCCATGGATGTGCCCATGTTCTAGCTGATTCTAGATCTCATTGGGCTGACTGATGAGGTTAGCCATCACAGTACTATAGAAGCTAGCTGGGAGCAGGCTTACTGTCTTTCACATCAGTTCGACTTTCTGCACTCTTTGCCTTGGTTTGTGGGAATTAGTAGGCAAACTGGTCCAGAAACATGAGCATTATCCTGCTGCACTTATCTTTATTCCTTTATGAAGTCGTATCAATGTCTTTTAGTTCCTCCTTGCTGTGCCCTTGAGAGAGTGTGAGCTCTTAAAACTTCTCTGTTGGTCTCTCATTGAGTTGTTACCACCCTTGAACCCCCTTTTTATCTCATACCATCTTCTCTCATCCTCAGTGAGTCCTACTTGAGATATTTCTCAGATCAACTTGATAGTCTCATTGTACACTTGAAGAGTTCTACAGCATTTATCCTATGTAGTTATCGCCATATCCTGGCCTCTCTACTCCATTTTCTGCCTTCTCCACATGACCATGATATTCTTAAGGGCAGAGACTCTGAGTGATGCCACTTGCATAATCCAGAGTTTTGTATGGAACAAGAATTTATCAAATACTCATTTCTTAAAAAGTTTGGTGTGACATAGCGTTAGAAATTCTTTGGGATAAAACCAGACTCGC
Organism: Microtus oregoni; assembly: GCF_018167655.1. Taxonomy (NCBI): domain Eukaryota; kingdom Metazoa; phylum Chordata; class Mammalia; order Rodentia; family Cricetidae; genus Microtus; species Microtus oregoni. Next base: position 27,164,631 of record NW_024543085.1, read on the forward strand.
TGAACATAGCGGACAATGAGGACTGCTGAGAAGTCAAGAACAATGGCACTGGGTTTTGATCCTACTGCACATACTGACTTTGTGGGAGCCTAGGCTGTTTGGATGTTCACCTTACTAGACCTGAAAGGAGGTGGGTGGTCCTTGGACTCCCTACAGGGCAGGGAACCCTGACTGCTCTTCGGGCTGATGAGAGAGGGGGGGTTGATTGGGGGAGGGGGAGGGAAATGGGAGGTGGTGGCTGGGAGGAGACAGAAATCTTTAATAAATAAAAGAAATTCTTTGGGAGCTGTCCATGGTTCTAGTTTCTCTTCCCTTGGCTCCTGTGTCAGAAGAATTACAGCACAGTGTGCCCAGGCAATAGTGAGCATCTTGTATTTAGTTTCTGACTGCCCTCTCCTGTGTCCTAGTGAAGCAGTAATGGAGTCATGCTTTTTAGTACAGATTTCACTTTTACCTGAACCTTGGGACACTAGCACCTAGAGGAAAGGGTTGGGCTGCTATCTCAGGCCATGTACTGTATAAAAGACTGCACTTGGCATGCAGATCATTGGGTGCAAGGAGAGCCAGGTGCATAGTTGTCCATGTACTAGCCCATAGGCCATACGATTGTGCTATCATTTTCTTGTACATGGTTAACTCACATTGCTTTTCTAGGCCAGCTCCCTGCTCTTCTTTCTGCTCTGTTTTAAGTAACACAGCCCATGCAACATTGGACATTAGATATGAGATGACTGTATCAGAACACACTGTCTCCCACTTTACCACTCACCTTTTATATCCAGCTCTCAACTCACTGCTTCATCAACAATCTGACCTTATCCAGCTTCTGAAATTGTCGGAGTGACTCCCAGGCTCTCATTCATCTATTCGCATCCCTCTAGACTCTTAAAAATTAGCCGCTCTCATTAAAAAGTTATGAATCCCACTCATTATGCAGGATGATGTTTATTTTTCTAAAATCTGCTTTGTCGGATGCTAATACAGACATACCAACATTATTTTGCTTCGACATTTATTTAATTATTTTGTAGTGTATATGTGCATACATGTGCCATGGTGCTTATGCGGAGGTCAGGGGATAACTTGCAGGAGTTGGTTCTCTTCTTTCACCATTTGAAATATGGGGCTCAAACTCAAGTTGTCAGTCTTGATGGCAAGTTCCTTTACCCAGTGAGCCCTCTCACCAGCCCTCACTGTCTTTTTCTTAATGTTTCCAATGGTATTGCTTTCACTTTGGACCTATCCATGAAGCTATTTTAAGAAATAGGTTTCTTAATAAGGAGCATATACTTTGAACTTGTTTTTCTTAGCAATTTTGTTCACCTCTGCCTTTTAATGTGTACATTTATACCATTTGCATTTAATGCATTCATCGGAACAGTAGAATCTAACATTTCTTTTTTATTCATTATTTTCTTTCCTATTTTGTTTTAGCATTACTTGGATATTTATTTTACTATCCTCTTTTGATTTATTTATTGACCTTTGATTTATATTTCTTTATACTGTTTTCAGTGGCTGCTCTAGGAGGTATATGCACACAAATAAACTCTGGAAATCTAATTAGAATTAAGATTTCACCACATCAAGTAAAATGTGGAAACAGTATAAATTCCTTGCCCATTTCTTAACCTCTATTATACATATTATATCTACCTTTGAATGTGCTTCATCTACCTGTATCAAAAACTCCATCCAATAATATAATATTATTTTTTCAACAAAATTAAAGAACCTAAGAGGAGAAAAAACCCAAGTCTATTATGTTCTATGAGTTTTAGGTCACTAATGTTCTTTTCCGGTGTTTTCTGTTTCTCTATGCTGTTCTTGCCCTTCACCCTGCAGCTCCTCTGTTAGCATTTCCTTTAGAGCAGATCGGCTGATGAGAAACTGTCTTCATCTCCCTTCGTCTGAGCATGCCTTCGTCTCAGTGCAATCCCCCGGTGTCCTTTCTGAATGCACAATTCTGCCAACAGCTCCTTTGTCTCAGCACTTTAAAGATTCCAATCACAGTCTCCTGGCCTCCATGCTTCTAGTGAGAAATCCACATTCTGAAGTTTGGTTCCCTGATGCTATTTCTCCCCCCTTGGGTGATATCCAGACGTTGTCTATGTCTTTATCTTTTAGCTGTTTGGTTATATATCTAGGTGGGTCTTTCTTTGAGTTTATCCTCTTTTAGATTTGCTGAATTCCCCGAATTATAAAATTATGTCTTTCATCAAACCTGGGAAGAATTCAGTCATCATCTGTGCAATTATTTTGTTCTGTGCTGATCTCTCTTCCCTTCTGAGACTCTAAAGACACGAATGGTGCAACCTTTGATTTCTCCTATGGGTCCTTGAAGCCCTTTTTTCTTTTGATCTATCTGTTCCTCAGATTGGGTGATTTTATTGATCTGTCTTAAAGTTCACTGATACTTTCTCTGCCATCTCCATTATCCTATTGAGCCAATCCAAGTGTGTTTTAGATCAGACATTGCAGTTTTTAGCTATGAAATTTACGTTTGTTTCTTTTATTTATCTTCAGTCTCCGTTGAGATTTAAAATCCCTTTGTTTTTAAATCCAGGAGGAATCATCCTAACTTCTTGAAGCATAGCTATAAGAACTGTTTTACAGTCTGTCTGTGAAGTCTAGCATGTGTCCCTTTGATCTCAGCACCTGCTCATTCTCTGGTGTTGGCTGTATGTTTCTGGTTCTTTGAGAGCGGAGAACTTTTGAATTGTTTCTTGAGCACTTTGGATGTTGCATTAGTGTATGGGCCCCACTAAAACTATGATGTAAATATTGATTTTTGTTAATGCAGGCAATCATTTCAGTCAGACTCAGAATATAAGTTTCATCTCAGTTTTTGCAGATGGTAGTTTTAATGCTAGGTCTTCTTAGGTCTTCCATCGCTGTTTGGGATTTCCTCTCTCATGTGCAGCTCACAATGTACTAGTCACACATAGCGTAAGGGTTACCCTTTTTTACATTTTTCTTCTCTCAGATTAACAAGACTGTCTGGTTCCAGAGGCCTCCTTTCCTTTTCTATGGGAGCTTACAATGGCTCACTCTCATCTGACTTCCTTCAGTACCACCGTGTAGTTCCAAAGATGACATCATCTCTGGGAAATCATAAAAGGAAAAAACAGGGGGGAAAAGTGATGTGGGTTTATTCCGTTTGACCAAGGTGCTCTTTTCTTGGTATCTCTTTCCAGAAACACACATACTATTTGTATAACTACCTGCCTTTGTTTTCACAGTCCTAAAATTATGTTACTTTTTAGGACATCCTCAAAAGAGAAAAAAAAAATTGGGAAAACCACTCAAGATTCCCTCTAGCAATAACCAGTGTTCTGTTTCTGTGGGGAGAAAGATAGAATTTTTGTATTTTTTTATTCTTTTATCCATATGAAGTTCTATGATGGTGACTACCCTCAGTTCAAATGCTAACAGACAAAAAAAAAAAAGAAATGGTGGAGAAAAAGATAAGAGATATGGCTATTAAGAAGGACATTGCATTCAAGTTGAGTGTGATGGTTAATACTGATTGTCTGTAGGATCTAGAATCGCCTAAGAAACAAAGATCTGAGCATCTCTGTGAAGACAATTCTGGAATGGGTTGAGATAGGAAAACCCACCCCAGATGTGGTGGCACCATCCCCTAGGTTAGAGTTGTGAACTGAATAAAAAAGGAGAAAGTGAGCTGAGCACCAGAATTCATCCCTGTCTATTTCCTAACTGCAGATGCAACATGACCAGCTACCTCCAGCTCCTGTTACCAAGCCTACCAGTACAAGATGGACTCAATATACCCACAAATTGTGAACCTAAACAATCGCTTCCTTCCATAAGTTGCTTTTGTTACGCATTTTATTACAGTAATAAAAGAAGCAATTTGGATGAAAACTAGTTCACTCTTCCTTATTAAAGAAATTTCCAAACCCAATTGTTTTCTGTCTCCTTCACTATAATTCTATGGGTCTATTTCTGTTTGTCTCTGAGTTTCTGCTACAAGCCTCTCCCCTTTTGAACGAGAGTGACTGGTTATCTATAACTAATAGAAACCGCCATCCCAAGAGATATAGCAGGACTCAGTATTGTGCAGATGGCATTTGTCCTGTAATCGATTCATTGTCAATAGATTCATTGTAGCCCTAATAAAATTTCTAAAGTTTTCCCCAGTAGAAAATGGTGAACTGACTCTAAGATTCACGTGAAAACACAGAATCTAAAGTAGCTAATATAACTGGAGCCCAAGGGCCATAGTTGAAGGAGCTGTGATGTCTAACTTTGAAGTTTACTGTACGGCTGGTACAGTAGCTAACCTCTTAGTGAGACATGAGACATAAGCACATTGGGGTGTCGTGAGCCCTAGCAGGAATATGTCACGTATAGGAATAACTTTTATTCGGTAAACTAAGGACTTCAGCTTTGTGTCATCTCCCGGCCTGTGAAGTTGTAAACATGGAAGGTCACATCTACATGATTAGACAAATGTACCCAGATTGAAGTAAGTTTCCAGCTCCATAAACCTCTGGGCTCCTGTCTTCACCTCCAGTTGGGTTTTCTGCCTGGTCCTCTCAACTCTTTGATGAACTTGGGCACATTTGGGAAACATCATCCAGTGTTTCTTTGCCAGTGGGCTGGATGGCCGGGCTTAGAAATCACCACACTGCTAGACAGGCAAGCTCCATATTGAATATGAACATTCTGTTTCTTGAGACAGGGTTTCTCTGAGCAGCCCCTGGCTGTCCTGGAACTCATTCTGTAGGCCAGGCTGCCTTGAATCCAGAGATCTGCCTGCCTCTGCCTCCCAAGTGCTGGGATTAAAGGTGTGTGCCACCACTGCCTGGCTTCAATGTTAGTATTCTTTATGAATGATTCTGGAACCTGCATATTTTTATCTGTAGTATGTATGTTTCAAACCTAGCCACAGCAATCCTCATATTTCTAATTTATTGTTTTAAATCGCTGGTTAGCATTCTATTGTGCCATATATTACATTTTTCTTTGGTATTTAAGTTATTTCCAAATCAAAGTTTTGTTTATAGGCCATGCTGCAAAAATTGGATAATTTTTATGATATAAAATGTCAAGGAGAATATTATTGGGCGATAAATTTGGTGCATTTTAAAACTTGAACAGACATTTTCTGTATTGCTCCCAAAGTGACTGTGTTTATTTATTACCCAGAACTTTCTTCCTCCAATCTCAACTTTCTGTAATTTAAGATTTTGGTACACCTGCCACAACTCCATTGAGCAAAGGCTTTTCTTCTAGGCTGCTGTAGGGACCAGCATACAGTCAATTGATGGGCTGTCATTGGGTCACATTTTCCAGTTATGGTGAGAGGAGGCAGGTGTGTGACGTGAAGGCTGTCGTTCAGCAGCCATCACAGGCATCTCTGAATCAGGCTTTCTTAAGAGTGGCTTCACAAATCCACCACGACCCCAAGTCTCTTCTCACCTTGTATTTGAGCGTGTTCTCTAGGCCACTGCTACAGCTCTTTTAGGGTTCTGAGTTCGAGACCAGCCTGGTCTACAGAGCTAGTTCCAGGGCAGGCTCCACAGCCACAGAGAAACCCTGTCTCGAAAAACCAAAAAAAAAAAAAAAAAAAAAAAAAAAGAAAAAAAAAGAAAATAAGTCCAATTGGGACAATATCTTAGATAAAGCACATATAACATTAATGTTATTATTTTAAAGCCTTTTGTTTGTTTGAGATGTGGTCTCATGCAGTCCAGGCCAGCCTAGACTCACTATGTAACTGACGGTGATCTTGAATTTGTGTTCATCCTGACTTCACATTCTAAGGGCTAAGGGCTGGGATCACAGTCATGTGCCACCACGCCTATTGTTTGATTCATTTTTCGAAATGAATGTTTTTAGTTAGCATACAAAATAATGGGCATTGCAATAGCATTTCCTGCATACCTATACCATGTAATTTGCTCAAATGCCCCCCCCCTCCAAAGGATTCTCTTCCTTCTCTCCCCTCCTCTCACTAATCCCATTCTTCTCCTAAAATGTTCCAGATTCCACCCACACCCCAGGTAATCGACAAGCCAGAGGACAGTGCTGTTCAGTCTCACTGGGTCGACCAGGAACACTAACAGAATGTGTTTGGTGGGGCTGGGTGATAGCTGGGACTTCCTGTCTCTAACTTGCTCCAGCAATGCCCACGGGACTAGAGCAGCACTGATTAGATCCTGCCACGGCTCTGGCTGGCCCTTTTTCTTATAGCCCCATTTCCTACTCAGAAGCTTTCCAGGGCCAGTCTTACCTCCAGCATGGGTCCACACTATCTGTAGTTTGAGTTGGGAAAACCTAGTGCTTCAGTCAGTTGGATTTCAGGCTTGCTGACAGCCCTCACGTTCATGTTGCTCCTTGCCTGTGCTTTGGGTCTGAGTGCTTTGGTAGTAGTGCAAAAACAGAAACAAACAAACAAACAAAAAGAAAAAGGAAAAAGAAAACCCAAAACAAAACAAAAAAACCCCAAAGAACAAAATAAAAACAGAAACAACAAATAAACAACAACAATAACAAACACCACAAAACAAAAACATCCCGATTTACGTCCTATCCAGCTTTGGCTCTTCTGTCTCTTGATTGTTCTTATGATATTATAACTGGCATGGGGCTCTGGGTGGCTCTGGTTCCATTTGTTTTTGCCTGCTCGGTGGCTGCTCTGCATCTATCTGAGCCTTCCAGTCCTGTGCTGCCTGAGAAGCAAATCCTGACCTGGTGTTTGCTCTGCTGGCAGACGCTTTCCAGGCAATGGGAGATCCTAGCTAACGGGTGGTCTCATGGGAGATCAGCTCCAGCTCCCAATGGTTTACTCCAGCTCCATCACCCAGACACCCGTGAGTAGCTCAGGACTTAATCTCAGGCTTGGCATCCTGTAACTCTGACCTGAGCCGTGTCTCACCTCAGCCCCACAGCTGCAGAATGAAAAGAGTGAGTCAAACTAGGATTACGGGGTGAGACCCGTGACTGCAATGACTTCCTGTGCTCTGTCATAGCTACCCATTCCTGTTGACTGAACTCAGTTCATCTTCAGGCTTGTTGGGTTAGCAAGGACTGCCGTAAAGTTACCAGCGAGGGAGAGTTACACCACAGACCTTCGCTTTCTCAGTTGCTCTGGAGACCTCTCAGGAAGATCATGGTTCTGTGAAGGGCTCCTGACCTGGTGCTTGCCACCTTCTTACTGGGTCCTCATCTGGTGTCAGGAGGGAAGGAGGGGAGAAGGGGGAGAGGAGATGAGAGGTCCCTGTCTCCTCCCATAAGAACACTGGCCTTACTAGAACAAGGCACATCTTCGGGACCTTATTTAGCCAGAGTGAGGCATTCTGAAATTAGGGTTTCAACATGTGAATTTGAGGTGAAGCAGTGCCTTGTCACTTACCTGTGTGTCCTCAGACCTCTGCTAAACTGCCAGAGTCCTCTGAGAGGCTGTCCCTAGCTCCCTACTCTGTAGTGGCCACACACGCTGCCCTCCTGGTCCCCTTGCTTATAAATTATCTACACAGTGCTCAGGACTTGGGCTCGGAAAATGTTGATTTAGTTAGGAAGTCTCCTATCTATGTCTACCTTCCAACAAGGAGAAGCAGGCACTTGGTACCACTCTGTCACCACAGTGTTGGACAGTTTTGGGCACATGGCAGACCTTACTCAATGGTGCATGGACAGAAGACCCAGCCCTTGCCAGCAAAGAGGCAGCAGGCTCTGGAGCGGATGAGGGAGGCGGATGGTTGGGTGGGAGGAGCACAGACCACAGCAGAGAAGGTTCAGCGTTCTAGGTAAAGCTGCGAGGGGAGGGCTGGGGACACTCCAAAGGATAGGGGTTCCTTGGGCTTCAACTCAGCGTGATGGATGAAAGACCCTACAGACCCCCTCCTCAAAACCCGCAGCTAGCATGCTCCTGGGGGAAGGTCCTGTTTGCTTTAAAAAAACTCTCCAGATCAGCAGCCAGCCTGCTCCCGTAAGAACATCCCATGTGCCTGACAGAGCAGGAGATAGAGATAGGAAGACTGCAAGGCAAGATGTCAATAAGATAGGATATCAACAAAGCAGGTTAGCCATAAGATAGGAACAGGATGACTGTTGCCAGGTATCCCTGCTGAGAGAGGAAACCATTCATGCCCCTGCCTCATTCCAGTCAACCGATAACCACACTTTTGCTTCTGTAAACTTGCTTTTTGCTCTTCCCTATAAAAAGACCTCCCCCCAGTCTGCAGGCACACAAGTCCTCTGAAAGACTTGCTGCCCGCAGGTATCTGTGTTTACTCAATAAACCTCTTGCTAATTGCATCCTGTGGCCTGGTCTTGGAGTGTCCTGGTTCTGGGGTCTTCATCAGAGAGGAAAGGTCCTCTCTGAGGGTCTTTCAATGGAGAAGAGACAAGAAGGCAGCCGGTTGTATCATGGCTGTACTCTGAGTACAACTTTAATTGCATTCTCTGTCACCATTACATTATAAGGGTTTCTTATATTTGAATTGTTTTAGAATTGACAAGCAAAAATTGTTTACGGCACAGAGTGTGATTATATATATGTGTATACATAAAATACATGCATAGTATATCTTTTTAATAAATCATTTTCTGATATGAATTTATAGTTCCATATTTGGTTTGGTCATATGAACACTGCAAATGTTTCCTCCCAGGCTGCTGCTAGCATTTTCATATTTTTAGTAATGACTTTTAAAAAGCAGTTCAGATTTTGGATGATGGTCAGCTTATGAGTTTTCTTCTTTTGTGGTTCATGTTCTTTGTGTCCTAAGACGTCTCCACCTGTCCCCAATTACAAAGATCCTGCTTGCCTCCTCTCAAAGCTTCACAGTCCAGGTGTGTGTTATGATCAATCTCAGGCCAGCTATGGTGGCATACACTTCTACTTCTAGCCCTCGGGAGGCAGAGGCAGGCAGGTCTTTGTGAGTGACCAGGACTGCCTGGTCTACACGGTAAATACCAGGCCAACCAGGGCGACATAGTGAGACTGAATATCAACAACAAGGATAATAAAGAAAACAAAATAAAATTTAGAAATTTAGGTTGAAGTCGGGCATTGTTTCAGGGATGTGTTCTGGTTTATCATGTCCCCTTATCTTAGCATCTAATTTCCACATTCCATTTATGAAATGACTGTCTTTTTCTCTAATTCCATTGTCACCGTTGCAAAATCTTAGTTGGCCACATGCCTGTCTCTATAACTGTTATTGTGATTCATTGATCTTCATAGCTAACCTCACACTGATAACACTGCCTTAATAACTGGGGCGTGATGGGAAGTATTTAAATCAGTTCCCATAAATTCCCTAATTACCCTCCTCCCCCAAATTTGCAGCATTTTTGATCTTTGGACTTTTCATATGAATTTTGAATCAGTCAGTTTATCAGTACATTATCTTTCTGTTAGTGCAACAAATACCAGAGATAACTCCATTAGAGAGAGAGAGAGAGAGAGAGAGAGAGAGAGAGAGATATTATTTGGACTCTGCTTTAGAGGTTTTAGTCCATGATCAATTGCCCCATTGTCTTGCACCAGGGAAGGCAGCCCATGACACAGCAGGAGCCAAGATGGCTAGAAACCCTATGGCTAGAAACCAACAGCGAGAAGTGGGACCAACATCTCATTATTCCCTTCAAGTTCACACCCCCAATGACCGATTTTTTCCAACCAGACGCCACCTCTTAGAAGGTTCCTTCACTCCCTAGCAGAGTCACCCTGGTCTCCAGTACTCTAGCATGCGCTGGCCTCTTGAATGACCTTTCAAATCTCGCAGAAGCCTGATGGAGTTTTGACTGGGCTTGCATTGACTCTGTGGACTGGTTTAGGAAGACCTGCTGTTTTTCCAACACTGAATGTGGGTTAACCCCATCTATTTAGGTCTTACTTAATTTCAGTGGCATTTTATAGTGTTTAACAACTTTTCTCCACGTGGGTACCACTATCAAGGAAACCATTTAAAATAGCGTGATTAAAATAAAAATTGGAAAATTTCATTTTCCTCGTATTTCCTGCTGGCGTGTAGCGAGGTACAATTGACTCTTGTGCTGTCGCTTTGAGCTTTAAACCTTGCTAAAAAACCCGTAGCCGTTCTTCTAGTCCCTGATGCAAATGACGTGAACGTCTTCCCCAGCCATTTGGTACACAGATGTTGTACCTGTTCCTGCATTTACCCCTAGCTGGAAGTAGAAGCACTGATTTTTCTTTGCTTTTCTCCCTCTGTTGTGACGTTTACGGATGGTTTAGATCACAAAGGCAGACGGGAGTCCCATCAGCAGGCAGAATGATTTGTACCTGTGGCAAACAACAGACCCTTGTGATTTGTCTTAATGGAAATGGCCGTTGGGGTTTAAAGATGATCGGCTCCTTCAAGTGACTTAATGGATCTTGAAGCAGGTTATTGACACAGTAAGGACCTGATGGTGCTGATGGGCTGGGTTTGAACTTTAGCTCCTAGGTCTGATGGGTGCTGAGGGGGTCATCTTTGTAATTTAGTGGCCCTCCCATCTTTCCCTGAGGTTGAAGGGGCTGAGTGGAGGAGCACATGGGGAAGTTATTTTTGTAGCATTTTTTTTTTCTTAATTAGGAGAAAAGAGATGGAACCTTAAATGTGAGTCTGCAACCTATTCTTCCTTTTCCCCAGCGCTCGGGCTAATGGTGTTTAACAGAAAGACAAATCCATCCATCTTCCTGGCGTCTTAGCCCAGGGAGGCTGCGTAGGCTGATGTCAGAAGCAATATTAAGGACTATAAAGAGCCCTTCAAACCCCTCCCCTTTGAATTCTCACTCTGTAGTCTGCTTCCCAGGGACACCAGGGCTGAGGTTGTTCATTCTCCATCACCTGAAGTCTGGCCTCGTGGGTATTTGAAGGGATCCAGACCAGCCTCGCTGTCCATTCTTCTTCTAGTCCATCATTTCCAGCTAGAGCAGGCAGCACCATGGAAGGATTTGTCTCCCTGCTTTAATCTACGGATGCTTAGGTTGGCTGGTTGCTACAACACTGGGTACAGGGGGTCATGACAATTCCTTAGAACGATAGTAGGCTGCTGACTGCCGGATGCCCAGGAACCTGGCTTAGAGCTGGGCATGCGTGTCTTTTTCCCCATGTTCTTGTTTCACCATTGGCACGTGCACTTTCTCTCCTCTCCTTTCTCAAGAACAGCATTGCCAAGGATACACTGGCCAGTATTCCTGCCTTTTGATAATCACACCAACCCAGGGGAGAGGTCCATTTCCTAAGGATTTTCTTCCTCTGCTCTCTCAGGTTGCTATGGCGTCAGGCCTCTAGGCACATCATTTCTCCTCCGTTTCCACAGCAGGTTCTGAAAATTCAGCTCCACCCAAGTCACGTGGCACTGACTACATGCCAGGAACATGGAAGGGGCGAGTTGGATGGAGGGAAATGAGATCATGTGGAGATCTCTGGTGGAGACACATGGACCCAGAATAGGATTGGTGAACTGTAACAGATGTATAATTCAGTGGGGTTCTCTTTGGTTTTGTTTTCGAATGGTCTCAAACTCATCATCCTCCTGTCTCAACCTCCTAAGAGCTGGTTTTATGGTCATGCACCACCCTGGCCTGCTAAAGAAAGCTTTTGATGACGAGGTCTGACAAGAATGATCTTCTGGACCCTGAGTAATGGGTGAAATTCCTGCAGACAGAGGGCAGCAGAGCAGCAGGGTAGGGAAGTGTATTTAAGCCAGAAAAAGCTTTACTGAAGGCCCAGAGGTGGGAACTCACCAGTCATCCGTGTGACTCGGAGGATATGTTGCGTGTGGCTCAGGAGAAATAGGAGAGTCAAAGCCAAGTGCAGACCAGTTAGGTCACTGTGGAGGGTTTGATTGCCACACTGGGAGGTGACACGGTGGGAAGCCAGCAGAGGTTATGAACATAGTCTGCAATGGTGAAAATGGGGGTTTGGAAGCTTCTTTCTCTGGGGAGGTGGAGATGACAGCAACAGAGCCAAGACCATCCTCCCCAGTGGCTCCTGGTTCATATTACAAACACATGCATGGGATGTCTACTTGTGGGTCTAATTCTATTTGATATAGATATCTAAAATAAGGTTTGCAAATCAAACCTTTACTAATAGTAAATAATAAAAGAATTATTTTAAAACAGTTTTGGAGGATGCTGGGGAGATGGCTTGGCAGTTAAGAGCACTTGGTCTACAGCTGTTGGTTGTAGGAAACCCAACACTTTCTTCTGACCTTGAAGACGCCAGACATGTATGTAGTATATACACGTATATGCAGACAAAATGCTCATGTACAAATAATAAAATTTAAAAATCTAAAGCCATTAACAATTCTTCGGTATGCATATAATTTTACCACTTATTAAAGAGGAAAATGAATGTGATCCTATAAGCTGGTATTGTGTGGCACTATTCCTGGGAGACACGAACAAATGTCTACTCATCTCAGATAGGAGACCAGTGACAGGTTCGAGTAACACTGCTACTAATGTCCAAATTGCCAAGCCAGTGAGCTTGTTTAGGTAACATGGGAGTGTGGATGACTGGAAGGCAGCTGCAACATCAAAAGCTCAGCTTAACATCAGCAACAACTCACAAAAACTAGGGCCCTGAACTCTGTGTAACTGCATAACAGTCCAGAGTCACCTCTAGACAGCTCAGCTCGGCTGTTTCTTCCCTCGGCCGTCCTTGGAGAGGGAAAAACCTTGTGAATCTGGTAATTTCCAGGAACTTTCTGAGACTCGTGAGCTGTTTGTTTTTGTTTACTTAGGTTTTTTTGAGACATGGTTTCTCTGCAGCTTTGGAACCTGTCCTGGAATTCGCTATATAGACCAGGCTGACATCCAACTCAGAGATTCGCCTGTCTCTGCCTCCCGTGTGCTGGGATTAAAGGCATGCACCGCCACTTCCAGCTTTATTTATTTATTTATTTATTATTTATTTGAGATAGGGTTTCTCTGTGTAACATCCTTGACTGTCCTAGAACTCATTCTGTAGACCAGGCTGGTCTCACACTGATCCATCTACTTCTGTCTTCTGATTAAAGGTGTATAGTTCCACTGTCCATCTTTACTTCCCGAGTCTTAACAGAGCTGCCCTTAACAAGGTTTTGAGTCTTAAAAATCTCTACAGGATAGAATGTTTAGACTCAGACCGTTATGCAAAGAGTTCAGTCTCGACTGAACGTGTGTGTAGAACGCCTTCAACATTCTCCAGAGTTCACCAACACTTGGATTCATAATTGTCAACGTCACACAGGCCGCTTGCATAAGCATGCAGTGTAAAACAGCAGCAGTAGGTTCAAGAATACTTCAGAAATTCCAGTGCCAAGTAAGGATTTATTAATTATTTCTTTAAATGAAATTCAGCTCAGCAATTCAAACAGCAATTGAGAAGCATCCAATATATTCCCACAAGACAATCCAAACATGCACTAAGTTGATTCTGAGGCGTGGTGGTGGGAAAATGGCAAGTGTCCCTGTTTCCGTGGTGAAGCCACTGTTTTCGGTGTGAGGTACCCATTAGAGAAGACCACTTGGACAGGGGCTCAAGCCCATAGGAAGTCTTTTAGGCAGCTGGTTAGTGCACTGAGTGTTCGTGACCCGAGTGCAGTCCTCAGCCCCTCTCAGGGTGAGTTTGTTAGCATAAAAGCCATACCCTGGGTTGACATGCTTCAGTTAGTCAGAAGCAGGCCTACAGAAGCCAAGAAGCAAGGTTAATACATGTAGAGACTTCCCCAGAACTACATACTTTGATGCATGAGGCCTTTGTTCTCATTCTGGCACGTGCTGCTGTCTAAGTGCTGGCTTCCAAGGCCTCAGTAGTGCTTCCATTATGTAGTCAGTTGTGCTAAGGTCTGGGGCCCTGTTATATTTCTGCAAGGGCATGGACTGGGATATACAGTGAAGTCACTGTACCTCCTAACAGGAAGTCCTCCAGAGTCTGAGCTGAGGTATTTGAGCCACAGTTTGGGAAGCGATGTTTCAGCAGACCTGGGGCTAATGAACGCTGAAGTGTTGAGAGTGGAGGCACCGACTTCCACAGTTACAGTGAAGGCCATGAGAGGTTTGAGAGGGTCTCTGGCTCATCTCTCAGAACCTAGAGAGACACAAACATTTTGCCTGTGCAGGTGTCCACTGCAATGTTGTTATTTTTAAAATGGAGAAGGAAGTAAATAAAGGAAGAACTGAAGGAGAAAATGAGAGTTCACCAACAATGAGCAGGCCAATTAAAGTGTGGGTCATGCGTGACACTGGATAGTATTGCTGCCTAAAGTTCATAAAATTTGGAAAACATCCAATGACCTATGAAAATGAGTACAATATAACGTATTTTTTTTCCCATTACAAAACTCAACGCCAGGGCCGTGAGATGGCTAAGAGGGTAGAGTGCTTGTTGCTAAGTCTGATGACCTGAGTTTGATTCCTGGAACCCACCTGGTAGAGAGAATTGACCTCCGTATGTACTCCACATCATGTGTGTCTCCTGGCAAACATGAACGCATGTGCAGGCACTAAATAAATAAAGTAGTAAAAGGGTCAAATCCCTTGAGAAGCAATTCACATGCAAACATGTTTCCTCTTTAAGGGGATAGAGCGATGATTTCCCTTCTGTTTTTAAACTCCACCGAGGCTCAGCTTACGTATAATAAACTAATATTTTTATGGGTACAGCTAGATAAGTTTAGAAGATGATGCCCAGCCACATAACCACTATGCCCATTGTGACAGACATCTCCATCTTTCTCCAGTACCCTCTCATGCACCTTTGTACGCATTTGTTTTGCCTTCCTCTCAGGCCCAGGAGACCACTGAACCACTTTCTATTGTGATAGATTACAATCTCCCCCTTTAGAAGTTCATACAAGTGGAAAATAACAGCATTTATCTTTTCTATATAGCTTCCTTCGCTCGGCATAATAGTTTTGCGGTTCATCTATGTTATTGCTTATGTTAGTAATTCCTTTTTATTACTGCATACTATTCCATTGAAGAAATAGATCAAGGGTGTCAGCTATTCTCCTGTTGCTGAATGTTCAGGGTTCACATGAACAAAGTGGCTATGGACATTCTCATATAGGTTTCGATGTGGATATATGCATTCATTCCTTTGAGTAAACACCCCAAAGGGGGGTTATTTTCTAGTCTGGCAGGTGTATGTTTCAGTTTGTAAGACGTTGTCAAACTCCGTCAAAGCATCTACACTGAATCCATCCGCCAGTTACCCTAATTTCCTTACTAGTGTTTAAAATTGTCAGGTTATTTATTTCATATGTGTCTGCATATGTGTGGTGTATGTACACACGTGTGCAGGTGTGCATGTTTTTGTGCTCATGGATACAAGGGGAGGGCATGGGTACCCTGCTCTCTTACTCTCCTGCTTATTCCCCTAAGACAGGGCCTCTCACTGGATCTACAGATGCTGAATGTTGCTAGGCTAGATGGATGGCCAGCAGTCTCAGTGAGCCCCCAGCTCTGTCATTCACAGCGCTGGGGTTAAGGTATATGTAGCTATCTCTGGCTTTTTATATGGGTGCTGGGGACCTGAATTCAGGTCCTTACGTTTACTCAGCTACTACTCTTACCCTCTGAACCATTTCCCCAGCCCCGATTTTTTTAAAAACAAGATTTAAAACATTCTAACCACATTACTATATACTTATTAGCCATCTCTATACAGAAATATTTCACTAAGGTGTTCTTAAAATCAGTTTTATCAACATGCAGCTTACCAACATCAAGTTCATCTATCTGACATGTTCTATAGTTCATATATTTAGACTTATGCCCCATCATGGTTTGAATGTGGAATACCCCTACCAGCACATGGGCTTGAGCACCTCAGCTGGAGGTGCTGTTTGGGGGGTTGTTGTACCCAGGGCCCTGCTCCTGAATTGTTTGGATCTTCAGTTATGTGAGTTGATACTTGATGTTCCTGTCAGAATAGATAGAGTCATTTGGGTGCCCATACCTTCCTGGCCATGTTGGACCCTCTGAAACCATAGATCAAAATGGTTTGGTCTCTTAGATTGCTCCTGTCAGTCATTTTGTCATAGTAAGAGAGAAAAAAATAGCATACATTCTGTGTATTATAGTGTCAAGTCCAAAAAGCAAACAAAGCAAAGCTGTTATAGAATGTTGTAAGAGAAATTTGCACATTATATGTACATATAAATACTACGTTTATTTTTATGTGGATATGCACTATGTATATCTGGATACATATCTATGAAAAAACACCCGAAAGAAATATACCACATGCAGACCTTAATTGTCCTTTACTGGTTGGCATTTTGATTTTCTTTCTTGAGTCTTTCGAAATCTCACACTGAGCACATTTTCCCTTTGTTGTTTAAAAATCGTTGTTTACACGGAAAAGGCCCACGGTTCCTCCGGGTCACACCTGTGATGGGGGCAGCATCCTCCCAGGTATGCTCACTCGGTATTTGCCGCCTGATTTCCTTTGGGAAGTGAGCTTGTAAAACCTTATCCTTCTGGGTTTCGGCAGTGAGTTGGCAGTGTGAACTTGCTGTTTGCAATATTTACGTGAACTGCCTGGGGGAGTCCTGTAAACTACTCTCAGAGCTGCGTGCTCCATTGACAGGCTGTCGAGAGCTCAGGAAATGTGCTCCAGAGCACGGATCTCTATGAGCGTTGACTCGCGGGGTACATCTTGTCTTGTGAGGGATTAGGAGCAGGGAGGAGGTGCCTGTGGGCTGGGGCTTGATCTCCTGGTTCAGGAGACATTTCTGGTCCATGCAGTTTTGTGTACATGTGTGTACACATTCACACGAATGTGTCACTGTTACCAGTTGACTGTGGAATGTCCTCCATTGGCTCATGTGTTTGAACATCTGGTTCTCAGGCAGAGGTTGTGGAACCTGTAGGAGGTAGGGCATAGAGAGAGGAAGTGAGTCGCTAGGTTGTGGGCCTTGATGTTGATAACCCAACCCTACTTTTTGGCCTTTCTCTGTTTCCTGATTTTCTTCAGATGCCAGCAAGCTCTCTCCACCATGCTTGTACTTCCACAATGACCTGGACCCCTGCAGATCATGAGCCAAGATAAATTTTTCTTTTCTTAGGTTTCTTCTCCCGGCTCTTCTGTCGCAGTGATGGAAGAAGCAGTGACTAAAATAACCCATGTTTCACCTTGTAAGTATCTATGGGTGGGGAAGGCTAAGTATATTAGCCTCCGTGTTCCAATTTAATGACTGTTGCACAGTTTGAGTTAGGGTGAGTCAAGTTCCCACTGCTCTCATGAATTTCTCAATCCAGGCCTGTGGGAAGGAATCTTATTCTATCTGGGCTTTGCACACAAGCGTGCATTGCTTAGAATCCACACTTCACTTCCTATCTCCAAAGGTCACATTCTGGGGTGAAACTGAATCTGCATTAACTGTTTGCCCGAAGCAGCAGACTGGGGAGGACCTGAGCCAGAAATGGATAAACCCAAAGAGGCTAGTGCAAGCAGAGGATGGTTCGGTGACTGCCAAGAGCGAATGGGCAGGGAAATGAAGTCAGATGAGGCTGTGTGTTCCTCTGTGAGTCTGTGTCTGCCCCAGGCCTTCGGATCTGTGCCCTAGCATCTCTCTGAACACTGCTTCACAAGATGGGCTACTTCTACCAGCAACTTATTCCTACTGTCTCAGTACTTCAGGCCTTCCTTAGAGTATAACATTAACTCTACCACACCTCTCCATGATTGCTGTGGGATGTCCTTCTGTAGGCTGGGGATAGATGTTGCTTTTACTGGCTGATGAATAAAGCTGCTTTGGCTATGACAGGGCAGAATTTAGCTAGGTGGGAAAATTGAACTGAATACAGGGAGAAAGAAGGCAGAGTCAGGGAGGCACCAACAGCTGCCAGAGAAGCAAAATGTGAGGTAACAAGGCATGAGCCTCATGGTAAGATATAGAATAAGAGAAATGGGTTAATTTAAGTTGTTAAGAGCTAGCTGGTAATAAGCCTGAGCTAATAGGTCAAACAGTTTGTACTTAATTTTAAGCCTCAGAGTGGTTATTCGGGAACTGACGAGTGGGAAAGAAACCTCCAGTTACACATAGCCATTCATTTTAACAGACATGTGTAATTGGCTGTACATGTTAAGGACTCGTCTATTCCCCAACTCTGGAATTGGAGTGACCCTTAACAGAAGTGGCATCAAAGGAGGTCACATATGATAAAACTGCCTGGTATCACCCTTCAGCAGAGGCTGCGGGGCCAGCCAGCAGTCCCCTGCAGTGATAGAAAACCAGGTAACTCTGTGGTGCTGGTAGTGGTTTTATTTGGGGTTTTGCAAATAAAGAAGGTAGAGAGGTTGAGGCATCCTTTGCCCTCAAACACCAAATGCTCTAAATTGGAAACTTTCTGAGTTCCAACACGTTCTCTCAAAATGTTTCAGATTTGGAATTTGGGGTTTCAGAATGATTAACTAGAAAAGTCTATGAAAAGATCTCTAAATCAGAAAAAAAAAACCCTCCCAAATCTGAAAGAATGACTTACAGAATTCCAGATAAAGAATTCTCAACATGCAGCCCATGTTGGCACCTGGATGTGGTGGCTCAGTCCTAGAAACCCAGCACTTGGGAGACTGAGGCTGGAGAATTGCTGCGTATGCAAGGTCAACCTGGGCTACATAGTGAGCTCCAGGACAGCCCGGGATGTGGAGTGAGACCCTGTCCAAATATAGGGAAAACAGGAGCAAGTGAGAGGCAGGCTTTAAAATAACTACATAAGGATTCACCTCCTGGGGTTCCAGATCTGTGTGATCACCTCCTGTGAGAGTGGGCAAAACCTAGTGACCTCTCCCTTACCCTTCTGCTTCTCTCTCCTCCTCCTCCACATCTCCTTCTTTCTGCCCTCACTGATATTAGTGGGAAAATAGCATGTTGTGGGCTGTTCTATGGACAGACCCGTGTGGCAAGGAACTGAGGGAGGCTTCTAGCCAACAGCCGGGAGAGAACAGAGGCTGCGACCTGAAATTGGTGAGGAAATGATTCGTGCTAATCACCAACTGGGTCAGTGTGGGCAGTGTGCATTCCCCAGCTGAGTCTGGGCTTGGCTGTCATTCTGTAGACACTGTGAATATAGCGAAAACGACTAGCTAAGCCACACTAGATTCCTGACTCATGAAAACTGTGGTCTATTGGCATGCGTGCCATATTCACAGAGTGTCTTAGCTACAGGGTAACTCAGTACACAGCAATAGATAGCTGTCAGCTGCATGGGCATCTGGGTAACACCAATGTCGAAGCTCAGACCCAGGGTCGCCGTAGGGGTTATGAGACCAGGTGAATCAAGACACTATTTAGCAGAACTTGCTTAGTCCTGAGCACCAGTCTCCTTCTGCATACAGGGTGAGTTAGAGAGGAACTGACGTTTCTCCTGCGTGACCAGTTGGGCAGGAGGGTAGGTGCTCACTGTCAGAGAACAAAAAAAAAAAATGCAAATGAGACCCTTCATTCTAGAGAACCAAGAGGACAGCAAGCACCCACACACACTGTGCTACCTGAGGGGAGAGAGTGTGGAGATCACGTGTCTGGTGATTGATTGTCCTTTTTAACTTCAGAAGACAATGACTCTGAACATAGCCCATGAGGCTCTGAGCCCCTCAGGGCCCCCAGAGAGCTTGTGGGGACTGTAGAGAAGATTTTGCGGATATTCCTGAGATGTAAAGTTAGACACAGAAGACTATCACTTGTGCGCATCAGTAGGACCCCCGAGATCTGGAGGACATTTGGTCACAGCTCCAAACTCAAGGTAAGGAGCCCTTACTAAGCCCTTCTCAAAGACCTGTGTCCACAGTAGATTCCATAGTACGTCCTACAGCAGATAGCCCTCACAGCAGATGATAGACCTCAAGGTAGATAGCACAGTAGCAGTGGAGGGACCGTGCTCGGGGGCACAGCCAGAACATGCTCATTGTAGTGTACCTTCTTGCTTTTGTCCCCAGACCATAATCTTCCTATAAACATTTAAAAGAAACATTATTTGTAATAGCCAGAACCTGGAAACAACCTAGATGCCCTTCACCTGAAGAATGGATAAAGAAAATGTGGTACATTTACACAGTGGAGTACTACTTAGCAGTAAAAAACAAAACAATGACATCTTTAAATTTGCAGAAAAATAGACAAAACAAACAGAAAAATCAGAGTAAGGTAACTCAGACCCAGAAGGACAAATACAGTATGTGCTCACTCATAAGTGGATACCAGACGTAAAGTAAAGGATAGCCAGCCTACAGTTCACAACCTCAGAGGAGCTAGAACCCTCATCCAGAAACAGATGGAAGCAGATGCAGAGATCCACAGTTAACCACTGGGTCGAGCTCCTGGACTACAATTGAAGAGAGGGAAGAGCGATAATATGAACAAAGGGGTCAAGACCATGGTGGGGAAAGCCACAGAATCAGCTGACCCGAGCTAGTGAGAGCTCACTGACTCGAGACTGACAGCTGGGGAACCTGCACAGACTGCACTAGGTCCCCTGAATACAAGCGACAATGGTATGGCTTGGGCAGTACATGGGGCCACTGGCAGTGGGACCAGGATCTAACTGTAATGTATGAACTGACTCAGTGGAGCCTAGTCTCTATGGAGAGATACTTTGCTCAGCCTAGGCATGGTGTGTGTGCGTGTGTGTGTGTGTGTGTGTGTGTGCGTGCGTGCGTGCGTGCGTGCGTGTGTGTGTGTGTGTGTAGGCTTGGTGACTCCCAGGGGAGGCCTTAACCTCTATGATGAGCAGATGAGGGGTAGGGTGAGGGAAGAATGGGGAGTAGGAAGAGAGGAGGGAGGGAGAACTGGGATTGGTGTGTAAAAATAAATAAAAATTATTAAAAAAATGTTAAAATTAAAAAAAATATTTGGACATTTACTATGAAAATGCTCATTTCTTGATTTTTGCCCCTGCAGTCTTTGCCTCTGTTTCCACAGACGATCCATGGATCTCACGCCTCCCCTTTTGGCAGCCTCGTCTCCCTCTTGCCAGACAGTTCTGTTCTTCAGGGTCCTTCTGCAGGTGTGTAAATTGCATGCCAAGGACAATACACATTTGAAATATTTAAGCCCTGTTTTTGTTGATATACGAGGGAGTCATCACCACAGATCTGTGAGGAAATTATACAAAACAGAAGGCTCTTTCCTTTTGTTCTTTTAAAAACAGAATTCCTTAGGCTGGCTTCCAGAACTTTGGGGCTGGATGGCTGGAAGAACAGGAGGTACTCGGCTGACAAGACAGGGCAGAGTTCAGCCTGCCTGCCCTCTAGGACGCAAGCAGAACGGGACTGTGGTGGTTTCATTCCACGCGGGAGGTGACTGAATGGTTAAGCGTGCCTATGGAGGGTTGATGTGTAAAGGGAGTAAGAGAATTGAGAGAAGGGACAGCCATTGTGTTTGGTTTTCAAGGTTACCTGTAGAGACCGGAGCGCAGCTCCCTGTGGCCTAGAAAAGCAATTCCTTTCTGATAGCTTTCTAATAAAGAAGAAAGACATTTTTTCCCCTTAACAATGCCTTGTATTTATCTCACATCTCTCTCCAGAGAAGCATGCACAAGCTTCTGAGATGTTATCTCTAGGAGTGGCTGATGAGTAGGTGAGGAGACCTCATGATGAACCCAGCCCCTTTGTCCCTAATCCAATCAGTTGTCTGCAGGCTGCCGACTTCTTTCAGTTGATTAACAGGACAGATCTAAAATCGCCACTGGAGTGGGCACCCTGTGTGGGGTGTGATGTCACCTGCTTCCACCCAGGATCCTTCAGCGACGCTTGCCTGTGAGTCCTCTTAGCTGTGTGTGTGTGTCTGTCTGTCTGTCTGTCTGTGTGTCTGTGTGTCTCTGTGTGAGAGAGGCACATGCTTTCACTCTGTAGACCAGTCTTGGAACTCACTACATTGCTCTAGCTCCTTTGAACTCATGGTAATTCCACTGCCTCGGCCTCCCAAGTGCTGAGATTATAGGAATTAGCTAACATGCTCAGCTAGCCAGCTATCTGGAACTGAGGGGAGGTTTTTCAAAGGAAAGTTTTGCACAGAACTCGAGACCCACAAGGTCAGTGCCCGAAGTCATCTTCTCTGCACGCCTTACTTTGAAATTGCACAGCTTCCCGAGTGCCGCTGTCTGGCATATTTGTCACCTTCTGCCACTCCTTTCCCAGGTCCCCTTTTCTACAGCATTAACTAACCTCCTAATGGCTGGCCTGACATTTGAGTTTTCAGTTTCAGCACAGGTTCTTAAACCTATTCCATGAGAGAGGAAGCGGAGTCATTATCTCTGATCCCATGTTACTTTTGCCAGTCTTGGCTGTGGGTTGGAAAGGCTTCCTGCTTGCTTCCCTTGTCCAAGGTATAGATAGACCTGTCCTTCCCGTCTCTGCTTCAGTTTCTTCTTGCTTGGGAAAGCTCTGGCCTTGATTCCCAGGTGATCCTCAGCTTCCATGTGCCTTTTCCCGAGAGGCATGCCCAGCCACCCCCCTCGCCTGTCTAACACACTTGCTCTGCACCACTCTGAAGCCCCCTCCTCTCCACTGTTTATATCTGTTTGCTCATTTGTGTCTTCTGCTGCCTCTGCAGCTAGCACAAGTGCCGTTGGGGGTGTGGGGACCTTTCTCTCTTGCTCATTTTTCTGTCATTGATGCTAGGCTAGTATGCACAGCGCTCACCGAGTGAAGGAACGCATGTGAACCTCCCCTCACAAAGCCTTCACACTCTTTGCCTTTATGCCAGGGTTTTATTAGTACTGGAGGACAAGTTTCTCCTTTTTCATCAGCACTTATGACCTAATAAAGAGATTTTGAAAACAATGTATTTGCTACCAGCCCTTCCACCTTGGGGAAATAAAGGCTGGGGCGAGCCACAGTGCAGGTTCAGGGGCCTTTGTTCCTTTATTGCCATGATTGTTGGCGGATCAGCATGTGTGCTGGGGGCAACTTTCTTTGTATTTTAATAACAAGATATATATGTAAATATATGAATATATTAGTATATGTAGATTAGTGATTATATTACTTAGATCTAGGTTGGTGACCATGAGCTTAGTGAATTTATGTTAGGATCACTTGACCTTAAGTCTGAAGCCATGACTTCTCATATCGCAAATTGCTTTATAACAGTAGACAAAGTGCAGGTAGGGGAAGTAGATGGAAAATAGACTCACCTGAGGTTAGCCTTCCCCTCCCCCCTGCCCTAGGTGACCATTGCCTCTGCCACCTCCTTTCTCGTTTTGCCTGAGTGCCGGCTCCCTGGCCCGTGCTCCTGTGCTTCTCGTTATTCCTCATTGTGAGAGCCTCCTCCTCAGTCTCCAAGTCTCCCGTGATCCTCCTTAGCAACAAGCGCATGTCTTTGCTGGAGTGTGGCAGCTGTGGAGCTGGCATGGAGGTGTTTGGACACAAACACCTCCTAATCCACCATTAAGTCCTCGGGTTTGTGTTCTCACAGCATTAACCGTAATGAACTCTTCACGTACCGGTGTCAGTTTAATACGCTGCTTCCCCAGGAAGGGCCCAGTAATTTAGCGTTAATTAATGATGACTTATTGCAAATTATGTTCCCGACTTCCTGATGCTCCTGGGCACTACGCACATCTTTCAGACGCAGCCATAATGTTATTGCTTAGCATTCGCGCGGCGCTTCACACGTCCCAAACACTTGATAATTGAGTTAGCTGTATTGTCACCATCCCTCAGGCTGATCCTGTCATCTGGGTCAGTAGAGGTGTCCCTCATTATAGGTAAACTTGACACTCTGAATTTCAAACTTGCCAAATGGATACAGCGGAGGAATTTCATCTTCTGGTCCCACTGTAGTCTAGAGTAGAAGGTGCATGGGGCTTGGATTTTTTTCATCAGTTATTCCATACAGAGAGCAGTTTTTGAGGCATAGTGTGGCAGGGGTGGCTCTGCCGGGCATTTTAAATAGCCAGGAAACACTTGAGGTGTGCGTCTGAGAGAAGGTGAGAGAAGGGACAAGCTGGTTGGTGAAGGGAACCCTGGGAGAGAAATGGCACAAGGCAGGGCGGAGAAGATGGCATGAGTTCAGGTCCCTGAAACCCACATAAAAAGCTGAGCACAGTGGTACAAGCTGGTAGTCCTAACACTGGAGAAGTGGGAGACGGGTGGGGGAGGGGTTCTTCAGCCTTGCTGACCAGCTATTCAAGCCAGTTGGTGAATTCCAGATTCAGTGAGAGACCCTGTCTCAAGGAAACATGATGGGGAGTGATTGAGAAGACCTGATGTTGACATCCGGCTTTCACACATATATACACGCTTGTGCACCCCCATACAGACACACGTGCAAATATATACACACAAAATAAAGACAAATAGAACCAAAAGGAAAAATAAGTTATTAATTTGGGCCACATTGTTAATTAATATGAACCAATTAGTATTTTTTTCTCACCCAACTTACTGTGTGGCGGATGTTACAGTTGGTATTATTGGGTGTGTCTACCCTTTGAGAAGGGGAAGGAGTCTCAGGTTTATTTTCCTCATTTTTAGAGTGGATCAAATTCAAAACTGAGTGACTAGCCAATAAGCCAGGCCTCAGAGGACAGGAGTTGTGGACTGGAGAAAGTCTTTGGCCATTTCTCATCTCTCTAACCTCTGTTCTCTGCTTACCATGGTTGCCCTTTTATGCTGGACACATTACCGAGTCTGAAATATTAAACACATCCATTTGAAACAATATTTTGATTTCTAATAAACGATAAGGAGAGGGGAAATGAGATTCCCCTCTGGCCAGAAAAAGGGCAATCTTAACTCTCCATGGGAGAAAGATAAGCCTACTTGATTTGTGGAGATGATGTCAAAATTAAATTATTTTTCTAGAAACTTATATAAAAACACCCCAACTTGTCCTTCTTGGAGAAAGCACTATTTCCATCACCCTTTGTCGCTTTCTGCAGCAAACTCTGGGGCCTTAATTAATCTGCTCTTGATTTTATTAGTTCATTTCTGTCTTGCCCTTGTCTTGCTTGCCAACTCCATTTGAAAACACTGAAATTGGCTCCCACAACAGACAACTCGGAATTCATTTCAAGCTCAAATATGAGTAGAGCTCATCTCAGAATCTGTTATTCATTATTCTTCAGCTCTTGTATCAAAACCTTTTGATGGGACCCAAGCAAACTGGAGACATATTCAAATCAGGTTAGCAATTTGCACCTTCACGGAGGGCTTAGCAGGACAGCTTTGTTCCGATGCCTTGACAAAAGTTTATCTGCATCCGTCAGGAAATGTAGCCTTATTTGAATCTGTGGCTACATCTCAGGGTCAAGAATGGTGCTGAACCAATTTGTGTCTCAGGCGGGACTGAGGGACCTCAAAAGATCAAGCTCACCTGAAAGGGTGGGAGGTGCTCTTGGGATGACCCTGGCTCACTGTGCTGCAGAAGGCTTGAAGTGGGGATAGGCAGGACGGCTCTGGAGGAAAGGGCTTGTGGCAGGTCCAGTGACAACTTGAGTGTATGTCTGAAGCTCAAATGCTGACTTTGCTTCTAGATGGACTAGCTTGGGTGACTCCCTTGACCCTTCCGTGCCTCGGTTTCTTCACTGGGAAAATTGGCGTATTTATATCTACTCTTTAACATTGTAATGGTTTGATTAAATGGGATGATCTATTTAAGACACTTGGCAGGTGAGGGATGCTCAAACCAACCACTTATCTTATCTTAGTACATAGAGTTAGGATGTGGTGGACAGGCAGGTAGAGAAACATGTAGAAAGCAGAACAGCAGAGCTGCAAGAAACTGACCCCAGGAAAGGCTAGCCTGCAGACTCTGGGGAGTCAGTAGAGCGTATTCCATTTACACACCATCTTCATAGCCACAATTCATGGACAGATGAGGCTCCCATCCAGGCAAGTAGGTAGAGAAATGGACAAAAAAAGTCTTCTAGAGCGGCTGGGAAAGTAAGCATGCCCTAGAGCGTGGGCTTGGGTGCTCCACCCTCAGCAGGTGTTGGGAAGAACACAACGGCTTAATGGGCTTCAACACAACTGAAGGAAGCTTCTGCCAAGTTGTTCAACATATGGGGTTCCTCCCCTGCTCAACAGGCTCTGCTTTTGGGGGACTCGGGACTCCAGGGAGAGGGGGCTTCTGGATGCGCATGGAGGTTTCAGGCAGGCAGGATGCAATGTTTGCTTTTACCCTGCATTTTTGTTTATTGATAGAGTTTGCTATGTATCTTCACAATGTTCCAAGTTCTTGGGCCTCTAAAAAATTTCTGTAGATCACATAGTGTCTCCTCTCTGGGTCCTGGATCTTTGTTTCACAGTGTCTGGCCATTATTGGACGTGAAGCTTAGGATAGATATGTTGAAATAGGACAGGCAGATACAGAACCGAGTGTCAGGATCAAGCTGACCTGGACATGGCTGGTGTCAAGTTGGAGAAGCAAGGCCTTGACTCTTTCTTTTATCTCCCCCTCCTCTCAGCTCACTGCTCGTTCTTGGGCCTTGAATAGGGTGTCTCACTCCCCACACGCTCCTTGTTGTGTTCTTAGTCTGTGTTGTCTTAGTCACTGATCTGTTGCTGTAAAGAGACACCATGACCAAGATAACTCCCATAAGAGAAAGCATTTACCTGGGGCTTGCTTTCAGTTTCAGAGGTTTAGTCCATCATCATCATGGTGGGGAGCTTGGTGGCATGCAGGCAGACATGGTGCTGAAGAAAAGAGCTGAGAGTTCTACATCCAGATCTTCAGACAGCAAGAGAAAGACATTGGGCCAGCCTTGGACTTTTGAAACCTCAGAGCCCCCCTCGCTCCCAGTGATGATGCACTGCCTCCAACAAGACCACACCTTGGCGCTGCCATTGCGGTAGCTTTGGTGCTGAAACTGCGTCAATGAGGGAATAGCGTCTTTGCTCTGACAGGGACTTCTTGTCTAGCCCTGTCAGCTTTTCACATAGGCCCCGGATGTCATCCTTCAGTTTTTGTTCATTTATCCGCCATTCTGCCTTGTGCACCTCACGACTCAGGTCTCTCTTGGGCCCTGGGGAGTGATGATTGGCTCCTAACAGCAACACCCTCAGCCTCTGCTCTTTCTGTAGCAATTCTTGCTTATCATGTACCAGCTGGCCCGAGGCATCGTGGGTCTTCTGAGACATGGCCTCCAGTTCTTCGGGACTGAGTCCATCTTCTCTCCTGATTTGTACTCTTCTCCATGGCATTTACTTGGGCTCTGAGCATGTCTATCTGGGATGTCAAGGCTGTCACCTCTATGTCCCTCTTGTTTAGTTTGTCCTACAGGCCCTCCACAGTCTCCTTCATCCGAATCTTATCCTCAGAAAGGTCACTGGGCTCGATCACCTCCTGTTAGTGGGCCTTTTCTGGCTGGTGTATACCATTGGCAGAACTGGAATCGCTGATGGTCAGAGCCCTGCCTGAGTAGCCCCTAAGAGCCTCCACCAGCGTCTCCACCTGATCCACATGCACCTGATCTGGCATGTCCTGCAGGGCATCCTCTGTGCTTGCTGACTCAGCTTTAACTGCAAAAACATTGCAGCTCTTTTTAGAGCCCCCACCATGAAACATTTAAATGGTATTTATGAGTAGCTAACAACATGCTTTCTGTTGGCAGGGACCTTGAAACTCCATAGAGTTGTGGCTCCCGCCAGTACCTCTGCCATGAAGTTAGACTCTCAGAGAGCTAAGAAACGGGGTGGATCCAGCCATCAAAGCCATGGCTTTAATCCTAGTCATATAGCTTAGCAAATTAAAGACTCATGTGGTCAGAAAAAGATATATATATATATATATATATATATATATATATATATATATATATATAAAAGATAGATTCAGGAAAAAAAAACCCCAAA
This sequence comes from Microtus oregoni, assembly GCF_018167655.1. Lineage (NCBI taxonomy): Eukaryota > Metazoa > Chordata > Mammalia > Rodentia > Cricetidae > Microtus > Microtus oregoni. The sequence goes on from NW_024543085.1 coordinate 27,192,410, forward strand.
CCTCTAAACAGTTTACAGTGTGTTTAAAAATATATGTAGGCTTGGGAGAGCAAAGGAAAAGGAATAAAGTCCTTTAAAAAAATAAGAGAGTAGTTGGGTGTGGTAGCGTACACCTTTAATTCTAGCACTTGGGAAGCATAGGCAGGCAAATCTCTGTGAGTTTAAGAATAGCCTGGTCTACAGAGTGAGTTCAAGGACAGCCAAAGATACACAGAGAAACCCTGTCTCAAAAAAAATAAATAAATAAATAAAAATAAAAGAAATAGAATTTAAAATAAAGCCAAGTAAAGATGGAAAATACACAGTGAATCTGGATACTTTTGTTATTGTGTTTTTTTTAAAAGATTTATTTATTCATTAGATATACATTGTTCCTTAGGCCAGAAGGGGGCACCAGATCTTACTACAGATGATTGTGAGCCACCATGTGGTTGCTGGAAATTGAACTCAGGACCTTTGGAACAGCAGGCAATGCTCTTAACCACTGAGCTATCTCCAGCCCTTGTGTTGTCTTTGAATTGTTTGATGGCTGAGGAAGGAGCAACAACTGCTAAAAGACATTTGATTATAAATGCTGCTGGATTAGTCTAACATATATATTTTAAAAATGCTCTGACTTCAAAATTTAAGTCAAAAGATAAGTTACTTTGGAGAAGAGGTTTTTCTTTTGTTTCCACAGGAAATGAGGGGCTGCGGATTCATTTTGTGTTAAGAAAAGTCAGGTTTGATCAAGGAAGACCCCCTGAAAAAAATCTCCAATAGGAGTGGATGGTCCAGATAATCCAGCATTTCAGAGCACCTCTGTTGGAGTTTCCTCTGAGTTCCACATTCAGAACAGCTTCAAGACTGTTGGCTAAAACAATCAAGACTCACAAAATATTCTAGTCAGGACTTGACCATAATCCTAAATTTTCCTTAGGTCCCCATAAGATTATTGGTGCCACAATCAGCAGGAAGTAGCCTAGAAAACTACACCCACATTCCAAAAAAACCCCCAGATTATGGATGTTTGTTTTTGTTTAGAGTGTTGGTTACAAGTTGTTATGGATAATAGTCAGGAAGAAAGCTAAACAAAGGAGATTCTATTCAGAGTTCTTGTTTTGAAAAGAAAAAAATAAAAAGGAAAAATGCTGTGGGATAATGCTCTTGTACCCTGTAAAGATCTGTCGCTTATATTGGTTTAATAAAATGCTGATTGGCCAGTAGGCCGGCAGGAAGTATAGGCAGGGTGACCAGAACAGGAGAATTCTAGGAAGAGGGAAGGCTCAGTCTTGTTCGAGGTCAGCTTGGTCTATAAAGAGCTAGTTTCCAGGACAGGCTCCAAAGCTACAAAGAAACCCTGTCTTGAAAAACAAAACAAAACAACAACAAAAAAGAGAGAATGCTTCATTGACAAAAGGTAGCAAGCCACGTGGCTAATACAGATAAGAATTATGGGTTAATTTAAGATGCAAGTATTAGTTAATAAACCTGAGCTAATAGGCCAATTAGTTTATAATTAATGTAAACCTCTATGTGTTTCTTTGGGACTGAATGGCGGTACCAGGCGGGACAGAAACCTCTGTCAACGCTTTCTAACCCTACTCAAGCATTGTCACTTCCTGATAACTAAACATTCAAACATATGATCCTGCAGGGGTCATTCTTATTTAAGCCACCACAACCCTGTACCCTAATGTGGCTGTGCTGAGGGCCATGTGAGGTGCCTTGGGACAGTGCATTCAGCAGATTCCCCCATTCTGGTCTGGTTCAGGTTTGCAGCCCATGCCAGTGCCTACTAGAGTCATAGTTTCCCACTAACCTCTCCTACACTCACCAAATGGGACACTTGCCTGCAGCCAGTTTAGAGGATGCAGCCTTGGGTATGACCTGTGTCCTTCAGTAAGAAGGCCTGCTCTCAGAGGTGCCACTGGGATGATAAGAATCCCCTCTTTCAGGTCAAAGAAAGGCCTTCATTAATGAGGCCACACACATTGAAAGCATTATTTTCACTGTCATCAGATTTTGGCTTCTTGCTTCCTTCCTAGAACTTTTCACATTTAAAACTGTAATTCTAACTATTTTTGTCCCAGCTTTTCTTGTTCGGTTTAAGCTTCTTGCTCAGCTTAAGGACGTGAAGGACCAGGTCTGGCTTCTAACCTTTGTACCCTCAACATCTGGAAGAGGTCCAGGAAAGCAGCAACCCAAATAAGCAACAACTGTGGAGGGTTGAGGATGAGCCCAGGGTGTGCAGTTCTGGATTCCATCCCCAGAACCACATAAAACTGTGTGTGATGGTCCACACCCATCCCTCACATGGGAGTTGGTGGAGATGATCGGAAGTCCAAGGTCTGTCTTAATTATATAGAGTTAGATGCAAGGACACATGAGGGGAGAGAGAGAGAGAGAGAGAGAGAGAGAGAGAGAGAGAGAGAGAGAAGGAGGGAAGGAGGGATAAAGACAGGGAGGGAGGGGGGGGAGGGAGGGAGGGAGAGAGGGAGGGAGGGAGGGAGGGAGGTAGAGCAGACTATCTGGGGTCAGGAAGGAACTGGGAGCTCTCAGTGAAGACAATGTCCAGGCATGGTAGGGGAACAAGAATCAGATATGTGTTTTACTCTCATTGTATCATTAATTAATTAGGAATTTTCATTCATTATTTACTTCAAGGAATTTAGGCTTGAAGAGCTGAAGTGACCTTTCTCAGGTCACCAGCTGAAATCTACATCAGTTGTTGGTTCTAGAAAAATGATTGTCAATCTTATCTGCGCATTAAACTCACCTAGGGAGCTTCTAGATCTCATTCAAGATGTGCATTTCGGATCCACCCAGACCAGAGCTTGAAGAGGGAACTCACACATCAGTAATTTCAAACATTCCCTGGACATGGCTGGTGAGATGGCTCAGTGGGTAAAGGTGCTTTTGGCCAAGCCTGACAACTGAGTTTGATCCCTGAGATTTGCATGGTGGAAGGAGAGAACTGACTTATGTAATGAGTCCTCTGACCTTTACATTTGAGGGTTGGTACCCACACAATAAATAAATGTAAAAAAAAAAATTCTAGTGACAGTGGACGGCGGGGCTGTGAGAAACCTCTCAACTAATAGGGGTGATTCTCAATGTGGGTTCCTGAGTATCAAAACCAATAGCCCCTGGGAATTTAGCACTGACCAACCTCCTGCCTCATCCCTGACCTCGAACCTAAGGCTGGAGGGGGCGCCGAGTACAGCAGCCCTCCCCGTGCCATGCATTCATGCCAGTTTGAGAACAGCTATACCTCCCAACTTTCCGTTAGCATAGGAATCACCTGGAGGTGCTGTTGAACCAAACGCTTGGATTCAAAAGCGCCAAAAGACTTGTGCTTCTGTACTGATGGTGCAGATGTGTGTGGACCACACCACCTTGGGGGAAGAAAGGAACTCCCCCCCATCAGCCAAGCCCTGTCTCTCAAAGTGAGCTCCCTGGGTTGTCTTCAGAGAAGTCACCTGTAATGTCTAGAAGCCTGTGGATGCCCAGGTGGGCGCTACTCCAAACCTTTTGAATTGTACAGAGGAAGGACAGGGAACATTTAAACAAACCCAGTGGAAGGAATTCTGCAATAGCCCCGTAAGTTTAAGGAACAGTCCTGAAGGGCTGGTTGACCACCTAGCCTTTCCCCCAAAGGACTGTTTCAATCTACAGAACCAGTTCAGGATCACAGCAGTATGAAAATGATGGATATGGTCAATTATGCCATCATATACTTGGGGTCTCAGGAGGACCCCTCCCTGACATGCTACCTAGTTCTCGTCCCATGGACCAGCCTATGTGCTTAGCGGAAACCCTCAGACACTATGGTTTTTGATTCTCTGTGAAATGCTGTGTGAAATGTAAATACTCCTGGGCTGCACACTGACCTCTGCCTTAAAACACTAAGTCTGGGTAAAGATGAAGTAGTTAACATGGGACAGAAAAATTGGCAGAAAGCAGCATGGCCCAGCCCAGAGGCTCCGTGAGTGCCTTCCATTGTCATCATTACAGGAAAGGAAAGGAAATGGAGTCACTCCTGGGATAGACTAGAACCTGCTTCTCTAGGAGAAAAGGTTGCAATCAGGCATAGAGCTGAGGGTGCAGGGAGAAGGGTGGCTAAGTTACTTGGGGAGCCTCCTTCTGTCCCAAAGTGGTGGGGGAACCTTTTGGTGTATCCTAGTCTAGCAAAAGAGACAGACTCTGTCTCGTCTCACGGGCTTGCTGGAGAATCTTATCTGCCAGATGGACAGAAACGACCTGCTTGGCTGACCTGAATCACAATGAGCCTGTGAACCTAGCTGCAGACTTCCCTGAAACGTGGCAGGCAGCGTGGGTATGGCTCAAGGTGGCTCTTTATGACAAAGCACAAGGACTCTGGAGAAAGTAACAGCGGTTCAAAGGCCACTTTTGAGGGCTCAATTACAGTCCCCTTCATAAAAGGCAGTGAACCTCAGGGCCCAAGCTATAGCCCCCAGGCTCACCTGCCATAGACTTCTTCTGGCCCTTGTCAGAGCCACCCTCTCCTGGCATCCCCGAGACATGAGGCACATTCTAACTGGCTTCAAAAGCAGCATAGGCTGTTATCCACTGGGCACAACAGAAAGTGGAGGGGAATAGGCCCCAAATGCAGGCAGCAGTGGAAGCTGGCATCTGAGGATGATACCCCACACATCTGGGCATTCTTTCTAAGCAGAGTATTCTAGCGCACCTGTAGAACTCCTTAGCGTTGGCTCCTTTCCCCCTGTCCCTGGCCTAGCCCCATCCAATAGACCAGGCCCTGGAAACTGTGATACACACATCCTGGAGAGGGTGATGTGGGATACTGAGGACATGGTGCTTGGGAAGCAAGGGCCGACTCCTTCTATGCCCTCTTCAACAGTAGATTTTTTGCTCTCATGAGGCCCTGGGAAGGAGGGGTGGTGTTTTCTCTTCCCCTTCTCCACAGTTTTATCAGTAAGGCGAAGTGCCTCACCTGAGGCTGCTGGCTGGCTTCTGAGGCGACTCTCTACTGATACGCTTAGCAGGATAACCTATTTCCTGTGTGTCCGCCTTGCCCTCACCCTTCCTCTAGCTGGGTGAGACTTCGTGGAAGAAGCTGGTAAGGATGGCAGAATATTTGCAAGTTGTCTGAAATAGTCTGATAACTTGTCTACTTTTATGTTGAGCTATTGAGTGAGACGTAAGGAGCCATACTTTGGGGTGTGAAGGCAGGTGAGCTCGAAATTTGGAAGCCTTGTCTTGTCCATCCTAGGACCACTCAGAACAACCCAGGAGAAGGCCTAGGGGTAAGAGATAGAGTGGGTTCTTTCCCTATGTCATGTTGCGGTAGGAGATGGGGGACATTTCTCTCTCTCTCTCTCTCTCTCTCTCTCTCTCTCTCTCTCTCTCTCACACACACACACACACACACACACACCTCTCCCTCCCATTCTCTCTTAGGGTTCAGAGATCAAGAAGGCAGATTAAGTGGCTGAGAGCAGCGGGTACAGAAATATGCTGGTCTGTATTTATAGAAAGCTAAGTTTTTAAAAGGAAGAGCATCAACTTTAACAATCAGAATTTCACACCAACCACTATGTGTCTTTATAGAAAGAGTAGTGGACAAGTGGTGGCCCAGGCAGGGACTCTACAGCAACAGAAGTTTGACTTCCTTCAAAGCCCCTCACCCCAGTTCTAGTGTGGCTCACATTTACAGTGCCTTTTTGCCTTCTAGACTCCGCCCTCCCGTTTCTCTGAGAAGGACTCTGCCCCAGAGCATCCCGTCCTGGAGCTAACAGTGCTGGATGAGAGCCTCTTTGAAAACAGATTGTCCTCTGCTGTATGCCTGTGGTCCTTGCTCAGATGCCTCAGGCTGGGAAGCCCAAGGATAGCAAACCACACATAGGCCAAGGATTTGGGGACTAGATTGCGGTATGTTGCCCATGGCAACCAGTTTCAAGGCCAGTTCTGCCTCTGGCTTGGCTACCTGTGTTTGAAAACTCCTGGGGCTCTCTTTGCCTTCACCCCTTCCCCCAGCTTGAGGTATAACTGACACATAAAAATAAAAATGTTTATGTTTAAAATATACAACACAATACTTTGATGTACGCACACGCACACAGGCGTGCACATGTGCATGCATACACATACACATACTAAAATAATCCCCGCCATATACATCATCATATTTAGATAGCCTGTGTGTGTGTGTGTGTGTGTGTGTGTGTGTAACAATTAGATTTATCTTCCTAGAGTCTTTCAAGTCACAATGCAGTGTGTTAACTGGAGTCACCATCCTATACATTAGGTCTCCAAAAATTGCCCATCCTGAATAATGAAGATTTGTGCCCTTCTGCTTCCTTCCCTTCCCCTCCAGACTCTGCCAGCCGCCCTCCAACTCCTGCTGCGGTGCCTTCTACTATTTTAAATTCCACGCATGAAGGAGACCAGGCACAGTTTGTCTTTCTGTGTCTGGCTTATTTTATTTAGCATAATGTCTTAGCGTTTTAGCCACGTTTTCCCAAATGGCAGGATTTCCTTCTATTTTAAAGGGTGAATTGTGTGAATTTCCTGTACCATGGTTTGGCTTATTATTCATCCCTTGATGGACATTTGGATTGATTTCATATCTTATCTATTATGAATAGTATTGCAATGAACAGACACCACAATTGGATCCCAATTTCATTTCCTTTGAATATATATATACCCAGCTATTGCATTGTAGATCATGGGCAATTCTATTTTTGGTTTTGGGGGAATCTCCCGGCTGTTTTCCATAGTGACTGTACTAATTTACATTCCCATCAACAGAGTTTAAGGCATAAACTACTATATGTTGCTTGATAGCTTATAGGTTTTCCTCCCTTCACAACAAGAAGTGGTATGTTTTTTCTTCTAGCAATATTCTCTCTCTCTCACCACACACACACACACACACAAACACACACACACACACACACACAGAGAGAGAGAGAGAGAGAGAGAGAGAGAGAGAGAGAGAGAGAGAGGCCATATACCCCACACCCATCATTCTTGAGGCTCTGTTTTGTTCTTATAGAGACTCCTGGAGCATTGGTTCTGCATATGAGCCTACAGGATTGATTCTGGATCCCCAAAATGATCAATAAGTACAGGTGACAATCATGGACACACAACTCACCCGGCGTTGAAGACCCGAGTCCTCCCTAGTATATTTCCAGTTTGCCACGGTCAAGATCTTCAATGTTGCTGTGCCTTACCTAGTCATTGGGTTTAAAATGCATAGCTCATAAGTTCATGGTGAAGAAGGAATGAAATAATCGTGTGGGAATCCTATAGGGATGAAACGACGGGTGAAAATGTCTCAGGGACCTGGCATCTACAAAAGAAATGGAGTATAAAACGTGGTAAAATATATATAACATAAAAACTTAGCGTCATAACCTCTATTAATCGAACAGTTCGGAGGCATTATCTACATTCACGCTGCTGTGCAGCCATCCTCAAATCTTGAGAACCTCTTCACATTATAAAACAGAAACTGTGCCCGTTAAACAACTCTTCCCTTCTCCCTCCGCAGCCTCTGGTGACCATCACTCCACACCGTCTCTATGGAGATGCTAAGGGCCTCATGGAAGTGGAATCATGCAGCTTCTGTCTTTCTAGCTGGTTTCACTCTGTATGCTCCCAAGGTTCATCTACTCTGTAGCGTGGTTAGGAATTCCTTCCTTTGTGAGCCTGAGTAATATCCCGAGGGTATTTTCAAAAATGTCTACCTAATACGAGACCCCTAGCACCCGTGAAGAGCCCCAGGAAATGGCAAAGGAGCCTGGGTCACAATACAGCAATGGTAAGGTAGTGATCCCTGTTCCCTGGACTGTCTCTAAGTCCTTAGCATCCCGAAGGACTGCGTCTGGGTCGAGTGGACAGTTGTGTTGATAAGAGCCTATGGTCTAGGACAGGGATTCCCAAACAAATTGCACCATGCAGTGATGAACAAGTTCAGTTTGCTGCTGGAGCTCCAGGAGTGAGAGACTGCAAAGCTGGGAGGCAACTGGAAGGTTGGCAAAGGGGAGGCTGGAGAACAGAGTAGGGTGGTCAGCCGATTCCTGGGCAGTCTGGGCTTCATGACAGGAGCCTTTCTGTACAGGTGATAAAGACAGGCTTCCAAGCAGGAATGGAGAGAAATGCTAAGATAATTACAGCAAGCCAGTGATTCCCAGTGTTGATGGCACCTTCCAGTGAGTCCTGGTGACCTGCAAGCGGAGGAGCTACTGCTGATGGCGGCCTTACACAGGCACTTTGGACTGAATGGGGAAGGCTGGCATTTACCAAGGCGAATACATATTTAAAAAGGAGCTAGAGGAAGGGTAAACTGTGATTGCTTTCCTCAAGATTGTTCATGATGCAAATCACATGTATCTTGATGTGTAATGCTTTCAACTTTGCTCTTAGCCTAGTAGGTAATTCCTCATTGTTAATTATAAAGCAAGGAACTCAATGTCGTCACAAAAATGAAGCAAGTGAAAATCGACCTAATTACAAATCCCTTCTAAGGGATATACCATATCCCTTAGTCCTATACCATACTTCTAAGTCCTATACCATAAGCCAGAGTGGCCCCCGTGGAAGTTACTGGTACTGTAGGTTTTGTGCCAAAGACCAAAACAAGCTAAGGAGGGAATTGGGAGGAATTGAAGAGCTTGTGTATGGGGAGCAGTGCAGGGAAATGATGTCTTCCAGACACGACGTGGCTGTGGTCACCATTGCAGTCACCACCTCGTACCAGCTGTGGTTATCTGAATAAGATCAGAACAAAACGAAGCCCACCAACATCCCATCATGGATGGGGAGTGAACTCTTAAGGTTACAGGAAGCCAAGGGCTGCCAGGGGAAGGGGAGTAATTTGTCTTCAGTGATGCAGCTCATGTTCTGTATGTAACTCCCAACTCATGTTCTTTCAGGGTAATTAAACCCATTGGCTCATTAAGAAAAAGAGAGGTGGGAGAGTGAGGGGCAGACTTGTTGGGAGGAAGGAAGGGTCAGATGGAGTGGGAGTAGATAAGAGCACATAATTGGGCTAATATGATAATTATAATACAACAATAAAATAATATAATTAATATATAGGTAAATATAATACAAGTATGATACTGTTAAACAATAATTTTTTTGCAGTGATGACATTCTCCAGGATCACTGTGCTGTCCTGAAGAATATGTTTTTTTAAATGTCTAGGAACAGCTACACATGCCTGTAATTCTAGTACTGGGAGGTAGAGATGGAAGTATTCCTGGCACTTCCTGATCAGACAGTCTAACTAAAAATAAGGCAGAAAGTGAGAGAAAGACATACACCTGGCTTGCAATTTCTGGGGTGTCGAGACAGGGACAAGAGGGTCCCCTAGACTTTGAGCAGTCAGCCTTGGCTGATCATCAAGACTTAGGCCAACGAGGAGGCCATGTTTAAAAAACTCAAGGTGGATGGATCATGAAGAATGGCACTCAAGATTGATATCTTGTCTTCACACGCAGATACACATGCCTGTGGGCACACCTATATACACCCCACACATGAATCCCCCACTTCACACAAAGGTCATGGAACCATTCTTAATCTAAAAAAAACCTGGATTGTGTTCCCCTCTGAGGTTCTGCTGTAGCCTGCCTCTTTCCTGTTTCTTCCTCAGATCAAGGATGGGAAACTCTTGCACCGGATCAGGCAGAAGGGGAGGATGATTTCACAGTGGTGGCCACACCCCACACAGAGCAACAGCTGATGCCAGGCACCCACCATATTCCTTGGAGATGGCTGCTACACTGGCCCAGCACAGTTAGAGCAGATAATCACTGCCTTCCAATGTGCCCCACCCTTCCTTTGCTGGGAACACATTTAGGGAGAACCAGCATTTCTCCCATGTAGGCAGCATAGTGTGGTTTTTGCTCCGTGGTTTTGCCATGAGAGTAGTAACAATGTAGGTATCTCTTGACCCAGATCCGGGATGGGCAACATTCTACCTCTTCTGCCTTGTTTATCTCTTTTAATGCTTTGAGACATATTGCTGTGGCATTCCATTGGGTAGCAAGTCCAAATGGAAACATTCCATCCTAAAGAAATCTGGTTAAAACTCAGGACATTCTAAAGGAAAGCTCCTTAAGCTTCAGGGAGTAAACAACCTGCATACCTCAGGAAGTCCCTGAAACTTACCACATTCACAAGGCCCCTTCCTTGTGAATATAAGCTTGATGCTTGGATTCTACTGCCTACAAACTCTACCTGTGAGTTGTCAGCCAGCTTGGGGGACTTTTTCTGATGCAGCTGACTTTGAGTCTACTATGCTCTTTTAAATAACTCCATAAATGCATTAGTTCATCAAGGGAGACTTTGATGGTATCATTACCCTGTTCTGTTGTACGTTCTCTATCTGTGGCACACAGGTATTTACATCTTCCCAGCAGCAGTGGCATACAACACATCCAAAGATGTGCTGTGGGTGTGATTGGATCACACCAGGGTACAGGAAGTTTGGAATTCACGTGAACTGAATAATGCATCTCAGTAAGTTCTCATTGATTTCATAGATGGTCACAATTATATTACCGCCTCATACTCCTGTGTGCCCAGTGACCACCTAACTTCCACCCTCATGCCACAAAAATCCTTTCCACATATGATACCAAACCAGTGTTCCCTCTGCAGCCCTTCTGCATTTCTATGTGTTTCAGAGACTGCTGTTGGTCCCAACATATATACTTGTTAAATTTTGCCTTGGCTTTGGCCATGTATGTGGACTGTTGAGATCATTCTGAATTTTCATTATGTCCCCTCTGGCAAGTGTTCTCACTACCAGGTTGGTGTCATCTGAATAATTGATTGGCAGATATTTTTGAAAGGACAGGGCCAAGGACAAAATCCTATATTCAAACTGGAGAAATTTTTATCCTCATTGACATGGAACAATGGAGATCAACACTCTGGTTGCAGCTGTTCCACCGGCCACAAGGCTACGGAAGAACACACAGCACAGCAACTGAGGCTGAACATTGTAAAGATATACAGTATTTCCACGTGAATTCTTAAGTTGAATGCAGTTCAAGGCCAAATCCCATCAAGTTCCCTTCATACATCCTGATGAGCTGATGTTCAGTTTTATTTGGGAGAACACTGGAATGTGCTGGTTGAGGAAGAAATAACAAGAACTGAGAGGAATGAATCTTTTAGAAAACAGAGTTCAGGACTTATTATAAAGCTATAATGATTAGCACTGTTTGGTATCGACATAGACGAGGCAAAGATCAAAGGAACAGCAAAGAGATTCCAGAAATAAAACAATAATGCAGCAAGTACATAGCAATTTTCTGTGGTACAGAGTGCATTGCACATCTCTTGGAACACGGAGGCAATTACAAAGTGACATTGGGCTACGTGGCAATCTGGTGTGGAAAACAGTGTTCTCGCCAGCTCAGCTCTGAACTAACAGAGATCCTAGGGTGTTTGAAGACCTCAAGATGAAAAGAAAAGCTTCAGCATATTGGGAGAAAATTCAAGAGAATGTCTTCATGACCTTTGAAGTAGGAAATGTTTTTTAAAATAAGATGCCAAAAGCAGGCGCAAAAAAATGAGAAATTTGATTCATTTGACTCGATTAAAATTACAAATATTCATTTATCAAAATACAAGTGAAAGGTCAAACTTACAGACTTGGAAAAGATGTTTTATTTTTTTACAGCTATAAAAGATAAATAATTAGCATTCAGAATCTGATAAAGCCTTTCACAAGCCACCATGAATAATACAAATAATTGATGAGGAAAAGAAGTGAGGGATATTACCAGAGACTTTTACAAAACGAAAGTCAAAATACAGAAGAATGCATTCAAAATCCTCCCACAACGCTCTGCCTCTGTGAACAAGCAAGTGCAAACTGAAGTCACGGTGAGTTTGTTCCTGACCTCTTTAGAGTGACAGCAATCTCAAGTCTGAGAATGTAGAGCATGGGCCAGACCTCACAGCAAAAGAGCTGGGAAATGCTGCAGTCACCTAGGCTGCTGTGTGCTTAGATCAAAGTCTCATTGTTAGGTAAAACAGGAAGACAAGCTGTTGGGGAACCATGGATGGTTCCATGGTGCCACCATGGGAAGTTTGGAAACAGCTAAGAAGGCTGAAAATGTGCATCGCGCGGATATAGTGATTTCACACACAGGTGTGAATTCTAGGAAGCGTCTCCCTGTCACATTGCAACAGCAAACCGTCAGGAGCAATATGGAGGACCATCCACGTGATTCTTCAGCCCGAACCATCAACCCAGGCACCAGCAGGAGTGTGAACGAATCAACTGTGAACCATTCGCTCCATGCTGATGCTTCTGACGATAGAAGAGCTGGAACTAAAGCCACGTGGCTAACATGGAGATGTCTGCAAAACATATGGCTGAGAAAAGATGATAGCAAACTTCAGGAGTCTCAGAGCCATTTACATACAGATACACACATACAGGTAAATGATGTCCCATATGAAGGACGACAAACTACAGCATACGGGTCAACTCCAACGTAACAAGTGTCCTCAAGAAAATATAGCTACACTCAGTTGATTGCATGTTATCCATAGCTGCATGTGTGCTGAAGGAGCAGAGCTGCATAGCTGAGCAGAGATTATTTGCCCTTTAAAGCTTACGTATTTACCAGATAAAATGTTTGCTGACCCCTAGAATATACATGTGTTGTTAGGCTAATATAACACGCACACACGCATATACACACCACACACAGAGAGAGAGAAAGAGAGAGAGAGAGATTAAGAGAGGTCTTTCTTCCTTTTCCAGGCAAGCAGTCTCACAATTGCTAGAGACTCAAGATTCTTTCAAGCTGGGCCCATTACCTTTACAGGCATTGTCCGCCCCATGATCCGAGCTGGTGCTTCAGTTTCACCTTATATCTGGTGAAAGGGTGCTGGTTGATTTAGTTGCCTAAATCACAACACCTGCAGGAATCTGCGCCAAGTCCTCTTCATATACCTTAGGGTTGCATAGCTTGGTGTTCTTGTGGAACTCCTAACAGTGGGAGTGGGGGTGACTCTGACTATTTTGCCTGCTCTTGGGACCCTTTTTCTCCTCCTGGGTTGCCTTGGCCAGCCCTGGTATGAGGGTTTGTGTCTAGTCTTATTGCATCCTGTTATTTCATGTTTGGTTGATATCTCTGGAATGCTTGCTTTTTTCTAAAGGGAAACAGAGGAACAGTGGATCTGGGGGAGAGGAGAGGTGGGGGAATGCTGGGAGCAGTGGAGGGAGGGGAAACTACTCTTGGGATGTATTGTATGAGAGGATGATAATAATAAAATTAATATTATTATTATTATTATTATTGCATAGGTATTTTCACTTATAGCCAGACCAATGCAAAAGAGTTAAGAAAAACAGGAGTTACCGGGGTATATGTGTAACGACACATTCCTAGGCCAAATAGGAAGACTGACTGCAGGGACTAGTCAGGAGCTTCTTCAGCAAGCTGAGTTACAAACTATCACCAAGTTAGTGATAAAGAATGAAGAAGACATGAAAGGAAATGAACGCTAAATGACCTTAGACTGGCCAGTGGTCACTTTTAGGCAGAAGGAAATGCAAGCAGGGAGAGCTGAATAAGGTAGAGGCAGGTGTCCTTCAGGGCACACACAGTTGTTTTTGGTCTTAGGGTCTTGGCAACAGAGGCTAGGTTAAACTATTACATATTGCAATCACACACACACACACACACACACACACACACACACACACACGAAATAATCCAAGAAAACAGTTAACAGTAGTAGAACAAAAAGTGACATGGGAAGGTACTTCATACAAAAGACAACAAGACAGGCTAAAGTGAAATACCAATATAACACCTGTGTGTTAGAACAGAACCTTATTAGTCTAATCCAGCTAGAGTTAACACAGTATAGATTTCTGAACAGTCATTTTATTATAGGCATCTATTGATGTTGGCAATTGGAGTCAGTAGGCTCAAGGGTTTTTTGATCAGGTCGGAGACACATTGCCTACACATATACCGTGGTTACTTTGGGTTTTAAATACCAACAGGGATGGTACTGTGGTTAAGAGATGTCTCGGTGGTTAAGAACACTGGCTGCTCTTCCAGAGGATCTGGGTTCAAATCCCAGCACCCACATGGTAGTTCACGCCTGTCTGTAACTCTAGTGCCAAGGTTTCTGGCACCCTCACACAGACATACATGCAGACAAAACACCAGTGAACATAAAATAAGAGTAATAATAAAAGGAAACTGTAGATTTTTTTTTAAAAAAGCAGAAATACCAACAGGGAACTGGTACATTTAGTAGAGGGCCAGATGGCTTCCACAAACGTGCATTGACCCCCAGAATGCTCATACAGTCACCTGGGGAAGATATTGAGCATATTACTCCTTTTAAAACAAATCTTTAGTTTTCAAATTTATCTGTTTCTCTGGGTATGTTATGCCCACCATCCACGAGTGACCTGACCAGCAGGCCATGTAATTCGTGGGCCTCGAGTTCGGGATCACCTGGGTAGGAATGGGGGGAAAAGAGAAAGAGAACCAAGCGCGTATAAAGAATGACAGAGTCAGTCTGAGATGCGTCTAGGTTCCGTTTATTGCAGGCAGGGGTTTATTCTTATAGAGTGGTTTTGGTTGGGAGGGGTAGGGTTAGAAGGGAGTGGAAGCTATCGCGCCCTAGGCCAGGGAGGAAGCAATATATCTCTTGAAACATCTACGTGGTTAGGCCGTGTCTTGGCACCTGTGTCTTGGCACCTTGTGGTCAGGTCATTCTGAGAACTGTATCACAGCTGTCTGTGCAGCAAGCTGTTTTGGCAGCAAGCTGTTTTTGCAGAGAGGATGAGGAAGATTGGCCAATACTTTAGGTTGGGGGGCTTCTTGGTCCCCAACACACGAGCAGGTACCCATGGTTGCCACAAGAGGGCAGAGCATCTCCCTGAACTAGAATTACAAGTGATTATGAGCCACCTCAAGCAGATGCTAGGTCCTCTGCAACATGTCTGCTTTGTACTTGGTGCCTGGTCAGGGGGTAGCTGAACAGAAAGTGGCAGAGCCACAGGTCTTCAAAAGAGAGCCATCAGCTATCAAAACCACGTCACCGTGCTGTGCAATCATCTGGAAAGCCACCTCCTAGTGTTTGGTTATTGGGAATAGATTTTCTTTAAGTCCCAACTATTTTTTTTTCTCCTGGAAATGTATCACAAATACCGCCCCCCCGACCACACACACACACACACGGGTCCACAGTGGTGTCAGTGAGGGGGCGGCTCACAGCATCTGAGTTTTGCAAGGCAGGCTGTGATGGGATAGGTTAAGTGAAGGCTACCTGGGTCACCATCCCAGGGGGTTGGGCATTGCATTGTGGCAGATGCTTGCCATGTGGAGTGGTTAGAAGCAGAATTAGTTGTACACATCGCAATATGGAGAGGTTGCAGCAACCAAGAGCTGGCCGAATGAGATGCGTGTCACAGTAACGACTATAGAAAGGCAATGTGTGCTCACAAAGGCACTGCTCTCATTTTTCAAGAGCATATACCATCGAGAGAAGGGACACGAGCTACATTAAAATTCTGGTTTATGGTAAGGTGAGGGCATGACCTCACTCCCTTCCACAACGACGGACGGCATCCCAGTTCCCGCTGGACTCTGTGCCTTCATACTGACTCCAAGCCCATCTGACCTCAGGGTGCCAGCCTCCACTCTTCCACCCTTGCTGGATTTATTACCTTTGGTTGCTCTCTTAGAATCCAATCTAAGCATGCCCGTGCCCTGAACTCCGCTCTGACACGTGGGTGTGGCTTTGGCCTTTTGCTGGGTTTCTGACCAGATCGCTCACCTTCTGCTCTGGCCTTCGCTACTCCCAGCCCATTGCGGACAGCTTGTCGTGGTTTTGCTCTGTTAGCCGGCCATGCAGGTCAACTGAGGTGCAGAAGATGAACCTTCTTGAAATCGTGATGGATCAGTGGTGGCCAAATAGAGTCGGGCCTGTTGCCATCTGCTGTGGCACCAGACCATTTGTCTGCCTGCCTGCCACCCTCTCTTCCACACCTTCCAAGCTCTTCCTCCAGAGGGCACCGACCTCTTCTGTCTTGCCTTTTCCTTCCACCCTGGCACCTTTGACATTTAGTGATTCTGCACAGCTTTTGACTTCCGGTTACTATCTTTGCTTGTGCTGATATATGTAGCCCAGGCTGGCATCAGACTTGTTCTGTAGTCCAGGCTGACCTCGACGCCTGGTCCTCTGTTTCCTCAGCCAGACTGTTGGGATAGGTGTGGGCCACCACACCCAATTTATACAGTACTGGGGACCAAACTCAGGGCCTTCCAAGTACGTGTTAGGCAGACACTCTACTGACCGAGCAACATTGTCAGCCCTGTGTTGCGATATCTTAATTTAAATCTCCTTTTGCTTCAAAAGCAAAGAGCCATAACATTCCAAATGTATAAAAATGCTGAGCTATTGGAGGAGAGAGGGTGAGTCTGGACTCCTTGGAGGCCACGTGTCCCATGTTCCCTGAATCATGAGCACCAGTCTCTATCCAGCAGAGTGAGACAGTGTTCAGAGAGTTGGCGACAGAATCTGAGGGGTCCCCTAGAGGTGTGTCATATTTTGATTGCATCCTGAAAATAAAGCTTGTTTTGAAACAGAGGGCAGAGCTATCCACTAGAGGTTTTGAAGGTTTTGAAGGACTGAGGAAGTAGTAAGGCAGGGCTTAGGGAGGATCTTGGTCATTTTGGAGGAAGGAAGGGAAGAGGTAGGGAGTCACTGGTGGCTGCTTCCCTGTTTCTCTGATCTTTCCAGTTCTTACGCCGATATCTGACTCCCGATTTTTATTGATAAAGATTTTTTTTATAGATAAACACTTGATAGAGGAAAGATACAGAGAGTGAGAAATAGTTGCGCAGTCTCTGCCTTGAACTGAGATTCAGCTACACAGAGCCCAGCTTCTGTGACTCTTGGCCAGGGATGTTTCTAGGGTTTCTTGGACACAACCCAGAGGAAGGCTGTGTAAGCACATGTGAAGGGCCAGGTGTGAGCAGCCACGTCTGTGCAGCCTATAAATTCCAGAACCCACAGAACGCCTTGCCACATGTGTCCCTGGCACAAGCGAGGCTTCCAGCCCCCATGATCCAGCCGGCTTTATGGGGCTTATAGCCCCAACACAGCAGCGTGATGCGGGTAGTGGCAAGGACATGCTTCATTGCTTATGACAATCTGCTGGCTGTTCTCTGGGGCAGAGTGGGGGTGACTGCTGGAAAGCAGTAGTAGCAGACCCAGAGAAGTCCGAAATGAGGAAGAAGAGACGCTGTGGTGGTGGCTGCAGTTGAGAGGTTTGCGGATCCCAATTAAACAACAGAGCAGAGGCTCAGAGACGCTCTGCCTCGGCTGTGGTGATTACACCACTTGCCACAATCACTTTGCTAAAGTGTAAACGAGCCTTGGCCCCGAGTAGTGGGCTGAAACGACCTCATCACGATATGGAAGAGGGCCAATGAGGCGACGGCTGTGCTGTGAGGGCCCATGAGGCCATCTCTGTGTTTTCAGCACCCCAGAGGTCTGATGAAGGAATCCAGGGTTCATTTGGATGCAGGAAACTGAGGCGGTCTGGTTTGGATGAGGATGTCATAAAATCTCTGGTGTTTAGTGACTTGTTTAAAACGTAGGTGACAATATTAGCATTAAGATGAGTCAAGACCATCTGGCCCATGTGGTTACCATGCTAGGGCAAGCAGTTTGCAGAACCGGTTGGAGGTAAAGTGGTAACCGTAGCAAGGAAATGTTAGCAATAGGCCAGCAGGTCGGCTAACTGGTGAGTTCCCTTTTAAACCGTGGGTCCTTTGGGTACTGATGTTTTTTTCATCAGAAAGAGCTCAAGAAGATCACTGAGATGTGTTTTGGCTGGTGGGAGGGAAGAGAGAAATTGGTGTGTGGAGGGGTGGATGCTAGCGTGTTGTGTTGACGGGATACAGGAGTGTGATGACTGAGTTCAGGCTATCTGGCGAGGCAGCGTCTCACTACGTAGTCCAGGTTGACCTTAATCTCTTGTTCCTCCTGCCTCTGACTCCCAAGTGATATAACTGTGGACATACACCACCATACCCAGGCTAGCTCACATCTTGACTTTAATACTTAAACATTTAAACATGGGCAAAAAGCTCAAATTACCTAAGTTCTAACATTTTTGTTATTTTAAGAATAAAGGATCCAGCCCATCCATGGCATTTAGCATATGGTGGACAGGATGTAGGCCGCTAAAGTTTATGATCTTAGCAACCACTGCTCTCATTCTCCCATTACTTACCTTAAACCAGATCATTAGTTTCTTTAAGATTGTGCATGTCTGCACGCACACTCGGAGGCCAGAAGGGGGGCACTGGATCCCTTGGAGCTGGAGGAGTTGCAGAAAGTTGTAAGCTGCCTAACATGGGTGCTAGGAACTGAACTCTGATTCTCTGCAAGAGCAGCAGCCTCTCTTAACTGTTGAGCCATCTCTCCAGCCCCAGGTAGTTGACTTTTGAAAAATCTTAGATACATAAACCTCAGACCTGAACAGGGCAATAGTGGTGTGTATGACAGTGAACGAAGAAGAGTGATAGGGTGAGGAAATCATGTGACCAAATCAGCCAGCTGATCCTGGAAGGTTGCTGGACTTCAAAGAAGCTGAGGGTCGGAGTCCACGCGGTCAGTGGCGGTGGAACTTAAGCCAGGGCCTCGGCGCACAGCAATCTGCATGGCTGGCGACCTTCTCTGCTTTGTCCCAGTTCCCAGTTTGCCATGAAATCTGGAGAGACCCGGAAAGAGTGCCGTGTTTGAGTCAGGGGCGGAGATGGCTAATAAGAAGAGTGGAATGGGCCGTGAGAGGATGGGCCAAGCCACAGAAAAGTGCGGAGTCCTGGGTGTAATGAGGCTATGCTTGCATTCACCCCCAAACTGCCCCTACTTAGCAGAAGGCTGCTTAGTAAATATAAGATGTTTAGAAATACAGCAAATGTAAATATAAGAGATATTTCCTTTGGTATCTAAGAAACCATGGTCTTAGCAGTAGGGCGAGGAAGGGAAGATGCTTATTTGCCTTCTGATTGGGGAGAGGTCGTTCCTGGTAGTGGTCTAGGATAGGTGGTACCAAAGCAGGATCCTAAAAGGGGTGATAATGAAGAGGCAGGAGAGGGCATGAGAAGTGCAGAGCTATGGGCCTCAGCACTGAGAAGGACAGAGCTGTGGGCACACTGGGAAGTGGGAGTGCTCATCCCTCTCCATCTCTCCAGAATAGGCTGGGCTTCTGAGATCTGGTACAGCGTTGGGGGTTCCTTATTACATTGGCTTGGAGGCAAACTTCAGGACATAGGGGAACACCAGTATGAACGGTGCAATCACTGGTATTTTCTAAATATTATGAGGTTTCGAGGAAGGGGAGTCTCATGGGATCAGGGGAAAGATTAAGGAACATCTGTGTTTGCTAATTATCTGAAGTTAAGATCCCTCTGCCCACAGAGTGGGAGACAGGGGCCCCATCTCCCTGATGCCTGCACTTCCGAGGGCTGACTGAGCATTCCTGAGTGGAAAACGGAAACGGGGAAGGTCTATACCCGCCCAGAGCAGAAGAAGAAGTTAGAGCTGAGCGTTGGCTAAATTACCTGCCAGAGGCAGACAGAGGTCTGGGTTTGAGGCAGGAAGGAGCCTACCAGGGGTTCAGTAAAGTTGAGGGAAACTTAAGTCCTTCTGGGTCACTTGCCATGTGAGATTATGACACCGTTAACACCACCACAGCCCTTCCCTTTGGGCGTAGTTTTTCTCTGCCTACTTTCTGGAGACAATCCATCCTGAGAGTCCCAGACAGGCTCACCGACCTGGAGGTTTTCAGCAGAGGGACTGACTTCTTACCATTCAGAGATCTACTTGGGTAGATGCGAAACCTACCTGTGACTCGGCTGCATGGTGACCCTTTGCCACTTCCTGTCCTCAGTCCCTGACCTTCTTGATGACTGATTCTGAACCCCAAACCTGACTCCAGGCACTGGTCCCTTCCCCTCTGCGCTATTGAGAGCTATGGCATCAGCACGCTTTACTACACATTTATTGCGGAGGTAAGAGCTGGCTGCCCCTCAAGGGTGCTGTGCTGCCAGGGCTAATGGCTGGAGAAGGCAGTTTGTATGCTAATTCTGCTCATTGCCAGCTTCTTGAGGATTCTACTTCAGTCATACTATCTGCCCTGGGGGAAAGATTCCCCCCTCTTTCTCCAGCCACTATCCATCTGCCCTCTGCCTCCCCTCCCCCTCTAGCCTCCAGCCCCTCTAGGCCCCCAGCCAGCCTTCCCATGGAGACCTATAAAATTTTATTTGACTCATTATATCCCAGGCAATGCCTTATTCGTTTTGATAATAGTCCAGATTCAAATGTGTTGTCTGTCTCCAAGAGGCTGATTCCTGGGCCTGATACAGGGGAGAATTGTCGAGAAGGTGGGCGGAACCAGCCCAGGCTTTCATATACTACTTTCTCTTTCAGGAAGAAGTATATCCATGCGCACACACAGCTGGGGCTCCTTCTCAGTGCTCCCGTCAGAGAACTGACAGACTTGGTGTTCTTAATGGGGATGGCCTGGCCATAGTAAACAAGCCTCAAACCTAAGGGTGGTTAGGATCAGAGCCTCTTCTGCAAGTGTCGATTAGTACAGCCTTGCTGGTTAGGATCAGAGCCTCTTCTGTAAGTTTCGATTAGTACAGCCTTGCTGGTTAACCCTAACCCACTGTGTATGACCTTGGTAGGAATTACAATCACTTAAGAAAATGGGAAAAATGGAAGCTTTGGCTACAGTTCCTGAGATTGAGATTTAATTGGTCTAGGGGAGTGTAGTTCAAGCACTGGGACATTTATAAAAAGAGAAAAATACACAGTCAAGACCCAAACCAGTGTCCAGCAGACTGAACCCTAAACCAAAGTGCTCATGCATTACACGAGGTGGGAAGCACAAGGCAGTCTCCTGCCCAGTTCCCATTCTTCTTCCTGGTAGAAGACCCCCATATGCTTTTATAATCCAGGGAGGAGTGGCGCCTTGTCACCATGAACCCAGTCCTTCTCACACAGGGCTTAGTTGATGTCTTCCTTCTTCTGCTTGGGGCTACATGACAGAGAGCAAACGACCTAATCTTCATAAACCTCAATTTCAACGTCCTTAAAATGGGAGTCATAAGAACCCCCAAAGACTTGCAAGGATTAAAGTACATGAAGAAGCCAGTCGAGTGTGCTTATAGTGATTAAAGTGCTCATTAAAAGGAAGCTGTTATTACCATCAAAATAAAACCTGGTGTCTTGTGTTCAGAGGGCCTGGTGCTGCCCCCATGAGCGGGTGATAATGCTGACTATGAACACACTTACTGTTTGCTGAATACGATGTTAAAGGCTTTACATCTATCTATTACCAGAGGCATCCAGAGGCTAAACAGCATGTCCGAAGCCCTCCACTAATCAACAGCATAGTCCAGGCTGACACAGGCCAGGCTGACGCTGGGGCTTGCCCTTGATGCTCTCACTCCAGAGGACCAAGTGGGCCAGAATAATAGGATGTGGGTACAGCTGGCTTTCCTGGGTGCCGTTGGCTGAGACCTCGAAGAAAGGAACGAGTTTACATAAAAGTGATCCTGCATGGAGACTCTTAAAAAGCCAAAACAGCTTTGTGAAGGTGACATTTGTATAAACTGCTCTCTGCTTTTGACTTTTCCAGATGCCTCTGGCTACTCTCTCTCTCACATCTGCAATAAAAACCGTCCCCCTAACCATCCCGTGAAACAGTTACATCAGCAGTTTATACAACATCCCTTTGAGCTACTGATTTGGTTACAGAACTTCCTGGCTACATCAGGGTCCCAAGGATGCCTTGGGTCACCTTAATTGGACACGGCTATTGCCCAGTGTTGTTGCCATTGCTGGGATGTTTGTGAGGATCCTGGCTCTCCTATGTTATGCCACCTTCATGTGGGCACACAATGATGTTGTTTTATAGCCCCGGATGATCTTGAGCCCACTGTGTCTAAACTCATGATCTTCCCGCTTCCTGCCTCAGCCCCCTGAGTGTGGGGATTATAGGCATGTGTGACATGGCATTTTAAATGCTTAATAATCAGCTGTGAAGGAGGCAGTGACTTTTGGCTGAGCTCTCTATGAATGCTCATCCCCTCTACAGTGACCCAAGAGACAGCTCCATTCATATCTCACTGTCTTTATACTGAACCATCTTAAAATAGTCTATAAGTAATATAAACTTCTTCTTGTAAGTAGATGCATTGCTTGTACTTGCTCCCAAATATTGTGCCAGACATGTGAACAAATAGAAGCCCCACAAAACTCTACAGAAGATGGACAAATGAGATTTTTGTGTGTGTGTGTGTGAGAACCCCATGCTTCCCGCACTCTCTGAGTTGCTTCGTGGATTTTTTTTTTTGTTGTTGTTGTTTTTGTTTGCTGGACTTTGGCCAATTTATGTTCCGTAGACATATTCTCCCAGATCCAGGGTAGGAAATCAGGAAGGTTCTCCCTGCAGGAGCTTAGCTCTACCCTCCCATCCTTCTCCTTGCCTTTCATCCATCTTCAGAAGGAGATGGTAGGAGAGGATGGTAGAGAAGAGGGGCCTCTACTGAGCTTCCACCTGCTGCGGGATCAGTTAGGACCACAGTGGACCAGAAGATGCGCTTGACCTTCTAAATTCTGAGATACTTTCCTATCAACTTTCAGCAATCAGCTTGACCTTTCTATCTTCAGGCAGCTGGAAGACCAGTCCTCAGCAATATTCTCTGATGTCACGACAGGCAGCAGGAGATGCCTGGCCTTGTCTATCAGAGCCCGTGGCTGTGTGGCCAGACTCTTGCCTGGTATTCCTGTATATGGTTTCTGCTTCTGTGTAGCTGTCCCTTGATTTTTGTTGTTACTGTCTTCCTAGCTCTTTGTCCCTACCCTGAGTGCCAACGACCAGACTTCACCTCAGGCTTACCTGCAGAGGGAACAAAGGAAGAATCAGATGTTTCCATGGAGCCCTGGTCACAGTGCAGCACAGTCAGGAAGCAGAAAACGAGATGGATGCTGGGGCTTGATTCCCTTTCTTCTTATTTCCTCAGTCCCGAACCCCAGTCCCGAGGGGGCGCCATCTAGGATGGGTCTTTCCTCCTCAGCTGAGCCTGTCTGGAAATATTCTAATAGACATGCCTAGAGGTGTGTATCCATGGTGATTCTAGACTCGGTCAAACTGACAGTAAGATTAAACACCATAGTCTGTTTCCCCCAGCAGTTTCTCTCAGGCTGGTATATTTTAGTCTTCCTTCCCAAGAAAGCTTACAGTCATTCTTTCAAAGCCTAGTGTTTAAACATTACCTCCTCAAATGACCCCCGAGATTTCACCTACTGTATGCAACACGTTGTGACTCTTTGTTTCCTATGGACTGACCAGGACGGAGGCAGACAGGGAGAAGTTAGTGGGATTCCTGGGGACTCGGAAACATGAAGTCTTCCATCACTGTAAAAAGAATTGGCTGAATCTGAAAATGCTAGTTGTAGCCTAGCAATGGAAACGTTCTTGAGAATAAATGAGGAAGAATGAGAAAGAAATGAGCCTGGTGATGGGGAGGGGAGGATTCACCCACTAGTTCTCGTTCTGAATGATTATTATCCAGACCCATTCTCACCCCTTCCTCTTGCTGGTAAGGCTAGGGGAGTCAGTCTTCTTCTTCCCCACCGATCTGTCCTTTCGTGTTATCCCTTTATCCTCTCCTTCACCCATCCTAGGACATCACCACAGCATCTACTGCCTTTCTGCTCACTGGCTCCTCTCCTTAGCTCTAGACTTGGGAGTCTCATACTCTAAAACACCCATACCCCTCCTCTACTTTTCTCAGCCCATCTTCTCTCACCAACCCTCTACCCCTCTTCCCTCCTGACCCAGGCTCCTTTAGAGAAGTAACTCTCTTGTCACTTGCACAGCTTCTGATCTTTTCTAGTCCAGGTCTAAGTCCTGGGATATTCGTGGAATCTGCTGGTTTCTCTTGACTTAGTGCAGAGCTCAGGTTTGGGCACTGAAGGTCAGGTTTCAAGCACCTAAACACATCATGGTAGAGCAAATCGCCAGCTCACTCTAGGCTTTCCTTTGGTAATATGGAAAATGAAGATATGATGTAGTAGTTACTTCACAGGGTGAGTGTAACAGGAAAAGAACATCATGTGTGTCAGTCTTAGTGTGTGTCCTGTAACAGAATAGAGGAACATCTGTTATAGAGACTTAGAACATCTGTTATAGAGACTATAAAGAATATCTGTTATAGAGACTTAGAGTTTTTGAGCAAGAAATTAAGAAAAGATTTTTAAGAAATGCTCTAATGAAAGCATCTTTATCCCCTCCTAAAATGTTGGTAGTAGTTTTAAACTCTGTAGATTCACACTCAAGGTAATAATATGAAACAAAAATAACTAGACTAGACTAGATTTTCTGAAGGGACAATGTACCAGGCTTACAGTATTCTTCATTAGACCCAAGAATGGGCTACTGACCCACTTCAGCTATAGCGAGATTAAAGGACTTGTATGGTTTTTCTCACTGTACATAAAATGTTGTTTTTATATTCCTAATCATTCTGCCATTGTCTTATTTGCTTTATATTACCTACAAAATCAGATTCAAGCTAGATATGACTACTTCTAGATTTTCGGGATAAAGATGGGTTATGCCTGGTATATATAGTCTTAGTAGGAACCTTATTAAACTTTTGATCTTGCTTAATTGCTGTCTTAATTTTACAGCTTCTCTCTTATGGACCTACCCTCAAAGGATCCAGCTACAACCAAATTCTATCTATCTGGACTCTCTTGATTGTCTTCCAAGGCTTGAAAGAGTGGAGACGCCGAACCTCCCTATGCCGCATTTAAGTCAGAAGTGTCCAGTCAGGTTCTATACCCAACTCCTAAATGATTTTAGTGTCTCAGTTCTTGAGGGGGGAAATGTTTGGAATCCAGACAGGCTTGGAGGCCTTTGGCCTAATTTAGCCACAGGTTCTTGGTCCTAGCAACAGTGCCGGGCATGGGTTCTATCTTGTGGAGCAGGGCCTTCAATAGAACTAGAAAGTTGTTGATTACTTCCATAATATTTGTGCCACTATTTCACCAATAGGCGTATTTTGCCAGGCAAGTCATTATTATAACCCTGTCTCAGCTAATATTCTATTACTGTGAATAGACACTATGACCAAGGCAACTTATAGAAGAATGCATTTAACTGGGAGTTTTCTTATAGTTTCAGAGTGTTAGTCCATGATCATGGTGGAGAGTGTGGTGGCAGGAAGGCATAGTGCTGGAGCAGTATCTGAGAGCTCACATCCTGATTGATCCATAGGCAGCAGGTAGGGTGGGGGCAGGAAGGAGGCTGGGTCTGGGTCTGGCATGGGCTTTTGAAACATCAAAGCCAACCCCAGTGACACACCTCCTCCTCAATTCCTCACCTCTTCCAATTAGGCCACACCTCCTAATCCTTCCCAAACAGTTTCACTAACTGGGAACAAAGCAATCAAACATATGCAGCGATGGGGATCATCTACTTTAAACCACCACAAGATTTCAGGGTTCACATCTGATTAAAAGTAATTATATGCATCTTTTTTCTCCAGTCATATGCATAGCAAGTGCTGTAAACATCAGTAGAGATGAAGCTTCTAGGTCAACAACAAATTGATTTTTCTAGATTCTATACCTCAAGTATAGGGTGTTTTCAACATAGGGTTTCACCATGAAGTTCTGGAAGGAACCAAAAGCAATGGGACTGTGGATGCGAGGGACCTCACTGACCAACAACTTCCAAAGAGGTAATTCCTGGCACTTGAGCTTTTTATAGGTAGCCTATGGTATAAGAAGGACAGTGTCCTCTCATTATAGGCTAAGTCCACTTAAACTCTTTACATGTGCGTATGTATGTATTTGAGGAAACTTCCATAGAAGTAGGCTCTTTGAAAGGTCTTCAGTATTATCGCTCCTCATATTCTCTCTTTTATCTTTTTTCTCCATCTTCCATCCCACTTAATTCTTCTTAATCTATTATTATTATTTTCCACATTCTTCTTCCTATACGAAAACGTGGTATATTTACACAGTAGAATATTATTTAGCTGCTAATAAAAATGGATTTTTCAAATTTGTAGGGACATAGATTGAGCTGGAAGTGCTCATTCTGAGTAAGGTAACCCACGCTTAGAAAAACAAATATCACATATTCCTTCTCATATATGGATGCCAAGGCCAGGAAAGTAATAATAGATCATGGAGGGGAGATGGGTGACAGGAGGTATAATGGAGGTAATAGTTAAAGGTTTTTGTCTGATGACCTAAGCTCAATCCCTGTACTCACGAATCTTCTGTTTTAAAGTTTTAGTTACAATATGGACTAAGAGCAATTGACTTTAACATAACAGTTCTGATGTCGGTAACTATTAGCTTATATGCCAATCTGATTATTTAAACAATATAATAGTATGCATATGTTGACAACATAGAGATAGATTTCTTAAAATTCCAAGTGCCCAGTAGTGACTCAGTAGAAAACAATGATGACTCAGCAAAAGACTGCAATGGCTAAGAAAATGCCTAATAACAAGTCAGCAAAAAAATCCCAGTGATGCCTCAGCAAACAACCAACAATGACTCAGCAAAAATGTCCAGTAAAGACTCAGAGGCAGTAGTCACTGACACCGTAAAAGGTACACAGCAATGATTGGGGAAAAAAAAAAAAAACCCATGCTCACCCAAATAATTACCCAGTCATGACTTGATAGAATGCCTAGTGATGATTCTAGAAAACAATGCCAAGTTATGACTTGGCAAAAAAACAAAAAGCCATAATGATGGCTTTGCAAAAATTCCCAGGAATGAGTGTAAAAAGTCAATGATGACTCAGTAAGATATATCCAACAACAGCAGCAAACAGATGCTTTTAGCAAAATGCTCAATGATGACTCAGCACAACACCTAGTGATGACTCAGCATAACACCTCGCAGTTAGGGTTGGGGTTGGAGTTGGGTGGGATCGGAGTTAGGGTTAGAGGGTTAGAATTTGGAGCTTTAGGGTTAGGATAAACCTCTGGTTTGTGTGAGCTACCTCAGCAATGGTGATTAACACATAGTAATGCTTTTCTTACTTTGGTGCTCAGCGAGGCTCCTAGAGGACTGACTTTATTCCGAGGACCGGCAAACTCCCTCTGTCCTACTCCAGAGAAAACTGGAACAGGCCGAGGGATTTCTTTGTCTCTGCAGGTGCATAGCTCACCAGGGGATTCCACATCGGTACCACAGTGGCAAAAGGATACCTCTCCCTTTATGCTTGCCACAGAGGTCTCTCTGCATCCCTCCACTGATGGGACCTGCTCCGGGAGGTGAGACGTGCTAGGCAGGAATACAGACTGTCATTGTCACACGTAGCTCTGATTGCTGCTAAGGGACACTCAGAGCCAGGTCTCCTAGGCCAGGCGGGGACTCCTCCCACTTGTAGATTTCCAGCCGGAAATCTGTCTCAGCCCCCTCCGCTGCGCACAGGGTTTGGGCCAGGACCCCCATCTTTCATGGACAGGTTTTAAGGCTGGGCTTTGACTGGAATGGCTGGGATCAGGTGGATCCCCCGTGGTCGCAGGCAGGGGACAGCAGGAAGATCTCATTAACACCTTTCCACAAAAGGGAAAAATAATATTTCAGTTTGTTCCCTTTGTGTCTTCAAGCGGTGATAAGGTACCACAAAAGTGCCAGCCGGAGCCGCGTTCAAATGAAGGATTATTCTGATAAGATGGAGGGGGCAGATTCTCTGGGCGGCAGAGGCTTGGGGAAGGGGAGGCGGGATGGTTTAAGGTTATTAAACAGGAAATGCCTGGGCACAGCGGATCAAGGGGAAATTACACATTCTGTCACATTTGCTTATTGAATCCCAGTTCCATTGAAGCCCGAGAGGGGGGCAAATAACTCTCCTCCCATCAACCTCCTTGTAGCTCTTATTAGATTTCACAACCTTTCAATATTAAAATGCTACTGCCGGTGGCAAAATTCCTTGTCAGTTTTTAATATCAGTAAGGGATTGTGGTATTAGGTTTAAGGGAGCTGGAGGTGGGAAGGGGAGGGGGGAGGCAGACAGAAGGCAGAATCCTCGGTCCCCAAGGCTTCAAAGGTCTTTGCTCCCTGGAACCC
Source organism: Microtus oregoni (assembly GCF_018167655.1). NCBI lineage: Eukaryota > Metazoa > Chordata > Mammalia > Rodentia > Cricetidae > Microtus > Microtus oregoni. The sequence continues at coordinate 27,220,580 of NW_024543085.1, forward strand.
CGTGGCTGGTCTGAGTAGCTTCTGCTCTCAGGGAGAGCAGGTGACAATCTCTCACAGAGAGAGGCAGAAGGCCATGTTGAGCTTCACAGAAAGAGTCATGGTCACCCATACTAAAGTTTATCTCATGTCAATTTTTGTCTCACCGAAACCCGCCAGACAGAATCGTTTTTTGCCGGAACCCTCTCTCCTGCCGATGAGTATGGAGGGAAGTTGGTCAGCTTTCTATTACTGTAACAAGGTACCTGAAATCGTCATTTTATGAAGAGGAAAGGTTTGCTTTTGCTCACTGTTCTGGAGGCTCCAGCTCATGGCTGGCTGGGCTTGCTTTGACAAAAGCAGTACTTCATAGCAGGAACATGTTGGGGTAAAAAAAACTGATCCTATGTCTATCAAAGAACAAAGAGAATTAAAAAAAACTGGGACCACGCTCTCACTATCCTTTTTGAGGGCGTGTCTCAATGACCTAATGATCTCTCCCTTGGTCCCTCCTTAGAGTTCCCTCCACCTCCCAATAGTGGCAACAGTGCTGTTGTATGGGTCAAGCTGTCAATATAACAGCAGGAACCACTGTCTTGTCCAAACTCTAGCCAGTGGCTCTTTCCCACCTAGATTGCTTCGGCTACTTGCAACCACAAAGCCCACTCCTACCTCCCTTTCTCTCCCTTGATGTGACCACCGTCCCTTCTCTAAATACAGGTGGACTCTATCTTTTCCTTCTGGAACCATACACTTTGTGAGCTCAGCCACTTGAGAATTTTGGAGTAGTAGGATACTAAAATCCAAGCTGCTTTTAGATATTAGTCTAGGAAAGACAAGTACTGGGTAAAAGGTTTCCCAGCTGGTAGATGAGGACGCTGGAGGGGCGGGTCCTGCCCTGGATCACTGACCACCTACGACCCCCACAATTCTGCTGCAGGCCCCTCTCCATTACATTGCTGCCCACCAGACTTAAGTGTGTTTGAAAGCCTATGGGCTCTATTCCTCCCCATCACAGTTGGCAGGACCTTGACTGCCTTGCCCTTTGGGTATGGGGTTATCCTCACACGGAAGTACATGGCTCTGAGAGTTTCTGTTCAATCCATTTCCATGCAGAACATGCTCCAGTGCAACAGTGGTTTCGTGTGAACGGCTAGAACAAAGCCGAGAGGGTTTCACTAATAGTTGGGCATTGTATAAGGACAGTTGGGCACATCCGTAGTCCCTTTTGGGGTTCTTCAAGGGGGAGAGGAAGACAAGAGAATTAAAAATGAACTCAAGTAGATGGGGGAGCCCCAGGCACTTCAGCAGGTAAAGGTGCTTGCTGCTAATCTTGGTAAACTGAGTTTAGCCTCTGGGAGCCATGGTGGAAGGGAAGTTTTTATACCTCCAGATAGCCTCTGACCTCTATATGTACACTGCGGCAAGCAGGCACATGCATGTTAAATAAACCAATATAAATAAATAAGGATTTTAAAACAAAGAGTGTATGATGCATGAATACCTATAGAAAACTCAGAGGATCAAAGTCTGGATGCCTGGTTCTAGTCCTGTCTGTGTGAAATTTTGTTGTTATTATTATTATTATTATTATTTTGTAGGTGTATGTGTGTATGCATGTTCATATATGCACACACATGCATGAATGCATGTGTGCGCATGCGTGTGAAGGGTGTTCTTTCTCAGGGGCCATCCACCATTTTTCTTTGGTTGCTGTTGTTGTTGTTGTTGTTGTTGTTGTGTGAGAAAGAGAGAGAGAGACAGACAGACAGACAGACAGAGACAGAGAGACAGGGTCTCTCACTACCTGGGCCAAGTAGCACAACCTCAGGGATGTGCTTGTGTCTTCCTCGTGAGTTCTGAGATTACAAGTGTTTCCCATCACACCCAGGGCTTTATTTCTAATTAATTAATTAATTCAATGTGGGTTCTGGGGATCAAACACAGATCTTTATGCATATACAAAAAGCCAGCAAGCACTTCACAGACTGCTAGCTCTCCAGCTCCTGTGTTATTATTTTATTTTTGTTATATTTTTCTTCACCTTTTCATGAATCCGTTTCCTCTTAGGCCCAATGAGGCTTATTGTCTCCCAAGATGCTGTGACAGAGAAGATGGCATAATTTCATAAGAAAGATCTCAAACCTGCTCACGCTAAAGATGATATAGTGATAAAATTGACCTAATTTGGAGAGGGTTCTCACAGGTGAATGATCCAGGTGACGTATCTATATTGAGCATCTGAACTGATGAGTTTGAAGACATGGAGAGGTTTGGCTGATCTGTCTGCGAATGTAGATTGCCTGACTTTTCTGAACGCTCCCTCTCTCTGCCAGCTCTACCCCTGGGGAAGTCTCTAGGGGCTCCCCAACTCCTCTCAGGGAAATATATCCATAGCATGTCAATCATACCTTCCTTTCCACCCCAGGCAAAACCGCAGCCTCCACCCTCAGAGCAACCGCTCCGTGCTCAGCAGTGTTAAGTCTGAAGCTTGGGGCTGTAGCAAGGGCCGGAGCTGAGGAAGGAGGCCTGAGCATGAGGTGCTGTGAAGCCATGCGTCTTCTCTCTGAGGAATGGAGAGGCATTCCTGTGGACACTATTGGCTTTGACCTTGTCATTGCATACAGGCCAGTAACGGCTCACCCATCCAAATTAGTTCAAATAGATGGAAATAATTTATGCTAGCTTTCTTCTTGATATATAATGTTCAATGTCACCCAAAAGACTTCTCTAGAGATAGCTCCTTCCTGGACAGACTGCTCACGTCAAAGCGAGGCTGAGGGCGGAACAGAGTTCGCTCCTGTGGTTCTGCTTGTGTGGACTGTGAGTCTACAGCCTTGCTCTCAGGACAGGAGCAGAGAAGTCACAGGGGATTTCTATGATGTGGTTGGTATGTGTGCGCTTGACTAACCACGGGTGGTGATTCCTCTGCTGTGTTGCCCTTGCCTTCTCTGTGTCCCTAGAACCTGCCTGTGTCTGGCCTCTGGTAAACGAGTAAAACCCTGCTCTTAGCCCTGGAAAATGGAGTCCCCAACAAGAATGAAGCGGTTGGAGGGGGAGGGTGGCTTGACAGGTTAGAGCGCCTCTCCCGACAGCAGCCTGAAAAATCTGTTCTCATTAGCAGGAGGGCCTAGCAGGAGGGGACAGGAGCCAGTGGGGCGGGCATTAGAACGCCATGAACCTGACAGCAGCCCCTGCGCTCCGCCTTTCCGTTTGCGTCTGGGCAGTCTGTGTTTGCAAGTAGTGTGGCTCTTTGGGGTCCGAGACAAATCAGATTCTGAACCCCAGTGTCTTTTGAGTGTTTCTGTTCAGCACCCTGCCCAGAAAGCCTGTCTCCTCAGTCATGTTTTCAAGTACCTAGACTGGTACATGGACGGACCCAAATTGGTGCATGCTGCACGCTTTAAGGAATGGAGGAAGTGTTGGAGAGTTGGCCAGCTTTGGTGGTCAGTTGTCCTTGTTCTGAGCACTCTGCGAGGGTCACTGCTGGTAGATGAACCTGCAGGCGACTTTTGGCTTTTGGTCATTAGGCCAAAGGACATTTATATCAGGTGGAGCAGATGGACTTGGCATTGCGTGTGTGTGTGTGTGTGTGTGTGTGTATGTGTGTCTTAACTGTTGCTACCCACTCAACCCGCAGGCAAAACAGGGAAGCCTCTTATTAGACTCTCTCCAGTCCCTGCACCCAGCTCCCAGGCATGTCCTTTCTCAGCAGCAGACAATCAGAACCCATCTGCTGTGGTTCTCAGGAGGTCCCAAGCGCACCTCAGTGCCCATTCACAATCCGCGTGCCAGCTGCCAAGGTGCGGACCACTTGGTTTTCCTCCTTGTTTCCAAGTTTTCTGTCTGAAGTTGCATACCGCTGTAACGATAAAATATTTCAGTGGCGGAAAGCCTCCTAAGAGTGGTTTTGACATGGAGACGATAAAGGGACACGAGAATCGTTAAGATGAAGAGCCATCCAGATGGGAGGGCAGGGAGTCCCAGGTGGGGCCTCCTCGAGCAGTCTGCCTGAGTATGAGATTTCAGACTTGTATTAACCGTGCCATTCCTGTTACCAAAGCGTGAGGAACCTCAGTCCCGCTTTTCTCCATGAAAGATTTTTGCTAACTGAAAAGACATGCCTGAGTCTGTCCTCTTGGGGGCGCAAATGTACGTGTGTCCTGATTGGCTGGTGCAGCAGCTGTGGACAGGTGAAGTTCATGGGGATGGAGATGGTAAGCAAGCCCAGTTGGGTCCCAGGGAAAGAATGCCGGCCTATCGCTTCCTATTAATTTTGCATCAGTCCTGCCCTAGGCCAGGGAAAGTCCTCTGAGGAACAAAACAGGAGCTGTTCATAAACCGCTGCGCAAAAGGTTTTGCTATGAAAACGGTTTTGTTCTCCATCATTTGTAGAAAGATTTTTATTACTGAAAGGACATAGGCAGCTGTTCTTGCTGGGACATTCAAGGGTTACGGAAGTTAGAAAGAAGGGTCCTCAGGAACGGCCTGGCCTGGCCTAATGCTCCGGGGCAGATCTGACCCAGGCTTGGATACAGCCCCTGTCCTCGAGTATATGGTGTTGGTACACTTCTGAACCAGCTCCCGCCCGAGTAAAATAATCAATTACTATGAAGACTAAATGAGATTCTGTTCGAAAATGTGTTTTCTACAAGTTTTCCCTTACGGAAAGCTCTTGGTAAAATGTTGGGTCTCATTATTGCTTTCTCACTAGTACAAGTTTCTTCGAGTTCTTAGGTCCCTACTTTATGTGAAATTAGGATAGCTATATCTGCCACCAAGTCGTTTGCATGAAATGGAGTAAAGCAGAACGCGGAGTGAAATACACAGTGATCCAAACGTCAGTTTTCCCCCTGCGGAGGGTGCAGTTTACCGAATGCACCGGAGGGGCTTTGCTGGTAGAGTGCTCAGCGGTCCTGCTCAAAACTCTGAGTTTGATTGACAGCCCATGTAAACCAGGCATAGCTGGTACATTGCCTGTCTTCCCAGTGCTCAGGTTATGGTGGCAGGAGGATTAGATGAAGATCTCATTCTCAGCTAGCTAGTCAATAAGTCAGTTTGAGGCCAGCCTGGGATATATGAGACCCTGTATAAACAAACAAACAAACAGACAAGAACTGGGATAATCTAGCTGATGTGAAGTCCACAGCTACATGTATATTAGGATAGCCATGAATGAGGCCCAGCACATTTGTCGATGACAACATCATATAGCAGTGTGGGAAAGTTGGACACCCGAATTCTACAGTATGAATTTTTGGAATGAAATGGGTATACATCACTCTCTGTTAATAGAACTCCTTTGCTTAATTATGAGACGAAATAAGGGCAACAATATAGAAGGATATGAAGAGAAATTAAAATGGCTGCCTCCAAATTAAGTACCTTTTTATCTCATCCTTCCGGGCCATTAATTACCACTTTAACCTCATCACAGTCTCCCACTCCACTCGGAGGAGCACACTTAACTTTCTTCTGGTGGTAAAGTGTCAAAAACGCCCTCAGCCCACTGTATAGTTTTTCAGAAAATCACTTGGAGCTCTTCTCCTGCTGGCCCATCCAATAATCCTTCTTAGGATTTATTGGAGGCAAAGCGTTAAGTATTTCATCTTTTCTCTAATTAGTTCTAGAGGATAATAACAGCTCTTTTTACGAAAAGAACCCCTCTTTTTTTCCCCAGGGAAAAAAGTCTCCAACTTTTTATATTCCCATATGTTTTTCCTTTCAGTTAATGCTCTCATGTGACATGGTTCTAGAGTATCAGCATGGTTTTTGAATACTTCCTGCCAGACTCATTTTAAATCTTGTTTTACCAGACCCCTATGAGGTGACTGTTGTCGTCCCCTTTGAAAGGTGAGCATCCTAAGTCTCAGGGGGTTGGGGTTCCTGTCTCAAGGTCCTTGCAGAGTGACTGCTAAGATGAACAGATTACTCAGCACCTGCTCTAAGCCACTAGCTAACAGTGCCACACAAACACAGGCAAAATATTTTGCAGTTACGGGGTGGGCGATACAAAGTGCTTGGTGTGCCCAAGAGCTGAGAAATGACAGAAGACCCCTGGCCTTCATCCTGCCTCCTGAGCACCAAGTGAATCCAGAACTGTTTGGAATCTAGGCTCTGCTGCTTGAAGTCTTGTCTCCGTCCTCTGGTCTCCCTTCCCTTGTTCCTGATTTTATTGCAGAGAGAGAGAGAGAGAGAGAGAGAGAGATTTTGCTAAGGAGAGGTCCTTCAACTTATGACACACTTCCACTAACCACTCTTCCCTTCCTTTGAAAAAAATGTCTTTTATGTTAAGGAGATTGCAGAAGATGGAGGTTCTGTACCAAATGGAAGAATATTTGATTAAATAATCTTTGTTCTAGAGCCTGATGCACAGAGCCAATTATTTTCTTTAGAATAACTTACAAGGGAATAGAATATGGAACGATTTTGAGTTGTAATTCCATGCACATCAATTCTAGCTGGCTCAAGCACATTGATGGAGTTTGGGAGGGACACCGAAGGATCTTACAGGATCAATAAAGATTCAAGAGTCAGAGGAGACCCTGAGCCACATCTGGAGACCCCAGAGCAGGAAAACCGGGAAAGTCACTGAAGTAGGCTGTCGCTGTTGGAAGAACACAGACTCCAGAAGCTGCAGTGCAGGTTGTGGGGCCCCACTTGCAATCATTTCCTGCTTGATCATGGGCATTTTTTGTTCCTTAGTTTCATTATTATACAGAAACATAATAAAGCTCACCCCCATCTTGGAAAGTGGTCTGAAGACAAAACCTGAAGGTTAAAGGTGCTGGAAATTTTGAACTTTTTTTGCTTCATTGAAACTGGGCCACATTAGCATGGATAAGTGTGTGTAGTTCCTGGAACATTTCTCTGTAGACAGGACAATTGGCCACCTCCCCAGTGCTGTCACTGGGGCTTGCAGTTAGAGGTGACTCTAACTTCTGCTAACTTTTTAATCTGCAGCACAGGTTTCTCTGAGCTAGACACAGCCACCATAACTTTACAGGCTCCACCTAATCAATAGTTCGGAAATCTAAAGGCCATTCAATGGCTAACGGCTTTTTATTTAGCCTCTGTGCTTGGGTATTAATGTTCTCCCCATGGCATCTAAATGGCAGCGCTATTTATGGATTGGAAGTCATTTGACAGTGTGGCTCCTGGCTATCCATCTAGGTGAGTGAAATCGCAGGACAAACAGGGATGGTTGGTGTTTGCTGATGCAGTGGATTCTACCTAATTTTTCTGTAGCAGCAGCCGCCACAAAGGGCAATAGAGAAAGAACTTCATTGTTTGAAAACATAGATCAAGCCATCAGTTCTGTGATGAACAAGTACATCAGTTCTAAGTACTCTGGTCTGTTTAAGTCCCTGTAAAGACAATGTGGTTTATGTATTGGTGGGATTCTCTTAATTGGAAAATAATAGGACCATGGGTATGGGATTAATTGAATGAGGATATATATATATATACATATATATATATGTATGTATATGTATATATATACTACACACACACTTGTATATACTTATATTTATATATTTATTTATATGATACAGTGTATTTAGTAATTTCCAATGAGTTTATGTTGAATTCATTAAAATTACATATTTGTAAAATAGTGTACACAATTTTGAGGCATACTTTTCCTTCAGCTTAAAGACTGCACACATCCCTGGCTGTTATGATAGTATCTCACCTACCCTTCTGAGTGCTCACCATGTCCCAGGCACTGTCTGAGCTCTGTGTGTGTGCATGCGTGCACACACGCACATGTATGCTATGTGAATGTGTGTGTATATGATTGTGTGTGGGGGTACATGCCACAGCATGCATGTAGCGTTCAGAGGACAATATGCTGGTATTAATTCTCATTTTCCAGTGTGTTTGAGATAGGCTCTCTGCTGCATGATAAGCCAGGCCAGCTGGCTGTGAGCTTCTGGGGACTCTCTGTCTCTGCTTGCCATCTCCTTTTAGGAGTGAACTGGGATTATAGACACTTGCACTGCTGTCTGGCTTTGATGTGGGGTCTGAGGTGTAACATGAACGGGGAGGCCTGTTGTTGGTTCTTGGGGTTTTTGTCCCACCCGGTACCCCTAGCTATTTAGTCCCAAAGAAAATCACACATAGGTCTCCATAAATTATAAGCTGATTGGCCCATTAGCTCTAGTCTCTCACTTGCTAACTCTCGCATCTTGATTAACCCATTTTTTCTGATCTATGTTAGCCATGTGGCTCAGTACCTTTTTTCAGTGGGACAGATCACATCCTGCTGCTTCAGTGATCTGGGCAGGAGTGGGAGGAATCAGCTTCCTCCTTCCCAGAATTCTCCTGTTCTCATTACATCATTTCTACTTCCAGTCTGGTTTTCCCACCTATATTTCCTGCCTGGCCAATCAGCGTTGACAGAATACAGACAATTCTCCTGCACCACTGGGGACCTGTGGGACAGGCGCGCTATCCACTGAGCCATCTCTCCAGCCCCAGTTGAAACATTTGAAAGGCATCATTTATGGATTCTCACACCCAGCAGGTGAGACATGCACCAACCACAAGCTCTTCTTTACAGAGGAGGAACCTGAGGGCCACTATGTATGGGACTTGCTGGAAAGTGACGTAATTGACACTGGTCTGGAAGTGTCTCTCACTGCTGCCCATCACTGGCATGTACAGCACCAGCTGTGCTCTCTGAGGTCTTCCAGTGTGGCTGGACTGTAGAAGAGGAACATGCGCTCTGCCTGGCAGGAAGTTGTCCTCCTTGGTGTGAGCATTTCCAGCCTCACTGACCATATACCCTGCTGGCCCCTTCTCCCCTTCTCCCATCTGCAGCCCTGCCCATGGCTTCCTTAGGTTTGGATGTGTGTGATGGGTTCAGGAGAGAAGGAGAATCCTGGGTGCAGTCAGGTGGCAAGGCACAGGGGTGAAGGAATGTCGGGACTGGATGGAACATTTTCTAGGACTCCTGTTTCCCACCTCTGCTCTGTCTCAACTCACTATTGACTATTGAGGCACAGGCAATGGAGAAACACACTTTCTGAGAAGCTAGGCGAGCTCCTTACTGCTCCAGTGGCCATCCTTTCCTGGAAAAACCTGGTTTGGAGATTACGAGTTAGGCTAAGGGTGTTAGATTTAGCTTCCCTTTCCCTCTATTGCTTGAACCTACATTATAGGAACTTTATTAGAAAATTCGGCATCTTGTTAAAAACATAGGTAAGCAAGCAAGCACGTACCCCACGAGTGAGAATGACGAGGTTGTCTTTGTATGTAGAAGTCTAATGTGATTGTCTGACAACCCTCTGGCGCCCCTCCTCCCCGGGAAAGAAAGGCATTGTTACTAGTTATAATATCTGCCTCTGCCCCACTATGAATGTGTCATTAAGTCCAGGGAGTCTCTGGTTGCAGAGTTTGTCTCTGTCCTCACCTTGGATTATCAACAGGACCAGGAATGTGGCTGAGGTTCCAGCGAGATTGATCCATGGTCTGAGAGAGAGAGAGGATGTCATCCTTGCTCTAGAGTGTCTCCAGTAAGGAGGTGGATTTGCAGAGTCACACGAAGCCTCTACCCACCCCTGGGAATAGCAGGTGTAGTAGGGAAGACATCCAAGTCCACACACAGAGACTAGTAGCCTTTTGACTGTCTATGAAGGGGAACTAACTGTCTTCCACATTCTGAAGTCAGTTTTAGCACAGTTAAGACAGAAGTAGGCCCAGAGGGGCTGAAAAATGCATCACAGGGCAGCCATTCAGGCAGGAAGCTGAGAGGTTCTGTCCCTGGCTTTTGACCCCTTCCTAGGGTCAGGAACCAAGCAGCATTTCCCCCCAAAATGATGGCAAGCTTCCACAGAACTCAAGGATTCCTAGTGGAGGTGATTAAAAGTGAAATTGGAGGTGGGCACAGGTGGTGACCTCCTTTTTAGGGATGGCTGGTGTATCCCTTTGTTGTTTGGGTAAATATAGTATCTGGCAAAACACCAAAGATACTTGAGATAACAGGATTGTAGTCAGAGACCGGTTCCAAGTGACCTTGAGCTAACCATTTACTGGGCCTCTATGACCTTCAGCTTTTTTGTTTGTAAATTGGGAAACTAATTTCCATTTTATGGTGGATTGTTGTGACAATTAGCTAAGAGAGGGGGTGTCATGGCACATTACTGGCTTGTTTAACTTTCATCTGTATACTAAGAGGGTGACAGAGACCATGGATGTAGAAGCTGCGTGGTTACTGGAAGCCTGGACCAGTGCACATGGCTGAGCAGGCTCTTGACCTTGTCCATCAGAGGACAGACCACTTCCTCTCCCAGTCCTCCATGAGCTCTGGAGTGAGTTGTGTTGAACTTGGGAGAATTTGATTGTTGAGATCTAGCCAGAGGCACACAGACCCAGGGTGGGGCTCCCTGCCAGTTGTTCCTCTGTGTCTCTCCACGTCCTAGGTGGGAATAGCTATAACTTTGGTTTCTCCTTGCTCATCACTCAAGAGTTATGACTTAGGTACATGAGTGTGTCTAAATATTTCACTGGCAGATCAGATCGAAGTGACAAGGAGAGGCTTTAAAGAGAAAGGGAGAGAAAAGGAGAGGAGACAAGAAGGGAGGGAAAGAGAGGCGGGGGGTGGGGTGGGGTGGGTGGGTGGGGGGGTGGGCAGAGTGGGTTTCAGCCTTCAAACCGGCAACCAGTCTCTGGGATAGTTTGTTTTGGTTCAGTCCAGAAGGAGAACAAGGGATAAACATAACGCTGGACTAGAAGCCCTCACTCTAACAAACAGAGCCATGATCTTGGAGCAATGGAGGCTGGATAGAGACGAGAGCTGCTGCTCATAGTTCCAGTCATTTCTGAGCATGCCGAGCTCCTGAGTTGTCTCCAGCTTCTAGAATCACCTGGACTAAGATTGCCTGGTGAGATGGTATCAGAAGGAAGGAAGACAGAGAGGGGAACCCAAGAAAGCATTTTATTTTACCCGCTTGATGGAAGGCAAGTCTAGGCTAGCCTGTAAAATTTTGGTTATCATGTCCCATTCATGGAAACTCAGTCAAGCCACTCCGAGGATAAACTATGCAAGCTTCTACTGAGGAAAGAGACAGAGGGGTTTAGCATTCTTAGTATGTCAGCCATTGTTTCCTGCAATTCTCTTTGCCCACTAGATATTTAGGAGCCCTTCCCGATATGGAAAGATTTCCTTCAGGTGGTTTCCATCTCTCCTTAAGCAAAATGCCAAGTCCACTTTTTATTTTTTGCGGGACAAAGTGAATTTATTATTGGCTCATATAATTTTGTGGTTTAGAGACACATCTCCCATCCACTCAGATGAGATCTGAAACCTAATGATAATATTAGTTCCCTCTCCCCCCTCCATCTATGTTTCTCCCTCTCCCTCATGATAGAATCAGCTGGGCCCTAAGGCACCTCAGAACTCGATGCTTCCTCCTTGGAACACTGTTTTCATCAGTAGTTCAGGTGGGACTTCAGAGCTGCATCTTATTGACTCTAATTCTCATCATGATGCAGGGTATAGCTCTGAACTGCAGCCTCTGGGAGAAGATATGTGGACCAACTAAAGCCAACAGATCATCACCCTAGAACTGGAGTTAGGATGAGCTCCCCAGAACCTTTTGACTTAGAAATGTTAGATGTTTATGTAAAGTGGAGAACAAAATGGGCGATGGGCATCATAGGATCTGTGGAAGTCCTCTACAGAAAGATACTACAGAGTCAGGGCTGAAGTCCAGGCTGCTCAGCTCTGGTTCCCAAGTTTCACCACATTCTAGAAATGCAACTAAAATTCTGCTGGTATAGCTTTGCATTAAGACAATTCTGTCCTGAGTCTAAAGTGGTAGTAGCAAATTCAATGTTCCTTGGGCCAACACCAAGTCCACTTTTAAGCAACGTGAAGGAAGTGAAAAATCCTGCTGTCCAGGTGTGTGTGTGTGTGTATGTGTGTGTGTGTGTGAGAGAGAGAGAGTGCACGCTCATGCATGTATGTGCCTACGTGTGCAGATTTTTACACACCCAAGCCACAGAGCACACAGCCTTGTTTGCGTCTACACATGTGGGTAGCACAGTTCCATAATTAGAGTGGATGCTAATGCTCCATGATTGGAAAATGTCACCCTGTGTGACTAATTTGCCAGCAGGGCCTAATTGAAGTTCAGCATCATCTGAGGCTCCCGTACAGTCTTTCTTCTGAAGTGTGTGGGCAGGCGGTGGTGGCGGCGATGTGGTGGCTGGGAGCCCAGGCTGTGTAGAGAGGATGGCGATTTATGGCCCCTCATATCTCAGGAGCGCTAAAGGGTTGGGTGGAGCATCAGCTGTGGTTGAAATGTGGTTGGCCATAAAAGAAAAGTCTGGGGCCGGATTAACCCGTGTGGCAGGTGGTGCTGGATAAATGACTGGGCTTTCTCCAGGGAGGACTTTTTTGTTTTGAGTAGCAGAAGCTTTGTGCGGAGGCAAGCATCAGAGGATAGAGGGATCCTACGAGGGCAAGTCCTGGGGAGTTTGTTCCCTTGGCCTTTCTTCTGGGTTGTGGAATCCTTGAGGTTAAGGATGAGCATGTGTTTGTCGTATGTCCAGTGCCTGTTATCAGCTTTAGCACTACTGACGTCAAAGGAGAACTTATACTAAATTTTTGATCTGGGTCTCAGAGAGTGACGAAGAATGAGAGGAAGCCAGGAGAAGGGGTCATGAGGTGTTTGAAACCTGTGGCACGTATTTATTGAGCATCTTGAATGTAAATATATGGGCTAGATTCTTTGTACATGCGCCATATAGATTTTGTCCGTATGGAGATTACATTCTACTAGGATAAATAACAAATAAATATCTGGAGAAATAAGCCAATCCCTAAGTTGCAAATTTGAAACAGCATGATAAATTAAAAGGGCACTGTATTGGATAAGAACAGTAGAATGATCCTCTCTCTCTCTCTCTCTCTCTCTCTCTCTCTCTCTCTCCTCTCTCTCTCCCCCCAAAGTAGTCAAAATAGGCTTCTCCAAGGAGGAGGTACCAATCCATGAGCAGTGAAAAGGAGGCGCCTTGTGAAGAGCGATAGAAGTTCACCCCAGCATGAGAAGGACAGGTGCGGCAAGGGTGTGGCAGGAAGGCGGTGGATGAAGGTGAGGCTGTAAGGAAGGGCCACACTGTAGCCGCAGCCAGAGGGTCAAGAGGGATTGGCGTGATGCCGCAGAGGGGACAAGAGCTGCTCTGCGGAGGACTGTGCAGATTTCCTAATGAGTCACAAACAAGAGGTATTATTCTCTGGAGGTGATATGATCCCAGCCATGGAAAGTGGAGTAGAGAGTAGACATTTTAAGAATGAACCTGGGAACTCTGGTTAGGAGGCTTCTGGAGACATCAGAGATATTCCAGGGGCTTAAGGAGTGCAAAAGAGTAGCAGGGTTTTTCTTACAGATAGTTGGAGGGGGTGTTGCCCAGCACGGGGCAGCTAGAGGGCATGTCGATTCTGTTATGAACTTGACGTGTATGGCAGTGTGGAGTATGAATCCCAGGAAAGAAGAAATGGAGGAAGATCAATGTCTTGTTACTATGACCAAGGTTCAAAGGGACATGGCATACTGTAGCTGACCAGATGGCCATAGATCTGGGAAACGTGACACACAGGTTTGAGTATCCAAACTCTTTAGACCAGCAATGCCCCCAGGATTTTCAGTTTGGGGATTTTTAAAATATTTGCATATACATAATAAAATAGTTTGGCAATGGAATCCGGGTCTACACGTGGAATTCATTTATGTTTTATATCCTACATATCATTTTTATTATTCATATACATTTATGTGTATTATTTATATACATTCAATAATATATACAATTATATATTATTTATATACTATATATAAAATCTGAAAGGAATTGTATAAAATGCTTTTAGAGCACTTGTGTTTTGGTTGTGATCCATCCCATGAGGGCAGGTGTGGAATTTTCTACCTGGGACATCGTATTAACACTCAGGAAAGCTTTAGATCTGAGGGACTGGGGAGATGGCTCAGTAGGTAATGTGCTTGCTGAGCAGACATGAGAACCTGAGCTCAAATAAAAGACTGGGCAGGAGAGCACGTGCCTGTGATTCTGGGGCTGGGAATGAAGGCAAAAGGACCATGGGAGGTTCACTGGCCAGCAAGCCTGAGCAATGAGTGAGCTCCAGTTTTGGTGGGAGACCCTGCCTCAAAAGCGAAGGTGGAGAGCAAGAGAGGAAGATGCTCTCTAGCCTCCCTGTGTGCATGCATAGGCATGCTTACCTGCAGACACGTGTACAGACACCACGTACAGAGATGTGCGTGTGAACACACATATAAATACCAAATTTCAGATTTCATAGCATTTTTATTTTCACATTAGGTATACTCAAGCTGAAGAAGACCATGCTGACACTGTTTAACATGGAGAAACATACTGTGCAACAAAGAACCTTTTAACACGGGGTGGCTGCCACCTAGAAAAGGGAATGCATCTTCAGAAGATGCTGAACTCATGGGGCTGACAGTTGAAGCACCATGTGTAGAAGCAGCGTGTTTGCAGTCATAATGCCCCAATAAGACAGGCTTTACATAAACAGTGTTCATTCTTTGCCTCCCATAGCCTATGAAAAGAACAAGGTGAATTTATACTAAGACCAGATGAATCAGTTAGCTTTTCTGTTGCTGTGACAGAATGCTGGAGATGAACGATATTCATGGAGGAAACGTGGCTTTTGCCTAATGGCTTTAGGTGTTTCAGTCCATAGTCACTCGGCTCGATCACTTGGGGTCTGTGGCAAAAACCCCTGTGGCTCCATCACTTAGGGTCAGTAGGGTCTGTGGTGGAGAGGGGAATAGAACAAAGAACCATCACTTTGTGGTGGCCTGGAAGTAGAGGGTGTGGGATGTAGGGTGAGGGAAAAGAATAAGAAAAAGAAAGAAGAGAAGGAAGAGGAGGAGGTGGTGGTCATGGCCGCTGCAGTGGTGACAGTGGAGGTCCTGATGTGACTGGCTTTACAAAGACGAGTTCTCTGTAAGCTAACTTCCTCCAACTTGGCCCTACCAGCAGCTCCCGGTAGTGCCATCTGCTGGGAGGATTTATCACTCCAAACACATGAGCGTTTGTGAGACCTTTGACACATAAACCATAACAGCGTGTTTAGGGAGGGCTTCTTTAGAACAGAGCCCTTGTGATATACTCAAAGTGTACTTCGGGGATTGCCAGGTGTCTCAAATGGCTTATGCTGTTCCAACATTGGGGAATAAGAAGACACTCATGGGAATAAGGGGAAGGACAAGCTGGGGACAGTCTTTGGAAACAGATCAGTCTCTCGACCTTTCCATCTTTTAAGATGAAATTTTTTTAAAAAAATCATTGGAAAAAAAAGCTTTTGTATTGGGGATGACTCAAGAAGCAGGTAACGTGCTTGTTGGACAAGTATGAGGACCAGAGTTTGGATCCTCAGAACCCATGTAAAAGTCATGTAAACACATAAACCCAGCATGCCCAAGGTAGACACAGGGACTCTTCAGAGCAAACTGGATCACCAGACTAGATGAAAGGGTTTAATTCAGATCTAGTGCAAAAGGCTTTGTCTGCCTCAGGATGTGAGATGGATGAGATGGAGAAAGACACCCACTGTCAATCTTGGGTCTTCTTGTGCACACATACACACACACACACACATACACACCAAACAGAGCTTCTAACTGAAGAAATAGAGCAAAACCAAACTAATCTCATCTCGAACTTTCCCACACACAGAGAATTCAGAATTCAATTCCCTTTAACTCTCTTCCCCCCACAGTGTATGTACATGTGTGTATGTGTATATGTGTGGTGTTTATATTTGTGTATGTGTGTATATGTGTTGGCAGAGGCCACTCGTTTGTTTCCTGGTCACCCAGACCCAAAATAATCACACAGAAAACTTTATTAAGTGCAACACTGCTTGACCAATGACTCTAGCATATTCCTAGCTAGCTCTTACATCTTAAATTAACCCATTTCTATTATTTTGTATTTTATCACTAGGCTTGTGGCCTCCCAGTAAGGTTCTGGCTGGTGGTTAGCATCATTCTCCTTCAGTGGCTCCATGGCGTCTCTTTGACTCTGTCTACTCTCTCCTCTTCTAACTCCTTGGAATTTCAGCCTTGCCCTATTCTGCCTTGCAATAGGCTCAAAGTCTGGGCACAAAAGCGTGTGTGCACAGACACCAGAGTGTGAT
The DNA here is from genome assembly GCF_018167655.1 of Microtus oregoni. Lineage (NCBI taxonomy): Eukaryota > Metazoa > Chordata > Mammalia > Rodentia > Cricetidae > Microtus > Microtus oregoni. The sequence goes on from NW_024543085.1 coordinate 27,236,748, forward strand.
GTCAGGTGTCTTCCCCGACTGCCCTTCACTGCACATCTATTTTTAAATTTTATCATAGATTTATTTTTATGTCTGTAATTGTTTTGCCCGCTCATATATATGTACCACATTCATCCTGGTACCCTTGGAGGTTGGAAGAGAATGTCAGAACCCCTGAAACTGGAGTTGTGGATGGTTGGGAGCCACTATGTGGCTGCTGGTGGGAACTGAACCTGGGGCCTCTCCAAGAGCAAAAGGTACCTCACCTGCTGAGCCCTCTCTCAATGTTTAGGGAAAGGATCTCACTGAAGTGGGAGTTTACCAATTTGGCTGGGAAGTGAGCTTCAGGGCCCTACCTGATTCTCCCATGTGGGATCTGGGGATTCAAACTCAGTTTCTCTTGCTTCTGTGGCAGGCATTTCATCTCCTTGACCATCTCACGATCCCTCACTCCCTTAACTCTTAATGTTTCCTTAATTCAGAGCCCAAGCTGGAGCTCCAAACTAAACTAAAATAAATGAAAACACAAAAGATGTTCAAAAAATCCATCATCCATTATTTCCACCCTCAGCAGCTCCACCCCCAGCCAGCTCCTCCCTCATCCCCCCCCCCTGGATTAATTCAGGAGGGGAAGTTATAAGCTGACTCCAGGTTAATAATGTACTCAGCAACATTATTATTCCATTTCCTCTGATTCTTTTCTGCCTGAGCCCACCCAGCTGTCACCCCCACCTCTTGTTCTTTATGCCAATTCCTGTATCACTTTCAGACCATTCTTCTGCATTCGATTTCCCTACCTCCTAATATTTAATTTGAATTCAAAGCCCCCCACCCCCCACCCCCAGTAAATCCTCAGACAACACAGCAAGGCTTCCCCTCCACCTCCCCTCAGTTTTATTATTAGAGGGTCAGATTAGCATCTGACAAGCCTGCTGAATTGACTGTATTCTGCTTGGGTTTCAAAACCTAAGGCAGATTATTGTCCCGGTTATAAATATAAAGGACATTTTAATTTTCTAGGCGCCAAGAACAGACACCTCAGCCGTTGTCAGAATGGAAGAGGACCCCAGGGCTCCCAGTGAATTTCCAGCAGATCCCTGGGTTAGTTAGCTTTCTCCCTCCCTGCCCATTCTTCTCCGGAATGAGGCGGGGGTAGCAAGACAGGGAGAATGAAGGGGACAAGACAGGAGAGGAGCCCCTCACCCCAGAGTCTGGATAAAGCTTCTTGCCAGCTGGTGTTGAAAAATTCAAGTGTAACCAATTGCCCTTGCTCTGGAGGTCCATGACATAGAGACGATACTGTTTTCTCAGGGAAAGATTTTGCAATAGGAGTATTAAAATTGTAATAGCCCATGCTCAAGGCCCTTAATCTGTTTCCTAGATGTTGTCCTGGAATGTCTGTCACAAGCAAGACCGTTGACTTTGTTGACAGGGAAAGCATCTTGTGACCTGGGGCTCTACCTTATCAGCTGTCAGGCTCCTCAAGTCTCCTCAGGAGCCTCCCTACTACTAGGAAATGGGAACAAGAGAGTCCCAAGGTATGGGGGAACCAAGGAAAACAAAAATGTCATGTGTCCCAGTGGAACCAGAAGCAGTCAACACTAGGGGGCTCACAGGAGCTGAATCTCAAAAGCCCAGACCAGTGGACATCCTGGTTCCACCACCCCACCACAATCCCTCAGGAACTTTGGAGGGTGATTTTTGTTTTTGCTTTGCTTATTTTTGTCCCCACCCCAACCCCAGTGGACTTTCCTGAACCTACAGGTTTTTCACCTGACCTATTTTCACTGACCAATCAGATTACCCTATATATTTTTTAATCAACTGAGGAGATTTACCCCCAGCTAAATGCCTAATTTATATTTGAGCTGGATCAATTTGGCTGATTTCCCAGGATATAAAACTCCCCCTTTAAAACTGTAGGTGACAACCCATCTTCCAGACCCCTTCCCTGCTGTAGGGAGAGGTTGTCACTTTGTGTCTTCTGCCAAGCACTGAGTGTTTGCTTTCCGTTGTCTTTGCTCATCATTCTTCACGATCATGAGACAAGGAACCTCAACTGTGACCCAGGAAATGGGTAACATTATTGTCAGGTCCATTTCCTGCTGTGGGATAATGGTCTTGAACCCTGTGAAGATTTGTCACTCAAACTGGTTTAATAAAATGCTGGTTAGCCAGGCAGGAAGCTGTGATGGAGCAGCCAGACTAGAAGAATTCTGGGAAGGAGAAAGGCCCAGTCTGCAGCCCTTAGCCAGATGCAGAGGAAGCAAGATGAGAATGTCTCACTGAGTAACATACCAAGCCACTTGGCTAAACATAGAAAAGAATTATGGGTTAATTTAAGTTGTAAGAACTAGTTAACAATAAGCCTAAGTTAATAGGCCAACCAGTTTATAATTAACATAAGCCTCTGTGTGTTTTTTTTGGGGGGGGACTGAACTGCTGGGGGACTGGGCAGGACAGAAACTTCCATTTGCAATTTTCCCCAAATTCCAAAAGGCAGAAGGGACACGTGGCTATCTTTGGTGCCTAGTAGCACACCAAAGCACATGCTAGACTCCAGGCTCCCTCGTCATCACAAGTACCTGTTACACATTTCAAAGTCCATGTTGGCATCCTAGCTCTTCTCAACTCCTCCCCTCCCCTAAACTCCCTTCAGGTCATGGGCGTCCCTCCCCCCAGCCACTCATTCTCCTTGTAACCCTGCTACTTCAGCAGTGCTCACTCATTTTGTTTTCCTCTTTCTGTTTCTCTCCCCCCCTTTTTGTCTCTCTCTCACTTTCTCTCTAACCCCCCCCCCCCCAACTTTGACCCTGCTTCTCTCCTGGCCTGGTCCGGTCTGCTGGCCATGTTCAGTCTACTACTTTCTCTGCTCTGGACTCTTCCAGATGCCTCTGGCTGTACTCTTCCTCATATTTTCAATACCACCCCCAACCATAATACCATGGAGTGGTCATGTCTTCAGTTTATACAGTTATGATCTCTCTTAGCAACCCATTGAAGACACAACCACTGAATCCCTGAGTCATACATATGCAGACTGTAAAGACAACAAAGCACTGCCTCTTGAGGAGCTCACACCAACTTGCCTGTGTCACCCTTTCCTGGAACAGCATCTCCTTAATCTATGTTTCTCTTAACTTATGTTTAAATCTTCCTTTTTAACCCATGTTAAAATCTCTTAAGAAATTGCAATTCTGTTTCATATCAGCTTATCCTAAAATTCTTTTCTGCAGCCAAGTAGACTCCAAGCTTCACTCAAGAAGAGCTGAGGTGACAATGTGCCTGCCTCTGCCACTGGGCAACCCCTCTCTATAAGAAGCACCATTCCTGGCCTGGCAGTGGTGGCACACACCTTTAATTCCAGCACTTGGGAGGCAGAGGTAGGTGGATCTCTGTGAGTTCAAGACCAACCTGAAAGAGCTAGTTCCAGGACAGCTAAAGCTGTTAACACAGAGAAACCCTATCTCAAAAAAACAAAAACAAACAAACAAACAGACAAAGAAGCACTATTCCTATGAGGCTAGGGGAGCCCTGGCTCTATTCAGGCCAGGCAAGTCCCTCATGCTTGTGACAGCTGATACTAACCCGCAAAGAGATGGGACATATTAGTATTTAAGGAAGGACATAGGGGAAGACAAAGATGGTATCCTCACAGCTCCTGAAGTTTCTCATAGCCCCTCCTAACTTGTTTGCACTTAGAGGACCCAAGAAACAGGTATTTGATCTTCTCACGCACAGGGATGGGTGTCTAGTAAGACAAACCTCAGGTCCTTGAATGCAACAGTTTCCAGGCACCCTCGACTATCAGCCCATTGACATATCTGAATGATAGTAGGTTTCTTGGACTATGGCCTGGCCATTCCTTGGACATGAGGTCCCTCAGAGGTGTCCCACTCTGGAAGTATCCAGCTGTGTATTTTTTCTCTGGAAAGCCAGTGGCAGAAGCCATTGGGTTTGTAGTAATGGTAGCCATATTCCCCCATGATGCCCTTTCACCTTCTCTCTGTTTAGCTTTCCTTATTCTAGGCTAAACGTGCACCTTGATGGCAAGGGCTATGTCTTGTACCACTTTGTAGCTAATAATAGCAGGAAGGCCTATCCTCTTGCCCATGTAAGTTGAGAGGGTGGGGTTTCCTATAGACCTCGGTAGCCACCTTGCCTCTAGTGTGAGTGGTTGTGTGAGCACCAGTAGGTCTGTTCATTTTCCATGGCTATGAAGGGTCACTATAGACCACAGTTCCCGGGACTGGAGAGGAACAGAAATGCATTCTCCCGAGTCTGGAGGATAGATGTCCTAGATCATCATCAAGGTTGGTTCCTGTATATTCACAGCCTTTCTCATACTTCTAGTGACTGCTGGTTGTCCTTGGCATTCCATGCTGGTTGACTAAAGTGTCCCTCTTATCACTGCATCCCTTGACATTCTTTCATATGTTTCTGTGTGCCTGTGTCTGCACATGGCTTCCTTGGAAGAATACTACTCCTTGGACTTAGGACCACCCATCTCCAATTTGATTTGATTATTTCTACTAAGCCCTTATTTCTAAACAAAGCCTCACAGTTAGGTCTTGGTTAAGATGTTGTCTTAGGCAGGATTTCTACTGCTGTAAAGAAATACCATGACCATGGCAAGTCTTAAAAAGTAAAACATTTAATTGGGAGACTTACAGTTTTGGAAGTTTAGTCCATTATCATCATGGCAGGACATCACAGCATGCAGACAGACATGGTGCTGGAGAAGGAGCTGAGAGTAGAGAAGGAGCTACATCTTGATCCCATAGGCAACAGGAAGTGGTCTGAGTGTCACATTAAGTGAAGCTTGAGCAAAGGAGACCTTAAAGTCTACCCTGACAGTGACCTGCCTCCAACAAAGCCACACTTCCTAATAATGTCACTCCCTATGAGCTTATGAGGGCGGCCAGTTATGTTCAAACCACCACAGATGTTAATAGATATTTTTATTTATCCATTTACTTAAAAATTTAAAAGAGCTTTAATTTATTTTTATTTATTTGAGAGTTTGCCTGAATCTGTGCATCACATAGATAGAAGTAACACAGCAGCCAGAAGAGGATGTCAGATCCCCTGGACTTAGACTTAACCATTGTGAGCTGCAATGTGGGTGCTGGGGATTGAGCCCAGACCTCTGTAAGAGTAGCCAGTGCTCTTTGTAGCTGAGTCATCTCTCCAACCCCTTAACATACCTTCTTAAAGCAGACAGTTCACTCTGTAAAAGAAAGTCACTGAACTTATCAAACACCATCACAGCCTATGAGAAGCTTAATACAGTAAAGAGGAAGTATATGCAGAGAAAGGAGCTTAGACCCCAACCCTAAAGAGTAGACACTGTGTCTCTTCACTTCCTGTGCCTCAGTTTCCTATCTGTCTGTTCGATAAACTTAGATACATTTTGGATTTAGCCATTCTCCTGCTTCAAGGAGAAAGACAAAGGGGAAAAAAATCAAAAGAAAACAAGGACCAGGAAGAATAAAGGAACAAAGGAGAAGAGCTGTAAGAAGGAAAAAGAACAAAGAGAAAACCACCGGCAAGCAAAGGAGTATGTGGGGCACCAGGTGGGAACCAAGTCTGGGTCTCTCTGTCTCTGTCTTTCTCTCTGCCTCTCTGTGGTATTTAACCTTGTTTGCTCATAATCTGGCTGCAAATAAATATAGCTTCATAATAAGCAGCAGAACATTCCCTCTGGTTGCATACAAACTCCTGCTTTACAAACCATCATCTCCTGAGGCTATTAATTTAGAACAATATTGGGAAAAGGACTGCCAAGGCACGACCTGTCAGAGGTGTTCTCTCTCTCTTCCTCATGTGTATGTGTGTGTGTGTGTGTGTGTGTGTGTGTGTGTGTGTGTGAGAGAGAGAGAGAGAGAGAGAGAGAGAGAGAGAGAGAGAGGCTTGTTTCGTCTACTCCTTTAAAGAATGCAGCCTGTGGGCAGAAGTGAGGTCAGACAGCCTGCAGGCAGAAGAAGTATTTTTCAGGTCTGTAGCCCCAGCGTGTTGTCTTCAGTTGCCTTCTTCACAGTCCGCCAGAAAAGCCACAGGACCTTGGTGTATCATATGCGCTGTCAGTACTTTCAGGCCAAGGGATGGCAGCACCCGTCCGAAGCTCAGTGTCCCACGTAGTCAACAGTCAAGGTCACTTGGACATCTCTTGATTTTTCTGTTGCTTGCTCTCTAAAGTATGAGTCCTTGTGTTGAGGTTTCCCCCAGTGAAACCAACCACCACATTTAACAAAGCCGCAGTGCGGGCTCCTTTAACTGTGGCTGTCAAATCCTGGGCACCAAGTTGTACTCTCTCAACTCTAATGTGCCACCGTGCACCCTGCGGAATTATGTGGTGACGGCCTTCCCACGGCTGTTGGTGTGCAATGTTAATAAGAACAAAGAAAAAAGCCAACATGTCTACCTATTACATTACATATTTAGATTAACAGTGAGGTTTTAGCTTAAGTATATCCTGAGTAGTGCATGGACTCACTTGGACTAAAAAAAAAAAAATTGTTCATTGTTCTTTTAAAGTTAAAGTGAACTGGGTCCAGCAATTTTTTGGTGAGTCCATCAACAGGGGAAGCCAAAGATGATGTCTTCTGTTTTCTGGGTCCTGGGATTTGACAGCTGTGTGACCTTCTCTTCCCCATCTCGGGACATTTTCAAAGGAAACTAATAGCTCCCCCTGTTGGTTGTCAGTCCCCTCCATATAGAAGGGGCCAAATAAATGCCACAGATGAATAAAGATCCAGACTGGCCTCTGGGAATATGGCTCTCTGCACTGTGATCTGTCAGCCGAGCTCGATGCCCCGGTTTGGAACGTGCATCTTGTCACAGATGTTTATCTTCTGCCATTAGAGATGGAACAGTGAAACGTGAAATCCATCAAAGTAGCAAACATTCCAGCAATCACACTTCTAAGACTCTGCCTCAAGTAAATAATGAGAGATGTAGACGGAGATTTATGTACAAGGAAACCCATCCCAGGGCTGTTCATAACAGTGAAGCCCTGGAGACTCCCTAAGAGTCCAGTAATGAGAGAATAGCAAATGATGGGACATTCTCAGAGTGGAATATTATGTGACAACTAAAAATGGTGGCTGTAGAAAAATGTTTTATGACATTCCAGTGTTGATAAGACAGAGAATAAGAAAGCAGGATGCATGGGAGGACGATCTTACAAAAGGTCTAGAAGGAAGAGCACCGTCTTACTTGGCAGCTCTGCCTATGGGACTGAATGCAGCTCCTTTAAGAATCTTCCAGTGTCATAGTCCATGGTGGAAGTCAGCATGTGTCTGCAGTTTGGTTCCCCTTTTCTTTGGGGACATGGCCACTTGTAATTTCCCAGCACTGTCGTGGGATGTAGGGAGACAAGAGGGTCGAAAGCAGCCTCTTCGATCTTAAAGTTGTGTTTATGATGACTAGATGACAACATATCTGTGCGTACTTGTAAGTGACTTGGGCTCCTCACCGATTCCTCTACCCATGGTCCTGTCTTCTCTATCCTGCAAGGCTTCTGGTTAGCCTCCCAAGTCTCAGGATCTACCTTTGTTATCTCTTGACCATAATTCTGCTGTTGCCTAAGCCCCTACCACCACCCATCTCTGTCTGTCTGTCTGTCTGTCTGTCTGTCTGTCTCTCTGTCTCTCTGTCTCTGTGTGTGAATGCTGGTGCATGTGTGTCATGGCATGTCTGTTAAGGTCAGAGGAATATTTGCAGGAGTTGGCTCTGTCCTTTCCCTTACAGTAGTTTGAATGTAATTGACCCCCATAATCTCTTAGGGAGTAGCACTATTAGGAAGTGTAGCTTTGATGGAGTTGGTATGGCCTTGGAGGAATTGTGTCACTGTGGGGTTGAGCTTTGAGGTTTCCTATGCTCAGGATACTGCCCAGTGTCTCATCTACTTCCTGTTGCCTGCAAGATATAGAACTCTCAGCTCCTTCTCCAGCACCATGTCTGTTTGCACACTGCTAAGCTCTCTTGCCATGACAATAATGTACTGAACCTCTGAACTATAAGTGAGCACCACAATGAAATGTTTTCCTTATAAAAGCTGCCCTGGTCATTGTGTCTCTTCACAGCAATAGAAACCCTAACTAAGACATACCTTGCTTGAGACAGGGTCTCCTGTTGGTCGCTGCCTTACATGGCAAGCTAACTGGCCCATAAACTTCCAGGGATTCTCTGCATGGCAGGCTAGCTGGCTCATGAACTTCCAGGGATTCTCTAGTCTCTGTTTTCCAACTTGCCATAAGAGTGCTAGAATTACAGAAACATATTACCTCATCTGGCTTTCCTTGGGTTCTGGGGACTTGAACTCAAGTCCTTAAACTTGGGTAGCAATTACTTTACCCACTGAGCCATCTCTCTAGCCCAAGGCATTGATAAAACAACCTGTTGTGAATGGAGTTCTTTTTTATTTTCATGACACTACTAATAGTTGAACCTAAGGATTAGAAAGCATATAAGAAAAATATAACTATATACATAATTTTTCAAAAATTCAATTGCATCTATCTTTGAAGGAAGCAGTTTTTGAAGCCCTGTCCCCTTGCTGTACTGTTTCATTGCCATCTTGTATTAATGAGGCACTAATCACAGCCGATAATCCAATATTGATATATTATCATTAACTCGAGTCTCTAGCTGACATCAGGGTTTACTCCGTGTGGTTTGTCACCGTGTGTATAAAGAATGCTGTAGTCATCACAGGCTGAGACAGGGTTCGAGCTCAGCTGTACTAGGAATCTCCTGTGTTCTGCCTGTGATATCCCCCTCCTGTCCTCTGAAAGGAGAGCCTTTAAATTTGTTAAACTTATTTATTTTGCAGGTAGGACACACAAACTGCAGCATATGGATGGAGGTCAGAGGACAGCTTGCAGGAGTCCCTTATTTCCTTACCACGTGAGCCTTGGGGATCAGACTCAGGGTGGCAAGGTTGTCAGCAAGTAACATTATATATGTACTGAGCCGTCTCATCCATCCCTCAGGTTGACTTTGAAAATATACATTTATCAAGTGAACAAGGGCCAGGAAAACATGAAGAAATTATTGCTTTGAAAACTGTGACATTGGCAGCTATGGTGCTCATACCCCTCAGTGCTTGAGGGGCTGAGACCAGAAGATTACTACTGTGAATTTGAGGCCATCCTGGGCTACATAGTGAGTTATTGACTAGCCTGGGTTACAGAATGAGACCCTATCTTGAAAAAAAAGTGTGTGTGGTATCTGATTCGTGTTCCATGTGTCTTGAATAAAAACGGGGCCCTCATATTCCTTCACTTGGGCACCCCTCCAACTTCCCTTCATCCTTTATGATTTGATTAAGATGCAGAATCCTCTCTAAAGACTTCCTGTGCATCCAGGTGAGAAGCGGCTTCTTCTCTGGGTCTCCCAAACCTCCTGCTCACATGTTTCCATGGACTTGAAATAAATTCGTTCATGTTCTTGTCTCCTCCATAAATGTATCTAGGAGAGTTTCGGAGAAGGTCCATGTACTGTATGTATTAGTTTGAATGAAAATGACTTCCATAGGCCCATAAGGAGTGGCTTTGTTGGAAAGGATTAGGATGCATGGCCTTGTTGGATTGGTGTGGCCTTGTTGGAGGAAGTGTGTCACCAGGGGGGTGGGCTTTGGGGTTTCAGATGATCAAGCCAGGCCTGGCGTCGCTCTCTCTTCCTGCTGCCTACTGATCCAGGTGTAGAACTCTCAGCTCCTTCTCTAGCACCAGGACTGCCTGTATTCTGTCATGCTACCTGCCATGATGGTAATGGACTAAACCTCTGAATGTGAGCAGGTCCCAATTAAGTTCTTTATTAAGAGTTGTCATGGTCATGGTGTCTCTTCACGGCAATAGAACACCAAGGCACTATGCCTTTAAAAAATGTTGCTTAGCCAGGTGTGGTGGCACACACCTTTAATTCCAGCACTCAGGAGGCAGAGGCAAGTGGAATTCTCTGATTATGAGGCCAGCCTGGTCTACAGGGCAAGTTCCAGGACAGTCAGAGCTACATAGTGAGATGCTGTCTTGAAGATAAATAAATAAATAAATAAACATTTTTTGAGCACGAGTAAAATTGTTTGTTGATTGAAACAGTATCTGTGTCCCCAGATGATGGAGCCATTCAGCAGCTCTTTATCCAGCGCTTACAATGGGGTCCTATACTGTTCGAGGCACCAAAGAGACCCTGGTGGGAACAAAACAGAGAGGCTTTCAGGGAATTCTCATTCTTCTGGCGGGGGAATAAATAATAAACAGATAAGAGGACCTTAGAATGAAGCAGATCATATCATTCATTCAGTCATTCAACAAATACTCATTTAGCTTCTCCGACATGTGAGACATTGTTCTAGTTGCTAGGGAACAAAAATGAAGATCCTGCCTCCAAGGACACGGTGACAATAGAACGTGACTTGGTGGCTGTACTCTTAGACAGGATGGTCAAGGCGAGTATCTAAATCCAAACAGCTTGGGACTTTAAAATGAAGAATAAACAATTATTTTATAAACAACAGAGAAGAATCTCAGACACGGAAAGAGAGAATTGCTCCAAGCAGAAAAGACGAAAGGTGCAAAGGGGGGGGATGAGCCTGGCATGCGGGGCACACGGCTGGCCAGGACATCGGAGATAGTGAGAGGATAGAGTGGGGTCTCAGGAGCCTCTCGGGTGGGGCTGAAGATTTCACTTCATTTGATTTTGGTTGTGTGGGCAGGTACGAGTTCCTGCAGAATCGATGTGCTAACCTGTTCCTGGAACTTACTCCCCGAAATGTCTCAGACCATTTGTGTGTGAATGTGCGAAGCTCGGAAGTGTGTAAGTTGGTGTTTGCCAGTGGTCACCAGGCAAGAGGTCCATGAACAAGGCTTGCTGATCTGCCCTGGGCAGCCTACCAGACTAGGCAAGTGCCTGTATCTGGCATTGGAGCCAGAATGGAAGAGGCCTTGGGATGATGCCCGAGTGACCTCAAGCCCACTCTCACAGTCTGTGTCCAGCTCCGAGACTCCTCTCTGCCCCAGAAGGCCTTGGTGTGTCATGGCCCCTCAGTTGTTGGGTTGTGGGATGGGCCAGTACCCAGTGCAAGGATAGGCTGATTAGGTGGAAGGTCACACCTTTGACTGTCTGCTCTTTTGTTCTTAAACCAAAGAGGGAACTGGGCGAGAGTCAGCCAATAGTTCCTTTTCTCAAACACAACTGAATGGAGTTCTGTTAGGGCATCACATTCTTGTAGTCCTTTTAGGAGGTGGGCAGGCCAAAATGCCATCGAAGTGGGTACCCCTGGAAGGTTGAGTTGAGGAGTCATGGCCTAAGCCTCTGACTCAGGCTTTCCAGGATGCTCAGAGGCAGGAAGCCCCTGACTCCCTTGAACACATCCCTAGTTCCAGCTCTCAAGATCAGAAGGCTCAAGTACTTCCAAATGCTCCCAACCTTTCTTCCGAGCCCTTTCTAGGGCCCTTGACCACGACAGAGAAAAGAAGCATGGCTGGACCCCACGAGGGACGTTGAAACCTCTGTCACAGACACCCTGCTATTCCAGGCAAGTCCTGTCTGTCTCTGGGCCCGCACTTGCTCCTTGGGAATGCAAACTAGTGAGATGAAATGTCACCGCTGGCTTTGTGTGACACGAATCATTGATTTTATAGAGCTGGGGACATTGAGGCAGAGGCCTTTTGCTGTCTCAGAGAAAATTGCCTTTTAAATAGAAAATGGAATTGTAATTGCTTTGGGACTCCTGGCTCTGGGAGCAGGACTCTTCTGAGCTGGGGCTTGTCTAGCGAGTGTTCCCAGCTGTGCTGGGAGAGACTGGGACACACCCACTGCTTCGCCCCGCTTCTCCTTCTCCTCCCACTCTCTTTTGGATGCAAGCATTTCTTTTCCTCTTGGATCTTCTTTTCTCTGTGGCTGGCTCCTGCCACAAACACAAGAAGAGAGGACACATTTCACCAGAACTGAAAACTACAAGTTTTGAAGGAAGGTAGGATTTTTCTGGGGGGTGGGGGTGAGGGGTGAGTCCTTTTGTGTTTTCGTGCGGTTGTTGATCCCAGGAGACGAGATTGAAGCTGAGGTGGTAGAAGCTGGATTCCTGCTCATGGTATAAACAGGGAGACTACCTGGGTGTGGTGGCACACACTTAGCACTCAGAAGGCTGAAGCAGGAGGATTGCCATCAGCTCAAGGCTGCTAGAGCTCCATAAGAAGACCCTGCCCATCTCCCATGGAGTTCCTGTCCGAAATGACGTTAAAACCATTCACCAGAAAATACGGGGTACACCAGGGAATAGTTCACCGCCTCCAAGAAGCCCTGCACAGGTGCTGATGGTAGTTGGGGGCCCCTGGACAGCCTAGCCTTTGCCTCCAGGGTTCTTTCCTTGGAGTCTAGCAACTGGGACCTGATAGGCAGTGGAGAACATACCCATCTCCTCCAGAGGAGGGCGCCAGCGGACCCCAGCCGCAGGTCAGCTTCTTTCAAAGGGAGCAGAGTTGTGTGGTTCCCATCTGTTCAGAGGCTTACGTGCCAGGGTGAGTCACATGACATAATACCCCTAAAATGGTATAAAACAGAGCCAATTCTATTTCTCACTCATATCACAGTCCGGTGAAATACGAAAAGGGTGGAGTAAATGCGACTCCCCAAAGCCACCCAGGGAGTGGAGACCTTCCTGTTCGTGATCTCACCCTCCCTAGTCCTCAGAGTTTTCTATTCAGCTCAGAAACGGAGAACACAGGTGTGGAAGGTCGCTTTAATGGTGGCCCAGAAAGCGAAAAACTTGTCTTTGGTAAGGATTGGCGCTCTGCCCACCTTAGGGCTGTTTCTGAGCACGAAGCAGAGGGCTCCTGGACCCAGGCTCACGCTGGGTTAGGTACCACGCGCTGTTTACATAAAGGCAATGTCTGGGTGTGACCCTAGTGCGTGAGTTTGAAAGCACCATCCAGGATAGCAGTGTCTGATGTGTAAAGTCAAACGCATTTCTCAACCAGAGACATCGGTATAGATCTGAGCTCCAGTAATGAGCTCTGAAGACTTTGAATAAGAAGCCGGTTTCCAGGTGACCATTAGAGAATCGTTAAAGGGATGGTTTTCTCCAATTTCCTGGGGTTGTTGGGTGGTTAGAAGAAATAAAACAGCTAGGGTGGTTGGGGCAGAGGGGACAAGAGACAAATAGCATCAGAGTTCTTGTTTGGTTTCCGTAGAGCCCTGTTAGAAACGTTGGTCTTTTGTTCCGTTCACTAATGAGTTTGGGGATTCCAGCTCCTTAACACACGGTAAGTAACTGGGCATAGTGGCACACACCTGTCATCCCAGCACTTAGGAGGTAGAGGCAGGGGGATGAGGTCTTCATGTACAGCTCTGGCTACATAGAAGAGAGCTTGAAAGCAGCTTGGGTTACATAAGACCTTTCTTACAAACACACACACACACACACACACACACACACACACTACACACACTTCTCAAAAACCTGAAGAAGACATAATATGCCAGTTTCTTGTCGATGGCAGCACTCCATTAACTGGAATAAAAATCCCAGAACCATATCAAAGCAGGAGCAGAGTTAATCAGACCCAAACTCAGGAGACGCTAGTCACTTCCATGAACTATGTGAATGTTTATTACTTATTTATTATTTGTTTATCGATGCTGGGAATTGAGTTCGGGGCCTCGCACTGGCTAAGCACAGGGCCACACCCCTGAGCTATACCGCTGTACTCCTTACCCTTAATATTTGAGTTTTGGAACATCTGCCAGTTTAGGTTAGAAAAATAAAAAGAATAGGATGCTCACGTAAGTGTCACTGCCTGATTTCTGATTTAAGAAAGATTTTTTTTTTTTTTTTTTTTGGACAGGGATGTGGACTGTAGTCAGGGCATAATCCAGAGATGTCATAGATTTGTTGGGGGTGCCTAGACCAGACCACCAAGCCAAGAGGCCTGGCTCATCCTCTCTGTCACCATCTATGAAAACTGCTTTGGGACTTTGGAAGTCCACCTGTGCCAGGATGAAGAGAGAGGTGTCCGCTCTGAGGATGCAGCCGATTGTCCATGCTTCCCACAGGTAAGCACACATCTCTCGGGAGGGCGGGAGCTAAGAGGTCCCAAGAGGATGAGAATGAAAGGATTTCATTAGCTACAGGCTGTTTCTAAGAATCGGGACTGACCCTGCAGAGCCCCAGGCTGGGACCTCTGAGAGCAGAATGGAGTCTCCCTTCCTGCCCTCTTCTCTTTAAAGAAATACACTGCAAAGACAGTTTTCGAAGACAGAGTAAGGCGAAGGTTTCCTTTGGCCGTAGGAGCTTTGGGACATGGGGAAATGCTGCGTCCACTTCTTGGAGTCCACATGTCTTAGCTGACAGACTGGTTGCGGGATCCTTGGGCTGACCACACAGCCAACTCTCTTTCAGTGGCCCTGGCTCCTACTGGGTGCTGTCCTGTGCAAAGCCCGCCTGTTCACCTGCTTAATGCAAATCTTTTATTTGTTTTAAAGGCTACTCTGCCAATTATAATAATAGAGCAACATTAGATATTGATGTCTCTCTAATTTGCAAGATGGTTTGTTTTATTATTATTAAATACTATTGTTATTTTGAGGCAGAGTCTTTCTATGGACCCCTGGCTGGCCTGGGATTCTGTGTAGATCACTCTGGCCTCAAGCTTGCAGTGATATTTCTGCCCACCTCTCCCCAGTGCTGGGAAAACAGGCGTGCGCCACCATACCATGCTCTCCCAGTTTGCCTTTAATTAATGCCTGATATAGCTCTGGGGCGGTGGCAAGCACAGGGTCTGGGACCAGGAGTCAGAGCCACTGAAATGGGAGAAGCACTCAGTAGAACAGCTATTTTATTTTCAAAGCAGACTTCCAGGAGAAAGGACGAAGCACAAAGCTGCAGGAAGCGCATCCATTCTGGAATCTTTCAAAGCTCTTGCCGACATCAATGACATTTGGAAAGTGCTGAGCAGAACTTGGAACTTACAGGACTCTGCAGCACTAATAAGGATGATGAGGGGTGGTATTTATAGACACCCGATGTCAAAGAGCAGCTAGTACAGGTATTTATTTTTAAATGCTGCTTGTTTATTCAGTCAAGCAGGGACCTTAAGGTGACAGGAATCATTCTCCCTTTGAACACACGTGGAAACCGAGTCACAGTAAGCAGGTGGAGTGGCGTCATCAAAGGCTTAGACTCCGCCTGACAGTAGTACCATGGCTTGTAGAGGCTGTTCTTGGCAAGTCTGTGCCTCAACTTTCTGGGGTTCCTCTCCATGTCCTCTTGTCTCCACATGTGACTAAAGGGAGCTCAGATCATGAAAACACACATCCAGAATAATCTCTGTCAACCCATCCTGTGTGCAGAATTTGACCTCAAGGCTGATACAAAACCTCCTTCAAGCCCGGACCATCTGGCTCTTATTTCCATTCCGAGTTCTATCCTCCACCCTTCCAGAGCTTTGGGTTCTAGATAGCTGCATAGTTCACTGGACTGGGCTCATCTCTAGGAGGACATGAGACTCCCAGCCACGGCATCAAGCAGGGTGTCTACTGATTTTAGTTTGAAGGTCAATTCAATGTCATTACATGGTGTCTTAGTTACTATTGCTTTGATTAAACACCCCACCAAAAGCAAGTTGGGGAGGAATGGGTTTATTTGACATATGCTTTCATAACATTGTTCATTATTGAAGAAAGTCAGGACAGGAACTCAAAACAGGGCGGGACACTGGAGTCAGGAGCTGATGCAGAGGCTGTGGAGTGGTGCTGGTTACTGGTTTGTTACCCATGGTTTCCTCGGCCTATTTTCTTATAGAACCCTGGACCACCCAGCCCAGGAACAGCACTGCCCACCATGTCCTGGGCCCTCCCCCATCAATCACTGATTAAGAAAATGCTCTACAGGTCTGCCTATAGGCCAGTTTTATTGAGGCGTTTCTCAATTGAGGCTTTGTCCTCTCCAGGAACTCTAGATTACGTCAAGTTGACATAAAAGTAGTCAGCACACTGGCTTGGTTGCTGTAGAAAGTCGATACAGGACTTCCTCTGAACATCTAGCTTTAAGGACTTCCCACCGTGGTTTCCGGGGCACCAGCATCAGCATCCACTGATGGCCGGTGAGAAATTCAAACTCCCAGGGTGCATCCCAGACCTCTCGTATCATCTGTTATAGGGACAAGGGTTAGCTGTTGGGTTTCAACGCTCTCCAGGGGATTCTGGTTACAGTTTGAGATACCTGCTCTAAGTAACGTCACCTTCAGGCTTGTGAGGATTGGGTGGGACTTCAGATGAACACAGACATAGTTTACAGCCACATGGGTGAGGGGGATTATCACGTGACAGGATGGCCCCGGTTCTGAGCTCCCTTATGCTGAGGTTTGGGTGGGAGTGGTGTACGAAGCCAGTGCACACTGTTATTTCAGTCTTGTTACTCAGTATGAGGATCTCAGTTGCTGGGGTGAAACCATCTAGAGAAGCGTAAGCCCAGGGATACCGGCTAAAATGACAGTGGGTTGGGACTCAGTCACCAAGGGCAGTACCTGGATTCTGCTGTCTAGAGTGGAATGGCTGTTCATTCTTAGATCTCCTTCTGCATCAGGGACCCCTAGCCTTGTATTTGCTGGCCTTGTTACAGTAGGGCCTGTGAATCTGCACACATTTAGTCCAAGTTTGGATTAGAGAAAATTACATTGGAAAATCAGTGTGAGCAGGGGTAGGGACACCAAGGGCTCAGATCTGTTGCCCATCTTTTCTTCCAGAGAGGGATTCAGCTGTTCTCAATCTCCAGACAATTTGTGGGAGATTTGCCAGCCTCTTCCACTGGATAAAGCAATCGCAGCAGCTACGGCTCTCTAAGGAGACCGCAATCACCTTGTTGGGTGCTGCCAAGGCCTCTGGAGAAGAGGTGGGAACCTGTGTGTGTGTGTGTGTGTGTGTGTGTGTGTGTGTATGTGTGTGTGTGTAAGCTCATGTGTGTACTCATGGGCATATGTGTACATACTTACAGATGAGCATGAATGTGTTCATGAGTGTGTGTGTGTGTGTACATATTTGAGGGGAGAAGTGCAACCGTTCCTTTGCAGAAGAGAAGAATGTGCAAGAGGACAAAGCCAGCCCACCAAGAATAAGGAAACTGATTGATTACAAGTGTAGTTTTCTGCTCTCCTGTGGAGGGCAGACTGTGATCTTCCTGGACCCAGGTTTCTCCTGCACGGAACCAGGTTCTGTTTAAAGATGTGGGTCAGGGCTGAGAGGTACTTAGGGATCCCACAGTCTAACACATTGCACAGAGGAGGCATTGGGCAGGACTCACAATGAACCCAATAACTGAGGTATCTCTGGACAAGTGATGTTCTTAGGAGGCCTATGTGCCAAAGCCAAGAAGCCAGCTTCAGAATATTTATAACCACGTTTTATTTGAAGAATAAGTCTCTGGATTTTTTCTTCACTCCCTCTGTTTTCCTTCCTTTGGTGCTTCTCCCTCCCTCCCTCCTTCCCTTCCTCCTTTCTTTCATCTTTTCTCCCCTCCTTCCCTTCCTCCTTTCTCCATCTTTTCTCCCCTCCTTCATTCCCTCTCTTTCATCCCTTCTCCCCCTCCCTTTTGAGACAAGATTTCATTGTCCCAGACTGGCCTCAAATCTACTGTGTAGCAAAGCATGACTTCAAATTTGTGAGCCTCCTGCCTCTGCCCCTAGAGTGGTGGGATTCTAGCCATGTGCTGTGAGCCTCCTGCCTCTGCCCCTAGAGTGGTGGGATTCTAGCCATGTGCTGTGAGCCTCCTGCCTCTGCCCCTAGAGTGGTGGCATTCTAGCCATGTGCTGTGAGCCTCCTGCCTCTGCCCCTAGAGTGGTGGCATTCTAGCCATGTGCTGTGAGCCTCCTGCCTCTGCCCCTAGAGTGGTGGCATTCTAGCCATGTGCTGTGAGCCTCCTGCCTCTGCCCCTAGAGTGGTGGCATTCTAGCCATGTGCTGTCGTGACCATCTGGATTTCTCTATAATAAACAGGCCCAACTCCAGCAGATTAACTTAATCTATGATTGTACTAAAAACCTCATAGTGATGAATTTACAGCGTGATTTTGGTGCTAATTACTTTACAGTGGCTATTCTGTTTAATGTCATCACACTGGGTGGCAGATACCAGTCGCATCCCCATCTTGTAGATGAGGAAACTGAGGTTTTCTTCCAGATGTTTGCTGCAGGTTCCCAGCTTTTACTAAAGCTTACCTGTTCCTTGTTGTTCCAAATCTCTGAAGAGCCAGGATGAAGGTGAGGGTTCTAAGACTGCCTTAGAGTGATGGAACTCAAACAGGAAGTGAATGTCACAGCCAAGAGCAGAGCCTAGGAGATCAATCCAATGTCAGGCCACAGGTCACACTCACCCCTGCCCCCACCACATGCCAGTGTATCCCTCTGTACTTCATTCACTATAGAGAATTTCATCTTGCTATTGTGTTGTACCAAGTGTCTAAATTGACTGGTACTGAAGTCTAGAAGCATCCCAGGGAGTTTCTGCAGCACACACACCTTCTGAAGCTGTTGGTAGGAAGGCAAGCCTCTGTCAGTTGATGGATGTTGCAATTTTTTAAGATGGAAAAGAAAAGGCTATTGGGAAGGGATTTCTTTTTTTTTTTAACGGTAAATGATCTTTTGAGTCAGTACCCTGTGGTAAGGTAAAAAGCTGCAAAACGATGTTTCCTCCTGAAGTGCCAGCTCGCAGTAACTCACTCACATGCCGAGAGCAAGGAAACAAAACAGAGCTGATGTCTCCTGCTATAGGAAGTGCTTTTGTTACTGTTTTACCCAAATTTATGTAACTAGCTTTCATTAAGATCTGGCTGGCTGCTGTGATGCATAAAATATCTGAAGAGCTGAGATGGAACCAGCAGTTGAAGACGCTTGGTTGTGGCTGAAATGTAGCCCCAGCTGGGAGACTGGCATCCTTGCTGGATGTCCCAACCTCCCCAAGAGTCTGTGCTAGGCCCTGGGCACTCAGGATGGGCAAAGACATCTAATAGTGGCCCTGGATCTTGGTGGGGAGTAGTTGGAGCCAGTGGTGGTCCCTTTACTCATGGAATTTGAGCTGGACCAGTCTGGATCCGGGCACCACCTACTAGCTAGTTCTGGGTCCTCATCACCTTTTCCCCAAACTCAACATTCTCAGCTCAGGGCATTTCCGCTACCTGGAATTCTTTTCCCCTAGATAGCTCTGTGGCTCCCTTCTCTCTTTCTTCAGAACTTTGAGCGACCAGCTGTCACTTCACCCATAACTTCTTAGTGAAATTTGAGCCCTGTCTGTCACCAGCGTTTCTTCCCTCTCCATCTTGGCTTCTCCACAGCACTTTTTTTTTTAACTCTCTTCAGTCAGTTGTCAGCTCCATAAGGAGAGAAGTTTTAATTAATTAATTTTGTTTACAAATGTATCTCTGACTTCTAGAAAGGGTCTTGGCACATGTATATAGCACATGTTTGTTATGAATGCCTGAATATGAGTGCTTGAAGGCCAGGAGAAAGATGGGCCCTCTGGTGGAGGAATGAGATTGATTGGTCTTTGCAGCTCTTTCCTCCCAATAGCTGTGGTCCACAGAGACATCTAGTACAGGGGCAGCATGAGATCTGGTGTGAACAGTACACAAGGAATAAAGCCAATGTCACCTTCATATGGGCCTGGCAACTTCACCTCCCTGGATTTCGTGTTTCTAATTTAGTAAACAGACATGATAGAGGGTCACATCTGAGACCCGCTCCCTAGACCCTGCCAACCCTTCCCCATCTTCTCCAATTTCCCTCACAACAACCATAACTATCCTGCAAACATTCCAAGTTCAAGTTCATTCCTTCACGCTCATGGCTTTCCATCTGCAGGATCCCCAGAACATCAGAGAAGGCCCATCACTGTGGGCTGTGTTCACGGATATCACTTCCTTAGAGAGGTCTTGACCATCCTGTCTATATGAGCACTAACTTACTGACATGGCACAAAGTCACATGACATCCCTTTCCCCTTGTTGACGCCCTCAGTTCTCTTGTCTTTGTCTAAAATGGTCACATTCCTTTAGCCACTTGCTGCCTGCCTCTCACTCTATGAGAATGGGGACGTCACCTGCCCTCCAGGTGTCCTCATTGCCTGCATCAGCACCTGGTGCTTTCTTTGCTCAGAGAGCATCTGCTAATTAAATGCATGAATTAAAAGAGATCATGGTTAAGAAAGGGTTCTGGACAGGACATGAAGCCCCATAGGCACAGTAGCCTATTATCTCTGGGTCAACCTGTCGCTCCTCTGCACACCTGTCTCCTCTCCTCAGTTCTGTACAGGGGAACTCATTTTTGTCCCTCGTTTCAGGATCCAAAGTGAGGACAGGCTAAGGATAAAAGAACAGGATAAAGTCACCCAAAGGAAGAGAAAGGGCGTGAGAGAGTTGACTAACCAACCTCCCTGCGGGAGTGGGTGGGCATGGAAAACTGGTTCACACCAAGCCATAGAGGGAAGGGAGTGAGCTCAAGGAGGATCCTAGTTCCAAGAACTGCCTTGGTCTAGCTGAGCAGACCTGCTGGCCCCCAAAGAGAGGAGGGCGTGGTGGGAAACCCTGCTGCCCTGGTCCCCTGAGGCATGCATGGAAGCCAGACCAGGTTTGTCTAGGGATGTCCCTTTGAGTAGCCTCAGACAAGGCAGTTCCTTGTCTCCTGTGATTTTCCCTCCTGACTCCTATGTTGGGTGATCCACTTTACCAACTCATCTTCATGACCCAGGTCCTCTTGAATCCAAGCTCCTAGATGTAGCCCGCGCTGGCTTCCCTTGCTATGTGCTTCTCCAAGACACAGAGTAAAGTAATGAAGGCAAGTGTGGCTGGCGTGTGAAGCTCCAGTGACCTGGGCTGTCGGAGAGGAAAAGTCTGTGTATGCTGTTGTGTGCCTTCTCCTTGACATCAGCCTGTCAGGGTCAGGAGGGAGGTACCTGTATATGCTGATGTGTGCTCACGATCCTGAACGGCTCACAGTGATAGGATCTGCAGCTTCGATCTAGAGCACAGGGGGATGTTAACCCTTGAGGGATCACATGCTCCTGGGTGATGCGATAAATGGCTGGTGGAGGTTGGGGAAAATGGCTGCCATGTGCGGTTGGATGCCACAGCATGGATGGGATGCCACAGCACTCCAGGATGGGATTTCTCCCCCAGGTTCCTCGGTAGAGCAGATATTCTCCTTTTCCTTCATGGATGAGGTCTTTCTCCAAGCCTGCCTACAAGAGCCTATCCACATTTTCATGGTTCTTCAAGTATTTCCAGAACCTTTTATTATCTACCCACAATGTCAGTAATGGACAGAAGTGGGTGGAGATAGTGATCATCACTTTTTACAATGGAAAACTGAGGTACCAAGTAAGAGGATGCCAAGCTGTCTACACAGTACCATGTGTTCTTGGATCCTGATTTACCAATGTCCAGATGCACATTTACTTATTAGCAATACATGGCCCATCTGAGAGTTCCTGTGAATGGTGGTTGTCCCTGGAGGGTGTGAGGCAAGGAAGACAACAAAGGGAATCAGGTTCCTGTTGAGTGTGCTTTGTCTCCACCCCTTTCTCCTGGCTGGAGGGAAATTGTTTGGATATATCTTTAGGTTTGGTTTTACAGTAGTAGCTTCTATCCATGCAGGAGATGTCTCAACAATTCCCAGTAGATGCCTGACATTAAGATAACACCAAGCCTTGTACACACTGCTTTTTCTATATTCCTTGGAGCACTGCAGTGAAGATCCAGAGCTGAGAGACTCTTCTGCCTTGTGTGCTTTGAGGCCTTTCTATCAGCACTCTCATGATTTGGGGCCATTGTTCAAGAAAACAAGGGTTACTTGAACATGAATATGTGATCCAGCCAATCTGATAGTGGAGACATCAGCTAAGTACCAAAGGGAAGGTAGCAGCCACAGCATGGAAACATTGGACAAGGCACCGTATGTGTCTTATTAGTTATTTTTCTCTTTGCAACAAAATGTCTGACAAAAGGCAATTAAAGGAATGTCTAGCTTATTCTGCTCACAGTTTGAAGAAACAGTTTATGGTGGAAGGCTTGATGGTCTGAATGAGAATGGCTCTTATTGGCTTGTATATCTGAAGATTAGGAGGTGTGGCCTTGTTGAAGGAGGTGTGGCCTTGTAGGAAGATCTGTGTCACTGGGGATGGGCTTAGAAGTTTCAGAACTGTTACAGCTCTCCCTCCCTCCCTCCCTCCCTCCCTCCTCCTTGTCGTTCAAATGAAAGCTCCCATTTACTGTTCCAGTGTCATGATGGCCAGGAACTCATTGTTTGAAACTCCCAATGAAATGCTTCCTTCCCTAAGGTGCCTTGGTCATGTTGTCTCTTCACAGCAATAGACGAGTAAGATAGAGGGAAGGTGTGGTTATGAGCCCTGTTGTAGCTGCGGTGGCAACAGTATAAGGCAGCTAGTCACATCACGACCACAGGCAGTAAACAGACAGAAGCTGGTCCATCTCACTTCCTTCCTGTTTTCGGTTCAGGACCCCATCCATGGGCAGGTTCCACCCTCCTGTGGGATTGTCAAACCTCTCTGGAAACACCCTAGAAGGGTGTCTACTAAGTGAGTATGAATTCTGTAAAGTTGACAATAGAATTAACCACTCTACATGTCCTGGATGGGAGGAAGCAGGAGATGTCATCACAACATTCAGAATGAAGCACAGTTTAAATCTTATGGATTTTTTATTTCCAGAATTACCAGTTATGTATTTGAGCACTGACTTTGGATGCGGGGTAACACACTGCAAAAGGTGAAATTGTGGCTAATAGGGACTACTGCGTCTTCCTCTAATCTCTCTTCTACCCAGCTCAAGCACAGCAGCTGCTTCCTATCACTCATTCCTAGTCCTCGCAAAGACCTTGTAATATCTAGGCCATTATCTTTGTGTCGCCTACGAAGAACTGGGACAGAGAAGTACACCTGCCCAACATCATAGAGCAGGGATATTTCTGTCCCACAGTCCCTGATTAAAACCCGAGTGTTTTCTGCTTTCTGGGCCATATTGCTCTGTCCCTTATTTTGGTTCCCCTCACTCTGCCTTAATTTACCTTTCCAGCTCCGTGAATATGGTAGAGAGGTACCTTGGGTCCTAGAGACCAAGATAAAGGAGGAATCATGTACACTATTCAGACAGAGTTAGCGAGTTCCTACTCTGGTTTGTCCTCATGCTACGCCTGACTGGCAGGAGAAGGCTGGTAAAGCAGAACGGGATGGCAGGCCACTGCCCTGTCTCTCTCGGGACAGAAGTGCTACCAGGAGTGAGACCCTTGGAAAACTGCCATTAGAACAAGATGATGGACAGCTGCAGAGAGACTGGAATGCAAAGCCGCACACTGGCTGTGACCTGGGACGAGTTACTGAGTTTGAGTTGTTTACATACAGACAGGCCTGCTGGGAAGGGGGCCCCAAGCTCCTCCTGGCTTTCTGGACTCTCATTGCTTCATTGCCTTTCTCTACCCGAGTCTCTTCTGCCTTAAGTTAGTCCTCCAGGTCAGATGGACAAGAGACGTTTAATAAATGGGAAGCATTAGTGTTATTAATTATTATTGTTATCACTATGTTCAAAATGGAGAATTAGGCTCGTGTTCCCAGTATACAATTTCACGAAGATGCCTCAGCCATAGCCTTCCTCCCTCCCTCCCTTTGCCCTTTCCTCCGTCCCTTTATCCAGCCCTCACTACATTGGCACCTATCTCCTTTCTTTCCTTCCTGTTTCCCTTTATTCCACTTTCCTCCGCTCTTTCCTACAGCAGGGAACATCCGCTGACATGCTATTTTGCTTCTGCTCAGAGCAGATTGAGGGCATTTGGCATTTGACCCTCATTGTTCACAACTCGGCAGCCATCCTGCTGGCCTCTGTCACCTCACCCATGCCATGGGAATGTGTGTCCCTTGCCTACTGTCCGACTCCCTTGCTGCTGTCATTGCTATTCAGTGACAATATTCCTGCTTGTCTTTATATCCCTTCCTCTGACGGAGGCTCAGTCTGGTTTCCCTGGGGAGGAATTAGACAGTGTGGCCATAATGAGTTTGTGGCATTATTTCTCTCTCTCGGCCCCTCTTGTAGGGATCAGAATGAAGCTGTCATTGCTCAGTGGCCAGAACGGTCCCCAGAAAAAAAAATGCAAATAACCTTCCCCCAAGCGGCAGCATTTGGGGCTTAATTGTATTTTTGCTAATCAGGAAAACAATTAATTTGCCGGCTGCCTCTTTGGTGGGGTGCTTTGCTTTCTTTCTTTTTCTTTTCTTTTTTTTTTTTTTTAATATAGGAGACGCTGCTGAGATGAGCCACGTGGTATCTTTAGATTCAATTCCTCTCTCTCCCCAAGGCAAGGAATGACACTTCTCTGTATCCATGACATCAGGCGACAGCGGGGCAGGGTAGTACATTTTTCTAAAGAAAGCTGGTTTGTAGAACTTCCTGTCTGCTTTCCAGGATATCGCCCCTCCCCTCCTCTCCCTGTAGGAATAGTCTGAGCTGCTAAGTGACAGCCCCAGACCCAGGAAGTTCTGGTTTCCATCCCACCGCCTCACCTCCACCCCCACCCCGCGTTAAAAGGTAGAAATGGCGACACAGACACCTGACTAGGATCCGTGTGGCAGGCCTCAGAGAACTGTAATATGCAGAGAGGAAGGAATGGGGTTGGGGAGCCAGGGTTGTGCACCCCTACACAAAGCCATTCTCTTTCTTGTGTTCATGACAGGTGAGGGCTTCACATAAGGCAATGTATTAGATAGACTACAACCTGGTGTGGGGGTCCCCTCTGTGTGCTGTAATTACCATTAATTAATAAAGAAACTGCCTGCCTTGGCCTGTTGATAGGGCAGAACTTAGGTAAGAAGGGAAGACAAAACTGAATGCTGGGAGGAAGAAAGGTGTAGTCAGAGAGACATCATGGGTCCAACTGCTGGAGATAGACATGCTTTGCCCGTAAGCCACTGCCGCGTGGTGATACACAGATTAATAGAAATGGGTTAAATTAAGATGTAAGAATTAGCCAGTAAGAAGCTAGAGCTAACGGGCCAAGCAGTGATTTAATTAATACAGTTTTTGTGTGGTTATTTCAGGGCTAAGCTAGCTGGGCAACCGGGACGAACAAGTGTGCCCTCCTCCTACAACAACCCCTAAACAGAAAGAATGGCTTCCAGGGTAGACATTAGGTTTTCTGTTTATTAAGTACCTTCAAACCATATCATAGGACCAGAACAGTCCTTGGGACAGAACCATGAAGGCTAGGTAGGGGTGATCAAGTCTACAAAGTATGTTCTGTGGGAGACATGACCCATCTATGTACTGTTTACTGGAGAACTTGTAGCTTGGAACATTCTGTCACATAGTAACTATTCAAATCAGGGTTGTAAGAAGGTAGTGGGCCAAATTTAATACAGATCAATAAACTCCTTGGTTTGTATGTCCATCAGCCTGAGTTTGAGCAGCTTATGATTCCAGACTATCTCCTAGAAAACAGCTAGATGATGGGATGCCTTCTTATGGGAGAAGTTTGGTTCTTTTTTTTTTTTTCAGTGATTAGTGACAAGATCTTCTTTTAAAAATTAAAATATAATTTCATTATTTGTCTTTTAATTTTTCTTCCTTTCAGTCCCTCCCATGTCACTCCCTTCTGTGCTCTCTCTCAAATTCATGGCCTCCTTGTCTTTGTTATTGTTATATGCACGCACACACGAATATAAATACAACCTATGGTGTTCTTTTGTTATTGATTTCAGAGCTGACTACTTGGTATTGGATAACCAGTGGGGGCGGGGTTCTTCCCTGAGGAAGGCTGTTTCTCTTGCTCTATGCATTCCTTTGTTGTCTGTGGTTATTTGTTTAGGGTTAGGGCTTGTGTTTTTTCCCCTGCTCTGTGTTGGCATGTCTGTTTAAGCATTGTTCTTGTTCAGGTCTTGTTTAGGCAGCCATATTGTTGAGGTGTAGTTTCTCTGTCGTTTCTAGGAGATCTCCTGGTCCTCTGACCTTATGGTCTTCCCACTCCCTCTTCTGTGATGACCCCTGAGCCTTGGGTGCAGAAGTTGTGGTTGTAGACATATACACTGAGACCCTGTGGTCAGTTGGTCTCTGAATTTTGACCAGTTGCAGCTTTCTGTAATGGTCTTAGTCTACTGTAAGAGGAGTTTCTTTGATAAAGGGTGAGAACTAGGCTCATTTGTGGGTGTAAAGATAATTCCTTAGAACACAGTTAGGAGTTACGCTGGTCTAGTAAAGTGGCAGTCGTTGGTTCCTCACTAACATCCGTGAACTTACCACCCTCGGGTATTTGGCTAGATTTCCAGGACCACTCATTCACAATCTCCTCCCTCCTATGGAGGGGTTCTTAAGTCTAACTAGACAGCTGGTGGTTATCAACTGGCATCAAGATAGCAGTATCAGGATTGCACTTTTGCACCGTCTCACCCTGCTGGTCGTTGTGGTTCATTGGCTTCACAACTGAGGATGTCTGTTGGTTGCTTACCTCCCTGGGCAGCTTGAGTAGCGCTATACTGTGAAAGCTAGTTCTCAGAGGTGAGGCTTTCAAGTCAGCTCTAGCTCAGATCCTCCAAGTCCTGGGTCTGAAGTGCACGGTGTCTTCAGCATTAGGGACTTACCTCTGAAGGGCAACAGCAATTTTTGTGATTTATTAATTTAATAACTTATGTATGTAAATCATTCCTGCACCTCTGGAATAAAGCCAATTTGATCATGGTGGATACAATTTTTGATGTACGACTGTATTCAATTTCCAAGTATTTTATTGAAAATTTCTAGTTTACGTGCATCAGGGATATTGACATCTAATTTTCTTTGGTGGTGTTGTGTCTTTACCAGGTTTTGGTACTGGGTTCATAGAAGGATTAGGGAAGTGCTCCTGCGCCTAGTTTTTCAATAGTTTGCAAAATATCAGAGTAGGTCTTCTCTGAAAGTCTGGTGGCGCTCTGCTGTGAACCCATCTGGGACTGGGCTTTTTATAGTCTCAAGGCTTTTTATCACTGCTTCAACTGCCTAATTTGCTATGGGTCTATTTCAGTTGCTGGATCTTTTCTTGGTTCAACTATGATGGTTTGATAAATCTAGCAATTAATTCATTTCTTTTAGATTTTTAACTAATAGTTTTTTAATGGCGTTTTCCCTTTTCAGATCCTGAATTTCTTTGCTGTCTGTTGTTATGTTTGCCTGTTTATTTCTGATTCTGTTGGTTTGGGCCAGCTCTTTCTTTCTATTCTTGAGTTGGATTAAAGATCTGTCAGTCTTGTTTATGTTCTCAAAGAACCAGCTCTTAGATTCACTGGTTCTTTGTATTGGTTTCTTGGTTCCTATTTCATCAATTTCTCCTTTGATATTTTTTATACCTCTTACTCCCTATGGATCTGGATTTGTTTTGTTCTTGTTTTTCTGATTCCTTAGGTTGCACCATCAAGCCATTTATTTGTGTTCTTTCTGACTCTTTAATGTGGTCACTTAGATCTGAAATTTTTCTTCTGAGGACTGTTTTCAACATGTCCCAGGACTTTTGTTGTGTTTTCATTTAGTTCCAGGAATTCTTAAATTTCTTTCTTTCTTCCTCCCACCCCAACATAATATTTTTATTAATTATTTGGGAGTTCCATACAATACACCCCAATCACACTCCTCTTTCCTCCCAGGTTCAACCTCCCACCCTTGTGCCCCAATCCCCAAACTCACTAAATCCAATTTGTGTTACCCATATACTCATTGGAGCACGGTCAAACTTGCAGAGGCCAGCCCTGTAAAGAAAACTGAGTCCTCCTCTGCCACCTTGCCAGAAGCCATCAACTGTGAAGATTACACTTCAGCATCTTTGTCCCAAATTTTAAGGACTGTCTCCAATAGCTTCATATCTAAACTGTTTCTTTTGGGGGAGGGAGGCAAGATTGGCACAGAAGCCTTCAATGTCTCTCTCAGTTATGAGTCTGCAGCCATTGGCACTGCAGCAAAAGAAGTCTTCCTGCCAATAGCAGCCAATGGAAGCACAGATCATGGATGTCAACATGGTAAATTTCTTGAGTTTCTTCTTAGACACATTCATCATTCAGTAATGAGCTGCTTAATCTCCATGAGCTTGTGTACTTACTAGAGATTTTTTTCTGCTGTTGATTTTAAGTTTTATTGCATTATGATCAGAGGATGCAGAGTTATTTCAATTTTTCTACATTGAAAAAGAACTTTGTATTGTGTCTGTCTCAGAATGTGGTTTATTTTAGAGAAACTTCCACGGTCTGCTGAGTAGAAAGCATAGTCTTTGGTTTGGGTGGACTATTCAGTAGATGTGCTAAGTCCATTTGATGTATGATGCCATTCAATTCAGATATTTCTCTGTTTATTTATTTTTTTGTCTAGATGATCTGTCTATTCGGGAAAGAGTATTGAAATCACTTCTATTAATAGGTTAATGTCAAACTCTGTCTTTAACTCCTGAAATATTTTTTTTTTGTGAAATCAGATGTATGAGTTTAGTGCATCTATGTTTAGTAGTAACGTCTTCTAGGTTAACTGTTTCATTGATTAGAATGAAGTGTCCTCTACCTTTTCTGACTAGTTTTAGTTCAAAGTCTATTTCATTAGATATTAGGATCTGTCAGGAGCCGTTTCCTCCTAAAATTATTACAGGAACCATCGCCCTGGGGAGCCTGCAGAGAACCCCACACCCCCAATTGTATTGAGAACCGTTCTATTGACAGAGCCTACCCCACACCCAATTAGCTGTTAATAGAGAGCTATCTGTTAGCGGAACCCGCCCCACATTCCAAACTATCTAGAGAACTAGGTATGTCAACTCATGACTTCCTGGCTTACGTGACCTGACCGAACTTAACCTCCTGGCCTATGTGACCAATGAAAATTACGTGGCAAAAGTCCAGGCCCCTGTGCCCCCCCCCCCCAATTCCTTATCCTATATAAGCTGTAACCCTGTCTTTAATAAACGGAGGCTCTGACAAACCTAGCATGGCCTCCTTCCTCTCTCTTGCCCATTATCTTCCAGATAGTGCTTCTCCGTGACCCTGGAATAACTGATCAGCCAGGCGGGTTACACCCCTAGACTGAGTAACCCGCCAAGGCGGATTACAAGAATAGCAATGGCTACTTGCTTGCTGGTGCATTTGATTGGAGTACTTTTTACTCTAAGGTGGTGCCTATCTTTAAAGCTGAGTTTCATGAAGACAACAGAAGGATGGATTTTGTTTCTTAACTCATTTAACCAGCCTGTGTGTCTTTTGATTATAGATTTAAGGCCATTAATATTTAAAGTTGTTATTGAAAGATGTGTGTTGATTAAAGGCATTCAAAAGTCTTAGTTGTACATTGCATTCCAGTAATTACAGCTTCATTTGCTTTTTTCTTTTATTTTCTTTTTTTTATAAAAGATTTATTTGCTATGTATACAGTATTCTGCCTGCATGTGTGCCTGCAGGCCAAAAGAGGGCACCAGACGTCATTATAGACAGTTTGTGAGCCACCCTGTGGTTGCTGGGAATTGAACTCAAGATCTCTGGAAGAATAACCAGTGCTCTTAACTTCTGAGCCATCTTTCCAGTCCCTCATTTGCTTTTTCTACAGTTCTTGCCTATGTTTATTCTTCTCTTCGATCCCAAGTATTATACTTGGTGTTCAGTTTAATGTTTGCCTGTTGGATATGGATTCTTTTCTTTTTTTCTTGGAATTTTTTTCTTTTCCTTCAGCAATTTTGCTGGGCATAATAGGCTAGGTTGACCTTTGTGGTTTCTTAGAACTTGGAGTGCATTGCTCCAGATCTGACTTTCACTGAGAATTCTGATGGCTTCTCCTTTATGGATGACTTGTGTTTTGTTTTTTTTTTCTCTTTCAGCTTTTAATGGTTTTCAATGTTTTGATTATTTTGGACTGTCTTTTCTTATCTTGTCTAGTAGGGGTTCTCTGTGCTTCTTGTATCTGTAAGGTATGTCTTTTCTTAGCTTGGGAAACTTTTCTTCTATGACCTTATTGAAGATCTGCTTTATGCCGTTGACCCAAGATTCTTCTCCCTTGTTTATCGTTATAATTAAAAGGTTTGGTATTTTTATGATATCCTACAGTTTTTGTATGTTCCTTTCCTGTGTTTAATTTTTTCATGTTCTTTGTTTGTGGGGTCTAATTCCTGACACTCAGTCTTACACTTGAGCCGTTATACTCATAAGACGTTCTCTTGAATTTTCTCGTTGGGTTGTTGAGGTTTTTCAATTCCATCTTCATTCCGACTCAAGTTCTCTTCAACATTTCCCTTTTATTGAATTCCATTTTCAAATGCTGGATCATCTTCATCCTTTCCTTCAGCCCTATGTTTATGTTTTCCTGGGTACCGCTCAGGCGGGAGTTTGGTCTCATTGCATTCATTCTCCTCGAGTTAATTAGGTGGTTTCTTTGTGCCTTCTTTAAACTCCTGGATTCTTTGATGACATTTATACTTGTTTGCTTAAATCCTGTGTTCTGGGGTTCACCTAGGTAATCCCCATTGGAGAACGTCTCTATAGGCCTGGTGGATTTGGGGGCTGGGTACTATTTTGCTCTTTCATATCGGGTATGTTTCTGTGATGAGGTCTGCCTATGTGCACTTCTTTTGTTAGTGCTGGTCTGATGTGAACAGAGCAGGCTGGGAAAGAGCACAAGATGTATGGATTGGGTTCATCCTCAAAACTGGATTTGACGTGGATGGGATGAAGTCCGGTGGAAACAGTGGGCAGGGGTGGCCTTTGGGATGCACCTCCTAGTCCAAGCTGGGAAGTTGGGGACAAGGTGAATAGGGCTGACCAGACTTAGTTGGGGCACTGGGCGTAGGTGCAGCATGGAAAGTGGGATAAGGCAAACTCACCTGGCTGGTTCCTGGTGCTGGGCTGTGCTGGCCTGGAGACCGGATGTGACACAGGAGGGATGAAGGCAAGAACACAAATTCACTGAAGAACGGTCACATGCCCAGGCCAGCACGGGTGCTTCATGGTGGATTCTAGCTCATTTTTTTTTCCTTAAAATAATTGCACAAAACATTTTTAAGGTTGAAGAAACTAGGGTTTAAGGAAGTTAAGTGACTTACAACCACATGGCGGAAGAGCCAGGCTTCCTCGTGCAGTTAATTTCAATTCAAAGCTCGTGTGTTCCTCACTACCCCACAGTGCTTGTCCTATGGGAGCACTGAGTTCTGTTCAGGGTGCTGGGCTCTGTGGAGATGGAGACGGACTGGACCTGACCTATGTCTGCTCCAGACTACCCTCCAGGTGCTAAGACTCCCTAGATTGGATGCTCAACTTGCCCTCTCAGGAGCCAGGGACCCTGGAAGCCTCAGTTTCCACACTGACAGGTGGAGAGTCATACTAATTTCCTGGAGTAAGCGTGAGGAATCTGTGGGCGAACTGTCACAGCTGGCCTGTGACTATGCATTCTGTATCAGTTAAGCTGGTGTAAGGATGGACTTTGTTTTTGTGTGCTCCTGCTACTCGAGGCTCACCTGTACGCTACACATCTGTGTGCTCTTTAAGCTGTTCATTAACCCTCTGTTCCCAGGTGTCCTGTTTAGGAAAATCATGCTTTTAAGCAGGCTCTGCTAAAAGACTGATTAATTAACACGAGGAGAACACAGCCTTCTGATTTTTCCCCCCACTTGGATAGTGTGCAGGGCCTTGTGACTCTGCAGGGCCTTAATACCTTAAGCAGAAACCCACATCTATAAGACCGTGTTGTTGGAGGGTCACTGAGTGTGTTGGCTCTGTGCTCTGGAACAGAGGGAGTTGGGGGAGGATGGTGAGCCACCACCCTGCTTCCAGAGAATTGTCTTTTTGAAATGGCTTCCTTGTGGGGGCCTGTGGGATCCTATCTTGTTCCACACCCCTCCTCTCAGAGAAGAATGGAAGGAATTAGGGACCAGTGAAGAGGACTCACAGGGTCACAAAGTAGTGACGATGGCTAATGTGCTGGGTAGAATCTACAACAATTGCTCAGGGGGATATCTACTTTGGTGACTGCATCAAGGAAGCCATTTTATGGGCTTTTGTCACAGTCTTTAACTTGATACAAATCTAAACATTTCTGGTATGATAGTTTGAATATAATTGGCTGCTATAAACTTATAGGGAGTGGCACTATTAGGAAGTGTGTGGTTTTTTTTTTTTTTTTTTTGAGTAGGTATGGCCTTGTTGGAGGAAGTGTGTCACTGAGGGGGCAGACTTTGAGCTTTCCTATGCTCAAGATACTGCCCAGTATCTGAGACCATTTCCTGTTGCCTGCAAGATGCAGGATTCTCAGCTCCTTCTCTAGCACCATGTCTATTTGCACACCACCATGCTTCCCATTATTATGATAATAGACTGAGCCTCTGAACTGTTGGTGAGCACCCCAATTATATGGTTTCCTTTATAAGAGTTGCTGTGGCCATTTCTATTGCTGTGTCTCTTTACAGCAATAGAAACCCTAACTAAGACACCTGGGAAGAGGGAATCCTAGTTGAGGAATTGTCTCCATCAGATTTGCCTATAGGACAATGTCCATGGGGGCACTTTCTTTATTGCTGATTGATGTTGTAGTTCCATTCTTAGGCAGGCGGTCATGGGTTTGTAAGAAAGGTAACTAAGCAAGCCAGAGGGAGCAAGCCCGTAAGAAGCATTCCTCCACAGTAATTGCTTTAGCTCCTGCCTCCAGGTTTCTGTCTTGAGTTCCTGCCTTGGCCTTCCTTGATAATGGGCTAATCTGTAAGCCAAATAAACCCTTTCCTCATCCAGGTTGTTTGGGTCATGGAGCTGATGATAGACATAGAGAAGGAAGTAGAACAGGTTTATTGTTGCTTGGCCCTTTGATGCTTGGGGGACTCTGATTGAGTCTCTCTACGTTTGGATGCCTGGGTCAGCACTCCCATCTTCTGGATCATAATCCATATTCACAATGTTGAAACATTTGTCACAGATGGAGAAATGGAAGCTTTGGGAAATTCTCTGTGGGGGCCTTCCTCTAGCCTTCCATTAGACCAGTGTTTTCCTAAGTTTCCCTCCAGGCAGCTTCACCCTGTAGTATAAGAGGCCTGTCTGGAAGCATTCTCAGTATACAGTACCATCAACCTCTAAGTATAGGGACCTAGGGTGCTACTCCTCAGAATCACAGACAGCCCCACCTCATGCCAGGAAAGACCAAGAGATTCTGCTCTAGAAAGATCTTCTAGTTACTGGAGACAATTTGGAAGGACAAAATGCCAAGTCAGGGATCATTGTCCATGAACATATGTCCTGCCAAGCTGATTGTTACTGTTCCAGAAAAGTGTGCCTTGTTGAAGACAGAAGTTACAAAATAATCCCACACTATCTCAGAATTGCATATAATAAAGGGTTATTTATTTAGGGGTAGACACATAGATCACAGGCCTAGATCACAGTCCTCTGCACAAATGGGGAACAGGAACCAAATCCAGCAGCTGGAAGAGAAAGCGAGTGTGCACTTCACTTTGGCAATTATAGTGTAAGAGACCACACTCAAGTGGGTTGGTATATTAAAGGCTATTGACTGAAGAAGTTCCCACAGCACTTCCCCCTTTTGTTTAAGTAAGAGAGTTCCAAACCCAATACAAAGCTATATACACTATACTAAATATTTTAATAAACATTCTATCCTAAGGAGTCTAAGTTTTGTATTGGAAATGGCTTGGCTAGATCATAAGAGGAAGGTAACTATGACTATCTAATCTTCAACCCCATTGAAGGCCTGAGAAGGGAGATAATATTACTTGAGTAGGAAGGAAGTGCAATTAAGCAGCTTCCAAAATGTGCAGTAGATGACAGAGACAACTGACTGCCTGAGCAATCACCCAAAGTCTCATTTGCAATGTTGAAGCAATCAAGTTTGCCTAAGGTGGCTTAGTAACTGACAGATCATTTTCAGAGGCAGTAAAAATTTCAGAACTGTCTTTCTCTATCTTGGCAAAGTTTGGCAGTCTTTTTTCTTATATCCTGCTTGTCCAGTCCAGACACCATGCACTTTGTCAGTGGTCGAGGCATGGGCAGTTCCTTACCTAAAGGCCAGTTTATATCCTTTTGGAGTCTTTGATGGAGTTGAAGAATAGATAGCTATAGTTATAGTTTTCCTTAGTTATGATAAAAGATAAAGTAGATATAAATATTATAACTGTAATTCTTGTTTGATAACTGTTTTGTTATATGTAATTTTACTATGTTAAAGTTAAAAACCTTCCTTTTCATTTAACAGAAAAGGGAAAATGGTGTGGAAAGTCCTTCTGTATATGTGTTGCTTTTATTGGTTAATGAATAAAGAAACTGCTTTGGCCTGTGATAGGATGGAGTAGAGCTAGGTGGGAAAACTAAACTGAATGCTGGGAGAAAGTAGGTGGAGCCAGGAAAAGCCATGTAGCTACCACCAGAGAAAGACATGCTGGAACCTTGCCAGGAAACTACACCCACATGGCAATATACAGATTAATAGAAATGGGTTAGTTTAAGATGTAGGATCTAGTCAATAAGAAGCTAGAGCTAATAGACTAGGCAGTGATTTAATTAATACAGATTCTATGTGATTATTTCGGTTCTGGGCAGCCGAGAATGAACAAGCAGCCTCTGCCTACACACCTTATACTTCTACAATGATGACTGTGGTGGTAGTTTAGATGTTAAATGCCCTCCATAGACTCAATGAATGTTTGAAATTTTGGTCCCCAGCTAGTGGCCCTGTTGAAAGGTTCTATAACCTTCAGGAGGTAGAGCCTTGCTGGATGAAGGGAGTCACTGGGAGTGGGCCTTGAGGTTGTATTGCCCGACCTCAGTTTGCTCTCTGCTTCCTGACTGTGAGCCCAGTGTAACCAGCCACTTCTTGCAACCTCATACCTTCCCCACGATGACGGGCTTGCCTCTTACACTGTGAGCCAAGGCAAACTCTTCCTTCTGTGAGTTGCTTGTGCCAGATATTTGTCACAGCAATGGAAACAGGAACTAAAACAGTGAGGCTCTCCCATGGACCCGCTGAAGCTACAGTTGCTCAGTCCCTTCTCTTGAAGATGCCATCCAGGACTTTTTGGTTGTTTGTGTTGTTTCTTTTTCTGATTTCTAATTTTAAGGAAATGACTTGAAGTACAGCCTCGGGTTCTTTTCATCTTTAGAACAGTTTGGGAGCTGCTTTAAAGCTGGTTAGCTTCCACTTGCCGCCCTTGGCTGGGCTGCTTCTGACTATAGACGACTTTCTGTCTGCAGTCACCTTGTTCCTTACAGTGATGGAGAAGATGGTATGATACATGCTAAAAACCTGCTGAATTAATGGAGGTCTTCATGGCTCATGGCTAATAGGCTTCACATTAGAAGGTACGTATTTTATCAGTAGGCCCTCCCGGCCTGCTTCTACTGTTCACAGAACTATGGTGGAGGCACTGACTAGCAGTCCGTATACCAGGATTGAGTTCCTAGAGGTTATCTTAGCTAAATGTGTTGCTCTAGACAAGCTATTTGGGTGTCTTGAGTCTAGTTTTCTTATCCACCAATAGGGTCCGGTGATATGTGCCTTATCTAATTTTCAGGGCCACGAAGAGCAATGAACTGGAGCTGGCCAGGATTTGTGTACTTGATGGATATTAGAATCATCTCTAAGTTATTCCACAACCATACAGCTTGCGTCATGTCCCAGGACCACTCATTGAATGTCTTAGGGATTTTTAGAAGTAGTGCACCTGTCTGGTACGGTAGCCTATTATAGAGGCTAAGGCAGGAGGATCGTGAGTTCCAGGTCAGCCTGGGTAGCAGAGTAATTCTGAGGACAGCCTGTGATGTCTAGTGAGACATTGTTTTAAGAAATCAAAAGGCTGGGCTGTAACTCAACTAGAGCTAGGGCCTAGCATGAATAAGACCCTGAGTTTTACCCCCAGCACTGCCATTAAAAAATAAAACTGATTCTTTAAGAGATAAGTTCCGTGAAACCTGGAAATCCCTGCAGTGAGTGCTGGTCGACTAGTTAGTTCTGTTCTGACTAAAGAAATTCCCTTTTATGCCTGCTCCCCATCCCCCCATTGATGATTCCAGCCACAGAAGTGGTGGTACAGTGCTTTCTATCTGGCCTGGTCAGCTCTTCACACACATCTAGCTACCTAAGCAGATGGTGGCTTGTCTTGTGATTTTTTTTTTTAAATAGGACAGATTCCTATCTGCCTTAGATGGTTCAGGGTGTCCTGGTTTTCCCAGAGGCAGGGGAGCAGGCAAATGTCCTCTGAGGATTCCTCTGAATCTAAGGAGCCTCAACAGTGTCCCATGCATGGGTGGGGCCCTATGGGTACTAATCATGCAGCAAAGGTGACGGGTACCACTAACCCAAGCCACCAGCATGAGCAAACTTAGACTCTTTGTGATCACTGTGAGCGTGAGTCTGGAGAGCTATGGGATGGAAATGGCAGGTTTTCCTCCTTTTCTTGACCCTGTGTGTGTGTGTGTGTGTGTGTGTGTGTGTGTGTGTGTGTATGTGAGAGGGAGCGGGGGGGGGAGAGAACAGGCAGGAAAGGTCTTACTTTATAACACCCATGGTGGCCCATGTGACTATGGGTTTGCATGGATCCTCTGGATGACGTTGGCCCCACTAGCTGATCCCTAAAGAGTCCTTGTATCTTCGTCCACCACTTCTCTAGCCCTCAGCCTGAAAACTGGAGGCCCTCTGCAAGCTTGGGTGATGCCCAGAGTGAGGAGATTACATTTTGTAAGCTGGAACAATATAATGTTCTCAGAGACAGAGAGGAATCACCTGGAGGCAGCTGGAGCCCCTCAGGCACCTGTGGTTGGGAAGAGCTTGTCCTAGCTCAACACAGAGCAGACTACTCTCGAGCTTTGAAATCATAATGCTTGAGATCCTTGGCCTAAAAACACTGAAATCCCATCCACCTGTTAGCTCCCAAACTTCCCTTTGGGTGACCTCTACTGGCTACTTCTCCAGCCCCAGCCTGCTGCTACCACCATCTTTTCTCAGGATGTCCACTCTCCCTGATTTTAGAAATGTATGTGGATACCCCTTTCACTTGGAGTGTGGTTTTTGCTATGCCACAACCATTCTGTTTGGAGGTCAAAGTCACCCATTGTGGTCTGCTTGCCAGCTCCATGGGAAAAGCTTCAGCTATGCTAGCTGTACTGTGGGTTGTAAACTCTGTTGGGGGAGGTCATATGTCTGGGTCTTTGAGAAACTATTGAACTGGGGGTTTTCCTTCAGTACCTTGTGAGGTCAGGGCATTTCTTTTTGTAGCTGGACAGCTATCTGGCCATTCTGTCCCCACTGGTCACTGCTGTCTCTGTCCCATATTATGATAGAGAATTGAGATCAGGGCAGGTCAAAGCATTGGCCTTGAGGACTGCGGGAGTGAATCTAATTACATTTTAACACGTTGCTCAGTCATTTGGGGTAGAAAGTCTAAAGTTAAGAAAAAATAGTCAAGGAAAGAATTAAGTTCATTTGTAAATATTTGAAGTTCTCCTGACTCAGAGAGTCCAACCCCTTTCAGAGAGAATAGAGGGGGATGCTCATGCCCTGAGGATATTGGCTAATCCCTAATGTTACTGACTCTTCTTTGTCTCCTCTTCGGTCCTGTCCCTCAGCACACACACAAACTTTCAAGTACACACACGCCTAGTCCATAGCGTTCGGTTGACAAACGTGTGTCCAGAGTTACATACCCTAAAGATTAAAGATTTCTTTCCTGTGGAGCATGACTTATCCTTCTAGTCACCTGAGCTGACCCTGCAGAGTGTGCAAGAGTCATGAGTATTCCCTCATTGCCAAACCTGGTGAGGCAGTCTTTGGATAGGGGGAGTCCTAGGAACGTCTCAATGGCAGAGAGTGCATTGTTACTTCTCTTAAAGCCTGCAGGGTTAGCATGGTGCCTGGTACACAGCAGGTGGTCAATAATTGTTTTTGAACCCCAAGTCTTGGGTCTGGTGCTAGGTGATGCATCTTCCTCTGGGCCAAACAGCTGGAATGATTCCCTTGCATGCGATGTGAGATTAGAAATCTGTCCACGGCACCTGACGGGATGGTGATGGCAGCTTAAATTGACCCATCCAAATCGTTCCCAGGCCCCACTGTGCCTTCTCTCACTCTGTCTAACTGGTGTGAACACACCCAGGAGGACCTTAAGGGTCATAGAGGATGCGTACATAGAGAACGGCTGAGCAGCTGCTCGCCCAGGTCCTCAGTGACCACGCGGATCAGCGCCGTGCCTTCTGCTCAGATCCTGCCTGGAATATCACGAGTGAGAAGTAGGCTTCTCACTTTTGGGCCACTGAGAGCTTTGTTAGTACAGCCCTACCTCTTCAGTGATACTTAATGTGCTAACACAGGCCTTGCCTAGCATCCTTCTGGTCCCAGGCTGCCAAGAAGAGGCAGTGTGTACCAGGGGCTATGGTCCTAGGTTAGGTGGAGAGCCTACCTGCTCTTGGATGGACACTCTTCCCCATTAGACCTCTGCTAACAAGGCCCCATTGCAGGGCTAAGCGCTGATTCTCAAAGGCAAAGGAGAAGTAAGGCCAGAGAGTTTCGTCCTAAGTTTGGGTTAGGAACTGACCAGTGCTGTGTGCTCCAGGGCCCACCCTGGGCCTGTCCCCTGTTCTACCTGCTTTCCATTTAAGAACTAGATTCATCATGGTGAATATGTCCCTGTGGGAAAAGAAGGAAGGACTTATTAAGGACAACATCTACAGGGCTTAAATAAACTATTCAGAGGAGAGAGACTGAGACAGCCTGGTGTGGAGGGAGGGAGCCCTGGGGAGAAGCCAGAGGACTCTGCAGGAATGCTAATCCAGGGGCTGTCAGTCAGAGAGTCGGCAGGCGCTGCTTCAGCCTCAAGCCACACAGTTAGTTCAGTGACAGCGTTTGGCCTTATCCCAGGGCTCAGGGTCACCTCCCGTCTTGTCACTGGTGCCCCAGAATCTGTCCCGTCGGCTGCGAGAGTCCTTGGATGCTGTGAACATTTTTCAGAGGGGGCAGTAGCAGCTTGGGGTTTTCTCGGTGCTGTCCACCTTCTCCCCTCCCTTCTTGAAGAGCTAAGTGGGGGCCAAGGACCCTGTTCCATCGGAGCTGCAACCTTGATTATAGATGAATGACATATTGGTGCGTTACTTTTTTAGGGAATCAGAGAATTCACATATTGATGGAAGTACATTTTTTTTTCTTGTTACAAGATGAATGCATTGGTATGGTAGAAAATGGAAAGACTGAAATTCTTATAAAGAATTAAAAAAAATCAAGTACCTAACTTCCATCCTCAGACATAGCCACTATTAATACCTTCTAATGTGTGTGTCTTTTCTCCCTGCCCCAATTTCTATCTGATAGGCTCCATCATTCTCCTTGTCTGGCTATATTTAAACACTGTAGAATTCTATTTTATATATACTTTCTACTTTACTTCTGCTCAGTTAGCATATTCCACAGCGATAAAAGCTACATCATTTTAAATAGCGGAGACATCTTCTGTACGTGGCTGAGTGGTAGACAGGAATATTGGTTTTGTTTTTCCCACCCCCAGAGGCTCTGCATCCTAATGACTCAGCGTATGGTCTGTGAGCCAACAGCATCAGCATCAGTTTGATAGACATGCAGAAGCACGGATTACCCAGCCTCACTGAAGCAGGATGTGTGTGGGGACAAGATTCTAGGTGACACATGGGTATGTGATGGTCAAGAGGTACCGGTCCAGTTGGAGATCCAGGTACATGAGCACAGGTGTCTGAGAGGGCAGTTAGCTTCTTCCATCCCCAAAACAGCCTCTCTCCGGGGCCTGCGTTTCTATGATCCATGTTTTAGTTGAGATGCAGGAGACAGAGGCACAGATTGCTTCAGCTACTTGAGCGAGATCACAAAGTCGAGCACTCAGAAGTAAAAGAGGTGCCTGGAGGCCAGCGCCCTTGCTCTTTGGAAAGACTGTGTGCTTCTCTTTGGTCCCTGGCATTCTGGGAAATCAGCACACCCAGCCTCAGTGTTTGTCATGCATGTAAACTCAGACAAGTCATGCTACGTTCAGGTGACGGAAGTATCAATATCTCAGGTACTGTCTTATTGTTTCATGAGCACAGATACGTCAGAAAACACACGGCAGGCACTTTTTCATTACTGTCTTTCTTGCACTTGGTTAGTCTTCTGTAACATTCCTCTCTTCACCGTGAGACAGGGGTTAAGGATGAGGAATGGCAACTCTCTCCCTGATTAGAGAGATAGCTCTAACAGGATGAGAAAACTTAAGATAGCTCCAAGTATGAAGAAATACAGTCAAAGACTGAAGTCTCTGAGGCCAAGTCCTGACCTCCAAGGAGAGAGTTTGAAGAGGTGGGGGTCTTCAGATAATAATTAGGTCTTGAAGTCAGAGCACCCATGAACA
This sequence comes from Microtus oregoni, assembly GCF_018167655.1. NCBI lineage: Eukaryota > Metazoa > Chordata > Mammalia > Rodentia > Cricetidae > Microtus > Microtus oregoni. The sequence goes on from NW_024543085.1 coordinate 27,277,099, forward strand.
GACTGGTGTCCTTGAAAAGCAAGTCCCAGAGAACTAGAGCTGCCCCCCACCTTCCCCGAGACACACCAGAAACAAGCCTTGTGGGTTCTGGTGTTTTGTTACAGCAGCCTGAACAGATTTGGACAGACTTTTGTTTTCAGTCCATCTGGAGAATAAGAAATTGTCATCCTGCCCCTCTGGCCCTTGGAGGCAGGAGATCTGAGATACTCTACACAGTTGTGCTTGGATAATGTTGTCCAGTGCTGCTTTTGGTTACCAGGGTCAAGGCCAGCCTCCCAGGGTCTGGGAACTCTTCCTGGCTACTGTCCTCAGGGATGAGAGGGCATAGAGAACCAGCCACTTAACAGTTCCCCCTCACTCGGTAGCCATTGGGCAACTGACTGGTATGGTCTCAGAGAGGACAACTAAGCTGACAAGCAGGGAGAGGTGACATCCCACTGTGCAACCTTTCCTGGGGAAATGGGAACAAATATTTATGTAACCCCATAGAGCCTTGAAAACAGACCTAAGAAATGATCCCAGCCAAGTCCAGTGTGGTGACTAGTGAGTTTAATGGAGTTGGTACAAGTATGAGTGAGGAACCTGGCTGACTCAAAGGCAACTGCATCATGGGAAAGCCCACCCCATCATGGAGGATGATTTATTAAGGCTGGATCCCTGGAGCTCTCTGCAAAACCTGCAGGCCACTTTGGAGACTATTCTCTCTTGAGCAATTGTTGGTGTTTATACACTATGATGTTTATATATATAGCACATGCACATGCACACACACACACACTCACAACACCAATCTTCTAAGTCTTAGGAGGTTTTGAGACTCGCAAGTTTTGGACAGTTTCTGGACCTGGGACGTTTGGTGTCCTCCTTTTTTCAGGAGGAAGGAGCTACACAACACTCCTGTTACCATCCTCATTAGCGAGGTGTGCATTTGGCTCAGCAGGGCTTGCCTCTTTGCCAAGAGAAGAGCCATTTTTAGTTCCCATTCTGTTATTTGCTAAGGACTAGGCTGTCTCCTTTGCACTGGGCACTGTGAAACCTCTTGTTCCTAGGAATCTTCTTAAACTAACCTTTCCTTCCCTCTTGGTCCTCTCCATGCCCACGAACTCTGATTTCTTTCATTGAATAACACTTCTTCCCCCCAGATTCAAGTTCTCCTTCTGGGTCTGGTATCCTGAGATAAGGTGGCAGTCTGGGTGTAGAACTTACAGAGGTGTCCCCTTCCAGCACTGTTCAAGTTCTGGCATTGCTTCACGCTCTCAACCCTGGATCATTGCACCACACCATTAATTTTTCTCCCTGACATGCATCTTGTCCCTCCCTAATACATCTTCCCTATGTCAACCAGAATTTCCCATAAAAAATCACATCTGGTCACATTACTTTCCCTATCGACTCTGCTTTGCCTCAACTCTATGGTATGCAGATAAAACCTTTGTTGTCTGCCTCCCATGGTTTTATGATTCCTGCTATGTATGTGTCCTACATTCTCAATGAAGACAGGTTATTTTAGAACCAGCCTGGCTTTGAATTGTTTTGGAATTTTTCTAATTTTGGACCCTTTTGAGAATGTCATTGCTTCCTTTCCACCTAACTGGCAAACTCCTGCTTTTATACCCAGCTCTCACACCACCCCATGACTCTCCTCAGAGTAGCCCCGTACCAGTTGCTATTTTCCCATGATTCCGTGAAGCAGTTTGCAGGGATGTTTATAAGAGTTATTACTCACATTTCTAGCTCTGATACCAGACTTCAACTACAGGGTAGCTAGCTGCTTTTTCCCTTCTACCTTTACACTCCAAAGTCTAGCGGAGGTATTTATAGGAAGACAGATTTCAGTTTTGACTTCTTGAGTAGATGAAGGCTGATGCTGGGGATGTTTCAGAATGTGAAGGCAAAGGGGTAAGAAGGGCCTCTTACTGTTTCTGGAGGAAGTAAAGTTTAGAAAAACAACTCACTCTTCTGCTAGTTCCTGTTAAGAAGCCTGGCCGAAAGTCTTGGTCCAAGTTACTGCAAGTGGGTAGGAGTTATTCCTTTATGTGTCTCTTGAGTAAACCACTCCTTTCCAGATTCTGCTTCTCGTTTCTTATTTTGAGTTGAAAACGGATTACTTTTTAAAAAGAGAAAGTACAAAGGGAGCCTTACTCGGTTTATCCAACTCTGCTCACTTTCGCATTTTGTCCCATTTGCTATGTTTCATCCTCTTTAAAGATACATGCACACTCCTTTTCTGAGCCATTTAAGAGTAAGCCTCATGGGTAATGTCCCTTTATGCTTCCATAACTTAGCATGTATTTTCCAGAAGCACATTTTCCCTCATAATCTTATCATAAGGATGGAATCAAGGCACTTAACATTGATATGATATTGATATTTGATGTTTTATTTATATTCTCATTTGCTTTATTTTTAAAAAATATTTTATTATTTACTTATTTATTGTCTTATTATTGTGTGTGTGTGTGGTAGGGGCATGCAGGTCACATGACATGTGAAGTCAGAGGACAACTTTTCAGAGTCAGTTCTTTCCTCCACCTTTATGTGTGGAATTGAACTGAGGTCAACAAACTTGTGTGACAGGTGTCTCTCCTTACTGAACCGTCTTGCTGACCTCATATTCCAATTTTAACATTAATCTTATTAATGTCCTCTAAAGCATATATTTTTATGGCCTAGGACCACACAGGACTATTAGGAAATTATGTTTTCCCCCCTTCCTTATGTTCCTCAGCCTTTTCTTTATTTTATCATTTTTTATGACCTTGATATTTGTAAAGAGCGAAACTACATAATTTGGAGAATGTCTCTGAATTTGGGCTGTCTGTCTCTTTGGATCAGACACAACACAGGTGTGAAGCTGACCTGCATCTCCATGGGGAAGAGTGGCCTGGGGGAGCGCATGACATGGGTTGTCCCCTGTGGATGGCATTCTCTTTGGTCCCTTTTTTAAAGCTGCATTTTTTGACAGATTTCTCTTAAATTTTTTCCTCTTTTATTTTTCCTTTTGTATTTCACAAGAAATTTGTGCAAGGAAACTTTGAAGCTGTGAGCATCTTGTCATTCAACAGTTGTCCCCCTCAGATGCATCTCCCAGTCAAGCAGATGAGATGAGGTGTGCTCAAAGTAGTGTGGCCATCGACTCCCTCAGATATTTCTCTTTTCAGTGTCGTTCACCATAGTGCCAGGTCATCTCTGTGTGGCCTTTAAACATTGCCTTGGGGAAACTGTAGGCTCTGGATGATAATGGCGTCTTTGTGGCTAGCATACAGCCAGCGTACCCTATGATGTGGCTGCACAATCTCTGGAGGCAGTAGGGGTCCCGGTCACCTCTTGATATATATATATATATATATATATATATATATATATATATATATATATATGTCCCATTTTAAACAGGACCCCTAGAGATGACTCCCTTGTAACACAGTGTAAGGAATTTAGTGTCTCTCCTTAAAGAATGTATGTGTTCAATCAGATATAATCTGCCTTTTGTACTGCTCATATGTCTGATACCCTGACTCATTGCCACAACTTCCAAGAATGATTAACTGTCAACCAACCCTCCCAACATTCTTTCAAGATACTTTCCTAACTAGCACATCACATGTAGATTATACATTTTGACCATAGTCAATGAGGAGCAGCCATGTTCCCCTACCTGTTAGGAATAAAAGGCAAAGACCACTGAGGCCATGTGTGTCTACTCTCCAGTTTTTGTTGACCATGTCCTTCTGAAGTAAAGTTTGCCTTGTTGAGACATCTGCATTTGAGTGGTGGCCTATTGGGTTGTGATACCAATTTTATCTCTAGCAATAATACTGCTCACTTGGCCGTAGTTGCAGAACTCAGGACTCACTGTCTAGAGGGCAGAACCATCTTGAACCAAGCAAGCACATTTGCCCTAGAGCATTGTGGGAGCAGAGAAAGGATAGCTTCCAGCCCCACCTGTATCTGCCAGCTGCTGAGGACAAATAGGGTCTTGTGAGGTAGAGAGGAGAATCTATATAAAGGAAGTGGTATATGCTAAGGTGAGGCTTGGGGGCATACATACTTCTACAACCATGATGGGGAGAGTGGGTGGGCTGGAGCATGGTCCATGTAGGCTGGCTTGTCTGAGATGAGGAAAGAAAGGTCCTGAGTCAGCTTCTTAGAGTTGTTACCTGTCCCACAGCAGAGTGTCAGTGTTATCCTTTGGGATGGACAGAACCCAGCCTGGAAAGAAGAGCATTGACATCCTGAAGTTGGAATTTTAGTAGCATAGCAAGCAAAGGAAGCTCAATGAGGGAACAGAGATACAGGTGGGCCGCATGGAGTCAGCGGGGCTAGAGTGAGAGACTGGATGATATGACTGGAGTAGAACCAGTAGTGTTTGATGGGCTGGTGGGGAGGAGTGTTCAAGATGAATCTTGATGATCCTGCACACATCTCTCATGTGAACGAGCAGACGGTAGACCGTGTTCTACAGACTAGGGATAGGGGACAGGTTTAAAGTAGGTACCAGTGACTCCAATGACCCTGTCTGGCTCCTCCAATCCTTATAGCTCCTCTGCTGTGCTCTTCCTGTCCAGGATGCATGCCTCACAAACATGGTATCCCAGACACCCACACTTCCTTCCTGGAACTGTCTCCTGAAATCTCAGATAACCTGAGCTCAGTGCATCTACGCAGGTAAAAACTGCAACATGCTCTCTCAGAATCCCAGAGTTGCCAAGATGCTAATTGGCTGGTACCTGACTCTACCTTCATGGGTGGTGATGGGAGAGAAGGCTACCTTGGGTTCTGGCTCAGCCTCTTGTAAAAAAAAAAAAAACAATGACCAAAATAAAACAGAGGGTCTTATTACAATGACATTTCTCCCAGAGAGATGACGCCATAGTAGGGCCATCCCAAATGCAACACAAGCTAGGTATCAATTCATATACATCCCAATGTGTGTACACATTGGGGTTTAATTGTGGCCTTCGCTGCTCCTACAGTGTCAAGTGCCTGTAAGCCTTAAGGAAAATGAAGGGTTTCCAGGCTCTGTTCTCTAGGCCTGCTGGCTATGTTTCCCAGCCTCAGCCTCCTGCTCCCTATTTTTACTTGTTGTGCTGACTTGAATACATGTAAGCAAATTCCTTCCCTGTACATTTCTGGGTCCACGTGGCCCAGCTTCTTGCATATTCTAGCAAGAAAAGGGCACCTGAATGGAGGGAGAATTGTGATTCCCCCAAAAGCATTTTACTTCCCCCTGTGTTTTCCTGGCAGTGGGGTAGCCCATTGTCCTCTCTTATTTGAATGAATTCTTTGCTACTGCCTGTAGATTGCCTCACCTCCTCTTGTTGTAGCCAACATCCATCAATGGTGATAAACAAGTCCTTGGATTTAAATTTTAGTTAATAAAATGATAGACAGTTATGAATGGAGTCCTTTAGTGCCACTAGCTACATTTGCAATGTTCCTTAGTCACACGTGGCTGAGGGTAATGTCTTGGCTTGTTTAGACAGGAAACGTGTCCATCATATCAGGAAAGACTATTGGACAGAGTATTTTGATTGCTTGCTTGCTTGGTCGCATTACATGCGTGTGGGAGCATGCATACCACAGTAGTGTGTAGAAGTCAGAAGACAACTTTCTGGAGCTAATTTTCTCTGTCCATTTTTATGTGGATTCCAAAGCTCTAAGTCATTTCATTGGGTTTGCATGACAAGTGTCTCTACCCACTGAGCCCTCTCACTGGCCCAGAGAGCAGTTAGGGACCTGTGATGGGTGCTTCTCAGGGCTGAGAGTCCACCAGGTATGGGAGAAGAAGCCTATATTCCTTGAGATCTCAAGGATACTTAGGGTGGCCATGAGCAGAGACAAGAGGATCAGCCTAAATGGGCAACTTAGGGAAACTGACACCTTGAAGAAGGGAACCCTTTGCAATGCTTGATCTCAATATTCTTAGCTTCAAGGCATGCATATACAAGGGTTTGGGTGGGAGTGTACAGGTATCTTTAGCAAAGGTGTATCTTTCTTGTCTATTACAGAGTAAACAAGGCACCCACCCCAACCTCTAAAGGGGAATTGGAGACTGGTCCTTGCAAGGTACTTGGTCATGTGGCCATCTGTCTCATTGCATGTGAATGTTGACTTTGGGTGCTTATTGTGTTATGCTCTGTGAATGTCAGGGCACCTGCTGCCAAGCCCTTCCCATTTGTTCTCTGAGCTCTCCAAAGCTCTGGATGGTTGACAGTGGTTCCCAGAAGTCCAGCTGTTTTCTAGAAATCCAAATCTCCTGAATTGAGTGTAGCTGTAGCATGCCACTTTGGGGACAGGCCATTGAGATGAGCAAGCTGGATGGTATGGGGGTAGGGAAGAAGTCTCTAGAAGAGACTTGACTGCAATGTGAACCGACTGGAGTGATGAATGGGGTGATCCACCAGCCTCTCTGAGTCTTCCCTCCTCTCTCCTATGAAGGTTTAGCAGAGGAGACTGTGTCTCCCTTCCACCATGCTCTGGTATCCTTAGCAGTAGCTCTGTGCCCTCAGTAACCCACCCCGGCCTTATGAGACTTGTTCTGCTCAGCAGAGCCTCTACTGAGACTACAAAACAGATCAGTATTCAGAACCAGTGCATCTTCCTCTGAAGACAGGGGTCTGCAGAAAGTGGCCGCATTTGTGGCTTCTCTACTGGACTTGGCAGCCACAGAGCTGTGAAGAGCTCATCACATGAGACAAAGCCATCTTGTTCTTCCTCCTGCATCTCGGAGATGGAGAAGGGATGGGTCCCATAGGCCTTTTAGCGGCCTTCTGCAGTCACCATTTCATACTCATTAGGATACGGAAGACAAAAACCACGCCCTGGCCTGAAGAATCCGCCTGAATCGGTGTCAGAACAGAAAGCGGGCAGTGGGCTGTGACAGCAGAAAGGAGCACAAGTTTCTTGGCAAAAGTCAGATGAAGCAGTTTGTTTTCAACAGGGGAAACTGGTGGAGACGGATACAGTGGAATTTTAGAAAGACCATTTTGGTCTAACATGACTCCATTAAAACTGATAAGATCCAAAAGACTCTCACTAAAGATTCATTATTTTGGCTACATGGAAACATTTAGGAATAGGCCCTTTTGCTGAACAGAAAATAGGATATAGACAATAGGACCCAGCACCAGAAGCATGGCACAGTGGATAGAACTGTGTGCTCCTCAAGTCATGTGACCTGAGGTTGTTCCTGGATCTTGTAGTGGAAGGAGAAAACCAACTCTTAGAAATTGTCTTCTGAACTCCATATGTGTACCATGGGATATGCATTGTGCATGCGTGCGTGCGCGCACACACGCACACACACACACACACACACACACACACACAAAGAAGACTAAGAAGAGAAGGAGGAAGACATTTAGAGAACAGGAGCAATAATCTGGGTCACAGTTGTCATTAAAGAGTCGAACAGGTTTTTATAGGTAAGGATCTCGGTACACCAAAGACTAATTTTTCTTATGCCCCAGTTTCACATGGGTTTGGTTCCAAGTAGGTGATCCAGATTGAGGTCCTTGATTTATGAGGCAACTAAAGTCAAGACTTCATTTCTCAATGCCTTACTTTCCCACACCCCATCCTGCCGCAGTCAGTCAGGAACAGAATGGGAATGACCTCAAAAACAACGGGGGTCCAGCGTTCCCTTCCTGCTGAGCCCTCACCTTCCCTGTGAGCAGAGTGGTTAGATCAGTTTCAAGGACAGAATCTGCCCGCCTGTGCCCGACATTTAATAAGATCCAGAAGATGCACTGGAGAGAGGGAAGTCACTGCTTATCGCTTAGGACATTTTCAACAAAAAAAGAAAAGGAAACCTAAATAAATGTTCATTAAATGATATATTTTTAGTAGTCATAAAGCAAGAATCCTGGTTTTAGGTTGGTTGATACCCACCTGTCCCTTTTGCTAAAGACTCTCCTTCCTCTCAGTGTTATTAACCCATCCATTGTCATTATTAACCTGCCGTTCTTAACATGACACCCCTCACGGAAGAAAAGGGATTGTCTCTTTCCGCCCGTCTCTTTTTTCCAATTGGAAGTTTGTGGAGGTCCCCTTACTGTTACTCCAGCATTTCACTGGCAGACACTACATATATCACGTGATCCTTCTTAACTCCACAGTGAGAATGAGATGACAACAGGCCAATCAAGAGTCGGGGTGGGGAGGAGGTGGAGAGCAGGTCACCCTCCCCAGCTGATGGTCTCAAAGAAAATGACAATTTGCTATGCAAATTTCATAGCAAGACAATGAGAGGGAGAGAGAGAGGCAGTGGGTCTCTGTGAGCAGTGAATGGCCTCTGCTTTATCAAGGTCAGTGGCAAAGAGGCAGAGGAAAATGGACTCTGGGTCTCTTTGAGCTTGCTTTCAAGCTGGTGTGTGTCGGGGGGAACTATCTTCCTGACAGCTGGAGAAGATCGAGTCCCAGGAGGGCTTGAGTCCCAGGTGTGTGCAGAAGAGAGGCTGCTGAGAAAGACAGCAGAGCCATGATGGGGAGTTAGATGGGAGGACTCCCAATGAAGGGATTTTAAAAATATGAATTATGGAGATCAAGCTTGCTGGACATAGACTGCCAGGAAAAGGGAACAGACATTCCGAGTGAACTAACCGAGGCAGAATATGAGAATCAGCCACTTCTACATGGCTATGGGTCTCCTTTGTGATGGGATCATAAGAGCCGTGAAGGTAGATTCTCTTGTTTACTCATGGGTCTCTAATGCCCAGCACAGCCTGCAGAAGTAGGGTGTTGCTTGTTTTAGGAATAGGTTAGTGATGCTCACCTACAGAACTGGGGAGAGAGCAGGAGAAGCATGAAGCAGGGACAGCACCAAGATTCTTTTAATAGGACAATTGGCATCGTTGGGATCAAAGGCAGCTCTCTCAGACAGATAGGGTTTGTTCACAAAAGAAGTGAGTCCACCAATGGAGAGCCCTTCCCAGACAGAAGTCTTCATGCATCTTTTGGTTCTGTTTCTTCATGAAAGAGCCAGGCTAGACAGCAGCTGCGCTGTTAGTCTGGGGTTAGGCTGGGGCCTGACTGACAGGATTGTCACTATTTCTAGGAGGCATAAGTGCCAAGCATGCTAGGGATGCCTCTATAAACACCAGAGCAGACAGGGTATGACCAGTTGACTCTTGTCACAGGAAGCCTTTGTCACTGGGAATCACTTGGCCACTGTATATGGGCAATACCCCATCAGACCTGACTTGTAGAAGCATTCGTACATTCATAAAATGCAGGGCTAAGATTTTGTTTTCTTTACCTTTTATTCTTCTCTCATACATTACGTCCCCACTGCAAAATTTCCCCTCTCTACTCCTCCCAGTCCCTCCCCTCCCCTCTTCTATCCCTCAGATTAAATCCCCCTCTGTTTCAGAGAGAGAGAGATAGAGAGAGAGAGAGAGAGAGAGAGAGAGAGAGAGAGAGAGAGAGGAGAGAACTCCACTCCACTGAACATGGTCTAACAAGATACAAGATACAATGAGACTGGGAACAAACCCTCATGTCATGACTGGACATGGAAACCCAGTAGGAGGAAAATGATCACAAGAGCAGGCCCAAGAATTGGAAACCCCCTCCCCCTCAAGCTACACAACTATAAGGTGTATGCAGAGGACCTAGCTCAGACCCACAAAGAGTCTGCATTGCTTGCTTTTTTTTTTTTTGTCACTTCAGGTTTTATGAGCCCCTATGAGCCCTGCTTAGTTGATTCTGTGAGCCATGTTCTACTGGTGTCCTCGACCCCGCAGGCTCCTACAATCCCTCTTCCCCTCTTCTTTAGGGTTCCAGGGCTAAGTATTTATATCATTGTGAGGATCTTATTTAAAAATATTGAAGACAAGCCCACCTGCTGCTTCTAGGCCCTGGTGACCCTGGAGGACAAACACAGCTCTGCCCCAGATCCCTAAACTTGGGGTAGGAAGACATTCACCCATGAGCCCTCCCTGGCACTGGGCAGTGGGGCATCATTATGATTCTTGGAAGCAGTATCCTTCTCAGAGCCATGATAGACTGAGTGGACAATAAGGCCCACATGTGGTGCTGGGCAGATGGGTACTTTTATAGTGAGCAAATGTGGGGTGCACTGTGGGAGAGAGCTAAAGAGCCCAAATTATTCATGTCCTGTGGACAGAGGCATATCTGAGGGGTGAAAGAGGTGAGAGGTTGCTGACACATACCACTCAGAGCCATGGTGATGTCTGGGCCTGGGCTACAGCTGGGGCCCATGTCTAGTGTGGCCCTATTGATACCCTGGACTGCTTTGAAGTCTGTAGCTCCTGGTACCACCAAAGACAGAGAAGGAAGAGCTGTATAGAGTTGGTTCTGGCCCATCACTGACTACAACACTAGGGAGAACAGGTCCTGCCCCTCACTGGCTGAAGCACTCAGGAGAGAGGTTCCTATAGCTTACCTGGGCAGCACAATAGAGAGGACCCTGTTCACAGGTGTTGGAGGAGAGCTGCTTGTTGGTTCCCAGCCACCCAGCTAGTTTAGACCCAAAATAATTACACAGAAACCATATTAATTAAAACACTGCTTGGCCCATTAGCTCTAGTTTCTTATTGGCTAGCTCTTACATTTTAATTTAACCCATTTCTAATAATCTATGTATCTCCATGTGGCAGTGGCTTACGGGCAAAGTCTCAGCGTGTCTGACTCTGGTGGCTCCATGGCTTCTCTCTGACCCTGCCTCCTTTCTCCCAGCATTCACTTTAGTTTCCCTGCCTAGCTCTGTTCTTATGCCCTGTCATAGGCCAAGAAAATTTCTTTATTCATTAACCAATAAAAGCAACACATAGACAGAAGGACCTCCCACACCACACAGGGGCAAGGGCTAGCTGGCCCTGAGGAAGGGAAAAGGGAGAGCAGGTCATGCCTGTCATGTGGTGAGGGAAAGATGCCTGCCCTCAATCTTACCACCTATAGTAGTTGGGGGACCCAATTTAACCCCTCATCAGCTATAGCACTGCACAGAAAAGGCCCTCTGTCTCTTTTGGAAAGCAAGTAGAATTGATCCTGTGGACAGGGGCTTGGGTGAACCAGTCCTGAGCATGTGAGAAGGGCATACCTGGTACTGCCTCCCTCTGCCAAAGCCTGGCTCCACTTCCCATCTGCTATATGGTGGCATGGGTGGGGGAGAGATTGCCCGTCTCTGCCCATTAGCACCTGAGGCAGGTGGGAGAGCTGACCCTGAGGTCATAAGAATGAGAGAACTGGCTCTGTCTCTCCTCTGCTGTAGCACTCAGGAGAGTGGCCCCTATGCTGTGCCTGGACAACACAGCAGAACTGACCCTGAAGTTGCAGGTGTAGATTTGACCCTGAGGATGTAAAAGTAGGAGAACTGCCCCACCCCCTGCTCATCTCTGCACAGGGTGAACTTGCCGGGGCAAAGCAGGAGAGCTCACCCGGGTGGTGAGAACAACTACCTGAACCACCCAGGCCCAGAACCAGGGTTATGTGTTGGCCTACCCAACATCCACCCCATCTGTGCCATCTGTGATCTGCTGGAGTGTGTGAAGGAACTGGTGCTGCAGACCCAAAGCAGCAGGATTTCCACAACACAGGGCAACAACAGGATAACCAAGAGGAGTTCCAGCATCGATAGTGTAGCAGGAATCAGAGGCCTTGAACCAGACCAATGACTCTTTGCAACGAACACTTGCAAGAAAAGATATATGGGTAAAAGTGTTTTCTGCGTGACTCACTGCGTCTAACTACAGCTTCCATGATGAGACTGATTTTTTTTCCTTTGTTTTTCCTTTTTTATTCCCTTAAATTTTATTTTATTTTATTTTATTTTGGGGAGGGGAGGTTGCAAGGGCAGAGGGTGGCTATGAAGGGATGGGAAAAGGAATGGAGTGGAGATGTGTGATGTGAGAGACACAAATAAAAAATAAAAAGGAGAAAAGTATTAATAAATGCCTGATAGTAACTGCAGAGCTTTCTTGCCACAGTGGCGCATCGTACAGGAGGCAGATCTGTGACACAACCCAGAGAGTAGCTCTCACTCCTGGGCTGACTCTATCAAGAGCCTTGTCTCTTGGCCTAGCCCCACATGGACAAAGGCAGCAAATTGCAGCTCCCTGCAAAAGTCACCATTTGGTGGATGACTGGGCTGGTTCTTTGCGGAGGATGAGGGAGATAACAGAGTGCTTAAAAGCAATTAGTGGAAGCAACAAAAAGAACAAAGAGGACAACAAAGAAGCTATTATGCCAATGTGTGTGTGGCCATTCACCACCATTCTGTCTGGGAACTTTGTGGTAGATGCAGAAGTTTCTGCCTGTCTGAATGTTTAGTCTGCCTTACACTTAACAGTGAGATTCAGTATAATTTGTGTGGGTTTTTTTTTTTACCGCCCCCCCCAATCATATTTGCATTTGGCCTCACCCATCTCTGCAGGGGCCCAGTCAGGCAAAAGCACCCATCTTGTGGTTCACTTCAGCTCGTTGTCGTTGTTCTGACCCAAGGAGAGAGGAACTGAAGAAAGTCTTCCCCAGGAATCTGTTCAGAGAACAGTGAACTAGGAGCATGTTGCTGTCTGTGGTCCTGAATAAGGTTTAGGGATGTTTTCTTTGGGGGAGGTGTGTGTGTGTGTGTGTGTGTGTGTGTGTGTGTGTGTGTGTGTCTATGTATGTGTTTCAGGGACTGAGACAGCTCAGTGTATGAGCATGTTGCCAAACCTGAAAGCTTGTATTTGATCCCCAGGACTCACATAGAGGAAGGGGAGAACAGACTCCCTCAAGTTACCATCTCACAGCGTAAATGTGTTTGTGTGTGTGTGTGTGTGTGTGTGTGTGTGCTTGTAACTTGTAAATCTTTAAGAAAATAATTCTTTTAATTTAATTTTATGTGTATCTGTAAATGCCTTCATGTTTGTGTGTGCACCATATAAATGCCTGAAAATGTAAAACATGAACTCATTTTGTCCGGACACTGCTGGTCACAAGCTTGCTGACCTTGACCTTATTACCTAGAGCCACACTTCTTCTTGGCTTCAGTAAGATGAGGGTAGTGGTTACTACCACTACTGTGAATATGGAGTTGTACATGGCAGAGAGCAACTTCTAAATTCAAGAGTCACTATTGCTGTCTTGAATGTCTACCTGCTTGTATCTGGACTGTGGCTCTCTTGTCTTTCTTCATTGTGCTAGATGGAAAGGTTGGATGGATAAGACAGTGTCTGTCATGGAATAGTCATACACTATGAAAATAAATAGTTGTGATTGGTATAATAAAAAAAAACTGGAGAGAACATCGCCATTGTCTCAGTGTGTGGGTGTTGAGACAATGGGGATGTTCTATCAGGAACTCACCAAGGCCAGCTGGCCTGGGTCTGAAAAAACCTGGGATAAACCCGGACTTGCTGAACATAGCGGACAATGAGGATTACTGAGAACTCAAGAACAATGGCAGTGGGTTTTTGATCCTACTGCACGTACTGGCTTTGTGGGAGCCTAGGCAGTTTGGATGCTCACCTTACTAGACCTGGATGGAGGTGGGTGGTCCTTGGACTTCCCACTGGGCAGGGAACCCTGATAGCTCTATGGGCTGACAAGGGAGGGGAACTTGATTGGGGGAGGGGGAGGGAAATGGGAGGAGGTGGCGGGGAAGAGACAGAAATCTTTAATAAATAAATAAACGGAAAAAAAAACTGGATAGCCAATAGCTAGACAGGAGGTATAGGTGATACTTCCAGGCTGAGAGACAACTCTGCAAGGAGAAGGCAGAGTTGCAGCCAGGTATAGAAGAAGCAGGATGAGCAGTAAAGAGTAAAGGTAACCAAGCCTTGTAAAAGAAGCTAGATTAAAAGATATGGGTTATTTAAGTTATAAAAACTAGTTAGGAACAAGTCTAAGCTAAGGCCAAATAACAATAACAAAGTCTCTGTGTTATTATTTGGGAGCTGGCTGGCAGGACACAAAATGACTCACATATGGCATCCAATATAGGGGCTCAAATATCCCAACATAGGGTCTGAAAGAAAAGAAAAGTCTGGGCAAGGAACTGGATATGGCTCTTTGTGCAGTCATGGGGTGTGTGTGCTGTGTTCAGTGGCCCACAGAGACATGGCTACTGGTCTTCTGTGGGCTGAAACCAGCTGCCAGTGCCGTGTGCCTGTGCCATGTGCTAAGCTGAGCCCATGCTGTGACTGACCTAGCCATTTAAGATTTGTTTTACATAGTCAGAGAATTCTTCAGGTGCTCAGTAAAACCAGGTCCAGACACAGAAAACCTCTAAAAAGGGACAACATCTCTAAAAATATACTTAGATGCTAAAGAAAGAAAAGAAAATAGGTATAGACAGTCAGAGAAAAAATGTTTAAAAATAATAAAGTCTTTAAAGAAAGAATAAAGTAATGTTAAAAGAATAAGCCATGTAAAAATGGAAATACGCAGCATGTCTGAATCTTGTATGGTGTTTTGTTGACTTTGAATTTTTTAAATGCTAATGTACAAAAACAATAGCTGCTGAGAGACATTGGATTACAGAAACTGTTAAATTAAACCAATCTATATATTTTAAGAATGTCTTAACTCCAAAGTAAAAGTGTGTGGGGAGAGGTTATGCCTTTGTTTCCACAGGAAATGAAAAGTTATGGTTCTCTTCAAGATTAATGAAGATAAGATTTGATTGGAGGAGAGCTCCTGAAAATCTTGGCTATAGATATGAAAAGAAAAACAAGAACAACTACAGGACAGATGACATATATACCGATTCCTCTACCATGGGAACAGCTCTGAGAATGGATGAGACATAATAAATCTTGTTGCTTACAGAGTCCTCACAACTTATTGTAACATGTCATCATTTCATATGGCATGGGTAGGTTTGTTTATTCAGTCCAAACAAACTTATAAAGTTAACAGATGCCTTTTACCTGCTCAAACATAAAACAAAAAAATCTTTAACTGACTTGTGCATACCTCACATTCCATGCTTGTGGTAATGCATATATATATATGCATTAATATGCATTAATATATATAACACACACACACACACATATATGTATTACCTTTAAAAGTTTATGTGTCCTCAGAAAAAAAAAGACCAGACCCAATGAAGTCAAATATCCCAGGTGATCTAGCCTCTTAAAATGCCTCTGCTGCAGTTTTCTTAAAGTTCTGCATCCAGAACAAATTTAAAGCTGCTAGCTGAGATGGTCCCACCTCATAAACTACTCCAGCCAAGACATCAGATAAGCTTTACACTTTCCCACCACACAGAGACTAAACAAAAATAAATACAACTAGCTCTTCTAGGACTTGATTATTATCCCAATTTTCTCAGGGTCCCCTAGAGGTGCCATCACTCCCAAACAACAGGAAACAGTCCAGAGAACACAACACCCACATTCCCAAGAAGTGAGGTGGATGGTTTTTGGTCTTTCAATGGGTTATGGATGTTTGTCATCATTTAGGGGATTGGCTACAAGTTGTTATTGGTCATGGTCAGGGAAAAAACTGAACAAAGGAGATTAGATTCAGGGATCTCTTTCTGAAGGAAAAAGGGGGGAGATATAATATAAAATGATGAGATAAAATGGTGAATTCTTGAGTCTACTTTTGAACTAAAAATATCTACTAGCCTCCAATGTTTAACACTGATACGGATTTTTGTATATTAATACAAATTTAAGGTTATTTTTGTTATACTGTGTATATGTTTCTACTCTTATTTAAGGTATCATACCTATGCAGCTCATTAAAAATGCAATGTAAAGTTCTAGTCCTTAAAAATTATTATTACAAACCATTTAGGATAATTAAGGAATGCAGGTTGGTAGTTAGTCACCTATAACAATCAAACTTGTAGTCATGTTAGGTATGTTTTCAAGGTCATACATAAATATATTTTAGATAGATGGTCTTCAAACACTTCAGAGATCTACAGAACATGGCATTTAAGATGTTTTAATAACATAATAACGTTTTTCATGACAGTGAGACATATATGCTCCTGGCTGCACCAATCTACTTCAGAGAAGATGATGGGCACTGAAGAACCTCCATATGGAGTTTGCTTTCTTTGTGGCAAAAGTAAGCCACTGGGCAAGAAAGTGTCCTTCTCTTGACTGCTGAAGTATGCTGTCCAAATTGGACAAACAGGACAAAAAGAAGGTTATTGTTAAACTTTGCCAAGACAAGGTAGGGCAATCCCTCCAAATTCCTGCTTCACAGAAGAGTCTGTCAGATATTCTGGGCCTGTAGGCAAAGATAGATGCCCCCACATTGCAGAGGAACCTTGGGTGACTGTTCAGGCAACCAGCTGTTTTTGTCATTTTAATAGTTTTGGAAGTTGCTTGCTCTGCTCTTCCTGTTAACTTAGATAACATTATATTCTTCTTGGGTCTCTGATGGGGATTGAAGACTAGACAGTTTTATAGGTTCCTTGTTACCAAATTCAGAAAAAAAACTACATAAAAGATGTAAAGTTTATAGGTTGAAAACTTAAATGCTGAGAAACCTTGTCTCAAAAAGGAAAAAAAGAGAAAAGAAAAGAAAAAAAACCCCAAACATAACAAGCCTAAACTATTTATCTAAGAAGATTTTTCTTTAAGGTCTGAAAAGGTATTTTTAGGATGGTAATACAAGTTACGATAGAAAATGGTTTAGGTATAAAACCTTGGACTCATCAAAATAAGACAGATAATGAAGTAATTTCTCCAAATTTGACAAATATCAATGGACTGGACATTGTAAATGCAATTATTACTCGATAATTGTTCTTATTGTGTATGATTTTACTGGACTAAAGTTAAAACCGTTCCTGTTTATTTAGACAAAATGTGGAAATGTTGTGGGATCTTTGTAACTGTGTGAAAATGTATTGCTGTGATTGGTGTAATAAAAAGCTGAACTGCCAATAGTTAGGCAGGAGGTGTAGGTGGGACTTCCAGGCAAAGAAAGAACTCTGGGAAGAGGAAGTCAGAGTCGCCAGCCAGGCACGGAGGAATAAGATGGGCGATACGGAGTAGAGGTAACCAAGTCACATAGAAGAACCTATATTAAAAGATATGGGCTAGTTTAAGTTAAAAGAACTGGTTAGGAACAAGTCTAAGCTAAGGCCAAGCTTTCATAATTAAATATAATTATTTGTTAGCTGACAGTCTAAAGGAAAATCTGGTGACAACCGTCCATTGAAGGGACAAAGCCAACTCGATTTTTGTACTAGGCCCTAAGGTGGCTGTCAGCAGAGCCAGGAAGTACTCTAGACTGGAGCCCAGCTGCTGAAGATGCTGTCAGCAGAGGGGAAAATCCCCTGGAGTGGAGCCAACCGGAGAGTCACTCCTACCCCTTATGCCCATAACAATAGATTTGTGATTTTTTTTTTTTTTTTTTGCCTTTATAAACCCTGCCTAAGAACGGAGGGATACCTCCTCTGGCTCCTGCTGCTTAGGTGTGCTAGATGAGGTCCGAATCGCAATTCGCATAATCAAACCTTGCTTTTGTATTTCAATGTGTCTGTGTCTCTAGTGGTCTTCTTGTGATCCCTGCAACTCGGGCACTGCATCCATTGCCAGGTTTTTGCATATTTCTGGGAACTGGAACCCTCATCCAAGGCCTTGGACACAGAAGGTGTATGTTTGTGTGTGTGCATGTGTGAGTTCCTGACTCTTTCCATAATCTGCCCGAGATCCTGGAATAGTTTTTCCCTGCCTTCCTCCCTCTGAGTCAGACTGGGTTTGGTAGAGAGGCAGGCTGACTCTGGTATCCAGCAGTCAGAGCTTTGGGACCTCACCCCTTTTGCCCACCGTCCATTACATCACTACCTACCACTCCTCCAGTGTTTCCCAACTGATTGAAGTCCAGTGATTTTTATCCCCATTCTCCATGGGAGGCCAGCCTGTGTGGCAGGTTAATCAGGAGGAAAGGCCTGATGAGCTGCTAAGAGGTTGATTTGCCACTCTTCTGAAGATGCTTTCTGACAGAGGACTTTGGAGACAGCACAAGAGGGCTGGACAGGCACCAGTATGCCGCCTTCCGTGAGATGGCAAAGTTGACCCTGGGCATGGCTCTGTGGGGAAGCCACTGAAAGCAGCTGATTGCAGAGTTTGGAGTCAGAAGCGCTGGCCTCCAGTCAGGAACAAGTGCCTACACGGGCTCCAGCTGGGCAGTCCTGCGCTCCTTACCCGCGCCCCGCCCCCTGCCTTCTCTGCCTGAAAGCAGGCTTCTGGGCTCTGCCTCAGCTCCAGGCCTCTCCGGCCGGCCTCAAAGTGCTCATTTACTCAGCTGTCTTGGCCTTCCCGGGAACTCAGGGAGCCAATCCCACGTGCCTGATGGCCCCATTTAGAAGAAGGCGCTGTTGAATGGATAGTTCCCCGCCTGCAGCTCGGCCTCATCTCCTTAATGGATCCTAATTACCCTTGTCCGGCTTGTGGCTTCTCTCTAGGGCCCACCTGTCGGGATGATGGATGAGGTGAATGGGGGATGTGGCCCGGTGGGGCTGCAGGCATCCCCCTTTCTCTAGTAGGGAGGAGCACAGGAGCTTTAAATCAGTCCCACAATATATGAGGAAAAGGAATGCCTGGCACCGGGTGAGGGTGAGTTTTTCTCTCCCTGGGTCCTCAGGCTTGGGCCAGAGAGTGCTAGTTCAGGAGGAAGGTAAGGAAAATAGGCGTGGGGGGGGGGGAAGGGGGGGGGAACTCACTGCTGTGGTGTAAAGTCCTGGCAAGACAGGAGCAGGGAGGGGAGGGCTGGTAGCCCTGTGAATACTTCAAGACAGGCCCAGGAGCTGGGCAGTATCACACAGAGCAGGGCCACTATGAGTAGGATATCAACATGGAGAAGTCCTCAGAGCTAAGTGGCTGCTAAGTCAGGGTGAAACTGGCCTATCGTCTCAGGCCCATTTCGTGTCCGGGAAAATCAGGAAGTGGACTGTAGATAAAGCAGGGGTCTAGACCTAGATTTTTGGCAATAGTAACAGATGGCCAAGATTCTCTTTTCCTATGTATTTATCAGATCAGGGACAAGGAATAACATCTACTCAGACCACAGCACTGAAACCCTCTTTCCTCCACTGTGGCTAGAGTCCAGGGATCTGTGAATTCACAGCCATAGTTAACACAGGACTTATTTTTTGCACACTGTTCTATGCCTTAGAAAGAGCGAATGTCACAATCATCCGTGTTCTTGTCTATACTGTCCCAAGTTTGGAAGCTGCTGCTGAGCTGCACACCCACAACATGGCAAGTGACCAGTCAAAGGGCTAGAAGTGAAGTCTCTCCACAGCTCGAAGGCTAACAGCTCTCTGTGAAAGGAACTGAATGGTTCTCTGAAAAGGCAAACCATGAGAGACAATCCGCTTCTCCCATCCCTTTCTTGGGTGCTGCCCACCTAACTGCTGAGTCTGGGACCCATTGGGCACAGTGGCTTTGGGCTCTCTGGGTTCTGTTCTACAGAGGTGGCTCGTCTGTGGTAGGGATAAGTGTGGCAGAAGGCTTGAATTTTCTCACATGCGATTGTGGACACATAAGCCAGCATCCACAGCTTACCCTCTCACCAGAATTCCTGCCTTCCTATGGCATCCTGTCACACTAAACAGGGTCGCCCTGTATAGCCAACAGGTGAGATAGAATTACTGTTGCTTAGCTTCTGATCTCAGCCATAGAAGACATCACAGCATTCATTCTGGTCTCTCAGGTTACTCGTTCTGGGGGAAATTTACCATCATTTCATGAGGATGCATGTTATGGGTTAAATCGCATTTCCCCCGGTTCACAGGATGTCCTAACCCCCAGGATCTCACAATGTAACTATTTGGAGGTGAGATTTTTTTTAAAAAGATGGTGAAAATAATGAGTAGCTAGGGTTGCCCCCTAGCCCAGAATGACGGGCGTCCTCTTAAGAAGAGAAAGTTGGAACACAGACACACAGAAGGGAAATCCACTCAGACACAGATGAAGGATAACTCTCCCCCCATGACCTAAGGACTTCCCACTAGACTCCAACTCTTAAAGTCCATAACATCTCTCAAGACCATCATCTTGGGGACCATACCTTTAACACATGGGCCCCTTGGAGCTCTGTCTATTGAAACCACTGTAACATGGATTAATAACAGCTGGATTCAGATCCAGGAACCCTTCCCTCTAGAGCCCTGAGGTGGACTGGAGCAGTCATGGGTATCATATCAGCCGGTGCAACCTCTGACCTCCTTGCTCATGAGCTTTGTGAACCTGGCCAAGTCTCTTCAGCTCTGGCTGAAGTTTCCTCATCTCTAAGATGAGCTGGTAGCCCTTCCTAGGGTATCACACACTGCAAGGTGCACTGCTTCCATGAGCTGGAAGCAAAGGGCTTAGAGCAGAGCAGGCACAAAGGGGGCTCAGAAACTACTGAGTGTCACTATTCTCTGTCTCTACAGGGTCTCTGGGGTCAAGCTGGATCCGACAGTGACTAGACTAGATAGGGAACATGACCAGGATTGTAACATTGTCACCTATGTATAGGTATTTCTTCTTTCTCTCATCCTCTGCAATCCAAATCCAAGCAGCCTAAGTTCATGAGATAGCTCAGTGGAACCAGAATATCCCTTTAGTTCTTGTGGCTTGTAAAGCTAGAACTTTCAGGAAAAGAGCCCAATCCTGGAGATGGAGCATTACAATCACATCTCTAAAGAAATGGGGTCCAGGGCTGATGTTGGTCTTTAGTCTTCTGTGCTGGGGAGGCTGGGGGCAATCAGGAGCTGGCAAGAGTGGGCTTGGGATGTCAGAGCAGCCTCTCCCTGAGGGAAAGACTCAGTCTGGGTTTCCTGTTGCACGCCTGCCACGCTGAAAAAGATCGGCTAAGTGTTATTGATCCAGTTCCAGGGGGAGTATTTTCTGGGAGGTCGCTGGCACCCGCCCATCACTTAGCTGGTATTCATTACATAGTGGTGGGATAGGGAACGGAGAAGCGCTGGCATTCTGCCGCAGAGTTGTTGAACTTGGCCGCGAGGAAGATTGCCGTGTGTGAACTGGGAGAGGCAGGCAGACTGGAAAGCTCAAGGACGACCAGCTCTTACCCTGGATAAATGGGTGTCTGGTGCAAGGAATGCCCTCCCGGGCAGCCCTAGTCCTCTCAGATCGTGCCAGTGCATCTCTTGGCTGCAGAACTAGAAAGGATTTTTTGGGTTATTCTCAATCGAGTCACCCTGATGATATTCTTAGAGCCCTCGGTTTTCTCGAACATTCCCTGATGTTACATATCTTGCCCATTTTTAAATGTGCACGGAAATGAAATTTGGGTTTACAGCAAGGTCCTAGAGGGGATCAGAAGAGCTGCTAGAGCAAGATATAAGCCGGTGAGTCCAATCTATGGTCTGTGGACTATGTCTATCATAGGGAAGCTATGAGACATGGCCCAACACGTCTATGGATGACATCATTTCATAATGTCACACAGTTGAGTCTCAATGAAAAGGATGTGAATTTGGCTGTATTTCATAACCCCCTGGCTGACTTGCCTGTACCTATAGCTGCCCAACAAGGTAATATTGATAAAATTCTTTGCAACCGTGGTGTGTGAGTTTTCCTGGGGGAGATATCACTAATGTCTATTCACAACAGACCAAATGATTCCGCCCAAGTCCAGCTCAGTGACACACTGAGTTTAGTGGGATTCCATAACAGGAGTATGGGTGGAAGATTTCTTACAGGAACACGTGAGACTCAAAGGCCACCAAACACCCCACTGCAGCGTGGGTGACACTCACGAATATTACATCCCTGGAGCTCTCTGCCGGCCTTGCGAATAGCTTGATCCGTCAGAGAGTCTCTTCTGTTAGTATTAGGAACTTTGTAACTTCCAGGACCTTTGTATTCTTTGTACGTTTTATTTACTTCTTCACTCTTCCATCTTCCTTCCTCTAGGAGGGAATGTTCCAACTGGGGGGGGGGAGGAGCTACACAGCTGACAGGTGACACATCAGACCAACGTCAGCAGTCACCAGCCCAGGTTCTATTGGTCATTATCACTTTTCCAAAGGACATGCCCAGGGACCCAACACGGCTTTAGCAACAGCTGCGAGGAAAGATTAGTCCTAGGTCATAAGTGAGACTCTGTAGCAGTAGTGTTTAGAAACAGTCCAAGTCTGTGTTGGGGGAGGGGACAAAGACTGGGTCGATAAATAGTCATTATCCGCCAAAGGGAACGAGCCAGGAATGGAAAGGAATGAACTCTGCACGGCAGTGTGAAGGTAATTTAGAACCCAGTGAATGGGAAGGCAAACTCTAAAACGTTGTATGCTCCTAGGCTCGAGGCTGAAGCTAACTATGTAGCTCAGGCAGGCTCTGCAGCTGATGTGACTGGACAGAAAATCAAAATGAAGATGAGCAGAAGGGTTAGTAGGGTGGTCACCTCAGCAGAAGAGAATGGCCAGAGGTATTGAATGGAAGCAGGAGTGATGAACGGATAAAGCACACTTACAGCAAAGTTAGCAGTAGGTGCAAGAATTAGCATAATAATTAATATAAGCTGGGTATGTAGAGCCCAAAATATAGTGTTTTTCATTTAAATAAAAGCCTATTATTGTGTAGATATTTACTCAAATTGACATTCTAGAATATCTTTTTTAAATGCAGCGTGGGAGCACCTTTCTAGCACCCACTGGGCACAGAAGTAACCTTGCCACACACCCTGGCATAAAGTGTCTCCTCCAGTCTGCAGTGGATATGCTGGAGGATGTCCATAGCTATAAACGAAAGCATGGTGGACCCGGGGTTCCCTGGACCCAAGAGTTCTACATTCATAGATTCAACCAGTCACAAATCAGAAGTGTTTAAGTTGCATCTGGACAAATGTTCCTGTTTGCCACTGTCCCCTAGATAATAAATGAACATTTACATCACACTGACACAGTGTTAGTATAAATAACCTAGAGGTGATTTGACATATCCACGGTGGCTGTGCATCGGGTCTACACAAACACTGTCATTTTACAGAAGGAACTTGAACCTTGAACCTCCACGGATTTGAACTGCTGTAAGTGATCCAGAAATCAAGCCTTGTGTACAGTGAAGGACAACTCTATACACTTGGAGATTTATCATTTATTTTGGCACGCATCTTCCAGGGTGTGAGAGCTTCTGTGGTTACACGGCTAGTTTAGAATTGTTACAGTAGACATCTTGTGCTTACAGAAGTAAGTACAACAACTGGGGTATAACTGGGGTGGGTAGATGCAATTTGCTGAAATGCTAGCAGACCCAACAGTTCTAGTTTCTTACTTTCACCGAAGCCTAGTAATGCAGCTCTCTCTAATCTTGACTTTTTTTCCATTGTTGGGGATCAGACTCTTCGAATGCCAGGTAAGTGTCCTACTATGGGGCTACACCCAAGTGAAGATATTCTCATTTTTCCTCATTGTCTTGGGTGAGGTTGTGGCTCATTATACTTATATCTTGCATTTCTTTGCATGCTGAATATCTTTTTTATATACTTATTGTCTGCTTGGATTTTTTTCTTAATAAAATATTTAAATCTTTTTATCCATGTATTTTTTCAGTAATTTGCCTTCTTATTAAAATTCTTATAAAAAATTATTATTAAAATGTTCTTTATGCACATGAATTTGTTTTCAGGATGTGTGTGCGGGGGGGGGGGAGATTGTGCTGGTTTTGTTTGTATTTAAAAATTTTAAAATAAATTTTCCTTATTAGTGAAAACAACTCAAATGACCTTGAACAGAGATGTAGATGAACAAACTGTTATATAGTCACACAAGGAAATACTGTACAGTCATGAAAATGAATGGCACTCTGGGGCATGCAGAAATATGGATGAATATTAGCAAAGGTACACTAAGTGAAGACAAAAAGGATTAGAATATGAAATATGGTACCATGTCTTTCTAAAATGGCAAAACATCTTAAATAAAAATCTTTTTATTTATTTATTTATTATTTTTTCTTTCTTTTTTTATTTTTACTTAAAAATTTCCATCTCCTCCCCTTCCCCCATTTCCCTCCCCCTTCCCTTTCCCCCTCCCCCTCCCTCTGCAGTCCAAAGAGCAGTCAGGGTTCCCTGTCCTGTGGGAAGTCCAAGGTCCTCCCCCATCCATCCAGGTCTAGGAAGGTGTGCATCCAATCAGACTAGGCTCCCACAAAGCCAATACATGCAGTAGGATCAAAACCCAGTGCCATTGTCCTTGGCTTCTCAGTCAGCCCTCCTTGTCCGACACATTCAGAGAGTTCGGTTTGATCATGTGCTCCATCAGTCCCAGTCCAGCTTGCTTTGGTGAGTGCCCATTAGATCAGCCCCTCCGTCTCAGTGGGTTAAATAAAAATCTTTACCTTGGAGTAAGGCATGTGGCTCAGCAGTAGTACACTTGCCTAGTATGCCCTGAGTTTGATTTCCAGGACCCCAGAAAACCCTAAGAATAACAACCCCTCAGCCCTCTCCCCGAAAAATCTTTAAAGGGATATAGTTAGTTAATGCTATATTAAAACGTAGTCAGAGAACAATGGGGCCATCTGTGTTTGAGAATGGCGGTTACCTAGGATGGGGACAGCCGGGAGATTGGATGGGACGTCTGTGTATACTCGTGGATATTCTGCTGAGATGCTAGCCTTCTGGTTGGCTGGTAGATTTATGGGTGCTTATCACACTGTGGAAATCATACATGTAAATGAACGATGGACTAATGATTAGATGTGAGTCAAGGATTATGATTAATCTGATTAAGTGCAGCTGAGGCTCTCTTCTAAAAAAAAAAAAGACTCCCATTCACTCCTCAAACCTCATGGTTGAGCAGCATTGCTAGCGCCAAGATGCGGATTATGTACTAGCAAAACTCAATTTATTTCTGATTGGTTTCTGGAAATGTCATTAGAAGTGTCGGCTGTATTTTTTTGTTCTTATGCCCCGATGCACGTTGCACATTCCTGGGGTGTGGATATGCCAATTTAGAGACCTCTTCTGCAGGAACCTCCTGTCTTAGATAGGCCACTCATTAGCTTGTACAAGAGGAGCTGGAAGGGTGAGGACCAAGGTAAGTATCATTCTCCCCAACAGAGAGACCAGAGCTCAAAGAAAGACTTTGGGGAAGGAGAAAATGAAGGCACTAAACGATAGTTAAAATGTGGCTTCTTCGGTTTCCTTCACAGAGGAACAACCAGAGGCTAACGGAGTTCATGGCTCTTTTGTCCTCTCTCAGCTGTATTGTCTCTCAGAGTCATCCATGGTCTATTGTCTCCCAACTCCGGGTCCCTCAGCCCCCTGTATAACACTGACACTTTCATCCAATCCCAGGGCAGTTTTAAACACGAGTCTCATTTCTCTCGATGGCTGACAGTCTAGTTGGTAACACCCTCCCGTCACAGCCTTGATGGGTAAGATATTGCCGAAGCCTGGAGCTAGTGGCTTGGGAGGAGTTTATATTAGAGAAGCGTGACGCAGGTGCCGTCCGCATCCCTCAGCTCTGTCAGTTCTATTCTTATGACAGCAGCCCACCAGTCAGCCACTGTGGAGCCTACATCAGGATGAGTTCACTGAAAACATCGGGAGGGTTCCAGAGTGGGATTAGAGGCCCTGGAGGGTACTCTGGCAACAAGCAAGCCTTTAATCCTTAGACGTTTGGAGAAGAAAACCACTCTCCTAGGGCGGTGGTGGTTACAAGTCTTTAACCCAGCACTTGGGAGAGAGGCAGGTGGATCTGTGTGAGTTTGAGGATAGCCTGGTCTACAGAGTGAGTTCCAAGACAGCCTGGGCTACACAGAGAAACCCTGTTTCAAGAAAACCAAACATTAGAAAGGAAGGAAGGAAGGAAGGAAGAAAGGGAGGGAAAGAAAAGAAAAGAAAAAAAGAAAGAAAAAAAAAGCCCCTCTTTGTGACAGCAAAGGCTTTAAGAAACTGGGACAGGAAAGTCCTGTGCTCTGACAGGGAGCTGAGAAACTTGCTCTACGGAGACATGAAGGCAATCACTAGCTTCTCCCCTGCTTCTCCCCTCGACTTTTATCTACTGATAACATGGAGCTGCAGGCCTGGCAACTTGAGACCAGGATTCAAATGGTGCGGGAAGAAAGCAAGTGACAGTAGACATGGGCAGCCTGCCGCTGCCACTTGGAAACTGTGGCACCCGGGGTGAGTTCTAGACAGGACTTCTGACCGACCTCCTGACCGCTAGAGGTCCCGGCTAAGTGGGGAATTCCATACATGCAGAACCCCAATGTTCTCCCACTGCTTGGTACAGGATGGAAGACACAGGAGCAGGGGCTGGCTGTGGACGAGTTGCGGGACAACAATTCAACCTCTTCCTCTGTGGTCCCCCCGAACTTTTCTCTCCAGCTGAGGTGGGTAACAAGGGTGGAAGGCAAAATGTGAGAAGTCTAGGATATTGGAGGCAGAAATGGTGGGCAGGTTACCTCTCAAGGGTGCAAGTTTTCCTACTTGTCCAACTAAGAATCCCCAGCTGTGTTAGTCAGCTCCCTGTTACTGGAGCAAAAGAACCCGAGTTAAACAACTGAACGCGGGAAATGGTTCATTTTGGTCCAGTCTTCAGAGCTGCCAGTGATTGTCTGGCTCCATCCCTTTTGGTTGAAGCAGGACACCCTGGTGGAGAGCGTACTGTAGAGAAAGTCTGTTTACTTTATGATAGCCAAGTGGAGAGAAGAAAGCATATCCCAGTGACTCAGCTTCTTTATACTCGGCTCCAGCTCTTGAAAGTTCCACGAGACCCCGATAACTCCTACAGAAGATGAGGTCTTTAACTCGTAAACCTGTAGGGGGCACTCTAGATCTTCTCTAACACTGTTCTGAAAGTTGGGACCTTGCTGTCTAGAGGAAGCTTCTGGGATACAGTAGATGATTCTTATACTTGAAGTGACTTCCTGTCTACTGAAAAAGACGCTAGAACTTTCTGACCATCTCAGAGGGTGATTCCAGGTGTGTTGCTGGGCACGGGAACCCCGTAGAAATACACCATCCATCTACTCATTAAAAAGTCAGTTCACTAATTTCATTTTGCCAAGAGGTGGTTTGGGTTTCCTCTCAGTTAAGTCTATGGGAAGTTGCTTTGGCAACTGAGTTCCTGCATTCCAGAGGACTTCTCTCAGTGAGCTGGGCTGGCTGAAGCACAGGTTTCTAGAGGTCCTTGATCAGAACAAGAGAAGACTAGGGATAGTTGCATTGTGGGAAATGGATCTTCAAAGTTGTGGATATGAGACTGCCTTTTCATTTTTTTTTTTTTTTGCTCCTATGACTGTCAATTTCTGTTATTGTGGCAATACCGTTGTGCCAAGAATCCTTGGCAGACAGGAGGAAGGGGACGTAGTTTCCAGCACACACCCTTGTAGGACTACCCTTACTCAACCCACGGCATCTACGGTGTTATTTCCTGGCCTGCTACTACCTAGTCTCTCTTCAGCTTCTCAGTTCTTTATATAGAGTTATATCTCCAGGAGTGTGCTATGGGTGATGGATAACCAGAACCTCTACCCTCTCCAGACAACAGAAGGACACATGGCACAAGCCTCACCACAGGCCGTGTCTGTCATGGATTCCAATCTCGGACATAGGAACAGAGACTAAAACCATTTGGTTGCTGCTGCCTATGGCCAGGTTCTTTCTAGTCTGACACCATCATGGACTCTTCGAGGCTGCTGGCACTGCCTAAGGCTCTTGCCTAGCTCTAAGTCCTGTTCTTGAATCTCTCCATCTGAGGAGCTTCCTTTAAGCAAGTCTGTTTCCCGTTCTTGTAATTCAAGAACCTTGGCACATCTAAGAGGTGCTAAGAATTCAGGTGCCTCTTCATGATGAGGAGGGGGTCTTCATCTTCCCACCTTCTGCCCTATCACCTTTACTCTCTGACCCCGTGCACTGCTACCTGAAGGTGGGGACTGAGGAGGAAGGATTCAGCACTGGGGACATAAGGCAGTTTGCTGCCCCTAGGCTCAAGGGCAGACAGCCTGTGGAGGACAGTGAAGGACAGTGGGGGTGGGCGGTGACACTGAGCTTCATTTAACAGCAAAGAATAGGCATTATATAGACTTAACAAAAGAACTAAATTGACATTTTATTGACTCGCAGAGGGAGTTGTTAAAACAGATTCCTATACCTTGTGGAGCTTGACAGAGAGGCGGGCAGAAGAGTCTGCCACCAAAGGCATCTCTCCTGAGGGCCACTGATACCAAGTGGGCAAAGTCAGCAACATGAACTTGAGCTCACTCCCAAGACCACGCTGGTACACTGCTCCCTACAGCTCCCAGAAGCCAACCAAGTCTCCGGAAGGTGAATTAGAGGGTAGCATTCTAAATGTGACCTTCATTCATAACCCCTGCTTGTTACAGCCTGGTCCTGGCCCCTTGGGAGAGCCTCAAGGATAGAATTCTTCTGGCTTTAAGGTAGAGATGGCATCAAAGGAAAGTTGCCATGCTGCTTCTGGTCAGGAAGTGACACTATCACAAAGCATCCTCCAGGCATCCCCGATGGACGGCTTTGCAGAGGGGGAGCTCGCAGGGGAGCTGAGAGGCAGCTCACAGTGACCTCCTCAAGAAAGCCCAGCCTTCTGTGATTCGTGTTTGTGGAGAGTGTATGGGGGACACCCAGGGAACACAGAGAGGGAAGACAGAGACGGTGATAAGGCACCTGGCTCTATTCCCTGTGCCTAATACCATCCAGGCCCCTTCCTGTAGAAAAGCATGGAGAGAGATAGCAAGAATGTGATCTGGGACAGAGGCGCAGCGGCAGCGGCGCCAGACGCACAGAGGCGCAGCAGCGGCAGCGGCGCCAGACGCACAGAGGCGCAGCGGCTGCGGCGGCAGCGCCAGAGGCACAGAGGCGCAGGGGCAGCGGCGGCGCCAGACGCAGCGCAGCGGCGGCCAGACCCAAGCGGCTGGGACAGGCTTGCAATAAGGAGAGCAGATAGCCCTACTACAATTGAATCAAAGAGGTAGGCCTTTGGTTGGCCAGGTCACTGGCACAAGGGGAGCCTGGTCCTGTCCTGAAGATCCTTCGGAGGGGTGAGAGGGTTCTTGGCCTGCAGCAGGAACCACGAAAGAGAGTGAGGGCATTTTGTAAGCAGAGCCCTTGGCCAGCAGGGACACCTGATCCGGTTTCTAAAGGATCCATTGGATAGGATCAATAGGAGGAGATGGGCAGGCGCCAAGGCAAGAACTCACCCAATAATCCGAAAAACAACATGAAAACATCAGAACCCAATGATCTTACAACAGAAGTATTTGAACAACCTAACACAGAAGAAGTGGAAAAAATCGACTTTATGAAGATAATAGAGTCCCTTAAACAACATGTAAAAAATGCCCTTATAGAAATGGATGAGAAGTATAACAAAAAGTTTGAAGAAATGAGTAAATACGTACATGATACCCTGGGAAACCAAGAAAAAACCATCAAACAGGTAATGGAAACAGTTCAAGAATTGAAAACTGAAATGAAGGCAAAGAAGAAAATACAAACTGAGGACCAGCTGGATATGGAAAATCTAGGCCAACGAGCAGAGTCTACAGAAACAAGCATAATCAATAGAATACAAGAGCTAGAAGAAAGACTCTCAGATGCTGAGGACACCATAGAGAAAATAAACGAACAGATCAAAGAAAACAGCAAAGCCAACAAATTCTCAACACAAAACATTCAGGAACTATGGGACACAATAAAAAAACCAAACCTAAGAATAATAGGAATAGAAGAAGGAGAAGAGTCACAGCTCAAAGGCTCAGAAAATATTTTCAACAAAATTATGGAAGAAAACTTTCCCAACTTAAAGAAAGATATTCATTTAAATATTCAAGAAGCATACAGAACACCAAACAGACTGGATCAAAGAAAAACATCTCCTCGCCATATAATAATCAAAACACAAAATATACAGGTTAAAGAAAGAATATTAAGAGCTGCAAAAGAAAAAGGGCAAGTAACTTATAAAGGTAAACCGATCAGA
The DNA here is from genome assembly GCF_018167655.1 of Microtus oregoni. NCBI lineage: Eukaryota > Metazoa > Chordata > Mammalia > Rodentia > Cricetidae > Microtus > Microtus oregoni. The sequence continues at coordinate 27,306,974 of NW_024543085.1, forward strand.
CTTACACCTGACTTCTCGATGGAAACTATGAAAGCCAGAAGGTCCTGGATAGAGGTTCTGCAGAAGCTAAGAGACCATGGATGCAAACCCAAACTACTATACCCAGCCAAGCTATCGTTCACTATCAACGGAGAAAACAAGACATTCCAGGATAAGAACAAATTTAAACAATACGTAGCCACAAATCCAGCCCTACAGAAAGTAATAGAAGGAAAATCGCAACCCAAGGAATCCAACACTGCCAACACTGCCTACAATAACCCAGGCATCTAATGACCCTTCACGAGCACATCTCAAAGAAAGGAGACACACAATCTCTACTACCAAAAGCAATAAGAATAACCGGAGTAAACAACCACTGGTCATTAATATCACTTAATATTAATGGGCTCAATTCACCTATAAAAAGGCACAGGCTAAAAGATTGGATACGAAAACAGGATCCAACATTCTGCTGTTTGCAAGAAACACATCTCAACCACAAAGACAGGCACCTACTCAGAGTAAAGGGTTGGGAAAAGGTGTTTCAAGCAAATGGTCCTAAGAAAAAAGCAGGTGTGGCCATACTAATTTCTAACAAAACTGACTTCAAACTAAAATCAATCAGAAGAGACTGAGACGGTCACTTTATACACATAACAGGAACAATTCATCAGGAGGACGTCTCAATCCTGAATATATACGCCCCCAATATAAAAGCACCTACTTATGTAAAAGAAATATTACTAGAACTCAAGGCAGACATCAAACCACACACACTAGTAGTAGGAGACTTCAACACACCTCTCTCTCCAAGGGACAGGTCAATCAGACAGAAACCTAATAGAGAATTAAGAGAATTATTGGAGGTAATGAAGCAAATGGACTTAACAGACATCTATAGAACATTCCACCCAAATAGGAAAGAATATACCTTCTTCTCTGCAGCTCATGGAACCTTCTCAAAAATTGACCACATACTCGGAAACAAAGGAAACCTCCACAGATACAAAAAAATAACAGTGTCCACCTGTGTCTTATCAGATCATCACGGATTAAAGTTAGAAGGCAACAACCACGCTGCCCCCAAAAAACCGACAAACTCATGGAAACTGAACAGTCAACTACTGAACCACACCTGGGTCAAGGAAGAAATCAAGAAAGAAATTAAAGTCTTCCTTGAATTTAATGAAAATAAAGGGACAACATACTCAAACCTATGGGACACAATGAAAGCAGTGCTAAGAGGAAAGTTCATAGCACTAAGTGCCCACTTAAAGAAAATGGAGAATGCATACATTGGGGACTTAAAAACACACCTGAAAGCTCTAGAAAAAAAAGAAGCAGACGCGCCCAGGAGAAGTAGAAGACTGGAAATAATAAAACTGAGGGCTGAAATCAACAAAATAGAAACACAGAAAACAGTCCAAAGAATCAATGAAACAAAAAGCTGGTTCTTGGAGAAAATCAACAAGATCGACAAACCCCTATCCAAACTAATTAAATGACAGAGAGAGAACACGCAAATAAATAAGATCAGAAATGAAAAGGGGGACATAACCACAGACACAGAGGAAATTCAGAGAATCATTAGATCTTACTACAAAAGCCTGTATGCCACAAAACTGGAAAATACAAAAGAAATGGACATTTTTTTAAATAAGTATCATATACCAAAGCTAAACCAAGACCAGGTGAATGATCTAAATAGACCGGTTTCTCGCGAAGAATTAGAAATGGTTATCAAAAATCTCCCTTCGAAAAAAAGCCCAGGACCAGATGGTTTCAATGCAGAATTCTACCAGAACTTCCAAGAAGAATTAATACCTATACTCCTTAAGGTATTTCACAATATAGAATCAGAAGAGTCATTGCCAAATTCCTTTTATGAAGCTACAGTTACCCTGATACCAAAACCACAAAAAGACCCAACCAAGAAAGAGAATTACAGACCGATCTCACTCATGAACATCGACGCAAAAATCTTCAATAAAATACTGGCAAACCGAATCCAAGAACACATAAGAAAAATTATCCATTATGATCAAGTAGGCTTCATCCCAGAGATGCAGGGCTGGTTCAACATACGCAAATCTATCAATGTAATCCACCATATAAATAAACTGAAAGAAAAAAACCATATGATCATTTCACTAGATGCGGAAAAAGCATTCGACAAAATTCAACACCCCTTTATGATAAAGGTCTTGGAGAGAATAGGGATACAAGGGTCCTACCTAAATATAATAAAAGCTATTTACAGCAAGCCAACAGCTAACATTAAATTAAACGGAGAAAAACTCAAAGCCATCCCACTAAAATCAGGAACACCACAAGGATGTCCACTCTCGCCATACCTCTTCAATATAGTGCTTGAAATTCTAGCAATAGCAATAAGACAACATAAGGAGATCAAGGGGATTCGTATTGGAAAGGAAGAAGTTAAGCTTTCGTTATTTGCAGATGATATGATAGTGTACATAAGCGACCCCAAAAATTCTACCAAAGAACTCCTACAGCTGATAAACAGCTTTAGTAACGTGGCAGGATACAAGATCAACTCCAAAAAATCAGTTGCCTTCCTATACACCAAGGATAAGGAAGCAGAGAGGGAAATCAGAGAAGCATCACCTTTCACGATAGCCACAAATAGCATAAAATACCTTGGGGTAACCCTGACCAAGGAAGTGAAAGATCTACTTGACAAGAACTATAAGTCTTTGAAGAAAGAAATTGAAGAAGACACCAGAAAATGGAAAGACCTCCCTTGCTCTTGGATTGGGAGGACCAACATAGTAAAAATGGCAATTCTACCAAAAGCAATCTATAGATTCAATGCAATCCCCATCAAAATCCCATCAAAATTCTTCACAGATCTGGAGAAGACAATAATCAACTTTATATGGAAAAACAAAAAACCCAGGATAGCCAAAACAATCTTATACAATAAAGGTTTGTCTGGAGGCATTACCATCCCTGACTTCAAACTCTATTACAGAGCTACAGTATTGAAAACAGCTTGGTATTGGCATAAAAACAGAGAAGTCGACCAATGGAATCGAATAGAAGACCCTGACATTAACCCACAAACCTATGAACACCTGATCTTCGATAAAGGAGCTAAAAGTATACAATGGAAAAAAGAGAGCATCTTCAACAAATGGTGCTGGCAAAACTGGATGTCAATCTGTAGAAGAATGAAAATAGATCCATATCTATCACCATGCACAAAACTCAAATCCAAATGGATTAAAGACCTCAATATCAGTCCGAACACACTGAACCTGATAGAAGAGAAAGTGGGAAGTACTCTACAGCACATGGGCACAGGAGACCACTTCCTATGTATAACCCCAGCAGCACAGACACTAAGGGCATCATTGAATAAATGGGACTTCCTGAGGCTGAGAAGCTTCTGTAAAGCAAAGGACACTGTCACTAAGACAAAAAGACAACCCACTGACTGGGAGAAGATCTTCACCAACCCTGCAACTGACAAAGGTTTGATCTCCAAAATATATAAAGAACTCAAGAAACTAGACCGTAAAAGGCTAATCAACCCAATTATAAAATGGGGCACTGATCTGAACAGAGAATTCTCAACAGAAGAACTTCAAATGGCCAAAAGACACTTAAGGTCATGCTCAACTTCCTTAGCGATCAGGGAAATGCAAATCAAGACAACTTTAAGATACCACCTTACACCTGTCAGAATGGCTAAAATAAAAAACACCAATGATAGCCTTTGCTGGAGAGGTTGTGGAGAAAGGGGTACACTCACCCATTGCTGGTGGGAATGCAAACTTGTGCAACCACTCTGGAAAGCAGTGTTTCGGTTTCTCAGGAAATTCGGGATCAACCTACCCCTGGATCCAGCAATACCACTCTTGGGAATATACCCAAGAGAGGCCCTATCATACAACAAAAGTATATGCTCAACTATGTTCATGGCAGCATTGTTTGTAATAGCCAGAACCTGGAAACAACCTAGATGCCCTTCAACGGAAGAATGGATGAAGAAAGTATGGAATATATACATATTAGAGTATTACTCAGCAGTAAAAAACAAGGACTTCTTGAATTTTGCATACAAATGGATGGAAATAGAAAACACTATCCTGAGTGAGGTAAGCCAGACCCAAAAAGAGGAACATGGGATGTACTCACTCATATTTGGTTTCTAGCCATAAATAAAGGACATTGAGCCTATAATTCATGTTCCTAGAGAAGCTAAATAAGGTGAATCCAAAGACAAACACATAGGCATCCTCAGGAATATTAACCTTCATCAGGCGATGAAAGGAGACAGAGACAGAGACCCACACGGGAGCACCGGACAGAAATCTCAAGGTCCAAATCAGGAGCAGAAGGAGACGGAGCACGAGCAAGGAACTCAGGACCACGAGGGGTGCACCCACACACTAAGACAATGGGGATGTTCTATTGGGATCTCACCAAGGCCAGCTGGCCTAGGTCTGAAAAAGCATGGGATAAATCCGGACTAGCTGAACATAGCGGACAATGAGGAATACTGAGAATTCAAGAACAATTGCAGTGGGTTTTTGATCCTACTGCACGTACTGGCTTTGTGGGAGCCTAGGCAGTTTGAATGCTCACCTTACGAGACCTGGATAGAGGTGGGCAGTCCTTGGGCTTCCCACAGGTCAGGGAACCCTGATTGCTCTTCGAGCAGATGAGGGGGGGGACTTGATTGGGGGAGGGGGAGGGAAATGGGAAGCGGTTGTGGGTACGAGGCAGAAATCCTTAATAAATAAATAAATTTAAAAAAAAAAGAATGTGATCTGGGAATCTGGATTTAGAAAAGTAGGGTGTAAGCAGGGTGCCGTGACTCACTCTGGGCCTAGCCGACCAGCTAGTCTAGCCTACTTGGGAATTTCCAGATCAGTGAGAAACCTTGCTAAAAAAAAATCGAGGTGGATGGCCCCTGGGGAATGATATCAGAGCCTGTCCTTTGGTGTTCACACACATATGTGCACCCCCATCTTTACACACATACACACACACACACACACACACACACACACACACACACAATTAGAAGGAAGGTCTATGTGTCTTCTCCCCTACCAAGTCTGTCTCTCTCTGTCTTTCGGTGTCTGTCCCTGTCTGTTTCTGTCTCTGTCTCTGTCTCTCTCTCTGTCTCTCTCTCTCTCTGTGTGTACAGGCTCAGCATGCGAACCACTCCCTTTCTGCCTGTTCCTACAGCTAAGCCCACAGCTTTGGAGTCCTGGAGGTTGCTTCCCCGTCCTCAGCCCCTACTTGTAGAGGTGATGTATCTGCAGACACCAATGGAAGGCAGATGAGTCCAGCTCTCCAGCTCAGCTCTGCCAGTTAGCCACTGGCTCCCTGGGGAGATGCAGTGCAGATAAAGAGTCTTATTAAAACAGCTTTTCAGATGATTATCCTAGGAGTCTATTACATGCTCCTCTGGGGAGTAGCATCCGAACTCCTCACCTGCCTCCTTTGCTTCTCTTGGCCTTTCTCAGAGAGCCGGGGCTCTTCTGCACAGCACCCCGATGCCACTGCCCCGAAGTTTTGTCTAGACGAAGCATGAGGAGAAAAGGAGTCTTTGGTTTAGCAAAAGATTTGAAGGTCACCTTCGTGGAGCCCTAAACACGATAACAATCTCTGCAATCAACAAGCCTGGCTCCTTTGGAAACTAAAATAGCAACTGTGGAGTCAATTGTGCCCCCTCCGCTCTCTTTTCTTTATAGGACACAAAGAAACTCTAGGGGTGAACTTGGAGATCACAGTGTCTTTTAACAGCCCGAAAAACCTGAAAAGAAAGTTCCTGCGTCTATCTGCAGCTTGTCAGCACAGAGAAGCTAATTATCTCAGGGCTCTTGCTACTACCTTGTATCCAGCCAACTCTCTACCCTTCAGCTGTGGTCTTATCTGTCCTATCGATAGCCCCAAGTTCAAGGAGGTTCAGAAATGTTGCACCCCATTTTAGATGGAAGAGAACCCAGGCCCCAGGAAGAGGGGTGTTATCCCAGGGTCAGCGGAGGGTCGAGGAGACAGAAGAGGAGAGACACGCGGACGTTTTTAGCAACCCCTGCTGGCTCCTACCTCTCCCCTCTTCTTGGGTTGGGCTCTGAGCTGTTGTGCACTGACTAGTACAGCATCCAGTGGGCAGTTGCCAAGGCAGGAACAGATGGAGTGGGAAGGAAAGTTCTTCCACTCTGTGGCATTTGGGGAGAGGAATGGAGCCTGAGTTTTTCAGGTTGGAGTTAATTAGGGATAATGGAACATGCGTGGGGCAAATTGTTGATGAGAATGAGAACCTGGCAAATGGTCCCTCTCTCTCTCTTTCAGCAAAATGAAGAGTGGTCTAAGATGACAATGGCTTTGAAGTCAGCTCACATGAGAGCATGACAAGGAATGTCCCCCAGAGTCCACTGCCCACCCCCGAGACGGAAGTCTGCAGAGAACTGGTGTACGGGTCTGTGGAATTACAGCACAGACGACGGTAGGCGCAAACGTTAGCCACGAGGAAAAGAGGCTGGTCAGAGCCCACAACAGGGGGACTTCATAGGCAGAGTGGAGGACCACACACTGTTAGAAAGAGACTTAAAGGTCGTCTGCTTTGCCCCAGTATGTAGATGAGCAAATTGAGTTCAGGAACATACCCAAACGCTGCTTTTAAGAAGCTAAGTGAGAGTAGAATCCAACCACAGGCTAAAGCAGAAAAAATAATTAAAAAAAAAAAAAACAGCCAAACCAAAACAACAACCACAACAAAGCAAAAAAAACCCTCACATCCAGTATAAAGGTAACTGGTTAAGGGGAAGATAGCCGAGAAAGACAGGCCAGGCTGCCACCAATGCAATCACAGTTGCCATTATTACCGTCAGACAGTTTGGGCTTCAGTGTAAGGGAAATTACCACAGACAGTGAAGGACATTAGGCAGTGACCCCAAGCGTCGATTTATTAAGAAGACATTGACAAATCCTTAGCTCATATACTCCTAGGCGTACAGCTTTGAAACATGTGGAGTGACAGGGACAATAGGAAGACCTGCAGTCACGCCCAGAGGCTCCCGGAGGTCTGACGTACACGTTTATAGAGTAATTAGACAAAAAAGCTCTGGACGTCCTGAGCTCTGTTACCAAACTTGACCTCATTAATATTTATGAGGCATTCCACCCAATGAAGGAAGAATGTATCTTCCTTTTAAATGCCCCTGGAATGGGTCCCAAATCAGACTGGGTGCTGAGACATAACATAAGGCTCAATAAATCTGAGATTAAGTTTATAAAGAAACCTTTTTGATCATGATCAAATTAAATGAGAAACTTTCAAAGGAACTCTATCTTGGAAACCCTCAAGTATCTGGAAGTTAATAAAGCATTCTAAAATAAGCCACGGGCCAGATGAAGAGTCAGAAGAGACACCAAGATTTATTTTGAGAACAATGGAAAGGAAGTGTGTGGTACACAGCAGAAGGAGGGATAAGAGAGATATTGTTAGCATTAAATACTAACAGAGAAAAAGCATAGCTTTCAAATTAATGGTGTAACCTTCCTCTTAAGAAGCCAGAAAAATAAATGTAATTTGGAAGTATAGATTAGTAGCAAAATTATCTTCTAAATAGTGATGATTATAGCTATAGGCTAGAGCTGTGTTGGCCTTGGTCAGAGAAATGTCTTTTTGTAGAGTCCTAGCTGGTTGAAGTTCTGAGAATAAGCTTGTTGAGTGCTCAGCCCTCGACAGACAATCTCTACATCTGTATCGCTTCCTCTACTGTCCAGGGAGCATTGCAGAAGAAGGGGTGGAAAGGTCATAAGAGCAGAAGGGCAGGGAGAGCGTTGTTTGTCAGACGCAAGGTGGCTATTGCAATCATGAAGATGCAGCAGCTGAGGCCACCTGCACAAGACCCACACCCATCTAAAGCAGCATCAAAGTAGGAGGGGGTAGTTGGGAAGAAGCAAGGAGTCAGCAGGATGGAGAGGAGAGAGGGTGAAGTGGGGTGAATATGATCCTATGATCACAACACGTTTTGTACAAGAAATTGTTAAAAAAATGAAGCTTAAAATAGGGGCACATTAAGCCCAAAGTAATTACGTGAAATGAAGAAATTAATAAATTTAAAAGCAGAAACCAGTGAAACAAAAGTGTCAGGGAGTCAACAACGTGAAAAGATAGAGCAAACCTGAGGAGCCTCCAGTCTGCCTGATTGAGCAAAACAGAGACAAGAGACAAGTCGTCAGCAGTGCCTACAAAAGTGCTCACCGAGCAGAACAACTGTGTGATGGAGAAGCTCACTTGATGACAGTCAGTTTGATGATTTCAGCAGAATGAACCAAGGCCTAAGATACAAATGGTGCACATGGTACACATGGCCCGAAACACTAAAGCAGGAACCAGTAACCTGAGAATTGCCTGGGTTTACTAAGAAGGTTGATTTGAGGTAGAAATCTTCCAAAGAACAAATGAGAACAAGAACAACGCAAAACTAAACCAACAAAAGACCTACCAGCCAACCAAACAAAAGCCCAGACCTCAAAGCTGGAGATACTGTTAATGAATTCTTTCAGATAACGAACATCCAAGCAATCAAACAGAAGGTAACATAAATTCTCCCGCAAAGAGGAAGAGGAGGGAATACCCACAACACATCTTATGGGGGAGCAGTACTCTGGTACTGGAAGGGTTAATGACCTGCAAGCCCTAGAGAAACTACAGACCAGAAAGTTGACAGCTTCTTTGGGATGGAGGATCCAGGATCCAGAGCTTCTGATAAGAAGGTCAAAATACCAATCTCCCTTTGGTGTTGGCATTTACAACTTCCAGGTTGGAGGGGAACAGATCTGCAGACAGAATCTTCCACCCCCAAAGCTCCCTTTTCTGTCTTATAAATTCCCAGGCTCAAACCAGGTGGTGGTGATGCAGGCACTCCTGGCTTTGAGGTGCACCACTGAGTTTGAGGTGAGTCTGGTCTACAGATGAAGCTCCAGGACAGCCAGGGTTACACAGAGAAACCCAGCCTTAAAAATCCTAAAACCCCAAAATACAAACAAACAAATCCCAAAGCTCTGCACCTGGGCATACCGTCTCCCTTCTGAAGAGACCACGGTCCTCATTGTTCTGACTGAAATACAGTCTCTTTCTTTTATTTTCTTAGTCACTCCAGGTCTACCAGTACCCAACCACGTGCTACTAGAAAAGAAAACTGGTCCACTTGGCATGAATGCAGATATCACACTAATAATAAAACTACTAAATGCAAATCCTCCAGTACTGTATGTGAAAACCGTCATATATCATGACCTAGTAAAGTTTGTCCCAGGAATTCTTGGTTGGTTTAACATTTAACACTGAATCAATGTTTTAAAAAGTGGGAAAACCATCTCAATTAATGGGGGAAGTTGTGAAATACTTGCGTAAATTAAAAAAAACAGTTGTCACTAAAAACTGTAAAACAAAGGGACAGAGCGACTGTTCAATGATTAAGAACACTTGCCATTCTTCTAGAGGACCTGAGTCCAGTTCCCAGAACCCATGGCACAGCTGCAACTACCTTGACTCCAGTAATAGGAGATACAACACCCTCTCGAGGCACCCACTGGCATGTGGCATACTCACACAGAAAGACAAATAAAAGAAGTGAAATACATCTTTAAATAAATAAATTAACTTAAAGAAATACTGAAAGAAATTAAGCAATACTTTAAAATGAGATTAAGGAAAATGTAAATAAATAGATGTATGTACTATGTTCATGGATTAGAACCTATAAAAATTCATAATAATATGGAAAATGGGTGAATGATTTTAATAGATACTCACTGAAGAAGGTGTGTGAACAGCTGATAAACATGGTACAATGATCAATATCAGTAGTTGTTGGGGACTGCGGGCCCTCAGACCCTGAATTTTCTATGACCCTTTGCTTGCCAGAGTAAACAGCTTGTTTTCCTGTGCTTGCATCTGCTCTGGGCATGAAACCCTCATGAACTCCTGATGGCAGGTGAGTGGTTTCTGGTGGGCTTTCAGGGTGTGGCCATTAGTCAAGGAGAACCCTATATAATTTGCCCTGGAACACAATAAAACTGGCATTCTTGTTGCAAGAGTGACCCATGTCCAGACCCTTGCCCGTTCCAGGTGGTGCAGGTGCCACAAGTAATCATTAAGAAAATCCAAAAATTATCCTTAGAAGCCTGTTTGTTTTCTAATGAGAGACAGAAGGGGGGTGGATCCTGATGGGAGTGGGGAGGAACGGCAAGGAGTAGAGGGAGGAGAAACCATAATTAGGATAGATTATGTGAGAGAAAAGCTGTTGTCAATAAAAGGGGGGGGGGGTGAAAAAAGTCAACAGGGCAATGAGTGGTTGGAAAAGCAAGACTAGATACACTATGATAGACTTGTTTGCCAGAGATGAACTGACTGCCTTCATGACAAACTCAAGTCAGGGTTGGGTCGCCTTCAAGAAGGAATATGCCATGGAAGCTGAGAATGTGAACGGAATGGTTGGGACTTAGCTCATTGCCATGTAAGATGGGAGTCAACTATTTTGAGGATGAGAGATGAGAGATTTGTGTAAGAGTTTTGGCACTGAATAAATGGGAATACATGAGTAATTTTTTAAAAAGGGAAATCCAGGGGCTGGAGAGATGTGTCAGTGGTTAAGAGCACTGACTGCTCTTCCAGAGGACCTGGGTTTGATTGGCAGTTCTCACATGGCAGCTCACAGTGGCAGCAGTCAGTCTCTGTGACTCCAGTTCCAGGACATCTAACCTCCTCGCAAGACGTATATGAAGGCAAGAACACCAATGCGTGTAAAATCAATACATTTTTTAAAAAAATGAAATCCAAGTTAAAACTGCAATGAGCTACCCGTATCACGGCAACTTCAGGGACTGGTAGTGTTAAGTTTGGGTGAAGACAGGAAACAAGGGGAAACCTCTGTCCTTGCTCCTGAGAACTGCAATGCTGCAATCACTCTGGATGGACCTGTAGGTGTTTCTTAAAAAAAAATTAAGCATGCTTTTCCATTCCACCCAAAAGCTACTCTGAGGGTTTTGCCCAAGAAAAGGCATACGAATGTGCTAAAAATGTTCTTAGTGACTGTATTCTTGCTGGCTTTAAATGCAAACCAATACAGATGTTATTTGACAGGTAAAGCAAAGAAATTGTGGCAGATAGCGGAATACTATTCAGCAACAAAGAAGAACTGAACTACAAGTGTAAGTGGCAGTGTGACTAACCTAACCATCTTCTCCCTACTGAAAGAGACCAAAGAGAAAGGTCTATATGTTCAGCCATTCCACGTAAATGACTATGCAAAAGACAAAACCAGAGGGACAAAAACCATATTCAGGGTTGCCAGGGAGGGGAAAGAAGGTGATTGGCTGCAGAGAAGCACCAAGAAGCTTTATGTGGTTCCAGAAGTGTTCTGGGGGCAGCTATGCTCATCAGCATACTGCCAACGCAGTAAGTAATACTCTGTACTGTGATTGCATTGGGCACATGTCTGTGTGCATTTGTCAAAACCCAGTCAGGTTTGTAATTCTGTGGGTTTTATATAAGTCAATTGCATTTCCTGGAGGCTGACTGAAACACTGTGCCCCTCTGCCTGAGTTAGAGGTGGAGGGTTGAATGGGTCCTAGAAGACCTTCTTTCTATCTTAGTTACTGGCAGCTCTTGGCTCCCGGGATTTGAGAAAGCAGCTGGTCCCTATGGAGCAATCCCCAGAGAGGGGAAGAAAGAAATGGAGCATGCTAATGTCTGAGACCTCCTGAGTGTCTGTGTGAGAAGGATGTCAAGAGTCAAGCTTTCTCAGTGTGGCTCCGTCCTGGAGGACAGTGATGAGTTCTAGAAGAAATTCTATACCCACGGCATGTCCAAGGAGTCAAGCGTGAGAAGTAATCTGGGACACAAAGGCGCCCTAGCACACGGGGAACTCCGAGCATGGTGTTGTTGACTTGCATATGCCCGCTTAGCAGGATAGGAGGTCTCAGACATGGTCCCCTGCGAATGCTTTCACACATCTGTGGAAAGTGGATTTTGAAGGCCACATTTCAAATGCAGGGGTTTGTAACTGAAGCTATAGTTGGTCCCCTGACAATCTTTTGTAACTTCCCCAGTCCTACGTCAAAGTCCTAGGCCTCCAGGGCTGCCGTATCTTATTGTAGATAGTGTGATTGCAGAGATTGCGGATATAGTCAGTTGAGATGAAGTCAGACAAAGGAAGGATGAGAATACCACAGAAGGCTGGAGAGGCTGGGCCCAGAGAGATGGCTCAGCTGCTAAAAGTGCTTGTCCTTCAAGCGTGAGGACCTGAGTTCAAGTCACAAAACTCAAGTAATCAAAAAGGTGTGTGTGTGTGTGTGTGTGTGTGTGTGTGTGTGTTGGCAAGCATTTGAAGCATTTGTAATGTCAGTGCCAGTTGGAAGAAATTGTGGGTTCCAGGGCTTTCTGGCTAGTCTAATCTAATCAGTGAATTCAGGCATTTTCTCAAAATTAAAAGGTAGATGGTATCTCAGGAGTGACATCTGATGTTGGTTTCTATCCTGCATGTACACACTTGTATACTTGTATGCATGGACCTGTGTGCTGGTGTGTGTATGCGTGCACACACACACACAAACACACACACACAGATTGGAGATGTCCTGCAATAGACTGAAGATCCACTGAGAATTGAATGTCTTCCTACCTGCTTACCTAACGCATTCAGAGAGCTGGTCTTTGCAAGCACTGTGTGCTCAAACTCCTGGCCTCCAGAAAGAATTAACAACATATTTCTGTAGTTCTGAGCCCATAGAAAACCAGTGCAACACAGCCCTGGCCTTAGCTCATGTTCCTCTGCAGGAATTCTGCATCCCAGAAATGCTAGGGCTATGGTAGTTATCTATGGGATAGTCCTTTTGATGGCTAGCTACTGGTCAGTTCTCAGGAGCAAGGATAAGACCCGCCATGAGTCAGAAGAACCCTGACAGACACTAAAATGTCCTGAGACTACAGAAGTCTTGGAAATTTCACCTCGGGGAGTACAGTGAGCTTAAAAGAGGCTTCTCTTTGATGATCCCAGAAGTGGAGTGCAGGTAAGCAATCATGAAGGGTGCAATGCCAACTGTCGCACAGAGGGGGCAATGTAGAGACCACTTCCTACCCATCTAAGGGATGGTGCCTTGAATACTAACATTCTAGTAACACACTCAAACCTGCTCCAGTCCTCAGCTCTGGGCTCCTCTCTGTAGCAAGGATTTCCACAAATGTGAGCAGAGAAGAAAGTGCACAAACTCACTTAAAACTGCTATTGTAATACAAATATTTTATTAATCCTTGGAGAATTTCATATCTGTATGAGATGTATTTTTATCATAGTCACCTTCTCACACCCCTGGATCTATTCTCTACCTCCTCCCAATTTCATGTCAATTTTTTTTTATAGCCCACCAAGTCTAATTTGTGCTGTTGATATACCTGTGGTTGTGGGCATCCGCTAGAGCATGCGGAGCCCCTTTATAAGTAAGGCACTAGGCCCACGGCCAACAGGAAAGCCTTGGTGGATTCATTAACAAATATATTTTTATAAAAATCAAATGTGTAAAAGATTTGATAGATGGATGAGTGAATGAATGGATGGTGGACAGATGGGTAGATGGATGGACTGGCGGGTGGTAGATGAGCAGATGCATAGGTGTATGTATGTATGTGTGTTTATGTAGGTGGTGGATGGATAGGTGAATGAGTGGATGGGTAGATGGCTGGATGGCTAAGTAGGTGGGGAGATGGATGGGTGTGTGGATAGGTAGTAAACAGGTGAATGGATGACTAGGTAGGTGGGTGACTAGGTAGGTGGTTGAATGACTGACCAAATGAGTGCACGATACACGGATGGATAGATTGAAGGGTGAGTGCTAAGTCCGGTGGAAGAGAATTTGCCTCAGCTCAGGCAAGAGGCAGATTGATGGCCGCATTAGACCAAAGGTGTACCCATGTCTGGAGAGAGGCAAGTTTGGAGGATGGAAGCGCACGCTTGTGTGTCCTTTGCTCCCCTTCGAATAAGGACTACGTGATAGATTGAGATTTTATACATTTACGGTTTCCTCCCAACTCCGGGTGCCTCACATCTGGATAAAAGGAGCCATAAATCTCTGCAAGCAGAACGAGGCTCGCCCTGCCTCTCCACCCGCTCCCTGAGATCTCACTTGGAAATCCAGCTGAACAGTCAGTGATGAATCACGCAGCATCTGTGGAGCAGTCCAGATAAGCAGCGATTTGCATTTGCGCGTGATCATTTGCTGCTCTTGGCACTTTCAAATTACCTCAGAGCCTTAGTAATCCAGTTGCCATCTACCGCCACGCTCTGCCCAAGTGACCCAGTGATAGGGATTTGAGTGGCAGGTTTGTCTGGCTTCTCAGGCTCGGGGAGTGCTCCCTTCTGGTATCAGGAAGCAGATGGAAAGAGAATTGTCCCATGGAGAGTCAGCTGGTAGCAACTCCCCTCCAAAGGTGACAGCTTCAAATCTACTTTGCCTTTGTGTTCTCCATGTCTGCCTGTGCTTAAAACGAAAGGAAGCACCAATTGCTCTCCCTGGTGCCCCCACCTTACACTGTGGAGGAGACGTCCCCTCAGGTAGCTGGTTTTTCCTCTCTGCTGTAGGAACTGTGTGTGCCGGGGAGGCTGGCAGCAGCAGGCGCCATTTGGCTGCCATGGAGGCGGTCTTTTTGGGAGAAGGGAAATCTTGGAGAAGTTCTGCAGGCTGGATGGAAGTCTTCAGCCCTGCAGAGGAAGCTCCTGTCTGGCACTTGCCTACAGCTGTCTCAGTGGTCACAGCTTCTCCAAAGAGACCCCGTGTGGCCAAGAGGACAGTTTATCCAGTCACGGGGGCTCTGTCAGAGGGGAGAGAGCCTTATCTGGAGGCAGAATTAGTCCTGATGTGTCTAAGTAGGACTCCTTTATTGAAACACCTCTGGACAAAGAGATTTCACAGTCTAATGTAATCCCCTCTCCTCTGTTTCCTCCACCCCTCGCATTCCCGGGAGTGTTTAACACACATCAGTGGTGCTTCTTGCTAACGCGCAAATCCATTTCCCGGGCCAGAAGCAGATTCTGCCTTTCCACGTCCTTAACACATTCTCAGAATGCTGTCCAATACAATGATGAGGAGGCCTTGGAAAATGAGAATGAATTTGTTTCTCTGTCTTAATTTCCATTTCCTCCTCTCCCAGGGATCCATCCAATAGCATTTTCATCAGCTCCTGGCTCATCTTCCCAGCCCTTGTAGAAGTCTTAGACACACGCTGATGGGGAGATGAATCACCTGTCCCGAATGCACCGTCCGAAGTGAGTTTTAGATTGTCTAACGACAGGGAAGCGCGAGGTCATTCAAAAGGACACAAGTTTGGGTGGCAGGAAAGCTGCAGTATATATATATATATATATATTTTAAGCTCTACTTGTACATTTTGCGGTGGGGAGAGCCTGGTTGGTAAAATGCTGAGCACGAAGAGACCTGAGTTCAGATCTCAGCCCTCACATAAAAACCTGAGCGCAGTGGCACACACCTGTTATCCCAGGGCCGGGTGGTTGGAAACTGGGACCACTAGAGCTCACTGGCTAGTCTGGATGAACAACATGAGAGATCCTTGTCTCAAACTGTAACGTGGAAAGAGATGGGCAAAACACCCAACATCAACTCTGACCTCCACATGCACACATATGTGAGTATGTGCACTCCCCCACCTGCACACGTGTAAATGTACATGCATGTATCACACACACACACACACACACACACACACACACACACACACACAAACACACTCAGAGTTTGAGAGAGAGAGAGTTCTATCTGTTCTTCTCATTTCCAGCTTGCAGTAACTTTTATAGCTTTTCATCTTGTTTAATGAAGGTTTATTACCCCTCCATTAGTAACTCTGCGGTACCCTCTTTCCCATCCCAGACAACCACCATTCGACTCTGACCCTGTGCGTTGGATCATCATAGATAATCCAGACCACGAGAATCTTACAGCTTTCAGCTTTCTGTGACCACCTCTTCCCACCCATCACCGTGTCCTCAAGGTGTCCCGTGCTGCTGCTGCGGGCTCATGTTGCAGGAATTCTTTCTTCAGAGGATGGCATTATGTGAACTTAAAGCACTGATCTATATTATTCCTTTCTAAAAAATGAGTCTTTGTGTCTTTTGCATCATGCCTCTGGATCACACCCACCTCCTGACCCACTCCAAAATAAAACAAAATAAAATTTACAGAAAGAAGGGAGAAAAAAATCTCACCATGGAAGCTGCAGTGTGACACAGTGAGTCACACAGTAAATCCATTTATCCATATGTTTTTATATGCAGGTATTTATCGAAAAGAATTACTGGTCTGATTGGAGGCCCCTGGTCTCTGCTGCACCATTGACATTAGGCCCTTACAGGGACTCTTTCAGGACATCCCATTGGCACCTGGTGTCATAAAGTTGCTGTAGCCCTAGGTCCGCAGGACCACCACGTCCCCCCACACTCCACAGATCACAGATGTTGGGATGGGCAGACACATAACCCTGGTTCTGGGCACGGGTAGTTGCAGGTTTGGCCAGCCTACCAGCTCTCCCCTGTCTTTGCCACCAGGGTGGGCTCTCCAGCATCACCCTGGTTCCTTCACTCCTTGTAGTGATGAGCAAGGGGCGTGTGTTGACCGATGTTTCTGGCCCATCAGGTCACACAGCCATTTAGTCCCAAATAAATACACAGAGGCCTACATTAATTATAAACGAATATGTCTAGTAGCTCAGGCTTCTTATTAATTCTTACATCTTACATTAACCCCATTATTCTTGTCTGTGTTAGCCACGTGGCTTGGTATCTTTTTTGGCGAGGCAGTCACATCTTGTGTCCTCTGCGTCTGGATGATGACTGCGGACTGAGATTTCCTCTCCCAGAATTCCCACACCTCCACCAACAGGGTTGCCCCACCTCTACTTCCTACCTGGTCACCTCACCTATACTTCCTGCCTGGCTACTGGCCAATCAGCATTTTATTAAACAAGCATGAGAAACAAATCTTGACAGGGTAAAACCATTGTCCCACAGCAGCAGTGTAGTGTTTTGTTTTGTTTTTTTAAACTCTTTGAGAACCTGTCACCCAGTTCCCAAATAAATACACAGAAACGTTCTTACTTACAAATGTGTGGCGTTAGCCTGGCTTGTTTCTAGCCAGCTTTTCTTAACTTTAATTATCCTGTCTACCTTTTGTCTCAGGGCTTTTATCTTTCTCTCTTTATTATACTTATCTTTCCTTCTTACCCCCTGGCTGACTGTGTGGCTGGCCACCGGCATCCTCCTTTCCTTGCTCCTTCCTCCTCTTTTTCTCTGGAGCCCAGATCCTTCTGTTTATTCTCTCTGCCTGGCAGCCCCACACAACCTTTCTCCTGCCTAGCTATTGGCCATCCAGCTCTTTATTGGTCAATCAGATATTTCTGGCAGGCAAAGCAACACAGCTTTACAGAGTGAAACAAATGCAACATAAAAGAATGCATACATCTGTGCATCATTAAACAAATATTCCACAGCAAAGATGAATGTAACACATCTTAATTTAATATTTTACAAAAGGGCGGCACCAGTTCTCCAGCTTTCAGGCCCTCAGACTCAATCCTCCCACACCTACACCTTTAGGGCCAGCTCTACTGTGTTGCCCAGGCAAGGTAGAGGGGTCACTCTCCCAAGTGCTCACCAGCTCTTAGAACCCCAGGACCAGCTCTCCCATCTACCTCAGGTGTTGATGGGGGACATCTCTGTCCTGCCCAAGCTTCCTCAACATAGATGCATAGTGGGGACAGATCTCCCATGCTCACAATGTTGTCGGGGCTGGCTTACCCACACCTCCACCAACAGAGTTGGCTCTATTGTACTGCCTAGGAGAGGCACAGGCCTGCTCTTCCTAGGTTACAGCTGGTGGGGGGCAGGGACATCTCTCCCACTCTTAAGACCTCTGGGCCATCTCTCACACCTGCTTGGTGCTTGCGTCGAGTGGGGGAGGGGTGGAAATCTATTTATCAATAAAAACCTGAGAGTCAGATATCAGGGTATCAAAGTGTCAGAGAACTGACCAGTAACCTCCTCTCTCTCTTTCCTCTGTTGTAGGAGGCTGCTTATTCTTCCTGGCCACCTGGATAGCTTAGACCCAAAGTAATCTCACAGAAACTTTATTAATTAAATCACTGCATGGCCCATTAGCTCTAGCTTCTTATTGGCTAATGCTTACATATTAATTTAACCCATCTCTATTAATCTGTGTATCATCACTTGGCAGTGGCTTGCTGGTTAAGGTTTCCAGCATCTATCTCTGGCAGCTCCATGGCTTCTCTCTGACTCCGCCCTTCTTTATCTCAGCATTCAGTTTAGTTTTCCCCTCCTACCTAAGTTCTGCCCTATCAACAGGCCAAACCAGTTTTCTTTATTCATTAATGGTAATCACAACATACAGAAGGAAATCCCACACCATTCCTCTATCCAAAGGGGACAAGAATCTTTTTAAGCCCTACCCTACTACTTCCTGTGCCCCTGTTTATATCCTCAGTTCACCAAAACTTCTATAGCTAATTTTGGTCAGCTAGTAGCTAGCTCTGCCCTCTGATTCAAAGCAAACTATTGGCAGTCTTAGGAGTATCAGAATGTGATAAAAATATCCCACAACATTTCCCTGTTTTTGTCTAAATAAAAAGAAAAGGTTTTAACTTTAACACAATAAAACTATATACAATAGGAACAATTGTCAGGTAAGAATTACATTCAAAACATCCAGTTCATTTTCATTTGGTAAATTCAGAGTAAATATTCCATTATCTATCTTATCCATGATTTTATATCTAAACCATTTTCTATCATAACTTATATTACCATCCTAAAATATCTTTTTAGACCTTAAAAATCTTCTTAGATAAAAAACTTAAGCTTTTATGTTTCCCCATATAAATTTTACATTCTTCATCTAAGATTTTTTTCTAACTTTGGTAACAAAGAAAACTGTATAACTATCTAGTCTTCAATTCCTATCAGAGATCCAAGAGAGATAAACTATTACCTGAGTAAACAGGAAGTGCAGAGCAAACAACTTTTAAAACTATAGTCAGAGACAGCTGACTGCCTGGACAGTTACCCAAGGGTCCTCTGCAACATTGGAAAAATATCTGACATACTTTTCTGTGAAGCAGAAATTTTGAAGGACTGGTCTACCTTGTCCTAGAAAAGTTCAGCAATGGCTTTCTTTAGTGTCCCACTTTGTCCAATTTGGACAGCATACTGTCAGTCATCAAGGCAATAGAAGTTTCTTGCCCAGTGGTATCTTTGGCCACAATGAAAACAAACTCCATTTGGAGGTTCTTCAATGCCAACCATCCTTTTATAAAGTAGATTGCTGCCAGGATCAGATGTTTCTCATTGTAATGAAAAGCCTATGTTATTAAAACATTTTAAATGTCATATTCTGTGGGTCTCTGAAGCATTCAAAGACCATCTGTTTATCTAAAATATATGTGTTTGACCTTGAAAACATACCTAACGTGGCCACAAATTTGATTGTTACAGATGGCTAACTTCTAACTTACTTTTCTTTTTCTTTCTTTCTTTCTTTCTTTCTTTCTTTCTTTCTTTCTTTTTTGAGAAAGGGTTTCTCTGTGTAACACCCCTAGCTGTACTGCAACTCACTTTGTAGTCAAGGCTGGCCTCGAACTCACAGAGATTCACCTGCCTCCCAAGTGCTGGGATTAAAGGTTTATGCTACCACCACCCAGTTCTAACATACATTTTTAATTATCTTAAACAGTTTTTAATAATAGCCTCTAAGGACTAGAATGTAACATTACATTTTTAAATGAGCTGCATAGGTCCAATACCTTGAACAAGAGTATATATATATATATATATATATATATATATATATATATATATGTATATGTATATATATGCAAAAATAATCTTAAATTTGTATCAATATACAAAAATACTTTAAATAAGAGTAGAAACATATATGTAGTATAACAAAAATAACTTTAATTAGTATCAATATACAAAATTCCATACCAATACAAAATATTTAAAACAGTTGCTTTTTCAGGTTAAAAGTACATTCAATAATCTTCCCCTTTATCCTATCATTCCTATATCCTCTTTTTTATTTCAGAATGAGATCCCTGAATCCAACCTCCCTTGTTTAGCTTCCTCCTTTACTATGACCAGTAACAATTTGCAACCAAACCCCCTAAATAATGTCAAACATCTATAACCCACCAAACAACCAGAAACTACTCACCTCACCTGTTGGGAATATGGGTGTCATGTTCTTAAAATTATTTCCTGTTGTCTGGGGAAAATGGCATTCCTAGTAGACGCTGAGAAAATTGGGATAATGGTCAAGTCCTAGGAGAGCTAGTTATTTCATTTGTTGTCCAGTCTCTGTGTAATGGGAAAGTACAGGGCTCACCTGATGTCCTGGCTAGATCATATTAGCTCACTGACTTGAAGCTGTCAAGGGCTGTTTGTAGCCCAAAGCTGATCTTTGTCTTGGGGTGGGGTTTCTCAGCTTAGTGGCATTACCACAGTCCAGATGGAATCGTTGTTGTAGGGTCCCACCATCTCTTTGGAGATTTCAAAGGTTGTTGTAAGGAATGGATATGGTTCACCGCAGAAAGCTTAAACATTTCAAATGTCAAATGCAGCAGATCTGGGGTAGGTTAAAGGACACTCTATTAAATAAACATCCAGGGTATGCCAACACCTGTATCAACTCCTGGGCTTCACCATTGGTATCAACTCTCCTGGATTAAGGACACCTACCAACTAAAATCTGGTTTTATCTGCTATTGTGTCTCAATTATATACCCGAGCCTCACCTGTACAACCAGAGCGCTTCTCTGTCCCATTCTTTAGGGCAGTTAATGACTTCTCATGGCTAGCCCCATTCATAGGGCCAATAATAACAATATTTTATTTCCTGCTAGCCATCTGCTTTCTCATCTCCCTCAAGAAACAGCTGCCTGAGATCTCCAGGATAACAGTAAACTGGATGGAAGTCCAAGGACCGCCCACCTCTATCCAGGTCTAGTAAGGTGAGCATCCAAACTGTCTAGGCTCCCCCAAAGCCAGTACGTGCAGTAGGATCAAAAACCCATTGCCATTGTTCTTGAGTTCTCAGTAGTCCTCATTGTCCGCTATGTTCAGCTAGTCCGGTTTTATCCCATGCTTTTTCAGACCCAGGCCAGGAAACCCTGATTGCTCTTCGAGCTGATGAGGGAGGAGGACTTGATCGGGGGAGGGGGAGGGAAATGGGAGGCGGTGGCGGGGAGGAGGCAGAAATCCTTAAATAAATAAATAAATTTAAAAAAATAAAATAAAATACTGTTTAATCCATGGGAAAAAAAACAAAACAAAACAAAACAAAACAGTAAACTGGATGGCCACTCCAGCCACACCTCTTGCTGAATGTGAGCCCACCAATTCCCAGCTCTCCCCCCTTCCCACATTGCCCCATGCCCACAGGAAGTAGCCAGACTTGAGCTGATGCCCCTATAGCCAAGAAGTCTGGGATGTTTGGTCTAAAGTGAGATCCCAGCCTTCTGACACCCCTATATCCAAGAAGTCTGGGATGTTTGAGTGAAAGCATCATCCCAGCCCCTGGCACCCATCTTTGGAGCACCAATGGAGCAGGAAGCTCTATTTCAAGTCCCCTCCCCTGGGAGTTGCCTTGGTCTAGACTCCACCTCTGGGAAAGCCCACCAAGCACTGACCTCTCCCCAGGGAGGGTCAGGACCACTCCCACAGGCTATTTAGGGTACCGCCCAGAAAAGGAAAGCATGCTCTCCAGATTTCCTGTGGTCTCCTCTGCTCTCTTTTCTTCACCATGCTCTCCTGGACCACCCAGGAGCGCAGCACTAAATGTGGGCATCTTTTATTCTGTCTAATTTGGTCTGACTGAAATTATTTGTATCGGCGGAGAGGCTCGTCTTAAGAAATACACCTAACAGTAGTTTTGGAGCCTGTACTAGCACCAGCTTTTGTAGACCAGGCTGGCCTTGAACTCACAGAGATCTGCCTGTCCCCGCCTCCCGAGGGCTGGGATTAAAGGTGTGTTGAGGTGGTTGACCTGCTGTGGCAGTGGCCCAAGGAGGGGTCCAGGAGAAGTTGGCAACCCGCGGGGAGAGGGGACTAGCCACCTGAAAAGGGGGATTGCAGAAGGAGCACACATAGTATTAACATACAAATGGATGGAAACAGAAAACACTATCCTGAGTGAGGTAAGCCAGACCCAAAAAGAGGAACATGGGATGTACTCACTCATATTTGGTTTCTAGCCATAAATAAAGGACATTGAGCCTATAATTTGCGATCCTAGAGAAGCTAAATAAGAAGGTGAACCCAAAGACAAACATATAGGCATCCTCCTAAATATTAACCTTCATCAGGCGATGAAAGGAGACAGAGACAGAGACCCACATTGGAGCACCGGACAGAAATCTCAAGGTCCAAATCAGGAGCAGAAGGAGAGAGAGCACGAGCAAGGAACTCAGGACCGCGAGGGGTGCACCCACACACTGAGAGAACGGGGATGTTCTATCGGGAACCCACCAAGGCCAGCTGGCCTGGGTCTGAAAAAGCATGGGATAAAACCGAACTTGCTGAACATACTGGACAATGAGGACTACTGAGAACTCAAGAACAATGGCAATGGGTTTTTGATCCTACTGCACGTATTGGCTTTGGGGGAGCCTAGGCAGTTTGGATGCTCACCTTACTAGACCTGGATTGAGGTGGGTGGTCCTTGGACTTCCCACAGGGCAGGGAACCCTGATTGCTCTTCGAGCTGATGAGGGAGGGGGAGTTGATTGGGGGAGGGGGAGGGAAATGGGAGGCGGTGGCGGGGAGGAGGCAGAAATATTTAATAAATAAATAAATTAAAAAAATAAACAGACAAATAAAAAACAAAACATACAAGGGAACTCAAAGAAATGACACAGCAAATAAAACAATACTACCCAAACCAGAACCCAACACCTCCATCCTGAAAAGTCTAATTCATCTTGAGAAAGAACGAAGTCAGAGGCATGACATCCCATTCTTGGCTTTGAGACATACTAGGAAGCTGTAGTAACCAAACGGTTTGGTTGAGGCAGAGGCATAGACCAGTGGAAGAGAATAAAGAGCACAGAAATAGGAGTTCACAAACGCCATAAACTGGTTTTCATTCCAGATGCCAAGATCACACCACTCTATGTACTTCAGCTATACAAAGGAACATAGAAATGTGAACCACTTTCAGTCCATTGCAAAAGGAGACCAGAAAAGGAACACACACAGACACACACGTCAGTTTCTGCTTTTTAGGTAAAACTGTTTGAATATCAGCAATTTGAACTAATTTGCGGGAGGTGACACCTCCTGCCCCATGGTCCATCAGTGAGAGGCAGAACCTCATGAACTGTCCCCTGCCTGAGCTGGAACCTGGGTTGACTTGGTCTTGTGCAGGTCTTAAGCAGGCGACCACAGTAGCTGTTCCTTCACGAGGGCAGTGACCACTGTGTTGGATCCAGAAGACAGTGTTTCCCCTTCCCATCTTCCCATTCTTACACCCTTTCCATGCCTCTCCTGTGTTGTTCCCAGAGTCTCAGAGAGAGCAACATAGATGTCTAATTTAGGGCTGAGTGCTCACCAGCCACTCATCCTCACACTTTG
This sequence comes from Microtus oregoni, assembly GCF_018167655.1. Taxonomy (NCBI): domain Eukaryota; kingdom Metazoa; phylum Chordata; class Mammalia; order Rodentia; family Cricetidae; genus Microtus; species Microtus oregoni. Next base: position 27,330,661 of record NW_024543085.1, read on the forward strand.
ATCAGCTGTGAGTGTCGCCTCGACTGCCAGCTACTGGGAGCAGTGTGTTCTTTTGAGCAGCTTTAAATAATTTCCTCTTGACTTGCATATGTGATTAGTTCCCTTCGCGAATCCTTCCTTTGGAGAGGGGAGGTGGATGTCTGAATTATTTCTTATTCCAAAAGAGTAGACGCCAAATCATCATTGCCGGCTGCTCCCTTCAGTCAGCTCAAGGTCGGTCAGTAGGTTAACAAAAATCAATGGGGACTGAGCCTCAGAAGTGTCAGAGAAGAACAACCCTATTTGACAGAAATACGTGGGACTCGAGCAATGGGGCTGGCTTGCTTCTACGGCTCATATGCTAGTTCTGAAGGTGGTTACGGAGGCCAAGTTCAAGCATTATTCCCAGTCATAGTAAACGTGGGATCAACAGTCAAAATCCCACAGAGTTGCCCCGGGAACAACCATCATGGAAATGTACCAATTCTCCCTGTTACGTTTTTTTTTTAAAAAGCCTTGCCTATGCCTGGAAAAGTACAGGAGGTCCTCAACTTATCAGGACTGACAGGATTTTTCAGTGTTACAGCAGTGCTGAAGTAACCCGCATCAGGCAGCAATTGTGTTGTGAAGATCGCCAGCTAGCAAGGTGAGCTGTGGCTCTCTCTTCTGATGCTGGTCAGTGGCAGTGAGCTGTAGTTTCTGGCCAGTCACGTGACCATGAGGGGAATAATTGGGACCTCTCAGTGCTCTGTGTATGTGAGTTCTGATGGTTCACAAATTAGATATATCAGCTTATCAGTGGTTCCACAGTCTCCAAACTGGCACCACCAGCTGGGAATCAAGTGTTTAAAACATATGAATCTATTCGGGGGGGGGGGATTTTATATCAAAATACAACATGGGTGAAATTCTGGAGTGAACCTGTGGTACATGGCAAGCTCTGTCCCCACTGATGCCATCCCCTGGCCAGTACATCTTTCTGATTAAAGATGAGGTACCTATATAACACCATAGCTTTCCTTTGTGAGTGATTCAGTGCCGATTCCTCTTGATGTCCTCTTTTTCTGTGGTCCTTCTGTTTTCTTCGGGAGTCCAGTAGGACTTCCCAGAGGAGCAAGTCTGGTTAGATTGTTGCAAAAGCCCAACTTACTTTTAAGTTACATGTTTCTACTAGAAGCGGGAATAAAATGGCAGTGGGTTAGTGTGGGCAGCTTGCTAGTAACATAAAGGATGGAGTAGATGGGAGCAGACTGTTCTGTATCCTCATCACAATTTATAAATGCAGACATTTGCCAAAATGCATAGACCTGTATGCAGAAGCGGTTGTACTATATGCAAATCGGAAAGAGCTGAATACATATGCAATAAGTTAGGTTTTCTCTTGTTCTCTGCTGCCTAGGTACCCTGGCGGGCAGGTCTTCACCGGTCTTCTCATAGCTCTGCCATCGACATTACTCTGTAGTATCCCAGTATCCCTATCCATAGGGAACGCCCTCTCACTTGCTGTCAATGAAAGCAAGGTTAGCTCCCTGACATAGGCCCTGTATACAACAGGAGCTTTCTGGATGTTGTCTTAGATGTTGTTATGGATTTCTTTTTAAGGCTTGGCATAGTCGTTTGCTTAGAATACTATACAAGGTCTTCAACCTATGATGATAGTTTGACTTACAATTTCCCCAGTTTTACCATGGTGCAAAAGCAATTATACATCAAGCAGAAAGTTTTATTTTGAGTGGTGAATTTGCATTTCTCCCCAGGCTGCTGTTATGAGCTACGGGGCCCTTTGTGCGAAGCTGGACGGTGACAGCTGCCCAGTGGGCCTTGATTTTGCACACTGCTATTTTAATCCAAAGTTCCCAACTTTGTCCTTGGCTGAGATTCGTTCCCTTGTTCAGGAAAAGCATTCTAAACACCTATCGTGTGCCAAGGACGGTGCTGGGAATGAGGACACGGGAGTAAGATACAATCTCCACGCACAGCACACAAGCTGCTCAGCTGAGAGGGAGCCAGACTTGTAAACAAATAATTAGAGCACAGTGTAATTAGTGTTAATGGGGGCATGGGCAAAGAGCTGTGGGGCATGGAGGAGGAGTGACTACCTCAGCCTCGGTGGCAAGGTTCCAGCTGTGCCAAGACACTTAATGTCACTGTTTTCCTTGCAAAAAAAAAAAAGGTACTGCCCAAAAGGTATATTGCATCAATCTAGTGCTCCAATCTTGTTTCCAGAGGCTGCACCCTGGACCCTGACCGTGAAACAGCCTGGGTACTATTTGACTTTGTCATACCTATAGTGGCAGGTGAATTCCTGTATCTTACTGAGATATTTCTTGGTGCCTTTTCCTCCCAGCCTGCAGCAGTCTAGGCTGTCTGACTGTTACCATGGCAACAGGAGTCTCTTCCCATCTTCCACAAGTGCATGGTGCTTCTTTGCTGGGGAGTGTGGGTCCTTGACCAGCACCCCAGCTCAGTTCTAGGCCCTAGGTCGTCTTTTCTGGGCCGTTTCAAGGTCTTTGTTTGTCCCAGGCATCAACAGCATCTTGGGAGCATGTGGAGTCACTTGTCCAGGCATGACCCCCAGCCCCCACTGGCACCAGAACTCCGTTTTTATGAGTCACACGGTAACGGCTCAGACTGCATGAGACCGAGGGGGTCCTGAATGGCCAGGTTGTCAGCTGCCAGGAATAAGGTGGTCACACAGGAGATATGAGCTGGGAGTCGCCTCTGCATAAGTGAGTGTGCAAAGTGTGGAGTAGCCTGACAGTCAGAGCCTTGCGTGAGTGAGTTACGAACAAAGAAACTACAGACAAACAGACCGAGGAGAGACATGTAGAGAGTGCACTAGGCGATAAAACTGTATAGGAGGAGAAGATGGGATCCACAGGGTCCTTTAGCATCTTTCACATCTACCCTTGGACCAGTGGGTGTCAGGAAGGGAAAAGACCTCCTGCATCCTTCTGCCAGTCTCCCCACTGCCTCATCCTGAGGATGAAAAGGCTGTAGCTAAGGAAATGAGCTCCCAGGCAGTACAGATTACCAAGTGGCGGCCAGACGGCCTATAGGTGAGCATTCAAAGATGGGAGGTTTCCGACATCCACCCACACCTCACCAGCAACACTGCTCGGTGGGTGTTTATCACCTGCAGCCCATGGCCCCTCTTTGCCTGTGAGGTCAAGGGTGGAGACGGTGTTTTTCGGAGCTCTGTGTTCAGACTTCTTTCCTAAACTTGATTTTAACATTACAGCAGCTAGCTTCATGGGATTAGGTGTGTCTTTACTCTTTCCAGTCACCCCATGAATTAAACATAGTGGGTTGTTTAGAGAGGTAGAGACTTGCAAAGGAATTTCCAAAGGATCCCAAAGACTTAGGAGCAAGGTCAAGCCAGATGCCAAGACTGAGTTTTCCTGCCTAACCACCATGCACGCATGCCCTTTCTTGACCTGGGAGCTTCACTGGAATCAGACAGACAATACCCAGGGAAGGGCTGTCAGTTAACTGCAGGAGGGATAGCAGGAGCAGGCCAGAGCTAAAGCAAACAGAATGTCCAGAAATCAGAGCAACCCGAACTGACCTAGGCACTCTGCATATATGTTACAGTTGCATAGCTTGGTCTTCTTGTGGGACTTCTAACTGTGGGAACAGGAGCTGTCTCTGACTCTTATGCTGGCTTTTGGGATCCTGCTCCCCTTACTGGGTCACCTTGCCCAGCCTTAATACAAGGGAAGGTACTTAGTCTTATTGCAACTTGATATGCCATGTTTTGTTGATATCCATGGGAGACCTGTCCTTTCCTAAACAGAAATAGAGGAGGGGGTGGGAGCAGAGGGGGAGGGCAAATGTGAGGGACAAGGAGGAGGGGGGGGGGACTGTGGCCCAGATGTAAAGTAAATACTAATTAATTGATTAAAAAAATAACAACCCCCAAGGCATGGCTTTCAGGAGGTCTCAGCTTTGGGCTTTGTTGCTCTGCAAACACAGAGGCTCTAAAGGAGAGTTGCTAATACTAGGTGACAAGACCACACACATCCTGAAAAGGTGATTTGTGTGAACAGATTTGAGTGGGGTGTGAGTTAGGCAATAAAAATGTCTAATAAATCTTAACTGGCCTCCCTTCAAAGTCTTAGTGGAGTGTCAGATGGGAGGCCCCGGCCACCAGGTTGACTTAGCCTTGCACCCAAGCTGCAGACTGGGCGAACAGAATATTTCTAGGGAAATTGAAATCCAATGTCAAATAAGATCTTGCTGCCATAAGTGTTAAGGGCCCTGGGGGGGAATGCACCCAATGTGACAGCCCAGGAAGCTTACCATCATCTCCAGTGCCATTGAAAGCCCCTCCTCTGCCTTCTGACTCTCACCATTCCGTTTTGAAGTTCAGTGGGAGCAGTGGGTACAACTTTGAACATAAACCTTGTGTATTATATGGTGGGATCTGCCGTGGATTACAGCTTTCTACATGGAAAAGCTTAAAAATTTCCATGTTGGCCCAATCTTTGTCTTCATGTGAATTGTGATGCAAAAAAAAAAAAAAGTCTTGGAGCATCCCACCCACTCCAAGCCCCCATTCCCAGTGGCTGAGGTAAACTTACATCATCTTTAACTGGGTCAAATGGGAAGGGGAATACAACTTTTTTGGTTCCTGTGAGGAACTGTGATATGAAGCCTGTTTGTTGTACCACGTATGTGATGGGTACCTCGGGCAAATGACCTGTCTTGCTTCTAGGCCTTCTCCTAGAGTCCAGGAGAAGCCAGAGACCCCACCCAAGCTGCATCAGTGACCCCTTTAGAGTTCGGATTCCATCTCAGATCAGTCCATCCTAACACGAATAAGACCCAAACCTCTAGAGAAAAAGCTAGACAGTCAACAAGTGGAGCAAAGATGGACACTACAGGGCTTTGTTTATGACAAAATAATAGTCTCCCAAGTCAGAGTGCCCTCTCTCCAGAAGCACACTGTTGGCACTCCCGGCTCTAGTCCTGTCTACTGTGAACAAATACAACCGTAGACATTAGGAGCAGATGGGACAATAGCTAAAGACTGGAAACAGGGTCCACCTTAGCGATGGTGGTGGCTATGTAGGTGTAGGCATCCAAGGCTCTGGGAGGTCCTGGTCCTTCTTGGAACCATGATCTGGTATTTAGACTGCATTCATAGCATGACCTTAGACCACAAAGGGCACTTGGATATCTTGGATAGATCCAGGTCAGAAAGCTCCTTCCTTAGCAGAACTTAACTCGATCTCCTCTTGTTCACCACCTCTGGGTCTGGTCTAAATATCTTCACATCTTCCTGGGACCACTACTTCCATAGTCAAGGCAAATGGCCCACCTCATCTAGTCTTTTCATGATAAGGTTTTCAGACCCTTCAACCTGAGCATCACTTTCTTGGGTGTGAACATGTATCACATTGTTGTGTTTACATGTGTCATGGTGATATGAACTCCGTGCTACTCTGAAATAGACCTAGTGTCCCCCGGCACGCGGGACCTCGAAGCCACAAGAGAGGTATGACTTCTTCCAACATTTTCTCCAGGTGAAATACTGTCCCTTGTGATTCCTCATGAGAAGGAGGAGGGAGCAGAAGGAAGAGGAAGCCTTTCATAGAGGAGTGGGGGAGGGGGCATACTGTGAAGGTCAAAAGGCCAGGGCATGGCTGCCATTCAGAAGACTGGCACAATAGATGCCATCTTCCCCAATCCAGTGATCTGAACCCTTCCTCAAATCAATACAAGCTTCCAGAGGGCACAGCACCCATCCTCTCCTCCTGAGTCCCTTCTTGCCCAGGATATTTAGCATGGCAGGCACGGCAAAGATGACCTCATCATGTGGGGTGAGTCTGACTCACTCAGTCTCTGAGCAAGATGAGCTCACTGGGAGTCTGGCCAGAAAACGCTGGCTGCAGGAGACAGACCGACCAAAGGCTTTTTGCTGCCTCTTGTCGCTCTAGTTTCTTGAATGACTTTCTTGAACTAATTTCAATCATTTAGAAAGGACACAAATAGGGTGCAAAGTCTTTGTTTTTCCGGAACGCTTTAGAGTGTGTGGTTGGTTTGATGATTGCCACTGCCCAAAACTTCAGCATATACACCCTACAAATGAGGCTGTGCTCCTGATGACACCCATCATTCTCTGGGCATGTCCTTACTTTTGCCACAACAAGACATTCAGTCTTACCTGGCCTTGTACCATACTCAGCCTGTTCTCCTCCTTCAGAGACTCTTAGCCACCTGCAGCAGAGAATGACATAGAAATGAAGATCTGGGTGGGGGAGGCATACTCTTTGGGATGGGGTACCTTCTAGGCCTATTCGTAGATAAAGAGGTAAACATAGGTGTATTTATAAGCAGATAAATGCCACTCATATAGCTGCATCATATCGACTATCATCCAGGAATGTGTTATCTACCTGCCTGCCTGTTTGTCTGTCTATCATCTATCCATCCATCCAACCAATTAACTATGGGTCACAGAGATACTAAAACCCCACTAACTAGAGATTCACTTTGTCTTTTTTTCCATTTGATATCTGTGGTTCCTCTCTGTGGTAGTGTTCAGCCCTGGTTATGTTTGAATTAGTTTTGGCATGTATGTGTGGATGTGCACATGTGTATTCAAACGGGTGTAGGCACATCTGTGCACATGCATACAGAAAGCAGAGATTAGTGTTGAATGTCTTCTTTAACCATTCCCACCTTATCCACTAAGTATGTTTCTTACTTGAATGAAGAGCTTGATGACTTAACTTGTCCAGTTACCTAGCTTGCCTTACCCCCTAAGCGCTAGGGTTATAGATTGGCCTCCAGCTCCACATGGCACTCGCTTGCTCTAATCTTCAGGCCTGCGCAGTAAGCTCTACCCACTGAGGTGTCTCCACGGCTCTAATGGATTTTTAAATGGATCAGTCCCCCAGTCTACAACCTTTCCATCGCTGCCACCACCCCTCCTGGCATGGATGCTCCACCTGTGACTTTGCCTTCTAGTTGCTGCCCTGCTATTCTTTCAACTTGTAGAAACCCTTCCTCTTTCATGGGCCCACAACCCCTGGGGACCCTTTGTGTACTGCTCCTCACCCAGATTTGGCTGTGACGCCCAAAACCAGGTTATGTTCATTGGCCCCTGTCATACAGAATGGGCTTGGTACCCTGAGGTCTGATGCTTTTGTGGGAGAAGTCCATTGAATCTGCTCTGAACTGGGCCCTCGGCACCTACTTGGACTTGAGACTTACAGATTACTCATAATAATCTTGTTCTCTAATAAAGCACTTGGAAGCCAATTCGCTCTTACACCAATTTGTTACACCAATTTGGTGTGAACAAAATGCAGCTCAGTGATTGGAACAGGAGCTGAAGACCCAGTTTGCAGGGTCCTGCATGGGTTTGCCTGTCTTGGTGAGCACCCTGCCTTGCTTTGCATCTGCCAGATTTCCATCATCTCCTAGCTACTGGGGGTAAGATCTGTTTCATCCCACATGGCCCAACTGGATTTGAAGAGCCAGGACTCTTCATCCTCTCCTAAGGGTCTGGGGACTGAAAAGTTCAAGAAACAAAGGGACAGAAAGGAAGTAGAGACAGAGAGATAGGGAGAGGGAGGTAGTGTGGAAGAGACAGGAAGAAGAGGAAGAGAAGAAGGGGGAAGGGGAGGGGAAAGATGTCTTTCTAGGGTCTCACCTATAGAGGTGGGACCTTTCTATTTTATCCAAATGAAGTAGTAGAGCCTGGCAAATGCTGGACTTTGAAAAGGCAAAAGCCAGGCAACCTGTGTGTTGGCATACTACGATTACGTGCCTAGGTGCCGAGAACACCTTTGGGTAATATGTAGATTATTCCATCCCGAGCCACATTAACTGAGCGCCAATTGAGCTCTCTGAATGCAGTTTGGTGCCAGATGCAGGAGTAACTCTGGCACCTGCTTGGACTTTAGACTTGCAGATTAACTCATAATAATTTGTTCTCTAATAAGGCACTTGGACGCCGACTCACTCCTATAGTTGGTGACTGGAACATAGGCTGAAGATCCAGTATGCAAGGGTCTGTGCTGCTTTGCCGTGTTGAGCATCCCACCTTGCTGTGCATCCACAGGCCTCCCTTCACCTCTCACCTGCTAGGGGTAAGAGTCGTTTTATTTCACATGGACGCACTGGATTTGAAGAGCCAGATTTTTCTACATTTGTCACTTGTATTTCATGAACAATTTTAATCAATATGACCAGAAGGTTACAAAAGCATTGGTGAGTGTCTTTTATGAGTAGCACTAAGGGATGTGGTTCTCAGAGTGTGGTCAATGGGCTGGCTGCATTGCCAAAACCAAGGATATGGTTGGAAGTGTGAATCCACGGGTTTCCTTATTGGAAATGGAGGCACCCAGGAGTGTATAACTGGGTAATTGTGAGACATGTTAAAGTTTGAGAAGCACACAGTGCTTCAAGAAATGTGGCACAATGCAGTGTAACACCACTGGGTATCGAATGATTCAATCAAAGGTCCCTTAGACCAGCCTATACCTGGCTGTATGTAAGCCCGGCAGGTTGAATTCTGAGCAAGGCAGCCCATGAATGGTGCATCTATCAAGCACACAGGATAGCCAAAAAGCAACAGGAATGTGGTCCAGAGAGAGAGAGAACCACAGAAGGAACCTACTTGGGTAGGGACGTCTACAAGTCACTGAGGAGCAGCCACACCGATGCCTCAGCCATGCCACCATGGAAGCCAGGGAGAACTGGTTGGAGGGAGCTATGCAGAGAACATTGAGGACCCATCACCTGTCTACTAATGGGGGGGGGAGACTGAACTCAAATGCAGAAGCTTGGGTCATGTGTCCCCTCCCTACTCTATCTGCATCTGCTCAGAGTTGGCATTGGCAGAGGGTGTGGCTCCAGGCAGAGAATGTCTGTGATCTGGTCGGGTAAAGATAACATCATCATCAGCATTTCCCAGAGACCAGATATGTGCAATATTGAAAAAGAAAGTGTGTGATCTGCTGACAACACTTAATGGGTGATTCAAGGGGCCTTATTATTCCCATCCATCACATCTGGCTGGGGAGGTGCTGGTCTCCCAGGCACGCAGGCCGGGCTCAGGCACCTCCACTTGGGCTTTTCCTTTCTCTTGGAGGTGACAACTGGTGGCCAAGTCCCTGGTTGGAAGGGTGGTCATGAGTCTTGGTGCTGAGGGTCATTAAAGAGAAGGTAGAGAGGTTCTCTGGAGGTGGTGAGCTGGCCCATAGCGCCAAATGTAGCTGACAGCCCAAGATTTCTGACTGTAAATATAGCTACTATATACCAGAGATCAGAGACTTTTGTTGTGGTTTGAGGAGACAGAACTTCATTATTGAGCAGTCTCTCTCTCTCTCTCTCTCTCTCTCTCTCTCTCTCTCTCTCTCTCTGTGTGTGTGTATTTACATACATTCTTGTGTGTTTGTGTTTTTTTTTTCTTATTTGGGCAAGCATTATTCACCAGGAATATGAAGTCAAGTACCTCATATAAACATATTCTGAATTAGTTAAATGGAAAGCTCCAATTATCCCCATGCCAGTAAGTTACTGATGTCACAGCAGTAATAACTCAGAGATGAAGGGAGCTGAGTCTGACTTCTCTCGGTTCTATTCTGGGGGAAATTATGAGTCTTGTATTTTTATGCCTCATGCATCAATCTACCCCACATTAATTGGACAGCTATTAAATAATGTAGCTCTCTCTGGGATACACAGGGATACAGAGCAGTGCTTGCCCCGGAAGATGTTCATCCCTCCACTGCAGCATCTGAGGAAGATAAGGTGAGGGTGAGGGCACCACCTCTGATCGAACACTCAGGGCTATGACAACATCAGTGTAGCGAAAGAGTCGGCATCAGTTTCCCTGCTCCAAAGCACAAAGGTATTCAGGGCCCCAGCCTCCGTGTGGGCACATGCATCCTGAGGCTCACCACAGCACCAGCTGTCAACTCAGTCCCGTGCGTATCATTTTTATCACATTCCAAGGTGCAGCTGGGTCTGCCTAGGACTATCCTGGCCCCCTTCCACAGAGAGATGACAGCGGATCTGGGTTAGTTACTTAATCCCTCCCCCCAGTTACCTCTCTCTTTTGAGACAAGGTCTCCTGTAGTCCAGGCTGCCTGGAATTTTCTGTGTAGTTGACCTTGAACTCCTGGTCCTCCCACCTCCATGCTGGGATTGCAGGCAGGCAGCCACCATACCTAGTTTAGCTATTCTGGGGTTTAAATCTGGGACATTATGCATGCTAAGCAATCACTCTACCAGCCGAGCTGTGTAACCAACTTTTGGATTAGTTTCTTTGGGATGTAAACGGGGCACCTGAACCATTAGCAATGTATTGCCCCAGCCTTCTAAAGATCGGAAGTTCAAAATCAAAGTTTCCATAGGCTATGCCTTCTCCCAGACCTCCATGAGAGGTTGCTGCGTCTTCCATCTTCCGCTGGAAGCTTCAGTTTCCTTGACTTTCAGCTATGTGCTCCCATCTGGGCCTCCATCATCATGTGTGTTCTTGAGTCTTTGTATTGTCGTGTAGTGGCTCTGTCTTTCCCAAGGGTGTCAGTTATACTGAGTATCCAACCTCAAGAGAACTCTATCTGAATTCGTTCAGTCTGCAGAGACACTGTTTCTAAATAAGGACACATTCTGGTTCGCGGGTGGACTTCAACATATCTTTTATTGAGGAAGATATAATTCACCCCCCAAACACCCAGAAATTTATTGTCTCCCAAGCACAGGCTGGAGCTGGGTGTGTCTCATGTTGGGATGAGTTTTCCTAGGTGAGCATGTGGAGTACACAATGACTCAACATCAATGGGGTACCCGTATGTGTAGGATTTGCCAGCCATTCACATGGGGCTACTTCCTATTTTTATTCCCCCAAACAAGTATCTGAACAAAATGCTTATACACTTTGGGGGCATTTATGACTTACAAAGTAGGGTGTTAAGGTGGAGACCCTTGACTGAACTCTCACTAACTCCAGTCAAGGCAGATCTCATAATCACACATATGCTCTGGAGAACTGAGGTCTGACCAGGAGCAGGTCCAGTAGGCTGGTTCTCTTTTGCACTGGCTATGTGTATTTGTTCACAATTTGTTGTTCAATAGACTCTTTGTGTGTATGTGGAGGGGTGTGTATGTGTGTGCATGTGTACGGAGTGTGCATTCATGTAGAGTGTGGGTTTGTATATGGGGTGTGTGTATGTATGTGGTGTGTGTATATGTGTGTATGTGTGTAGTGTATGTATATGGGTGTGTTTGTGTGTATGTGTGTGTGTGTATATGGGGTGTATGTATGTATGTGGTGTGTGTATATGTGTGTATGTGTGTAGTGTATGTATATGGGTGTGTTTGTGTGTGTATGTGTGTGTGGGGGTGTGTATATGGGGTGTATGTATGTATGTATCTATCTCTCTCTACTGGTTGTTGGTGTGTGAGGAGACACCGAAGAAACAAACCTCTCGTTAAAAAACAATCTCTGAAACAATGGAATGTCAAAAATGACATGGAATCTGGTGAGAACACTGCCCGCCACAGAAGACACATTCAACAGTGGCTGTGTCGGATGAAGCTGATGTCCCTGGCTGTGACACAAGCTGACCTCCCGTCTGCCTAGGCCCCTCTCTGAGTAGCTTCCTCTCATTTCCTGGGAGATGCCCTGGGTCAAGGGCACTTTCCAGAGCGGAACTTTCGCCTGCCTCATAAACTTCTAGTTGCTAAGCAATGATGGTGCTCACCAGAGGGGCTGCTCCTGCGCGGGGCAGCCTGTTCACCATCCCATCTGCAATTTAAATTCCCTGACAGGCAGAGACAGCCAAGCTGTTCACTTGAGATTGCAAAAAGTTAGATTGAAATACAAGGAATAGCCAATGCCTGGAGCCCTTCATAAATTTTGCTTTGATAGTGGCTGGGAGAGAGATGGGACAAGAATGGGCCAGGAAGTGATGGGGTGGGGGGACCTATTGGAGTCAATTTACTCTTGATCCCTCTGCTCTGTTCCTCCCTCAGCCACCAGTGTCACCTACTCCCCAACCTCTGCCTACTTCCATCATCCTCTGGTTAGTGGACTTCTGGGCTCTTCTGCCTTTCATATGACTGTCTAGATGAGAAGAAGCAACTACATGATATGGGCCGATTGTGTGGACCACACAGATCCCATAATCGCCATTGCCCCATACTGTTGTCTCAGAGTAGCTTGCGCTCCTCCAAGGACCCAGAGCAATGAGCTCCTTTGGCGATGACAGAGCTTTAAGTGTGTTGGTAACAACTGAGCATTTTGCTTGGGGCTCCAGGCCTCAGGGAAGCCATGCCCACCAGCACACCAAGGCTAATGGTGGCTAAGATTTCAGGGAACTTGGCAGGATTCTGCAGCTGAGGTCCATAAGGCAGCAGAAAGGTGAGGAGGACCAGCTTGTAGACTCCACCTTTGTGGACATTTGATGATTTCAAAGGAGGAGCTCGCAGGTTCCGCCTCTCTGGAGACATGATGATGTTGGAGGAGGCGCTTGCAGGTTCCGCCTCTCTGGAGACGTGATGATGTTGGAGGAGGCGTTCTCAGGCCCCGCCTCTCTGTAGATTGATCCCGTGATAGTTCACTCTTTCAGCCTCCTCTTTCATCACCACTGGGTTCTCTGGGTTCTGTGTTTTTTTGTCCTGGGGTCCTTAAATGTAAAACAATAAAATAAAATTTCCCTTTTTATTTCTTTTACTCTCAATTATCAAAAACCTATCTCAAGTCGTTCGGTTTTCCAGGTCCTATCAACAGGAAGGATGGAGCAGCTGGATGGGGAACGTGCTGTCTAAAACGGACAGTAGTGACCAACACAGATTTGTATGTTGGGACTAGCTGCCAGTGGGCTCCTTTTACACTTAGAGCAGATGGGAATGAGATCACAGGATTAAGAGCCGCGGGTAGACAATTCCCGTCCTCCGGGAGTTGTCAATCTTAAGACACACAGGTTACACAGGGCTGAAAAGCTAGGACCGTTGGCACAAGGGCCCTAGGTGTTGAGTGGAGTCAAGCATGGAGCGAAAGCACCTCGTATCCATGAGGGTAATGATCATCATAAAAAAACTAGAAGAAAAATAGCAAGTGTTGGTCCAGATGTGGAGAAACTGGAGCCTCACGCGGCTTCTGACAATGTAAATGGTGTGACCTCACTGGGAAACACTTTGGCAGCTCCTCAGAAACATGAATGCAGAGATAACACCTGCCTGGGGCTTCCACTCCTAAGTCTACAGCCAGAAAACCTGAAAGTAGAAACTCAACCGGATTTCTCCCATACATGTGTACATGGTACCACCCATTGTTCACCACAGCTAAAAGCCTGGAATTACCTAAGCATTCACTGGTGTGTGAATGGAAAAGTGTGGTTTACAATGGGATCTTAAGCGGCTATCTCAATGAAAATTTGGTATGGAAATCTGACATGTAGTACAACATGGACGGATCTCGCAAGAACTGGGCTAGGTGAAATAAGCCGGGCACAGAATGGTGAATTTACTGTGAGTTTTCTCAGGTGGGAGTCCCAGGGCGGTCACATTCACAGAGGGAGGATGAAGAGTTTGGATGATGTGGGCACAGCAGAAGGGGGAATGGGGAGTTACTGTTGGCCAGGTCTAGTTGTGTTATAGATGGTGGAAACCTTTGGGTATAGATAGTGATGGTGACTGTGTAACATTGGAGTTGTATTTAGTGCTGCCATATCGACATGAGTGGTTAGAGTAATATTAGCACATTGTATTTAATTGGCCATACTTACATAAGAATGAGGAGGCCGGGGAGATGACTCAGCACAGTCATGGAGAATGTCAGGTGACAGTGTCATGAAGAAGACTCACAGACACTCAGCCTAAATGGGATGTCTCCATCAAGTCACTCTCCTCAGAGCTCAGGGAACCCTAAGAAGGGGAGGTGGAAAGGGAGTAAGAACCAGAGGGGATGGAGGACACCAATAATACCAGGTCCTCTACATCCGCAGGACCAATGCTCATCTGAACTCAAAGATACTGAAGCAGCATGCATGGGCCTGCACGGGCCCGCACGGGTTTGCACCAGCTCCCCTGTGTATAGATTATGACTTCCAGTTTAGTGTTTTTATGGGATTCCTAATTGTGCAAATGAGTGGGTCTCTGATTCTCGTGCCTTCTCTTGGGGCTCTGTCCCCTGTTTGTTTTGCCCAGTACCATTGTGTCAATTTCTTGTTTTATCTTGTATCTTATTATTATCCACGAGCAGCCTGTTTGTTTTCTAATGACAGACAGAAAGGGAGTGGATCTGGATGGGAGGGGAGGGGAGGAACTTGGAGGAGTAGAGGGAAGCTGTAATCAGTGTATATTATTATGTGAGGGGGGGGGAGAATCTATTTTTAATAAATGGGAAAAAGAAAGAAGAGCACAGGTTAGAAATGAGTAGGGCCCTAAAGGGTACCAGCTTCTGCTCTGGTCTGCACAGGTGAAAAAATCAAGACCGAGGGATCTTCTCAGAGTCTGGAAGAAAAAAAACAAAAAAACAGGATGGCAAATACCTTGTCTTCCTATGAGGGCATTAGAGTTAGGCCAAAGGACAGTCTTCTCCTTCCTTCCCAATGTGGGAATAAATGTCAAAGGTGTATCACACAGTGTGGATGGGGCCCCATGGAGAGAAAGGACAACCACAAAGGGACTTGGTGGGGGAAGGTTTAATGCCCTAAAAGACAGAGTTAGCCTTTCAGGTAACATGGTAACAAGGTCTTGACACGTTGATCCTGTCTTTCATGTCCCCATCTCCTCCCACCCCCTAAATCCTGTCCAGGACGTTAATAGTCTCCCAGTCCTGACCACACTCCGTGCTGGACCTTGGGGGAATGCCTTTGTAGCTACTGTCTGTCTACACATCACAACAGGGGCAGAAATCTGGAGCTGCTCACCTCTGAGTGGTGGAGGGGAGGGGCCAGATGGTGGCCTCAGAAAATAGAATAGAGCTGAGGAGATGGGGTGGAATTACACCCAAAGTATTTCCTCCGGCTCCCAGTGTCCACATCTTGTCTTTCTCTCCCCTTCTGTCCTTACTTTATTCTCCTGAGCTCACTCTGTCTCACTAGCGCCCGCCACCCGAAAGAAACCCTGGGCAGCTGTTCCAGAGGCAGGTGGCCTGCCAAGTTCAAAGCTCTGAGCCTGGTTGTTTCAGGTGAGGCAGAGGAAGTCTCTTCTCCTCTGCCATTTGATCTTTATGCTGCTCAGGCATCTTGTGGTTACAAATAGCGCAGCCCTCCGCGTGCTGACGGCGCAATGGGACATTACAGTAATGTACCCATTCAAACAGAGTGGATGCCAAGATTGCTACAGCAGCTTTTAGCCACGGAACATTTAGCCTTCAATAATAGCATTCTGGGTCCCTCTGGAAGCTTCCTCGCAGATGCACCTGGGATATCCCCCGCCCCCACCACAGCTCGGGGACCGAAAGAGGGACAAAGAGAGTTCTCATTTCCGTCGAGGGAACAGATTCAAATAAGGGAGCGTCATGCAGAAAATAAGAACGTTTGGGCTGATAGATGCCGGGACCATAACGATAATAATGCATGCGTGTCCTCCTCACTAATCACGGCCGAGGTCTGCTTAATGGCTCTGCTTTCTAGGTGTGGTCAATGAGATTAGGAGACAGGGCAGCCGTCCCAGACACCTGGGGTAGCACTCCACAGTTCTTCCCCATGCTCTTGACCTCCCTGACGAGGAAAGTCATTCAAGGCTGGCGTCAGGGAAATATTAGACTCAGAGAAAGCTGGCCTTCCTTCGGCCCTCCCAAGCTCCAATCTCAAGGCGCCTATGCGGCCCTGGGATCTCTACTGTGTGCCCTCCCAGCTGCCTGTGCTGCATTCCCCCAGGAGCCGGCAGAATTAGCATGGCAGGCCTTACCTAAGTTTGGAGCTCTATAAACTGTCAAGGCTGCAATAGAATTACCAGAGGCCTTGCCCTCTGGGCATCCAGGGAAAGAAATAGAGCAGGAAGATGCCCTGGGCTCTGCCTGCCACTTCCTGCTACTACTGCTCCTTTTTTTTTTTTTTTTTTTTTTTTTTTTATTTTTCGAGACAGGGTTTCTCCGTAGCTTTTGGTTCCTGTCCTGGAACTAGCTCTTGTAGACCAGGCTGGCCTCGAACTCACAGAGATCTGCCTGCCTCTGCCTCCCGAGTGCTGGGATTAAAGGCGTGCGCCACCACTGCCTGGCTACTACTACTGCTCCTTTAAAGAGAAAGAAAACTAAGGGGCCCCAGTCGGCTGTATATCCTCTGAGTCATGTTTCCCCTATCTCCTGTTTGCAAAAGCTACACCATCTGTTTCCTATAGGAATTCCCTAGGACACAGAAGACCCATTCTACGGACAAGAAGAGCGAGGCGGGAGCTCCCAGACTTAGCCAAAGACAAGAAGAAAGTGGAGCAGTTCCCCAGGGTCCTAGTCCTGCGTCCCTTCTGCTGCAGCTTTGATCCGTGCTCAGAACTGCCAAGGTGAATATTTATAAACTCGTGGAACTCAAGAGGCCGTGGAGTAAAATCCCCACGTGTTCTATGACTCCTCAGATACTTTATTATGCAACTTGGACTTTGAAATGAGACTAGACAATACTTGGAGTGGGCAAAGGTGAGAAGGAGGATGGACAGGGCCTTGACCTTTGCTCTAAGGTCCACGTGAAAGAATCCAAGCAGCCTCTCCCCTCCCAGATTCCACTTTGGGCCTCATTATTATTGGCCGTTTCTTTTGTTCTGTTTTTGGTGGCAATCAGGCGACTGCCACAGTCAACGCAGTTGGGTCGGAACCTGCAGTTAGTCATTCGAACAGCAGAGGGTGCTCCTGTTCTTGGAGAATGAACTGTGTCTCCCACAGCCGCTTCCTCATCCAGCCCCAAGGTCCTTGCTTCTTTGGTAAGGGTGCAGGCTAGGGTAGAGAGGGGCTCCGGGGCTTGCCAGGTGCAGATCCTAGCGTATCTGAGTGTTCTCAATCCCGTGCCTTTCTCATCTGCTCTGTCTCTAAGGAAGCAGGGAGTGATGTGGGGAAGAAAAGGAGCCGGAGAGTGTGAGCCGCACGCACGTGAGAGACTAGTGACCACATGGGTGAGCCACTGAGGATTAGCACCCTCCAATGAGGGAAGAGCATGGGTCAAGCTGTTCTTGTAGGAACCTGGAAGCATCAACTCTGAACAGGGGATGGAGGGGAAGAGTTTGTTAGCTTGGCCATCTTTCCATGTTTCTTTGGGCAGGTCACCAAGTCCTTGTGTGTTGAGTTTCTGCGTAACAAGAAGAGATTATTTAAAGATCCATTCTCTCTAAAGTTCCATCCAGTGCTCAAGCCTAGGGTTCTGGGGCTGTGCCTTCCCCTCATACTGGCCTCAGCACTCCAACATGCTGGAGCCTGGAGCCTGGGGGACACAGGGAACTAGGTTGCTTGAGAGAAGTAAGACCCCCACCCCATACACGCTCTTTCCTGCTCCTTGAGGAAGAAAGACTACTTGGTCACCATGTCCTAGAGACAGTTAGTTTGAGCATCAGCGTGGGTGCTGTGACCATCTCATTGAACAATGATGCTCATCAGCTACAACGTCTACCCTCAGCTCTGACTTGAGTGGGGCAAAGGTTTCCTGCACTGAGGACAGGGTGGTGTGGTGGGATGGGGAAAACTGAGCTCTGGTCTTGGCTCTGCAAGGACCTCTCTGGGTACCCAGGAGAAAATCCCATGTGTCTTTGAGCCCCAGTGTGTCCATCCATGGAATGGGTACCTGGCACTGGTTTCTAGGTCTTTCTGTTGTAGCTACAGCTCTGAATTCTTGTCAAGTATACCTTAGCATCTGGCTGTGTGGAGAGGCAGGAGGAAGGGGACCAGTTCTGGAAGAGACCAGAGAGGGAAGAGAGAAAAGGAAGATGGGGTAGCCCTTGGAAACATGTACCTCCCTGTCATGCAAGGGGTCCTGATGAGTTAGAGACATTTTGGTAGCCCCCCTGAGTGGCCCTCTGTCCAATGATCCAGACAGAATATAAGACATTCAGAAACTGAAATAAGGCACTCGAGGATAAAGCTGTATGTGTGTATACTTATGATGCAAGATACACTTGCAATAAAAACACAAACATGATACCTGGAATAAAAAGGCGAACGTAGCATGTGCACAGGTGAGCATCATCAGTCAACACTGGCCCAGAGTTTCCTCCCACAGACCTATACATAAACTCATGCACAAGCTTGCTCCCCCTCCCCCACGCACACTATCACATTGATCCCTAAGGCAAAGAACCATTTACTTGAAGAAGCATGTCTTACATGATATTAATAAAAGATGTGCCACATTTTAACTTTAAAAAAACTCTGGAGAATGAGGGGAGGAGAATAGAGGAAGACAGGAAAGGCAGGCCTAATTGAAAAGCACTTCCCACGCCCAGGCTTCCATGGAAGCACCAGACTTCAGGACACATCCAACTTGTTGAAAACACTTTGCCAGCTGCTTGTGAGAGACTCCATTGATTGTGTACTGAGCTTGCTCTGACAGGCCCCCCAGGAAGCGCATCATGATCACTTGATCATGAGAACACATCATGCGATCTTGGAGTTTTGCCTGGGAATTGGGGGACCCCAGGTTGAGGCATTACAAGGGAGGGATGGATGGGGCTCTGATGATTCCCATGGGTATATCTGAATGAGCATGCTTGGTACTGGATAATGTGACTTTTCTTCCACCTCCATCACCCCCACTCCAGGCTCAGACACATGTACAAACACATGAAAAGGCCATGGACCTGACATCTCTCAGGGTGGCTCCTGGTAGCCCGATCCTCTTGTACATAACCAACCAACCTCTGCTCTGCTATGTCTGAGGGTCAGGGTTCCATTTTTCAAGGCTCCTTCTGTCCCCATACTACCTCCACAGGTCTGCCATATCCCCTGTCTTTCTTCACTCCACTACCCCAGGACTGGGTCTCAGGGGCTACCATCCCTTTACTATTGCCCACTCCTGTCCTTTCCTCTGCCCTCCTGTTTCTCAGACTCCTGCTTCTAGAACGAAGAGGAGACTCAGGGTGGCTACAGTCATCTGAGTAAACGGATCCGGCAGATGTTAGGTAGAACGCCACCAAGGTCCTCCTGTGACAGGAACTGCTGCAGAGATCAGAAAAGAATAGAGAATTTGCATAAGGGTGAAGGCCATTTCAGGCAGTGGGACCTGGTCAGCTGCAGGTCAGATGCTGAGCCCCAACACTGAGCCCCAAGACTGGTTCTCATGGCCCATTCCTGTTGATCTAGGTCTCCCCATGGTCTGTGGTTAAAACTGAGCCTCTCCTCATCTTTCCCAAAGACAAAGGGACCAGAGAGCTCCTACTCTACCACTGGAGACCTTCGCCTCCAACCTCAAGTCAGACACAGGTGTATAAGAGCCAAACTCTGGAGAAGCCTTCCTTTCCTAGCTGTCTTGGTCCCCAACTAGGGCTGAGTGTCAGGGCTTCTCTAGGTCTTGCCTTGTGGGAACCCATCACAAGATGTCATCTGCAGTGCCAGGGGCCTTGGGTTCTGGATAATCTGGTGGAGTGGAGGCACACGGCTCCCTCTCCAGGGCCTCTGCTGAGGTACCCCATGGCTGTCACTCTTCTTCCTTGCTGGCTTATGAGCCCTCTTTGTTACCCATTAGCCTTCTTGCCTGGGCTCCAGCAGGTGGGAGGCAGGTGATCAATTCTAGGGAAGGGTACTTGGCCCGAAGCCTCTCTGTGAGTCAGAGGAGCTGAGTGTACCTCTGTGTCGTCCTTCCAAGGACCCCACAGGTGACTGATGGCAGGCTACTGGCTGTGGCAGGTCTTAAGCGCGTGAATTGTTATTGATGTTTACACAGTACCCACATACTCTATGGAGATGCTTTGCAGTATTTTAATAAATGGCTATGGAGCAAAGCAATCATAAAACACCACAGATTTGGGGCTGGGGAGATGGTTCATGGGTGAAATGTTTACTGGGTAAGGCTGAGGACCTGAGTGTGGACCCCAAGCACCTGGTATAGAAGCCAGGCATGCTAGCAAGTGTCTGCAAGCCTAGAACTGGGGAGAGGTGCCATTGGAGAACCCCTGGTGTTTACCTGTCAGCCCCCTCCTAGTTGAGTCAGTGAGTGCCAGGTTCAGTGAGAGACCCTGGCTCAAAGAGTAAGGTGGAAAAAGATGGTGGAAGATGCTTGATATTGACCTGTCTCCCATACAAAACAGACAAACAGAATAGGTTTGACCATCATGAGCAATACAGGGAAATTACCAGGATGACCCAAAGACTATAAGTCAGAAGAGACATGAGGCTTGGTCATCCCTATTTCCCAGAGAACTGCTCTGCTGGAAAGTTCCTGGTCGCTGTAAGGCATGACATAGGCAGGCTCCTCCCTAGGTTTTGTACCATCTGGACTAAGTTACCCCACTGCCTCTACTATTTGGGGGAAAGCCCTGACAGATGTGTTTATGTATGAGGGACAATTTGACATCAGAGATCTGGACGGTTTTCTGTACAAGGGACCAACTGAGCTTAGCAAGGTTCTTCACACACTGGGGCCCTGTCACTATAAAAGAATTGGGCTTCTTGGAAATGCCTCAAAGGTAGAGCACTTTGTCCTGGCCCTGGGGGAGTGATATTCCAAAACTACAGCCTTGCTTGTATTTGCTGAGAACTTATTATTCTTTATGACTCTCAGAGCAGTTACTTAGAGCAGTAACACTTCAAGTTAGCCATAAAGAAGGACTTCCAGCTATCAATATTTATAGGGTAGGGTTTGTCTGGGCTTTATTTAAAGCATTGATGAAGGATGAGATCATTCCTGGGTACCTTTTAAATAAGGCCTGGAGGTATTGAATGTTTTAATACCCTCTTAACATTTTCCCCCAGCCCTTCTGCCTTTGAGGATCATAAGGATACACGGGCTTTACTTAAAGGTCTCTCCCATTCCAACACATACACCTAGGGCCTCACAAATCTGCATCACTGGCTGTCACATCCAGGAGAAGGAGGACGACCTCCGAAGCAGCCCTGGGCACAGGATCTAGATCTATGAATCCGTGCTGAGCCTCCAGTCCTGGCTGGGAGCCCCTTCCTGCCACAGTGAGTCAGGTTTCCTAGCTCCAGTGAATTCTGGAGGGGATTGACCTAGTTTCCAGAGTCTAAAAGGTGACAAACTCCTGCAAGTGGGCGATAAACAGTGTCTATTAGAAATAAAATAAACAGCATTTCCAAAGGGAGTGGGCCTCTGAGCCCCTCCCTCTTAGAGAGAGCTGTGCTCCAAAGGGAAGGCAGACTCTAGAGTCTAGAGGGAACTGTTGCCTGGATGGCTCCCTGTAGAGTGAGCTAGAGCTGTCCTCAAGGTCCTCAAGAGACCAGAGGTGCTAAGGAGGCCCATGCCTGCCAGGGCCCAGTGGAGGCTGTGGGGTGAGGCCTGGACCACTAGGGATGTGGCTCAGGACAGTTTTTGACCTTCAGTATTAAAATGAATGTCTGTCCGTCCAGGAGACAGAGGTGCACACCCAGCCACCCACCCATGTCTTTCCTCTGAGTGGCTGTTATCATAGAGGGAAACTGAGGCTTACAGAAGTAAAACAAATTGGCCTGTGTTTACCCAGCATTAAATGTACAAGTCAGAACTGGATCCAATGGTGATCTTTCCCCTTTATTATACAGAGCTGCATGAGGCCCTTTCCATGCACACATGTATCATACTTTGAGCATCTTCCCCCGACCCCAGTGCCCCATTATCCTCCCTCTTCTCTTCCCTGCTCCCACTGGTACCCTCTTTCCAAGACAATTTCTCATCTATTTTCATGTCATTACTACATACTGGTTTGGTGTATCTATAACATCTAGGAACCACAAATGAGAGAAAACACAAGATATTTGTCTTTCTGAGACTGACTTAATTCCCTTAATATGATTATCTCCAATTGGATCCATTTCCCCGCAACTGACATAGCATCAGTCATCTTTATGGTTCAAAAGATTCCATTGTGTATGGAAACCACAGTTTCTTTATCCATTCCTTTGTTTTTGGACACCTGTGGTATTCTTTTTCAAATCAGGGTCTTTCCTCCATAACAGCCCTTTCCTATCTCAATGTTAACCAACACAAGACTCAAAGGAATGAGGTTAAAACAATACAAGGGATGAGGTTAAAATGTGTCTTCTGACTCCCTTGTCCTGGGGTTGCCTGAGGATTTGCCGGGAATCAGAGCATGTGTGCCCAGGGATGGCCATGCTGGGCAGGGGATGGAGCATATCCTACAGAGAGCTCAAGGAGGCTGCCATGGACAGTGCTATTCCTAGAACAGAGCATTCTTGGAAGGCAAGAGCTGTAAGGACAAGGCCAGTTCAGGGTTGTGGGAGGCAGGCAGGCAGGTGTGGAAGGAGTACCTGTGCTGATCTCATCAGAAGGACTAAGAACAAGGGTACAGCATTGGCCCAAACTCCATCCCTGGCTCAAAACTCCAACTCTCCGACTTCTTCATTTGTTTTGTGACTCATTGATATCCAGATACGTCTGCGGCAGTATCTTTGTACCCTTCCTGTTCTCTTTGCCATGGAACTTCCTGCATGAGAGTTGGGGTCTCATCTTGGGAATCTGGGATGACACACAATAAAGATGGAGGTGATGTGCACAGTCAGGCTTCACACAGCTGGTCTAGCATGCGCCAACTCTCCTGAGACACTTACTCTTGGGATGCAGCTGTCATGCCATGAGGAAGGCCAGGCAGTCCCTGCAGAGGCTTCTTGCTTGTGTCTGACCAATAGCCTCAAGTGAGGCCAGGTGCTGCTGGAAGAATCAGGTGACTTTAGTCTTCAGGGATTGAGTCCTCCTCCCCTAGCCTGTATCCGATTCTTACAACTGAGACCTAGGACCTCATGGAATGGACATAAATCACTCTTGGGGTGCCCTTCTAAAACTCCTGACCCGTGAGCCAAATATATAACAAAGGTTCTCCAAGCTAGTGCGGTGGTGACAGTGTGCCTCGCAGCAGCTGCAAGCAGAATGGACCCCAGCACAGGGGATCCTGAGACGATGTGGTTACAAGGCTTGCTGGGTTTTTTTGTTTGTTTTGTTTTTTGAGACATGGTTTCTCTATAGCTTTGGAGCCTGTCCTGAAACTAGCTCTTGTAGACCGGGTTGGCCTCGAACTCACAGAAATCCACCTGCCTCTGCCTCCTGAGTGCTGGGATTAAAGGCGTGTGCCACTACTGCCCGGTTTACTGGGGTTTTTGACAGTGAGGACAGGATGCCAGGTCCTAATTCCCATGCTGTATTTGTTGCTTTTCTGTTGCTGTGTTAAATGTCCCAGTAGGAGTAATGTAAGGAATACAAAGTTTATTTTGACTTATTGTTCCTGAGGCAGAGTCCGTCATGGCAGGAAAAGTATGGTCAGAGGACAGACAGACAACTCACCACATTTCCATCCGTTCACAGGAAGCACACAGTGCTTGGTTATCAGGCAACCCACCCCAGTAACATATGTCTTGTAGCAAGGTTCCATTTTCTAAAGGTTCCAGAACATTCCCAAACAGTGCCACCAACTGGGGATCTAGTACTCAAGGGCATGGCACGATGGGGGGTATTTTTTCATTCAAACCACCACGCCCCTCAAAATGTGCTTTCCTGTTCTTCGGACCTCCTTACAAAACCTCATCCTCAGATTATCTCATGGAGACTTACGGAGGTAGAGTACCAGCCCAAGGTGGTACCGAGGTTGAGGCAGTGTTGGGGTGACCCTGCGTCTGCCCCCCAAATCCAAATAGTTTTGTGAAAGCTGGCCTGCCTCAGCCCCACCTAGCCTTGCGTGGCCTCACTCAGGCCTTGGCAAATAAAATGTCACTCACCACCTGGCGCCAAGCCATGGATGGCTGGTGACATCCCCTCTGCTTGAATGGCTTGATTTGTGCTTTTAGGACCCATCATGTGAGAAGAGAAATATTGACCATTGTTTAATAAACAGAGTTCGGGTGAAAGTCGTGGGGTGGCAGGTGTCATTTATCACATGTGTGGAAGTTTGTCAGGGAACATCAATTCCAAGGGACTGTTTCAGGGGAGACTGAGGGAAAGTGTAGGGGCTCAGCTTACCCAGGACTTGAGAAGCAAAAGGCAGGGTGAACATGTTGAGATTTTTGGATCCCATTCAGTAGCAGAAGGTTTTGTTGTTTTGTTTTTTGTTTTTTTGCATCTTCTCTATATCCTTAAGGACTCTTTTAGAAGTTTTATGACCTATAATATGAGCGGGGGCCTGGCTTGTTGGGGGTTTCTGACCCGCCTGGTACCCCACAGTGGGCAAGCTTCAAAGAAAATCACACATAGGTCTCCATAAATTATAAGCTGATTGGCCCATTAGCTCTAGCCTCTCTCACTGGCTAACTCTCACATCTTGATTAACCCATTTTTCTGATCTATGTTAGCCATGTGGCTCAGTACCTTTTTTCAGTGGGACAGATCACATCCTGCTGCTTCGGTGATCTGGGCAGGAGTGGGAGGAATCAGCTTCTTCCTTCCCAGAATTCTCCTGTTCTCATTACATCATTTCTACTTCCAGTCTGGTTTTCCCACCTATATTTCCTGCCTGGCCAATCAGCGTTTATTTAAAACATGATTGACAGAATACAGACAATTCTCCTGCACCAATGACCTGGCGCTTGGACCATTGGCATTTCTGGACAAAGTGTCAAAAAAAAAGTGTCCTTATCTTGTTTGCTTTCTAGTTTTTTCCATACCCTGGTTCTAGAAGCATCTGAATCCTATGCCCGTAATGTGAACCCATTAACATGGAATTCTGTATAGAGTTGGTTGCAACTGGTCTTGGGGACATACTTGTGCAAGGCAGACACTGTGTGAGGTCACAGGGGCTGTGCTGGGGACTGGAATCCCTGTCATTGAAGTACATCTATCAAATTCCTGCTAGGGGAATGGTACCAATTAGTCACCCTCTCCCTGAAATGCTAGAGAAGGACACTCATCTGGGGACTTTTTCACCTTTGTGTTCTGATGAGAAGGGATGTCTAGATCTTAGCTCTTCTCCTTTATTCTTTCTGGCCCAGGGGAGCAACACTTGGCATGCTGTGTGTGACAGTCAGTTCTGGGTGTTGATTGTTTGGGCTCTGATAGTAACTAACCCAGGGATGCTATTCTATACAGATTTGAGTAACATCTATGATCAGTTGCCTTTAAGTAATAAGGGTTAGATGAAACGCCCTAAAATGTGTAGCCCAGGCTGGCCTCAAACTCGTTATCCTCCTGCCTCTGCTTTCTTTAGCAAATCCTACCAGCGCGCCTCCACTCCTATAATGGAAAGTGGGGATGTCATTTATCAGTTGAAGAACCTATGAATACCAGGACTTCCTAGAAAATAAATATTTCTTAAAACTGCAGCACCCATTTTTTGCCTGAGTTTCCAGCCTGCTCTACAGAGTTCACACTTCCTAGCCCCGTGAACACGAGTCAGTTCTAAAAACGCACATACATGTGCATGGGTACGTACACTCACCCTGTTAGTTATAGTTCTCTGAGAACCAGGGCTGACCCAGCTGAAACCACGAATATGACATGTTTATTCCCCATGACAGTCCCTTGGCCAGGTTCCAAATGTAACGACAATGACGGTGGAGGTGGGATGAGAGCACACACGTTTCCCGAGATCACGTCTTCCGGACCTGGTGCGCTGGGTGGACACAAGCAGAGAACGGTGTGATGGAAAGACTGTAGAGCTGAGGGTCAAAGGCCAGAGTTCAGGCCTTGGTGATCTGTTAAATGGGAAGCATTCGAAGAACTAGGAGCACAATCAATGAGAAAGAAAAGGAGAAGGATGCAGGAGAGGACAATAGAATGCCTTTACTTAAAAATGTATAAAAAGGAATTTCTGTCCTCCACAGGTATGCAGCTTCTGCTTGAGGAGGGTGGAACACACTCACACTCAATTAACAGTTTGCTCAGTCAAACACGAGGAGCTTCAGCCTGCAGCATCTTCCGCGGCAGAATCAACAGAATGCCTGCGTGGGTCAGCACAGCCCCTGAAGAGTAAGCCTGTGGGTGCAAGGACAGAGGGAGCCCACGTCCGTCCCAGATAAGGTCTGGTGTGATGGGGTGAACAAGAGCTAAACTTGGAGTGACAGAGATGGTAATTGGCTCCCGAGTGGGGTGCTTACTGTGCTCTGAGCTCAGAACACCCAGACAAACCAGGAGGGAAGGAGTGCTCCTGGATCCAACCGAGATTGATGCCTTAGATCCTGCCCATCTCAAGCTGTCAAGGCCCTTCTTCCTTGGAGCACATTGGGCCGGCACAGTCTTGCATTAATTTAGAGCTAATTGTCAGGTAATGAATTCGATTTGGCTCACCATCCTGAAATCCCTTCTGCTCCCAGCTGAACACCAGTAAATCATTTGCATCACAAATCTCCTCTTCCCTGGATGCTCAGCTCACCCAAGCTGTTGTGCGGTCCCTTCCTGCCTCCCCTGAGCTCCCTGGTCTTGAAAAATCACTGCGTTTCCTTGTTAGAGTTTCAAAGCTGAAATTCATGCAAGCAAACGGAGTTTGGGGAAGGGTGTTTTTTGAAAAGTCTGGAACAATGGTTCTCTCAAGGTGTGGTCCCGTGAGCCACAGGCATGAGAACACTGGCGACTGTTGAGATGTGTGCATGAAACTGATTCAGGAACTTGGGGCAGGGCCTGGTGTTCCAATGTTTGAGCAAGCTCTCTAGAGTGCTGACCCAGAATCAGTCCCTAGAACCTTTGATCTGTGCGGTGGTTTAAATGAGACTGTCCCCCACAGGCTCACATATTCTGACATGTGTGTCCCATTGGTGGCGATGTTTGAGGGAGTTACTAGGGGATGTGGCCTTGCTGGAGGAAGGACTTCAGTGGGGGCTGGCTTTGAGAGTTTATAGCCTTGGTCCACTACCGGCAGAATCCACTTTGCTCTCTGCTTTGAGTTTGTGGTTGAAGATGTGATCTCTCAGCTTCCTGTTCTTGATTGCCATACCTGCTGCTTGCTGTCATGGCTCCTCTCCATGACAAACTCATATCCACCTATACGTGCAAAGAGACTCTTCCTTCTATAAGTTGCTTTTGGCCATGGTATGTTATCACTGGAACAGAAAGTTTCGGATGCAGGCTGGCTAGCACGAGGAGCCTGGCACAGACTTGCACTAGTGTAAAGCTAAGGTCAGAAAGTTAAGAACAGATCCGCTTATCCGGTCTTCGGTTGAGGGGCATTTAGGTTGTTTCCAGGCTCTGGCTATGACAAGCAATGCTGCTGTGAACATAGTCGAATGAGGAAAATGTGGCACACTTACACATGGAGTACTACACAACAGAAAAACATAAGGACATCTTGAAATTTGCAGGCAAATGGACAGAGCTAGAAAACATCATATTGAGGTAACCCAGACTCAGAAAGACAAATATCATATATACTCACTCATAAGTGGCTTTTAGACATAAAGTAAAGAAAACCATCCCACAAATCACAATCCCAGAGAACCTAGACAACAATGAGGATACTAAGAGAGACTTACATGGATCTAATCTACATGGGAAGTAGAAAAAGACAAGACCTGAGTGAATTGGGAATGTGGAGATCATGGGAGAGGGTTGAAAGGGAGGGGAAAAGAAGGGAGGGGAGCAGAGAAAAATGTACACCTCAATAAAATCAATGAAAAACAAAACACAAAAACAAACAAACAAACAAACAAGTAACAACAACAATAAAAACATTCGCCAGCACTTCTGCAGCTCGGTGTTTCTCTCAGTGTAAAGCCAGCTCCTCTCAGAAGTTTCTGGATATTTATTAGGACTTCTGACTTAATTATTCTTCTGCTTTGGTGTTAGCTAGGATCAGGTTCAGCTGAGGGGAATAACCAAATATAAATGGTTTAAATGGGGCATGTTTTCAGATTTGAAGTGTGAAGTGGGTGTGGACAGTCTGAATTGGTGTGGCTCGTGATCATCCCTCTTAGGACTCGTCTCTCCTCGTGACCAGAGATGTCTGCTCAAGATCCAACTGTTACATCTGCCTTCAAGGGAGCCAAAAAGGAGGAAAAACCCATGCCATGGCCACCTCCCCCCAAAACAGGTCCATAACACTGCACGTAGCCCTCCTTCCTCATAGCTCACTGGCCAAAATTTAAATCGTTTTGGTATTCTTGACTACAAGGGAGGCTGGGAAATGTGGCTTTTTTTCTAGGTCTTCACGTGCTTTGTGACAGATCAGGAAATTGTCTCTGAGAAAGAACAACTCTTGGTAGAGACAACTAGTCACCAACAATGGATGGTCCCACTGAGGTGAATTCAGACACTCCAGATTCTCCGCCATGCTCAGGACATCCTCAATGTTCGCTTCCCACCATGAGTATTCAGAAGGTGTTTTTAAGTCCCTGTGAGCAGTGTTTTTCTGATGGCCATGCCTGCAGCTCTCCATTCCCTCCCTGCTGCCTGGGGCTTTCTAGGACCTGTGGACGCACAGAGACTGGGAATGCATACAATCCTGGCATTGCTGCTTTGCTGGGGGTGACTGCAGAGCTGGGGTGAATCTCTCAGCCCTCTGGGGCCATTTCCTGCCTGTAGAAAGGGAACTACAACTGGTCCTTAGGGTCCTCAAGCTCTAACAAGCTCTCCTTATTGGCTCCTCTCCCTATGGTGGGTGACTGTTTTGGTGGCAGCAGGGCACCGAGGGCTGTCCACCTAGCTAATTGCTGCAGCAACTTGAGTGCTGTTCAAACCAGCCTTGGCTCTGGAGGGGAAACCCAACTTGGGACTCGATTTGAATAAAGGCATTGGAGAAAGCAATACTGAAAATGAGACCTGTGATCTGTATTCAAATGAGGAGAGATGGCCTGGAGAATTCTGTAAAGCTGGGGCTGGTCTGGAGATCATTTGCTTGCTGGTGGCCCTCCTTACCCCCAACTTCACCCCATCGCTGCTGCCCTTGCCCCATAGACAGATCAAAAGGAAGCAAGCCAGCAGGCAAGTAAACCCAGAGGTCACAGAGGAAAAGTTCCTGGCCCAAAGTGTTATTGACCAGCGAATGAGATGACAGACTGGATTTCATCGCCTGAATGAGAGTGCTGAGAAGCGACCCACCAGACAGCCTGGATGTAGCGGCTGCACTGGGGTCTGTGCATTTGGGGAAACTCTGATTCCAGCTCTCCTAGTGACCTGTGAGCCCTTAAACGAGACCCTCAATACTTAGAGTCTATGGCACCCTCCACCTGTTAAAACGATCACTGTAACCACTTGCACGATTCAGAGAGAATTGGATGAAAATACTTACAAAAGCCCTGGATGTTTCTGCAGCAGTCCCTCACATCACCTCTCCGCCTAAGGGTCTGTGTGTCAGTGGTTCCTTACATGGGATGCCTCCCTGACAAGGGTCCCCAGCAGGGAAGTCCTAAACAGACCCCAGTTTGCTTGACTGCTCAGCTGAAACATTAAAGACAGCTAGCTCAACAAACCCCAAGCGAGGCTCCAGGATAAACAGACTTGGGCCTTGAACCTCAGGGCTGTGACCGAACAGGACAAAGGGGTCACTAATGATGGGTCCTACTGTCTTCAGTATAGGCTGAACTTTATCACGTAACCCTGCCACAGTTCAGCTTCATTTGGAGCAGAGTGAGCTCTGGGCTTAGGGACAGGATTTGAGCAGAGTAAGGCAGCCTGCAATTACTCTGGTAAATGGAGTCATGGTGGTCTCAGACACCCATGACTTGTGCACACGAGGTAGGGATGTGAGCCATGATCTCTGGGGGCCCGACTCAGGACTGACTGCCAAAAGGAGAGTTTGGAAAAACCAGCAGGGTGTGATGGTTGGTTTTAATGCCATCTTGTCACAAATTAAAACCACCTGAGTAGGGAACCTCAGCTGAGGAATTGTTCTGATTATCTAAACTGATGTGGGAAGACCCATCCCAAATGTGGGTGACACCCTATGCTAGGAGCCCAGATAAAAGGGTCTCGGCAGAAGGAGGATTATTTGCCTTTTGCTTGTTTAACCAAGATGATGTTCTTTCACTGATATTAGGACCAGTGTTTCTAGGCCTCCATCATTGACTAAGGACTATTGGCTCTGCAGGAACCCTCAGGTTTTCAGTGTCTGATTGGGACTGTGGTTGGCTTCTTTCTATACACAGTGTGAGATGACCACTGTGTATAGAAAGAATTTATTAAATCAGCTTACACTGAAATAGAAATAGCAGCTGTCTCATATCTGCAAGGCTGAGACCTAGAAGTAACTCAGTCCTTGAGGCTGGGTGCCTAAGCATTGAGACCACTCCAATTCTTTCAACACACACACACACACACACACACACACACACACACACACACACGCACACTGTCCTAGTTAGGGTTTCTATTGCTGTGAAGAGACACAATGACCATGGTAACTCTTATAAAGGAAAACATTCAATTGAGGCAACAGCTTACAATTCAGGTTATCATCATGGTGGGGAACATGGCAGCATACAGGAAGACATGGTGCTGGAGAAGCAGCTGAGAGTCCTACATCTTGCAGGTAACAGGAAGTAGACTCGGTGTCACACTGAGGGAAACTTGAGCAAAAGAGACCTCAAAGCCTGCCTCCGACAGTGACACACTTCCTCCAACAAGGCTACATCAACTTCAAGAAAATCACATCTCCTAATTGTGCCACTCCCTTTGGGGGCCATTTTCTTTAAGATCTACACATGCATACATACATATAAACATACATATGTACATACATACATACATACATACATACATACATATAATGAAACCCTGACTGATATGGGAGAGAGGGAAAGAGAGAGGCCCCAAAGGGCTCAGAAGCATAATCTCCTCTCACTTTCCCTGGAAGGGTCACTCTGTCTGCTTCATGTAGTGAGATGGAGTGTCCCCACTAACTCAGGCCACTCTGCTTTGGTGCAGGCTGACTGTGGCTGCATCCTCCTAAGAACAGGCTCTGTCTCTTCCCCATTTGTGAATTCCCATTGTCTGGAACTCACCAGGCACTTGTGAAGTTAAATTTAATCAATTATATTACAATTATCTCCTATGCAATTTGTCAGTCAATCATGAACCAGGTCTTGGGAGGAGGGATATTGGTGATGTGGGAAGGGATTCATCTCTCTCTCTCTAGGTCCCCAAAAGTCTAAGGTAGACTCCATGCCTAGGCTTGGAGATCTTAGACTCTTGGGGACCTAGAGAAAGAGGATTGGCCGGTAGAATGAGGGCTCTTAGATAAGAGGTGCGGCCCAGACATCTGCCATCTGGACTTTTTGTGGCAACTCACAGCAGCTGGAACTGGTAGATATGTGGTCTCTGGGAAGCTGTTTGAATTTGTTAGGGGGTGAGAAAATAGGCAAAGAGCGAGGGTATAATGGTGGCCTGTGCAGTAAGTTGCTGGGAGTCAATGAGAGGGAAAGGGAAAGGAGCATCACACTAGAAGAGTGGGAAGGCATAAGAACCAGGAGGGGATTTGGTGCTGCAAGGGATGGGAGCCTTCCCCATGCAGGAGAAGCAGGATGCTGTGAGGGGAGGAGCCGAGATGTGATCCTGGTGAGTGGAAACACACTGGCAGGTGAGACAGCATCCCCACCGCCCTACTCCATGTGTCTCTAACCCCTTAAAGTCCTCATCAACTTGGACTGTGTCCACATCTGGGCCACAAGCGTTTCGGTTCATTCACCTGTCCTCTTGGAATCGTTTTGCTGATACCTATTGTGTCCCAGTTACTATGGTAGGGGAGGGATTACAAAGGGACATGGGACAATACTCCTGTCCCCAGAAGTCTCTGCTAGGGAGGACACAGACCTACCAAGCTGTGCCTCGTATCTGCGTCACCACATAGAGATTGTTCTGTTATACATGAGTTTAAGTTCTTTGGTCCTCCCCACTCCTACTGAAGAGGCTGATTGAAGAACAAAGAAGAGAGTTCGATAGGGCGATGTGAGGTGATTGACAGCCCAACCATGTGGGATTTCTTCTCTAGGCCTCTAGAGCCCTTGGAGCTCACCCACCAACTCCCTTCTACTTAGACTAGCTACAGCTGTCTTATTCCACAGGCCCAAGGACTAGGGCCTGCTGAGAGTCCCCCTTCCCTCTAAGCCTCCACATACTTAATGCCAACCCCTGGTATTTCCAGTCTCAAGCAGTGGAGCCCACTGACTCTTTCCCCTCTATATCTTCCTTGTATCTCCTTTCGGTCTGATTCCTGGGCTAAGGAAAGAATGAAAGAGCACAGAACACACAGGGCTTAGTCAACAGTGACCGACACAGTTCTGTCCACTGGTGAGGCTTCTAGAAGGGGTGGAGTCAGTGGTCAGGCACAATCAATCCCAGGTTCATCTACATTCTTCAAGCTGGTCAGAAATCATCTGCTACAGAACCCAGAGGGTCTGAGCAGGGGAATGATTGTATATGTGCTATAGGCTGGCCTGTGGCATCCTGCAACCCATTCTGCCATCCAGACCTCCACTGTGCCCTATTCTGCTTAAAGAAAACTCAGAATGAGGGCTCAGGGTAGGAACAGGTTTCCTTTATCAATACTGTCAGTGAGCAAAGCTGCTTCCCCGAGTTCACTGGAACCCTGGTGGGTGGACTTGAGCCAGTCTGCCCCTTCTGGGAGCTGGTATTCTTCAAAGCACTGATGGTCTGGCCAGGCTTTCCCTAGTCTCCCTGGAGTTCCTGCACCCTTTCTGCACCTGGCCACCTCAGTCTCCGGAGCCTTCTTGCTGGAGTCTGTGTGGAAAGCTCTTCCTTTTCTATGCATAGCAACAAGAAAATATTGCAGCGTGAGCACAGACACCCCCTCCAGAGCCACCAAGGGGAGTCATTTAAGTTGGCACCAGTTTTGCTGAAATATTTGGCAACCTGGCCAAGGTTTTGAGCTGCCTGGGCCAAGGAACACCTGTGCCATTTCTCGCCGCCCTTGAATAGATGGAAATTTCAGAGGCTGTACAAAGACCAGGGAGGGTTCTGATAGCTTTTTTTTTTAAACGTTGGAATCAAAGCAAGGCAATATTTCATGTGTCCCATGCTTTGCTTACTATCTGTATTCCTGTTCTTCCTGACAGCCGAGGGCAAAGTTGATCTCTGTAAGGCAGAAGTGCCCCAACTCAGAATCCTGGCATTTTAGACAAGAGCCTCCTTCAGGGTCAGTGTCTTTGTCTGCCTTCCTGAATGTCATCTGCAAAAACACATTGCTGGGTGGCTTCTTGTGGTTCCCAGGAGGAAAGGCAGGCCAGGGTCAGTCCTCTCAAGTGGTATGAGGACGTGGTAGTTTCTAAGGTCACATACGCCTTTAGCAGAGCCTGCACTCTTTCTCCTGTAACCCCCTCAGTTTCTCATGGCTGCCTTCACACAGGGGACCTGGTCATGGCACTGGCTACCCATGTCAATGAGTAGATTTCTTAACATCTGGAATTAACTAAAACCCTAGCAGCTGGAGACACCTGGGGAGGATTTTTCTTAACCAAGCAATTTGAAGTGGGAAGATCCACATTTAATCCAAATCTTCTGAGGTGAGAAGATCCACTAATGTGGGCCACCCCTCCTGGGGAAGCCTTCATGGAGGACATGGAAGAAGGAAGCCCTGGCTCTTTGCCTGCTTGTCCCCGCTCTCACTGCCATGTCCATTTTTTCACTGGCATTAGAGCCCACTTCTTTGAGATCCCCGCATAGACGGAAGATCAACTGAGACAGTCAGCCTCATGGACTGAACGACTCCCGATTCTTGGACTTTCTGTTGGTAGACAGCCCAAAGGTCACTCTAATAAATATATATATATATATATATATATATATATATATATATATATATATACATCATACACACACACAACACACACACCTGACTAATACATCAAGTCTCACTAACCCTGTTTCTCCATACACTCGAGCCCTGCTGGAGCCCAGATAAAATGATTTAAGGAGTAGAGCTGACTTACCCACAGCCCCCTTGCTCTCTTGACATTGAATGGTAGATAGGTGGACCAAAGTAGTACAAGTCCTGGCCCCTGTGCAGCTACTCACTGGCCTCATTCTATCCATTGCCGGCCCATGATTCCAGGTCATATCTGTCTCTTCTCTCCACCTTGGGAACCTCCTGGTAACATTGGCTAGTTTTGCAACTATTATTATAAGAACGTCTTTAAGGCATTTTAAAGGATATCCGAATTCGTGGTTGAAAAATAAGCCAGAGAATTGTGCTTATGTGTTCATGCCTGTGGGTTGTTTTTGCCTCCATTAGCCCGGACAGGCAGTGCTACTCCCCAGTTAGAACAGTCAGGTTTGGCCCAGAATGTCTGGGTTTGAAACTGGCCCCTGCTGTTCACTGACTGTGTGATCATATGCAAGTTACTTAGCCTCTCTGTAGTCAGAAACTCTAGTATCTCTTAGAGGGCTGTGATGAGGGCTGAATGGGTTAATGTATGCACAACATTTAGAACAGTGCAAGGCATGTAACAAACCAGCAATACACTCCGAACAACGTGAACTGCTGTAATTCTTCTTGCTGTTGCTGTCCTTGGCTGTCTGGATAACACAGCGGTGTGTACTTTCTCAGATTAAGAGGTGTGACTATTTCATGTCCCTCCACAAGATGGATAAAGTTCTGGGGTGCGCTAGTGACGGTAAATTTTAGCTGTCCGTCTGATTGTTTCACAGGGGACTGAGACAGTTGTCCAGCATTACAACTGGGTGTGTCTGTGATGTTATTTCCAGGTGAAATTAAGATTGAAATTGGTTGACGGAGCAGAGCAGACGGCCCTCTTCAAGCATGACCCGACCATCCAGTTGGTTAGCAGAGGGATCACTGTGTATTGTTGAGAAAGTGTCCATGGGACCTGGGTGTAATGTGTGCAGAGCCAGGCTCAGGCTGGAATGGACACCATTCCTCTGGCTTTATGTTTCAGACTAAAATGACACGATTAGCCCCCCTAGGTCTTCAGTTGGCCAAGTGCAAATCTTGGGGCTTCTCCATTACTCGGTGACTCAATGCTTTATAGTAAAATGCAGGCTGTGGCTCCATTTGTCTGGAGAACATGGATGAGTACAATAGCCAAAGCCACAAAGTCAGGTGGCAGAGCTCAGCCTGAAATCTGGCCCCACGTTTATCTTTCTCTAAAGTGAGAGGAAAAGCTGGGTGACTTAGTACAACCATTCATAATTACCAAGAGGGAGAGAAATAGACAGCTCGTTTTGAGAATAGTGTGTTGGGGGGGAAAAAAAGAGAGTAATTACAAACGAAATCTGAAGCCCTTCCCAGAGCCAGCTGCAATTCCTTGCCAGCCATCGGAGTTCGAAGAGGGAGACTCCAGCAAGGTCTTGAAGAGAATTACTTAATTTAGAGCATCGGGAACCCAACAATTATTTGCTTAAAAATAGAATTTGCTGAAGCAACTCCAGCTTCTTATTCTTCTCACTGCATAATAAAGTAATTAGTAATTTGTGTCACTCTGGTAATGTTTCTCCTTCCAACAGTCACCAGCAGTGACACTGCTGCCATGCTGGGTTCCCACACGTGCACGTGAGCACGGGTACACACACGCGTGCGCATGCACATGCGCACGCACACACATTCATTCTTGACCTCTGGAAGAGGGTCGCTACCACAGTTTCTGTTGTGGTTGTTTATGTAAAGTTCTATGACCCATATTATTGGTCCATTACCGTATGAGTAAGATGATGCATGCAAGGCTGTAAGAAGTAGAAATCAGGCAGAGAGACAGGCTCTTTAGAGAATGGTGGTTATTGTATTGGCAACTGTAACACATTTCTTGGACCACCAACCAGCTGCCAAGTCAAGACACAGAGACTTATTATCAATTATGAATGCTCTGCCTTATCTTATGCCTGTCCCACTAACTCTTATAACTTAAATTAACCTGTTTCTCTTCATCTACTTTTTGCCTTGGGGCTTCTTACCCTTCTTTCATTCTGTAGGTCCTACTTCATGTCTGTCTGACTGGTGGCTTCCTGGCTGGTCCCAGGCATCTCCCTCTCTTTCTCTTTCATTCTCTTCCCCTAGATTCCTCCTCCTACTTATTCTTTCTGCCCACCAACCCCACCTATCCCTCCTCTGTCTATTTATGGGCCGGACAGCTTTTTATTGGACCAATCAGGTACCTGAGGCAGGCAAAGCAACACATCTTTACATTGTTAAACAAATTCAGTATAAACAAATGTAACACACCTTTGCAGTTAAAGTAATATTCCACAATCGCCAACTATAAATCAGGACTTAATCTAGTAAAGGATTTGTTCTCAAGTGTGGGGTGGGTTGTACTGCTATTTAATATGATGGGTCTTCTTTACAAAGGTTATGATGGCTAATTTTGATTGTCAACTAGGCTGGATTTAGAATCGCTTAGGAGACAAGACTCTGGGCATGTCGACGGTGTTTGCACGAAGGATTAACTGAGGAGGGAAGGTCTAGATGTAGGTGGTACCACGCCATGGCCTGGGAAAGAGGAAGTGAGCTGAACACTAGCATTTGTCTCCTCCCCTTTCTGATTGTTGCTGCAGTGGGAACAGCTGTGTCCTGCTCCTGCCACTGTGAAGGACTGTCAGCCAAAAAGAGACCTTCCGTCCTTCCTTCCTTCCTTCCTTCCTTCCTTCCTTCCTTCCTTCATTCCTGTCTTCCTTCCTGTCTCCTTCCTTCCTTCCTTCCTTCCTTCCTTCCTTCCTTCCTTCCTGTCTTCCTTCCTGTCTTCCTTCCTGTCTTCCTTCCTGTCTTCCTTCCTTCCTTCCTTCCTTCCTTCCTTCCTTCCTTCCTTCCTGTCTTTCTTCCTTCCTTCCTTCCTGTCTTCCTTCCTGTCTTCCTTCCTTCCTGTCTTCCTGTCTTCCTGTCTTCCTTCCTGTCTTCCTTCCTTCCTTCCTTCCTTCCTGTCTTCCTTCCTTCCTTCCTTCCTTCCTTCCTTCCTTCCTTCCTGTCTTCCTTCCTTCCTTGCTTCCTTCCTTCCTTCCTGTCTTCCTTCCTTCCTTCCTTCCTGTCTTCCTTCCTGTCTTCCTTCCTTACTGCCTTCCTTCCTTCCTTCCTTCCTTCCTTCCTTCCTTCCTTCCTGTCTTCCTTCCTGTCTTCCTTCCTGTCTTCCTTCCTTCCTTCCTGCCTGCCTGACTGTCTTCCTTCCCTCCTGCCTGTCTTCCTTCCTGCCTGCCTGTCTTCCTTCCTTCCTTCCTTGGCTGTTTCTTGTCATGTATTTTGTCAATATCAGTGAGCAATGTAACTAATACAAGAACAAAAAGTAAATCAAATTTGCACCTGTTAGACTAAGAATGAATCTACATAAAATGTGACTGGTCTAAGAAGATTGAGAGCATGTTTATAAAGGGCATTTACATGTACTTTAATACATACTATGTGTCCGATTTATAAGCAGTAAGTACAAAGCAGATACTCAAGTATTTTGGGTAAAGCACTAACATTGGAAAATGTAGTCCTAAGATTATCAGATACTGTCCAAGCTTATTCAAAAAGGCAATCTATTATGATAGGTGGGAAACTGGAGAAAAGAAATTCAAACGATTGGTTACGCTAGAGAGAAATGATGTTGCAACCACTACCATGCATGGAATATTTGCCCTACACAGATGCTGTGCTGGGAGACAGTCTGGACTGTGTCTTTTAACTCTCATATCCACCCTGTCAGTTATGCTTCAGTGTTTTTGCATTATCGATGTGGCTGAGACCATTGCTTATCTAATGCCTGTTCTTCCTCTTCAAAGCAGCGAAGTCAGGTTACGCTAAAGCACCATAGCACGTGTGTGTGTGTGTGTGTGTGTGTGTGTGTGTGTGTGTTTGGGGGTTGGTGTTCTCTAGTCTCTTGAAGTCAAGGCTGGTCATGTGACTAATTTCTGGCCAAGGAGATACAAGTAGAATGGTGGTGGGCCCTCAAGAGAAGCTCCCCAAACTCCCCTTTTAGCTGAGATAAGCACCCCTTCTGTTATCTCTCCTCTTTGATTTGACCTCTTGCAGATGCCAGCTGACATGATACTGTTACTAGCTGACATGGCTGCTTAATCTGGGTTCCCTATTATAATGACTAAAAAAGAGAAACTATGTTTTAAGAGAAATCTTCCTAAAAGTATCAGAGAAATCAGAAATCAATGAAAAATCACTGGCCCAGATTGTAGGAGAAGGAAATGGTTGAGGTGGGCCTGGGTTTTCTAGCTGCTTTTCTTTTTAGAGTACAGGCCAGGCTCGGAAGGTGGGGCTGAAGTGCTGAGCACAAATCAGCAGAAGCGGGGAACTTTGTACCGGTCAAGGACGGGGTCCCTGAAAGAACTCTATGATATGGGTAAAGGCTATAGTTTACTACCTTGTTGGAATACAGGCAAAGCAGAAACTGTAGCGAGGGTGTAATGGGGAGTCTCCTAGCGCCTGGAAGGGGTGCAGCCTCACTTCAAATCGCACTGTTCCTGAATTAGATTATACTGATGTGGGGTAGTGGTGTCCTCCTCCTGCCAAAAGCAAGCCTTAAAAAGACAACATTATCAGACTTTCCGAGTCATCTCCTCGGTTAAAAGTCTCAAACGAGGCAAACCTGGCAGTTCCATCTTTAATAATTTAGCCTAATAAAATTTTTCCAAGGTGCACATAAAATTTTATGGAGAGGAAGAGTTCATCATAAAGACATTTATAATATTGTTTCTGAAACTTTCAAAACTGGAACTTGCCAAATGAGCAAGAACGTGTTGTGTTGGAATAGCTCAGCCATTACGGCTCTGAAGGAGAAGCTTTAACAGCGCCTGAGACACGTAAGGCTTTCAGTGGGTATCTCAAAGGCATCGTCTGGGTCACTAGTCCTGCTGTGTGGCTTTGCTGTTTTCTTTTTAAGGAACAGAGTTCATTCCTCCATGTCTTTGAATATTTGACCCCTAAACCAAACAAAAAAAATCATGACCAAATACAATTATTATCTTAAACCCCTGAGCTTTGATGTGGGTTGCTCTGCAGCAAATGACAAGTTGGAAAATATGTGGAGATGTTTTAGAAACATTAAATGGAAAACATGTTGCAAAACAATTCACAGGGTGTAATTCCACCAGACACACAAACAAAAAATATGTGTGCACATAACAAAAACGACAAGATTTGTGCCCAAACGTGACACTGTTTGTGCTGAATGGCAGGCAGGACAATCAGCTTCTCACTTCCTTCTTGTAGCTCACCTATTTTTCAGACTCTTATTATGGCTACAGATTGTAATACATTCAGAAAAAATAAAAAGGAACCGTGTTTGGAAGACATGTTGAGGACAGATAGGTCCTCATGGCATATCATCACCTGCAGAGACAGCGATCCAGTTTCCGTGAAGGGTTCTGAGAACACGATGCTGCTGGCAACACAACCCGTCAGTTTACTCTTTTATTTTCTTCTCTCTGCTCTGCACACGAGGCGGGGTGATTTTCCTGGCTGGGAAAGTACTGCAATCAGAGCCCCAGGGCTTCCTCTGTCGCTCCTTTGGGATATAGGGGTCTGTATGCCAGGGCAAGACCTCTGACAGTGAAGGGTTCTGCTGCCTGCCACCAGCTCTGAGCTCGCCGCAGAGGGCCAGACCTGCCTTCTGCTTTCTCCCTGCCTTGGGGAGTAGAGAAGATGCAGCAGCAAACACCCCACTTTCAGCTGGCTGGTGCAGTTGGCACTTCACTGACGACTAAAGTTAAAATGAATGACAAGGGAAAAAAACATCCTATGGCTACTACCTCTGGTCACATTCCCCATGCTTCTCCTTGTGAGCGTTAAGGTTGGCACTTCTAACATTATCTGAAGTCTCTACTTACTTATTAATGGATCCAGACAGTTCAAAATGGAGAACAACAACAATTAAACAGGGGGGTGAACAGTCATGAACAATTGTCTTCCAACTGTAGCGGCAACTGTAGTAAGTTCGCCTGCGCGTGTAGCAGTGTAACTTGGTTGACAAACAGGAATCGTTGCTATTGTATAGCCTAAGGATTATAGCAGAAAGCACATCAAAACATTCACCGTGCTGGTCTCTGCATGTTGGGATTCTATGTTTTTTTATGACCTTTGTGCTATTGTACACAAGCAATGCTTACTTTTGTGATCAGCAAGGAAATCATTCTGATTTACTTAAACCATTGAGAGTATTTCATTTTTAGATGAAATTATCTTCCCTGAGCACACTCTGGGATCACAGATCTCAGTGTTCAGCTAGCATCTATGCTACTTCTAGGACCAGTACAAGCTCTGCTCCCGGCCCAGCACTTTTTTTTTTTTAAGTGGGAGGGACACCAGTTTTCCAAAGTACAATCACAGGAAGACCAGAAGTCTGGACTCACTGTAGTTTTTGGAATGAGATTGCTCTAACTTCTCACATCCCGTAGCGTCGGGCATCATACTCAGACTCCAACGGTGTTGACTGGGTTTAGCCGTCAGGGTCTGTTGGGGGAACAAAAACACAGCTCACAGAGAGAATTTACTGTACAGTCTTACTCAGGTGCTGGAAAACTGGAAACGCAAGAGAGAGAAACAAAGATGGCACTGAGCTAGGCAGCTCAGGCAGCATCCCCGAGCTGGGGTGGGGCAGAAAGGGAGGGCGGTGGGAACATGCAAGAGCCTAGGAGAGCATGCAAGAACCAGCAGGGTTCACTAACTCCTTCTGCGTTGGTGGTACTGGAGACTGAATCCAGAACTTCTTCAATAGTAAGCGCGCGTTTGTCGATGAACGCCATCCCAAGATACCTCATTGGTTACATCGTTTATTAAATTACAGGGTTAGAGGGCATTTTAAAAAAGAAGCGCCCCTGTCCACAGCACCCAGATTGACCACATAGTGACATCTGTACATCATCAAAACCAGGAAATAGATGGGAACAATCCAATTAATTTGATTGATTACAGACTTGGGTTTTTCCAGGTTTTTTTTACACATGTTCTTTGTTAAAATGTTATAACCCTACGGCACGCAGCCTCAATCTGGATAAAGAACTGAACTGTCCCATTACTCCCGAAGAATCCTCTCCTGTACAGCCATGCTTTCTCTCTTTTTCTTAGCCCAGAGCCGTCATTGTTTGCTCCCCAGCTCTATCATTCCTCAACATGATTTATTTACTCATAAGAACTGGGAAGTGAATCTAGTCTTTAAGAAAGGTACATTAGAATCCTTACTTCTGGGACCTCGGCATATGACCATGTTTGGAGAAATGGTCTCTAATAGGGAGTTAAGGTGCAGCCATTAGGCTGGCCTCTCTGAAAAACATCAGGAATCCTATTAAAAGAACACACACACACATGTACACGCACACATGCATGCATATGCACACACACAACGCACACACACGTACATGCACACATAGGCACACACCCACACGCCCACACCCACAATGTCTTTGGAACACAAGGCTGAGATCAGGGTGATGCTTCACAAACCAAAGTACCAAGATGGCTAACAAGCCATCAGAAGCCGGAGTGTCTCCTACAGCCTCGAGAGACACTTCCAACCTCCAAAACAGTGAGGCAGTAAATTCCTGTACCGCCACCACCTCCCCTCCCCTTGGTCTTTTGTGGCAGCAACTCTAACAAACTAACTGGTACTTCTGTCTGAGTTAACTTGAAGTGCCGAAAATAAGCTCATAAATTTTCAGAATTTCTCTTAGTTGGTATGAGTTTGTTTCAACCCACTATTGTAAGCACGGGCTCTTCTGGAAGGATCTAGAAACTAGAACCCATTGTCATGTGCAGAATGGAGGAGGGTTGCTATGGTGGCACTGGCAGAAATAGGAAGTTCACCCTCTAACCACCAAGTTCTCTTTGGGAACCCCTGCTCTCTGATTCCATTAGAATCTATCCAGTAAAGCAGAGTTAGGTTTTCGGTCCTGAAAACAGGACAGGTGTGGGGTTGAGACAACTCAACGTTCACCCTCATCGCATGTCCCAGAGACCTTTTGGTTTCTTGTATCCAAGGCAGGTTTTGTACAACATCCTTTGGTCCATAAAGCTCTCTGGAGCCAAGGAGATATTTCTGGTTACTGATATTTTGTAAACTTACTTGGAGCGACTTGTGTTTATACCTTATCTCCAGTTTTATCTTTTAAAACATGCATATTAAAAACCAGTGTGCTGTGTTTTGTTTGTGCTGTATTCCCATGAGTGGACTGGCTGCTCTCTCAAGAAGGTTTCTTTATCTAATAATAAAAAAAGGGTATTGGAAAGCAGGATTTGGCATACAGAAATTTAATTTACTGAAAACCAACTTTTCAGGCATATATATGTCCTTTAAATACAGTAAGTTTCTTTAGTGATAATCTGAAAATCCACCATTCCCTTCAAAGGAAAAGCAACTTCTTAACCAGGCTTCGAGTGCCAGGGAGGGATTAATTCACTCCATCATGCGCTGGCTCCCCGCGCGGGTTATTCTCCTCTCGCTGCATAGCTTGAGATGACTGAAATTGCTCTTCCCCACTCAGTGGAAGGGTCTGAGAACTGCTGAAAAAGACCCCAGATCCAAATATGTAAAAGCAAAGAGCGCTTATTCCGCAGAAGCATCCAGAATATGGGGGTCTGCCACTTGTACAAAATGGTGACCCCTGAAAGGAGCACGCAGATCTCCCCTTTAAGCTCAGCTAGGGGAATTCTAGGGATAAATCATCTCAAACACAATTGGCTAACAAGGCTGTAGCTACATTAGTATATTTTTAATTGGTTGTAGTTATAGTTTTACCATTTTTGGTTATAGTTGGGCAGACAGGGTATGTTCTAGGGAGATTACAGGAACTGTCCTTTTTGGTCACTGCCTTGAGGGACTGTGGGTGCTGGCTCAGGTCGGGTACATGCTGTCTCCCTCATCCCTGCGTAAGTGCTATCTCCCTCGGTGTCCTTTGAGAAAACTGAACCGGGTCCAGTTGTACTGGGAAAAGTTCAGACCTTTCCCCAGAACCAGCTCCGTCTCTTTCCTGCAGCCTCTGTGCAGTACAGCCCCCAGCTCCCCCACACTAATGACCCCCAGTGTATTGCAGCATCTGTATCTGTGACTTTTGCATCTGAGCAGGGCATTTCTGCTGGAGCCCACATCTTACTGCAGGCTGACCACACTCCGCTGCTGTCTTGGGACAACTTGGTTCTAGTGTTGTTTCTTAAAAACAAATGTCAGTGGAATTCCCCCCTCCCCCTGCAACCTACCCTGATGATAAATGTAACACATACTTACTGCAGAAAGTTTCCAAAGAAGCAAAAAATGGTAATACAACCAGAGGTCACACAGCTTAAGCTTATCAGGTAAAATGGTTTAGGTATAAAATGTAGCTGGTGCTACTCTTTCGGGAGGCTGTGGAAGCTTTAGTAGGCAAGGCCTAGTAAAAGAAGTGTGGGTCCCTGGAGAGCAGACCCGAGGCTTCTACTTCTGCCGTATTTCTTGCTGTTTTCCTTCCAGGTCTGCTGTGAGGAGTCCCAGATCCACACTCCAGGAACATTAAGGCCAAAGGATTCCAGCTGTACTGAATCATTCCCTCTGAAATCGTGAGTTAAAATAAAACCTTCCCTCCTGATGATAGTTTAGCTAGGTACTTTATCACAGCAGTGAGGAAAGTAACTGATACACCAGGGAAAATAATCAAATGTATGTGTTTACTCAGACAACAATGTCTCTTCTCC
Source organism: Microtus oregoni (assembly GCF_018167655.1). Taxonomy (NCBI): domain Eukaryota; kingdom Metazoa; phylum Chordata; class Mammalia; order Rodentia; family Cricetidae; genus Microtus; species Microtus oregoni. The sequence goes on from NW_024543085.1 coordinate 27,374,218, forward strand.
CTCTATTCTCTAATAAAAATGTACATTGGGAAATGTAAGAAAAATTTGATGTTCTCCCTTGTCCGGGTGCCAGGAAGACTCTAGAACTGTCTCAGTGGCACCCAGTGGGTCCTGCAAAAAGTAGGCCAGTGAAGCCTACTTCTCCTTCCCTTTCTGTTCTCTCAAAGTCCTCCTCTTCACCAGTTTAGTTGTGACTTGTAGCCTGTGCAGGGAAGGAAGCATCCATCGTACCATGGTGAAATCAGTCAGAGGGAGCCCAGCGCCTTGGGAGAAGAATGGTGATGTATGGGATTTTAGCTGGTTCACAGGTAATAGGTAAATTACCACTCTGGGGAGCAAATACTACACATCAGAAGAAATGCATAGTATGATGGACTCTCCCTGGGCCCTCTTACAGATTCCACTTCTGTTTCCCCACTTCCTCACAGTGGGGTGGTGCTGGACCCCAGTAGCTGGACAAATGGGGGACCATGGTATCCATCTTCCCTCACTCTCCCCATACCACACATTAGCATTTTGGTCAGTAATCTCTAGCCATTCCCTGTCATTCATATGCAGATCATTTTTTCTCTTGTCAAAACCTGATTGAGACATCCCCTTGGAGGACACTGGCTCTGCCAACATTTCAGAGAAGGAAGGTGCTGATAATTAATACATTTTTTTAAAGCCTACAAGTTGCTTCTGTTCTGCTCAACCGGAAAATGATGACAATACAACAGCCGTTGAAGCAAAGACTTTGGATTCAGTCCTGGGTTCTAGTCTTAGCTCTGACAGTGACTTGTGGCACAACAGGTAAGTTACAAGGTCCCCTCACATCCATTCCATTCTGGGTAAAATAGGAGCAGAAATATATTGTTTTTGCTGTGTTTTCACTGCATAATAAAAGCAGTGATAAACATGGTGTCTGCTACAGAGCACTGAGACCGTAATGGTCACCTAGGGTAAGGGAAAGCATGGCCAGGACTCAGGGAGAATGGGTGTGAGTAGGCGCCCACACCTGAACAGAAGCGAGTCGTCATGGCTGGGTAGTCCAGACATTCTCTGAGAAGCTCAGCTCTTTATGAGGAAGGGTGAGTCATGACTTGCTGGGGTCAGAGATGTTGACTTGCATTTCCTGTCAGTTCTCCAACTCTGCTCAGAGATCCTGTTACAACTGGAGTCTGAAATGACCTCACAGGTTCATGTGTTAGAACATTTTTAAATTTTTTTTATTATTTTTATTGAGCTCAACATTTTTCTCTACTCCCTTCCCTACCTCTCCCCTCCCCTTCAACTCTCTCCCAAGGTTTCCATGCTCTCAATTTACTCAGGAGATCTTGTCTTTTTCTACTTCCCATGTAGATTAGGTCCATATATGTCCCTCTTAGGGTCCTCATTGTTGTCTAGGTTCTCTGGGATTGTGATTTGTGGGTTGGTTTTCTTTGCTTTATGTTTAAAAACCACATATGAGTGAAGTACATGTGATAATTATCTTTCTGGGTCTGGGTTACCTCACTCAAAATAATGTTTTCTACCTCCATTCATTTGCCTGCAAATTTCAGGATATTGTTATTTCTTTCTGTGTGTAGTACTCCTTTGTGTAAATATACCAAATTTTCCTTATGATCATTGTTGAGCACATGTCCTTATGGCACGATTGAGCATCCTTTGGATATATATCCAAAAGTGGTATTGCTGGGTCCTGAGGAAGGTTGTTTCCTAATTTTCTGAGAAATCGCCGACATTTGAACTGCTGTAAAGATGAGAACACTTAGAAACGTGTTCTGGAGAATAAAATCCCTATGTGACCAGAGTCCATAGTCTGTTTCCAAACTTCACAGGTAACACGGATGCTTAGGCTTCTCCAAGGTTTGGCTGTGATCGTCACAGAGGGCTTGCGCTGGCGTGTCTTCTGTGTGCATCTCAACTTCTAGGTGACTCAGAAGAGTCTTTGGAGAGAATTTAGGACAGAAAGCTGTTGGGACAGAGACAGGGCAGAGGGTGATATATTAAATAGCTGTCCAATGTAAAATATTTGGATGGTGTCAAACCCAACACTCACTTTGTGGCAGGTATATATAGGCATGATTCACAGCCATGTATCCAGTGTAGGCATGATAAGAAGGGACATGGCCTCTGCTTTGGAGACTAAACATCGTTAAGTAACAAGGTAATATTTAATGAGCCTCTTTGTTTCATCTCGGATACCCTTTTTCACAAGCACAGCCTGGACATCAGTACCACCTGAACCTGCTTTACCCTCTAAATAAATGATTCCTTTCCCTCCCTCCCTCCCTCCCTCCCTCCCTCCCTCCCTCCCTCCTTTCTTTCTTTCTTTCCTTCTTTCTGTGGTGGTTTATAAGGAAATGGCCCCCATAGGGAGTGGCACTGTTAGGAAGTGTGTCATTGTGGGGATGGGCTTTGAGGTCTCCTATGCTCAAGCTACATCTTGACTTTCTGTTGCCTGCAGATCAAGATGTAGTCTTCTGAGCTCCTTCTCCAGCACCATGTCTGCCTGCATGCTGCCATGCTCCCTGCTATGATGATAATGGATTAAGCATTTGAATTGTAAGTTATTTCAATGAAATGTTTTCCTTTATCAGAGTTGCCATGGTCATGGTGTCTCTTCACAGCCTTAGAAACCCTAACTAAGACACTTTATTTATTGTGTGTAGTGTGTGCATCTCCGTGTGTTACTGACTGTGCCAGTGCATGCTTCCGCGAAGGCCAGAGACTGATGTTGGGTGGCTTTCTCAATTGCTTTTACCTTAGGTTTTTAGACAATGTTTCTTCTAAATACAGAGATCACTGGCTGGCCAGGGAGCCCCCAGGGTCCCCTAGCTCTTCCTCCCAGCACTCGGATTCTGGCAGTGTGATGGTTTATCCAGCTTTTTATGTGCTCATTGGGAGTCCAAACTTGGGTTTTCAAGCTTGGGCAGCAAGCACTTCATCCATTTATCCATCTCCTCGGTGCCATAAGACCATGTTTGGAACTCTTCCTCTTCAAAATATCTTTCAATATTTGGTCACTAGTCTGTGGAGAGCCCCGACACTGCCTAAAAACCACTTTATACTTCACGGGTCTACTCGTTTTCTTATTTCTTTGGATCGGCTGCTTTCCTTTTGTTGTGTGTGACAAAAATACCTCCAGAGGCAACTTAAAGAAGGGAGGATTTGTTTGGGCTCACGGTTTGACGGCACAGCTCATCATGGCCAAGAAGGCGTTCAAGAGCAGTGAGGTCACATTTTATCTGCAATTAGGAGGCAGAGGGAGATGAATCCTAGCACTCAGATTGCTTTTATCCTCTTTACCCAGTCTGGGAACCAACCCTTAGGATAGGACTACCCAGTCTGGGTGGGTATTTCTTCTCAGTTAAACCCCTCCAGAACCATCCTCATAGACAAAGCTAGCAGTCTATCTCTAAGGTAAGTCTGTATGCAATCACTGTAGCTGACAGAGAAGCTAACCACCCCACTCAGATGACCAGTGTGTGTTTCTCAGGACAAAAGACAGATGTGGAATGGGTTCATTTCCATGATGGCAAAGCAGACAGCTAATGGAAGATTTGCAGCCTAGAGGCAATCCATTTATAACTGGCCCTCAGTTTCTATGTATCTCTCCTCTATTAAAACCGTGAACACTGAACGTCCCTTGTTTCCTTACTAAGACAGTCCCCCTTCAGATGTTATCCTGGTTCGGCTAAGGAATATGCAGAAAGCTGGTTAAGGAATAGTTCTGAGTGTGTGTTTATGAGGATGTATCCAAAAGCGTTGGGAGTATCAGGTGATGAACAGAGTGAGGAAGACTCTATTGTGTGCACACATTCTCACCAGCAGGGGGTAGTCAATGAAGCAAAAAGGTGATGATTCTCCTCTGAGCCCTGAGATACAATGTTCTACTACTCATAGACATCAGAGCAGCAGGCTCTTCAGCCTTTGGACTCCAGGACCACTGCAAACCCCCACCCTCCTGGGCTCTCAGATCTTCAGCTTCTGGATTGATAGCTGTGCCATATGACAGCCTAGTTTTCTGACTTTGAATTTGAAATTAATAACAGCACCCCAGAGTCTCCACTCACAGGGGGCCTATTTCAGCCTTCTCTAACCACGCTAGCCAGTTTCTCTAGTAAGTTCCTTCTCTTATATTCCATATACCGACACATTGATTTTGCTCTCTCTTTGGGGAACCGTGACTGATACACAAGCCATCTTCATTTCCGGTTTCACACTGCCGCTGATGTGATGCGTAACTACCATGTTCATTTCCCATCTAGAATTCAGCTTCCTTGAAGGCGGCATTTTTTTTTTGCGACTTCTCTAGTAGCTATTATGTTTCCAGTATTTATAACCAAGCCTGATATGGCAAGTGCTCGTTCAAAATGTAATGAATGAGCATGTGCCTACAGTGTTTCGGTTCCTCCTCCCTGCGTGCATTCACCTTCTACCGTAGTGTTTCATCTTCACTGGGGCCACTATTTGTGTATTCTTTCCCAGTCATGCATCTTTTATTGGATTATTTTTTTTTAAAAAATTGTGTGTGTGTGTGTGTGTGTGTGTGTGTGTGTGTGTGGTATGTGTGCAAGCATTGTCTTCAGGTAATATTTCTTAGGCCCCACCCATCATTATCGGCGTCATCATCATCATCACCTCTTCCTCCTGGTGAAAACAGGGTCTCTCTAAGTAGGTTAGGCTAGCTGAAGCCCTAGAGAGCCAGCCGTGTCTTAGTTACTTTTCTGTTGCCATGGTAAAACATCATGAGCAAGTGCAACTTTAGAATAAAGAGTTTAATTAGGCTTATGGCTCCAGAGGGTCCATGCTGGTGGAGCGAAGCCATGGTGGCAGAAACAGCTGAGAGCTCACATCTTAAACTGCCAGCAGGAAGACAGAGAGAGCTGACTCAAAATGGCATGAGTCTGTGGAAACCTCCAGGCCTTCCTCCTGTGATATACTTCTTCCAGCAAGGCCATGCCTCCTAAACCTCCCCAAACAGCCACCAGCTGGGGACCATGTATTCCAAAGCCTGAGACTTAGGGGTGTGGTGGACTTCTCATTTAACTGCTACAGCTGGTTTGCTCCTTCTGATGTTCGATAGCATCTTGGCTTTGTACCTGGATTCACGGGATCAGATGGGTTCTAATGCTCGAACTGACAGAGATCTGCCTCTCTCTGCTTCCAGAGTGCTGGGATTAAAGGTGTGTGCCACCACTACCTGGCTGTGTGGTTTGGTTTTAATTAGGACACACACACGCCAAAACAAACAAGGAAGCCCTACCAGGTTTCCTTATGACATTTCTAGATATTGTTTGTTTTGGTGGACTTCCCACTTCCCCATCTCTCTTGTCATTGTACCCTTCCACTCCCAGCATTCTCTGTGCCACATTCCTATCACATATTGGTCTGTCTGCTACCTTGTTCCTTAAAGCCTCTTTCCCTGTGATAGTTTCCTGGCCCAGACCCACGCTTATCAGCATAGATACATTTATATATATATATATATATATATATATATATATATATATATGTATAAAGATTGCAAGCGAGGATCCACATATACTAGAAAACAGTGTTATATCTTCCTCAACCTGGGTTACACTGCTTGCTCTGATAGTTTCCAGCTCCATCTATCTATTGCAAATTTCATAATTACATGTTTATTTAATAAAAGCCCATCGTGTATCTTTTGAGACACTATACAGCCTATGATTGTTTTCAAAGAAAATGGCCCCCAAAGGGAGTGACATTATTAGGAGGTGTGGCCTTGTTAGAATAGGTGTGGTCTTGTTGGAGGAACTGTGTCACTGTAGAGGTGGGCTTTAAAGTCTTATATATGCTCAAGCCACACCCAGTGAGACAGATGCTGTCTTCATGTCCTGTTGACAACCCATTGCCTATCAAGATGTAGCACCCTCAGCTCCAGCACAATGTTGTACTATGCTGATAATAGACTAAACCTCTGAACTATAAACTATCCCCAATTAAATGTTTTTCCTTTATAAGAGTTGCCGTGGTCATGGCTTCTCCTCACAACAATAGAAACCCTAAGATATAGCCTAAACTAGACTAGAATTTTCTTCTTCCCGCCAGGATTGCAGTCATGTGCCCTTGGTCACATCCTCTTTTTCACCGGCTTATCTGGCTTGGTTCCAGGTCTATGCTTTCCAACACACTTCTACCCATGCCCCAAATTCCCTTGACCTTCTTTCTTGTCATTGCATCAATTAGAAAAGAAAACCCTGGCTGAAACCTTTTGTTCCTTTTAGAAAGTGCATTTGTAACATAGCAAATTAATCAGGAAGGAGAAAGGTAAGCTGAACAGAGTAGCTGACGCCACCATTAACCCATTGTCTGACGTGCAGAGGAGGCCACACGTGCTTGGGAAGTCTCCTGCATCTTATCATCATGTTCTCCGTCTATGGGGTGGCCAGTCCAAATACTCTTTACTCTCCTTTGATTATTCCCTGTTCCACTTAGCATCAGGCTTAATGCCTGTGCCCTTTGGTATGGCAGCCATCACCACACGTGCCTGTTTCTATTCATATGCATTAAGATAGAGACTGTGCCCAGTTCAGGTCCTCATCCCATTGGACGCATTTGAAAAGTTTAGCAGGTACAGGTGGTGGGGGCTATTCTGCTGTGATAGACAATTTCCATCATGGCTGAAATTCCACTGGATGGTATTGTAATGGTCTATTATGTGTATTTTGATAATTAAATCTTGCCTGAAGACCACAGGCAAAGCTATAGCTTCTAGAAGTCAGGCAATGGTGACACATACCTTTCATTCCAGGATTTAAGAGATAGAGTCAAAAGGATCTCTGTGAGTTCAAGGCCACCCTTGGCTATACAAGATCAATGCAGAAACAAATCTAGGTTGTGGTGCCTCACTTTTAATCCCAGTACTAGGGATTCGTACGCCTTTAATCACAGCACTAGAGGGAATATAATGAGAGGAGAGAGAGGCTTAGTCTGCTTAGTCTGGTCTCCCAGCCTTGGTAGAGGGAAGACTTCTCTAGTGGCTTGGTTGCCTTGTTTTTCTGGTTTTCAGGTTGAACCCCAATTTCTGTCTCTGGGTTTTTATTATTCATGCTACATGGTATTGGTCTAGAATCATCATTCATGGAGAAAATTAGAGCTATTAACATTACCATTGAGGAACTCACTTCTATGTCCTGCTCTGTAAGAGATGTCTCTTACCCAGTGTTAGGAAGCAGCCCAATTGCGTCCTGTAAACTTCTTCCCTTTTTCCTCGTCCTTTCTCAGGAACTGTCAGTATATGTAATAGTTCTTTTTTTCCCCTGCTGATTAAATTTTGTTTATATTAAGTCATTTATTATAGCATGGAAGCCAATAAAACACGCAGGACAACGAAATCTAAAAGATACATCACATTAGGGATTAGTTGTGCCCCACCCACTCCATTCCCCCAGCTCCCACCCCACTTCTCTATTCTACCTTTGCATCAAATTCTTTTTTCTTTTTTTTTTTTAATTCAATTTATTTTTGTGTGTATGTGTGTTTTGCCTGCATGTATTTCTATGCACCACACACATGCCTGGTACCTGCAGAGGTCAGAAGAAGGTGCTGGATCTCATGGGACTGGAGATACAGAGAGTTGTGAACTTCCGTGTGGGTGCTGGGAATTGAGCTCAGGTCCTCTGGAAGCATAGCTAGTGCTCTTATCCATAGAGCTGCTCCCTCCAAGTCCTGCCACCAGGTTCTTCTAAAGCAATTATCTGTGTTCCATGCCTTGCTTTCCTAATTTTCTATCCTTCAAGGTGTGAGGATCTGCCTTCCATCCTCTTATCACCACTAAATGGATTTCTGCAAGGTACCCAGGCATCTAATAGAGGCTTTCCGGTTTATATCTTATTTGACTTCCTTGCAGCTCTCGTTGCTGACTAGTCCTGTGTGGAACAGTTTCTTCTGCTGCTGCAGGGACATTGCACCCTCCATCCACACCTGCAGCCCCAGCCCCTGGATCTGCCACATTCATGCTACGCTCTCATTGACTGTCACCTGTGGAAAGACGGATGTCTACACAGAGACCCAGTGTGTGTATCCACGTATCACAAACCAAACTAAAACCAGGGACTGAGAAGATGGCTCAGCGTGTACAGCGCTTTCTGTACATGTATGAGGATCTGAGTTCAGATCACTAGCACCCCCACAAAAGCCAAGTGTGGCCCATGCTTGTAATCTCAGTGCTGGGAAGAGGAGGCAGGAGGCTCCTGCTGGCTCACTGACCAATGAGGCTAGCCAATTGATGAGCCCTGGTTACAGGGAGAGATCTTGTCTCAAAAACTTAACTGGAGAGTGGTAGTGGAGGACGCTCAGTGTTGACTCTTGACCTGCATACTGAGCATCGTCACACATGCATACACACACACACACGCACACGCACACACACACGCACACACACAGAGTAAGCATTTCTGAGAGTATGCTTACTATCCTCTGGTGGCCAGCCTTTGCCTGCTTCATATCTAGTTTCCTATTTTTCTTTTTCTTTCCTTATTTTTAGGCCCAAGGGAATCCAACACCTTCTTCTGGTCTCTGCAGGCAATCACACTCATATGCACATCCACCCATACAGATAACATATGAAAAAGTAAAAATAAAAAAAAATATCACGTTAGACCTTATGACTCCTAACCACAAACCCGTCTCCTACTTCCAGCTCTTGAATGATTTCCTTTTCCTCCTGGGGGTAAACCAACTTCACTGTCATAGTCTGGGGGCCTGGCATGATGCTCTGGGCTCACCTCCTCAGCCTTACCATACCCTCCTATCCAGTTCATTCTCTACCCACTGCCAACCAGGAACTTTGCTCTGTCCTGCTATAGAACCTTCCTTCTGTCTAGAAAGTGATCCTCTTTCCCCTGCCTGGCTAGCGCTCAGATGCCCGCTGAAGCATCACTTCTGGACCCCTCCCAGGCAAGTGCTGGCTCCTTCGTTATGCCGTGGAGTAGGAACTTCATCAGCCCTCTCCTGCCACTTTGCATCATGTGCCCGTGTTAGTGATCTCTTAAAAAATTAATGTGTATTTTCTCTGTTTCACTAAAAGCTCCCACAGAGCGTGGATGATATGAGATTCTGCTCTCAGCTGCATCCCCTGGGCTTTGCATATTGTCTGACACTAAGAAAGCATAAAGCATATTTGAACACACACACATCATAATAAACACGGCAAAGCAAACGACGAGAGTGCGGACAGAGAAAAGACAGATAATTAGGGTGGTCAGAACAGCTACCTGGGAGAGGAAACACTGAGTCCCAAGGAGCCACAGTAGACATGCCCAGGGCTAAGAGTGAGCACGGACCGTGAAGCAGAAAGAGCTGATTGTCGAGGAGAGAGAGAGCTGATGAGGCTGAAGAACAGTGGGTTCAGGGCAGTCATGGTGAGGTTGGAGAATCAGGCAAGGACCAGGTCAAACATATTTACATTTTATTTCAGCTACAAAGAGAAGTCACCACAGAGGCTGGGGGATGGGGGGGTGGGGGGATGGTTAGACATATGTGTGTACAGACATGTAGAAGCTCACAGTTGATATCTAATATCTTCCTTGATTGCGCTCTACTATATTGAGGTCAGACTTCTCAATTGAACATGAACTCCATCATTGGCAACTGTAGCTGGCTGCTTGCTCTGGGATCTCCTTCTTCTGCTTTGTGAATGCTAGGATTATAGGTGGCCACCATGCCTGCTTGGGTTCTATGTGGGTTCTGGGAATCTGTGATCCTCACATTTGGTAAGTAATTTATCCACTCCCCAGGTCTCTTATAAAGTTGCTTTTTTATTTTAGAATTTAATAATTAATTTTTACACTATGTTTATGAGTTTTGGCAGTATCTATGAGTTACCATGTGGTGCTGGGAACCAAACTTGAGTCCCCTTTCAAAGCAAGAAGTGCTCTTAGCCGCTGAGCCATCTCTCTGGTTCCTTATTATAGAATTTTTTGGGGGGGGGGAATGTTGCTGTACTTGATTTCTGAAGAAATCACAGACTGGAAAGACGCAAGAAAAGCTTGGGCATCCAGCAAGGAAGGCATTGTTGCTAACCTAGCAAGAGAGGCTGATATATGCGCTCAAAACATTCGGAAGGGAATAAGAGAGAGTGGATGGAGTCAAGGAATATTTTGGACGTAGAAACAACCATGTTGGATAACATCAAATTGGAGCCAGAGAGTGGAATGAAAGAGGGCATAGTTTTCTTCTATGACAGGTTGTGTAGCTGTAATGGTTCTGTTGGTGGAGGTGAGGAGATTGCCAGAGTTATTAACCTTGAGGTGGCAATGAGACATCCACTGGGGGCATTTCAATCAGGCAGTTTTATGGTGATCTGGAACGCCGAGAAAGAGGTGTGGAATAGAGAACTAAATTTGACCATCATCCTGTTATCTTAAACCCATTTAAACAGTTGGAGTGCATACAATTTTATAAGCGACTACAGACTGAGTATGGGATACAGCCCTGTGAGATCCGATATTGGGAGGTCTGGTAAAGAGGCGTACCCGGCAGTGCCTGCAAAGATAGGGAAGAGACTAGAGTCAGGGGATGGCAGGCTCGTGCCGGTAAGGAAGACATTGCTTCCTGAGGCTAGGATACCAGGTCAGAGTGGTAGATGGTGACTCTCAGCACATAACCATAGAAACCAATCAAGAGCAGATATGCCATTATAGGGGTAGCCATGAGGATTTCACTGGCTGGAGGGGTGGTCATAGTAACCCGGGAGGCAGAAATCCTGCAACCAGTTCAATCTGGTGGGCAATGTCTTCGTGTTGGTGTAAGAGACACAGGCATGATGGTTGACAACAATGAGAAGGGAAACAACAGGTAGCTCCTGAGGAGAGAGAGGTGAGTGGGATAGGCTGGCACCAACAGGCCCCTGACAGACATTAGACTGTGTAATTAGACATTGTAACTGTGAAGACCGCAATACAAGGAAACGACCTTCAGCTCAGATGTTTGAGGCTGCCTGAGACGTGGGAAACTGTGAGGCTTCTTGGAAGAACTACTAGAAAAAAATTCTTTTGGGTTAAGAATAGGGAGATTTTTAAAACTAAAAAAAAATGCTGCAGTTTGAATGAAAATGGCCCTTTAGGTTCATAGAGATTGGCTCCACTTGACAGGGATGAGAAGGCGTGGTCTTCTTGGAGTAGGTGAGTCCTTGCTGGAGGAAGTGTGTCACTAGGGCTGGGCTTTGAGGGTTTCTAATGCTCAAGTCAGGCCCAGTGACTTTCTTTCTTCTTCTTGTCTGCCAATATGAATGTAGTCAAACCTCAAATAAGAGATGCTAAGGTCATGACAATTCTTCACAGCAATAGAAACCCAACTAAGACTGAAAGTCAAACTGTGAAATGGAGCCAAATTCGACTATTACTTTTGCATCTATAGATTGTTACACAAAGAGCAATTTCATTACATACAGTTATTTAAAAGATAAAACAATAATTTGTAAATGTGTGTTCAACACTTCTAATCATCAGGGAAATGTTAATCACATATACACATACACACGCATACAAGCACATGGCACATGTATGTGTATACACACATGCACATCAATGCACATATATAAATACAGGAACAGACTCTGATTATTCATTTACTCATTTAGACAAAGGGGTTATTTTTATCATTTAAATATTATATGTGATGCTTTTATTTTACACAGATGACCAAATGCCTGCCCAGATCCTTGCTTCCAAACCTTTTTGTGTTATATGCCAATGAGTTGAACTTCTGGTCATGTAGTATTTCTAGGGTTAATTTTCTGAGGAGCTGCCCCTCCTAACAGGGACAACATTTTATCTTCCCACCAGCAGCACACACAGCACCCCATCTCCCCATATCTTTGTCAGCCCTCATTTTCTGTCCCTTCATGCCAGCCACTCTAGTGAGTATCTATGGGTAGCTCATGTTTACTCGGTCACATAGTTTATAAACAGCGCAGAGGTTCTTGAAATGTCTTTGGCTTTAGAACCTGGAAACATGGCTTCTACACCATATTTGGTATTCCTGACTGCCCAGTGCTCAGTGGATCTGGGGCATGAGGCCAAATCAGCTAGGGGCTAAATAGGTGGGTGGTGTGAGGAAGAGGGGAACCGTGGCAGCACAGGTGGATGGTGTGGGGGAGAGGGGAACCGTGGCAGCACAGGTGGATGGTGTGGGGGAGAGGGGAACCGTGGCAGCACAGGTGGATGGTGTGGGGGAGAGGGGAACCGTGGCAGCACAGGTGGGTGGTGTGGGGGAGAGGGGAACCATGGCAGCACAGGTGGGTGGCGTGGGGAAAGTAGCAGCTGTACATAGTTCAGTGACCTGAGTTTTCCTGACCAAGGTTTACATCCCCTGGGAGATGGGATCCCGGGAGAAACTCATGGATAATTTCCCCAAAGGATCCACAAAGTCAGGGCCCACCTGGCCCCGTGTGACAGCAGTGCTCTGTTCACAGTTATGCCTTGGAGGATTGGGTTCCTGGGGCCATGACTTTTTGGGGAATTAGTTCTAGAACCATCTGAGGACATTCTCCATGTTCCAAATCTCTGCAGAAGCTCTAGCCAGTACCATTTGAAGCATTACTGTTATTGTAACCTCACCATCCAGACACAAAGCCCTTACATGTCATCTTATGATAGGCCATGGTGGTTTCAGTCACGCAAAGCCTCGAGATCTAATCCACACATTTGAGTGCCTGGGACAATCTCTGAAATCTTTCCCCATCTCCCATCCACAGCATCAGAGCAGTAAGCCAGGGAGACAGGTCCCATGGAGGTTAGGAACCCCGAAGAAGCAGAAAGCAAGGGACAGACCAGTGCTGCCTCTGTCCCCAGCAGACATTTAGAAACCGCTAGGAGCATTTGCGGAACTTAAGACAGCTCTTATCTCTGCCTCTGTGAACGACACAGGTGTGTCCCTCTTGAAAAGCACTCACACCCCCAGTACGAAGTGCCTCATGGGGAGTCTTTAGCTGGCACAGAACACCATGAAGTCTGTCCTTATGAGTCATGTGGTCCATCCACTGAGGCTTGGAATAAGCAGGATAGATAGCTCATTCTTATCTTTTGGATAATAAGATGCTTGGGATACACTCAGAATCATTTATTACCAGGGCAACACAAACCAAATGAGGCAGGGCAGTGGTGGCTCATGACTTTAATCCCAGGCAGAGGCAGGTGGATCCCTGAGTTTAAGACCAGCCTGATCTACAGAGCCAGTTCCAGGACAGCCAGGGAGAAATCCAGTCTAAAACAACAACAACAACAGAACCAAACCAAACAACCTAGCAACAGCAAACAGAACACAATGACTTTTCACTTTATACCTGTCAGAATGGCTATGAAATAAAAGTTAAACCTCAGGAAACAGAAATGTGGACAAGAATGTGAGGAACCTGGAGCCCTCCTTCATTATGGGACCAGAAAGTGGTGCAGTTGCTGTGAAGAACAACCTGGCATTTCCACTCCTAGGAATGGAGGTGGGGGCTTCAACACACGTTTGCACAACAATTGTTTGCAACCACTAGTCATTATTCACAATCCATGTGTTCACTGGAAAAATAAATAGATAAAGAAAATGTTCTGTGTGCTTACAGTGGCATAGTATTCACCCATGAATGTGCTTACAGTGGAATAGTATTCACCCATGAAAGGACACCACTTGATATGGGTTACAACCGGAGGATTTTGAAAATGTCAATTGTAACAGACACGAAAGGGTAATTGTTTATACTTCTCTGATGTATACATCCTAGCATAGAAGAGGTCATATTCAGAAAAACCAGGATGGGACTGGAGAGGTAACTGTCTCCAGCAAGTATGGAGCCTTTGTGGAAAATGATGAAAGTTCAAGGAGTGGTGACAAATTGTGAATGTGTTTAATGTTACTAAATTGTACAGCTCTAAATGATTAAAATGATTGAAAAAACAATTACTGGCAGCTGGCAAGATGACTCAGTGAGTAAAGGCTTTTGTTGCACACTCCTGCCTCTGTGGTTTCATGTCTGGGGGACACATGATACAAGGAGAGCACCAACTCCCATGGGTTGTCTTCCAAGCTGCACATGAGCACTGTGGCACATGAACACGCACACACACACACACACACACACACACACACGTACGCACGCGCACACACACACACACACGTACGCACGCGCACACACACACACACACACACACACACACACGTGAAATCTAGTAAGAATTAAAATCCTCTGGGACTCTAAGAGCTCACCACCAGGTAAGGTGACCAGTGTTGAAACTGGCGTCAGGATGGGGTGGATCCAGCTGTCTGCACTATGCACCGCTCACCAGCTAAAATAACCCTGGTTGAAACCAAATGGTACAACCAGGAAGAGTAGGAACCTTATAACAAAGAGCTTCCTTGGTGGCCTCACGTGGTGGCTCCAAGGTGACATGATATTCCGTGGAAATTAGAATCATGATGAGATTTCAATCTATAAACCAGTTCTGTATACAAGGCCAGAGAGTACAGGTTACAGGTTACCACATTTAATTTAGAGTAGTGGGTTCTCCGCAGGTGGGGCACGACCTTTTGGGATTGAATGAGCCCTTCACATTGGAAAACAAAGATATTTGCATGACAAATCATAACAGCAGCAAAATTACAGTTAGAAAGTAGCAATGAAAATCATCTTATGGTTGGGGGTCACCACAACATGAGGAGCCCTTTTAAAGTGGTCCCGGCATTAGGCAGGTTGAGAACCACTGACTTAGGCCTTATTGCACAAGAGAAAGCCCAAACACAGGGGGCGATGATAAATGCCAGCTTCCACACCTCCCTCCCACCCCAAAGGCTTTGCCTTCTCGGTTGCTTTTCCTTTCTTTAGCAGCCGCCGTCAGAACCACAAAGCGCAAGTCATTTAAAGGTTAGCAGCGTTTGTGTGGTGTTAAGTTTGTATACCGATGGAAGGTTTGGAAGGTTGGGAAAACTAATCAGCTATAGACAGCCCCCTAATTAAAGCAACTGCAAAGGCTGAACTCTAATTACAGCTTTGTTTCCTGAAACCTGGAGAGGTCTCTGACATGTGTCAGAGACGGTGGCTTCTGATGCATCTTGGGACAGTCACCCTAGTGTGTCAGGCTATTCCCTCTGAAATCAAACATTCCCCCTCAAAAGAGGCAGGAGACTAATGAAACTTACAAGACTTGAGAACCTCGTAAAGTCACAAGATTCCCAGAGTTTCTGCCTAAGGCTGTGTAGAAGAGACTCTTCAGGAGAGGGGCCCGCAAACTGTGAAAGGAACCTCTGGACGCTGAGTTGACACACTTGCTGGGGTGACGTGGCTCAGTGGTGCTGCTGTCTTCGACTCACCCCTACTTGTAAATGGAGACTGCTCGTTCATTTCCTGGCCGCCCAGGCCCAAATAATCACCAATCTCTCTACATATCTCTTCCAGCCTGGCTATATGCTGCCCTGCTGTAGACTGAAGCAGTTTCTTTATTAATCAATGGTAATAAAACATATTCACAGCATATAGAGGGGAATCCCACATCGCATACTTCTGTAAGAAACCCCAGAAAATTGATTGGTTCACCAAAGTGGATGTGGTGGAATTCTTTATTTGGTCTGTTGTCAGTACCCAATCAATCTGAGGTGAGTGCATGGTCATTCATGTTACTCTTGGAAACATCACAGGGCACAGCCATTGGGTCGCAATGTTAAAACGCTATGCTCAGTGGCGCTTCCCAGTATTAACTATGCTCTCATGTGGATGGAACTCTTCACCTCCTTTCCCCTCTCCTTTAACTCCTTGTGACTCTGCCTCTCCAACATTCCCTTCTGTTTGTATTTTGTATTCTTGTGCCGCCACCAGGACCCATGGCTGGGACAGAACACACAGTTTCAGGTTCCCTGGTGCTGCCTCTACGTCTCTGTGTCCAGATTTTTCTCCCCAGATTGCCACCTCATTCCACTTCATGAAAAAAAAAAAATCCAGTGGACAAGAGAAAGTCAAGCCTGGCTGGTTGTTGACTTGGCAAACCTGGGAAGAGGGAGTCTATGAAGAATTGCCTCCATCAGATTGACCTGTGGCCATATCTGCAGGGTCTTTCTTGATTGTCAGGACGTCCCAGCCCATTGTGAATGGTGCCATCCCCAGGCAGGTAGCCAGGCCTGTGTAAGAAAGGCAGCTGTATATGAGACTGGGAACAGGCCAGCCATCCATGGCCCCTGCTCCAGTGCCTGCCTCCAGTGTCCTGCTGATACCCCTCAGTGATGCACTGTGAGCGACCCGGAAACATAAGCCTTATGAACCCATTCCCCTCCGAGCCATGGTATTTCTCACAGTAACAGAAAGCAGACTAAAATAAAGAAGTGAATCCACACTTGAGTGTGAATAACTGCTTTCGCAACTCTGTGCAACACTATGGGGATATTTGACATTTGATCACTGCTGCTTGATAATTCCCATTTGTGGATATTACAAAAGAATTTCAAAGGAAAGTTTCTCATATATTTACGTATTACTTCACACACATTTTAAAACTACCTGTGTACATTCATCCAGATTTCATTAGATGAAATGAACTCAGGACTTTCTGAGACCCCATCATCCTCCACCACCAGGAAGGAATATACAGGAGAGCAGAGACCTGATGTGTTCTCTCCTGTGGACCCCAAGTGTCTGGAACAGGGCCAAACCTAAGGAGGGAACATGATAAAAACCAGGGGAATGGAAAAGGGACCATTTGACAAGAGTGATGAGAAAATGCTTTCATGTGACATCAGGAGATTCTAGGATTCCATGAGAAACGAGGACTTTTCAGAGTCTGTAGGTCTCCTAGATCCTTCCATTCTCCCTCCTCTGACAGGCTCCAGCCCCACAGCAGTCTCCTGCTCCTTCCCCGACAGATGCTCTGTGTCTTTGTTCCTCCTTCGAGGCCATGTCCACGAGAATGTTCTCCTCATCTCCCATCTCCCGTTTCTCCACGTTATCTGAAATTCGCTTCCATCTTCTCTCCCCTGGCCTTGCCTCTAAACCAATCTCTGTAGTGCCCATCAGTGACCTGGGTGCTGCTAGAGGCAGTGATGGTGCTGGTCTCTTGGCTCACACAGCACTGCTGCCCCCAGCCATCACTCTTCCTCCTCCCTAAGCTTCCCACCTGTATGGACCAGTAGAAAGAAGTCCACAGCATCTCTAGTTGGCTTCTTGCCCTGCACTCTGCGAGGCTTATCTTCCCTGCTTCATTGGTCCCTCTCTTCTCTCTCTTATGTGGTTACATCTCATTTTTTGCTTTATTTCATTTTTAAATGATTTATTTTATTTTTAAATTGTGTGTGTGTGTGTACGCGCATGCGCACTCGTGTGCGTGTGTGTGTGTGTGTGTGTGTGTGTGTGTGTGTGTGTGCATATGACTGCGGGTGCCCACAGAAGCCAGAGGCTTTGGATCCCTCTGGAGCTGAAGTTGCAGGTAGTTGTGAGTTCCTGGACACAGCTTCTGGGAACTGAACTTGGGTCCTCTGGAGGAGCAGTCCTCTTAACTTCTGAGCTGCAACCCCTCTCTGGCTTCTTCAAGCTATGCTATATGCAGGGCTCAAACCTTGGTTCTTTAGTCCATAGCCTTGCCTGAGAATGGACATCCCAGGGGATAGAAATCTCACTTCCATGCCTTCCATTGCCAGACTAGATCAGTTCTTATCACTGGCACAGACCTTCATTTCTTTGATCTATTCTTTCTATTCTATTCTATTCTATTCTATTCTATTCTATTCTATTCTATTCTATCCTATCCTATCCTATCCTATCCTATCCTATTCTATTTTCTCCCAAGATGTTCTCAACAGAGCCGTGGAAACCATCCCGGTAAAACATGAGTCTGTGGCAGTGCTCCCCACTGCTGGAATTTTAACCTGACAACCTAGAGGGCTTACACCAGCTATGCATTCCCTCCCCCCTCCCCGCCCTGGCCCCACCTGCCTGTTCTCACTGTGCTCTCCCTTGGTAGATGGCTTGATTCAGCCCAGCCACATCTGTGTCCTTGCTGTTCACGCTCAGGAGTAGGATTTTTTTAACCCATGATCCCTGTGTGAAGGGCCAGAGTGTGAATTCTCTCGGTTTTGTTACTTGCTGTCTCTGTGACTGCTTCTCACCTCCGACATTGCAGTGTGAAAGCAAAGATAATATCTATGTGTTCTAATACACTTTTTATTTCTGAACATGGACATATGAATCTTACATCATGAATGTTTTTAATGTTTTGTTCCCCCCCCCCCCTTAAAACTAGAAGAAAATGCCTAAGCTATTTGTCAGCTTCCTATTACGGTAACAAAAGAACTAAAGTAGTCAACTTACAAAGCTGAGAATTTTCGAAGGTTCTAGTCCATAACCAGTTGGCTTTGTTGCTGTTGTTAGATGATGGCAGGCATGTGTGATACAACAGGGTCGCTCATGTCATGGCCAGGAAGCAAAGGGGAGACAGAGCAAAGTCCCAGGGTCCCAGTGCTCTCTTGGTGCACACCCCTAATGAACCAAGGCTTCCCACAGAGTTCTACTTCTTAAAGGTTCTTTGCCTTCCATTGCTGCCATCCAGTCTGTAAGACCTGGGCCTTTGTGGACCACTCGATATCTAAAGTACAGCAGTACTATCCTGGCTTCTGGGCCACAGTTTGCTGCCACCAGCTCTTTCCCATAAGGGAATTCTCCTGCAGATAGCTTGATTGCTCCCCTACTTTCTGTCTGTTTGGACCCCACGTCTTGGTGCATCCTGTCCTGATCTCCTTATAGAATCCTATCCAGCTCTCTCCCTTCCCCATCGCTCCCCAGCCTCTTGGCCCTGTGCCCTTTGACTTTGTTACATACATACTCACTTTGTATTTCTTGTGTTTTGATGATTCTTCTTCCTGCTTCCCCTAGGATGGAGGCTCCTCAGAGCAGGGGAGCTTGGCTCACCGTGGGCCTTATCCACATGGGTCCTCAGCACTTATCTATTGATTGGTGACTATGAGAGCCTTTCCTTAGTGGCTGTTCTAAGACGACGGGATTTTGTCTTACTATATGTACATACCATAAAGTCAGGGGCACCCAGGGAGTGAATATTAGAAAGATGAGGATGTCCTGATGTCACCTGGAAAAGGTGACATCTGAGCTGGAGGGTGTCCCTGGGACTTCCTGGCATGGAGAAATAGTACACCCTGTTCGTGCTGATTTGGGATTTGGGGAAGGTGGGAGACCTGGTGCCTGACAGTAGGATAGTGTGTGTGTGGGGGGAGGGGGAGGGATTGACACGGTAGGTGTGGAAAGGGCAGGGTCGTGAGGATGGACGTCTGTGAGTGAGCATGGCAGTAAGCCCACATGCTTGTGGACTCTGGAGGCAGCCTTCTTGCACACACGGGCTGCACTGGCTCCTGGTGACTATTCAGGAGCTATGAGAACTGCAACCTAAGATTATCTTTCGACATTTTCCTTAAAGTTGTCTATCACGAGACCTGCCAGCAACTACCAGGAGCAGGGTGTGACCAGGACATCCTGGTTAGAACAGTACCCAGAGAACCCTGGTGATAGCCAGTTGCCCCATGTATTCCTTGGTCATTAGATCCCCGGTGTGGACAACACATGCAGGATTGGTTTGCAGCACCCCTCTCAAGCAGAGACCTGCCAAGCTCTCCTTTCCTCTTCTGCCCAGGGGGATGGTAACACCCCAAGGAGTCCCGAGAGGCTTGTCTACCTCTCTCTGCTTTTCCAGGCCCAGGCGGCAGGTGGAGCCAACATGTGATAATATGCCACCAGCCCCGGGAAGAAAGGCAGAGGCAGGGAGAGCCCCGCGAGGAGCAGTGAGTCAGGGAACTTCTTTCCTATAGAAGCAGTAGTCTGGAGGGAAGAGAGGCCATTTATGGAGAGACCTGCTGGGAAGACTTCCTGCAAGTGGCGGCATGTTGCGCCCCTTGTGGCCATGGTGGCAATGGCAGATGGAAGGCAACGCCACCCCAGGAACCTGTGGCGCTTGTGCAAATGGCTCACTGATTAGCATCCACACAAGCACTCTGCTAATCACACCAATAATGGTCATTCTGCAGCCAGCCAAAATTCCAGGCCCTAGCAGCTGTTGTCAGACGTATCCATTTTGTCCTATAATCTTTAAATAATCTTTTCATGAAGTCCCATCTGAGGGAGAGACCTAATCCATCCTCCCCCGCAGGAAGGAAATTATCTTTCTGATGGTAGAAAATAATCCTTTTAGGTGACATGCAACCAGCTCTCAGGCTAAATCCTCTTTTCTTCCTCCCCCTCAGGTGCCATCATTGCTGCTAAGAACTGCGGTTAAGCAATGAGCAGGAAGGCTGGAGGGGTTATGCTAAGTCTCAAACAGTGTTCTGTTGGACCCCGATGCTCCCCAAAGGACAGCAAGGGTTTATCTTGTGACTCCCAGATAGAGGGGGGGGGTCTCTGTTTCCCAGGGGGAAGGAAGTCCTAGCATGCCCACTGGAGGATGCCCTTAGAGGCCTTTCAGGGACTGTGAGAGGCGGGGAGGGAGGAAGAACAATTAAAGGCAGCCCAGGTGGAGAGAACACTGGCATCTGGGGGGAATATTTCCGGCTGAGGAGCAGGGTTAATCTCCTTTTAACACTCGTTTGGAGTTGTCAGCCCAGCTTGGGAATGGGGTGCCAGGCACAGAAACAACTGTTTGAGTTCAAATCTGACCACTTATTAATGGTGTGGTGTGTGGGGCTCATGCGATCCCTCCTTTCAAATGTATACAATGGAAGCTATGTTGGAAACGCTCTGTCCTGCGAAATACAGGTGGGGGAAAGAGAAACTAATAGCAGGCGGAAGAGCCAGAGAGTCCATGGCGCAAGAGCAGCAGACATGGATGGAAGCTAAGGACCGCGAAGATGCTGGATCTTCTCCTGTTGCACACACTTTGCCATGCAGCCTTTTGAGGACAGCATTGCTCGTGAGTCTAACTAGAACTTGCGTTCTTTCCCCATCCTACCCTGCAAACCTGCACTTTAGCTCACTTACTGCCCTCTCTCCTTATATGGAATGCCGTCTGGTCTAGCTTTCCATTTCCTGGGAAGATTTTATTTATTTATTCATTTATCCTTATGTTATGAATATTTGTTTGCATGCATGTCTGTGCACCACATGCATGCAGTGCCCACTGAGATCAGAACAGGGGGTCAGATCCCTGGAACTGGAGTTATGGATGGTGGTGCTGGGAACTGAGTGAACCTGGGTCCCCTGGAAGAACAAGTGCTCTGAATCCCCGAGCATCTCACAAGACCTCTGCAGCAGACTATGGCACCCATAATATCTAGTGCCGCGTGACAACCCGGAGAGTCGAATAGGAGACGTTAGGGAGAATTTCAGGAACTCACAGACTTGTGAGGGAGACAAGCCGGAACCCCCCAATAGACACCACGCCATACGGTAAGCCTTGGAATAGTGGTTTTCAACTGAGCGTAAAGTAGGCTGGTGTTCATAATTAGAGTTATTTTTACATTTTCAGGGAGAAGGCAGGGAGGAGCCAGGAGAGGCTGTACAGAGGGGATGAGGAAGACTGGGATAATGCAATTGCAATGAAGATGGCTTGCTGCTCATGGAGCGTGTGTGTGTGTGTGTGTGTGTGTGTGTGTGTGTGTTGACGGGGTTGGCAGAATGGACAGTAAATACAGAGCGTGTTCCCACTCTGCATGCAGCTGTTGTTGAGATCTGCATGTTGGGGTGGAATGAAGGCTCAGACAGTGGTAGGAGTGAGACACAGGAGTAGCAGGAACCAGAAGGCAAAGGCAACTGGAAGCTAGAAGGAGTTAAGCTTTATCCCGGAGCTCGCTGGAAATCCTTCTCAACAGAGGAGCGACATGATCAGATTTTAGAAAGATAATTCTGGTGGCGGGGTGCAGCACAGATGGGAGGGGATGCGGGGAACAGGAAGCCCTGTTCTGCGAAGGTTGTGATAATCCAGGAACAGGACAGCGAGGGTCTGAGTGAGGGCAGGTGCGTGGGAATGAGGGCAAAGTGGATTAGGGAGATTTAAAGAGGACATTCAGCCTGGGGACTGATTGAAGGCCAAGGAGTGGAGGCAGGGGAGTAGAAAGCTGCCCCAAGGCTTGTGGTTGGGTGACAGGGTGTGTGATGTGGTACTAATCAGGGATCAGAGCAGGAGGACTGAATGAGGATCGTTTGCATTTGAGGATTTTCAGGAAAAGAGGCCAGTTGGAGGCTGAAAACTGTTTTAGAGCTTAGGAGGGAGATTCATTCATTTATGTACATGTGAAGTGTAAACAAGTTCCTAGTGGTGAATATAATGAACTGAGTCAACTTTTGTTGAGAAATCTTTCAATGAAAGAAATAATCAATAAAAGCAAAATAGAACAGGATTAATAAAGGAACATTGTTACAGAGAATGAAAATAGGAAATGTGAGAAACTGGGCAATCTTGGGGAGTATGCATTGGCTGTGAGCCCATGGCAAATGCTCACTTAGAGCAGACTCTTGAGAAGACCATCCGTCGGGACAGGACCCCTGCAGGAGGTACACTGGGCAGAGGAGTTAGCCCTGGCCTGGCCTCCTCGGCTCTCCTCTCCATCTCTAGAGTGTAACATGGTTGAGGCCCTTTGGGCAGGAGATTGTGACATGTCTCCCTAGGCATCTCCAAGAGAAAGGTGTCTAAAGGGGAAATTGGAAGAGGGAAATCAAAAAGCAACTCACTGCCAAGGACTTCTAGACCTGTCTCAGAAAAGTTAGGCTAGAGGACACAGAAAGAAGGGTGGCTGGTGCTACCTCTTCTTGGCCGTGAGAGGAGAAAAAAGTCCATGGCTTTGATGGCAATCCCAATACATACGAGGCTGGAGCAGGAGGGTCCAGAGTTCAAGGATGCCTCAAAAGATAAAACAAAGTCAAGCCCAGTAAATGTTCTTCCAATACAGAGAAAAGAGAGCAAGATGACGAAGTTGCTCAAAAATAGGAGGTTCCTGGCTCAGTAGGTTATTCTGCCACATAAGACAAATGAAACACACAGCATCTGAGGGTGCCCAGTGTAGAGTAGACCAGAGCAGGCTTCAGTCCACAGTAGGCTGGGTGGCTCTATCACAGGCTGCCCAATCTCACGCCATAACCAACAGATGTGGCTCCTCTTCCCTCCTCCCTGTGGATAAATTAGGAGCCCTCCTTCTAGCTTTGCATTGACTGTTTCCCTTTCCACCTATTCAGGACAGGGGATGGAGAAAGCCAGCCAGAGGACCAGAGCTGGGACTGTCCCCTCCTGCCAAATCTCCACAAGTTGGTGGCTCTGTTGTGATTCAGCGCATGCCTGAAATGTGCCAAAGAGTTCTCGAAGGAAGGACAAGAGACATGGCTTTGATACCCAGGACTCTCCCCACCTAGAGTTCTTGTTGTTGATGGCGCTGCTTCAGGAGCAACTCTAATTTTGTTTTATTTTATTTATTTATTTTTGTGGTGCTAGAGATTGAGCCTGTGGCCTTCCAAGTGTTAGGCAAACACCCTGCTGCCGATCTGCATGGACTCTTGGCTCTCTTTTTAAAAGGGAATGTCACTTCCCTTCAACCAAAGTCATCCAAACTTCCTTTTGTCTCATCCTTCTCCTCTCCAGGGAGTCTAGCACATACACATAGTCTGTTGGAAAACAAGCAGAATGCTTCTGGGGCTGAATAAGTGAATGAACAAATGATTTCCTAGGAGGCTCCTCTAGGAACAAAGCCGGCGATCCTTCTTTCCCCCGGCCACAGTTATCCACCACAAGCTTCCTACACACGTGGGAAGGTGGCAGGGAATTTATTGGGCTGTCAGAAAGGATGGTGACGGTGCAGGTTTTCAGGTACATTTCTTGCTGACTGGGCCTGGTGGACAGTGTCGAGAAAATTACATGTGTCTGTGACCATCAAGGGACCAAGTTGAGCTCAGGCCATTATCTGGAGGGCTGTCCAGGGAGAGCCTACCTGTCAAACTGGCTGGAACCCAGAGAGATTAAACTTCTGGAGAGTCTTTCTGTGGCACCCTGGGGCTTTGGTGACAGAATTAATTAATCAAGACACCAGCGTCAAAATTAAAGCGAGGAGGAAAAGTCAATTAGTGATTGAATAGCTGGTGAGGAGATATATTTTAATGAGATTCTCTCTAATTTGAGTAGTTCTCCTCTCTCTCTCTCTCTCTCTCTCTCTCTCTTTCTCTCTCTCTCTTTCTCTCTCTCTCTGCCAGGGCCAGAAAGAGAGAGGTACAGGCACACATTTCTTTCTCTAATTTATGCTCCAGGCTGGGTTGAGAGAAAGAATCCTCTGCCATCTCTAAATCGTCAGGGCCCCATGAAGCTATTTATCATCACTATGATTCTTTTCAGCCGAGTGTTCATTTCAATTTACTGTCACCTCTTTAGCTCCCCTCCAGCAGGTTTGGCCAGACTCCTAAGAGAAGATCTGAGCCGAGAGGGGGAGACACAGACAAAGGAGGAAGGCTGGCTGGAACTGGGCTCTCCAGGGATATCTCTGCCACCTCCCCACCCTCCACAGCCCCTTCTAGCTCTATTTGCTTCTACAGGAGACAGGACCGATTATGATGTTTCAGAGACTTTCCAGAAGCTGTCAAGGCAAATAAAGATCTGGCAGGAACAGGAGCCGCAAAGACTCTGCAGCCTCTTGGTGCTGGGGATCAAGGGAAGGTAGGTGTAGTTACCAGCTCAGCAGCAGGTAGGCACCAAGGAGCCCGGGAACCATGAGAGAGAGGTTCAGTCTCAGGATTCCTGATTCCTGTGCTTGCTACACAGGCTGATCCCACAGTGGTTGTGTAGTCATCAGGCATGGGACAAAAGCAAGTCTGAGGGTGAGATGAACTCCAGAAGCAATGAGTTTATCCATGTCAAAGGGCGGGAAGAGAAAGTCATGGTCTGGTGCCTGGACATGGAATATTAAGTTGAAGGAATGTCAGTAAGACAAGAGGAAGGATGGGGCAACTTCAGGGACTGGGGCCTCTGTATTTCTTTGACTCAACCAAGTTTAGGATTGGCTCAGAGCTTTGGGAAGATGAACCAGAGGTGGGTGTCAGACCGTACTTTTCCTCCACAGTAAAAAACAATAGGTGTTTAGGCAAAGCCACTAAGAAGAAAGACATCAACTGGATCTCACTGAGCAGAGCCTACCTGCTGCTATGTTCAGATGTTTACCAAATAACGGTGTAAACTTTTATATGGACACTATATTTTAAAATTGACTGAGCATTTGAATCACCAGGAAGATCCATCCATTCCATGTGCTATACGAACAGATTAAAACATAGTTTGATGCTTTATTTTATAGGAAAAAGAACTACTGGGTGAAGCTGGGATCCTTGTATATCCATAAACATACTGAAAAATGGGCCACGGATTTCTTACGAGACATACACAGTTTAAACAGATGAGAATATCATGGAGAAGAATAGCATGTGAAGAGTTAAAGAGAAAGAATTTCTTAGAAATATATAGCATTGGTGCGGTGTGGTGGTTCATGTTTTTAATCTCAGCACTCAGGAGGCAAAGACAGGAGGATTTTGGTGAGTTTGAGACCAGTTTGGTCTAAAAAGTGAGTTTTCAGGGCAGCTAAGGCTAGAGAGTGAGCCTTTCAAAAAAGAAAGAAAAAAAAAGCGAGCAAGAAAATCACAGCATTGCAAAAATGTCAAGCAAGGAAAACTGAAAAGATATCAAAAGAAAATAAATCAAACTGAAAGAAGCAGGCAACCATCATGAGTACAACCTAAAATCAAATCCTTATATCTTATGATTTTAGTAAGAATGGAAAAGGCTGCAGGATGAGTATAACCAGCTTATCGTAATTTGTACTCTGAATATGTAAGGTTAATGTAAGCTATATTCTATTTAGTAGCTTTATCGTGCTTCATTTAATTGCTATGCGGTGTTGGACTTTGGAGTGTTTCCAATCACATCATTGCGATGACACTATGAGATTAGCATTCTGTGCACAGTTTGTTGTGTATAATGATTTCTTAGGAGATTTGCCCTAGGTAAAATTATACAATTGAATCATTGAAAAAAAAATTAGAATTCTTGGTTAATATTGCCAAAATGCTTTATAAAATGATTGTCCAATTCATAAGAGTATCAGTTTCCCTCTACCCTCACCAGAGGCCTTATTAAAATTTGCAGTGAATGTATAACTCGCATCAAATAAACTGAACATATTTTTAAGAGTTCAGTTTGGCATCGGATTGTCACATCCAGCTTCTGAGCTACCTCACCCAAGGAAGTTCCCCTGTGTCCCTTTAGCTTCCACTACCAGTGACTCGGATTATTCCTGGCCTTTAGATCCAAGGGAGTCAACAGAAATAATTCTTTTGTCTCGCTTTGGTTCTTCTCCAACCTAATGGTTTTGAGATCCGCTCACACTTTTATACAGAAGCGGTTTGTTTTTGCTCAGGGTGAGGTGTTTTCTATTGCAGGATCCGTCCAGCACGTTTTTCCGTGCTCCCAATAATGAACACTGGGTTGTTTCAAAGTTGGATTTATTAATGCGAGAAGCTGACGCAAGCATCCACGGACACTTAGAAAGGTATTCCAGTTTTGTAACATGCATTTTTATTGCTCTTGAATACCTGGGAGTGTAATTGCTGGGGCAAAGGGTAGGTAAATTAGTTTGATATAAATATCACTACAGTAGTTGTGTATTTTACATGGTAGGCAAAGCCATGCATTTTGGGCATTATCATGTCCTTGCTAAAGCTTGAAGTCGCCGTTTGGTTTTATTTTAGCCATCCTAGCAGGACTGAAACCCTGTACCACATCTATTTTTTTTATTTTTATTTTTTTATTTTTTTAAATTTATTTATTAAGGATTTCTGCCTCCTCCCCGCAACCGCTTCCCATTTTTCTCCCCCTCTCCCGATCAAGTCCCCCTCCCTCATCTGCTCGAAGAGCAATCAGGGTTCCCTGACCTGTGGGAAGCCCAAGGACCGCCCACCTCTATCCACATCTATTTTTCTAATGATCTACAATGTTGAACACCTTTTAATTTACTTTTTAGGCCCTATGTGTAGTTCATCTTTTCACCATGAAGTATATGTTTATGAAGTTCGGCTTATTATTAATTTACTGTAGCTTATTATAATCCATTTGCCAGGTACAAAGGGATTTCTTTCCCAGCCTGTGGCTTGTTTATTTTGTTAAAAGTATATCTTCATAAAGTTGGAATATTTTATTTTTACAATTGACTGATTTTTAAATCTCAAGAGCAGTCCTTGTTGTGTCCTAAGACATCTTGATTGTATTAAGTTCGTCGGGTAGTTTTCCTTGCTATTTCCGAATGGACTATGTGCCTAGCTTCTGCATTTCGATTTCTGACACCTCAGATTTATTTCTGTGGGGAGCAAGGCAGAGATGGGGGTTCCCTTTTCCTTCATGAAGATCCAGCAGTTTCAGCATGGCTTTTGATTTTTGATTATTTTTTCAAGACAGGGTTCTCTATGTAGCCCTGATTGTCCTCACTTTGTAGACCAGGCTGGCCTTGAACTCACAGAGATCCTCCCGCCTCTGCCTCCCAAGTGCTGGGATTAAAGGTGTGTGCATGATTTTTTTTAAAGGACAATTCTTTTCTCTTCAAATTGGTTTGGTGAATTGGTTGAGAACTAATCATATACTAGATCATATACATCTAGATCTAGTTTTTAAGGTTCTATTCTGTTCAGTTAACCTGCTTATTTTCCTTTATGTCAATACAGTGCTATTTGATTTAGCTTTAAAATAAATCTTGAAACAAGACAGGATGAGTCTCCCCAACTTGTTGCTTACTATTAATGGTGTTTGACCGTTTGGGGTCCTTCGTATATCCTTTTACATATTGGAAGGAGCTTTTTAATTTTGGCAAGAACCTTGCATCCCAAAGGTTTCCGTTATTGCTCAATTTAGTATTTTTGGTAAGATTGTGGTGAATACATAGGCCAGTTTTGGGAGAACGGCTACTTTAACAATATTGAGTTATTTCATCAATGAGCACGACTTACCCTTCTATTCAGTTAGATCTTTTAAAACACTTTATGGTTTCAGAGACAGGTGTAGACTACCTTTTTTAAATTTGGTATTATTAATGTTATTGATATATGATATTGATATAATTAATGTTATTAAATACTTAAATTCTGTTTTACAACTTGGAGAATATAGAGATAGAGGTGATTTTATTATTAATCTCGTATGCTTCAACCTTTATACTTTTACTATTTACTTCCTGTAATAATTTCACTGGTTTCTTCGCATTCATTATGTGCAAATTACGCAGCTTGGAATTAAAAACTGCCTGAACTTTCAGTTTTCCAGTGTCTTTTCCTCTTGCACTGAATAAGGTTTCAGTAATGTGCTTTATAGGCGTGACAGTGATCACAGTTTCCCCGACTCTGGCCTTATTTCGTCACCTTAGTTGTTATATTTACAATGGCTTTTTAATTTTTTTTAAAACAGAATGAAGATGTAGTTCCTGGCTTGAAAAAAAATCCTAGAATATTTAAAAAAAATGTATGCATGGATATTAAAGTGTCAGGTACAGCAACTGGAATCACGTGGCTTTTCTCTTTATTCATTAATTTAGCTAGTCACATTGGTTTCATGTCGAATGATGTAACCTTGTATTCTGGAAGCAGACCCCAATTGCTCATGGTGTATTTTTTAATACACTGATGGATTTGATTCACAGATTTTGTTAAAATTTTTGTGAGCCTGTTCACGAAAGCTATTGCTCTGGTTCTATGGTTGTTCTTTCGTAGTGTCGTTTTTAGGATGCAGGTTCAGGGCTCTCGCTTGATGACACACTATTTCTCCCTCCTCTCTGTTTTAAAGATCTTTTAAAAATCTCTTACTCTTGGACAGTTTTATACATGCACATAATGTACTTTGATCATTCCCCCTCTTTCCATTACCCTCTCTTATTTCACCTGACACTAAATCCTTTCTTCCCAATGTGTCCCTCCTATTATCATGTCTTTTTTTTTAGATGACTTTTTGATGAAATGTTTTTGTCATTTGTTCTTCTTTCAGCCTACTGTTTTTAATCACTGTTGCTTGTCTGAGCCTGGATGGGGCATTTACTTACTGACATGGAGAGCTTAAGCCTGGCTACACCATTGAAGAAAATGACTCCCCCCTTCCTGCAGCACTAACTGCCAACAGCTTCCCTGGGAGGGGAGGTGGCTCATGATCCTAAGTCGTGACTGCTTCTCCCAATGGTGATGGGATGTCAGCCAGTCCTCATCTATGTAGATCTTATACAAGTACCCACAGCGGCTATGAGTTCATAAGAACAGACTCTATGTCAGGCCTAGAAGACAGAATTAGATGCTGATCCTCTCCACCCTCCAGTTCTCATATTCTTCCCTCTCCCTCATCAGTAATGATCCCTGAGTGTTGGGACAGGGGGTGACAGAGATGCCCAGTTGAGGGCTGAGCACTCAATGGTCACTTATTCTCAGCACTTTGATCAACTACAAGTCTCGGCAATAATGGTTGTCCACTGCAAAGATCAAGGCTGAGAGCAACAACTACCTATGGTTATAAACACAAGCATCTAGAAGGCAGTTTGACAACATGGTCATATAGCAAAACCAAGCTAGTAGGCTCCCCTTTAGGGCCTATGAATTCCCCAGTTATGGGCTTCTGATCAGGTTTGCAATGTTACATACAAACAGTCTCTTGTGATGTAGGCTTCAAATTCAATCAAATAACTCTTGTTTAACCCCAGTAACCATCATGCCACTATTGGGCCTCCTGACTCACAGTTAGGCATCCCAACTTGACACTGGGAATTTTTTTTTTTACACCCTTCTAGCTATTTTTATTTTTTCACTTGATAACCTACGGTTACCATGAACAACATTATCCACTGTACTGGCTGGGTGTGTGTGTGTGTGAACTTGACACAATCTAGAATCATCTAAGAGAAGGAGCCTCAATTGAGGAAATGCTTCCATGGGGTCCATCTCTAAGACATTTTCTCAATTCGTGATCAATGGGGAGGCACTAGCCCATGGTTCTACAAGAAGCAGATCGAGCAAGCCATGTGAGGCAAGCCAGTAGGCTGTTATATTCCATGTCTCTACATCAGGTCCTGCCTCCAGGATCCTGCCCTGTTGGGGTTCCTGTCCTGACTTCCTTCAGTGATGAACGGTGCTGTAGAAGTGTAAGTCTAATAAACCTTTTTCTCCACAACTTGCTTTATGTTCATGGTGTTTCGTCACAGCAATAGACACTAAGACATCCATCCATGTGGGTTGCCCCAGTTCAAACTCTGCCTTTAAGCTGTATTTTCAACTGGTTTGTAAATGAGTAGGTTTCCACCAGACTTTTCCATACAGCCTCAGGTTAGGCTAACATTTCCCCTGACCTGTTTCTCTTCCTTATCCTCCCTTTGTCATCTGTTCCTAAACCTCTCAACCCTCCTCCGTTTCCAAGGGAAAGAGGTTTTGTGAGACCAGCGTTACTAGTATCTGCACGCTTGACCCAACTCACTGGTGATGCTACTTGAAAGTAACCTTTATTTGATGGATTTTTTTAAATTGCAAATTCAATTTTAAGTAGATTAAGGACTATATTGTTTAGATTTTCTATGTTGTATCAGTTTGGAAAATTTGTAGCGTTTAAGTAATTAGTTGATTTCACATTCATTTTGATATGTGTCGACTTTATGATGTCCTTATTTGTCCTTTATCATCCTTGTAACACAGATGCAATTGTAGTGATGCCATTTCTCTCATTCCATTTTCCCTTTTTTAGGCCTGGATCAGGTTTGCTACAACTTTGTTACTTATTAACTGTTCTCGGAGCCTTATCATGGCTGTTAGTTTTCTCAGCTCTTTCTTTGATATCTACTCTTCTTTTTATCATTTAATTTTTTCTTTCCATGAATTTATCTTTTTGTCTTTTATCAGTCTTCTTGGGGAAGCTTGGATAACTGGCTTTATATTTTTCTTTTTCTTTTTAAAGTATTTTTATTTGATGGGTATACAGGAGTGCCTGCAGG
Source organism: Microtus oregoni (assembly GCF_018167655.1). NCBI lineage: Eukaryota > Metazoa > Chordata > Mammalia > Rodentia > Cricetidae > Microtus > Microtus oregoni. The sequence continues at coordinate 27,405,163 of NW_024543085.1, forward strand.
TATGTCTGTGCACCCCGTGTGTACCTGGTTTGTCTGTGGAGTCTGGAAAAGGCATCAGATCCCCTGGAACTGGAGTAAAAGGTGGTTGTGAGCCACTATATGGGTGCTGGGAACTGAACTCGAGTCCTCTGTAAGAAAAGTCAATGCTCTTAACCTCGGAATCATCTCTCTAGGCCTCTTCTCTTCTTAGTATAAATATCAAAAGCTACAAATGTCCATCTAAAATAAATATTGTAACCATGCCACACGAAGCTTAATACCCTGTGTTTTCATTACTGTTCGGTCCATCATTTTCTGTTTTCCCTCACGAGTTCTCTTATCTGCTCATGTCTTTTAAATAAATATATTGTTTAAATTTTGAATGTTTAAAATCTCTTAATATGTCTTAGAATTTTGCTCTATCGGAAGACTCACAGTGAATTGGCTCAGTCTTCTGGACGCCGGGAAGTCCGGCATCACCATGTGTCTGCCATTTGGCAAAAAGGCTTTTCGTTGTGCTTCACATTGTGAAGAGAAGGCAAGAGAGGGCAGAACTCCTGGTACCAGTCCCACCCGTGGAGGTGAATCCCCCATGACCTCTAAGCTCTGATAGGTCCTGCCTCTTGGTATTTTTGCATTGACAATTAAATCTTATTATGAGTTACGGAACAGACAGACATGTACTCAAATCATAACATAGCATTATTTGATTTGAAACTCAATGTTGTGGGAATATGACATACTTAGTTTGATTTCAGTTGTTGGACAAATATTTATAGTTGTTTATGGACAATTTTAAGTGTATCTCATTGTGTTTAAGAGAAGCCTTACAAATGTTTGGGTACAGCGCTTTACAAATTTTCAGTAGTCTTTAAAATCTACTATGCCTTCCTCAGTTCATCTTATTCTTGCCCACAAATTACCAAGGGAGAATTCAAAAGGTAATCATGGCTCTAGGTTTTTCTATATCTGTTTTCTCATTTTTTGACCTTGTATACTTTCATGTTTCATTTTAAGGTGTATAGACATTTATGATTGCTATGTCATTTCTTGCATTTAACATTTTATTATTATGAAATGTGTCATTGTATATTCAGTATTGTTTATTTTGAAAGTCACTTTGCTGTCATTGATACCATTGTAGTGAGATTAGTATTTGCATGGATTATCATGATTGTTATGTATATACATATATGAATGGATTTATAAATGCAACCTGCTGAGTCCGTTCAGTGTTGCTCATGTGTGTATGTGTGTGTGTTTAGGGTTGACCACTTGGTATTCCAATTAGTTCTTTTATCTCTGGGAAGACTCTTCTCCCTCTCTCAGCTGTCATTAATGTTCTGTAATTCTTCACCTAAGGGTGGAGACTCCTGAAATTTCTTCCCTCCATGTTGGCATGTCAGCTGATGCTGTCCCTGACATATATAGATGACAAAATCTTGCAGCAACTGTCCTGGTCCTCTGGCTTTTACAGTCTTTGCCCTGCTGTTATGTTTTCTGAGTCTTACGTGTAGAGATGGTGTTGTGCGTCTTGTAAAATTTTACAGTCTGCATTTTTAGGTATAAAATGTCTTCCTTAGGATAGGCTATAGTTGGGTGTTAATTTTCTTCTACAATCTGATGATTTCTGCTTCCAAATTAGAGCAGCTAGCTCACATACATTCATGGCAATTAATGACATGGCTGTGTTTAGGTTTAGTACCTTGATGTCTGGTTTTTTTTTTCATCCACTCTGTGTTTACTCAGTTTCCCCTTTCTTGTATTTCTTTAGGTCAACTGAATGCTTCAATACATTGTTTTTTTATCGTCTCTATTGGCTTTTGAAGTTATAAAATATCTCTGTAAATTATCCTGTGAATCATTTGACTTATAAATACATACTTTCAAATAACCACTTTGCGAACAATGTTAAACTACAACTGCCTCGCTGCTGACTCATTTCTGTCCTGTGTTCATGTTGTCATGTTTTTCTATTCCATATGCTATGAACCCTGTAATTCATTGTAGTCATTTTGGTTTTATACAACTGTTGATCTTTTAAAGATTTAATAACATGCCCATTTGATTTTTATTATAGTTTTCATCTCTCCTCTAAAATTTCCTATTTTCCTTTAATTCTTTTTTGATTATTATTCCTTTTTGTCATCAAAATTATATCTACTTAAATTGTACAACATGCTGTTTTGAAATATGCACAGATTATGAGATGACTAACTATATCTAATTAGTATATGCGTTACCTCACAAAATGCTCTTTTTTTTTTTCCTGAGGAGCACACTTCAGACTTACTCTCTGCATTTTTGGACAATGAAAGCCCTTCTGACTTCTCTCAGTGATGAAGTGTCACCTGAGGAGCGTAAGGTGAAGCAAATCCTTTCCTTCTCTAGCTGCTTTTGAACATGGTGTTTTAGCACAGTAATAGAAACTCTTAACTAAGGCATCTCCCCAGTTTTTCCTTACTACACCCTCGCCCTGGGAAGCACTGTTTTGCTTTCTGCATCTGTGATTTAATAGGGGCCTTGTATACTTTCTTTGTCTTGCTCATTTTGACAATGGTTTGGGTCATATCAGGCTCGTATTTACTGTTTTTCTTCTTACTCCACATTCCCCTGCTCTCTGATGATGTGATTCTTTATTTATATTGGACATTGGGGTTAAAGAGTACTTACAGGTCATTATCCACAGACTAGAGGGTGTCTTCTGTTAGCCTGCAGTACGAGGAGCCAAGTCTGCAATTATCTCAAGCAGAGCCCAGGCTCTGCTGAAGCTTCTGCTGGCTTTAGCTGTCCCATGTGGCAACATGTCTCCACCTCAACAGGGCTGGCATCTCAGTGCTAGTAAAACCTGACATTGTCTATGTGTCTCAGCCCCGCTCCTGCTAGCAGGGTTAGAGATGAAGACCGCCCTCCTCCACCCTCCCCTGCTCCCGTTCTCAGGAGGGTCACTACACTGTGCTTGGTGCAGAACTTGTCCTTTCTGTTGTCCTGCCACTTGCCCAGGCTTCAGCAAACCACTGTCAAGTACATAGGAAGGTCCTGAAGTCACCCAGTGTCCTCTCTCGCATCAACCTTTCTCCCAGTTCTGTTTTCATTTGATAAAGAGCCCTGTGCAGGTGCCGTGTGGGTTCTGAGCACTGGCTGTGTGGCCAGAGCTTCGAGGGGACTCTAAACCATGACGTTAGTTCAGAGCCGGTAAAATGTTACCTGTAGTAGTTATTGCAAGACAGATAGCTGCTAAGAGTGCTGAGAATAAGCAACTATAAATGCTCAGCTGTGGCTGGGACACCCGTAGAGATGTTTCATTTTTATTTTAAGAAATAAAGCTTGGACCACCCACCTCCATCCAGGTCTAGTAAGGTGAGCATCCAAACTGCCTAGGCTCCCACAAAGCCAGTACATGCAGTAGGATCAAAAACCCATTGCCATTGTTCTTGAGTTCTCAGTAGTCCTCATTGTCCGCTATGTTCAGCGAGTCTGGTTTTATCCCAGGCTTTTTCAGACCCGGGCCAGCTGGCCTTGGTGAGTTCCCGATAGAACATCCCCATTGTCTCAGTGTGTGGGTGCACCCCTCGCGGTCCTGAGTTCCTTGCTTGTGCTCTCTCTCCTTCTGCTCCTGATTTGGACCTTGAGATTTCTGTCTGGTGCTCCAATGTGGGTCTCTATCTCTGTCTCCTTTCATCACCTGATAAAGGTTAATATTCAGGAGGATGCCTATATGTTTTTCTTTGGGTTCTCCTTCTTATATAGCTTCTCTAGGACCACAGGGCAGGGAACCCTGATTGCTCTTTGGGCTGACGAGGGAGGGGGACTTGATTGGGGGAGGGGGAGGGAAATGGGAGGCGATGGCGGGGAAGTGACAGAAATCTTTAATAAATAAATAAATTTAAAAAATCATTTACCTTGAAAAAAAAGAAAGAAATAAAGCTTGCCTGAAGTCAGAGAGTTACCGGCCAGGCAGTGGTGAGACACATCTTTAATCCCAGTAACCACACTAGTTTGCCATAGAAACTAGGCGCTAGTGTGCACGCCCTTAATCCCACCTCTAGAGAAGAATACAAAATGGGAGGAGACAGCTCTCAGTCAATCTCATTCTGAGGATTCCTGGAGGGAGGATCGCCATTTTAGGCTGAGGTAGAGGCGAGAAGCCAGTGTCTGGCTGTTTTGTTTTTCTGACCTTCAGGTTGAACCCCCAATATCTGTCTCTGGGTTTTTATTTTTTATACTACAGACACCTCTATCACTCTCCCGGAGCCAGGGATCAGGGAGCATTGTAAATGAGGGTGAAATAAAAGAAAAGAGCCAGAGGATGAGGAGAGGTATTGGGAAATGCTGGCCTCTAGACATGACACGGCTGTTCCATACATGACATGCTACATACTTCAGCAGCTGGGGTAACCTGCGTAAGACCTGTATAAGACCAAGCAGTGAAAAATTCTAGTAAGGAGGGGAGAGGGATAGTTGGTGGTTGCTTAGGGAAGAAGAGTCACCTTTCTTTGGGGTAATGGCCACTTTTAGGCTGCCTGTGGATGACCCCCACCCATCTGCATATAGGCAACACTAATGAGACTTGGTGGACTATAAAAAGAAAAAGATCATGAAGATCTGGAGGGAAGACCTGTTTGGAGTGTTGATGTGGGTGAGGGGGAATTGAAGGGGAGGAGTAGGGGCAAATATGACCAAGATAACTTACATGTATGATTGTATACATATATGCTGTCTCAGTTTGGATTTTATTGCTGTGAAGAGACACCATGACCACAGCAACTCTTAGAAATGAAAACATTTCCTTAGGGCTGCCTTACAGTTTTGGAGGTTTAGCCCATTAGCCTCATGATTTGAAGAATGGCACGTAGCAAGCAGACATGGTGCTGGAAGGGTAGCTGAGAGTTCTGTGTCTGGATTGGCAGGCAGCAGGAAAAGAAAGGGAGACAGTGTCTGGCTTGTGCATCTGAGACCTCAAAGCCCACTCCCAGCTACACAACAAAGCCATGCCTACTCCAAGGCCACACCTCCTAATAGTGCCACTTCCTGCCAGCCTATGGAAGCCATTTTCATTCAAACCACCATATATATGCTATCTCTTAAAGAATAATAATAAAGTATGTCTTTGAATTTGCATCAGCTTCTTCTTTCTGCTGCTTCTTCACAGACAGGAGTAGGTATGGACCTCATCTATCCTGAGAAGAGCATGTCCCTATATGCATTGTAGGACATTTAGGCTTCATTGTAGTCTCTGGGCTTTTAAGCCAAGATGTCATGGCTTAGGTAACTAGCTCTGTTTCTAGGGAAGCTTCAAAAGTCACTCGGGCTTCCCATGTCTTACATAGAAACACAGCCCCACAGGTATTATTTTAGAACATATGCCAATTTAGCAGTGAAAGTAGTCTACAGTACCTTCATGATTAAATTACATTTTGTTGTTGTTGTTTGTTTTGTTTTGTTTTTATTCTCTAGAGACCAACATCATAAATCTTTATCCACTAATTGCATTGTACTTTTAGTCAGCTTATTTGACTCTCCTATATTTTAGAATCTTATTTCTGATCAATGTTTAAGGGCTTAAACATTAAATTTACCAGCCTTCATTACATTTGTGGCAATATTTCTGTTTGTTGATTGCTTCTGTGCCTTACACTTTTAAGGCAACTTCATAATAAAGATTTTATTTATTTATTTATTTATTTATTTATTTAATTTCCAGTATTACTTCGAGGCCTATACTATTCTGTCTCCTCTAGAGATTTGGAAAGTGTTGGATTCGAAGTCATTCGGAGCTCTCTAAGGTTTGAAAAGAAAACATTTAACTCCCCCGCCCACCTGGACTTTATCTCAATGCATAGCGGAAAGTGAGATTCTAAAATTACTGTTTCCCTCAATTGCCAGTTAATTGTCCCAGGACCAGCCGCTGGGTAGCGCTTTCCTCCCCTCATTGAGCGGTAATGAATCTTACATCTTCGTACATAATCAGGTCCATTCTGGTGCCATCTGTTCTGTGGCAGCCATCACTCCTTCTCATCCCCGGCAAATACAGATGCCTTTTTGATACTGCTGAATGAAGAGCTGACTGCGGACTTGATGCAGCCTCTCCAGGGTCCCAGATTCCATTCCTGTATGAAAGTACCCAAGGGTAGCGCTTTCCTTTCATTTGACAGTTTGTGGGTTCTAAAATTCCCAGCACTGAAGTTTTTTGAAGGCCATGACTGTCTTCAGAATTCTACCTGGGCCTTGTGGCTTCTGCAAGCAATCACTCTTCCTGCTGTAACCTGGACCGGATTCCTAGGTGACCACCTCCAACCAACCTGAGAAGAAACCCAGTCCTTACCACCTCACCTGCACATAGGTCAACCCCAAAGAAAATCCCTCAATAATCGTCAGGTCACCTCGCATCTCTATACTCTGTTCCTATCTGTTCTCCGTAAAAGTCAATCCCACTTCTCCCTGATCATTGGGGTGCTTACAAGTCTGAAGGTCAGACTGCTCCCCACGAGGGACCCTCACTGAAATGCAGTCACAATGCAATAGTACTGAAGAGGGGCATGGTATCAAAGGTGTTAGTTCATTGAGAAGGATGCATGCAGTTCTCACGAGCCTAGATTACTTTCTCCAGAGGGGCTTACTTGCAGTAAAAGAAGGCTGCCCCTTTTTTACTTTATCTCTCTTGAGCATGCACCAACTTTCTGTTCTCTCTGTCATGATTCCAAATAGCATGAAGTTTTTAGTGTGCACTTGGACTTCCAACCTATAGACCTACAAGCCAAAATAAACCCATGGTCTACTATAAATGTTCCAACAGTATTATAAATTCTGTTCTAACAATAAAAACGGCACTAAGATAACCTCGATCGGTCTATGGCAGTGAAATAGACCTTACCTTCGATGCTATTTGTGGTGGTTTGAAAGAAAATGGCCCCCAAAGGGAGTGACACTGTTTGGAGGTGTGACCTTGTCGGAGGAAGTGTGTCATTGTGGGGGTGGGCCTTGAGGTCTCTTTCTCACAAGCTTTTCTCAGTGTGACAGTCAGTCTACTTCCTGTTGCCTGTAAGATGTAGGACTCTAAGCTCCAGCACTACTACCATGCTCCCCTTCATGGTCATAGTGGACGGGACCTCTGAAACTGTAAGGGAGTCCCCCCAATTAAATGTTTCCTTTGTAAGAGTTGCCATGGTCATGGAGTGTTTTCACAGCGAAAGTAAACTCTGACTAAGACACTATTTCTTATTGCTTGAGAAAAGATCATGTTTTCCTGGGTACCACTGCATCCCTAGTAGTTAAACAATTGCTCCAACAGAGAGTGGCTCAAGCTAGTTTCATTTCTAAGATAAATATGTAATGATAGAAGAAGAAAATGAATAGTTCAGAATAATATGAAATAAAATGTAAATCCTGCTTCTCTAATGTATTCGGAAGTTCCAATGTTTGTATTTTTCCATACCCTTTGAGACATTTCCTGCAGCTCTGTGAGAAGATCTGTGTATACATGTGCATATCATATGTGTTACTCTTTTTTAAAACAACACAATTTTTTTTTATTGATTCCCAAATTCTTTGGGAATTTCACATCATGCACTCCAATCCCACTCATTTCCCTGCCCTTCCATATCTGCCCTTCACCCTTTCAGCATTCCCCACAAAGGAAAGCTTAAAAAGAAATAATGAAAAATAAAATAAAAATACAAATAAGAATATTAAAACTAAACCAAAAAGCCCCACTTCTCTGCTCCATCCTTCCATTGCCCCTTGGTTCCTCTTAGCATGGGGAGCTGCCGTGCATCATGCGGTTTGCTCTTTTGCCCAAACAGCTTTACTTGCAGATGTTCATTGTGTAGTGTGTTGTCAGGTTCAAGGCCTCTGGCTTCTGGTACAGCACCAATGCTGGACCCTCACCAAATCTCTCCTTGGATATTCTGCTGTTGCCCGGAGTGTTTAGTTCCACAGGGCCAGTCTCTTCACGCGCTCCTACAGGTCACAGATGGGCTAGATGTTGGGGAGAACCCACTCAAAGTCCTGAATGAGTGCCTCGGTGGTAGCTGAGTTGGTGAGGGGCAGAGCCAGCCCTTCCATGTCCATGGTGAGGGGGGTCATCAGCTTTCCCAAGGCTGGGGCAGCTCTCCTAGGAAGGGCAGGAGAAGCAAGTGGAAGAGTCCGTTCTCCAGTGAGAGGAGCTGGCTCTCCCTGGGTTCGTGATAGGCGGGATCAGCTCAGCCCCCTATTTTAACACATGGTTCAACAAATGGTTGCCTGTGATAACACTGACAAGAGATGTAAACACAGACCCCAGCTGCAACAGACTCAGACATGGCCAACAGCAGCAGCTGGGTTCAGTTTTCACCATGGACCCAAGTGGCAGTACAGGCCTTTCAGATCAGAAAGGGCCCAGCAAGAGTGTGGTCCCTGAACTCCAACATGGCACTAGGTGGTAGCCCAGATCCTGGATAGCCACATGGCCTTAGAAGTAACAGGAACCTAAGATACCAACACAGACCCTTGCTGCAGTAGGGTGAGGGACCCAGACATGGCCCTTAGCCATAGCTTGGGCCAGACCTCGCTATGGCCCCACGTGATAGTACAGGCATCCTCAATCTGTAAGGCCCTGGTAGCAGCCTGACCCTCAGGCACCAACATGGCCCCAGGAGGTGGCTCAGACCCTGGGCGTCTGCACAGCCTTCAGTGGTAACAAGAGCCGGGCACATCATTGCAGACCCTGGCTGTGGTAGGGTCAGGGACCTGGACATGGCTCTTGGCAGCAGCTTGGGCTGGATGAAATCCTGGCACCCAGTGGAGGCTACCCAAGATTAGCATCCCAGCAGTGGCAAGGTCCCTCTGACCTCAACATGGCCACTGGTGACAGTCCAAAACCCAGGCCTCACTTATGTTACTATTTATGCCTTCCTCGTCTTCACCATTGGTGTTTTGTTTATCAATGACACATCATGGTTCTTGGACATTGCTTTCCACATCCACCCATATCACACTGTATCACTTTTTCTAACACTAGCATTGTGTTCTACCATGACTTCAGTTTAACGTAATATGCTATAGGTTTTGATAGTATAAATGGCAGTATTATACGTACCCCTATCTATATATTTATGTGTATGGTGTAGGTGTAAGGCTAAACCTCTGTAATGTAAATGTTGAAGGCTTTAAAAATTAGTAGAATATAACATTGTCCATCAAAAAGATGTACTGATTTATACTTTCAGCCAAAATGAGTGAGAGGAAACCCTTCTCTAAGCCTTGGTCTTCCCTGGGTGCTACTTTGTCTATATGTAAGAAGCTGAATGTAGTTGTAATGTGGTTTACACTTCTTTGTGTATCTGTGGCCTTTTCTCATGGCCTTTGGCCATGTTTCATTGGATACTTCTTGTCTTGCTGATTTAAAGAGCCTCTTTGCATCAAATAAATTAGCTCAATTGTCACATTTGTTACCTTAATACACCCATTTGTCTTTTGATGTTGTAAATCTTATAACTTTTTGCCATGCAGACTGTTGTGTAGCCAAACTTATTAACTTTGCTTGCTTAGCTTCTATATCACTTTTAGTTCAACGTATTGGCATGCCATACTTTGCAGGAAGCCAAATTTTGTGAATATTTAAGTGGCGTTCAGTTTTTAAATGATCTCAAACAGCACTTATAGCTACGCATTCAAACTCATTGTTGACTGCTTTCCATGAGTCAGGTCTGGACAACAGTATTTAGAGATCAAAAGGCGTGGACATCCACAGGGGTGGAGAGGATGCTCAGTGGTTAACAGTGCGCTTCACTTCTGCAGAGGTCCCATGCTCGTGTCCAGGCACCCACATTGGATGGCTTACAACCACCTGTCACTCCAGCTTCAAGGGATCTGACTCCCTCTTCTGGACTCCGCAGACACCTGTAATCGTGTGCACATACTCCCTCACCCCCCACCTATACACATAACCAAAAGATAATGAAGTAACCTTGGAAGCATGTGGTGGGCAGTGCCCAGTCTAGGCCAGCAGTGTTCCCCTTGCTTTCTGTCCACCAATCCACTGTTTAAGCAGAAGTGTCTCTCTTCTCCAAGGACAATGGGATGCTAGAGATGAAGAAGTGGTAGCGTGGCAGTGACAGGGATGTGGGGACCACTCATCAAAGGGATGCATTTTAGAGGGTCTCGTAAAGGACTAATTTTAGGAGTAAGTTCAAATTGGGCTTCTGATCATTTTAGCTTTCATTCCTCCTGGCTTCATTTGCTGGAGGTGTCTAGTAGCTATTCCTGCAAATGTTGGGTGGAGATTAATTAGAATCTTGCCTTATGGCTGTGTTTGTGCAGTGATGGTCAGTTTTGTACCAGCAATCAAGGAAGGGTCCTTTCCTTTCCGTTGCCTCCAACCTTGGAGCATATGGTCAGTATATTTTAAGCATCCCTTCCGTAATTTGCTTTAATCTTTTCAGACCGGATTAGATTGAGGGACAAAGTCCATCTCCTTGGGGATAATGAATTTGAAATAAGTTGGATTTCTCTCTTGTTAGGCGGAAATGAAAGGAGAACTTGCAAATCCTGACTGTGTCTGCTTAATTCCTCCCAAGGTAAATTGCTTCCTGCCTTGAATGCATTCAGGTGAACTAGACACTAGAATCTCCATATTTTCAGAACTGATATTAGACTTTGTTAAAATGATGGGGTAGCTGATTTTTTCTCATGAGTCCCTTTTATAAACTTCAAAGCTTATGTAATCTTACACTCAGAAACTTATTTTAACAGATCGATCTTTTATGTTCACGCCCAAGTCAGATTCCCAACAAGACTGAATTTCTGGAGAGGAGGCCTGCGTGGGATGGGTCATGGCAGGGTCCCGTTGCTGAATATGTGCACTGCTCAAATGGGTGCTAAGGAAGCATTTGTCAGATCACCAAGAGTAGCCACACGCTGTTGATTCCCGTGTTAGCATTGCTGTGTTTTCAGAGGCAGCAGCTTGGCTGCATCTGACACTGCAGATCCTAATGCACCAAATACAAACATTGATTTCACAGGGATTAATTTCAGGGTTGCTTCTCAGAGGCCATGGAATTGTGTATGAAATGATTTGATATTAGTATAGAGAGGGTAACATCCTCTCTCCTTAGTTCTTATGTGCTTTATGTGAAATTCTTTAATCTTGCTAGTCCTCATCTACAAAATCTCATCAAACTACTTCTCTCATTATGAGAAAGTACTTGAAGAATTATTAAAAACACTATATATGCATGCATGCTTGTGTGTGTGTGTGTTTATGAGCACACATACATGTGTTTTAACTCAGAAGATTATTTACTTGAAATCTTCGTCTGGTTCCCAAACTAATGCTTGTGTTATCTGGGATACCATGTTAGTGGATTGAAAGATAATGAAGTCAATACAGTGGCTGTCGTCCTCAACTCATCATTGCAAAGGAATAATTCCTGCTTTGCAGTCTGGTCCAGGTCCCTTTAAGATCATGTTCAAAGGACACATCCACGAAGGACTTACTCCCAAGAACCCTCAGAGTTGTTCCTCAGACCTGTCAGAGCGAGCAGCATGCATCAGTTTCAGAGCTAAGTGGAAGAGAGGCAGAATAGCTGGGTCTTTGCAGCATTTAGTCCATGTGTGCATGGTCAGGTGTATTTGTTCCTTTTATCCCCATAGTAACCAAATACCTAAGAGGAAGCAACTTAAAGGAAGAGAGGGTTATTTCGTCTCACAGTCTGAGGGGGTACAGTTCACCATGGTGGGAAAGGCATAGTGTCAGGAGGCTCCGTGGAGGAGGGAGCGTGACAGCTGCTTCCTACATGGCCCAGACATGGAAGCACTGAATCTGATGGAAGCAGAGCTCAAGTATAACCTTCAAGGCCTGTCCACAGCACTCAACTTCAACCGGCTTCAACCTGTTTCCTGAAGGTTTCACAGTCTCCCAAAGCAGAGCCAGCATCCAGACACCAAGTTTTCAAACATGTGTGCCGGTGAGGAACATTTCACAATCAAACCAAAGCAACAGGTAGAAGAAATAGTCTATGTCATGAGTAGCTTTAGGTTGACAAATTGGGTGAGACAGCATCTTTCTGGATGCATGCAATAGTGGGGGCCCTGTGTGTTCGAGGTACTGGGGCGGGAGCAGATGAGAAAGATGCACCCTCCAGTGGAGGTGGGTTAGTCCTAGGACATCCTCTTCTCTCCACTGTGTAAATGCTCAACAAGTGTTCGTTTGCTTCAGACTCTGGAGCTGCAACTAAGAAAGATGGGGAGATCTGTCCACTTCATTGTGACCTTTTACTGTGGGAAGACGGGAGATACTGGGAGACTATTGGAATAGCTAGTTAAGGAGCCCCCTCCCCTCCTTGCTCAGCTCATCTTAGGAGAAGCTCTGAAGGAGGGCGTGATGCCAGTCAGGAAGCAAGGTAATAGAAAAAGAAACCTCCAAGAGGGGCCTGCAAGATGGCTCAGTAGGAAAAAGGGCTTGCTGCCAAGGCTGATGACCTGAGTTTGATCCCTGGGACTTTGGGTTGTCCTCTGACATCCACTAATGTGTTGTTGACACAGGCATGTGTGTGCACATGCACGCACATGCAATGCAATAAAAATATTTTAATATAAACTACAGGGGAAGGCACAGGATTATCTAGCTGTATCCTATAAGTTCTGTTTGAAAACAGAGTAACAGCCAGGAAACCTAAACAACATATCGCAGACTAGAGGATAAGGAATTAATGTGATGAATATGTAGAGAACTCACAAATCGACAAAGAAAAGGAACCCTCTGTGCAAAACCACGCAAATAACAGACAACTCACGAAAGAAGAACTAAGATGGGAGGAAAGCTGCATTTAATGTATACTTTCCACCCGACGACCGTCAGTCAAAGAAATCCCAGAAAAGAAACTTTAAATGAAATCATATTTTCCCCTGTCAAGTGTTTTGGAATTATTTCCAATTCTTTTTTTTTTTTTTTTGCAGCTGAATTTTGTATTGAATAGGGGTTCTATGTCATTCCAAATCCTCTGCCCGGCTTGTTTGGAACCTGTCTTTCACTTTTTGGCATGGGCTGCGCAGCTACTCAATTGAAGGACTGATGCAGCGTTCAGCACACTATTCATAGCTCAGATGGGTCTTGGTTTGAGATTACCCCCTCCACCCAGCTGACCCTCGGTTGGAGACTTTCTCTCACCACTGTTTCTGGTTATAGCCCATATGGACAGATCCAACCGATCAACAGATCAACGTCGAGAACTGAGAAGTTACCAAATGCAACAATAAGGGCTTTGATAAAATAACCGATGTGTTGTAATGAAATCTTAAAGAAATAGAAGACAGACAAGTCACTTAAGAAGATAATTTTGATGTAAATTAAGAGGATAAAGTAAGGAACTGAAATTCTATACGCTGGAGATGACAAGCTGTTAGAGAAATGATCCACCCATTGATCCATCCACCATCTGTCCATTCGCTCGTACACACAACCAGCCTTCCACCCATTCACACACCCATGCTTGCATCCGTCCTTCTAGCTACCCTTCCATCCCTCTAAAATGCATAAAGACTGGACAAGGAACTGAATGGGTCTATGTTAATGTATATAGTATATTTGAATAATAGTGTCTTTTTTTTACATTATCTACTCATTCTATGAGGGTATATGTATGTGCACATGTGGACACACAAACATACACACCTAAATGGAGGGCACCAGATCCCCTGGAGCTTGGGTAGCAGGTGATTGTGAGCCTCCTACCATGGGTGCTGGGAACCCAACTCAGGTTCTCTACAAGAGTAGTGTGCCCTCTTAACCACTCAGTTATCTCTCTGCTTCTCTTTCTTAATTTTTTATAGTAACCACATGTTACTTTCATTATAAAAGAAAGAAAAGATTTCTTAAAAAAATTTTTTTTTTGCAAAAGTTTAGAGCCAAGGGTCATTACACCACAGAGAGAATCCACAGTTGCCATCCAGTTACTAAGAAGAGCTGGTGTGGCTTCTCGGAAGTTTTAGTACGAATCAACGGTGTGAAGCAAATGGTTTGAAAACACATTGTTCTATGTACTCCTGGATTAGAGTGTCCAAATCAAAGTGGACTAAAAGTCTACTAAATTAGAGCCACTGAGTAGACATATCTGGCACAGTAGATACCGGGTCATGATGTTAATAAAACTGTCGATATTCAAGACACTCTTTAAAAAAGCAGCGTGTTCCTCAGAAAACTCTGAGCTTTCCACTTACCATTCCTAGCATCCTGACAGCTTGCCTTTGGCTTCTAGAAATTTCCTAGTTGGCACTAAATCTCATACAGGACCAAGGGTACCCCTATCTCCCTTTCTTTTAGGCCTTGGTAGGATTTCTTGATGGGAATACAGCAATGTAGTTATAGAGCCTAGATACAGTGTGGTCAGACTTTGGTTGAACGCTCAGGGCAGGGCCAGTGAGATGCTTCACTGGGTAAAACGCTTGCCATGCAAGCCTGATCATCTGAGTTCAATTCCAAGAACCCATGTGTAGGTCGAAGGAGAGAACCAGCCCCACAAAGCTTTCCTCTGACCTTCATAATCATGTTGCAGCAAGCACACACCCATATACACAAAATAACAATAAATAAAAAATTAAAAATGAAAGCTCAGGGCAGGTGACTGACAGGGCTGGACATTGGTCGTCAGATGGATTCGGCTTTGCTCTCCCAGTCTGGCTTGAAGTATATATATTTGAATATATATTCAAAAAGACAATGAGATCCTAGTTGTTTGTGATGCTGAGGATTATGTGGGCTGCAGAGTGAGTTCAAGGCCAACCTGAAACACTTAGTGTGGTCTTTTCCAAACAGCAATAGCTTCAGCAGCAGCAAAAGGGACTGGGGATGAAGCAGAGTGGAAGAAAGCTTGCTTCGTATGCTTGAGGTCCTGGGTTCAGTCCTCAGCGGCCCTAGGCTCCTGTTCTCCTCTTTGCCAGGCTCTGAGTCTCCACTGCTAAAATCAGAACACTTGGCTGAACTTGGCCTTTGAAACTCTTGACCTCCCTGAAGGCATGGGCTGGGAGGGCAGCAGGCTGGAACTCGGGATTTTGGATTTCCATTGTTGGAGCTGTCTTGGACTTCCCAAGCAACGTGAGCTGAGTTCTGCCACGAGACTGACCTTAGTGTCCCCAAAATGAATGTATAAGTTGAAAGATGAAGATCTACAGTGAGCCAGCATCATCTGGGGGAGAATCAGATGTGGCCGATTAAAGAGGGGCACCGAGGGGGCAGGAAGCCAGAAAGCACAAAATTAGAGTTGGCACATGAGAGAAAGAGATTAAATAGAGAAAGAAAAATCGCCAGCGGCTTTGGATTTACCCAGCCAGAGTTTTTCTCCGCTGGGCAAGGAAAGCTTAAGTAATCCAAATTAATTTCTAGTTAAAGGCAGAGCTCAGAGAGCAATCAAACAGGTGACCACAGCTGGCACCAAATTTCACTGGGAAATAAAACACTAATGCTAAAAATAAGCCACGTGCGCTGAAGACGGGACTGCTTGAACTCGTTAGTCAGCTGCAGGTGCAGAGTACCGCTTAGACATTTCAATCACCCATGTAACACACCCGCAGCACACACCTGCTCCGTGCTAGCCGCTGGGTTTCTACAAGCGGGATACAAACTCCCTGCCATAGCGGGAGACGCTCAAAAGAAGAGATCCGGTCAGTCTCATCAGGCTTGAATTTGGGGATGATTGCTCAGAGAGCCTTGTGGGAAATGAGTTAGGGACCAGGCTAGCGGAAGTAAGATCAACTGTAAGATGCTCGGATCGTAACTTGGACTGAGATCCTGTTAGGCTGGAGAAGTAAAGATAGACTTGGGGAGGTCAAAGGATGAACTTGGTGGTGAAGGGCTATTTTAATGTGATTTATCAAACACAGAAGCAAAAGGTAGACATGGCAACTCATTGATGCTCTCCTGGGAGGAAGGTGGTGAAGGAAGAAGAGGATTATTAGGATGCATAGAAAGAACCAAAGGAGATCTATGGGGTCAAGGTGGTTTTAGGGCTCTGTTTCTCATTTGTGATTGTTTGAGAATTGTGCCCCATAGTCTCGGGAATTTGAATGTTTGGCCCTCAGTTGGTTGTGCCCTTTGGGGAGGCTAAGGTGTGGCTCTGGGGGAGGAAGTGTATCACCAGGGAAAGGCTTTGAGGGTTCAAAGACTCAAGTCACTCCTAGTTCTCTTTCTCTGCTTCATTCATGTGGTTCAAGATGTGAGTGTGTTCTAGACCCCATGTCTGCTGACTTCTGCTTCCTCCCTGCCATCATGGACTCTAGCCTTTTGGAATCATTAGCCCCAATAAACTCTTCTATACATTGTCTTGGTCATGGTGTATTTTCACAGCATCAGAAAAGCAACTAATACATCACTGTTCCCACTCCGTGAGATGATGCTCCTGCTTCTAGAGCCACATTGGCCTTGAGATCTATTGCTTCAACCGCAAGCATAGGGACTCCCCAGCCTTTGACATCACCTAGGGATGGAGACCCAACACCCCCTGAAACATATTGATATTGTTTTCTAGACAGAGGACTCTAAGATTGCAACTCTAAGCCTGCCATAAAGGGGCACAGGGAAGACAGGTTAGCTCTAGTCAGGAAGGAGAGGGGCTGGGCTGCTGCAACCTGGTGGCGAAGAAAGTGTTAGCATATGGGTAGAGGAAGGAGTGTTGCAGGTGCTGGGAAAAGAGGGATGGAGAGATGTAGACAGACTGGCTGGTAGAATATGGTAATGGTGGAAGAGAGGGTTTTTTTTTTTTTTACATAAATGGCATTGATGGGTAGATGGGTGCTTAGGAGTGAAAAGAGAAGTAGTTAGGTGTCCCTAGGGATTGGACTGAGTGGTGACATTTACTGAAGTGTGAAGTCCTAGGGAAGCACATGCAAGCACAGACCACATTTTATAGGTCAAAGTAGCTCCCAGGAGTCAAGCAGATGGGGACCAGGGGTTATGCTATGGTTTGAATCTGAAATGTCCCCCCACAGGCTTGTGTTAGGAATGTTTGGTACCAAGCTTGTGATGATATTATGAAGGCTGGTGGAACTTTTAGGAGTTAGTGCATCAGGAGGGCTGGCCCCTTGAAAGTGTATTCCCTTTGCCCCAGGCACAGCCTCTCCTGCTACTGTCACCACAGGAGAGCCCCTTAAACCTTCCCTGCCTTACATTGCTTCTTCCAGGCCCTGTCCCAGCCATGAGAAAGAATAGCGACTCCAGGCTCACTCATTTCTCAGCCCTTAATAGTTTTGCTCCCATTTTCTTTGCGTTCAAGGTGACTGCAAGACATCTAGGGAAAATTGATGAACAGACAGTTGGATCCATGTCCACAGCTCAGAGCAGTTTTAGGCTCCCTACAAAGCTATCACCGCCAACTCACTGGTCCGTGCCTGGCTGCATAATGGGCACAAGGCCTCCTCACATCTAAACAATTGTGTTGTCACTGACTCATTAGTTCAATGAATATTTATTAGACACCAAGTGGCTGTGTGGGCACTCTGCTGGGTGCTGCCGACAGAGCGGGGAACAAGCAGATGTAATTCTTCCCTGTGAGGCGCCCAGTCAATGAGTTCACAGCAAATGCGAGGCTGATTTCATTGTCTCTGCCTTCTCTGATGTGCCGGGCTAGTAAACATGGCCGGCACTCTGTCTGCTTTCCCCCCTCTCTGGGACTGAAGCTAACCATTCAGAACCCATTTGTCTGTCCTTTTGGATGTCACAACCACTTTTCGATGAGGATTTCAGACCTGCCTTCTGTTACCGCTTCGAGAAGTTTCAATGAAGGATAGTTAATTCTACCCTTGGAATCTGAAGCTCTGAGTTAACGGAGACCAGGACCCAGATTTTGAACATCTTCCTGATTAAAGCTTTGCAGATGACTTCTTGGTCCCTGAAGAAAGGATTTCCAATAGCACAGGCTTATCCTCTTTCAGTAGTCATAGTCAGAAGAGAGTAAATTAATTATGAACATTGATTGATTTGTTCATCTATCTACTTCTCTACATTTTAAATAGCTTGAGGGAGGGGCTATTCTGTCAGCATTGTTTCCAGTACAGTCCACCGTGCACAATAGGCTGTTACAATTAATGTGTGCACAAGTGTGTGTGTATGTGTGTGTGTATGTGTGTGTGTGTGTGTGTGTGTGTGTGTGTGTATGTGTATTGAAAGAATAAATGAGCAAGAAGCCTCTTTTGGTAAGTAGTATATTTTTCAATTAATCTTCACCTTTCTTAAGCTTGTTTCCACCATCTCCTCTATTGTAAATAAAGTTTCTATTGGACAACATTTTGGTTGCCGGGTGATGAAGGGCCTACCACTACCATGGGTGCTCAGTGCATATGTTAACGGATGGCATAGAACTCAACCCTGTAACTGCCCTCTTTCACATGTGATTTCACTGTTTCCTGCGTGTTCTGAGGTTTACAGGGGCAAACCCCATTTTTTTCTTGACTCTTTACCAAGCCTGGGCGATACATTCAGATGCTGGCTAGAGAAGGACCCCAGAGTCGGGATGTTTAGAAAAGCTCTTTCGATGCCCCTCCTAACCGCTTTCCCTCTCTTGGCAGGTCCCAGGAAGCAGGTTAAGATTTTCATTCTTATTGTATGTTGAAAGAGAACTAAAGCATTTTTTGGAGCAGTGAACCCCCAAATCCTGAAACAACTTGTTTTCCCCTGATCTGAGTGCCTACAGCTGCCCTGAGCACAAGACTCCCAGGAGTTCCTGATAGCAAGAGAGTGGCTTCTGGTGTGTTTGGCTGGGGCATGGCTATCTCTATATAAGCTGCCCCTAAACACAATAAAGGGGCAATTTTGGGGCATTCTGACATCAAGGATGACCTGTGTCTCTGTCTGCCTGTCTGTCTTCCTGTCTGTGTGTTTGTGTGTTTCAATCTCCAGCCCCTTGACCAGTTCACGAACGGTATGGTGGCACATAGAACACAGAAGGACATCGTGTCCTGCAAAGCATAAGGTGTGATAGCAACTTATCCACAATTGTAATTTGAATCCAGTTGGTTCTGGCTCTTAAACTCATGTTCAGAGGCAGAGACTCTGCAATGTCAGTGACAGTTGAGCCGTCCAGGTTCCTGGGAATATCCCTGGTCTCCACTGCAAATGGGACTAGGGTTTGCACCATGATGTGGGGATGCTGCGGGTATGCATGTCAACAATCCCCAGGGGAATCTGTGCTGGTTGATACTGTTGGATTCTGTGAAGCTCTCTGCCTAGACTTAGATAAGTTGTGTCTCAAAGTCATATACTGTCCAGCGACCTCGAAGGGGGCAGAAAATATGACTGTTCCCTACTATGTGTCTCTAAAAAGTGATAAAGCTGGAAGGAGGCCATGTTGAGGGCATCCCTGTCCCTCACATAAAATAGAGAAACTGTTTAATACCTGATAAGCAAAGGCCCCCATTACCCTACATCAGCCCAGTTCACAAGGTTGCCTTTTCTACCCGCTTCACTGCTAGGGATATGAAGCTAGTGAGATTGGAAGACAGACAGGTAAAGGAGGCCTTGTCAGGGTAGCGTGAGGAGGCGAGGACTCACACAAGGCTGTTCAGGATATTGGCAGAAGAATGAAGCCCCTCCTGAGGACCGGGAGAGGGATGGAAAAAGAGGAACTAAGTCTTGGAAGAGGTTTATGGTCTGCACCAAAGGGAGAAGACACGGCATTTGGAGGGAAAGAGCGTGGGCTTTACTGCCAAGCACATTTGAATCAAACCCTGGCTCCTCCAGCAATTGACTGCATGGTCCTCTCTCCTTTTCCTTCAGTTTTCTTCTGGAAAAGACAACAATCATGCTCCCCTCCCCCCTGAGGCTGATTATACACAACAGAGACAACAAGACTTGACCAAACACAATTCACCCAGAACACAAGGCACTGCTAGCATCTTCCGAGGCTTTCAAGGGTATGCTGGGGAAAGATCTGCATCCAGCTTTCCTCTCGTGTAGCATAGAAAATTCTCCCTGCGAAGCCCAGGGGGAGCTCTGGTCCTACCCCGGCTCCCCAAGTGGGAATAAATATTTATTGAGAGTCAGGCAACCTTACCAAATTTCTTCCCAACCCTTTGGCCATGTTCCCTCTCTTCACCGTTGGTTGCTGCAGCATTCAGTGGAGAGGGCCTCAGCATCTCCAAAGATTAGATGGAGAGAGCCAGCAAACCTGGGGGAACTTGAGCTGATGTGAAAGGCTGGGCCGAGAATGCTTCAGACCCTGAAATTGAGTCACTGTTGGGATTTGCTTTTGAGCTTCTGATTTGCAGTTGGCATATTTATAGGAGACCCTGAACTATTAAAGGATGTGCTCCCGGGCCTCTTGCCAAAGCATCCCTGGCTCTGTTCCTTCCACAGCTTGCCAAGCTTTGACTGCCCTGGGTTGCAGCCTTGCAGCCAAGGGACACTTGGAGGCCCCAAGATAGCCCTGGGAAAACGGTGTCAAAAGCAATAGCCCCAATGTTTAGAAAGGCACCACGCTAAGGGTGTCATCAGATCTCAGCCACCCGGGGTGAGGAGTGCCAGACCCCTGGGGCCTCGTAATGATTCCATTCTCTGTAGTGAGTTCAGAAAGTCTGAGTCCTGACTTAAGTCCTTTGTGTGTAGACTCTCCAAACCTGCTTCCAGCCACAGAAAATAGGAATGAGTATGCCTAGCTCTTATTTTCTTGAGTGTCCTCAGATCAACCCTATGGCCACTGCTTGGTGCACAGTATGACACTCAGTGAACAAATTCCGGGTATTGCTTGTCTGTTTTGAGATGAAATGAGGTCTCAGTATAGCTGCCAGCATGGGACAGATGGGGAGAGCTGGGGGCAGACCTAAGCTCAGCAGGTGTGTTCTGCTATGATGCCCTTGTTCCTGGCCATGAACATCCTGCTTGAGTTGGGAAATTCCCTCAGAGGGTCTCGAATGGTAAAGGCTGGAGTTCTGGCGAAGCAGGGACTGCTAGACCAGAAGCAGGTAGAAGAGAGGGTGTGGCCAACCAGGTCAGACTAGAGAGCGACAGCCACCCATGCAAGCAGAAGCATCAAGGCTGGGCATTGTCTTGCTCCAGTCTCTGTTGTGGCTAGCAAGCTGCCATGTCACCTGTGCATTGCCTTTGTTTTGCCTTGTTTCACAGCTGTGACCTCAGGGAAGGATGACAGGAGGGGAGGTGTGGACTGTGTCACTTACAGGTCCCTGGTCTGCTCCCTTTCAGGTGGAGCAGCCTACACTGGAAGCTTCCTTCTATTTAATAGCTGGCATTCTTTCTTTTCCCTGCCCCACCTCCTCTACACTCTCCCTTCTCCCTGTCTCTCTCACCCTCAGAAATCATCTACTCTGTATATTTTATTTTAAATTATCGCATAATGATGGTGTGTTTTTATGGAGTGCAGTATGACGTGTGTGTGTGTGTGTGTGTGTGTGTGTGTGTGTGTGTGTGTGTGATATGTATGTGTGGTACATGCATCCGTGCACACACACATGGAGGCCAGATCAGGATATCTGGTATCTTCCTCTATATTCTTCTCTTTATTTTGCCTTAAGATAGGGTCTTTCCCTGAACTGGAAGTTCATCATCTGGGCTAGGCTAGCTGGTCAGCTAACTCTTAGGGCTCACCTGCCTCGGGCCCATAATGTTGGGTTTACAGATATGCACAACTATGCCCAGTCTTTTACCTGGGTGCTGGGGATTCAAGCTCAGGCCCTCATGGTTGCCGAGCCAGCCCACCAGCTTGGCATCTTACTGCCGACATAGGATGTGTGATGACCAAGTTAGTGTCAGTGGCTCGTCTATAACCTTATACATCCGTTCATCTTCTTTGTGTCGGGAACATGCAGCCTCTCCTCCACTACTCATTCTGCAATATGCAGCTGGGTGCTGCCAACCATAGGTACCCCACTCTGATGTAGAATATTGGGAGTTATTCTTGTCCTGCTGCATTCTCTATCTGGTACCCATCCTTTCCCCATTTCCCCTCTCCCACAACCATTCTAGGTTTTGGTAACCATTATTTTTAAAGCCTGATGATTTATTTTGTGTGTCTGTAGTATGTATATATGTGTGTGTGTGGTGCCCTTTGTAGCCAGAAATGGGCATTGGCTCACCAAGGTTGGGATTACAGAGAGTTGTGGGCTGTCATGTGGATCTGGGGAAATGAACCTGGGTCCTTTGGAAGAGCAGGCAGTCTCTTCACTGCTGAGCCATTCTTCCAGCCCCCATTGCCAGTATTCTTTTCTCTCCGTCAGGGAGATTGACTTTTAAACATCTAAGCAAAAAAATGCGCAATGTTCACTTTTCCGTGCTTGGCTTATTTTACCGAATATAACGTTCTGTAGGCTGCCACAAAAGACAAAAGTACACGCTTTTTTTATGGTTGCGTAACAGTCCGTTCTGTTTACATACCACGTTTGCTTTATTTATTAACCAACTGACGGTCGCTGTGATGAAGTCCATATCTTGGCAACTGTGACTGGTGCCGAGATGAATCTTTTGAGCACACAAGTCTGGTCCCATGTCCACTCCCTTTCCTCTGGAGTAGCCAGTAGAGGACCATGAAATCTAATGACAGCTCTGTTGCCAGTTTACAGAGGCCCTGCCACGCTGAGTTGCATCTTTGCCAACATTGTGAGAAAGCTCTTCATTCTCCACATCCCCATTTGTTATTCTTTTGCCTGTTTGAGGACAACCTTACACTGGGGATTAATGTGTGATTTCCCTCTGTATGCTGTGAACACAATTGGTTAATAATGAATCTGCTTTGGGCCTATTGCAGCGCAGAATAGGGCAAGGTGGGAATTCCAAGCAGATAGAGGAGGAGGAGAGTAGGCGGAGTCAAAGAGACTCCATGTAGCCCCCAGAGGAGAAAGCTGTCCATGAGCCAGTACCAGTAAACCAAGAGCCTTGTGGTAATACATAGAATAATAGGAATGGGTTAATTTAAGATGTAAGAGCAAGCTAGAAAGACGCTTAAGCTGTTGGCCAAATAGTATTGTAATTATACAGTTTATGTGTGATTATTTTGTGTCTGGGTGGCCAGGAATGAACAGGCAGCTTCCGCCTACAGGGGATGAGATGGATATCTCATGGTTTTGATTTGGGTTTCCCTCATGATTAGTGGCATGGGATACTTTATTTTCATACACTTACATTACATATACATTTTCCTATTCTCTTTTGGGAAATACCCTTTTTGCTCATTTGTCCAATTATTTTATCTTTTACATTTATTTATTTATTTATTTATTCATTCATTCATTGATGGTGGAAGTCAGAGGACAGTGTGCAGGATTTGGTTCTTGTCTCCTACGGTGTGTGTCCCAGGGACTGAGCTCAGGTCCTGAGTCTTAGAGGTAGGCATTTTTGGGAGGCATTTCCTACCCCCTGGCTCTCACTTGATTAATTGGACACTTGTTTTTCCTGCAGCTGAGTTGCTGCAGACCTTGTGTCTGGAGCCTTGAGTGGTGCCTTGAGTGGTGTGTTCTTGAAGCAGTCACCTACAGCTGGGAATGTGCTTCTTGAACTCTCAGGGGTAAAGGATCAGGGTTTTCTTTTACAATTTGTTGCTGATTGATATTTTTCCTAAAATATCTCTTTATCCTCCCACAGAACATTCTCATAAAGCATATTTTATTAAGATGTACTCTATGGAACATCGTTCTGTGAAAATAAGATAAAAATAGAAAGCCACGACTCCTTATTTGTTGTTGAAGTAAATACATTGGGCTAGTCTGTGTGATTATTATGAGAGTCTTAAGTGGGGATTTTCAGTATATGTGCTAGCATCTTCATGGGTCATTACCATGCTATCTGCAGCTGGTCCTGGACCCACACTCTGCAGCCCGTGCGGTTGGGAAGAGTTGCACAGAGCGTCGACTGTGCAGTTTGATAGCTTTCTTTAAAGGCCCCTGTGCACAGCCGTCAGGCCTGCTGCATGGCCACAATCACGGCCCTTTCCATGGCTGTGCACTGTCAACAGCACGATAGAGTGGCGCACAGGGTCTGTCTAAGGGTAGCCCGTGTCCTTCAGAAGGCCATGTGCGCTGCTCGGGCAGCTTCCGGGTAGTTCCACCATACGCCTCAGGCCTGAGATTGACAGACACCAAGACTCTCCCACCCACACGTAATTGCCTTCAGTGCCTGGGCTCTGGGAGGAGGCCTCAAGTCTGTTTCTTATCTTTGTCTCTGATTGGCAGGCCTGCGTGAGGCACCCTGGTTGGGGGGATATTTGGAGAGGGAGGCAGAAGAGGCCGTGGGCCCACTCCACACCAGCCTACCTGTCACGGGCCCCAGAAGTGTGATAACATATCGGATATCTCCCCGTAACCCTGTCAGCCTGCTGCCAGCTCACACAGTACCAGCCCCGTGACAAGAGGAAGGGAGGATGATGGGAAACTCCTCTCCTGGCAACAGGGAGTCTATCACGGGGTCCCTGAGGGAGGAGTGCCTATTCTTGAGTCCTATCTGCCAGCAGCTTGACTCAAACTTGCCCAAGAATGAGACTCCACTCAGCCCCCACTCTGTGTTCTGAGCTGCGCGAGCCAATGTACTTCTATTCCCTTAATTGAGTATTTAAAATACTTCTGGTGGCTGAATGATCTAGTGTGTGGAGGGAAATTCCCTTGTGGCAATGGCAGGAATGTCTGCCTCCTTGGGGACCAGAGAGGCACCTGCTGCTCATCTTGCAGTCTCTCTTCCCCTCCCCTTCGCAGCCCACTCCCTTCCTGGCAAAGATTTTCTTCCAGCTCTGGTTATATCTATAGCATCCCTATGATTGGCAGTTTCTGACATTTTTAGTCAAATGTGGCTCATGACTCACTCTTGAGGCATCCCTGATAAGGCTATTCAGAGTCTCATCATTCTGTCCTGGACTTCCTAAGTGCCTCAGATCTGAGGAACAAAAGACATGGCTGCCAATGCAGCAAAGAAGTCCTTTCTAATTCAAGGGTGAGATGTGGGTGTCCGCCTGGCTGTCTGGTCAATACAGGATGAGAGTCAAGGAGAAACTGGCGGGTCTTCCGGGGAGGGAAGAGCTGCTGCCTGCTCCACACAGCTCTGGACATCCTTTCTCTTTTCCACCTCCATCCGTTCTCATTTCTTAGCGACTCTTGTACCATTTCCTAAAAACCAAAGGATGCCAACGGACGGGCAGGTGTGAGCCAAAGGTCTTGAGTGGGAATGGACCAAGAAGGGACAGATTTCAGGACATTCAAAGTCAAAATAGTCAAGGTGATGGTTTTCTTTCTTTCTTTTCTTTTTTCTTTTGGTGTTCCGAGACAGGGTTTCTCTGTAGCTATGGAGCCTGTCCTGGAACTAGCTCTTGTACTCTTGTAGACCAGGCTGACCTCGAACACACAGAGATCTGCCTGCCTCTGCCTCCCGAGTGCTGGGATTAAAGGCGTGTACCACCACTGCCGGCAAGTAATGGTTTTCATATAGTCTCTCCATTCATGGTTTCCTGAGCCAGGTCAGCCAACTCAATTTGCAAACCGCACTTATTCCCAAGGTGGGTTGACCATCTACGGATCTCAGCACTCAGCCAGGACCTTGGGCCTCTCAAGGCGGTAAACCTCTTTACCCGGGAGCTTTCAAATCTTTCTCAGTCACATTTACTGTTTACTAGCGGTGCTCTGGTGGTAGCGAGCAGCCAGTCTCCCTGTCACCTTGGCTTTCTAAACTACGAAGAAAAGCTTTCTCTCATCTGACACCACAGTTGTTTCGGCACACCATGAAGTCAGGGTTAACCATCTAAGAAAAGCGCCTCAAAAAACCACCCCAAAGTGCACAGATACCCAGGGAAAAAACAGGAGAGTAATTGTGGGTAGTTAGCTCCACAAATACCCTCTAAACGTAACTGGAAGGTGCGCCATGCTTGCGGTCATGCGCTATAAATGCTAACTACAGGCACCGTGCATGGAAATGAGCAGCTCCCCCACCCAGTCAAGGATGAACACCTTCGAAGCGCTCCTCTAGGTGTGCCTGGCCCCACCCTCCGTGCTCTTGGAAAATGCTGTTCACTTGGAGCCTGACTAGAGGAGGGGGCAGACTTGGGAAGAGAGGGTACCTGATTTCATTCACAAGTCCAAGCTCCTTTCTTTCCTTTTCCTTTTCTTTCTCTTGCCCTTGCCCAGTGGAAAGGAAGTTCCTGTGCACCTCTATTTTGTCTGTTTCTCTTTCTTGTCTTCAGTTTAACTAAAGTCTCCAAAAACATCTCTGAGTGTTGGAGGTTTTCCACAATATCATTTTTTTTATGTTCACAATGAACTTTATCACATGGTTATAGCATAATTTATTTGATAATAACAACTATTTATAAAGCACTTTCTATGGGTCTGTCTCAGATGTATCATCTAACATATCCCTTGCTGGTTTTCTATAAGGTAAAAATGTATTATCCACTTTTTATGAATAAGAAAACTTGTTGGGTAATAACATTTTGCTCAAGGTCACAGAGGGTGAAGGCAGAAGGGTTGGACATTGCCTTAAGACTGCAGTTTCCAAATTACCGCATTGACGGATGCTGTCCTTCAAGCCCTTTCTGAACTGGAAATATTGCGGAGCCTTGAGGAACATCTGTAGGGCTGAAGCCTTAGCACATCTTCATGCTGTTTTCCAGGATAAGAATCCAAGGCAATCTGGAGACACCCATAGGCCCTCCCCTCCTTCCCACATGGGCCCTTTCTGTCCACTAACAAGACTGCAATTGAATCTTGAGAGTGGAGCTGTGTCCCTCAAACACTGAGAACCCTTATTTTAAATGTCATTAATTTATTCTTGGGGGAGAAACTGTTGTTATTTTTATTTGAAAATTTTAAATCGATAGTGAGGTAAACTAAACATTTTTTTTTAATTTCTTGATAAGCCTTACCTTTTGTATTTCTTCTTTGTTGATGTTTGAATTTAAGAGCTTTGGACAGGAGCATGGTTTTGTTATCCAGGAAGTTTCTCAGAGTTGGTGTATTCTGGTTTCCTTTCCCTTTCTAGATGGAAGAAGAAATGGAGTTGAATATATGGATAGATGGGTTGTTGGATGGATGAATGGATGAAGGAATGAAGGAATGAGTTGATTCCCTGAACTCTCCCTCAGGTGGTTTTAACAAGGAGACAGATGGTGGGTTTCCCCCTCTGTTTTATGGGCAGACAAGACTGGTTAACTGACGCTCCGTGCTCTTTATTCAGATGGATCTATACTGAGGTTTGGGTATGGAAATTCTTTGTTAAATGGAAGGAGCTGGAGCTAACTTCATGCTCCTGAACTTGGAGGAATAACAATGCTAGCTCCATTTACTGAGTACCTGCCAAGTGCACAATGTATCTGTCCTCATCACAATCATGCCCTTCCCATATCCTAGACTCATGCCGGGTCCACTCATTCTACCATGGGATCATTTCCTATCACGCAGATAGCAAATGGAACAACAGCAATGTCTGTGTCTTGCTGTCCATCAAAGTAAATTATTAAGGAGGTGAACAATTTTGCTTTTTTTCTTCTTCATTGACAATCCAAATTTATCGAAATACTAGACAACTAAACATTAGGAAGTTGTCATGGTGGATCTTTTAGAAGGCAATTATTAGAATATTTAAATCTTAAAATATAATAGTTGCTTGCTTCTGCAGTTCAAATGTACATCTTTTAAGAACCCAAAGAAGCCCTTATTGAGACCCAGGTCTATCTCAGGCCAGTCCACACTACTGAGAAAATGTCAGGTTCCACTTCTTTGGGCAGCCAGGTTATATACACCTCTGAATTGTTACTGGGAACCACTGGATCTGAACAGACTTCTGATCAGCATGAGTATGTCAGACATGATTTTTCACAGAACAGAAAGGAGGTGAGGGGAGAAGGGTCTTCGTGTTTACTCACAGTGGTGAAAGATAGAGGTTCCCAGTGGGGTTGCGTAGAGAAGGAAGACAATTGTGAACCATGTGACAACTCCTAATTCCCAATTACGTGCACATATATGTGTCTGTGTAGTGGTATGTGCACACAAGTGCAGGTCCTCTTGGGGCTAGAAGAGAACATAAGATCCTGTGGAGTTGGGTTTACAGGTGATTGTGAGCCACCAAGTAAGTACTGGCAATCAAATTCTGGTCCTTTGGAAGAGCCTCAAGTGCTTTGAACTGTCAAGCCGCCAATTCTACCCCTCAATTTAAGAACTCTTTAGGAAAGGTGAAAGACTTGTCAGTAGAGAGATCGCATGGTAGAATAAAACCAGCTCTAAGGAAAGACTTTGGAAGGAAACGTATTTACTCTTATGTATAAGACGGCTCCTACAAGTACATGGTAGCAGCCTAGAGGGAATTTTGTAAGTAGGGGTGGGGACCTAACTTGGAGGGTGCCTATGGCTTCTGGTGAGTGTGGACCAACTTGCCAAGCCTCTGCAGTAAGCCCAGTGGTTCCAAGTGTTAGCTCCTCTTTCCAGTCCCCCTGCTCATTTCAAGCCATTGAGAACGAGAACCCTAGCTATCTTTGATGGGGATTTCTGATCTAGTAGTCTATGATTTACTCATGACAGTTCATTTCTTCAAAGACAACACAAGAAAACTTTAGTCTAAGATCATTTAAATACACTACCTTTTATTAAATATACTGTGAATTCTTCAATCTAGAAAACTTTGAAAGGCCATAGAATTCCATGGCCATGTGTACCTACCACGGAACACTCCCCAATATGTGTACAGACAGCTATGTCTCTAAACAGTCATTGTAAATTATACTGGAAAAGTAGGAACAAATAACATGTTCAACAGAGGAAGTGATAAAGAAACTTGGAGGAGTCATGTGGTGGGTTGCTACTAAACAAATGAATTAATTCAATTTGCATGTACCAAAGTGGAAAGAGAAAAGATACATAATATTGAGTGAAAACTGTAACTTGTAGGATGCTGGATTCAGTATTACACAATGTATACAAAATGCATAACTTAATAACATTCTATTTATAGCTGTATATGTAATATAAAAACATCATTGGAAAACGCATCCTAAACTGGTGATAGCGATCATGCCCAAGAAGGCAGAAAAGAGGTTTCTCCCTTACATTAATTTTTCTACTTATCTTATTTTACAAAATCAAGTGTGGTTTACTTCCAGATGCTAGAGCATAAAACTCACTGTGCTTTTCAGCATAATCACTAAAATAAGGAGAAAAATGACAATGGGAAGAAAAAGAAAAAGGAAGGAAGGGAGGGAGGGAGGGAGGGAGGGAGGAAGGAAGGAAGGAAGGAAGGAATAAAGGGAGGGAGGGAGAAAGGAACGAAGAAAGGGAGGAAGGGAGGAAGAGAAGGAGAAAAGGAGGGAGGAAGGGAAGAATGGAAGGAGGAAAGAGAGGGCTGGAAAAGAACAGATTGTGATTCTAATTATTCCAAACAGAAGAATAAGCACAGGATACATCGCTCCTTGAAGTTGATTCAACCACATAGAAAGACTATCTATCTATCTATCTATCTATCTATCTATCTATCTATCTATCATCTATCTATCTACATATATATTATTTTAAAAGTTGTTATTATTAGATAATGAGAAGTATGTTTCTTTTTTGTATATTTTCTGCTAGGAGATGTGCCTCAATTTCGGTCTCAGCAGTGGTAATTAACTCCTCTCAAGGGCCTGATAATCTCTACCTAATCCTTTTGGAGGTCTGTTTTTAATTTTTTTAATTTTCCTATTTTATACCATGTCTCATTCCAAATGAATGCGGGGATACAATCAAAGTACAAGTCCTTGTGTGTGTGTGTGTGTGTGTGTGTGTGAGAGAGAGAGAGAGAGAGAGAGAGAGAGAGAGGGGGGGGGAGAATCAGGGCAACTCTCCTCTTAAATTCTAACAGTTCTAAAGTTTGACAGTAGACTAGGCAGAGGACATTGTCTTTGTCTTACTTAAGCATTGGATCTTGGCAATAATGTGCAACAATGGTTTTTAAACACCTTTGGTTGGCACCTGGCAGCTTGTTCAGGTCTTGATGATGGTAGACATCTTGGTAACTGTGTTCTCTGGCTACAGGGACTTGCTCTTCGCTCTGGGGTTGATGTAGGTTGCCTGAGTGGGTGTGGGCCGGCAGGTAAGAGGCTGCTCACTGTGTTCTCTCTGTGATTTATTAAATAGGGGTGTAAACAGATAGTCAGATCTCTCAGAAGACCCCGCTCCTAGTTCTGATTCCATTATTGATCTATTATGTCAGTGAACATAATACTTGTCCATGGAAGGAGGATGGGCTTCGAGGGCTCACATACCTGGATCGGGGTCAGTGGCTGTTGGAGGCTCTTACTGAGTGCTCAGCTGAGTAAGTTATAATGACCAGAAGTTCATTTCTCACACTTTGGGGGGCTGGGAAATCTAAAACTGAGGGTTGGCAGCTAGTGAGGGCTTTCTTGCTGTGACATCCCAGGGAGGAAGGGCAAAGCTAGAGTAAGAGGAACAAAGAGTGGCCAAACCTAGCTGTCTATAAGAAAGCAAGATAATGGGATTGATCCATTCACCAGAACAGTACCCTCATGGGGAGACCCCCATCTCCTGCGGCCCTACCACTTAGCATTGCACTGAAGTTACCAACGCATGCTTTTGGGGGCATATTCAATCCATAGCTGGTAAAAGATGGGTAGGTGGGTACCACAAATGACACCTGTAACATGGGCAAGTTATTTATTTTTCAGTCTATTCTCTGCATTTTCAAGTAGAGACCTCATTTTTTCCAAAAAAAAAAAAATGTGCATCCAAGCCAGGTATGGCTGCTTGTGCCTACAATCCCAGCAATGGAGGCCAAAGACAAAGAGATCCCGAGAACTTGCTGGCCAATCATCTTAGGTGAGTTTCTAGTTCCCTAAGATATCCTATGTCAAGGGGAAATGGTGGGAAGTGATAGAGCAGGATATTATGCATCCTTCTAGACTCTGCATACATGCACATAAGACGTGCACACGCACACAAATGGACACACACGTTAGCATACATTCTGGGAGCACACTCATCTTATACACTGTGTCTGGTGATATCTGTGACAAAGGGAAAGATAGTTTGTATTTTACCTTTATTCTTGCTATGGCTACCACATAATGTGTTTGTAAGACTTACAATGAAGAAATCTTTGAGAAGATAGAAAACAGTTTTTTAAAATATTATTTGTATTATTCAATGCTATGCATTTTGGTGATATTCATTCCTCCTCCTCCTCCAGCTCCTCCCATATCCACTCACATTTTCCTACCCACCCGACTTTTAAAATATGTTTGAAAACCTATAAAGTCCAGTTTGTGTTGCCCAAATAATCTTGAGTGTGGGACCATCCCCTGGAATGTGTTCAACCTACCTATCAGGGGTTAGATCATTAAAGAAAACTGACTTTCTCTCTCACTCTCCAAGCAGCTTTCAAATAACAGTAACTCCTCTGCTAGGGGGTGGAACTCTATGCCCACTTCCTGCTTGCATGCTTGAATTTTGTCTGGATTAATTTTACAGAAGTCTTGTGCATTTCGTCTCAACTGCTACAGGTTTATATGTGCATCTCCTATTTTGCATCTTGGAAATACTGTTTCCTTATAGCTATTCCCAGCCTCTGGCTCTTGCAATCTTCCAGCTTCTTATTCCATAATGAAACCTGAGCCTTGGGGCAAGGAGTGTGATATAAATGTCTCATTCAGAGCCGTGAATTCCATAGTTCCTTATTCTCTTCATATTGACTAGTCATAGGTCTCTGTTAATCACCATCTTCTGTAAGAAGAAACTTCTTGATAAGGGTTGAGTATAACTATGGGTCTATAGTAAGTCATTAGGAGGCATTTATCCATTTAGGAATATGTCCATTTAACGGAACAATAGTAGCAATTTCTCTGCTAGGGCCTATGACCTATCTAGCAACAGGTTCTTCCCTTCTAATAATAGTTCCAATTATCTTGTACAGCAGGCCTGAAGTCAAGTCAGAGAGTGTTAAGTTGCTCCCATAACATTCATGCCACTATTGCATAAGCGGGAGTCTTGTAGGCCACTCATTACTGGAGCTGGTCCAGTTCAAAGCTGGGTAAGACTGATGATGGCAGCTACTTTTCTCCTCTGATTGCAAGCACAGCACCTTGTAGCACCACGAAAGCTAGCCCAAGGGGTGAGGCTTTGAGGTAAGGATGAGCTTCAGTTCTCCATGTTCTGTTACTTGTGGATGTGGTATCCTCAGCAATAAGGTCTTGCCCTCTAGTGCTAGGAATGGGCTACATCTTGTCAAGTTGTTTGTAAGAACTATTTTTTAATATGAAGCATTATTATTATGATTAAAAGTCCCTGATGCTTAGGAAGAAATTATTAGCCATTTTATCTGTTTTGTGGACTCGTTGACCTCAGAAACAATTGATCAGAGCTATTGCCCAATAGTGATGCATCGATCTGCCTCTGTCTTCTGGAAATACTGAATTGACTGTCCTGTTGTTTGGTCCAAGCTCTGGAGTGCCTTATCCTCCTCTCACTCCTTCTGTGTCAACCATACCTGGTCCTAGCATTCTGGGCTGACTGTGGTTTCTTCAGGAAGATGCCACCTGCGCTGGCTAGTTTTATGTCAACTTCACACAAGCTAGAGTCACCAGAGAGGAGGGAGTCTCAATGGAGAAATACCTCCATAAGATCAGGCTGTAGCCAAGCCTGTAGGGAATTTTCTTAATTATCGACTGATGTGGTAGGCTAGTCTGGCCTGTTGGGGTGGGGCCACCCTTGGATGGGTGGTCCTGGGTTCTGTAAGAAAGCAATCTGAGCAAGTCATGGGGAGCAAGCCAGTAAGCAGCACCCCTCCATGCCCTCTGCATCAGCTCCCGCCTCCAGGTTCCTGCCCTTTTTGAGTTCCTATCCTGACTTCCTTCAGTGATGAACAGTGATGTGGCAGAGTAAGCTAACAAATCCATTCCCTTCCCAAGTTGCTTTGGTCGTGGTGTTTGACACAGCAATAGGAATCCTAGCTAATAACACCACCTGGTGAATGTGAGGAGAGCCAGGATATTCTCTATCCAGACTTAATGACATTCTGCTAGGAAGGGCATCGCCACAAGCGGATGTTGGATATATGGGAGATACTAATGCCTTTTGCTTCGTGACTGTGTGATGAGAGGAACCCACATTCCTATCTAAAGTAGGACTCCCACCCCCAGAGAAACCTATACAGTCATCTAATACATCCCTATATACCCAAGACCACAGATTCTATTCAAATCCGACCAGTTCCAGGACTCTCGGCAGCAACACATCTAATAATTTGTGAGTAGTGATCTATTACCACCATCTTGCCCACACGACAAGCAAATCTCCCTCACTCTCACGCCACATTAATCTCTCCCCTCTGATATGACAAAGGGTCTGACAGAGACAACCAGGGAAGACGCAGTTTGCTTTGTTTCGCGGTTTTGAGGGATGCAGTTTATTACCGAGGAAAGCGCAGCGGGCAGCAGGAGGTTGAGCTGATTGGCCACACTGCATCTGCAGACAGGAAGCAAAGAAAGATGAACGCTGGTAGCTCCGCTCTCAGCCCTGAGCCCCACCCCACGTGTCCTGTTTGCTTTCTCTAGTGCAGTGACAGACACCGTGACCAAAAGCAGTTTGGGGAGGAAAAGGCCTATTTCACCTTACATCTTATAGTTCATAGTGAAAGAAACTCAGGGAAGGAACTTAAAGAACTCGGAGGCAGGAACAAAAGCAGAGACTTCGAGGGAGTGATGTTTACTGGATGGCTTTTTATACAAGCCAGGACCACCTGCCCAGTTAACCCAATCTAGAAACTTCCTCATAGATATCTGTCTCCTAGGTGATATTAGAGCCTGTCAAGTTTACAATCAATTTAATAAATACAGTGCCGTAGGGCTAGGAGACAGACCATCACACAGGCATGCTACCACCTCCATGACAACCCATATCAACCGGCTCCCACAGAGATGTCAAATCTGATTGGTTTCCTGAACAGGTAAATAAAAGACATGGTTCCTCCCTGGGACCATATGCCGATGTGGAAAAGAGTCATGTTACAAAGGGAAATGGGAAAAGTCTGGGGATAAAAGGCCTTTAGCATGTCCATTTTCTAAATTTTTGGGAGGTCCCTTAGGGAGGAGAGACTATAAATAGAGCTGAAAGTTTGTTGTATTGCATGGAGGTAGGTGGTGCTGTGGGGGAAGAAATCTCTGTGGTTAAACACTTACCGTTGATTTCTCCACTGGTGCTGGCTTCCCACTTCTAAGATCCTGCCTTCGACATGATAACTTAAGAATGAGGACCACTCTCATCTTGCTGTGCTTTGGAACAAGGTCATTCATCGCCCTATGGGAAGGAAAAGGGACACAGAGCACTCACAGTCCCTCCCTTTGATCATCATCTGTGGCCCTGTAACAAGAACAAGTCACATGCTCTGGCGCGGGAGAGCTTTCCTGGGCAGTTTTCCTATGTTCTCAGGTCTATGGGCCTCAGCAAACCGAGGATGTGCGCTGCCACTGAACTAATTCCACAAGGGTCACAAGCAGTGTTACCTTAGGGTTCAGCAGACAAGAACGGGGGGCTAGGCAAAGGACTTCCTTGTGCTTCTGTGAGGACATGACATCTCTGTAAGGCTGAGAGGATTCAGCTTCGCTGGGCACCTTGAACCTTCCGGAACCTAGCAAGACGCCTCCTCCATCTTCCAGAACACATCAACAGCAGTAGCTGTGCCTGAGGACCACCCCAAGTTGCTTGGCATAGAGGAGCAACCTCAACAAGGAAAGATTCATTCTTCAGTTGTATAGCAAGGAAAGAATTTAATTTTGTTTACAGTCTGTGTTTCTGCCTAACCTACTGACTTTGTGCCTTCACTGATATGAGTGATGTGGGTTTTGTCCCTGTTCCTTTCCGCTCAGGCTTTGGGGGGAATCTGACTCAAATACGGTGCTAGCTAAAGGAGGCTAAAGACAGAGGATTGAAGAGTGAATTTCTGTCATTGTCCAGAGCCTAGAGGGGCCCACTAAGGAGCTCAGGACTCCCTGCCTCTTTGCTGAGGAAAACAGAAAAGCCCTCTCTCCAAGGTTACAGATAAATAATGCACAGAGTCCTTGCATTCAGCGGGATAGCTCCAGGAGAGTCCCATGTACCTAGATTGTCCCCTGACTTCAGAGATGTCCCTACAGCTAAGGGTTGAAGTTCCAGCCAGGAGAGGGTTGAGAGCCGTGTTTCTCAACCTTCCTAAAACTGCAACCCTTTAATACAGTTCCATGTGTTGTGGTGACCCCCAACCATAAAATTCTTTTCATTGCTACTTCATAACTGGGAGTTTGCTACTGTTGTGAATCGTAATGAAATATCTGTGTTCTTCAGCGGTCTCAGGCAACCCCTGTGAAAGGGTCCTTTGACCCTCTCCCCTCCCGTCCTGTGTCGTGACCCACAGGTTGAGAACCACTAGTCTAGACCCTAGCTCTCCTTGAGCCTAGGCTCAGAGTCAGGAAGACACAGTCTTGATAAGACTGCAGCTATGTGACTCTATCCTACGGTATCATCTCTCAGGATTTTCACAGCCTCTGCTGGAATAGAAATGAAGACTTACTGACTTCCCATAAGTGTGAGAACTAAATGGCATAAACACACGGGAGCGCTTCCCATGCTAAGTGCCCAGTCATCACCTTCCTCCTGTTTTGAATTTAAGTATACATACATATCCAGGCATAAATCATAAATGTGCAATAACTCAATACACTCTGAGAAACCAGCACTTAGCTTCAGACAATATTTCCGGCATCCAAGAAGGTCCCAGAGGACCCTTCTGGGTGTGACTGCCAACCCCTCCCAAAAGAGAAGCATCATCTTCCAACACCACAAATTAGTTAGCACTCCTTAAAGCTTCAAATGAATGCAGTCAGAACTCTGTCTCTCTTCTTATTTTTCCACCCAGCCCTGTGTTTGTAAGGCCTGTAGCATCTTGGGCTGTTCACTCTCTGTCTCATGTTTTGTGCCCACACTATTTATTTTTCCCAGTAATAAAAGAAAGCCAAGAGTCTATGATGATTAAGACGGACCCTGCCGCCGCCATCATCTCTCTTGGCTTTTAACAGAACGGGAACTGCAAATCTTCAGAGGACCACAGCTAGAGTGGCCGAGCAACTTAGCGACCACACACTTGCTGAACTAACGGCCTTGGTGATGAGAACTTTTTGCACAGAGCTGTCCCCAGAGTTTAACAAAGTTGTCCCCAGAACAGCCAGCTTGAGAGTAGGACCTTTCAGAGGTGGTTATGCCAGGAAACCTAAGTCCACAGGAATGGATTACATCATTGTCACAGAAGATAGTTGCTCATCATGGAAGGGGGTTCCTGGGAAAAGGATAAATTTGGTCGCTCCCACCCCCTGCTTCTTTTAGGTGCTAGTCAGCATGCACACTTGCCTCCCTATCTTTCTGACTTCCAACGTGGAATGGCACAGATATTCGTGCGATGATACGACTTGGACCTACTGGCCCCCAGAATATGAGAAATAAATCCTTGTACTTTATGCTTTTCCTAAGCTCAGGCATTCCGTTACAGTAGCACAAAGTGAACTAAATAGCAGAGAACCCAGCCCCTGAGGACCCCACCTCTGCTCCCTGCTCTTGGGGACTGCTTGTTCTGAAAGAAAACTGCCCAAAGGGGCTGCTTCAAAGCTGTGCCTCTCTTCTTAGCAAGACAGAAGGGTTCCTCTCCAAAAGCCACGGGATAAATAATAGATAAAACCATTGCATTTGAATAGAACAACTCTAGGGATCTCAGAATATTTTACCGCGGCATTAAAGGAAGTTCTCTTCTCCATATCCTACGGAGGGGAGCCGGGTGCAAAACACACCTCAGCTCTTTGCTTCCCTGTCTACAGAAACCCAACAAAAGTGAGACCCGGGGGTGCCTTAATTCATACTTGAAAGTTGAAACAACAGCGAAGGCTGAGTGGGGACCTATTCGATTTTCATAAGCTTTGTAGCGTGCATCTCGCTCCAGTGCTGCCTCAGAGTCAAAGGGAAGACCGACCGCAGCTTCCATCGCTCTAGGAACCAACGTCTCAGCTCGATTGCCTTTGGAATTTCTCAGGGCTGATTCCTCCATGGCTGCGTGTGGATGCTAATGCAGTTAGGCTATTGATTTTTGAGATCATTATCTGATGAAGGCCAAGATTTTCGTGACAAACGTCCTTCAAATAACACCACTCCCCTTCTGTTCCTCTAGTCTTCTGTGGCATGCTTGGAAAACTCGTCATTCAAGAAAGAAAAGCTTACTCTATTGTGGTTTGGGTGAGAAGTAGCCCTTATAGGCTCATATATACAAATACTTAGTACAGTGGTATATTATTTGTATTTTAATAAATAAATCTTGCCAGAAGACCAGAGGCAAAACTAAGGCCACTGGAGGACAGGAAATGGTGACACACACTTTTAATTCCAGGATTTCCAAGACAGAGTCAGAGGGAACTCTGTGAGTTCAAGGCCATCCAGGGTTACACAAGATCAGTGCAGAAACCAATCCAGGTAGTGGTGGCTCACACCTTTAACCCCAGTTAACCTCTAGGGAGTCACATGCCTTTAGTCTCAGCACTTAGAGGGAATATAAAATGGGAGGAGAGAGAGCCTTAGACTGCTTAGTCTGTGGTTGCCCAGCCTCGGTAAAGGTAAGACTTCTCTAGTAACTTGGCTGCCTTGCTTTTCTGGTTTGGGGGTTGAACCCCAATATCTGGATTTTTATTATTTATTATTTGCACTACACTTGGCTCTCCGCTGGATGCTCTGTTTTGTTGTGGAACCCTCTGGAACTGGAGCCCTGCTGGAGGAAGCAGTTCCTTGGGTCTGATTGAGGGCTGGATCCCATTTCCCATCCTGAGTCGGCTTCCTTGCTGTGGAAGTAGTGAGACCAGTTGCCTCCCATTCCTGCCACCAAGCTTTTCCTGCCTTGGTGGCTGTCACCCCTTTTCAAACTGCGAGCCAAAACAAACCCTTTCTTTCTTATATGGCTCCTTGTCAGCCATTTGGTCACTACAGTGAGAAAAGTAACTAAGACACACTCCTTCCTCATGTTCCTATCACGTGGCCTGTCCTCATGCTGAACAACTTTTTGGTACAGATTTCCATCCATTGTTCTCAGTTGTTTTCCCTAGCACCACCCAGGCCTGTTCTCACCCACTGTGCAGAGCCTTAACTTGGAAGGTAGCAGTGCAGTAATCCATTTTACCGCTTAGATTTCTGCTTTGGACCAGGATTGAATCTTTTCTTCTCAAAGACGCACATTCCTAGTAAATAAAATATTTACTATGAAAAGTCATTACTTTTAGCTTTACTTTGATTGCTGTGTTAATGTTGTTCTTAATGTTTAATGTCCTGTATTGGAACATGTTATTAAACTATAAAAATCAGAGGATTGGGGTTTTAGCAGTGCTTACAACAAACCAGCGGATTAAGAAAAATCCATATGATTGTAGTGTGTGATAACATGTCTATCTTGCACAATTTATCATAATTCCATAGAATCAGAGCTCAATGTAAAGCAGATATCTTAAGAGAAAATTGATATTAATTTAAGATCCCAGAAAATGAAATGTTAACTTTTTAATATGTTTTAGAAAGCAGCAACCATGAAGAAAATGTCTGATAAATTCAATGATATTCATGTATTGTTTATATGAAAATACCATCAACAAATAAAGGGGCAAAGGATGAATTAAAAAGCATTTTTGTAATATTTGTACCGGAGAATAAATATACTAACCGTACAAAGAACTCTGAAAATTAATTTTTAAATAATAGATGAATTATTCTAATATAAGAGGCAAAGAAAATAAACAAGGAGTCTCAGAAAATATTTAATATCAGATGTATATGAAAAACGTTCTGCTCCTTAAGTAATGGGAGATATTCTCATTAAAACAAAATAATGTTATTCATCAATAAAGCTTTTAAAGGTGCAAGAGTCCTCTCTTAACTACAGGCAGAGTTATCAGGCTACGGGTATGAGCATGTGCACACAAATTCTGCTGCATTGAGGGGGAGGCTGGTGCAGCGTTTTCTGAGGAATATCGGGTAATATTGAAAACAATGACTCAAGAACTTAAAAAGGAGAACATGTCATTTGATCCACCAATTCCATTTCTGAGTAATTCTCCTTAAGAAAATAAGGATTATTAATTGTGTGAATATATAGTTCATTATTTTAACACTAAAAAATATATTTGTATTTGCAAAAAATAACCAAGTAAAACAGGGCATGCACTCCAATCTATCTACATATCATTTATATGTATTTACATGCAGCATTGTGATAGTGTAACATAATAAAAATATGTAATAGATATATTAAAAGATGAATTATATTGAAATAAGAAGATAAACTAGTGCACCCTTCTTACTACTAGTG
This sequence comes from Microtus oregoni, assembly GCF_018167655.1. Taxonomy (NCBI): domain Eukaryota; kingdom Metazoa; phylum Chordata; class Mammalia; order Rodentia; family Cricetidae; genus Microtus; species Microtus oregoni. The sequence goes on from NW_024543085.1 coordinate 27,444,434, forward strand.
AAATGAATTGTCCTGTGCGATTCCTGAAGGAGGCGCTCCTGACTCTGGAGACTGTAGGTACATCAACATCCCTGGTGTTTTATCTCCAGCGCTGTGGCTGCACCTGAATCTACTGCTATTTTAACTACCATGCCACTCCCCCCACCCCTTGAAGTCAGCATCCTGCAACTTGGACCATGGCCTGGTGGAACTTCAGGTCCTGCTGGCAGCAGCCCTGCTGTGCTGTCAAATGTAGGGTTTTTTGTTTCGGTTTTTAAACTAAGTCTTTATTGTTCTATGTACCAGTAAAGACATGGGAGACAGACGTTGGGGTGAAACCCTGCTAGCTCAGAGGGGCCAAGAAGTGACCTGCTGATTTTCCTTTTTGGCCGGAGACCCAACAAGAGACCATCTCTTCATTTGTCTGTCCCAAATCAAAACAGATCATGAATCTCCAAGTCCCTCCTGACTCCTTCCTGTGTACCTCTCTACTTGTATTCTTGGCTCCTCCCTACTCTCTATGGCTAATTCCTATCAACTAGTTGCTGGCTCCGCCTCCTGATTCAAGGTTGATCTTATTAACACAGTCTTGAGCTTTCACAGTGCAATCAAATATCCCACAACATATCCTGAAAATATTTTTTTTTGGTTGGGGGGTGTATAATCTAGAGCCTTACTTAAATAAAGTTGTCAATGTGTTAGGATGGTATATTGTATTTTAAGGAATATTATTAAAAGCATAGATTATAATAAGTTCTAAAACACTCTATGTGGTGGTTCTATTTAAGTAGATTTAGAACAGCCTGTTATAAGAAGTCAAGTTCTCTAGACAGCAGTGGTTTTCTTCTGCTACTCAGGTGTGTAGGGATCGTCAAAACCCCTGTATGTTGTATTATGGAAATCTGACTCTTGGGGACCAAATACAAATGCTGACATTGTTACTGGTGTGGTGAACAGCGGATTCCTGTGTTAGCATCCAGGAGTCTGTGCCTTCTGTGGCTACCCATGAAATAGTGTCAGTCTGCCTTCTTACCTAGGACAGAGTGTTATACCAGTCTTGATTATTGGTAACAACCTCTCACTATTAAAGATAAAGTTAAAACGACTGTTTAGAAATAAGAAACTGGATTACTAGTCTCTTACACCTTGTCAACCCCCCCTTCCCACCGCTCCCTATAGGCAAGTTCCATTTATTCCAGCTCAGTCTCAGACCTTCAGCTTTTTCTACAGGTGCTATAGAGCAAATGCTTGTGCTTTTCAAAACTCATGTGAAGATTTAACAGCCATGCCAAGGAAGTGGTTGTGCATGCTTTTAATCGCAGGACTCAGGAAGCAGAGGCAGATTGATCTCTGTGAGTTCGAGGCCAGTCTGGTTACATAGAAAACTCTGTCTCAAAAAAACAAAAAACAAAACAACAACAACAACAAAACAATATTTAGCTGCCACTGTAATGAGGTGGAGGGTAGAATTATAGGAAGTGATTGAGCCATGTGGGCTTTTTTCCTATCGATGAGATTACTGCCATCATAGAAGAGTGCTTTTTCCCCTTAGAGTTTCTTGCCTTTCTGTCTTCCATCATGGAATGATGGTACTAGACTCTTCATCTTAGATTTCTTAGAAATTAGAATTACAAAGAAATCAACATTTACTCTTATTAACTTACCTAGTCTTTGATATTTTGTGATAGCAGCAGTAGTAGACCATAGTCCTGTGTGGTCCCTTTTTTGGAAAAAGTAGTTGTCTCTTTCCCTGTAGTTCATTTAAGAGTCTTTCAATGCCCAGTAACAATGAGTTTAAAATCTAAACATCTAGGAGAGGTAGATGCTGGAAGAGGATGCATTAGGGGTGAGAGATGGTTATTGAGACCATCTTTGTTCTGAGACAGTGGTCAGGATGGACACAAGCTAAGAAGGCTGGGGGCTTGGGAGTATGTTCAACCAGGGAACTATCCACAAATATCTGCCCATAGGTAGCTACTTCATCTCCTGATTCTTCAGCTCTGCTCTTCCTTTAGTATCTGGAGTTTTGATTACTGGACTCTAAGACATGCCAAAGCAGAGAGCAGTGTTAGGTTCAAGCCCAGGAGGGTGAAAATCTCAGCTCATGTTTGAAGAGGAGTGAGATTTAGACAGGGCTACCAACTCTTGCATTTCATGTCCATGGCATTTATCTGTGGTTTCCTGTTGTGAAGAGGCAGACCCAGGAACAGACACTGGGTGCTGTGAGGAAGATGAGGAAGAGAAAAGAAAATGAGAAAAAGGGAGAAGAGAATTTTCAAGATTTGAGCCCAATTCCCTTCAAAAAAAAAGAAACACAAGCTTATTCATATTAAAAATGCGACATTCTGACACCTGGAAATTGAGATGTGGTGCCACCCAAAGTGACAGGTAACAGATTTTTTTTTCTGAGATAGAGGACTTGGCTGTTGGAGGGAGAACAAAGGCGGTGTGGCTATGGGTTGGTGGAGGGAGAATAGACAAGCCTATCACTCTGTTGATTGCTAGCTAGGCTTTCTCCCTGTGGTGTCTGAGGGGGCTCAGAATAGGAAACTCCCGTGTAGTCTCTGGAGCAGGGACGGTAGCAGTGGCTGAGCCTTGGGCATGGCTTCTACAGGCCTGCTGCTCTATCCTAAGTATCATTTGCTTTCAGCCTGTAGCGGTTTCTGAGTAGCAGGCGGCAGAAGGCCATGGTGTTTTCCAGCTGAGAAAACCAGGATGCAAACTGAATACTTTTAGCTGCAAAAGTTTTTCTTGAGGCTCAGAAAATCCCAATGGGCCACAGGACGAGTTTTTCTAGAGATCAGGTGATCAGAAGGAGAAAAGTTGGCTTTTGGTTTTGTTTACAGAGACTCAGGAAACCTAGGTCCTAAATATTTCATATCCACCAAGGGTTCTTTTCATCTTCGTTGCAATATCAAGAGAGCCAACAAATGTAGACTTTTCCCCTTCATTATTATCCTTCATTAGGATCAAGTTACCCTCAACAATGTACGAAGGCCTTTTGTGCCCCTCTCTCGTACCCTCCTAACAAGGAACATAAAGAACCAGGGCAGAATGGAGGACAGACGAAAGGATTCCTTTCTCCCACTAACTTTATTTCTCATGTTGTCTTTCTATTGCCAGCCTGGGCTCCATTTACAATCCGGATCTGATGCAAAGTTCTTGCCATGGATGCCTGTCCCTGCCTAACCAGCCAGACTCACACCACATCTGGGACAGCCAGTGTTGTAGTTTGAACATGAAATGTCCCACATAAGCTCACGTCTTTGGACACATGATCCTCAGTTGGCAGTACTGTTTGGGAAGGCTACAGAACACATATGGGCTGGAGCCTTCTTGGGGGAAGTATGTCATGGGGGGCAAGCTTTGAGATTTTGTAGCCTGACAAAATTTGCTTCTCTTTCTGTTTTCTGCGTGTGAAGACAACACGATTAGCCAGTTTTCTGTACCCACGGCCATGTTGTCCCTACCGCAGTGGACTCTAACTCTCTGGAATCATAGCCCAAACAAGCCTTTCTCCCTCAATCTGTTTCTGTCTGGGTGCCTTGCCAGCTGACATAGCCAGCCTGCCCTAAGCCATGATGGCATTGACCAAAGCCCAAATCCATGAAGTCTGCTCATAGGCTGCTCTCAGCCCGCTAACTCCCTACCATGTGATCTAAACAAAGAGAGCACATGAATTTCCTAGTTGATGGGTATTTGTGTGAGAAAATCATGAACACCTAGGAGTTGAGGAAACCATGCTGAGACAGGAATCTATCACTGGCAAAGCTTAAACTTTGAGTCTACTGAAAGCTCTTCTTTTGGCCCCTGAGACTTAGGTTTTTTTTTTTTTAAGTGTTCTTTCTGTATTTATTATTATTATTTCATATAATACATTTGGAATGTATTTACTCCTCTTCAAACTTCTCCCATTACATCTTTTTTACCCTTTCATCCCTTCCTACCCATCTTTGAGGTTTCTTCCTTTTTCCTTCTTTTTTTTATCAAGTCCAGTTTGCATTGCTTGGCCCAACTTTTGTGTGGTCAAGTCAACCTACCAGGGGAAGAGAGGAGGTTGATTCTCCTGCTTCCAGCAACTTTCAAATAGCATTAGCTCCTCTCTAGTGGCAGTGTTTTTTCTCAACCTTCTCTCTTCTATACTGGGAAGTTCGCAATTGCCATGAGTTCATCTGTGCAACTTTCCTGATTTATCTGAAAAACACCGTTTCTTTGATGTTATAGACCACCTCTGGCTCCTTTATAAAAGGCCTTGTTGGCCCTTTTTTGTTTGTTTTCTTTTGCTTGTTTGTTTTTAAGATGTACTTATTTACTTTTATTTTATATGTGTGGGTGTTTTGTCTGCAAGTATGTGTGTGCCACATACATGCAGTGTCCCCAGAGGCCAGACGAGGGCGTTGGATCCTCTGGAGCTAGACCACTATGGGTGCTGAACTTTGCATTCAGATCCTCTGAGAGAATAAGCAGTGCTCTTAAATACTGAGCCACCTCCTCAGCCCTACTTCTGGTTCTTACAATCTTTCTGTCTCCTCTTCCATGAAGATCCCCGAGCTTTGCAGGAGAAATGTTATATAAATGTTTGTCTTAGGGCTGAGCCCTCTACAGTCCTTTATTTTATGGATGTTGACCTGTTGGAGGGTCTTGTGTTGATTTCATCTACTGCAAGGAGAAGCTTCTCTGATAAGGACTGAGAGATTACAACCTTCTCTTGTTTCTTCTTGCTCTGTCTTCTCCCTACATATGTACTACTTGCCACCACTAGAGAACAAATGTATTTAATACACACACACATATATATACATACATCTCTCTGTGTGTCTCTACACACAGACAGACAGACAGACAGATAGATAGATATAGATATCACCAATTGCCCCACACCCAGTGGGCACTAAAAAATCTATCAATGTTGGTTGAAATGATCTGAACACTTGCGATCTTGCCTTTTTCCTTTCTGTCTCTTCTAGTTGGACTGATATCCTCCCAGGACATGATGGCATATGTCAATCCTGGGCATGTCTGTAGGCTGGAAGCAGCATAATCATTTGAAATAACAACAACTTGAAGTCACTTTCTAGCTATTGCTCCCCATGAGAAAAGATAGGGCCTGTCCTACTTTGCCTATCTGAGCAAAGTAGAGTTCTAGGTAATGCCACAGCAGCTCGTGGGAGCCTAATAGTTTGAGCCCATCTCTGCTCTGGGTGGAAGAGGGTTATGGTTTTGTTCTTGCAGATCGGTGCTCCTAACATGAGCAAAGGCCTGGGTGTAGCAGAGCAGCAAAGGGTGCAGAACTGGCGCAGTCGCCTCTTGGCCTCTGTTCCTGGCGACTTCTTCCTTCCTTCTGCTGCCAAAGAGAAGCTGAGACCAGTTCCCAGGTCCCCAGTGCTTAGCAGCAGCCAAATTACCTTTTTGAAAATGAACACTAAGGACACCACCAGGCTACTTGATGGGTGGCTTTCATGACCTCTACCCCTAATCAGAGACTGGGCTCTCGCTAAAGATGGAGGCCGAAGTCAGACTAACTAGGCACAAACCAGAGTCTGGGAAAAAGGAGATGGATTCAAGCAGTAGGTGAGGGTTGAGAAGGAAGGAGACTCCAAAAGAAGAAATATTAGAGCCTCATCGTCACAGTCCAAGGACAAGGAAAGAAGGTGGCATTCTGCAAAAGTGGAAATGAAGTGGTAAAGAAAATAAGGGGGAAGAGGTAAAGGAAAGGAAAATGGGTAGTAAGTGAGAGACACATGGAGGCACAGGCTCGGATGTGAAGGAGGAATTCGCTATGCTTCTGGGCATCTTATGAAAGCCATTGGTTGTACAGAAACACACACACACATACACATGCATACACACACACACATACACACACACACACACACACACACACACACACACAGTTTTTCATACATGTTGAAACCCCTAAAGCATGCCTAGAGAGCAGGGAGCCCGAGTTAGAACTGCTGGAGTATAGTAGGCAGTGGTGTGAACCGTGAGGAGTATAGGGCGCTGTGCTGGTTGGCTTTTACATCGCGATGACAAAGTATGACGTAATCAACTTCACTAGGACTATTTAGTTCACGACTCTTAGCTCTGTTGATCCTTGGCCCATGGGTGAAGTAGAATATCCGGATGGCAGGAACACCAGACCCTACAGTTACCTCTTCTATTAATCTGCGCTGCTTCTATTAGAAGTCTTTTAGAATGATAAGACCATACGTGCACGTTACACAGCCATGCAAAGTACAGAAAAGTATGAAGGATGAGAATAGTCATCCAAAAGCAGCATTGTCATAACCCGGAGGCACCTCTATGCACACTCTGGTGTGTCTCCTTCCGTGCTATTTTTAAAACTTCCAGGGCTCCCAGTCACTCTGTAGATCCCGTGTTCAGACACCAAGTCTCCTGTGTTCAGAAATCATGTCAATGTTCACGCATTGAGATGTGTGGGCGCCCACGGGGTGGAGGGGGAGAAACCAATCTCCCCCATTGTTTTCACCTATACAAGTGCAGGAGAAGAACTTCCAATGCATGCCAGCTTTTCGCGTCTAAACAGACATGAACATAGCTACCCTTTCTCAGAGTCGGGCCACCAAGTCCCTCAGCTTCCCCTCCCATGCTCCCCCACTGGCTGCCTTCCCTTATTTCTTATCGCTGGAAAGTTCTCTGGCTGAAATCACCAACCCTGTTGCTTAGCAGTTCATCTGCTCCGGCTGTTCCCCTCCTGTCCCCAGGAACTGGGGGCCATGTGTTCTCTGGGTCCATATGCTGACAAGCCTCTTCCTACTCAACCTGCCATCAGCCCAGGCCCCAGCCAGGGCCACCTGCTCAGTGTCTGCTTACCCCCTCCTGACTTCTAGAGGAAGATTGGGAGCTGGAGGGGAGTGGAGAGAGGAAGGGATGATTCCTTAGACAAAGGGACTCCAGGGCTTTCCGCCGACCTCCTCCTAAGGCCCTTCTGGGGTCTCATCCCAGGTTTTAATTGATCTCTGCTTGAGGGCTGCTTTAGGGAACAAACACCAGGAGGAGCAGAGCTAGGAAAGGCAGGCCACAGCCCCAGGGAGAGGCAGAATGGCCACATTCCACCTAGTTCATTAGCCCTGGCTGAGCAGGCAAGAAATGCTGATGGCTGGACTGGGCGTGGGGTCTCAGGGTGGGACCTCAGCACCACCTGCCTTCTCTCTTGAGTTATGGGTCTTAAGGTCCACAGCACCACCCTCTTCTGCTGTGCTTTGTTAAAATCTTTACCTAGTTCAATCAATTCATAATGGTTTATTATTTTAGTGAGTGTGTGTGTGTGTGTGTGTGTGTGTGTGTGTGTATGGGAAATATTGTCTTTCCTTACATAAGTTTATCTGAGTTACTTTCTAAGTTGGGTGATCGTATGGATGGGAGGAGGCCATGTTTCTAAAGAACAAGTCTGAAAATATCTCCTATGAGCCATGCAAGAGTACCTTTGCTGAAACTGGAAAAGTTCATCTCTGAAAACTTGATTTCATTTTCCAAAGAAGTGGAGAGCCTTCGAGGTAGGAAGGAACAAGTATTCCATCCCTGTTTCTGAATTCAATGCCACGGAGAGCATTAGAGAGATCCTCCGATTAGTTCTGGAGTCAAAGGAGGACACTGAAGGTCCGGAATAAACTCGTGGAGAGAAAGAACCTATAAAAACTAGCAAGGAAGTGTTTAGAATGCTTGTGGTTTGAATGGTACGTGGCTGATGTCACCAACCTTGCTAGATACCTCAGCCTGGCTCTGCACTTGGTCACTGGGTGGTGTGAGCAGACATGGTGCAGTCATGGAGCAGGCATGGGACAGGTATGGAGCAGACATGGACTGGCCTGCAGTAGGCATGGAGCAGGCATGAGGCAGGCATAGAGCAGGCAAAGAACAGGCATGAGGCAGGCATGGGGCAGGCATGAAGCAGGCATGGGACAAGTATGGAGCAGGCATGGGCAGGCAAGGAGTAGGCATAGAGCATGGTTTTAACAGTTATAAGTGGTAACTGAATAAGAACTTCAGGTATGGATTGTCCTTAGACCAGCTTCCCTTGGCAGCTACCCTGGCAACAAAAACCAAGCAGCAAGCAGACATTGTGACAAGGACCTAATGGAGAGTTGTTAACCCAATGTCAGAAGGCCAGTGCTCAAGAGAATGACTGAGTGGCAAGGATCAGTGGGTAACTGAGGACTTCTCAGCAGAAACTCTCTCTCTCTCTCTCTGTGTGTGTGTGTGTGTGTGTGTGTGTGTGTGTGTATGTGTATGTGTATGCGTGTGTGCACGCGTGTGTGCAAAGGCTGCTTCTTCAGCTGGAGCAAGCCCACAGGGGTCCAGGGAAAGAAGGAACTCACGGGGGCCGCACAGCCTTTTACTGATTTGGCCCTTGAGTTTAGCAGGTTTTCAAATCATTTGATGTGTCGGGAGAGTTGGGAGACCCTGAGACCCTGAGACCCGAGACAGGGAACTTGGCTTCTGAATGCTGCGGACATAGTCATATTAGTCTGTTTTCTGTGCAAAAGAATCAGGCACACTGTTTGTCTAACCTGTCGTTACAGCCAGGAATGATATTAGCAGCACGTTCCCACCTCATTTATAAACCTCACAGCCTTTAAACCTTGACGTGGCTGCACATATTCTACCACATTGCAGTGTAGCAGTCCAGTCAACAAAACCCCCCACTGTCAGCCCTGAAACCGGGGAGACCATCTTTGTAAGAAATTGAATGTCAGCCACAATGCTGACTACCTAACAGCAGTGAAAATGGTAAACCTTTGAAAAGTCTAAACAAACAGCAATTTTAACAGTGCAAGTATACCAGACTGAAGAGGAAACCAAATGTTGGAGCCCAACAAGCGCTGTGAAAGATGGGAGTTGCGTGGGGGAACCCAAGGATGGAAATATTGTTTCCCCTCAAATTATGTAAAGTCCAATGTGGCGATTTTAGGGGTAACCACCAAGAAGAGAGAGATTGAATCTATTCCTTTGGAAACAGCAGATATCCCAAATGAAATAAGGTTGACTTCCTCAGATAGGAGCATACTAAGAGGAAATAAGGAGAAGAGAATCGCTGAACTTCCTGTTGGGTCCGTGAAGGATCTGGGACTTTCCAAAAGGCTGCTAAGTTCTCTTGTTGCTAGCTTCCCGGTGCTGTCAGAGAGCATTGGGCTCCCGAGCTTTATATGGGTTTGAAACAAAGGATTCTGGTACTCACACCCAGCAAGCAGCATGAGCACCATCCATGAGCTCGGGTTCCCTTTGTGCCCCAAGTCCCAGGAGATGCCTATATTGATGTGGTAAGTGTGCTGGGCTTATGTACAGCTGAGGAAAAGCTGAGACCAGGAAATCTGCTTTTTGTTTTTTAATAGCAAGCAGCAAGCTGACTAGAGGGTCCCAGAGGGAGGCCTGGCCTAATTCTGTAAGATTTCTTGGTGCAAATGCAACCCTGAGAAATGACCCAGGTCATGAACAATCAGTCTCGTCTTTGGGCATGCCCAGAAAGATCTGTAGAAGCTCGAAAGGCCTGGTGAGGGGTTTCTATCCAAACCATGGCAAACCACACAGAACATTCAAACAAACAAGTTGAAATACATTAAGATTATTAGTGAAGAACATCCACTAAACTTGTTTTTTTTTCCCAAAGATTGAAACTATAAGTTTGAGTTTAAAAGATAAGCAATTCAAACCATCTGAAGTGTCGTTTTCCTTTTAACCTTTGGTGTGTTGGCCATGTTCTATTTCGGCTGGCAGAATACGCGTGTGTGTGTCTCTCTGTGTGTGTGTGTGTGCGTGTGTGTAGGGTATATGTGCATAGTGGGTGTGTGGGGATGTGGGATGTATGTCTGCATCCACACAAAGGCTGTGATGCAACAGGAAGCGGGCGCAGCTGGTTTCTTTCTTCTTCCTTCCCTGTGCTTTGTCAAGTCCATTCGCACCTTTGCGGGATAGATGTAGAGCATTCGAAATAAGAAGGAATTAAGGAAGGCATACTGTGCAAACACCCACCAAAACAAAACCCATGCCTCAAAATAAATACTGAAAAAATGTATTTCAAGAAGAATTTTCCCCAAGCCCAAGCTCTCTGCTAACTCAGAAGGAAGCGCACCATTATCGTATAAGTGAAGAAAGGAAGGAACGTGCTTGTGCAGTCGGTACAGGTATGGAGCAGTCAAGATAAATGCCCAGTGAGAGGGCCAAGAGCACTGGGCTGTGAGTTCAGGAGGGGACAGTGGTCATTCTGAAGCCATCTAGATGTAGATTCTGGCTATGGAGTATCCTGCTTTTGGCAAACAGTACACTTGTGGCTCAGAGCATGCCGTTAGTCTGTTGTAGCTTGCTTGAGAAACAGAAATAGGAATTTGGGGACCTTATTAACAAAGTGAGGGAGGAGGCGAATGATACATAAAGCTCCGTAGCTAGGTGGCTTGTCATCCCTGCTACACAGGTGAAGCCAGACACACTCCTAGCTCTACAGAGCCTCCTGTGAATACATGGTCTTGCTAGGAGCTGGGCGTTAAGTTGTAGGTGTTCTGAGCAGGCATATTGCTTGCTCTTCTGGAAAACTGTGGGTGATTGACAGTAAAAAAAAACAATAGGATGTTTATATTTAGAAAATAAAGATCTTCACATTGGGTGAGCTGATCTGGGACACAGTTGTGACCAAAGTCCAAATAGGACTTTTTGTAGACACCCCTACAGTGGGGAGGTGGTCTGGTGCTAGTGTGTTGGCTATGGTCGATGTTGGCTTTCCGACTCTCTGTGTGTGTGTGTGCACATGGTGTTATAATAATGGGAGGGGTAACTAGTGGTGCTAGTTTCTCTCTTTTTCCTCCTTCTTCACCCTCTGTCAACTCATTTACACCTTTGCAAGACAGATGGGGGACGACTGCTTCTGTGGGATATGGGATTTGACACCTGGCTCCCAGGACTTGGGGCCCGAGAGGGGTACGGTGCATATGTGTCAGGGACTCTTGGAGAGGCTCCAGAGAATCTGCCTGGGGACTCTGTGGACAAATGTTTGGAGCTTCCCCCTCGGGAGTCCGAGGTGGGGCACCACACCATCTTGAGCGCTGAAAACCACTCACTCACTGAGGCCACGTGCTAACAAGCTGCTGGCAGAGGACTAGTGGAAGATATTTTCAAAAACAACAGCAGCAAAAGTTTCAAGCCAGTGCATCAGGACTGCAGGCTCCTCCGTGAATCTCATTAGTGCCCGGAGGTAGGAGGAGAGCTGCTGGCTGGAGCTGCCTACATCTAAGGGGTCTGGAAACAAATTCAAAACCCAAGGTCTGGGGGCGGGGTGGGGGCAGCAAGGGGGGAGGCTGTTCAGAGCATGAGAAAGGCCTGTTGGGTGGGGGTGAGGAGGGGTTGCTCTGAGCTTGGGAAAGGTCTCTCAGATGTTGTGTTTGTTGGCCCGTTCCCTGTGTGCAGGTCTTTGTCAGATTCCCTCACACTCAGAACCCCAGCACCCTGAAAGCTGAGGCAGGAAGATTGCTGTATGTTTAAGGCCTACTGGGCCACATAGGGAGTTCCGGGCCAGACGAAGCTACAGAGTGAGACCCCATCTCAATTCGGCAAAACCAACAAACAACAATAAAAATGTATTAGATAATTAAATTGTTTCGTGTGGGACATTGGGGTGGGGGCAGGGTCTCTTTCCCCAAATGTTCAAAACTTTCTCGTACATTTGAAACTCAAGCATTGGGTTTAATTTCAACGCAGGTGAGCCACCCTGTGTTCAGTAAGCTCTTGACCTCACAGCAGAGCATCACAGTTGGCTTCAGGTAACTCTAAGCTTGCACAGATTCCTCCGCTCCTTGGCCTTGCCATTCGCCACCAAAGCACAGACCCTCTTCATCACCAGAAACTCCACTTTTTCCTAGTTGGAAACCAGAAAATAGGCAACAACTTCTCTGAGTTTATCCCACATAGTCCTTATCCCCCCATGCTTGGAATCTCATGTGCTAGCCTTCTAAGGAAGCTCCTGTTGGCTTGGAAGGACAGACATGCCAGACTGTAGCTATCCTCGGTCCTTTGACACAAGAGAATCCAGACCAGTAGGAGAAGGAGTCTCATCCAAACCCCAGGATCAGGGACTCTGCTACTCTAAATCCTCCCAGATATTTTCTCCCATCATCCTCCTTTCCACTAAGAACCTGTGCACAAAGCTATTAGTCTCTTTAAATCAAATGGCTACATATAAAATGCCCCTTATCTATAAAATGGGTATGGGAAGTGAAGAATGTCCCACAGAGAGGGAGTTGACAGTCCACTGGGTGGAGCTGAAAAAGATTTCTCCCTAAAATCCTCATTTCCCAGCAAAGGCAACCAGAGAGTGTCATGGAATATCATTTTAACTAGGTAAAGATGTATTGCATTTGTTTATGCTGCAGAATGTTACTTTAACTGTGTAAAGGTGTGGTACTTTTGTTTATGCCACATTTGTTTAATTATGTGACAATGTGCTGCATTTGTTTCACCTGGCCTGTTTAAGGCACCTGATTGGTCTAATAAAGAGCTGAATGACCAATAGCTAGGTAGGAGAAGGATAAGTGTTACTGGCAGGCAGAGAGAACAAACAGGAGGAGAAATCTAGGTTTGAGAGAAAAAGGGAAGAAGGAGAAGAGAACGAGGAAAATGGGGGGGCATACCTGGGACCAGAACCAGGCAGCTAGCAGACATATAGACATACAGACAGCAGGAGCCCCAAGGCTAAACACACATGAAGAGAAATAGATGAAGTTAAGAAAAACCGCTAGCCAGAAACAAACATAAGCTTAGACCAAGCATTCCTAATTAATAAGTCTTCGTGTCATGATCTGGGAGCTGGTTGGTGACCCAAAAGAAAAAAAAAAAGCCAGGTCCAAGAGAGACTGCCATATGTGGTTAGATTCCAAGACACTGTGTACCTTGAATGAAGGGCAAGCTGGGAACCAGCAATCTTGGTATAGAAACCAGTTGAGTCTTGTAATAAGCTTTGGACATTAGGTTCCTGGAAATGGCAGTGAACCTTTGTGTAGTTATGGAGCTACCATGAGCTTTTGATGGAGGAAGGTCATTGGCTAATAAAGGAACTGCCTTGGCCCATTTTATTGGTTAGAGGATAGGTGGGAGGAGTAAATAGAACAGGATACTGGGAGGACGAGGAAGTGAGCTCAGAGTCTCAACAGCTCTCCTCTCTGGAGCAGACACCTGAGAGAGACGCCATGCCCTGCTCCTGAGATGAAGTTCTGACCCAGGATGGACATAGGCTAGAATCTTCCCGGTAAGCGCACCTTGGGATGCTACACACAGATGATTAGAAATGGGCTAAATTAATATGTGAGAATTAGCTTAGATAGACATGGGCCAAGCAGTGATTAAATGAATACAGTTTGTGTGTTGTTATTTTGGGCATAAGCTAGCTGAGCAGGCGGCTGGGGTGCTGGGGACGCAGCCCCGCCGCCCCTATTACTACACCGCTCCTTATTACTACAAGCTTTGTTGCCATTGGTCACCTCAGGTAAAGGACTGTGGTTGGCCATGCTTGTTAGTGGGCTTGTGGAAAGGCTTGGGCAAATATTTTGCTAAAGCCCAGGGCAGCTGCAGAGAGACACTGTAAACTCCCAGCACCTGTGTAACATGCCCAGCGGTAAGGGCGTGGGCTTTTTGCACCAGGATGCACAGGGCAGAGTACCTAGCACTAGCATTGTAGAATTCCATCTGTCTGGGGCTAGGCAGAGAAGAAGAACTGGCTGCCTGGAGCTGTGGCTTGCCCAGTTAGATGAGGACACAGGCACTGACCCCTCACCCTCATGTCCTATGCATGTGCTGGCTTCTGTCCAACTGGACAGGTGGAAAGCAATTTGTGTGGACAGATGTTGAGGCAACAGGATGAAAAACAAATCCAAACCACATTCCAGGGGTCTCTAAGGCGAGCATGGTCTGAAGTGAGCGGTTGGGTTGGCTTATGGTTGAAAAACCAGAAAGCTCAATTAGAGACTGGTGTGGGCATGGCTGAGTCACTGAGTTTGAGTGGTTTCAAGAGCAACCTGAGAAGGGAAACCCACGTGTCTTCATTCTGCCCCACCTTTGGCACCTGACACTTGTTTCTCACTGCTGGAGCAGCCATGGAGACAGAAACAAGATGGACAGATACTGGTGTTCATTCATATGTCCATGACTTATGGCAAGTGCGCAATGGACCTTCAGGAAGCTTTCAAGCTGAGGTATTTCCTGTTTCCACAGTTAGTTCATCCTCAACTTTCATGGACTGCTCCAGTTTGGGCTCCCGCATCCAAACAAGTAACTAGACCAATTGAGATAATCTTTCTCTTCGACTTCTGCTGGGTCCAAAAAAATCATGAGAATTCATGTCCTGCACTCCGAAGACAAGGATTTGGTTCCTGGCTCTGAATGACCACACAATATTGCTAGGTGTGTTTCCTTGTTAATAAAGTACAAAGAGAGACCTCTCTCAGGGTTACCATGGGATAACTGCAGTAGCATGAGGCATGGGTTATAATCTGCGTCACATTAGAGTACACGCCACCAGCGAGCTGGGTCCAATGCTGAGCAGACTTGAATTCCCTCCAGTGTGGCACAGGCGGCCTCAGCAACAAAGAAACGGAGGAGGAATCAATCAGCCTCGGTGCCATGAAAAGAACACCGGCCCCCATCCCGGTCCCTTCCCTCTGCCCACCACGAGCAAATGGCTAACACCCCTTAGCAGCAGCTTTGGGGCAGATGCCTTCGTGTGGAGGAGCCAGCTCTGGTAGCCAGGGACTCGGTCCCACGGGGCGGCACAATTGAATTTTTCCTTTCCATCTGACAGTTCAGGACTGGATGTTTCTTTCCAAATGAAGGCAGTTCTGGAAGGTCGTTGGGAACAGTGAATTGTGATTACGCTGGCACATTTTTAATTCTGTCTCATTACAGCTGCTGTTAAGGCTGCGTTATAATAATTGCTTTAGTTCTGCTTTGGTATTTTCGGGCTCCTTTAATGTAGCTGTAATCTATGTGTATATTAAAGTAAGCAGAGCCAAAGAGCAGGGGCAGCCTTGTTAGACCGAAGAAATGAATGTGAGGAGGTAGGATGGGGAGCAGGCAGGCTGGAGAACCTCAGGACAGCAGGGGGAGCGGAGGCTCTGGCCCCAGGCCTGATGCACATTCATGCTGTGACTTTGAGCCGGTCCAAGCTGCCTGTCTCAGTTCTCCCTTCCATTAGATGAGTTGCAAAGCATGTCTTGTAAAGGTCTGAGGGGAAAGGCCAAAGCTGGCGAAGAGCCCAGAGCATGTCGGCATGCGGCCCTCTGGAGTAGCCAGAGCAGAAACCCAGGTAAAGCCCGCCTCTTCCTTTCCAGCGGCCTCCAGAAGGATGGCCACATGACCTCCAGGGCAAGGACAGAAGTCAAATGAGTAACATGCCGACACCCCCATTTCGAGGGACAATTTTACCTCTGATCATCTTCACTCCCTGATAAGTTTTGTTTGCTTTCATTTTGTTTTTTAATAGTTAGTGTATTTGAGTGGTTGCCACCCTGAAGGAACAGCCTCAACCCAGACATGTCAACCACTTAATGGAGACCCATTTGGAATCCTTGATCATGTGGCCTCTCTTTTTCATCCCTCTCTTGTGGTTTGGATGTAAAATGTCTCCCATGGAATCATGTGTTTGGAAACTTGGGCCCCAGCTGGTGATGCTACTTTGGGAGATGGTGGGAATTTTAGGAGACAGAGCCTGGCCAGAGGAAGTAACTTTACTGTGTGTTGGGTCTTGAAGCTTGTTGCTGGGTTTCCTATCTCCTGGAGAGGGGAAGCCCTAGCTCCCCTTTCCCACCATGATGGTGCTGCCTGTGGCCACACACTCCCTGCGTTGAAAGACTCAGTCCCACCTAAACTGTGAACCAAGATAAACCCTTCCTCCTTTGGGTTGATTTTTGTCAGGAGTTGGATCACACTAATAAGAACATAATGTAGATACCTCCTCAAGAGGGCAGTGTGTCATCTTGGGGTGCAGTGCTAAGTGTCATTTGAGACTGTGCCCCTTACACAGTGCTATGTGCTAAAGTCCCTTCCAAGCATTTAATTGGTATATGGGTTTCTTCCTATGATCTTTCCATAGTCCTATGATTCAAGTTATCAGTTTAGATGAGCTGGGGTCATTGTAGTAAGGAGGCTGCTAGTTAGTTCCTGGCTGCTAAGCCCTGAAATAATCACACAGAAGCCATATTATTTAAATCACTGCTTGGCCCATTAGCCCTAGCTTCTTATTTGCTAATTCTTACATCTTAATTTAACCCATTTCCATTAATCAGTGCATCACCACATGGCAGTGATTTACCAAGTAAAGTTTCAGCACGTCTGTCTTTGGCGGCAGCTCCATGGCTTCTCTCAACTCTGCCTTTCTTTCTCCCAGCATTCAGTTTAGTTTTTCCTGCCTAGCTCTGTTCCCCTATAGATCTGCTATAGATCTAAGCAGTTCCTTTATTAACCAATGACATTTACAATATACAGAGGGGAATCCCATATCACCTCCCGTTTTCTGTTTAAATAAAAAGGTTTTAACTTTAACATAGTAAAATTACATAAAACAATTA
The DNA here is from genome assembly GCF_018167655.1 of Microtus oregoni. Taxonomy (NCBI): domain Eukaryota; kingdom Metazoa; phylum Chordata; class Mammalia; order Rodentia; family Cricetidae; genus Microtus; species Microtus oregoni. The sequence goes on from NW_024543085.1 coordinate 27,460,978, forward strand.
TCAAGCAAGAATTATAGTTACAATTTATATCTACTTTATCTTTTATCATAACTAAGGAAAACTATAAATTCTTCAACTTCATCAAAGACTCCAGAAGGAGTCTATTACCTAAGTCAACAGTAAGTGCATTGTAAGCAACTTCCCGAAACTGTAGAATTGACAGAGACATCTTGCTGCCTGGACAGTCACCCAAAGTTCTTCTGTACCACTGGGGCATCTATCTTCAGCCCACAGGCCCATGGGATCCGGCAGACTTTTCTATGAAGCAGGAAATCAGTTTAAATGAACAAATGGAGCTATGGTCATGCTTAATGAGGGAGTGCTACAAATTTGCCCACAACATGGAGAACAGCAGATATAGGACTGAAACCCTGGTTTTCACCATGACCTCCTGCTTCCAACACTGTAAGCACCCCTATCTTCTACACCACTCATAGCTCAGGTCTGAAATTCAAACTTGTCAGCAGTACAATGAGAAGTTGACTTGGGATTTAGTGCACACAGGACTGTGTACCACAGGAAGGGGACCGTGAAAGGATGTTGCTAAACATACTCTTAAAGCAGTTGAATAAGACTGTTAGGCTTTGGGTTCTCACCCAGTTCTGCCTTTGTCTTACAAAAGACACTACCAAAGTGAGGATTACGGAAGTACTTGGCAGTCCTATGCACCTCTACCTCTCTCACCTTCTGCCTGAATCAGGCAGCACCCAGATATTCATGAAGGATTCTTATTCACCAGATTCTGTATTTAACTACTTTCAAATGGAGGGAGAGGTCTACAGGCTTTTCCGGTGCATTGTTTGCCCAGCTACAGCTCAAGAGAAAGTCTATACTTTTGTCTTCAGTGCACACAATGAAATCACAACCCATTACTTAGTTCCAAATCTACAGACTTGGGCCATATAAATGTCCAAGGGGCCTGAAGGGTACTGCCTCTTATCCTTTCTGATGCCCCATAGCTTTGGCTCTGACACTCAGGGAAAACATAGCCACTCACTGCCTCTCATGGCAACAGATAGCTTGTTGAATCCTTAAACAGTCATCATCATTTAAAATGCCTTCTTTATTATGAATCAAAATCTCTCTAATTATCCTCTTTTGAACTCTGAGAATTAATTCACTGTGTTTTAGCGACTTTTCTATTGCTGTGGCAAGATGCTATGACCAAGGCAACTTATAGAAGGATTTTGTTTGGGGCTTACAGTTTCAGACGGTAAGTTCATGACCATCGTGATGAGGGGCGTGGCATCAGGTAGACAGGCAGGCATGGTTCTGGAGCAGCATCTTGATCCACAAGTCCAAGGCAGAAGGAGCTACCCAGGAGTTGGGTGGGCTTCTGAAACTTTAAAGCCCACCCCCAATGATACACCCTCCACCACCAAGGTCACACCTCCTATCCTTCCCAACCTTTTCCAACAACCAGGGGCCAAGTATTCAAACATAAAAGCTTATGGGGGAGCCATTCTCATTCAAACCACAGCCACCCCCCCACTCCCCTTTTATATGCTTTGAATCTGTGAAGGCAGCTGTAAGTTCTTAGGATGTAATATCCTTGGGTTCTTTTTCTGTTACTTTTGTTCAGATGTTCCTCAAAGAAGAAGAAAAAATCAAAATGTCTCCAGCCTAAATAGATACCTATAAATAACGTTTTCTTCTTTCTCTACCATATTGTAGTCAAAATCAGGGGTGACTACCGGTACCACACATAGTGCTGAGAGTTGGGGACATTAAGGAAGTATGACTTACCCTTTGCCTTGGAGAACTGACAGTAGTCACTAACAAGCAAGTGTGGACACACAACCACCTCCTTCCTCTTTTTTATTAAATGAGAGTTCTAAGAGCATGTACATTTAGGAACAAATGTTGTCCCCCTTTGACCATCAGAGCCATGGAACTCACTGCCCAGGGGACTGGCTCAGCACTAGTCTGTTCCTCCCACGTCATCTAGGGGTGTCCATTCTCGCTATGTGTCTTCTCTCTCCTCAGTTTTCCTCCATCGCCCATGGACCCTGCTGTTTAGTCCGCCCATCTCTCTTTCCCCCAGGAACAGGGCGGTCCCTCAAAACACCACCCTTAATTAGTTAATAAAATTCCCTCCATGACACAGGCTGCTCTCCCCCAGAAAAGCCAGTGACAGATATGAGCACCATTTGGTCTAATTAGTTCTGATATTTCACACAACATATTTGTGAGGTTTTTTTGGAGGGGGGCGGCAGAGAAAATGCTTCTATTAAAAGAACAGCAGGGAGGCTTGGATGCTGGGAAAGGAAGATCTGGGGGTCTTTTGTCAGTGTGGAAGGCCTTTGTGAAGTCAAAACTGCCTGTCCGGGACCACTTGCCCCTCTGTTTCTCCTTGCACCTCTCTCCACATTAATTGGCCTCCGCAGGGCTGAGATTCACGCCTTTCCTTATTCCAATGACACGAAGTTCCCGATTGAGGGATCTTTTCTCTTCTGGTGGCAGAAATCTATACAGGATGATGAGGGCTTAGCTATGAAGTCCTAGAGAGCTCAGGCACAGTGATCTACAGCTGGGTCCTTGTTATGTCTTACACTTTGACCTTGGGATGATTATTGAACTCTTCAAGCCACTTGGCAGTCTGAGGGCTGGCTATGTCAGGGTGGAGAAAGGGAGATGGGATGTGAGCATACCTTGAGCTGTTAGGATAGATGTGTCTGGAGATACAGAATATTGGCCTTATAGAGTATGTAAATCAGGAGTTGCTCTTGACATAGATAATCAATCATCTATTCCTCGGTCACAGTTTCTGTCATCTGTCTATAACCTACAAGTTTTAAGAGCAAGGCTTACCACTCCACCATGCTAAACTGAATGAGCGCCTCTGTCATCTTCCAATATGCCTCCAATTCCATGAGCTACCCTGTGAGTCCACAATTGAGGGTGGATGTTGGCTCGACTTTTCTTTTAAAAATACTCTTGGGTTTTTCATGGTGTCTAATCCAGAGTCGATGGTCCATAAATCTTGGTAGAACCAGAAATAGAGCCGAAAATCAAGCTTCAGAGAATTCCTGGAAGGTGCCCTGGGGTAGGACTCAGAACTCTTGGGCTTCTGATATATCCATCCCTGTATGTCTTTTGACTGTGGGCAATGGCAGCCCCTCTGCAGACCATGTTTCTAAGATGGGGGAGTTGAATGATCACTAAGCTTTGCTGTGGTTCTAATGTCCACAACGAAGCATGGGGAAAGGGTTATTCTAGGAAACACATTACTCTGATGGCTAAATGTTGGGGGCTGTGGACCCCCAGACCCTGACTTTCCTGTAAACAACTTATTATGCTTACAGCTGCTTTGAGCAAAACAACTTGTTTTCCTGTGTTTGCAGCTGCTCTGAGCATGAGACCCTCAGGAATTCATGATGGCAGGGGAGTGGTTTCTGGTGGGTTTGGCTGGGGTGTGCCTATCAGTTAAGGATCCCTCTATAAACTTCACTGGAACACAATAAAGAGGGCATTCTTGGGGAATTCAAGGATGACCCATGTCTCTGTCTCTGTGTTTGTCTGTATGTTTCAATCTCCAGCCTCTTGCCCAGCTCGCGAATGGTCTGTCAGTGCAGGCTGTACACTACGGGCATAGTACCATAGTACACGCAATACAGGCGCTACGGGATTGTAGTACACGTGGTAGTTTGGACGGTATAGCTGGACACAAACCCAAGTTCCAAGCCCTTGGGATCCCTCAGGAGTTTCTACAAACTTTTACCCCTAAATCTATCACCATGTGCATCCTTTAGAAACCTGTGCCTCGCCCTTCCATGCTTCCCAGGCAGCTACAAACAACCACTGTGGTTCTTTGGGTACATGAATAGCCCATTCTGGTCCATGTTCATCTTGCTCTTGACCCTCTCTAACTGAGCCCTACCTGAAGCAGCTGTCTATTATAGCCACTCCTAGACAGGGTGTGGCTGCCCCCTAGAAGTAGGAGGCCTGTCAGTAAAATCTCTGACTTCTATGGCATTTCAGAGTGTGGGCTGGGAAGTTACCCTACGTGTGGATCCTGGCTCCCCATCAGCACCAGGCACCATCTTGGTATTCCTCAGTGTCAGCTTCCTTATCTTGAATGTTATGGTAGGATTAAAAGGGAAAATGCTATGTAATTTTTAGCACCATGCCTGATTTCAGTAAACACACCACGGGTAGTGGCTATTGTTATGTGGATGACAATAAACAAATCCTTAGGACTCCATCCTTTCAATCAGAGGTGTGCTCTGCCAGTCTACCTCAATAGTATTGGTGTTCCCTTTTGAGAGTGACTAGAAAAAAAAAAGTATCATTTAATTATATCCATGCCTCTATGAATTCTTAATTCTTTAAAAAATGCAAAAAGTCAAATAGAGATTTTTAAAATTAGCTTCATTGCTGGCAAAGCTCAATTAGGGAGGAAGATTAAACTCAAAGATCTTCTTTTCAAATACTTCCCTCTAGCTCCAGGCCTGGGGTCATTCTAGAGGAGAGTTAAAGGCAAAAAGCCTGTAGAGAGAAGCCAAGAGCATGACACCTTAATAGTTCCGGGTCAAGAAAAGCAGCGCCCTGGACCAGAAGCCTCCGTGCCTATCCCTTGAACACTCTACTCTCCCAGGGAGAGGGGGTGCTAGAGGGTCAGGCAGGAAAGTGGCAGAAATGGATGAACTTTTGTCCCTCCCAGTCTGTCCCCCCAGCCACAGAAAAGATGGAGCTAGAGTGTGTTGGGGGGACAGTGAGGCTTCCCACTGCAGCTTCCTGCCAAAAGTGCTCGTTTGGAGATGGCAGCTACGCCAATGGTGCTAGGCCACCAGGAATCTTCCAGATGCTTCCAGTAGTTACTTTAGAAAATGCTAGATACCTCCCCATAAAACAATCTAATATACATTTATTATGTGCTATTAATATAAAAAGTTGAAACATAAAGGCAACATATGATAGTGAAGGCCACCATGGGGAGATGTAGCTCAGTGGTAGGGGGCTTGGCCAGCACGCATGAGGTCCTAGGTTCAATCTCTAAACTTTGAAAAAGAAAAAAAATAAATCCTGTTCACCACGGAGTTGAGGGTACATTTGAAGAGTGAGGGAGTCCACACTGGAATCGGTACCTCCATGTTTCCTACCAAGTCCACGAACAGTTTTGTACGCATAGAGCATTTGAATGCTGTTTCTGTATGTGTGGTTTATAGATTAAGGCTCAACTTACTATGTCCCGTACTCCAAGCTGCATGCTGTCGAAGAATTTGTCTCCCAATGTCCCAGTTGTGTGCTCTGGGTGTCAGGCCCTCCATGGCCCTAGCAGGTCCTGGAAGTCCTGGTGCCTTCCTGCTTCCTTCTTGCAGTACCAAGAATCTCTCACCTCTGCTTGGTTTTCTGCATGTCTGTGTGATCTGCATGTGATCTTCCTGCGAGCCCCAGGAGGCGGGCGTGTAACCACCACAGGACTATAGCCCACTACGGGACCCTGGCACAGAGGTGACACTTATGGTTTCAATCAACAAATCTCTCCCACCTCCTGTTCCAGGTCTATGCAAAAGTTGCCTAGAGTTCAACCTGAGGAACAGATGAAGAGCGCTCATCCCTCTTCAGGGGTGGGAGAGTTGACAGCCTCCTGCTGCCTGTTGGGGTAGATGTAGTCCCCTGGAGAAGGTCAAGGGGCAGCTTCTTTACTGATGGCCCACTCGAATCCTTCTCTGGTCTCCTTTCACCAGACTCTCTTCCTTGTGTCCCTTTCTCCCTCCTGTCTTTTCATAGCAGGAGTTGGGGCTTTCCCTGAGCCCCAGTCTCTTGGTGCCTTGTCTGAATCAAATTCCATTTCTAGAATCCCTGCATATCGACCCACTAAGGAGCTGAATGTCTACCTCATGTAGATAGCGTCGACCTCAGAAGCCTCACCTTAGTGGCAGTGCCTGCTCAACCTGAACAGCCTCTGGCTCACTGATACCAGACCTTGGCCCAGCCCCACTGTCCTACCCCTGGTCTTGCTCTTTGACCTCTAGATATGTGACTGAAGGGATCCCTACACTGGACAGATTGCCTGTCCCACCCTGGTTCTTTCTGCCTTGCCCTGCTTCCAGCAGGAGCTCCTTGGATCCTGAACAACCGAGGTCATGTTACTGGTGACATGTCACCTGTCACTGCTCTCTCTCATGAGGCATTTAACTGTCACTCAAATGTCAGGCAGTCCTATTAGTTTGCCATCTTATTTGGCAATTTATTTGTTGTTACTAATACTTTGTCAGAAAAACATTGATATCCCTTTAAATAAAGGATTTTTAGCAGGCTTTCTCTAGGGAGTTTCTTGCACAGGGAGAGGAGAGGCCAGCATTTCCCCCTAAGGAACATAACCCTAATTTTATCCTGAAATTGAATAAGAAAATAAGACACATGCATAAGAATTTCTTGCATAGACAACGTCCCTAGGTGGCAGATGCATGGAGATACTTGCAGATAGATGGAGGAATCACAGGACATGAAGACAGTCTGTCCTTGTGGGGTGTGTGTGTGTGTGTGTGTGTGTGTGTGTGTGTGTGTGTGTGTGTGTGCGTGCGCGCGTGCGCGTGTGTGACCCTCAGTCTCACCTGGGTCCACCGACAGAGAAATGCCGGCTTGGAGAACATTTCTGCTTTTTGTTTAACAGTTTAGTTTAGAACTATTTATTCCGTTGTAGCATTGATCAGACCCTGTTGTAAATTTACAGGCATGAATCTCTTTACTCCCCGAGCAGCCTTGTATGATGGACTCTTTTACTCTCTGCGCTACAGAAGTGAAAACAAGGAGCTATGGAGCCTGTTGAAGGACGTCAACATGTAGGAAACAGTAAAACAGACATAAATAGCCAGCCCCTGGCGGCAGAAGCTGTGCCCCTTCCCCAGGTTGCCTCCCAGGCATGGACCACCATTTTGATGGACTGTGGATCATCCACTCTTAGAGTCAGGCTTTGCTTCGCTCTCTTCCTTGGTGGGACACGGCACAAGGACTTGACCCAGCATCTTTCCTGCCCGACAGGAAGCATGATTCATCTCTGGCATCTGCGTTTTTCACCTGGGAGGCTGGATTCTGCGCGATGCAGTCTAGACTGTCCTCAGATGCACTTACCGCAGAGTCCCCACAGTGCCAGCCAGTCCACTTGGCAGCCACACTGTTCCCAGGCTGGTCAGGGACCTCCATCGGCAGTTCTATTCATCTTGTCCCTGATGGGCCTCACGGCTGCTTGTGGTTACTGGCTCCAGAAACCATCTTGTCAACCTGCCCAGTCCCTTTAACATCTAAGGATGTTCCTGCCTCTCACCTTTAGGTGCTGGGAATTGCTTGCACTATATTAGTCTCCACGGTTTGCATTCATATACTTTCATTTCGTGATACCAAGGAACCATGTAATATGAAAACATATGAACCAGTGTGGCGGGTAGACTGGAATGTACTGTCTACCGAATACCCAGGGCCCATTTCTGGCTGTTTTCGACCAGCATGTGAGAGGTTAATATCTAAGTGACTGCTATCAAACCAAAGAGTCTTGTGAGTCCCGTTCCACCTGTCATGTTTGCTAGCTTCTTAAATAAGAACATGTGACTGCCAGTGGTTTGGGGGCTCCTTTGTACTTTCAAATGCGACAGAGCGGGTTACACAGTGGGAGACTGGGACTCAGGTGAGCAGAATTCTAGTGCTGGGCTTCGGTTTCCTTGTCCATGTATTGAGGGTCTCTGGCCAGACTTCAGGACTTTGTAAGGCTTGTGAGGGCAGGGAGTCAGTAGTCCAAAATGGAGGCCAGGAAAGTCCCCCAGCCCTGCAGTCACGCACAGGACGGGGTTGATCAGTGAGGGAGGGCCAGACACCACTGAGGCCTGACTCTCGCTCAGAGGCAGGGGGAAGAGACAAGTACACAATTAAAGTTCAAACTAGCATTTCGGGAGGGGGGGGGTGGCCCTGGCATTCACTAGCTAGGCTCTGATTGCTAGCATCCGCTCAAAGGACGTGTGCGCACTCCCCTCCCACCTGCCGCTCCTGTCACTACCTGCACCAATGCCACTGCCACCTGCCTTTGTCTCTTGAAACCTTGCTTTATCTCCAGGACAGGCTAGGAGGAGGCTCCAAGGGGTGGAAAAGAAAGGACCTGAATAGTAAGGGACAACTGTCACCTATGGGTCTCAGCACTTCACTGAAAGGCAATGGTTGGGGGGAATAGATAGATCAGTTCATCCCCAGAGAAAGAAAAGAACTGAGCTGGGGGACTCCCAGAGTTTCATCTTTTCCTAAGAAGACAATACAGTTGATATGCCACCCTTTGATGGGAAACAGAAGCGTGTGAGGAGGTGGGTCTCCCGAGCACCAATATCTGCCCCTTCTGTTTCTCCTCTCTGCCCCCGCTCCCGCTCCCCGCTTTCCTTCCCTGACCTAGCCTCTGTCAGGCTCTCTGCCCGTGATGGATTTTCCAGGCTTCATTTAGTGACATAACCATCCCAGCGAAACATACAAATGGTGCAACCATGGATCGTAATATTCAGTAAACGGTTTTTTTACCTCCTATCATTTTTTTCATGGGAAGAAATTGGCTTTGTGCTCCCCTATGCCCCTCCTATTTGCAGGTGGGCTATTGCAGGGGGAGGGGTACCCTCCGCTCCTTCATCTGTGAGGCTGTCAGCTCTGTTCCAAACACCACTCACTCACTGTGAGTGGAGGGGGCAGCTCAGCTTTGATTAACTGTCCTGTGTGATATTAATATCCAACAGGAGGCTGTCGTGGCTGGCTCTGCAGAACGGCAGCCATGGGGGGAATTGCAGGCACCCCAATGGGCTTCAATTCTTTATATTCTTATATTTTTGGTTTCTAGAAGATTCTGGGTCTCTCTCTGTCTGTCTCTGTCTGTCTCTCTGTCTCTGTGTGTGTGTGTATGTGCGCCTCTGTTTGTCTGTTTCTGTCGTCTCTGTCTCTCTCCATTCTGCATCTCTTGCAAGGTGCCCCTGGCTCTCTATTTGGTTTTTCTTGGCATCCATGCAGAGGAGGCTCAAGGTTCTATGGCTCTGCTATGTTACAAGATTGGAGGAGAATCTCTGACCAAGCCAGTTCAGGAGACAAAACAACATCTACTTATCTCTCAGACAGGAGGACCTGATGACGTCAAAGCTGTATCTTTCCCTCTAAGTCGGGGTCCCAGCCACTCACTCCTGTGGGCTGCCCCTTGTTTATCTTCTACCCCATAAACTGGCTGCAGTGGCTTCATTTCTCCCCACTTCATGCAGACCTAGAGGACTCAGGCCTCCAGGCCAGGCCATCTGCTCTTTTCTTAAAGTGCAATGTCTAGAAACACATTCAGGGAACGGCCATTGTAGTGAGGAGGATGGTCTGCTGAAGAACTTGGGTGATGACTAAATAGTGCTTCCATAGTTCTGGACCCAGAGCATCTGCTCAGACAGCAAATCCCTACCCTCTCTACCTCCTCCTCTGCCCCCTTCCTGTCAGCTGCCTCTTGCATGCCAGGGAAGGTGGAGAGCAGCAGAGTGTCAGAGTGAGCAGCTTCCTCTGTTTCCCGCCTGTTACTACAGCTCATCTCCATGACTGAAGAGGTGGCTGCGTCTTGATGCTCTAACTGCTAGCAGAGGTAGAGAGAGAGAGACAGAGATGATAGAGATGGAAAGACAGAGACAGAGATACAGAGATAGAGACACAGAGCAGAGAGAGTGTCTTAGCTCATTGATCGAGCCCTGCCATGGTGGTCTGGACCTCCTCGGTGGACTGACTGTCCACCTCACTACTTGGCTAGCAGAGAGACAGATGGCATTGTCAGCCTTATAAAGAGGGGTGCACACGTGTGTATGTGGACCCCAGGATGTACCCATGCAAGTACATCTTCATTTTCGAGTAGTGCCTGCATGTTTAGCACAGGCCCAGAATGATGCCTGGTCCTTAAGAGAAACTCTGATGTCAAGATGCTCTTTGGAGAGAACAGATAGTGCCTGGACACGGAGGAAGTTCTCTGGGAACAGTAAGAAGGTCTATAGCAAGGTCAGGGCTGGAATGATGATGATTCTTCTCCTAGGATTCTTACTACTTGCTTGGCATCAGACCACACCTCCATTTATGGTGAGCCTCAGAAAAGAATACAAGATGAAGAAAGATCAGCGGGGACTTCCAGCCAACTTGGACCTGGGACATGGCCAGCATGGAGCGGGGCTAGTCATTGCAAGGGCTGTCCAATGACAGTTATGTAGTTTGGCCTGCACAGGATATGGTGGCTGCCTACCAACCCTGAAGGATTTTCATGGGGAAAGCAAATCAGCTCCGTGTTGTGCCAGAGGACAAAGGTAGGACAGTCATAGCACAGGATTAGAAGGTGCGTTTTCTCGTTTGCTTTCATTTTGTAGTGTTGGAGCTCATGTGCTGGGCAAAGTGCTTTAATATTGAGCCATATCCACAACCCATGTGCACAGATTTTTTTTTAAATTCAGTTTTTAAATAGTGGTGTGTGTGTGTGTGTGTGTGTGTGTGTGTGTGTGTGTGTGTGTGTGATATGTGCATGCCAGGTGCTTGCAAATGCTAGAAGCTTCAGATCTCCCTGGGGTTAGAGTTATAGGCAGTTGTGAGCATCCCCATTTGAGTGCTGGGTACTGAACTCTGGTCCTCTGCAAGAGCAGTATTGTACACTCTTAACCAGTGAGCCATCTCTCCACGCAGCTCCCCTGCCCCCACTCGGTAGCTCTCTCGCCCACATTTCGTCTCTCCTCATAGTTTTGTTTTGCTTCTTCTTGCCAAAGGATTAGACGGCGATTTGGACCAGATGTCAACAACTGTATCAGTCGGTCCATTTTTTATTATGGTAATAAAAAAGTTGAGGCAGCATATTTATGAAGGGGAAAAAAAAAGGTTTAATGAGTTCACAGCTTAGAAAGTTGAAAGTCCATACAGGTGAGTGCTAACCCCCATGGGGCCCGGCTTTGCTGCTGGTTGCTGGCATAAAGGTGACTGGGAGCACACTGACAGGAGCGTGTGTGAGAGAAGGCGCTCACGTGGAAGGTACAAAGCCAGAGGGAGAGGAAGTGGTTAGTCTTGTAATCTCCTCCTGCCTCTTGCCTGTTAAACGTTCTATCAGCACGCAACAGAACCACAGTGGGGACCAAACTCCTAGACATGAACCACAAGGAACACACTCATTGCACATGCAGACCCCATTGTCAGTGTTGAAAGCTTCTTGCTTTGGGGGAAAAGCTGAGCAAGATCACACCTCAGAGTCTGTCCCTTCAGGGGCTTTGCATTCTAACCAATTTTCCTCCAGGAAGGGAATTTGAACTCAGAACCACGGAAATAAGAGATGCTCATCCGGCTTCTAGATCTCGACATCCCTCAGCCTGTGCGGCCTTGAGGTCCTGTGACCTCTTGCCACCCCACCTCACCCTACGAAAACAAAGCTAAAGTCATTGCTCCTCCTCCCTGCAGGGCCAGGCCAAATCCCTCCCAGCTCTCAGGGGGATGATCTGTTGGAGATTTGGGTTCTAAACACAGAAACAACAAGATGGAGAAGATGGTAGCCTTGGATGAGCTTCTGGGTCTCAGAAGAGTGAAGACAAGTCCTTCCTATCTCGTTACCCCACGCCACATTCTGGTTTCCCCTGCCATTCCACAGCTTGGCTTCTCAGAGAGGGCAGGATGAAGCAAGCCAGGTACAAAGGAGGTGCACCAGGGCAACTAAACCCCAGGTTTAGGAGACAAAGTCATGGCAGTGAAAGCAAATCTATGGCGAAGCCTCCAGCAGACTTTAGACACCTTGATTAATCATGACTCGCTGCACATTATTTCCCTATAAACAAACTACAATGTTACTCATATAAACAGCTTTATCTCGACAGCTGCAGAATGTCAGGATTTAATGTAGAATGAGCAGAGACACACCATATGTTCCCACTCCAGGCCTGGAACACACCACCTTAGAGCATACTGCCTCGCTCGGAAGACGTGGTTACAAAAGAGGCCTGGGCTTCTGCCTTGCCGTGGCTGGCCCACAGCCTCCTAGTTCCCAACCCCTGATTTCCTGAACTCTGAGAAAGGCTCTGCTCCGAGGGTGGGGAGCAGCGAGCCAAATGGCAGCTTGGCAAGCGTGGCTACAGTTGGGTTGTTATATTTTTTTAAATAACCGACTCCAATAAATACAGGTGTACCACATGGGGAAACCCACGGTGATAGCGTAATTAAGAGGGAAAAAAAGGCAATGTATTCCTGGTTTCCTGCTAAGAAGGATGGCTTCTGCCTTTGCCAAGACAAAGCTTATAAAAGATGAGAAACAAATGAAGGCCCCCGTGGAAATGAACAACTAAAGAACAAGTCAGGTGAGGAAGAAATTAGAGCGGAATGTCCCGAAGCAAACTGAAAGAGAGTCTGTACCTTGAGGTGCGATGTCTGTCAGACTTCCTGTTATTGAGGCAAACATCTGAGGATCTCTAAGGAGGAGGAAAGATTTATTTAGACTCATGATTTCAAAGGTTCCAGTTCATGGTCATCTGGTTTCGTTGTTTCTTGGCTGTGGTGACCCAGTAGACAGTCGTAAATAGAGTATGGCCATGGTGGCTAGGAAACAGAGAATGTGACAGAAGGGGGCAGACAGGCCGTCTAGAGACACGCTTCCTCCAACAGGGCTTATCTCCGTGTCCTATCATATTCTGAATCCATCAAAGGACTGATATCGATTAGGCCATGTCCCCAGCATCCACTAACACTCCCTGTCCCCAAAGCCTGTCATTTGGCAACAAAAACCCAACATATGAGCTCCCAAATATATATATAAGACACCTCCACTTCAAACCAGAACAAATGTTTTCTCTTCCCAGAGAGAAGGAAACAGTCCAGCCCACATACAAAGGTGTACTTAGATAAGCTGTAAGATATGTTTTAGTAGACAGAACTATTTCTTACTCAGTGTCTTTCAGTATCTACCCTTATGTGTCTATGCTCAAAGACCTGTAAGTCAGGAGTCACTCCAATCCCTTGCCTGTTTAATTAATAAAGTTGTATTGGAATCCAGCCACATCTATTCAGTCATGTGTTGTGTGTGTCTGCTCTTGCGCTATGACCACAGAATTGAAGAGCTACGAGGATTCATTTTGACTGTCAACTTAGTTACATTGAGAAACACTCAGGACCCAGGCAAAGCTCATCTCTGGGTGTGTCTAGGACAACATTTTCAGAGATGGCTAGATCATACCTGTTCTGATCTCATGAAGAGATGAATCCACTCCTGGAGTCTTAATATGAAACATTTGCTTTGAAGTGGTGAACTGGAACTAGGTGTCCAGTTGAAGAGAGCTGGTCACTTGGAGACATGTCTATAGGACTTTCTTGCCCTGGCCATTACTTATAGTCCCTGTCTCAGATTTCTGCCCACTGTGATGTTTTGAATTGGTTTGTACTGCCATGCCCCTCCCTGCCATATTAGATCAAAACCTCTGAAACTGTGAGCAAAGATCAGCTCCCCCAACCTTAAGTTCTCAACTAATGTAGAAAATTGGTATTGGGGAGTTGGAGACATTGCTACCTGACCAAGAGATTCTTATGTCTTTTGATCTGGTACCTAGGAGGAATTTGAAAACGTCTGGAGAAACTTGGTAGAGAAATCTTGGAATCCTGTAAACAGAGCTTGATAGATAATTGTGGTGGGAGCTTAGAAGATAAGGTTGCTCTTGAAAATGTAGGCAGTGAACACCCAGTCCGTGAACTTCAGATGGGAACAAATACTCCCACTGAGAGTTGGGCTAGAAGCCACGCAAGTTACATTGTGCAAATAATTTGTCTACATTTTGTCTATGTCCTGAGATTGAGGGTAGTATGGATGGATTAATTAATCTGGTAGTGGAGATTTTAAGAAAGTTTTAGATATTTTTGGCAAGGTTAATAATGAGAATCCAGAACAAAAGGCAGAACAGAAACACTTGAAAAGCATGAGTTTTGGACAGAAAAACAGTGTATTTAAAGTTGTAGACAAGGAGAAAACATTATTGTCAAAGAAATTAATGTCATTAAAAAGAAGCCAAGCACTTTGCCCTTGGTCAATAGAAAAGATACCATGAGGACACATATCAGGACCTGATCTGATGCTCTAGGATTAACCTTTTGTATCTAGACTTGCTTTTCTCCTGTCTCTCCTTTTTATTTCTGTCTTAGTTCCACTTCTGTTGTTGCTATAAAACAATCACAACAAAAGCAGAAAAAAAGGTTAATTTAGGCCACAGTTCTAGGTTACAGTCTATACTCATGGGGAAGTCACAGTGACGAGACCCTCGGGCAATCGGCACATTGCATCCATAGCAAAACTCAGAAAGGGATGATCCAGTTCATGCATGCTTGTGCTCAGCTGGCTTTTCCCACTCTTCTGTACTCCAGGCTCTCCTACCTAGGAAATGGTGCCACCCACAGTGAGAAAGTCTTCTTACCTCAGTTAATGTAATCAAAATAGTCGACCTCAAGACAATACCCACAGGCCAACTTGATATGGAAAGCTGCTCCAGGTGATTCAGATTTTGTCAAGTTGATGAATAAAACTAATCATCACAATGATCCTATTCTCTTTTGGAATAATAATTTATAATAATAATAATAATAATAATAATTTGAAATATCATTTTTCATTTGAAGTATGTAATTTGCTTTTGATTTTATAGATGCTGTCAGCTGAGAACTTGGAGTCTCAGAGGGGACTTTCAGCTAGGATTATTTGAACAATGCTGGAACTAAGACTATGAGGACTCTAGATGTCAAATGGAATTATTTTTTTATTATAGGGAGTACATAACCTTTGATGGCTAGGCAGTAGAATTTATTTAAGGAGATCAGGTTAACACAGATGACTAATTTGGTCTTCAGCTCATTCATATTAAATACCTACAATACTAGTAAAGCATACCTTGAGTGTATCTGTGAAGGCTTGATGGTCAATCTTCATTGTAAATCTGATTATATTTAGAATCACCATGGAAACACATCTTTGGATGTATCAATGAGACTGTTTCTAGAAATTTTTAACGAAAATGGAAGAAATGAATGTGGACATCACTTTCTCAGGCCGTGAAATAATAAAGGAAGAAAGCGAGTTGATCATGAGTGTTCCCTCTGCTTCTTGACTGTGGATGCAGCGTGGCCAGTGGCCTCTCACTCTTACCCCACCACGCCTTGTACAATATATTTTCTTAAACCATAAGCCAAAATGAGTACTTCCTCCCATACGTTGTTTCTTGTCAGTTATTTGGCCACGGCAAAAGGAAAGCAATATAGAAGGTCTCTCAGGACATGATTGGATCATGAGGTTTCTGATCTAATAAATAGATTAATCCCTTGATGGGGATTATAATAATGCAGTAATGTTATTGTAAGGCAATAAAGGTAGGAGATGGAGCCTAGTTGGAGAATGTAGGTCACTAAAAACCTTGGGAAAGCAGGAGGATTGGGATAAAGGAAGGTTGGACAGGGGAGCACGGAACCACAATTCTTAGTTAAGGGAACCACTTTAGGGTTGGCAAGAGACCTGACCCTAGAGGGGCTCCCAGGTGCCCAAGCTGAGGTCCCCAGTTAGTTCCTTGGGCAGTTGAGAATAGGGAACCTGAAATGACCCTATCCTTGAGCAATACTGACGAATATCTTGCATATCATCATAGAACCGTCATCTGGTGATGGATGGAGATAGAGACAGAGACCCACACTGGAGCACTGGACTGAGCTCCCAAAGTCCCAATGAGGAGCAGAAGGAGGGAGAACATGAGCAAAGAAGTCGGGACCACGAGGGATGCACCCACCCACTGAGACAGTGGAGCTGATCTATTGAGAGCTCACCAAGCCCAGCTGGACTGTGACTGAAAAAGCATGGGATAAAACTGGACTCTCTGAACATGGCGAACTATGAGGGCTGATGAGACGCAAAGGACAATGGCACGGGGGTTTGATCCTACGTAATGTGATGGCTTTGTGGGAGCCCAGCCAGTTTGGATGTTCACCTTCCTAGATATGGACGGAGGTGGGAGGTCCTAGGTCTTACCACAGGGCAGAAAACCCTGACTGCTCTTTGGACTGGAGAGGGAGGGGGAAAGGAGTGGGGGGAGGGGGAGAAGGGTGGGAGGAGGGGGCGTAGGGGCGGAGGAGGGGGAGGGAAATGGGAGGCTGGGAGGAGGTGGAAACTTGTTTTTTTTTTTCTCTCCTTTTCTCAATAAAAAAAAAAATTCAGGAGAAAACATAAAAAAAAAAAAACCTGTCCTCAGGGCTATATTTTACCTTCGCCTCTTTTTGTACTTCACATCTCTGCTTTCTGGCCATCATGATGCCCCTTCTCTGTCATGCCCCTTCATGCCGTAAGGACTGACACCTCCAAGACTATGAGCCCTGATAGGTCACACTACTTGAGTTGCTTCTCTCAGGAGTATTTGCTCACAGTGATGATTAACAAATTCAAGTACACAGATCACAGGACCTGAAGTGTGTTCTATCTGACCCTCGAGCAAATGAACTGATCTCTACTTTGTGTGACTCCCGACATAGACACTTGAGACATGCAGGATTTTTGGCAGCCAGTGGGCTAATCTCTTCTTTGGACTCTAGACTCCTGATTCACACTTAGAGAAATACTATTCACACCTTATTGAGTTGGTGAGACTACCAACCTATACAGTGCATGCAAGCTCAAGTCACTATCAGGCTTACTCCTATGACTTGCTTCTGTTTTTTTTTGTTTGTTTGTTTGCTTGTTTGTTTTGTTTGTTTGTTTGTTTTGGTTTTTCGAGATAGGGTTTCTCTGTAGCTTTAGTGCCTGTCCCGGAACTTGCTCTTGTAGACCAAGCTAGCCTCGAACTCCCAGATATCCGCCTGCCTCTGCCTCCCGAGTGCTGGGATTAAAGGCATGTGCCACCACCGCCCGGCTATGACTTGCTTCTGGAATAGACAGAATTGATTTGTCCTGGGTAGTTGCTCCCTAAAGAAACTATCGCTGTCTTTAGACAGAACAGATATAATCCTCTGTCCCTTTTCTAGCTATGTGGTGGGTTTATGAGCCCTCTGTTGACCTTCTGAGTGTTTCTTTTGACTAATGTGTTTGTTTGTGTTTCTCATGACTAGAGACCCCTAAACAATGTCAGCAGACTCCCCCTGCCCCTCCTCTCCTGGAGTCAGGTGTAGACTCAGGGCCTCTTTACAGATATCTCTCAGCTTGGCCCTAGCTCATCTGTAGAGCCTTACTCTTTCCACCTTCCTTTGTGCACAGTGACTCCCATCCCACCCCCACCAAGTTCTTCTCTGGGATCCTGCCAAGAAGTTTAGCTTTAAATACAGGGTAAGGAGTATGCATAACTAAGCAGTCCTGGACAAGGTGTGGTCCTGCTCACCACGGACCCAGTGCCATCTTTACTCCAGTCTTTCCTGAAATATGGCCTGACTAGTTGCCAAAATTGTCTGAAGTCTCTTTTAGAGAGACAGCCCCCAACCCCTCTTCTTTCTGGGTGGCACCAGGGTCTCCTCCTTGTCCTTCTTTGGGCACAAAACTCCTAAACTTGAGATTCATGCTCTCAAAAGTTTGAGAGTGGAAGAGAATAGCACAAGCATCTTTCCTTAGAATATGTACCTCCTACCAGGACTGTTAAATTCTGCAGTACTTGTGAGTTTGTGTATTGCAGGCTATTTTTCTCTAATTTGTTATGAACTTGTTGCTATAAGGCTTCTTTTACTTGTGGATATCTCAGGGCACATTAAAGCCACTGTGTGTTTGAATGAACCCCTTATTTTATCATTAGCATTGTGTCAACTGTTAAGTTAGCATCTTGGTTCTGCACCTACAGAGCCCTGACCCTCAGAATCAAGCAGTCCTTTCTGCTGATACTCTGAATGTAGGCCCTGGCTGTGTTCCCTGGTTCTGGTTTTAGTTCATTCAAGCTCAGAACTTGGCTCCTGCTCCCTTGGGTCATTCCAGTCCTCTTCCTCCCCTGTCCCTGTCCTTCTGACTTTCATCATAGAGGCCCTAACCTGTTAGTCTCAGTTCCATTGTGGCTAAAAGTTCTGCACTCTTGGCCAGAACCCTGTTGGCTGACAATCTCAAATCCCAGTCTTCCAGATTGCTTCGCTGGGTTGCTTAGATATATATTTCCTTCCTTCCTTCCTTCCTTCCTTCCTTCCTTTCCTTCCTTCCTTCCTTCCTTCCTTCCTTCCTTCCTTCCTTCCTCTTTCCCTCTCTTTTCCTCCCACCCTCTTTTCCTTTTTCTTCTTTCCTCCCTCCCACTCTTCTTCCTTACTTCTTGGTGCAGAAGGTTCTTCTGTTCATGTGTTGCTTTCATTGGTTAATAAATAAAGAAAACTGCCTTGGCCTAGTTCGTAGGGCAGAACTTAGGTAGGCAAAGAAAACAGAACTGAATTCTGGGAGGAAGAAAGCAGAGTCAGCGCCACCATGGAACCACTAGAGTCAGACATGCTGAATCTTTCGTGGTAAGCCACTGGCACGTGGCGATACACAGATTAATAGAAACGAGTTAAATTAAGATGTAAGAATTAGCCAATAAGAAACTAGAGCTAATAAGCCAAGCAATGTTTTAATGAATACAGTTTCTGTGTGATTTTTTTCGGGTGTAAGCTAGCCAGGTGGCTGGAACAAACAAAGGCCCCCCCAGCTCCTCCCTACAACAATTTGCAGCTCAACATGGCCAACTAACTCCATGTAAAACCTAAGGGGGCTTAAAAAGGAATTCTAAAAAAAATAGAGTTTAACACAACTACTTGCTGTTTGCTGGCTGCTTGCCACAGCTCCTAGAGAGATTTTCCTGATTCAGCCATAGCAGTAAAAATGCTGTGGTGGTTTTGAAATGCTGAATTTCTGGGCTATGCTGCCAGTGTGACCTCTGGCTCTTTCGGGAGACCAAGTACTTGGATGGGGGTTGTGAGCATCATGCTGCATGCGGCTTGCTTGATGGCAACTTGGACTGGCTGTGTGCTTGGAATTGGGACACTGTGCATCGCTCAGAGGTACAATTGGCTCCACCATGCTGGACTGTGCAGAGGTAGGCAGGAACTATCATATTTACCATAATAACAGCACAGCTCAAGTTTTAGACTGAGCAGTCAAACAGGTTACCGTATTAGCCCTACACACAAAGAAGTTTGGAGAGAAAAAACTATACCCATATTCCAAAATATTGTTTATAAATGTTCTTTTACATTTAAAGAGGGATATGATATAGATATGAATAATTTGCATTGGTATGGATCTTGGTTTATTGATGCAAATTTAAGATCAATCTTGTTATATGTATATTTCTGCCCTTGATTAAGGTATTGTGTTTGTGTAGTTCATTTAAAAAATGTAATGTATAATTAAGAAATATAGGTTAATAGATATTCATCTATAATAGTCAAGTTTGTAGTCATGTTAGTTAGATTTTCTAGATGTGCATGGATATATTTCAGATTGGCATTCTTCATATCTTTCAAAGAATATGACATTTTAAATATTTTAATAACTTAGGGCTTTTCATGACAATGAGACATGTCTGCTCCTGGCAGCACCAGCTACTTCAAGAAGAAGATGGGCATTGAAGAGGCTCCTTATGGAATTTGATAGCCATTTGGGCAAGAAACTGCTCTTTCCTGTACTGCTTCACTGGACATGCAGTACCCACAGAGAGATGACTGCTAAACTTGCCTAAAGGTGAGATGGTCCTTTGGGGTTCCTGCATCATGAGAGTCTGTGAGACATTCTGTAGGACACAGAAGAAAGTAACTGAAAACTGCCAATATAGATGAAACTGTGTTTGAAATTTCCTGCTTCATGGCAAAGTCTGCTGGATACTATGGGTCCAAAGGCCAAAGATGGATGCCCCAACAGTATAGAAGAACTTCAGGTAACTGTCCAGGCAGCAAGATGTCTCTGTCATTTCTAGAGTTTTAGAAGTTGCTTACAATGCACTTTCTGTTTACTTAGGTAATATTATGTCCTTCTGGAGTCTTTGATGGAGTTGAAGAATTTATAGTTATAGTTCTCCTTAGTTATGATACAGGATAAAGTAAATATATGTATTAAAACTGTAATTCTTATTTGATACCTGTTTTGTTATATGTAATTTTACTATGCTAAAGTTAAAACCTTCCTTTTTGTTTAAACAGAAAAGGGGAAAAGGTGTAGGTGGTTCTTCTGTTCATGTATTGCTCTCATTGATTAATAAATAAAAAAAACTGCCTTGGCCTAGTTCGTAGGGCAGAACTTAGGTAGGCAGAGAAAACAGAACTGAATTCTGGGAGGAAGAAAGCAGAGTCAGCACCACCATGGAACCCCCAGAGTCAGACATGCTGAATCTTTCCTAGTAAGCCACTGGCACGTGGAGATACACAGATTAATAGAAATGGGTTAAATTAAGATGTAAGAATTAGCCAATAAAAAACTAGAGCTAATGGGCCAAGCAATGTTTTAATGAAAACAGTTTCTGTGTGATTTTTTTTTTTTTTTGGTGTAAGCTAGCTGGGCAACCGGGAAAACAAAGGCCCCCCCCCAGCTCCTCCCTACAACAACTTCTTACCTTACCCCCCCTCCTTTATCAGAATCTATAGCATAACACAGGCTTGTCTTGAACCCCCAACCCTCCTGTTTCTGTCTCCTCGTTTGGAATTACTGGTGTGTACCAGCATGCCCAGACTGGCTTTATAAACTTTCCATACACAGATCTGAGATATCCTGGTCTGACTTATCCCACAGTATCTGGTTTGGCAGCAGGGTAGTTTTGCTGTGGATCCTCTGGGGATTGCACAACTGACAAGGTTTATCAGGACAGCTGTCAAAACCCAGGACTCCTGTCCTAGCTCCTTTTCTTGGAATCCAGAACTCTTAGTGCCTCAGGACCCCCAAGGGGGAGATAAGCATTGTGAAGCTTTGCAGGCTCATCTGGGAAGGAAATAAATCTTTGTGTCCCGTTTCTGCTCACTGTCCACTCTCATGGGGAGCCAGCGCCTATTGAGTGAGATCCTGTTTGGATGTCAGAGTTGGTCCTATGGGTGTACTCTCTGTCTTTGATTGTCCCATGCCAGGAGGTCTCTGAGAATGTGAAACATCCTATCCTAATCCCACTGTCTGGGTCAAGAAGGGATCACTTGGTTCCTTTCCAGTTGGTGGAGTCTTCCAAAGAGCAGATTGCTTTAACCCAGCGCTGCAAGACCAAACCCGAGCCTAATTATGTCCAAATAAGGCCTCCTCCTCAAGATAAAGACATCCTTCTGGGCTTCTGAACTCACATCTAAAGGTGATTGACATTTGCAGGTCCCTGCTGCCAACAACTTCTCCAGGAGCCATGAAGTCAAAACAGATCTGGTGGGTGGGAGAATTCTGGAAAGAAGATGAACAAACATGTTGAAGTGGTCAGGACAAGCCTGCCCTGTCAAACAGACTGGATTGTTTCTATAAGCCTTCAGAATGTCCCCGAAGATCCAAAAATTCTGTTCCAGAAGCGACCTCTCCAAGCCTGCCTCTCATGCCCGGAATATGCAGAGTATGTGTCTGACCACACGCCTTGTGTCTGATGCTGGGTCTTGTTATTTAAGGCTCCGCAGGAGTGAAAGGAGCCGTGACCTCAGGCCATCACTTTGTCCTCGTACAGCCTGGTCTGCCTGAGGTTGGCAGCTCACCTCACTAACTCTTAAGTTTTCCATGGTGTGGCAGAACTGGCACTAATGCAGTCTTTCTTCCCTGCTCTGTGATCCCAGCCTGGTGGGACACAGAAATTGCCTTTTAAGTCACCGGTCTTTTATGTTGCTTGTTTTGAAGACTTGACTCTAGCACTTAAAATACTGTTGGTACATAAAAGGGAAATACATGACTTAGCCAAAATCAGTCTCCAGTCCTTTTTAAGCAGAAACTCCATTTATGCAGAGTTGGTGACCAGGGTTGGTGGGAGATGTGCTTTCTTGTTGAAGATGGCAATGGAATCATACAGCCCACGTCTCAGGAATGTGACTGCACTATCTCCACACCCACAGCACGTATGCATACATCTGCGTGCACATGCTGACCGAGAGAGGACAGTGTGAGTCTAGGATGCTGACGACCTGCTGGGGGATCTTATCTCTACCCTCTCTAAGTTTGGAAGCAATTGACAGCAGCAGAATCTAGCCCCATGGGGAAAAGCTTGCTCTTGGATATTGCTTGGGAATTCTCGAGGACTTCATGACTTTCCTGATGCCGATATGGTTTGCCATGCCTGAGCAGTGGCATGGCTGAACCAAGCCAGGGTCCTCCCAAGGCCATTACCGCTGTTTTGAAAATGCTCCTGGGAGCTGACTCGCCTTCCTGAGCATGCTCTCCTTAGACTGATGTCGAAATCGGGCGGTGGTGGCGCACGCCTTTAATCCCAGCACTCGGGAGGCAGAGGCAGGCGGATCTCTGTGAGTTTGAGGCCAGCCTGGTCTACAAGAGCTAGTTCCAGGACAGGAACCAAAAGCTACGGAGAAACCCTGTCTCGAAAAATCAAAAAAAAAAAAAAAAAACAAAAAACAAGAAATCAGCATTTCGTCTCAGTGACAAATGAAACCAGCTCTTAATCCATTTATAACTGTACTTCATAAGACATGAACATCCTGAAAAACAGACGACGTCAAACAGAAGAAGAAAAGAGGAAGAGGAGGGGCCTATTCTCTGCTTCTTCCTATTTTTATGATGTATGAAGTGGTTCCAAGTGGAGTCAGGTCACATGACCTAAGCCTTCTGCAAGGAAGAGAGACCATTTCCAGTGTGTGTGTGTGAACGCACATGCACTCGTGTGTGAGCATGTGTATATAAAAGACACCACCTGACCCAGCACAGCATGCAAGATGCTATGATATTTCCACCCTTTCCTGGGAGCTCTCAGATTGCCCTTTTTTTCTGGTTTTTGGCCTTAATCAGTATTACTCACCACCTTCTGCTATTTTTAATGCATTTTTTTTCAAATGGCTAATAATTGCATTTCGGGTCAAATTCAAAACAGATAACTTGTTGCAAACTCAGTAGTTCACTCTTCCCTGTACTCCCTCCCCCTTTTTCCTTCCAGGTGGTCATGGTGACTACTGTAGCCATAGCTAGGCTGTTCCAAAGCAGAATTCTCCTAGCAGACCCTTTAGAGCCAGTTGTTGTGCTTTGTCTGTAAGGACTGATATTATCACTTGTTCCTTTCATGTCTGAACAACATCTTTTAGCAAATCTATTTTCCTGGACCTGTGTTCTCCAGGGAAATGCATGTCTGTCATTGCTTCAAGCCTCCCTGACTACCGTTGTCCACCCTCCTCCAGCCACTTCTCCACTCCTGTTCCCCAGTTCGTGATAAAGCCCTCCCAAGCCCCTCTCCTTCCTTGTCCCCTCTGGTCTCACAGTGATGCAGTCTGGCAATTTTGTCTCAATCTTCTCTCTGAAATGCTTAAATCATCCAGGGCTCTGATGCCTCTGCCTGAGGATGCGGCTTTCTTTCCGTGAGCATCTGTCTCCTGCCTCCACGGATTGTCTCCCTGCCGCTGTGCTTGGCCGGTCATGGGGAAAGAGTTCATTTCTCTTCTACCCTCTGCTCTCGGCCACTTACTCTCATCTTTTCTACAACACAGCTCTGGAACTCTGCCCTGACCCCTGCTCAGAACTCTAGCCTTCACCTCTAATTCTCCTGGACACATACACCGTACCACCCTCTGGGGAGTTGAAATTCAAGGGTGCTCTATTCTAGTCCGTGTTCTTCTTTTGATACAACCCTTTTCTCTAGCCCTTAGCTCTGTGTGTGTGTGTGTGTGTGTGTGTGTGTGTGTGTGTGTGACATGTGCAATGTGTGGCTGCACACGAATGTCTGAACATGCTTGTGGAAACCAGAGGTCAACCTCTGCTGTCATTCCACGGGCGCTGTCAACCCTGTTTTTGGAGACTGGCCTGGCACTCATCAGGTAGGCTAGGCTGGCAGGCCAGAGAGCCCTAGGTACTCTGCTGTCTCTGCTTTCCTCAGAGCTCGGATGATAAGCACATACGACTACATTTGGCTTTTTTGTGTGGGTTCAAGAGAAGGAACTCAGGACCTCACACTACCATAGTGAACACTTCGCCAGCTGAGCTCTTTCCCTAGCCCTAGTCTTTAGCTTTTTAAGAAATTAGTCCCACCATTCTTGAGCTACCCTTAAGTCCCATAGACACTATTCTCATCTCCCTCATCTGTGTCACATTTTAGCAGTCGAGGGCCATTCATTTCCAGTGATTGGTTTCCACGTCACGTCCAGACCTTTGCACACTTGTTCAGAGTGACGTTGGTGGTTTCCATGTCATGTCCAGACCTTTGCACGTTTGTTCAGAGTGATGTCGGTGGTTTCCAAGTCATGTCCAGACCTATGCACGTTTGTTCAGAGTGACGTCGGTGGCTTCCAAGTCATGTCCAGACCTATGCACGTTTGTTCAGAGTGACTTCATCTTCTTCCTATATGGCTTTGCTTTTCTTTCCTGACACAACTTCTTCAGGATGAAAATCTCAAGTAGAATTTTATCATCTTACCCCTAAAAGCAGGGTTTTTTAAGTCTGTGCCTTGGTAAAGCTGTTATGAAACAGACAGACAGTCTATAGATCTGTCCCTACCTTCCTACCTGGACTCAACAACCAGAAGTAAAAACTAGTATATATATATATTGAAAACTGAATAGCAGAAATAAAGCATTTTTTCTACTATGACGTCCAAGTTAATTTCACAGGCTCTCAATCTCCATTTTCCCATATCTGTTATGCATTATGGTCTTATGGCAGAGGCATTGCAGCATGCCGTACCCGAGACCCAGGAGCCTTGGCTAATGCTGCCTATGATCCCAAGTTGGGCCTGTGTGTGTGTGTGTGTGTGTGTGTATACAAGTGCACAGTTGATACAAAGTTCATGTGAAAGTTAGAGGACAGCTTTGTGGCGTTTCTTCTCTCCAGAGTTTCAGCTCTATGTGGGTTCTGGGGTTCAAACTCAGGTCTTCCAGCTCCTATCACCAACTCCTTTACCAGCTGAGCCTTCTCACCAGCCTTGGAGAGGTTTTATATCCCCGTCCAACTTTGAGTCTGTCTGCTCATTACTAAGCTGTTTGGTGGATTAAATGAAACAATGCATGTAGAATGCTTAGCAAGTGAACAATGTATAACAGTGCCAAATAAATATTTCCTCTTGTATTTCCAGATATGAACTCTATTCTTGAGGCAAACTGACACAGCGCTGCTATTTGGACTACGCATTGCCTGTTCCTTCATTTTCGGTTGGAGTTTGAGTTTAGATCATCGGAAAATCCACCCTGTCTTTCATTCCTTCTCCAAAGCTTTCCCATGATAACCGCTCAGGGAGAGCTCCCGCTACTAAACGGCAATATGGGTCATTGCAAATTTCTCTTGAGTCATAGAATGTAGGATACAAAAGTGGGGCCCAACACCAACTGTGGACTTCAGTTCTTAATACTACTGATCCCCTGTCCCTGCTGAAGGCGCAGTGAGGAGGACTGGGATTCTTGGTGCACAAGCCACAGGGTTGCTGGCCTAACCGATTCCTTCTACACTCCTCCATCATCTCTGTAGGAAAGTCCTGGAACCCTGACAAGAAGAAGGAATAAGATAACAGTGAGAAGAGAGCCAACACAGGAGAACGGCATGCCAGTCATGTGTGGTGTTTGTGTGTGCTCAGACATGACTTTACGTCCTACAGAAGGGTCACATCCTCCTGATTTGCAAGGAACACTAAGCTGGTGTGTGACCAGTGACTTCCCCTCCCAGGCATTGCTGTCACAATCGGTGTTAACCCTCTATGAGTGTGTGATAGCCTCATAGAAACATGTGCAGTGTGACCACTTAATTTCTTTCCCTCCCTAACCTCAAGGTTTGAGCTGATTGGCCAGAGCCTGGCCCTCCCAAGTGTTGGATGGAAGGGGATCCTAATCGCATCTACTTTTTGCTCCATTCTTGCAGGCATAATTACAGAGGCATCTTCGTGATGCCGGGAGACCCTTTCTTTCCATCTCTTCGGCACATACCATTGCTGAAAGCGAGAGCTGGTATGTGTGGGTGGGGGGGGGCGGGGGTTAGGGGTTAGCTTCCTCTTTCCTTGATAGGTGATGGGGTCAGAATTCACAAGGTGGCCAAGCCTGACATAGAAGTGTTGAGTTATGGTTTTCCTCAGAGCCTTTTTCCTTCTCTGTCCCTCTCAGAATCTTCTCCGTCATCCCCTAAGGAGCCCCAAGAGCTTGTGTTGCAGTCCCCCCTGACAGGAACCACTAAACAAGGCTGCTGCAGAGAAAGAAGCATTCAAAGCAGTCACAAGGATAGGGTTCCATGGCTCCCTAGGTGGCATGGTCAGTTGTAGAGAAAGTTAACTAAACATACATCAGGCTGTATACTCATATATGCACATCTGTCTATGCCCACTCATCGTGATCAGGATTATTATAACCATTCTTATAGTTGAGAATCTACATGCCTGATGCTTGATTTATTTTATCTCTCTAATGTAATAATATTCATTCTCTGTGAATTTCATACATACATAGAACATATTTGGATGATACTCACCCCCTACTCTTTCTCTTACCTTCCTCCCAGATCCCAGCCCATCTGCCTTACCTCCTTTCCAACTTCATGTTCTCTTCTTTCTTTAAAAGCTGATATTTAAAAAATGTTTAAAAATATTTTTTATTAATTCTTAAATATTGCACACAATGTATCCTGATCATATTCACCCCACTGCCCCCAGCTCCTCCCTGATCCGCACCCCACAACTTCATGTTCTCCTTTAGAGAAGACACTGTTGTATTCTGAATCAGATGTCTTCGTTGTCTGGCTCCCATAGTCTCTCTGCTTCTTCTGTGATGTTCTCTGAGCCTTGAGTAGAGGAGCTGTGCTATAAATGCACTAATCGGAAGCAGGCACCCCACAGCCAGTTGGCTTTGCATTTTGACCAGTTGTGACTTTCCAGAATGAGTGCTGTCTGTTACAAAAAGGAACTTCCTTGATGAGGTGGAAGCCTACACGGTCTGTGGGCATAAAGGTAAGCATTTAGAAGCATTACATATATATGATAGGCTGGGCAATGGTGTCACATGCCTGTAAACCCCAGCACACGGAAGACAGAGGCAGGAAGAGCTCAGTGAGTTCATGGTTAGTCAGTGAGTTCCAGGATAGCCAGGACTATTACACAGAGAAATTCTATCTTGAAAAACCAATCTATCTATCTATCTATCTATCTATCTATCTATCTATCTATCTATCATCTATCTATCTATCTATCTATCTATCTAGTTAATATATGTGTATATATATTATCTCTGCATGTATATGACATACATATGCTGATTATATATGTGGTATTTGTTCTGTCTTACCCCAGTTAGCATTCCTTGTTCTTCCTCCACTCTTCCGTTCCTTTTTAGGCCCCTTTCACACTTCACAGAATATTCCTTCTTCATGACAGACAGAAAGCAGACTCTCTCTCTCTCTCTCTCTCTCTCTCTCACACACACACACACACACACACACACACACACATACTCACATACACACACACATGCATCTAGAATCCACATATGAAAGAAGACATGATGTTTGTCTTCTGGGGTCTAGCTTAGTTTTGCTTGGTTGATAATCTCCACTTTTATCTATTTCCCTACACATGACATATTTTCATTATTCTTTATGGCCAAATAAAACTTCACTGTTTCTGTACCACCTTTTCTTTTGGCATCCGTTCATCTGTTGATGGCCATCTAGGGCCATCATTTTGCTATTATGAATAATGCTGTTATAACCGTGGACGTGCAAGTGTCTCTCTGATATGCTGAGAAGGTCAGAGTATTTAGAAATGAGGACAGAGAGAATTTCTCCTCAGACACACTATTGTCTGTCACACGGAGGAAGATCAGCGAATATTAGCTGACTGTGAGGCCCTGTTGCGTAACAGTTTGTGAGTTATTCGTGTGTTGTTTCTGTGCAATACAGAACACCTGCCTCCTAAGTCACCGTGTTAGAGGATCAGGTTTCTGAGAGGCCTAATCATCCCCATGTAAATGTCTCTGGTAGAACTTATTCACATGGCCCCAGCTTTTTTTTTTTTTTTCAAGGGAGGCTGGGAGAAATTTTTTTCTCTGTGCCTAGAGAGAGGAAAGAAAAGTATACACCAAACCCAGACCTTACACAGCCATCTTAACAAAAGGCTGCAGTTTCAAAGGCATTTCTTTTTCCTCTCAATGCCATCCAATTCCACGCTGGTGAAAGTGAAATTGCCTAAGTGCTTTTGTTTGAAAATAAAATATTGATTATTTCAAAGAGTGGCTGGATTGAAAGACTAAAGAGAGAGAGGGTGATCTGCCAGTAATTGAAAGAGAGAAGAACAGTTTCTTCTGTAATAAATTATTTGAAGTCAAGTTTCAACATTTTAATGATGATAAAGAAAACCATCTCATTCGCTCTGGCCAGTCCCCATAGAAAATGTTCTTGTCTCAAACTATAGATAAAAGTGCCCAAAGTGAAAATCTATTTCCGTCTGGCAAGTGAAAAGTAGAGAATGATGTAATTTTGCCAAAGGACGGAAGCCTGGAGTCCCTTTGAAATACATAGCCACCCAGGAGTCCTCTCGGCCCCATGGCAGCATATCACATTATCCATGGAGGTTCATTTCACTCCTGGAGAGAATGCCATCAGAACAACTGGACTGACAGACAGATGGCCAGATAGGACATTGTCATCTCCAGCCCACATAGCCTAAATTAACAAGAACACCTTGAAGAACACGCGAGCTGCCGTTGCTGCTACAGCAGAAGTTCAATTACCCTCATTATTTGTTTCATTAAGCAAAGGTGGCCTCATCTAATTTGTAATATTTATCACTGTACTATTTTGAGTTATATAATAAACGTGTCACTCAGTAGGGGATTTCCATAACAAATATGCCATCAAACACCCTAAATCACAGTCCAGTCTCAGCTGTACAGAGGTGATCAGAATGTGTTTCATTGTCCCCCACCCTCAGCTCACATAGTGTCTGGGTACAGGACAGGTCTTCATGGAACCCTCTCCTTTCTTTGGGTGCAGTTTCTCCCTGTAGCCACTTGTGGTCGCCCTCCTGTACTAATAATAATTACAGGTAGAATCACAGTGTTCTCTAGTTACAAAGTATCCAGAGAGCTATGGGTGACCCCTAGAATACTCCCACATGGTGTCTGTCCGGTGACCCTTGGAACATTTCCACATGGTATCTGTCTGTCTTGTGAGCTCATGGAAAATATTTTTTCTTCCTCTCATCTTTTCTTGTCATGCCATAGGTTGGCCAAGGGGCCCCAATGGCAATGCTAATCCTTGCAGATCCATCAAAGAAAGACTCAGGAAGTAAAGTCCTCACAGAGCGACTCTCATGAGCCAAGGTCACATCTGTTTCAGTATTTCCCTTTATCCTCCCAAACAACCAGAGCGAGAAGGTATTACTTTTCTTTTCCGGATGAAAATGATGATATTTAAAGAGCTTGGAACATTGCTTGAGGTCAAACAGCTGGCAAGGATGACTTCGGGATTAGAACTAACCCTCTTTCTGGGTCCTGCCTCTCTTCTTTGAGGGCAGGAAGGCAAGCGAACAAAAGGATGCAAAAGATACAGACACGGCCCACCACCATGATCACACAGCTCTGAAGGAGGAGAGAGGCATTCAGACAGCAGCCTGTAGGAACCCACGCTCCCTTGGTTTCAACAGTTTCTGCCTGCTATAGGAACTCCTTCAGCCAGTAGCCTTTAAGGTACTGGCCCACTTGGGCGTGGCCACGCATGCTTGCTTGCTCTCTCTCCTGGCTTCAGCGTTTGGTTCCAGTTCCCTGTTCATACAGAGGACTGTGATCTGTGAGTCTATCCCTGATAAATAACCCTTTATTGCACTCGATTCTGAGCTAGTATGGGGTTATTTTATAGCGTCCATCTTCATCTGCCCCCGCACCTTGGACTTCCACCTACTCTTTTCTGCCAGGGAGCCCTGGGAGGACCTGTGGCCAACTGTAATGTCCAGCCCTGCCGGACAGGATACCCTTTGCTCACTGCTTGAAACCCTTCCTGGAGGAGGACTTCTCACTGTGTTCCGCCCCACCCTCATGCTCACTCAGCCCCATTGACTTCCCTTCTGTTCTTCCTCTGGGTGGAAGACTGAAGGAAGAGGGGCAGCAAATTAGAGGCATTTAGAGCAATCCTAGGGGGAGAAGGGGTTTGCCTATTTAAACCTTTTTTTGTTAAAAATCTTTTTAAAATTTTGTTTTTATTCAGTGTGTGTGTGTGTGTGTGTGTGTGAGAGAGAGAGAGAGAGAGAGAGAGAGAGAGAGAGAGAGAGAGCAGACTAATAGACATGTGTGGAGGTCAGGGGACAGTCTTCAAGGGATGGGTTCTTCTTCCTCTGGGAGATCTGGAGAGTCAACTCAGGTTGGTATTCCACTGGGACTAGACCATGTAACAGTGACATCACAGCCTGTGGCACCATGGAACTCAGATGCCAAGACTAACTCTACCTGTGTTCCTGTGAATCCTAACCTTTCTGGGTTGGTGCCCTTCCCTGTATAGCAACTGTCAAGAGGATGTCATTTCTAAGGTGTCCTCGGGGTCATCTGCCGTGGTTCTCTGGCTTCGCTTACCCCACAGTTCAGTACATCTCATGATGGGGAAGTCCTCAGTCTCCCAGACTGCTTATGTGTCCCTGGCTCCCTCTTCTCTGGTTTTGTGTCAGAAGAGCAACACCATGGGCTCTAAGGGGTACCCTGGGAAATGCCCCCCTGCAGTGTGTTCTCACCCCAGTATAGCTTCCCTTTCTCCTCCCTACAGATACTGTTCACAGGTATGTCTCCCCCGACAGTTGCATCCCGAGAGCCCCTGTGTTTCGGGGAAGTGAAGCTATTTTCATATTAGAAAAAAAGCACCCTTCACAAAATCCAATTAGTGGTGTCTGGGGACACTAGGATAATTGCAAGTTGCCTCAAACAGGCACCCAACTTCCCCAATGCAAAGCACTGCCAGGTGCTGTAGAGGGTGACACAGACGACCCTGCAGAGCAGAGCCCAAAACACATCCGTTCTTTTGTAGTGTTTTTAACTGGGCAACAACTGTATTGTGAACTGTCTCAGGTAGAGTTAGAACTGTCCAGTGGAGGCCGATGTGTGTGTGTGTGTGTGTGTGTGCGTGTGTGCTATGTGTGCTATGTATGGTGTGTCTGAATATATGCATGTGTTCATGTGTATGCTTGTGTGCTCCTGCTCACATGAGACTTTCCCCAAAGACTTTAGTCCAGTGCTGTCCCACGCAGTGATGATCCAGGCCTCTCCCAGGAGTGGGTAGCTGTCCAGGTTGGGATGGGTTGGCAGAAAGCCATGATGTGCCCCACAGGGAACGGGTTGCTCAGCAGCATAAGCATGGAGGCCTCTCCAGCCTTCTCAGTGACAAAGTGATGATCTCGGTGGGAGAAGGGCTCTGTACATGGCTAGAGAGAAAGGTGCACAAGAGGACCGTAGAGCCTGTGTGCAAGGAGTGTGAGACTCAGGCTTGGATTTTAGAGCAGATGTAAATAGGGGTAAAGGGGGGGGGTCAGTTCTTAAGACTTTAGTCCTGAAACAGCATTCATTAAGGGGTATGCCCTGAGACTCAGTCCTTTTTTTCTTTTTCTTTCTTTTTTTTTTTCCTGCCATATCAGAATGCCTTAGTCCTGCTAATTTGGAAAGAACAGAGTTTTATTCTGGTGAGGTCTAATAGCCAGGGAGTTCCCGAGCCTGGCACTAGCACCTGCTCTCCTGGTGAGAGCCTTGTGTTGCTTTGACTCATAACAGAAAGAAGAGAGGCAAATAGGTATGTGTGGGGAAGAGAAAGGAGGGCTCAACTCCCACAAATAGCTAACCAGTTCTTGATGGAACCCATTATCCAAGGACCTAATGGCTCCCAGTATGCCTTGCCTGACAACACTGCCACAATGATATATTAAGTCCTAACATAGTAAACAATCACACTATAGAATGCTGGGGTCCAGTTTTGGCTGTGACATTCCTTTTTTTGGCTCTTAGAGTACTCCCTTCCTTCCCACTTCTCGGGCTGCTTCTGAAACTCGAGCCTCATCCAGCTTGTCTCTTTGTCCAAGGATAATAATTGCATTTGTTCCTTTGATAGTCGTTTGACAACATCCCTAACAAAAGCAACTTGAGAAAGGGAGGGCTTCACATGGCTCACAGTTGGAGGGAACAGTCTATGGTAGGAGGAGCCTGAGGCGGTTGGTCACATGGTCTCAGCCAGGAAGCAGCTAGAGGTGAATTCTTGGGCTCCGTTCACTCTCCCCTTTTTACTCAACCTAGGACTCCATCTCATGGCACAGCGAGTCTTCCACCTTGGTTCACTGTCTCATGCAGGTGCCCAGAGATTTGTCTCCTAGCTGATTGTAGATCCTGTCATATGACAATTGACAATAAGCATGACAGTGTCCCTGGGGGATTTCTCTGACTTACTGCTCTTCATGGACAATTCCTTTGTTGGAGTCTAGCACGAGACCCGAAAATACCACCCCTTCTCTCGAGAAGACATCTTCTAGTTGTAGTGCCAGGCATGGAAGCCCCACCTGGGAAGGGTTGCTGCCACCAACAGAGCCACTGTTACCCTGTCCTTTCTTCTGATTGGATTTATAAATCACCAAGTCTTCGGTGGCAACCACAGGGCCTGCCTTGTCCCCAGAGACTGGGACATCCTCTCTTATGGCTTCAGCATAGCACAGCTCACGTGTACCTCTCAAGTCCCATACTTCAGCTTGAGGTCTTACTTGGAGTTGGTGGCTGTGATGGGTGTGAGCAAGTTGGATTTTTCTTCACAGTGATTCTATTTGCTTTTAGTGCCATTCCCCCTCTCTTCCTGGATCTCAGCTCCTGCCTTCTACCTTGCCTATGCCTGGCCCTCTGTGGGGTTGCAACTTCCTTCTCCTGTTGGGACTAATGAGTCCTGGCCCTTCAGCTGCTCTTCCCTCCTAGAACCTTCTAATTGAAGTTACTAGAAGCTGTGCCTCGCTTAGAGGATCAGAGGATGGGATTTTCACCTGTTGGCCATTGACTGCAGTGTATTTAAGCCTCCATGGTGCTATTAAAGGAGGGCTTTTGGTACCAGTGATTGAAGGGCTGTGTGTCGGTCTGTCTCTGTGTCTCTGCGTGAGTATTCTCAACCTCTAGCCCCTTGACTGAAGGTGGCGAACTGGGGTCTAGTGCATAGAGCACAGACCGGGGCCGCGGTGTGTGGCATTGTACCTCTCCTCTGTGGTACCATGCTCCCACTAAGAGAAGAGTCTGTCCCAGTGGTGAGCAGCTGGGTGGACAGCTCTGACATTGCTCCTGGCCTGTCTGCCTTCTTGGCTATAGAGCAGGAAAGGGGTCCTGGACTGAGTGAAAAGAGAAAGTGAGTTGAGCACCAGCTTTAAGCTCTAGCTGCTTCCTGGCTGTGACCATGTGACCAGCGGCCTCAGGCTCCTCCTACCATAGACTGTTCCCTCCAACTGTGAGCCACAAGAAACCTTCCTTTTCTCAAGTTGCTTTTGTTAGGGATATTGTCAAGCGACTATCAAAGGAACAAATGCAATTATTATCCTTACATGAAGAAACCAGGTGGATGAGGCAGGGTGTCTTCCCACACACCTTCAGATGAGTTGCCCTGGGAGACACACAAAAAAAAAGGGCCTTGCAGCCACTTCACAGTGGGACTTGGGTGGCTGGCGGCGCTTCATTCTTCAGTATTTATAAGTGACAGTTCCAATGGAGAGAGAACATTAGCAGCAATTTGCTTCTGTGTCTCTCTCGCGCTCTCTCTCTTGTTCTTCTGGATGTAAGGAGGCAGAGCAATAAAAAGGAGCAGTATGACACTGGATAGTTTCTCTTAATATAACACGAGCTAGCGTCATCTGAGCAGAGAGAACCTACTGGAAAAGTGTGCCCACCAGACTGGCCTGTGGGGACGCTTTCTTGATTATTGATGTGGGAGGGCCCATCTCACTGTGGGTGGAGCCACCCTTGGGCAGGTAGTCCTGAATGGAATCAGAAAACAGGTTGAGCAAGCCATGGGGAGCAAGCAAGTAAGCACCATTACCATTCCTCCATGGCCTCTACACCCCCAGTTCTTGCTTCCAGGTTCCTGACCTGATTTCCCTCGGTGACACAGTTAACCAGAGTGTAAGATAAATAAAACCTTTCCTCCCTAGGGTCCTCTTGTTCATGGCGTCTTTCACAGGAGGAGATACCCTAAGAGAGACATCAACAGTTAGGACAGGGTTGCTATTCAAACTCTTGGATTTGGGGTCAGCCCCAGTTATTCCCTGTGGAGCCCTTTTCTCTCCCATTAGCCTCACGAGGCTCTGTCACCTGGCCCCTCCTTGACTGTGGCAGGAGGAAGACACAGGAGCAGATCTCAGTGTGAAGGTGTCTGCTTCCTGTGGCCTCCTGTCCTGCCCTACATCTCAGTTGTCTACAGCTAAGTAACCCACTGCAGGGGAGTCACTGTTTTGGATCAAGCACATGAGAAAAGAATGCATGACAGCAGGGTGAGGCAGGGCTGCCATCTAGAAAGTTCTGCTCTTCCCCTGGAAAACACAAACAAAACGTTTTTACCTTCGCTACAGCTGGGGTCAGTATAACAGGGATCAGGAAAGCTAGACACAGGAATACGGACCTGGTGACGGCAGTAAACATGGGCATCCATGCCAGGCTTACACTGGGCATAACCTAGGCCAGCACTGCTGGTTTTCTGGGATATTCC
This sequence comes from Microtus oregoni, assembly GCF_018167655.1. Lineage (NCBI taxonomy): Eukaryota > Metazoa > Chordata > Mammalia > Rodentia > Cricetidae > Microtus > Microtus oregoni. The sequence goes on from NW_024543085.1 coordinate 27,495,684, forward strand.
ACAGCAGAAGGAACACTCAGAAGACCCAGCCACAGTCTGAGTCATTCTGTCCTGTACGGACTTGAGCTCCTGTAGTGGCAACGGTCACCAAACTTTCTTTCTTATTTATTTTGTACTAGGGATTGGTCCTCAGGCCTCATGCATGGCAGCCATTTCTCTACCACTGAGATGTATCTCCAGCCTTCAAACTTACTCTTAGTTCAGGCAAGCCTTGAACTTGCAATCCTCCTGCCCAGAAGGAGCATTGCACTGTAATCCTTCGTAGCTGGGATTACAGGCTTGCAGCACAGGCCCAGCTCACCAAGCTATGTTCCTGCAGCAGACAGCTGCAAATTCTCTCTGTTGGAAGGAAAGGAAACTGGTTCTGAGCTCAGAAGGCAGGGCTGGTTCGTCGTCACTTCCTCTTGCCTTAGTTTCTATGTAAGCTGGTTCTTGGCTTTTTGTAAATGTGTCAGAAGAGAAGTGGGTAAGTCAGAAATAGAAAAGAAGCAAACTGTGGTGCTAGAAGTAGGTCAGGACAGGGATTACCTGAGTTCAAGGTCGTTGTGCATTTTCTGCATGGAGCATCCAACATCCAAGAAGAACCAGGGTCAAAATTCAGTGTTTACATCTGGAAAACATGGAAAAATCTTCCTAAGTTTTCTATGGGCTGGACCTTAGTCTCCAAACAATGTTACGGGTGCTTTCTCAGCTTCCAGATGCTGTGGACTGCTTCCGTGCTAGCTGCAGGGTTCCAAGGCTCACCACTGCAGCAAGAGGACCTGGGGATCGCACAAGTTGGCTCTTGTCTCCAGGATACGTGGTCCTCAGCTCTAATGTGTACTAACCCATGACACCCCTCCGTTCCTCCCTGGTCATCAATCGGTCTTTAATCACCTCCATTAGCATTCTTATTAGCTTCAAAGAGGCTTGGAATGTGTGGACTTTTCCCCTCAGCAATCCCTGCACCTGCGACCCTATCAGGGCCAGATCTGAGCCTTAATATGAATGAGCATTCAGCGAGTTTCAATTAGCCATGAAGGAGGGAGTTCCCTAAGCTCCTCTTCCCCCTCCCCCTCTTCCTGTTTCATCTCTCCTTCCTTAATACAGTCTCATAAACCATGAGATAGGAACTAGGGGTTTCGGAAGAGTCCCCCCCCCTGCCCTGTACAACTGGGCTGATTGCGACTTGGCATGGACTGGCAGGGCTCAGGATCAGCAGCCTACCTCCATCCTGTGAACTTTTGAATCTTTAAATCTTAGATTCTAGGTGCCAATCACTACTTAAAATGGGGTAAGTGATGCATATGTGCAACCAATCCTGACTTAAGGTAATCTGATGTAAGACCTTTCAACTTTTCATTAGAAATCATTTCTAGAATTTTAAATTTGCTTTTGAGAAGCTGGGTGGAGTTGTAATACCATTAGTCATGTGATCAGCCAGGGAGACAACTGATCCTCTGCAGTGAGCTTTGTGGCTTAACACAGATGCTGAGAAGTGTGTGTGTGTGTGTGTGTGTGTGTGTGTGTGTATGTATGTATGTGTATTATTCATATTTTCTGCTTAACCAGAATCTTCCCATTATAATCCAAGGTAAGTATCTATATGTGGCTGCACTAGTCAAACTTAAGATTGCTATGCTCAGATTGGGGAGTACCCTCCACCCCAAAAAAGGAGACCAAGTCCCATATGTAAAAGCAAAGAGTCTTTATTCTTATTCAAGTTCAAACTTGGATTCTCCGTGTTTGGCATGGGCAGAGAGCCCTGAGCTCAGTTAGGGTGGGGTTTTTATAATAGGAGAGGTTGGGGTGAGGGATTTCTAAAGATCAGGAGCCCTGATTGGCCGACATTTGTCCAGGGGTGCCCTGGTGGAAACGGGATGGGTGTATACTGGTCTAAGGAACATCAGGTGATCTTATCTACAATGGTTGGAACATTAGGTATTTCTTTTGGATGCTGATTGGTCCATTCCTGGATGGTACCTGAGTGGTCCCAGCTTGTGGTCTTTACTGGAGACAGGTGTTGCTTTAGGGTAAACTGAGACTCAGACCTACTTTCTGCTTGGTCTCTATAGAGCCTGTCTTGGCACGTGTGTACCAAGCTGCCCCAGGCCCTTCAAATATATTCTCACTTGGGTGTGCCCATGGTTCTTCTCTTACCCGGCTATAGCAAACCATCCAGCATCACCACTACCACTGCTGTCATAGCAACCATAGTCCAACAGCACTGAATGCTTGGGAGTAGCGACTGAGGGACGAAATCCACATTCGGGAAACTAATGGGCTGAGCTGAGCCGATAGCCCTCTGTGTCTGAGGCAGGGCAGCCCACCCTGCCATGTGTGTGGGGGACAGACGCCATCTGGATGTCTCCTTTCCCCTCTTCAGCGCTGTCATGGGCCTGGTTGATTAGTTCCTTCCGCTCAGTTGCTTCTTGACACTATCGCTATCTCGCTGCAAAAACATTCAGGGACAGATTGAGCTGATGAGCACATCTCTGAATCCGCTCTGTTTACTTTCTTCTGCTTCCTGTTTTGTGCTGGCGGGTGGTCTTCCACCACAGGCAAAGCAGACAGCTCCTTCTTTTGCCGGATCCCTCCTGCTGAGCTCACACAGAAAACAAGGCCTCTCTCCCCAGGCTCAGACTCTTCAAAGTCCTCCTAGTTCAGCACCAAGGGGATGTCACAGCCCTCCCCATCAAACAGATGGGTGGAATGGGGACCCAGGCAGGTACGTCTGTGAGGCCAAATATCACCTTGCTTCCTGACCTTGAACACAACTTCAGCTTTCCAGATCCCGTGGGTTCTGGAAGCTTAAGGTGCTAATGGAGATACAGAAAGTGTTTCCCATAAAACAAGGAAAGGCTTCAGGAGTGCACCATGGGGACCCATTCCACCTACACAGGCCTAGGGTTTCCACAGCCCGCCTGCCCAGGACAGTTCAACTAAACAGCTTCAGTCTTCAGAATGCACACTCAACTTGAGGACCAAGCTGACCCAAACAGCTCAGTCTTGGTGGCCAATGAGCAAACCCTATTTCCCAGAGCCATACAAGAGAAGGCATGTATTCCTTACCTCAAGGGAACCAGAGGTTGGGTTTGGTTTACGTTTAAAGTAGAATGATGGTTGCCTAATATAAGCGAAGCCCCTATGGAATGGAGTTTCTGCATGGTTCCATTCATAGAGGCTTCTAGAACAGACTAAGATAATCTACAACAGAAAATTTCAGGAAGGTGAGTGACCTTGAGGGCTGGACATGAGAGGACCACTGAGAAGAGGAATTTTCTGGGGCAGTGGCAAAGTTCCTTTCTTGATGTGGATTGAATTCCAACAGCACTTAGTAAATGTACACAGAAGGCGCACTTCATGATATGTGAACACGGCAAAATAAAGGAAATTAGCAATGAATCTCGAAATCAAGGTAATGACTTCCATGGGGAAGAGTTAGGGACAAGTGTGCTGACATCTGCAGTTTGTTTTGAAATGTACTGAAAAGAAGACAGGTGATGGAGAGACAGAGGCTAGAGACCTGACAAGGAAAGCCTGGAAACATGTGAGGGGACGGGAGGGTGTGTGTGTGTGTGTGTGTGTGTGTGTGTGTGTGTATGCACACACGCGCACACGCATGTGCATGCAATGCTTACCTGTTTTACATGATGTGTGTGACTTTTTTTAAAAGGATTTATTATGTATACAGTGATCTGTCCTCATGTACACCTGCTGAAGGCCAGAAGAGGGCGCCAGATCTCATAACAGATGGTTGTGAGCCACCATGTGGTTGCTGGGAATTGAACTCAGGACCTCTGGAAGAGCAGGCCGTGCTATTAACCACTGAGCCATCTCTCCAGCCCCACCCCTGTTTTTAAGAAACATTTTTTTTTAAAAAAAATAATACAATGTTGGACCAAAATAGATGGGATAAATTGTAGCAAAAGAAGTCTTTGTTAGCCTGGGGGATGAGGACCTGAGTTTCATTCCTTGAACCTATGTTTTTGTTGTTGTTCTTGTTGTTTTTAAAAAAACAACAGGGCTGAGGAGTCAGACCAGAGATCCCTGAGCTTACTGATGCAGTTGCCTTGCCTACTTCATGAGTCTCGAGCCAGTGAGAGACTCTGTCCCCAAAAGTAAGAAACACACACACCCTTATTTTTAAAAAAAACTCATAATTTTTCCTAGATTCATTGAGTATAAAAGTTCAGACGCCATAATTCAATTTTTTTTTGTTTTATTTTTCAAGACAGGGTTTCTCTGTAGCTTTGGAGCCTGTCCTGGAACTAGTTCTTGTAGACCAGGCTGGTCTCGAACTCACAGAGATCCACCTTCCTCTGCCTCTGGAGTACTGGGATTAAAAGTGTGTGCCACCAACTGCCCGGCCCATAATTTAAATTTAAAGCATCAAATATTAACAATAGACTCTCAGAACAAAGCTGGGCCTTTATCCTATTACAGAGTAAATGTAACTGTAATCAAGATAAATCCCAGGGCCTTATGTGGCTTATTTGGTGCAGCCTCAAAGCTGGAGAAGTGGGGAAGATGTTGGGCAGGCAGCACTACAAATTATACAACAGTACAGGACTTGGCATGGGCTGTTCCAGATGTTCCAGGTGGCATCAGGAGAGACCACTCAGTCAGGATACTTTTTAAAACATCCCTCAAGAAGCTACGACATTCATTTTTCATTCAACCTCAATAAAATCAACTTTCCTAAGAAACTAGAATCCTTTCTCAGCAGTGAGAAAATGTCAACATCTGACCTGCCTAGATTTGTTCAAGGCACTGGCTCTGTCCTCCAGCTGGCATCTGCTTCACCTTCGTGCTTGACAGACACGATTCTAGTTGCTGTGTAGTCAGGGCAGAACCGTGCACCTAGTTCACGATGAAGTCTGGTCTGGAGTTGGATGTTTGTAGTAATAGGAGCGGCGGGGCTGCATCCCCAGCACCCCGGCCGCCTGCTAGCTTATGCCCTAAATAACAACACACAAACTGTATTCATTTAAACACTGATTGGCCCATTTCTATCTAGCCTCTTCTAGGCTAATTCTCACATATTAATTTAGCCCATTTCTAATCATCTGTGTTGCACCCCAAGGTGCGCTTACCGGGAAGATTCTAGCCTATGTCCATCCTGGGTCGGAGCTGAATCGCGTCTGTCTGGGAGAGAGGAGCATGGCGTCTCTGTCTGAGGCATCTTATCTCACTTCCTCTTCCTCCCAGCATTCTGTTCTGTTTACTCCACCCACCTATGTTCTAAGCTATGAGCCCAAGCAGTTTGTTTATTACTTAACCAATGAAATCAACAGATTGATATATGACACTCCCACATCAGATGTTTCATATGCAGTTTGTACCCATGGCTCAAAATCGTTTTTGAGATCTCCTCACTGAAAAGCTTGCAGCCCCACAGCCCCATCTTGGGAGAGAAGGAGGTACAGACAGACATTGGCCAAATGGCAAGAACCGTAAAAGAATCCCAACTTCACTTGCATCTCCTGCACAACATTAAAGAGATAAAATCCCAAACCCACAGCAATCGTGGTCAGGTCTTTCTGCCGTGCTCGGTTCCCTTCCATGCCCCCAGTACTCTCCTTTTAGGTTTTCTTCCCCTCGGCAAACTCTCTCCCTCTGTTTTAGTTATTGCTGTTTTGTCTGTAGGATTTTGGCCTTCCTGGCTACCTTCTCCTGCTCACCCACACAGTCCTGCCTTTAACCTCTCTGCTTACTCTTGACTGATCAAAAAGCTCCCTGAGAACCCAGCTAGGGATTTCTCTCTTAGCCCTTGTATGTGTTGTGAGGGGCTAGAAGGAGGAGATACTTAAGGCAAGCCATGGCCAGATGGCTGGTGGACAAGAGTGGAAAATTACGGGGCAATCAGTTTTATTCATGCCGTGTATGTAAACTGCGCTTTGCAGCATGACACCCACGGTAAAGGCTCATGTGCTACTTTCCCCCAGATCATTCTCTGCCTTTTTTTAATTTAAAGGTAAACCTCTCCTAGAGCATATTAATTGTTCAATTTCCAGAGGTGTTTCCAGCCAATGACTTTCCCGGGACCGGACCCATAGAATTCCGAAAGCAAAAATGACCACTAACAGCTTCTTTTACTTCTTTTTCTAAGAAACGGAATCAAGGGCATGGAGGTGGGCTTGGGAGGACAGGAACCCTCTCCACCAGCTGGGAGCTGATCAGAGGGAAAGCAGAAGTGGTTGTGTAAAAGGAAGAATTGATTTGGCTGTCAAATGGAGAGCGAGATAAAAAGCCCCTAACGTGGGAGCCCCACTTGCTCTTAATCAGGCTTGAAATTCGCCCCACGGACCCTCACACCCAGACTCCATGTTCAGCATCTTACTGCGACTGAGGAGGGAAGGAGCAGGTGCCGGGCAGTGGGCATAGCCCTTCTTTGTTTGTTCTGTGAGTCCAGCTGAGGGGCTTGATCTGAGTGGCAGCCTCTAACCTTTCAGTGTGAAATTGAAAACCCCTGGAAGTCTGGGTTAAAAAAAAAAAAAAAGAAAGGAATTGAGTAGGAATCATAGGAACCCCAAGCTCACAACACCATCCTTCTCGGCCTCGTCTTTGTAGCAACCTTCACTGCGCATGTGCAGCTCAGAGCCATTTTTATTTCCTTCCAACAGAGAGAGTTTGCAGCTGTCTGCTGCAGGAACATAGCTTGGTGAGCTGGGGCTGTGCTGCAAGCCTTAATCCCAGCTATGGTGGATTACAGTACAATGCTCTTCCTGGGCAGGAGGATTGCAAGTTCAAGGCTTGCCTGAGCTAAGAGTAAGTTCAAGGGCTGGAGATACATCTCAGTGGTAGAGAAATGGCTGCCATGCATGAGGCCTGAGGACCAATCCCTAGTACAAAATAAATAAGAAAGAAAGTTTGGTGACCGTTGCCACTACAGGAGCTCAAGTCTATACAGGACAGAATGACTCAGACTGTGGCTGGGTCTTCTGAGTGTTCCTTCTGCTGTGGAATATCCCAGAAAACCAGCAGTGCTTGCCTAGGTTATGCCCAGTGTAAGCCTGGCATGGATGCCCATGTTTACTGCCGTCACCAGGTCCATATTCCTGTGTCTAGCTTTCCTGATCCCTGTTATATTGACCCCAGTTGTAGCGAAGGTAAAAACGTTTTGTGTTTTCCAGGGGAAGAGCAGAACTTTCTAGATGGCAGCCCTGCCTCACCCTGCTGTCATGCATTCTTTTCTCATGTGCTTGATCCAAAACAGTGACTCCCCTGCATTGTGCCTGGGGGATTTCTCTGAGTTAGCTTGAGTTACTGCTCTTCATGTACCATTTATTTGTTGGAGTCTAGCATGAGCCCTGAAAATACCACCCCTTCCCTTGAAAAGATGTCTTCTAGCTCCAGTGCCAAGCATGGAAGCCCCACCTGGGAAGGGTTGCCGCCACCAACAGAGACACTGCTACCCTGTCCTCTCTTCTGATTGGATTTGTAAGTCACAAAGTCCTCCATGGCAGCCGCAGGGCCTGCCTTGTCCCCAGAGACTGGGACATCCTCTCTTATGGCTTCAGCGTAGCACAGCTCATGTGTACTTCTCAAGTCCCATACTTTAGCTCGAGGTTACTTGGAGTTGGTGGCTGTGATGGGTGTGAGCAAGTTGGATTCTTCTTCACAGTGATTCTGTTTGCTTATAGTGCCTTTCCCTCTCTCTTCCTGGATCTCAGCTCCTGCCTTCTGCCTTGCCTATGCCTGGCCCTCTGTGGGGTTGCAACTTCCTTCTACCTCTCCTCTGTGGGTATCATGCTCCCTCTAAGAGAAGAGTCTCTGTCCTAGTGGTGAGCAGCTGGGTGGACAGCTCTGACACTGCTCCTGGCCTGCCTGCCTCCTTGGCTATGGAGTCTTCTTACACACCTCCAGAAAGGTTGCCCTGGGAGACACAAGAAAGCGCCTTGCAGACAGCAGACAGTGGGACTTGGGTTGGTGGCGGTGCTTGATTCTTCAGTATTTATAAGTGACAGTTCTAACGGGGAGGAGGGAAGCAACATTAGCGGCAATTTGCGGCTGTGTCTCCGGCTCTCTCTCTGCTTCTGGATGTGAGGGGGCAGAGCAGCCAAAAGGAACAGTAGAGAAGATCTGTGATACTTAGCTGCAGACAATTGAGATTCTGCAGGAGGCCCTAGAAGGAGGCAGACACCCTCACACTGATATCTGCTCCTGAGTCTTCCTCCTACCACAGCCAGGGAGGGGCCAGGTGACAGAGCCTCATGAGGCAAATGGGAGAGAAAAGGGCTCCACAGGGCACACCTGGGGCTAATCCCGAATCCAAGAGTTCGAATAGCAGCCCTGCCCTAACTGTTGATGTCTCTCTTAGGGCTTCCTTCCTGTGAAAGATGCCATGAACAAGAGCACCCTAGGGAGGGAAGGTTTTATTTATCTTACACTTTGGTTAACAGTCTGTCACTGAGTCAAGGGAGGAACCTGGAGGCAAGAACGGGGCAGGGTGAGGGACGCAGAGGCCACAGGAGGAATGATGCTTACCTGCTTGCTTCCTGCCCCCATGACTTGTTCATTCAGGACCACCTGCCCTGAGGTGGCTCCACCCACAGTGAGATGGGCCCTCCACAGGCCAATCTAGTAGGCACCCTTTCAACCAAGGTTCCTCTTCTCAGATGACTCTAGCTTGTGTTACATGAACACAAAACTATCCAGTATTGTTGATTTTGGATGTCGTCCCAGTTCTTTGGGATGTTAGGGTCTGATTGTCTATGGCTGGGCAGGGGCATCCTCAGATCCCCGGAGTGACCGCTGATTGTTTCTGATGTGGTTCAGTCACCTTCTCTTTTCTCTTTGTTACTTATTTGCCCTTGATGTGGCTTCTCCAAAGATGCTCTGCTGTGTGCTTTGCAGGGCACTCCTGTGAAGCAATGATATTCTATACCTATTTAACATCTGCCACCAAAATGACACTTTTTCTTTTTTGTCCAGTGACAAGGTTGACGAAAATCATCTGTGTAACTCTCACCTTGCTGTGGTCTTGTTAGCTCTGCCATAGTTTCTAAAAGCAAAGCCCAGATCCAGTGGATCAGCATTCTCCTCTATGCCCAGAACAGTGAAGGTCTAGTATTTAGAAGACACTGTAAGTATGACTGTCCTTCTGTCTGTCTGTCTGTCTGTCTGTCCCACAGGAAAACCCAATCTGGTTGGGAGATTAGAACCAGGAAAGCTTCTTACTAAGTTGACTGGGATCAGAATTGGGGATTATGGTCATCTTCCATGGAGATCTCTAGTGTCATAGCCTCAGTTACAAGAATATCTCAGGACTGCCCTGACTGTACCGTGGTGCACAATGCTTGCACCCCACCTTTCAGTCCTGTGTTTACAGGAGTTCACCCACTGGCCATGCTCCCAAAGATCCTTGATTACATTGGTCCAGAATTAGAAAGCTGGCTTCCCTGTGTACCTCTCTCCCACCCCCTATCCACCTATGCATTCTTGTTACCTTGGTTCCAGCAGGCTGAGTTAGTCTGGAAGCTGCATGGAGAGGAATTCCAGTTGATAGGATCCTTGTGTTTAATGAAGAGGAAGTTCCCAGAGAAGAGCATTCCCTGCAGTTCTAAATGTTCGCTGTGTGTATGAGGATGCTCTTAACAGAGGCTGGGGAGCCAATGGAGCAGAAGAGCTGCATGGCTGAGCCCGTGGGAAGATGGCTTCTGCATGCCACCAGCCAAATTCAGCCTGATCGTAAAGGCCAGCAGTGTGCCCACAGTCTGAAACCTGGAGGGAACATTGGAAAAAAGACTCCTCGAATATGGATCAGCCTCCTCCCGTCTCTGCCCACTCTTTTGTCTCGTCTCCCTTTCTTTCTCTCTTGCATGCCATTCCTTTCTTTCTCCAGGGTCCTCACAGGTCTAGATGTGCTTAGGTGTGTGACTTTAAAAAGAAGGAAGAGACTCCCAAATAGACTAATGAACAGGAGTCCTGCTTCAGTCACTGTATGTAGCCAGGCAGACTTTAGATCCTCCAGCTATTGCTTACTGAGTTCAAACTTGTATTGTCTGCAAACATACAACTTTAACGTAACAACTGGATTATTAGACACTCATGGGCAGTCTTTGTATAGAGAAAAGCTGGGCTGTTCTAGGTAAGGGAACTGATGGCTGGGATGTGAGTAGAATAGACATCCCAGTTTGTATTGCATACTACCTATTAAAGATAACAACATGAGTATTGATCAATTGCAGCACTCATTCTACATATTACATAATGTGGCACAAGTAAGGGGCTGGATGAAGGTATGATCTTGACATGCATGGGTAAACGGTGTCCAGTTGGTCATCCCCCAATTCTCTCATTGCTAAGGTCAGCAACCAGCAGTTACTACCATATTGGTAGACACCGAGTATTCAATGGTCAGGCTATTCAGCATAAGATCCTCCCTGAGGATCTTAGAATATGTTAATAATCCTGTTGATGATGGCGATTATAACTAGCTCTTCTTTCTGTCAGTAGCAACTTTTAGGAACTTGAAGGCCACCCATCTTTCCCCAATCCCCAGTGATCTGAAGTTCTTGAGAGATCCTTCACAGGAGATTTTACTGATGTGATTTTTCTTAACATTCTGTGTGTTGAGTTGTGAACAACTCTAATTCTAAAATGGATCGGAAGCCCTAAGGTTTGCTTCAGAAAGTCTGGCAAAGTTTTTTATTTAGCCCCATAATGTAATGTATTTATGATTGTTTCACCATTCCAATGTATTTATTAGTAAATTAATCAGTCGTCCTTAAAACATGTTTGTGTAAAATCCATGATAAAGGTATTTCATGTTACTCTAGGGCCTTAACTGCCTTTGAGTCACAGCTTCTAATTCTTGTTGGGTGCACAGTGAGTTACATTAAGGTGTCATGGTGCACATTTGGCCTTGGTTGAGATGGCAATAGGTAGTCAGTAAATGGTGGCTGAATTTGGTGATGGAGTATGATGTTTCAAAATATTTGGGTATGGAAATAAGCTTCCTCAATTAGAGAATGTTTAAATCAAGCTCTTAGCTATGATTGAGCTAATTCACTTCTGTCTTCTTTCAAAAGAACCTTGTCAGCTAGATATTGGTAGGTTGCTGATGACTCATGCCTTTTTTCCCCAGAAACACTGGCAGCTTCCCTTCTAGACTATGCTGTCCCTTTCACTGTGAGCAAATTCTACCCCATCCTAGCTTCTCTGTGCCCTAGATTCTGATTCAAAGTCTAGGAAGTATGTGTCTGATTGGCTAAGCCTAGGTCACATGATCCTCTCTATGCCAGTCGTTTTCATCCATCTCACCCTCACTCATTGCTCCATCCTTTTCTGGTTTGTTTGTTTTAGTGCACGAGGGCTTAACCCCCCAATGACCATTCCCCCAGGCTCCCTTGCCCTCTGGTTTCCATTGGTTAGAACAATGCAAGGTCCTAACAGGAGACAAGAGAGTGAGGAGAGAAAGAAGCCAGGCTGTTTCACCTCCACTTCCTTCCTTCTCACTTGAGTGCAGGAAGAGTAGAGGAACTCCATTTCCCCAGGACATCATCTTCCTGTGGTGGTCCTCCTCCCTGGGTTCACCAAGGAAGTGTTCCTTCTCTTACTCTCCCCAGATCTAAGCACGGAAAGCATATTGATAATCTCTGACTGCTTCAGCATTGTTTATTGGTTTTTGTAGCCCCACCCACATCATTATACAATAGTCCCTTCATTAAATCTCTTCAAATCCTATCTGGGCATGTCTTCTGCCTTCCATGGGGAGTCTGATTAAAATCAATGTCCCAACTGCAAAGGAAACTGAGAAAATAAGCATCAGGAATTTCACCTTCTAACTGGAGGCCATATACCCTCCTAGCTGGGCCCAAAAGGTAGAAGGCTTTTCAAAACTGGAAGAAAATAAAGAGGAGTGGTATGGCCCTTCTGTTGAACCGCACTGAAGTTCCTTGCAATTTCTATAAGGTGACAAAAGAAATAAAAGATGTAGACGTTGAGTAGAAACATCAAAACACTATCATCTTCCACAGATATCAAAGCTGTATTCGTAAACAACCCGAAAGTGTCTGTAATCTATTAAAATAACTAAATTTAGCAAACACCAGTGCACACAAAGTTGAGATGAAAAATGCCAGTTGTATTTATAGATGCAAATGACTGGACAATGAGATGTTTAAAATACTGATCATATGGATTATATAATAGTGCTGCCGAAAGAAAAGCAAAACACATGGAGTTTCCTCAAAAAAGTTTGGAGTTTTACAACAGAATTGCTATAAGAACCAGGAGTTCAATTCCTGGATATATGTGCACACACCTATGTGCGTGTATGTCCATACATGCGTGCTTGCATGCGGCGCGCACGCACACACACACACACACACACACATTCAAAAGAATTGATACTCTAGTTCATGTTGTTCACAGCTAGGTAGGCCCGTCGGCGCTTTTCTCTCCCAGCAGTCAGCAGTCTGTGTAACACCTTCTGACACTGTGGAAACTAGGCAGCGGGTGGGCTCCAGTTCCGCTCCAGCTCGATTTCTCGGTCTTGCATGCAAGGCTTCTACATCTTCTGAGGGGCCACCAACAGAGGTAGCAGGAAACAGGATTGTTTTGGAGTCCTCTGGACCTCCTTGATCAACAACTCACACCCAAGTATTCCGCACCTGGCACTGCCATTTCTCTTCACTAACCCAGGCCTTCTGGGAGGCATAGCATGCAGCCACACAGAGGATTCCTTTCTCTGTAATTCTGTATTTTAATTGGGTTATACGATGAATTTTTTCCATATGGCATTTTCATTTATCTTGTGTGTGTGTGTGTGTTCGTGTGTGTGTGTGTTAACCCTCTATCCTTGTTCTCCCATCTTCCTCATGCACATTTCCCTGCCTGGCCTAAACCTTTTCCACCTCTGGTATTCCCTTTTAAACCTTCATTTTATCATGTTTTACTGCTTTCCTTTCCCCCAAGGCTTCCATCCTCTCATTCCCCTACCTAGCCATGAGCCCTATAAACTCAGTCTGGTGGCAAGATTAGTGTATTTGTACAATAGTTATGGGACTGTTCTGGGGGCAGCCAAACTGAACAGGTCGGAGGCCTTCTCCACAGGAGGGAAGCCGTGCCCAGTATTGTAACCTGGTCAAAACCAGGTGTCTGGTAACTTAAAAGACCTGGAGGGAACTTCCTGCTCTTATTTAGCTAAACTGACACAGTGTCAAATGTCTTCTGTTTATCTATATTTATACCCATAAACAAATTCTACTCGGAGCCTTAATCAGTGAGGCCTCTGTTTATATGGACACTGAAGGCAAAAACTTGTGACTGCACAAGGTGTCGTGAATCTCTGCATTCTTGTTCTCAAGTCGGTGGTAGTTAAATGCTCAGTCCTAACTGAGATCTTAACAGCTTCCCGCCTAAGGCTCAAGGAACATCAGATGGCAGGGGTGTAAAGAAGGCGAGATCTGGAAGAGCGGTAGAGGGGCTGTGAAACGTCATCACCTAAGCATGACCCCTGAGACAGAGCCACTGTAGGTCTGAACTCAGCAGCAGCTACGGTGAGCAGCACTGGGCCTGTACAAGACTGGTCAATAATCTGCCATAGGTGGGGAGGGGCTCAGAGGGCTCGACTCTTCCTGCTGAACTATTGGTTACTGATAGAGTCTAAGAGACAGAGGGTCATTCTCATTAATTTCTTGCCCACTGGTGATCTCCTCAGGCTCCCATGGATAGTTTCAAAGTCGTGGTCATGCAGAAGGGCTCGGTAAGGCTCTGTAGTTCATCAAACTAAACAAAGAGACATGGACATAGGAAAAGGAATTGTAGTGAGGAGTGGGCATTACCACAGGTAAGAATCAGAGGGCATTATATTCCTGTACAAAATTGTCAAAGAACAAACTTAATAAAAAAGAGAAAAGAATTGAGCATAGTCTCTCAAACAGATATTTAAACATTAATTTTAGCATTATTTACAACAGTCAAGAAGAAGAATCAAAGTAAAATTTAAAGAGCACTGATGCACACACACACGCACACATGCACACGCACATACACATACATGGTGCATGCACACAAACACCGGAACATGATTTATCCTTCATAAGAAGGAAATTCTGTCTTGTAACACAACATAGATGAAGGACAATGTGCTTACTAAAATGAACCAGTTACCAAAAGGCACTTCTTTCCTGGTGGGCATGCATCAGGTATCTGATGTAGTCAAATCCAAAGACACAGGAATCGGAAACTGGTTACCAGGAGTGAGAGCATCCATCAATGGAGAGGTATTGCTCCCTATGGATAGGGTTTTGGTTTTGCAAAATTAACAATATTTGCTATATAACAGTGTGCATGCAGTTAATACTACCATACTGTACATTTAAAAATAGATGCAAGCAAGGCCTAGAGTGGTGGCTAAGGGGTTAAGAGAATGGGCTGCTCTGAAAGACCTAGGTTTGATTTCTAGCACCCATGTGGTAGTTCCCAGACATGGGCCTCTAGTACCAAGGGATCTGACCCCTTCTTCCAGCCTCCATTAGCACCTTAAATGCATGTAGTGCATAGATAGGCATACATGCAAACAGACACCTATACATACAAAATAAAATTAAGAAAAAATAACAGATATAATAAGTTTTATATTAATGTGTTTTACCATAATAAGTCTATTGATAATAACATCAGAAATGTCAAATAGCTAAGAATAAATCCAATAAAATTACAAGACTTCTCCACTGACTACTAAGAAATACCAGTAAAATAAATTATAGAAAAGATGTTCGTTGTTATTATAGGGCTATCAAATTAAAACTTAGGTGTTAGGGGGAAAGGAAATGAACAGGATAATCAATGACAGGCAACAGATGATCTAGAAATCAATTCACACCTCCATGGTCACGAGATTCACACCAGAACCTTTTTTTACTGCAGTTCTGTTGGGAAAAGGATGATCTTTTCAGGAAGTGAAACAAGAGACACTGACTTCCATATGGGAGAAGAGGAACTTTGCCCTCTACCACTCACTAAATTTATGTGGCTCATAGATATGTGAAAAGTATAAGAAAAGCCTAAGGAAGAGAGACTATCATCGTGACCTTGACGACAGGCATTTATTTCCTGAGTACTCAGAACTACTTACTACTCATAAAGGGACAGGGCAATCCATTGAGCCACGTACATTGTCATCAGAGCTGTTTTTCTATTAAAAGACATCCTTTAGAGTGTAAGCACCAGGAGCTAGAGGGATGGCTCAGTGGTTAGGAACACTTGCACCTCTTCCGGAGAACCTAACTTTGGTTCCTGGAACCATTGCTCTGACCCACAACAGTCTGTAACTCCCATTCCAGGGCATCCGACTCTCTCTTCCGACCTCCATGGCCACTGGACACTCATGCAGTGCACTTACGTGCGTGTAGGCAAATCACTCATACATATAAAATAAAAGTAAAATTATTTTATGGATGTAAGCGATCAGGCAAGCCACAGACTAGAGGATGCTAGTAGTATATCTGCTAAGAAACCCAATTATTGTAAGGGCTGAAGAGTTATAGTGCTTTACAGAAGAAATGTCCAGATGAATGATCATCTGACGAAGAGGTCTCCAACATCATTCTTCATCAGACTAATTTAAATTTAAACCATAATGAGGTGTCACCAAGAGTGTTAATTTTAAAGACTATTGCAATAAAGTGTTACAAAACCTGAGAGCAACCTCAATTCTCATATGGAGGCTGTTTGTTCAGTGGTTTTGGGAAAACAGTTACATGTCTCTTTAAAAGTCTAAGATTTGGCTACTTGGTGATTGAACATCTCCCTATCAGGTATCTATCTAAGGGAAATGAATTAGGCTTGCACCAAAAGAGCTGGGGAGGAGCAGTTGCAGCCACAATAGAACACAAATGCAACAAGAAGTGTTGAAAGGTATTGGGACACAACCTGGAGGAAGTCACAGATGTCCACAGAGTGAAAAAAGGCATGAGCTAGAGTTCATTCTCCTCTATATGAAGTGTGTGCAAAACCAACAAGTGATGTGAGAAATCAGAATAGTAGTTGGCTCGAGGTTATGCGTGTGTAGTAGTATTTACTCAGAAGAAGTTTGAGGGAATTTGGGGGGTCACTTTAGGGAGGTGCTGGATATATTCTATATGTTGATCTAGAGGTCTATGTGAAATAGCTATTTAGATGTGCCTTGATGCCCCAAAGGCTGATTTGTCCTGGGAACATCTCATACCAAAATGTGAATTAAAGTCCCTTCTAAAGTTGGCATAGTATGTGTGCACATTTGACAGGCACTTTTCCACATGTTTGCATCATTTCTAGGGTTTGTAGAGGTTTCCAATACAATGTAAATGCTATGTAAATAGCTGTCAATATATTGTTTATGGAATAATAACAAGAAAAATAAATGGTAGACAATTTCAGTGTGGGTATTTTAAAAAAATTTGGTCTACGGTTGGCTAAATCTTCAGATGAAGGACCCTTTATACAAGAAGGGGAATGGGAGAACTTTCTGGGATGATTGATGTATTTTTTTAATCTTGATCTGGGATATATAAAAATATAGACTTACAGTTATCCTCTTAGTACTTATTTACTTTATTGTCTAAAATATGTGCCTAGATTTTATAAAGTGTGTCAGGTAGAAAATAAATGATTGCAATCCACTGGCTCATGCAGACAGTCTAGAAGGCCTGTAGGCAGGAGAGGGTAAACTGGAGGGAAGCACAAACTCTATGTAATCCCTCTAGGGACTTGTAGTCTGTTCCATTATGTTCTGTGTAGACACCTGGATGTTGGGGACACTTCCAGGTATGACGAGGACCCTGTAGAGTAAATGCTGCTGCACATATTTACCCAAAGTCGAGCACAGATCTTTCCAGGCATCGTCAGTTGCTTCAGAAAGCCCCATCCTCCACCTCCATGCATATTTGGGTAGAGGCTCAAGCTAAACAAGGTCGGAAGGATTGGCTAGAATTGCGTCTGGGTTTGTATGAAGACTGAGTAGTGCTCTAGACTGTCCCCCACGGGCTACAAGCCAGAGCTATTTAGAGAGCTGACCATGGCCCAGAGCCTATCTACAAACCTGTGCTGATCCGTGACGATATACTATTGAAATGGAGAGTCAGCATTTGAGACTCATTGCTGTTGAGGGAGTAATCTAATGCCTATTGAATGTACTATTATAAAATTGGAGCGTGTACGTTGTATATTTATTTCTTTCCATTTCATTCCTAATTTGTTTTCATTGTATGTTACAAAAATATTGGACTGTGATGAATTAGAAATTTTGAAAAGGAGAAACTGGTTCTTCATTACTGCTGCTTTCAGGAGTGTTGTCTCAGGCTCGCGAAGGGTACACCCTAGAACATATGGACGAACTTGAGCTGGGTCTCTGCTAAGTCAGTGGCTGCCGCCGCCTAATTGTAGTTTCCATAGTTACCAGCCACCACTGATGAGACTATAAACAGATCTTAAAGGGAAAATCCAGGCACGGACAGGAGTCAGGTAGGTGGGGCAGGAGGGAAGGAGGTTACCAGATACCAGGTGAGCTCCAGGCTGGAGAGGGGAGCAAGGACTCTGAATAGCTGTAGACATTAGTTGTCTCTCTCAAGGGCAGAAGCCCTTGGGATTAATGGCAGGCTATTGCCATCACAACTGCCCATGAAGATTCCGTAAGGAAAAGATGGCGAGGAAATTTATGGCCTCAAGACTGGGATTCTCCCAAGCAAGCTACATCTCTGTCATTTTGGGGTCTTTGTGTAGTAGATCTATCAGGTTTTGTTCCATCAAATTGTGTTATGTGATCATTCATTTCTGTGTTCATATTTTACTCAGTAAATAGCACTGCTCGAAGCTATGCGGCAGAGCTCAGCCACACCTGGTCCTGCCTTCAGGAAGCTTTCATTCTAACAGGAGAAACAGACTATAGACATAAATACGTAGTGTTCACAGATACTATAGATTCATTCCATTGGCTGAAGAGTGGTGTGTTGGGCACAGGAAGGGCTGTGCCAAGGGTGAAAATGTTCATGCGCAGTTTTCAGCATTTGAGAAGTGAAGGACAGATCTATAACAGCAGGTAAAATGTAGATCTTGTCATGAAGCTCACACAAGTGGAGGCCCAACCCGTGCTTGTCAACTGAATGACCCAGAACCACGGAGATCAAGGCTAGTCCTTCTCAGTTCACATCTGCGTGTCTCTGAGTCCCCAGAGAAGCCTTTCATGGCTACTTGGTTTCAAGAGGAACTGAAGTTTCTACATTCCCTCTCCAGACAAAGGTCACCCTCCTCTTTAAAACAGAAGGGGTCTCCCGTGGGGCTCACCACTGGAGGACACTGTTGCAGCCTGTTAGTTCTGAGGGAGGAACTGGAAGCAAGAGAAAGCGTGATGTTGTTCTACTTAAATATTTGGATTATGTGAACTAAGAGGCAATTCTGCCTCAGAATTATAGACTTGTAAATCATTCTAAAGAGAGAAAGGCCGGGTGGGGAGCTGCAGAGGCTTGGGATGCAAGTTTACGATCTCTTCAGAAGCCCTTGATGGAATTACAGCCCCGTAATTCACTGGAGCCTGCTCCTTCCTGCAGCTTGGCCTCAGCTCTTGCTCCAGGACCCCCGGGAAGGCCCATCTGGGTGCCAGTAACGAGAGGCCTCTGTGAGAGGCCTCTGTGAGGAAATGGTGAGAGGATTGGCACTGTCCCTGGCGGCTAGGCCTCCGTGTTAGGGGTTCTCTGGGGCTGTGTTGGAGATAGCTGCCAAGAAGTGGAGACCAGGAGGCAAGCAGAGCTGCAGGACCAAGCAGCAGATGGAAGACATTCTGTGGGTTTCTCTGGGGTTCCATGCAGGCAACCGCATTTCATAGAGAGCTATGGAATCCTGTAGCAAGACAAGATGGGACTCTCTGTGGATGGGGCAAGCGTGTGGCAGGATGTCGCTCCTCCTTTCCTTTGTCGGAACCATGCTTCAGGGCTGCTGCGTTAGAAAATGGTGGTCAGCAGCCTTTCACCAGGGAGCAAATGCTGTGTCTAGAGGAACTCACAGCCAAAGGAGACTGCTTGCTGAGTCTTCTAGCACTAGTCCTCTTCTATCTTGGGATAATGTACATGGTAGGACACCATTTCATCAGGTGACTATCTGTATGTCCACCTTCCCCTGGCCTCAGCAGTAGCCTCTGTCATGACCAAGATGAAAAAGAGGCCTCAACAAGACAGCTTTGAGTGGTACATCGGTGGAAATAACCCCCCTTATAGGGTCTGGTATGCAGGCCTGGAATCACGGCTGCTTGGTAGACAGAAGACTCACATTTAAGGGTTTCTTCTGGTACAGGATAAGTTTGAGGTCACCCTGGGTAACTTAGTGAGATCCTATCTTTAAGTGTGTGTGGGGGAGGGGGATAGGTGTGTGTGAGGGTGGGTGGGTGGGTGTGTTT
This sequence comes from Microtus oregoni, assembly GCF_018167655.1. Classification (NCBI taxonomy): domain Eukaryota; kingdom Metazoa; phylum Chordata; class Mammalia; order Rodentia; family Cricetidae; genus Microtus; species Microtus oregoni. Next base: position 27,515,041 of record NW_024543085.1, read on the forward strand.
TCAAAAAGGATTGGAGACACAGCCTAATGGTAAAACGCCTACCCAGAATGCAAAGCACAGGACTCAATCCCCAGTACCGAATTAAAAAGAGAAAAGCCATCTTTCATGAGGTATGCTAACTGTGCATATGGGTATGCATATAACACACTTAAGTCTCACATAGTATTGCCACTTCACAGAGGGGACAGTGAGTTGAAGAGACAAAATCCTTTTGTTTCTGATAAAAATAAAATGCACAACTAAGAGGCAGTGTAGGCTTGATTTTCCTGTAAGTATGACGCATTCCACAAGAAAACCTTCCCTCTGTCCCATCCCTAAGTGTTTCAGATAACTAACCTCAATTCTTAACAGTTAATAAGTGGTGTCACATGAAATAAAAACAAAACTAAATGAAACTTCCGTACAGCAGAGAACACCACCATTCAAGGAAAGAGACGACCTACAGAATGAGAAAAAAATCTGTGCCAATTACACATCTGAGAGGGGTCAGTATCCAGAGAACACAAGGAGCATAAAAACCTGCACATCAAGAAAACAAACAACTCAGTTCGAAAATGGAGCATAGCGCTAAACAGAGTTCTCAAGAGATGGGATACTAATGGCTGAGAAGCACTTTTTAAAAATCTATTTTTTGGATGAGCTTTTAGTTTAGTTTTTATTTTGTTTTTTCTCTTACTTTTTTATGTTTGGTGAGTTTCTTCAGAGCAAGAGAGGAAAAACACGAAGTTGGATGGGCAGGGAGGAGGGAGGATAGAGGAGGGGAAACATGATCAAAATATATTGTATGAAAACTTTTTAATAAAAAGCATTATTAACAAAAATTGTTCAGTAGCTTTAGCCACCAGGGAAATGAAAATTAAAACTGCTTTCAGATTTCATCTTACCCCAGTCAGAAGAGCCAAGGTTAATAAAAGAAATAATAACCAATGTTGGCAAGAATGCAGGGCAAGGGGAACACCTATTCATTGCTGGTGGGAGTGCAAACTGGTAAGGCCACTATGGATATCGGTGTGAAGGTTCCTCAAAAAAAAAAAAAAACGCTGAAAATAAATTTACCACAAGATATAGCTATACCACTCTTGAGTGTATACCCAGAGCACTCTACAGAGATACTTGCTCATGCATGATCACTGCTACTATAATTCATAATAGCCAGAAATTGGAAGCAGTTCCATCAACTAATGAATGAATAATGGAAGTGTGGTACATTTGTACAACAGAATATTTTTCAGATGCTAAGAAAAAAATGAAACTCTAAAATTTTCAGGTAAATGAATGATTCTGGAAATAATCCTGAGTGAGGCAAAAGACAAACATTGCATGTTTTCTCTTATTTGGAGATCTTAGCTTTTATGATTTCAATACGTGTATTTAGTAAGGAATTGTGGGTCTTCCAAAGGAAGGAGATAAAGAATATACATAGTGTTTATAAAGGGATAAAGGATGAATTAAGACAGTAAGATTAAAAGGGTTTATGAGGGCAGGGTAGAGGAGAAACTCTGGGATGGGTAAGAGACACTAAAAGTCTTTTGAAAAGCCATATGGAAACATACTACTCTAGACATTCCCTAAAATATATGAAAAGAGCTTAAATGAAGTTACCATATAATGGGGGATTCAGTACCCCAACTAGACATCAGATGTTACCAAAACCCCAGTACTGGAATGGGTTACACCTTTTTGAATTGTTAGCAAAAGATGTTCCATATATCCCCAAGTACCACACACTGTTTCCCATGCTGTTGGTTACCTCCACAACTTGATGGTAAAGCCCTGCTGCTGAAGATATGACATTCTTATGGCATATAACATGGAGAAATTGAGCTGAGACTCAGTTAGAAGCTTCATCTCTACTAGCTTGCATTCACAGTGCTAGAAGATCTTATACACACCACTGGAGGGAGGAAAGGATCATTAGTCTCACCCAGCTATAAACAAACCCTGAAAGATATGCCCACAGGTACAATAGTGGCATGAGCGTCAGGAGAGTAACCAATCAAACAGTGGTTATATTGTTAATAAGGCCAAAAACCTGAGACTAAATAGGTAATGAGCCCAAGGGAAAACCTATTACTATTATTCTGCTAAAGGAACTTAGCAATGAAATGACTTCTAATGGCCTACTGCTGCACTTGAGATCAGCGTATAGCCCAGATCATGGCAGAGAAGTTTCTTCTTGCAGCTTGACAGAGAACTATAACTAAACAGTGTTCAGACAGTGATAGACTTTGGAGTGCTCAGCCCTAAAATAGACTTCTAACCTTCATCCTTCCTCAAGGCTCAGGGATCTATGCAGAAAAGGGAGTAGAAAGATGATCAGAATCAGAGATGGTAGATGATTTTAAGAAAACAACAGTTTCTAGATACAACAGGGCAGATGCACATACAAATTTACAGAGATTGTGACAGCATGGATAAGACCTACCCAAGCTCAAGCTAGACAAAAATCTCAGCATGAAGGAGAAGGCCTGATAGCTGCTGGGGATGGGGGTGAGTTTTTACCAATAGAGTGACACTGGACACATTGACTACACTCCAGGGGAGACCTCATGCTAAGCCAACTCCAAATCAGACTGTGGTTTTAGTACTTTTTTTTTCTTTTCTTTTGTTTTTGTTTTTGAGATAACTTTCCTCTATGTAACCCTGGCTGTCCTGGAACTCACTATACCAGGCTGGCCTTGGACTTATCTGATTCTGCTTCTGCCTCTCAAGATAGAGGGAGAAAATTAATGAGGCTCATGTATCACAATACTAATGAGGTCCTTCCCAGAGGTTATATAAATGATAAACTATTGCTAGATGAGGGATGATTCTTCAGTAGTGTAGCTGCCTGCATGTCGTTCAGGGAACTCCAATGGTACAGCTATTATGTGCCCTCCACCCATTCTGGGATGGGAGTTTTCAGTGATGCAACCATGCAGTTCATTTCTGCTTTTGTAAGTAATCCCAATGAATTCATTTGTTCAGCAGACTGGATTTGGAGAGAATTATTTGTTTGCTCTGTCATATTCTCTCTCTCTAGTCTCTCTCTCTCTGTCTCTGTCTCTGTCTCTCTCTCTCTTAGGAAGACTTCCTAGGAAAAGTCACAGAATAATTGATGCCTGGACAGAGGCTGACAGAACCAAAGATGAGTCTTGTAGGAATACTCATTTGTGAGATGTGCAACTGAGATTGCACTATTGAATGTGATGCATCCCCGGAATGATTCTTAGTTTCTGTAATCCTTTTACTACATGGGGACTATCATTGGGGTGCCCCCAAATGACTGATGGAGTAGAAGATATATTATAATCCTTAAAAGTAACACACAGGGGACATTTTGGCAAAGAAGCTATGCGGCAATGCAAGACTCCTACTGTGAGTGATTTGATATACAGCTGAAAATGAGCCATCTTCTTAGAAAGAATCTCCTCGTGATGGGGGAGTTACAAGGGAAAAGGTCACACAACTCTCATCCTCTCCATTAGCCTTGGATTTGGCCAGGAAAGAGGCAAAGGGGGAAGATGAGATGTGCTGGTTTGTCATCTCTTTCCTGGTGACGTGAAAGGGAAAGAGGGTGCTGATTTGGTCCATGCTCCAGCTCCCTTCCTAAGATCCAAAGAGTTGGAACCATGGAAAGAACAGGACAATGATGTGTGAGAGAGTGATGTAGAAGTTATAGGAAAGAGTCTTCACCCAGGGAGAAATCCACAATTTGGCATGGAGATGGGAACCTCACTAATGGCTCAGTACAGAAGACTGTGGAAGTAATTTGCCTCTGAAATGCCTGAACTGGGAAAGACATTAAAGAGTAAAAGAGTGCTCACATTCCTGCTTGTGAAGGTTTGAGAAATGAGGGCATATGGGAGCCGTGAAAGTGGAGAAACTCGGTAACAGAAGAACTCATTCTTCCTTGAGAAAAAAAAAAAAGCCTTCACGATCTGAGATGATACAAGGAAAACAAGTCTCAAGTGGATTGCTTCCCACGAGTCATCAGGGACATCTGGTTGAAGTCCCCATGAATATTAGGGGCTAGAGGACAATAGAGGAAGGAGAGGCATTACTGAGGGAATGGGACATGAGAGATGTGGTATTTGATGCCCAGTCCTTGAGACCAGGTAAGATTGAGTTCATAGGTGAGTTAAGAGGAAAGTTAATCCAGCAGAACATCAGGGCTGGTGTGGGATGTTAGCGGAGCCCCATGGTGAGATGTGATCTTTATGAGGTGGAAGAGGCTCTGGTAGGTGTGAATAATTTAGACTGGCATGTAAGGCAGGCTCCTGTAGTGTAAAAAATAAATAGGAAGGTATGGAATAAATTAAAAGCATAACATGGGGTCTGTCTGGGCCATTTGAAAGAAAATATGACAAGTTTATGTTAAACTAGAATTCCTAGGAAAATTTCACCGTAATATAAATCCAGTGTGTGTAAATCCCTGGAAAGTTTTTGTTGTTGTTTGTTCCTTTGTTTAATCTGAGCAATAGTTCACAGAAGGTATGAATAATAGAAGGTACAAAGGCACAATAGTAAAAGGTTAATCTTGTCCTAGGGATGGGCAATTATCTTCCAGTAGTATGCTGCATGCATTTCTTCCTTGCAAGAAAGTACATCAAAGAGGGAGATTGCTTGTCCAGCCAGGACCCTTACAGCAACCAGTTGTGGCTGATAGAGGCCACTGTTACAGTATCAGTCAGGATCCTGACAGACCAAGGGAGCTTGGTAGTGCTACAGGCAATAATGTAACCTTGATTTCCTTTGGCCCTGGATCCACCCAAGCAAAACAGGTGGAGATGTGTGGTGTACTACAGCAACACTCCAGGATGAGAAGGTTACATTACTAATGAATAATGAATGTAGATTGTAGAAAGCTAGAAATACAAGCTGATGTATTCAACATTGTACTTTTGGTGAACAACTGATAAAAGATATGAGATCTTTTCATGCATTTGGGACCTTACTAATTTTTGCTTGCTTGTTTTGTTTTCACTTTGAGACAAAGTTTCACTGATGTGGGATTCCCTTCTTTATGCCCTGAATATATTTTATTACCATTGGTTAATAAAGAAGCTTCTTTAGTCTATGGCAGGGCAGAATAAAGCCAGGCGGGAAATCCAAACAGAGAGATATATGGAGTAGAAGGAGTCAGGAAGACACCATGTAGCTGCTGAAGGAGAAAGACATCGCCAGAACCTTTCCAGTATGCCACAGCCTTGTGACAATGCACAGATTAATATAAATGGATTAATTTAACGTGTAAGAGCTAGCTAGAAATATGCATGAACCATTGACCAAACAGTGTTGGAGTTAATAGAGTTTCTGTGTGATTATTCAGATCTGGGAAGCCAGGAAATGAATGAGCAGTCTTTGCTTACATTTTATTATATAGCCTAGGTTAGACTTGAACTCTAGATGATCCAAACTACTCTTGAATTTGTGGTAATCATTCTGTCTCAGTCTCCCAAGTATTAGAAATGCAAGCTTGTACCAGCACAGCTTAATCCCAAGACCAAATACTATGTGATTGGAATCTATGGCTGTAGATCTCCTGGGGTCCTGGCCATCCTCTGGGGAATCGGAGTGTATGGTTGTGTGTTTCCTGGGGGTCCTGGCCATCCTCTGGGTGGGGGTTAACATATAACCTATAATGTTAACTCTTGAGTATAGAACTAGAGGGCTGCTTGGAAATAATTGTGGTCAGTGGTCTTACGATCAGAATGCTAGTCAAGATGTGCTGCCTACTGGTGAATTAGTCGCACAAATGTGCTCCACAGGCAAGAACTCAGACCTGGTACTGTAAACCTGGCCAGAACCCATGGTTAGAGAGATCATGCATTTTGGGGAAGAATTTACTACTGTTACTTTGCTAAATAGACTCAACATCAATACTGCTTTCTAAATACTCATTCTTACAGAGTACTGCAGCCCTCAGCCCTCATCAGAGAAGCTGCAATGGGTGGTGGTTAACACAGAGAACCACAACCAGTCAAAGAACAGAGAATAACCGACTCCAAATGGTACATGGACACCATTCCCTCCCCCAAATGCTCAGGGAGTGTAATGTAAGGGAGTGGAAAGAAAATAGTAATAGCCAGAGATGGGAGAGCAGTGCTCAAAAGAGCATCTTCTTGACCTTTCAGGACCACTGCACTCATGAACTCCCGGCAGCCGTGGCTACCTGTGCAAGTTCAACACAGCCAGCACTCCAGGATGGATGGGAGGGGCTCGTGAGATGAGGTGAGGTGGAATGAGAGCTATTGGCCGTTAGTTGATGGTTGTCGGGGAGGGAAAGTTGGTTTTCTTCAGGTCTGTGGTCCATGCTTCAGTGGATGGCTCTATAGACTGAGTGGGTTGTAAGAAAAGGAAGAGGATATGAAGTTAGGGCGTCTATGGAGGACGGTCTGGAAGAGTTGGAGGGAGTGTAGGTATGAAATTCTCATTATGGAAATGAAGGGAAAAAAAAACAATGGCTGTAGGTGGAGATAGAAATAATGAAAAAAGACACAAAGCTTGAAGCCAGATATAATTCCAACGTGGAGAGGGAAGGTTACGCACGGAGTTCCTCCTGTACCTAAGGAACTGTTGGCAGCTGATAGTTGCTGGGAGAATGGAGAATTTCTTTAAAGGTATCCTGCCTGTGGTTCAGCCACATGTCAGTGGATGGCCAGACATCTAAGACATGGCAGCACAAGCTGAACTTGCTGGGGTCAATAAAGGAGGACACAAGGTTGGGAGGGTTGGGAAGGGGGGGGGGTGAGTTGCAGAAGGAGGATGAATATGACTAAATTCTATTACACTAAGTTTTTAAAGAACCAATAAAGAATTGGGAACAAAAGGAGCGGTGGAAAAATGGAAAGGTAGAAGAAATTTGGGGACTCTTACCGGAAAATATTGTTTAAGTGACTCTAACATTGCTTCTATAGATTCAGGTAAGGGGTTTAAAGGATTATATTTCGTGTTGCAGACACCCTGTGTCCCACCTCACAGCCCATCGACCTACCTTTCTACCCCAGCTGTCCCCACACCAACCCGCTGTCATTCATCTGTAGTTTGGCAACATCTGCTTTAAGGAAGCTGTATCTCCCTTCCGTCCTTTAGCTCCAATTGATGAAGTCCCTGGGGAAGCCACTTAGCCATTCCAACATGCTCACTTATAGGTAGTAATGAATAAATAGCCACCGGGCAGTCTTTAGGCAGTTAGGAATGAGAGTCACCCCAAGGGGCATTCTACAATGTTTACAGATCCGGGGGAGTGGTTTCCTGCTGCCTGTAGTAGGGGGGCACTAGGGGGGCACTAGGGGGGCACTTCGAATGGGTTTGTCTTTCTCTGTTTCCCTTCCTCGGGACCACCTGCTCACAAGCCCTTGTATCTGGTGCTAGTTTGGGAACTCTGGTACTTGTAATCTTAAGTTATCATTTCCAAAGTCCTCTGGGAAGCTGACATATTCTTAGATTGCAAGATCAAGATTATACTGCTGGAAATTTTTACTGCTGCTTAATTTTATCTGTTCTTTTAAAGCATGTTTTCAGGGCAACTACTATGTGCCAAGTGCTGCCCCGTGAACTGGGGCTGGAGGGCGGGCCTGCAAGGTTCTTCTTCAGGAGTGTGTTCTCCAGAGTAAAAGAAGCTGCCACCTGCCACGAAGTTACAAGGTATCAGGGCCTGTGTTAAGTACTCTAATCATTACCTCACTTTGCGACAATCCTATGAGAAAGAAGCCCTTGTTCTCATCTTGAAAGACAAAACAATCAGGGTTACAGGTTGTTAGGGACTTTTTCTAGAAAGATCTAGTCAGTCCAGGGTATATTTGAGCCAGGCCCTAGTTGTAGTCTTTATTCAAGACTATCTATCTATCTATCTATCTATCTATCTATCTATCTATCTACCTACCTATTTGTATAAACATGGGACAAAGCCTAGAGGTGGTAGTCCATGCATGGGTGGGCTGCAAATGTAGCTTTTGTGGTAGCAGGGGTGACAAGTTAAGTTTGTATTGCTCGTGGGAATTCAAAGCTCAGAAGACAAACTGAAGTGGGGGAAGGAATGAAAAGCACAGTGCAGCAGTCAGAGGACCGCCCACTCGGGGATATCTGAGGTTATTTGGCTTGAGGAAACAGGGTGTGCCCTAGGCTGGAAAATATATTCCTAGTGCAAGGGCTGAGTGCACCTCCCTCGTGACCTAGCAGAGTTTGGGGTTGTATAATGGGAATGATTAGAGTGCAGCCCAGACCATGGCTCCTACAAGGAATGGGTGGGAAGATCCTTATCAGCACATGCCCAGGAAGAGTCGGGGAATAAGGATGCATTCTGCCTCCCTGGTGTCTTAGGAGGACGATCAGCCTCCCTGGTGTCTTAGGAGGACCATCAGCCTCCCTGGTGTCTTAGGAGGACGATCAGCCTCCCTGGTGTCTTAGGAGGACCATCAGCCTCCCTGGTGTCTTAGGAGGACGATCAGCCTCCCTGGTGTCTTAGGAGGACCATCAGCCTCCCTGGTGTCTTAGGAGGACGATCAGCCTCCCTGGTGTCTTAGGAGGACCATCAGCCTCCCTGGTGTCTTAGGAGGACCATCAGCCTCCCTGGTGTCTTAGGAGGACCATCAGCCTCCCTGGTGTCTTAGGAGGACCATCAGCCTCCCTGGTGTCTTAGGAGGATGGTCAGCCTCCCTGGTGTCCTAGGAGGACGGTCAGCCTCCCTGGTGTCTTAGGAGGATGGTCAGCCTCCCTGGTGTCTTAGGAGGACCATCAGCCTCCCTGGTGTCTTAGGAAGACCATCAGGCCTTTCCTAGAAGCAGGCAGCATCTCTTTAGGTGTCACTCTTTCAGCAAGAGCCAGGAGAGGCAACTACTGTGTTGAGATGCATTCAGTTTCAGGATACTAACCACCTTCAGAAGGCCGCTGAAGGCAGGGAGTCACATCGTCACACTCATCCATGTGTCCAGCCTTTTCTGTGACCTTCCCGGAGGCCTGGACACCTTTGGGAGCCTCCAATGGCATCTTGGTCTGACCCAGAGAAGTATGCCTGGGCCTCTGTCTTTGGACAGTACAGTGATCTGTGGCCATGTGAGCATGAACTTGGTTCATAGGCTTAGAGTGGGTGAGGTGGTGGAGCATGTGGTCGCCACCCTTTTGGACCTTGGGCTCTACTTCCTTGAGTTTGATGAAGTGAGGGCTTAATGTCTTTGGTACTCTTGACCTTGGCATTGTTTGCCTGTATCTTCTTAAGCTCGCTCTTGTGCCTTTTGGCAAACTGCATGTTCCCCCAAAACTTGAGGTCTTTACTTTTAAGAGACATGTATCTTGTGACTGGGGTTTCTTAATATTATTTCTGTGCCATTTGAGTGACCATTTGTGCTTGGTGAGATTCTTGGACGTGACAATTACACCATGGCTCCTGAAGCGCTTGAATAAGAAGGCACAGTAAGGTCTCTGTCCCTGAGTGAGACAAGCCATCTGCTTCCCCACTTCCAATTGAGGATCAGGATCAAAATGCCCAGAAACCTAGGTTATTTTTGGAACCCTGGCTGCATTCATCCTTGCCTGATAAACCCCACGTCTCCCTGGCCAGTTGTCTCCCGCCACTCCTTCATTCTCTTCGTGTTCTCCTTTCAGTCTGTCTCTGTTCCAGGCCCAGTTCAGGAAAATTAGGAACATTAAAAAAATGGACTCATCTCATAAGCAAATAGTCAATGTTAGATTTTTAATAGACGTAGGCCAAGTACTGGAAATCTCAGCCCTTGGGAGGCACAGGCAGTAAGGTAATGAGCTTGAGGCTAGCCTGAACAAAGTAGTGAGAGCCTGTCAAAGAAAGAAGTGGGTAGGGAGGAGAGGAGAGGAGAGAGGAAAGAGGGGAAGGGAGAGAGAAGGAAGGAAAGGAGGAAGGGAGAGAGAGAAACCCAAAAGAGATGCAAGAGAATGCTAAAATCTAGTTTTCACATCCTAAAATCTAAAATCTTGACCAAAAGAATCATTCTCTGTTCTCTGTAGGCCAAAGTGCTAATTTCATCGGTTGCTTTGCTCAGAGAAAATCTTATTCCCAGCAGCAGTTGGATGGGCTTTATTTTGCCTCAGGAGCAAGAACTCGCACATTCTAGTGACACGGAGAAGCAAAGATTTAGTTTGAACTCAATCTGGATATCTACCAGGATCACTTGGTGACTCTCTGTCCAGGTAGATGGGGCAGGCTGCTCCCTAGAGCGCTGCAGGTGCTTATCCCATTCAGCTCTCTGGAAGCAAGTTGTGGGCCAGATGCACTTTATCGGCATGGGACATTGTATTTTTCCCCCAGAGAGGGAAGGTGGAAACTATGGAACAGATACATAAACTTGCAGTTGTCTCTAGGAAGGACTCCAAAATCACACGTGTGTCCTTAGTTCTAGTGGGTTCTCTCAGCAGCCCTACAGTTTCTGCCTCTATGTTCAAGGAAGGCGTTTCACTCGAACAGAAGCCAGGTGGGTTTAGAGGAGGTGCAAGGTGCTAAAAGGACCCTCCCAGGCCTCCATTCCCTCTGCTAGGCCAGGAGCAACTCTGATAATTTGATTACAATACCTGTTCTCTACCTGTAAAAGACAACACCCAGCTGAGGTTCTCATCCTAAAGGTAAAGTATTTATGAGATGTGTGGTCCATTGTGGAAAATGATGACCCCTGTGTTAATGGTGGGAAGACAGCTTAGTGACCAGTTCCGTTGCTGATTACTTTTGTGTACTTCGACAGCTTTCTCCCTCCTTCAATTCATCCACAGTTGACTGAGCATCTCCTTGAGTGAGTCACCGAGCTAAGCCGGGGTAAATTCAACTGAGGGGCGGCTACCGCCTTTAAGAGTCCCAGTTTAATGATAGTATTTGCTCACAAGGTGTGAGGTATTTACTGTTTTGTTGTTTTATTTTGTTTTCCAGTGGGGGCCTAAGGCAGCCACTCTACATGTCCCTGGGGCTCTAGGATTGACCCACTTGTGCTTGTTCAGGGCTGTTTTCATGACTAATAAAACCATGCGTGTTTGTGTGGCCTTTTGCAGACCATCCGATCTCTTTTCAATCAGTTATCCAAACCCAACTAAAAAGCCTTTCCGGGCTTCATGGCAAAATTAGAACAATCCTCACTTTGTGAATAAAGAAGCAAAGGTACCATGAAGTGTCTGGCTGCTCAAGGTCATGGTGGTGGGGTCTGGTGAAACTTGAGATTATACTGGTAAAATCTGCCGCCAGGGATGTGGCGGGGCTAGGCTGGAGTGGAGCATCTCAATCTAGATGCTCCTACACAGCCTCTTTGCTTACTAAGAGAACATCCTCCCTGACACTAGCTACTTTCCTGGCTGAGTCTGAGCAACCGACTCCCAGGACTGGAGGCCACAGACATGTCTCCCTCTGCTCACAAAGTCACTGCTGAGGTCTGTCTGTGTCACTTGCTTGTCCTGGCTGTCTGTGTCTGCTAGGAGTTGCTGCCTCCCAATCTCATTCATCTTCTTTTTCAGTAGTTCTGTGGTGTTCCAGTACAACTCCCTGGAGGTGAAAGGCAAAGATGTCAAGCCATAGGCACGCCCGTGGCTGCTTCCTCCCAGCCCCTTTCTAAGGCCAGATGGCCTCACCACTTACTATGGCTGAGGCCATCTTCCCAGTGAGTAAGTCTCCACTGGCCAGCAGGGGCCCTGCCTTACATCTGGAGAGACTGGAGAGCAGCTTGCCAGGAAGAGTAAGAGCAGAATAGCCAAGCTCGGTTCCTTTTGCAAAGTGATTCTGGCGGTCAGAGTGAGGGCTGAAGGCCGTGAGGAGATGGATTCGGGGATTGAGGTCCCTGGCAAAGCATTGTCAACATCATGGACATGAACTTACTCTCTCAAACATGCAGAGGAAACCCCCGACAGCTGCCTTAAGTGAGAACTAAGTCTTAAGTAGCAGGACTACTCTCAGATGAGTGGAGAGAGGAGATGCCGTGTGCCATTATGTAGGAGGGCACTGCTTACTTGTGGTCCACCTTACCCACATAGTCACATAAAGACTCCAAATCTCAAACTGCATTTTTATTATTTTTTAATAAACTTTATTCTATATTACAAATAGTTTTTTTTTGTTCTGAACTGCAAAATAGGAATGCCTTATATTTACATACACAGGTATACAATTAATTATAACAAAGGTACAGAAGCTTGCCTTTACCAAGTTACAACTGGGCTCCAATTTAAATAGCATAGGTTTTCTTTTAAAAACTTTTTTAAATTTTTTTTTAAATCTTACTAGGATACTCTTCTTTAAAAATCGAAACCAGAAGACCCTTTTTTTTTTTTTCAGAGACCCCATCCACCTGCCCTTGAGGCTCAGGGTAACACTGTTGTCTAAAGATACATTTTGCTTTCTTCTTTCGAAGGGTCAGTATTCAAGGTGAGCGTTTTGGAACAGAAGTGGGGCACGCCGGAAAGGGGCAAGTGATGAGAACAGAAATGATCTGTCCCGCCGCTTTCAGTGGCCTCTCGTTCAAACTCGCTCGGCCCCTGAGGTGCTTAACCCAATAGTGCGTCCATTTCTATTTCTCCTCCTTCTTTGCCCTCCTAGCATCTGGGGCTTAATTCTGGGTACCCTGACCAGGCCAGAACCCCTGCTCTCTCCCACATCTTAGTTCTTGGAGTCATTGTCTTTTGTGATACCTGGAGTTGCCGGTTGCTATGGTAACTCCACAGGACCCTGCTGGAAGAGGCTGTTTCCTGTGGGCTAAGTGGGGGAGGAAGGCTGCATCCAGTCTTTCCTTCCCAGTTTAGGCCTGGGAACCTGGTTCCTTCTCAGGGCAGCCAACCCAGGACTAAGCTAGGATCACATGCCCGAAGGACACCAGGTCCAGGCCAGGAGGGATGTGGGGAGGATCATCCATTCTCAAGCCATGTCATTGGTTTCCAAATGGAAACAAGATTCTTTGAGGTAAACTAGCTTTTCATTTTAAAGGACAGAAGGTTTCCTAAGTCCTCAAGCTGACAAGATGCCAGGGAAGGAACGGGAAGACAGATGAGGACACATAGCCCATCTTCGCCTCTTGCTCCAATGGAACTGATCTCTGCACAGGAACCTTCCTCAGTTCTGCTTGCTGAAGTGTTCTCTGCTTCAGAGTGTCTTTGGGGGTGCTGTTGAACTGTACCCTCTGCTGTTTTGAACTCTACACTCATAAGGGAGCCCTTCCAACATGTGCTTGAGTCTTAAGTTTAAAGATACCAACAAAAGAAATGGGCAAAGAGGCAGAAACTTGCTGAATGACTGTCCACTTGCTTTTGTGTTATTGGGGAGGGAGAACATGGGTCCCCCAAAACTGAGCTTCAGTGCAGTTTAAAGGAAGCCAAGAAACAATATAAAGGATTCATCAATTCCAGAGACAGCCCAGAAAGCCAGGACTAGATAGGAGCCCAGGAAAAGGGAGGAGAAAAGAGAGAGGAGGGACGTGAGACTCCCTAAGCAAAGACCCCACCGCTTAGAGCCCTTGCCATCTCTTCTAGGAGCTAGAACAGGACGTTCTCCTCACTCCTCGGGAACTGCTTGTTCTGCTCAGCCCTGTTAGCCATCAGTCTACTCAAGGGATTCCAACAGGACGCCAATGAAGACGTTCTGCCTTTACAACCGAAAGACTTAAATATTTTTTTTAAACTTGGATGCTCCATCTAATAAAAAGCAATATTATTGAAGAGCAATGATTTGCAGTAAAACAGAAAGTCTCTCCTAATATTGAAAACATTTCCTGCAGTGATTGCTTCCTAAATGGGAGGAATGGTGTGACCACCCCCCCCTCAGAGCACCAGGAGAAGATTACAAGATCCCAGCCTCTTTGGGGATTTGGCCCTTTACCATCGTCTGGAATGGTAGCCCAACCACCCACTTATAAGAATGAAGCTTGAGCTGGTTCCATGCAGAATGCCCTGGGGTGAATCCGGAGTGGGCTCTGTCTATCAAAAGGGCAGGGGAAGCGTGAGGGTATTAGCAGCCACGAGGATGCTTCTCCTGGCATGTTCACAGCTCACATGGAGGAATCTCTGAACACTTTTCTTTACTAATGAAGGGGCAGTTCTCACGCTCACCTTTAAGATCGCCTCATCTGCTTAGAAGTCACTGGAAAAATTTAATATTCTGCTTAACTCTTCCTCTTAGTCATTTAATATCCACATCCAGGCTTCCTCATTACTTTCAAGTTCTTAAGATAAGTGGCAAAAAAAAAAAAACAAACAAACCAAAAAAACTAATGAACTACAAAGCCCCAATCAAATATCCCATATCTTTTATTTTCCAAAGGTAAGGGCTATGAAGTCAGGGTCCCCCTGTCCTGAAAGGATGTGTGGAGGCCCTAGATGTGGGTGAGGAACATGGAGGAAAAGCCAGAGAAGAGCCGGGACAGCTAGCTACCTGGACAGGGTCACCTTGGTTCATTCACAGAAATGCCCCTGAACACCAAGCCTCCTTTAGGAGCTTGCTGGAACTGTCACTCAGTGCTGCCCTTGGAAGGGACATAAGCTGAGTACCTCTGAGTCTCCCCCACCTGCTGGTACCTCTCAATGTCAGTCATCTCCTGGTTTCTGGGGCTCTCTGTGAGAAGAGGGGGGCAATTTATTCCTGATTACAGGAGCACTGGGCTTTCTCGAGATGAAGCATTTGCTTGCTGTCTGGTGAAGCCAAAGGCAGAGAGTGCTAGGGTTGAAGACAGAAAGGAGGTTCTCCTATTTATGTCAAAATGAGAGGTGCTTAGGCCAGGATGGACTACAGTAGCAACACCCAGGGTCCCAGAAAGTGTGGCAGAGCCTTGCATCTTAGAGATCATTTGGGATGCCATTGCTTGTGGCTCCTCTAGTGGAGGACCTGCAGGGCATTGAGGAGAGGAGAGGACACCCTATGAGTCAGGGGAAGCAGCCAAAGCTAGGGTGGGGCAGCACTCACTCCTCATAAACTGAATAACTCCTGTATCATAATTAGTGCTTGGCCTGAGGGAGGGAACAGGGAAGAACAGGGAGGAAGCTAGCTGCCAGAGTAGGGCACACTCAAGAGTCAGACATGTACACTGGGGTGGGTGGATCGGTATGGGGTGGTACATGAGCACCATGGAGCTCCAGAATGGAATGTTAGGGTGCTGGATATGCTGGGCATTATTATATCAACATGAAGCCAGTTTAAGCAGGACCTGAACCTGCAAGCACAGAAAGACTCTGTCTGTTAGCAACTCCTGCATCTTTCAAATCATCCTGGATACACTGCCTTGAGCTGTGGGATTCATTAAAAGCATTTCTCTTTCCAGATGTGTCCCCACTCAGGCACCCATCCTGAGCTCACTCCAAGGCTGTGGACTCCCAATATGGAGGCTCCAGGGGCTGGCTCTGGTCATGCCATGTTGCACAGGGTTGCAAAGTACCTTGGTTTAGGGTAGGGGTGTTTTGTGTTTATTCTCTGTCCCCAAGTTAAAAACTGTGTTGAAAGAAGAAGGCAAGAAAGTATTTTCCTGAGGAAGTTACTGACACAAAAGCTAACAACTTCATGGCACTAAGAAACATTACGGTGTCTCCTTACAGGGAAGGATGAAGACATGACCAGACCACGCCCACACCTAGAGAGACAAATGCCACAGAGAAGTAACCAGCCTGCAGATACGCTTCCCAGGTTTCTCCTATGCCCTGCTAGTCTTCTCCCTTCAAGATTCAAATCCTCACCTGGTCAGTCATTCGGGATGTGTGATCAGTACCATTTTGATCAGTGGGGTCAGAAGCAGGAGGATGCAAAAGTGAGGTGAATCGGAGGTGAGAGAGAATACCTGTTCCCTCACACCTACCCTCTGAACAAACTCCAAGAGATAAATACAGGTTCCACCTTCAGCAGGTCTGCAATACCCCACAAGTGAACTCTGGGCAGAAGGCTAGGTACCACTCTGTCACATGTCCTAGTTTCTCTGCCTAAAAGCAACTAGAGAATCCCAAGGGGGTGTTGGGAAGGAATATCTGGGAGGATTTGATGGATTTCGGACAATGTTGCCTAGCCTTGGTTTTAAATGTATCACACTTGCAATAAAAACAAATGGAAAACAAACAAGCAAACAGCAAAAGGAAAGATTTTTACAGGTAAGATTGGCTTGACTTCTGAGTCCTCAAGCAGGCCACAGGGAATGCCTATGAAGTGCCAGGAAGAACCCACATTGCCAATTAAAGTAAAATAATCTGCCGAAAAATGCCCCCCTCAAGAGAAATGAGGTGACCCAGGAAATACAGGCGAGGCTGTCCGCGCCTCTTTCTTCCTGATAAGTGTATGTCTCTGAGGCGTTTGAAGTTTTGCTTGTTAACAAAAGCAAGGAAAAAATTCTGTACCGACAAAATAATAATAACAACAGTAAAATCATACAGAAAAAAAAAAGCATCAGCAAAGCCATGGTAACAGTCTCTTTTTGCTGCTTGCTCATTTTTCTCGAACTGTGCAAAACTTAAAAATCAAAGCCCACTCACCCATGCACCTACTCACACACACAAAGCTTCCATCCGGCAAACCTGTCTTAAATATATTCATGTCTCTGTCCTCCCCAACCTTTCATATGTGCAA
Organism: Microtus oregoni; assembly: GCF_018167655.1. Classification (NCBI taxonomy): domain Eukaryota; kingdom Metazoa; phylum Chordata; class Mammalia; order Rodentia; family Cricetidae; genus Microtus; species Microtus oregoni. The sequence goes on from NW_024543085.1 coordinate 27,531,554, forward strand.
AAAAAAATTCCTTCAGCCTGCTCCCACATGCACCCCAAAGCCTGCCAGGTCCCTTGGCTTCATGGAGGAAGAACAACAATCAGCGATAGAATTCTACATGTTTCCTCCTGGCACTTGATTTGCCAAAACCTCTGGTGGGTTTGTTTGTTTGTTTGTTTTTGTTTTTTCTTTTCATCACCCTTCCCCACTTCCAATGCACCTTTCCCTGGACCTCTCTTCCTGTTTGCTACATTGGTGTGTCTTTGCCATTTTGTCCACAGCAAAACCACACGGTGCCTCCTGCTCTGGGTTGCCAAAGTTCACCCTTTGACAGGCAGGTGACATCCTGATTTCCTATAGACAGAAAAATGCTCTTGCCACAGACATTAACACTCAGTGTTATATTGACACTGAGTGGTGGACAGATGAGCCAGGGGACAGAGAAGGAGACCATCTCAGCATCCTCCAACATGGGACAAAAAAGCCTTCCCATGCTTCCTGCAGAATTTTAAGCGCCTCCCTTAACCTTGCTTTCTCATACACAAAGGGGCTCATGTCCTTAAAGTTTGCAGGATATCACATGGACTTGGTTTGACATGATATAGCTCCTTCTCCATGTGAGACTTCTTTTGTGTGATGGAAGAAACAACATTAAGCATGGAGCATGAAGGAAGGCAAGAATGTAGAACGCTATTAACAGCCCCTTCTCCAATGCCTCTCTTTTCTCCGTGAGTGGTGGATAAGCCCGAGCTGCCAAAAGGGATTCGTGCTTATGATAGAGACTGGAACATTCACTATCTAAGATCCCTTCAAGATTGTAGGTCCCCAAGACCCACTAGGGGACCCACTAGGAGACCACCTCTTGTCATAACCACGTGTTACATTTCTGAGCATACGTTTGCCTGACTGGCTAACACAAAATGGCATATCCATAGATGGAAAAATACAATGGAAAGATAAATGCCAAGGCCATGGTTTGTGGCATGCACTTTTCTCTGTATCCAACCAGGTCCCTCACTTGGCTCTCCAGTCCCTTCCAAGCACAAGCTGGTGTCTGAGGCTGGCTGGCTGGCATCTTGCTTTGTCTTGGAGAGGCTGTGCTTAAGTATGTTTCCTCCAGCGATGACGTCAGAAGAGATGAGGAAGACGAGCCACTGAAGAGACAGCTGAGATGTTGATGAGACAATTCCCACAGAGGTCTGGACCGTCCAGTGACAAAGTCATCTGCATAGCAATGGCACCAGATTCTGCAGTGGGGACAGGGGCTGGGCTGTCTGCCCTGGCCTTCTCTGGCATTCTCAATGACAGCGGGGATGGAGCCTTGGAGACGGCCGGAGGTAGAATCTCCTAGATGCACTCTGCATTTCACGGTGAGCTGAGACGATGGTGACAAAGGAGCATGGAGATGCCTTCTCTAGACAACACATGAGGCTCTGGCAATGGACCCCTGACGACTGTCAGGATGCATTTGTACTTGGAGGTGAATAGAGAACAATAAATGTTGCTTCTGGCATAGATGATACTCTCTTTCCTCTTCTCTCTCTCCATGTTACATTTCTGCTATTAGGAACCAGATTAGGTGACGTAGGAGCATCTCCATAGTGGAATGTGACTGTTAGCTTTCCCCTGTCTGACTTTTCACAGGAAGGGGAGAAAGGTCAGGATGGATACTTGGAAGGCCTCCAAGGATATTGGAAGGGGATGGAAGGCTGCTGGACACCAAACAAGTAGGCAGTGGCCCCTGAGAGAGCATCCTTAAACTTCCACTGGTCCCTACTCCAACATCTGTAGGAGGCAAGGCCTTTTCCCCACAGTTACAAAGCACCCAGGCCACTGCCTGGCCTCTTGTTGAGTGTGTGGACAGGGAGATCCGAGTGATGCCTCCTACTTCAGATAATACTGAGCTCACAGTTGCTTCCCGAAGCCAGGTTTTGGACCACAATGGGGATTCTCAACGCAGAAGGTGAAGTAGCAGCATAGGAAAGTTCTCCGCCCTCAGCTCCTCATCCTTATCTGAGCCCTGCTGCTGATGCACGGGGCCAGGAGCAGCCGGGAGGGAGAGCTTCTTTGATATCTTCTGGTCTGGTCTCTCACCATGGGCCTGGCCATCCCTGGACTGACTGAGGGATCAGTGACGTGATCCAATCACACTGGCAGAGCAACTAAAAGAGGTGGGACTCCGGAAAGAGGGAGAGACAGAAGAGGGAGAGAAACGAAAGGAGAGACGGCGCTGCTGGGGGGGTTGCTGCTGTTGATGCCTGTCGGAACTTGCACTTGGGGGGGTTGCTGCTGTTGATGCCTGTCGGAACTTGTACTTGGTAAAGATGGTATCTAGACCGAGGCACGGCTTGGTGTGTCCCTCCCTCCAGGATGGCCCTGGAAGGACAGTTCTCAGCTGTCTAAGCTCATGAGGGTTATGACTTGTTCTAGTTTGTAAGCCAGTTTCTGCTTCCCGCACTGATCATCATGGTCCAGGGGTCCAAGGATCTGTGGAAAGATCAAAATGGAAGATTACTAGTCTGGGCATGTGTATCCGTGTTTCTAGGGTACACAACGATAGCATGGATGTTGCCAGGGCATCAGTGTACCTGCTGCTACTGCCAGTGCTATGTAAGCTAGCAGCCTGAGAGACACGGGTAGGGGAGGTGGGAGGCATATGGGCACCCGTGTCACCAGCAGCACAGGACGCCAAAACATCCTCCCTCATGTCTGATAATGTGTGCGTCCCATTGTCTGTGAGAGACAGCCGGCAGGAGGAGAAGCTTTGCTGAGGACGCCTATACAGAGAAGCCACTGGCACCTACAGTCTCAATGGCATCTGGGGGGGGGGTGTTCCATAGACAGTGCACAAGTGGGGTGCTGGGGGCCAGAGTGTGCTTTTCTGATATTAGCAAGTCCTACCTTTCCTTCCAATATGAGGAAGAGCTTCCTCAGCAGCTCCTTGGAGCCCAAATATCCACATTTAGAAAGCCAGTTGGCTTAATTTTGCCTGTTAAAAGCCAAATATCCCTAAAGGAGCGAGGTTGTAAGTTGAACACGCTTTCCATCCCTAGACTATAATTGGTGCATAGTGGCTAAGGTCACCCAAACCTGTTTCTGTAGCCAGGTGATTGATAGAGGACAATGATGGGTGATGGTGGTGTTTGTGGAAAGGTTCTGGGATTTCCCAGAGACTCAAGACAAGCCAGATTGAGTCATGGCTCTGCCCGTTGCCAGCATGGTGACCTGAGGTGAAACATGATCTTTCTGATGGATCATGCTTGCTTCTCTGGAGTCCACCTCTGCTTTGCTTGGGTTCAGTGGTTAAGGCCAGGTCACACACATGAGCACCCTAGGCACAATGCCTGCTCGACATGGGGCACCAGACAAGCAGGATGGGATGTTCTCTGGTCTGAAGGGCAGGGATGAGGGTTGGAGAACAAAGAAGGGTGGCCAAGGCAGCCTGGAGGCTCTGTGGGCTTCGTATGTTATGACTAATTAATGCATATTTAATTGGGGACATAAGGCTAGAGTTGCCTACTGAGATGGCCAGGACTTGTCCTGTACTGCTATAATACTAAAAGTAGACAAGTGTTCTGGTAGGGGAAGGGATGGCTCTTTTCAAGACAAAGCAGGAGACACAGCCTTATGAGCTTGACTGCCCCAAACAGGAACACTTTGCCCTGGACCATAACTGGTCTGGAGACTGGTGGTAGCAGTCCCTCCCCTAGGAGACTCACCACCACTTTCTGTTAACATTAGGGCCATACAATATGTTGTTCATGGCCTGTAGGACACTGGGCTCTGGACCTGCTGGGGTCTGGTAACAGGGTTCTTAAGCTTCTCTGGGTGGCAAGGCTGTAAGGAATAAGAGAGCCTGGGCACTGGCTTCAGCTCTTAGTATTACTTTCTGCTCCAAGAAGACTGCTATTGTGTGCTTGGAGGCAGGGACTCTAGATCCCAAACCACATAAGTCTGTGTCTGCACGGCTAAACAACTCCCATAGTGCTTTTATGTTAACCGGAATGAAGGCAGAATCTTTAGTGGCCGTTACCCAGGTACAACAATGAAAAATACATGCTTTCCACCCCTATCCTATTCTGGTTTTGTTCATGCTCATTCGTTTCCATTCTTTTCTATTCTGCCCATCTATTCCACCCTATTCTTCTGTTCCAGCCTCTTCCATTGGACTCCATCCTATTCCATTCTGTTTCTATTCTGCTCTGGTCTGTTCGACTCCACGGGATGCCATAATATACTATGTCATCAATAAAGGTGATGAAATCCTTGCTCAAAGAGAATTAGATCAGAGAGGAAAATGAAAAGAATTTAAAGGCAATAATGGAGAAAGAATAAGCTAGGGCTGGTGGGGCACGCTGTATTCCTAGAAAGTCTGGAAGACTGAGGCAGGAGACAAGTTCAAGGTCAGGCTGAGGCCTGGGGGTGCCAAATGAACTCAAGATTAGCCTGGCCAATTTCTGGAGACTATCTCAAAAAGTGGTAGAACTCTTGCCTAGCGTGTGGGAGGCCTTGGATTCGGTCCCAGGGCAAGGGGTAGAGAGGAATAAAAGAAATTTCTATATCCGAGAATAGGAGTTGGTGCAGATAAAAGGATTGGATCATTCTCAGTGCCCATTTCCGTCCCACAATACTGTCCTAGGTCTGGCTGGTAGAATTTCCCTAATAGAGGTATCAGGGGGGGCAACCGTGGAGCTGTTTTTGTACATGAAGCATTCAGACACGCCCACATCTCTGCCTCTCCAGGCCCTGGCAGGGCAGGGCAAAGCTTACCTCTTCACTGTATTTGCCCACGTAAGAGAAGATCTCGGAGAGGGCGCTCATCGTGTTGAATTCGTTCATGTGCATTCGCGACTGCTCGGCCAGGTACGCGTTCATGTCCTGGTCACTGATCGCTGGCATCTTCCCGATGTCTGAGTAATACCTGTGAGGGGTGGGAGACAGAGAGGAACTGGAATCTATAGAGCATCTGAGGAGACACGGGAGCTCCAAGCGGTGAGATTCTGTGACGACCCGCGGAGCGGAACAGCGTCCCATCTTGGCTTCAGTGTCACAGCCAGAGAGAGCGCTCTGCAGCTCTGACATAGGGGGCACAGAGGGAAGGACATGGAGGATTAGAGAAGAACCAAGAGTCAGAGGGCTTCTGCCCAGAGCATCTCCTCTGTTCCCTGCTCCTGGCACAGAGCTCCAGCTTGCCTTGTGCCTCCCCAGCAGGGATGGAGAGTTCCTCTGAACAGTTGCTCTTCCCTGATGGCCTGTGCTCTCTGGGGGTTAGGGGAGAGAGGAGGGGGGCGGAGGTTGCTGGGAGAGAGAGGCTGGCAGAAGGCAATCAGTCACTGTCACTTGCAGCTGTGCACTGCTGTCAACTGGTTAATTAGAAGCCAGCATTTACATTTTTAATTTCTGCAATTTGACATTTTATGCACCAGACCTCCGAGTCCCCCGCCGGAGGAGAGCTGCGTAGTTTCCTAATGAGGAAAGGAGAGGTCTCTGCGCCCCTAACATGGCCACTTTTTCATCCTCTACAATGTGCTTTGGGGTTGTTGGTAGCAGGAAAAAGAGAGGAGGCAACTGCGAAGACAGGGTGTCACTTGCAAGTCAAGAGGCATTGCAGTTGCTGGCCCAGGTCACACCAAGTCCCTGGGCTGCAGGGCTGAAGCCAGCAGCAGGAGGAACTAGAATAGGGGGAGGGAGAAGAGAGTCCAGGGAAGGGACTAGGTAAGACAGGTGGGGTGCCAATGTGGTATTTAAGGAGGGAAACTCCTTTAAGTTGTTATGAGCACTTGTGTCCGTGATGAGGCCTCAAAGGCTTCCTTCACAAGGTGACCCCCACACCGGCCCTGCTCCGTGTCTTTCTCAGCTTATATCTCTTTCTGTTCTGACAGGGTGCTCCTGCCTTATTCCCATGCCATTTCCCTGACTTCTGTCTGTCTCCAGCAGTGCCCCGTACTTAGACGACAGGCTGTCAGAAATGGTCTTGGCTCCTCCAGCCATCAGCTCCAGGCTACAATAAATGACAGCTCAATTTGTGACCAACATCTTCCTGGGAAGGCAAGGGCTGAGATGACTGTTTGCCTTGGGCTACAGTCTTCTGGGATTGCTGTTGTGTCTTCGGGGAAGAAGAGGTGAGGAGAAGACATCTGGTCTCTGGCCAGGGAAGGGGATGGATCAGAGGGAAACACCTGTGGCCTCAGAAACCCATTCCCTGAAGCAGACACAGTGCCCACTGCCTGTTGAGTGGATCCTGCTGTGACTGGCAAGGAGGTATTGGTCCTTTACCTTCAGCCTAGGCAAGAGTAAGACACAGGCTGAATGATGAGTTTTTTTCAGGAAGCAGCTTGGGGACATAAGAAGATATGCTGTCCTTGGTTCATCTGGACTTCTTCCTGCCCTTCACAATGCTCTCTCCCATTCCTTTCTGGTCCCCAGAAGCCCATAGTCCTCCCATCCTTGACCTACTTCATTTTGGTTCCTTTTACCCCAGAAGACAACTATTTTTCCAAGGTAGTCTTCACACTAAAGCTCTGTATCAGTGCTCCAATGCAGAAGGTTCGGGTGAGTTAGTGACATTCCAGGCAGTAAAGGTCCAGGAGGTGTCGCCACTCATGGCCACGAATAAAACTATATCTGGATCTAATAAATGCCAACCTTCCATTTTATAGCAGAAGAACATAGGTTTCACTGATGGGTCCCGACCTTGTCATTGCCAAGGAGATTTGCGCCACTGTGCCCTCATGGATGCCATAACTACCAAGCAAGATAGGTTTGCCCATGGAATGTTATCTTTGCGATCCTTTTCCTGAGAAGCATGAACAGTATTTTCTCTCACTTCCAGCAGCTCATGGACCGTGGCTGTGCCCAAAGCTTTTGTCCAGACAATTCTACTCTGTCATCCTTAAAAAACCAGAGTCTCTGAGTAGGATGGAAAACTCAGGTTCCCACAGAGAGGACGTAACTGTCAACAGAAGTGAAGGCCCCTGCTGTTCCTTGTTACCTGCGTGTGAAGGTGCCATGCTACTTAGAAACGGTACAGGCCCCTACTGCTGCCTTCGTGGTCCCTGATGAGCTTAGCAGCCTAGGCTAGAGATCACTGTCTACATAGTGAGAGGACCTTTTCCAGGCCAGAAACAGAAGATGCTCAACATCTCTCCCTAGCAACAGTTTGCCTCCTGCAGGGTGCTTGAGTAATATATTTCTCCGAAAAGAATATTTAGGAAGAATTCATGGGGGAGGGGGCAGGTGATGAGATGAGAGAGGATGGAGAAAGTTGGAAAAATAAGAGTGGACTGGAACCTTCTCATCTGAAGGTGATGGGTGACATTCTGGCTGACTGGCATGGATCTTGCAGTCCCTCTCCCTGCTCTCCCTGATGTGACATTAGCTGTGTCGTGTGGTCTCCCCCCAGCCCCCCAAGGTGGTCTCATATCACACTCCTCTTTCCTTGAGGAGAATGAACTGAACCAGGGCATGTCTGTGGTCCTCCGCTAGCCCCCAGGTGGATCAACTACATGGCCTTATCTTTAGAAAGTTCTAGATGGGTGGAGGCAAGTGGCTACAGGCTACTCAAGTCACTGGCTTTCTACCTCGTTCTCAGTCCCAGGCTGCCTGCTGCTAAGTGGTCCCACCCTCTCTGCAGGGCTTAACAAATATTTCCACCTGCTCCAGAGCACTGTCCAGCCCACAGCTAGCCAACCTGCCCCCCCTTCAAGCCTGACCATGACCCTGCATGGAATCTTCTCTGCCATGTATACAATTGCTTCCTTCCCACTCCTGCCAAGCTGGCCTTCATGCTGGGACCTCAGCTGAGATGCTTTATTGATTGTTAAGAATGCAATAAAACCCTGACAATGAACTTCAAACAAGAGCTCTCATCTGCTGACTGCATGCGAAGAACAGAAAGGTCAGCCTTGACCCCCGCCCCCTTGAACTTACAGGATTTCTACCTACAAATGAGCCCCCTCTTCAGAGAGTTACCGAACATCTGCTAGACCCGCTTTCCTATACAAGAGCTGGCCAGCCCTGGCAACCTGGAAGGCTGACTGCCATTTGCTCTCACAAGGAGAGGCTGGGTCCCACCCTGGTCTCAGTTCTCTCTCCTTGCTGGGATTTGCCCAACTTAGGCGGGATGCCAGCCCCTGGGGCCCCACATCATAGCTCAGGGAGCTGGATACTTCCATGTGCATGAATCTGGATGGGATGGGTTGAAAGAATCTGGAAGGAATCGTCACCTGAGAGTAATGGTAAGAGGGCAGGAGTGCAGACATGAAAGCCATCTTGAGCCTCGGGCTGTGATGACCTCAAACTGTGGCTTTCAGGGGCCTCTGTGAATGACCGATGTGGATGAGTGATGTCTCCAGACCCAGCAGAATAAAGGCCTTGCTCCTTTACCCCCTCAACTTCAGCTTGTGGAGCCTGCCAGACACTCTGATGTGGGAATCACAAGCTGAAAGGGTCAGGTGCAACCTTTCCCATGTTCCCAGTACACCCAGAGTGGAGCCCATGGAGGTACCACTGTCAGCTTGGTGGACGTAAGCATGAAAAACCAGCTGCCCAGCCTGCCCTCAGTGCTGCTACCAGGGTCAATGTTAATTTCATCTGTAACAAAAGCCAGGGATCTTGATGAGCCTTGACTGATAGCTGGATGGCACAGAATCCATTTGGTGTATTTACATATTTGAAATTTGTTGCTTTCTTGATGCTATGGTGCATGTCATAGATGGCATTTAATGCATGGCACACCATGGTGCAGTCCCTAGTGGGCCAACAGCAGCTCTTCTCTACTTCGCTTCTACAGACAAAATCTACAGAGGATAAATTAGCGGGGCTCATGTTGATAGGGACACCCTTGATGTTCTCCCAGTTAAAATCTAAGAAAATCAGGAGATCAGAGGGTAATGGAGTACATGTAGGCAGAGGGCAGGATATTCATGCAGAAGATGTCATGATAAAGCCCATTCCTTTGTATAATAAATAAAACAATCATCTTCAAACAAACAACGGCAAAACAAAGAAAAGCCAAGTCAAATAAAAGTAGAGTTCACGGTTACTGGAAATACAATAGAAATGATAGCCAATCATATGCCAGCTTCAGGAGTCTGCACGTTGGGTTTGCTCAGTGAGGTCAGTGCAGCAGTCAACAATTCTGAAGAAAGCAAGAGGCTTTCCTCTCTGCCCAAATTTAACCACAAGCAGAACCCCAATGGGGAGAGGAAAGGTGCACAGACTGCGGGAGGTCAGCACCATTACCATTAGGAGGTGTGCAGAGGCAGAAGTGGGGTGGAAGGCTGGAGAAAGGATGGTGGAAGGACGACTGGGAAGAAGTATGCCATGAATGCATGTGTGTGTACTATATGTACGGTATGTATGTAAATGGACATGGATGGCATGGAGGTATGTATATGTATCCACTGGTGATTTCATGTATATACATGTACATATATATACACAGATGTGTTCATGGTGCCTGTGCATTCCTGCAATACTGTGAATGCATGTGTATATGGTCTGTAGACATGCAGGGTATATATGCTAAGCATGTGTGTGTAATATATGTGTGGATGTATGCATTAGTGTGTGTGTGTGTGTGTGTGTGTGTGTGTGTGTGTGTGTGTCTGTGTGTCTGTGTGTATTGGTTAGGGAGGGAAGATCAGGAATCACATCTCCTTCTGGGCCAAAGAGACACTTCAGTCACTAAGATCCATGCTGTTCCATATAAAGACGTGGGTCACACAGAAAGCTCTGCCATGGTTTCTAGTGCTTGCTTCAATGTGGAGGCTATGAGTTGTGGGTGTTTCAGCTGCAGGACCAGCTGTGACAGCGACTAGTCTGGAAGCTTTGCCCTGCTTGCCGGAGGACTCTCTGACCCAGGACCTGCTCCAGCCAGGCACCCTCAGGTTTCCATGGACTAACACTCACCTCTCCACCCAGTTCTTGTAGCTGGGGATATCCTTGGCATACAGCAGTTTGTTGGACGGGGAGTCCTTGCCCAGCCGGTGCTCTGAAGTGGAGCAGGAGTCCATGAAGGTCTGGGCCACCACAGACAGACAGGCATCCGTGATGCTGTTCTTATGGATGTCGAACACGAACTGAGGGTTCTTGATCATGTTCACCCAAAACCGCAGGGGCAGGCTGTGTGGAGGGAAGAAGCAGCTGGTCAGGGCTGATGGGGTAGGGGGGTGTACCTTGGTGGAGCCTTCCAAGAAGGAACAGTTAGATTTCATAGAGCGCAGGACCCGTCTGTGGCTGCCATGGGACAGGGGACAGGAAGGATGTGGGTCTATTCAGCATACAGGAAATCAATAAGGTCAGGGTGTCATCTAGAGATGGACCACTGGAGAAACTTGAGGGGCCGTGATACCCAGTTGTGATGTAGAATTCTGCACCTTCCTTTTGGTGTAGGAGTTACCCAAGTAAATGCATTAAAGCAGAATTTGGTTCTTTATTCTTGTCTTCCTGGTGTTGGGACCATTTCATTAGGAATCTAGGTTTTGCAACTGATGATTTGGCAGAAGTCACCCCCTTGCTTCCTCTCTAGTGCCACAGGCTACTTCCTGCCTGGTAAAGGAACTGGCTCTAAGGGTGGATGTAATCAAATGATTTTTTTAAACCACCAGGCTGCCACATAGCACCAACCCCTTATCTAATCCATAGTGTCCCATCCCTCCCCTCCTGTCTTCCAGTCAGTACCTATTGCCTTCCAAGAACTAGGATAGCAACAGGGAATACAATGACTGAGACACATCCCATCACTGAGGAATCCTGAATTTCAGGTTTGTAGGGAAGACACATACAGTCAAAGGCACACAAATAGCACTTCATATCGAGAGCAGAGGATGTTGGACTGAGCTAGGTGCCAAATTTACTCAGAGCAGCCCACGCAGAGAGCCTTTTCATAGGGGACACTTGATAAGTTTGTTCTTCATTGTTGCTGGTGCTGCTGTGTGTTTTTGTTGGAAGAAGGGGGATCTATCTGTGTGTTTGTACATGTGGAGGCTAGAGGTCACCCTATAGCCTTGTATTTTTAGTTTGCTCTTTTGAGACAGGGTCTCTTATTGACCTGGGGCTCACTGACTAGGCTAGGTTGGCTGGCCAGAAATCCTCGGAAACCCTATTGCTTTGCTAACTTACAAGTGGATACCATCATAATCTTCTATGGGTGCTGAGGACTGAACTCAGGTCCTCATGCATGCATGCCAAGCACTTTACCAACCAAACCATCTTCCCAGTTCCCCATCCCCCCATTCTTTTGAGATAGACTCTCGTGTAACCCAGGCTGTCCTTAAATTTATCATGCATCTGAGGATCCTTTTGCCTCTTCTATGTGTGCACCACAACACACAGCTTTAGGTAGTGTTGAAGAGCAAACTCAGGGCTCAAACATCCCCAGGCCCACGTTTGAGTTATTTTAAAACACTGCATAGGTGTATTCCTTGGATGGGCTGCAAGTAGGGAATCCACATACAGAGACAAAGAGGAGAAAATTATGCAATGTGTCCTGATTCTGCAGTCCCTGCATTTGCTAGACAGAAGGCCTGGAGGAGGAAGGACTTCCCAATGCCTCTTTGAGCTGTGCTCTCCCTGCCCGTTCTAGCTCTGCAGCTCCCACCAGCCAGCTGAGCTGCCAGTAAGGAGGGGACAGTGCAGGCATGGCTTTCTTCTTTCTCTTTACTCCCACCTCTTTGCCTCCCACCTCTTTTCCTGATGTTTTATTGTTGTTTTGGTGGCTGTGCTCACGGTTGGTGATAGTTAGAATGCCCGGTCGTGTTTGGCTTGCCTCTTAGAACTTAACATCTTTGAATTACATTATTTCAAGGCATCGGATACAATGTTTTTTTTTTTTTTTTGCTCTTATTCTACCTGGCAGCAGCCAGTCTGTATAATACAAACAACAAACACTGTATATAAAGGATGACCTGACATTCACAGATGCCAATCAATCAATAAGAATTTATTAAGTCTTTACAATGAGTGCCACGTAGGGCTGGGGCAGGCACACTGAGGTTTGCTAATATTTGGTGTCTGTCACTTGCTTCATCGCTGGGAATCCAGAGTAAAAAGTAAATGGAATGAGAGCCCATGCGTACATTAGCTTCTCAACCTCACTAAAATGCGGCTAAGAGCTCTGGGCTTAGAACTCTAAATATTCAGAGATCAAGTTTCCCTACCAGTCAACTCTGCTACCCCAATCTCCCTGGGTTTCCCTAAGCCCCGCTCAGATCAGAGGTCCTGGGAACCCACGTGGCTGCAGTCACCATTTTTTACTGTTCCTCAAGTCAGTAGGTAGGCAGGTGTACCACACAGGAAGCAGAGGCGCCACTGAGGCCCCTGCCTAATGAAATATTAGCATGCTATTAACATCCGTGGTGATGCTCATCTCTGGCTGATTACAGCCACTCTGGCTAAATGAGAGGGAGTGTTATTTAACAGAGAACCTGTAGGGAACTGCAGAAGGAGGGGTGGGGGAGGCAGGCAAGTCACACCTTGAGTCAGGAATAAAGAGACAATGCCCGCAGCAGGGACAATAAACTCCAGTCCACTGGCAGAAGTGATTCCTAACTATGTCTTGACCAAGGAACCAGGGGATCAGGCTGGGGCAGGAGATGCCCTTTTAGGGAGAACTTGAAGCTGGTGCAGTTCTTTCTACAACAAGTGGAGTGTACTTAATTCCCTAGCTTTCCATTGCCCAGTCCATGTCTCTGTGTCGCACCTGGGACCTTGGGATGACCCAGAAAGGAGGATGGCACCTAGAGGTTGCTTGCAAAATCATGTATCTCTGGCCAACATGGATAGGGCTTGATGGAGCACCTGCTTGATGTGAAGGTGACCGACACTGGATTTGAGAGGAGGAAGCCACCTCACCAGAGTGGCTGCATATAATGGAACCTGGATTCTAGGGGCCCTGCTTTAAAAGGACTACGGTAAGGACTCTGCTGCTTGGGATGAGCCTCTTTTTGGGCTCCCACTCCTCTACAAGTGGAAGAGGGAAAGGCCACAGCATGCTCAGGAGAATAGCACTGTTTCCCCAGGCTGACTTCTTCCTCTGTTTTCGTGTCTGGGCCCCTGGCTGGGCATCAGGGTACCCACTTCTACTCTGGAACACGAGCAATCCGAGTAGTTAGCACCAGGTGCCACATCCATGCTGCATTAGAAGGAAAAGCAGGGGCATAGTGGCCTGGAAAGGCGACAAGGATGCAGTTCTAGGATGAGACTGAACATCAGCTAGCTCTGCCACAGGCAAACCTCTCAAGCAGGCCATCCCTGCCTGCGTCTCATCAATATTTACCGAGCCCCATTTCCTCAAGGTCCTGCATCCTGTGTTGAATACTGATGCTTGGCCTTGTGACTTCAACCTCAAATGAAACCCTCACGATATACAGATGGCAGGGAAGATACTGTGCACTCAGAGGAGAGAGGGGACCGCAGTGGAGATGATTGGAGGGTTGTCAGTAGTAAGACAGTCCTGTGGCCTCCAGGGAGCACAAAATGATCCTCAGCAGCTTTTGGAAAAGAGTGCGGGGGGAAACAAAGAGATAAGCTTATTGGGTGTAATTGGAATCCAGGGGCCATGTGCATGCACCCCAAAACCCTACTGACAAGACTTTATGAAATGCTGTTCCTCAGTGGCCCTGTCCAGCTCAGGCATTTCTCTGTGCTAGTATTTGTCCACATATCCAGACAACCGCCTCTCTCATCCCATATCCACATCTGCAGCTTACCGAGGACAGGAACCCTGAGATCTTTGTTGGACATATCGAACTTCCACATCCATAAAGTGGCTAGATGTGGCAGGGGCCTGGCTAGGGTGGCATATGGTAGCTTTTGCTCCTTGGATTAGTATAGTTTGTTGACTGAAGAACTGGCTGGAGAGGAAGGTACAAAGAGGGATGAGAGGAGGTGGAGGGGAGAAGATGAGGAAGAGAAGAGACCCTGGTAGGAGGTAGACAGTGGCCAGGACCTCTCCAGAAACCCCACCTCCCTGACAGAGGCCCCAGGGGTGGGCAAGTCAGTGCCTCTCCGGACTGCCCTTTTCTCCCTTTACTCACCAGTTGCTCTTCCAGGTGTGGCGGACGTGCGGGTCATGGATGCCATGCTTGTCTGCCTGCTCATCGAGGAAGTCAAACATGTACTTGATGGCCAGGGGCAGAGCAGAGCCACGGTGGGCTGTGCTGAAGATGGTCTCGAACAGGTCATCCACAAACTTCTGCAGTGTGCCCTGGGGAAGGGGGACACATTTAGATCTAGCCCAGCAAGCTGCCTTGGGGACAGGGCAGGCGAGGTCATGACATCGGGGGACACTGTGCACCAGACCTCCCCTCCCCCCCCCCCCCCCCCGCTGCAGGTCTCTGGCGGTTGTACCTTTCCTCTGTGCACGGACAACAGGCAGAAGCCAGAAGCCAGAGCCCAAACCACCTTCCCCTGCCAGCTACAGAATTTGGCCGCACATCTTTGCTGGTGACCTTGTATCACTTTTTGAAAACGCTAACGAGCCTGCTTGGTCAGAGCTCACGAATACAATCTGCTGGCCCTGTTTGGCCACTGCCCATCCTGGCTAATGACCATCTGGGTCCACAGAGAGACCTGCGAACCCAGACTCTGAGGAGAAAGGCTGGAACAGTAGGCGTGGACTAACCCCAGCCTCAGGATTAGAAAGGGCATCAGCAAAGCTATGGCTACAGTCCCAGTCTCCATCCTTAGCGATGGTCCGTGGCACCCCTGGAATGAATGGGAATAGGTGTCGCATGTGTCTATAGCCGAGGAAGGGTGCTGAGGAGGGTGGGGATATAAAACTTCAGATTGTGTGATCATGTCTGCCGGGATCTGCCCGGAGTGACAGGTTGAGCTGGATCCCAGGCTCATGACAGTGCCTGAGGCCAGAGGGCAACAGAAGGGGCTGGCACACACTTAGCAACTGTGTGAGCAATTATGTATGTGTGATGTGTGGGCACGTATGTGCACAGTTGTATGTACACACGTGTGTATGTATCTGGAAACCAGAGGACAACCGCAAAGTATCTTCCTCGATCCCTCTCCACAGATTTTTGTTTGTTTTGTTTTTTCAAGACAGGGTTTCTCTGTAGCTTTGGTGCCTGTCCCGGAACTCGCTCTTGTAGACCAGGCTGGCCTCGAACTCACAGAGATCCGCCTGCCTCTGCCTCCCGAGTGCTGGCATTAAAGGTGGCACCACCACCACCTAGCTTCTCTCCACAGATTTTGAGACAGAATTTTTGCTGAACCTGGAACTTGAGATTTGGCTAAACTGGCTGGCCAGCAAATCCCAGGTAGTCTCCTTTCTCAGCCCCCCCCGCACACACACACACACACACACACACACACACACGCAAGGCGCTGTGCACAGCTTGTCTTTTTAATGAGGCTATCACACTTGGGCTCTCAGGCTTGCCTAGCAAGCTCTTTACCAACTAAGCCATGTCCTCAGCCCTTGGCCCGGGTTTTTTCATGGCAGGCAAAGGCCCTTCCTGTGACCACTGGGACCCCCTGCACACGGCTCTCACGTTCCATACCTTTGTGGCTAATAGTCGTGTCAGATAGATTTCAGACACCATCTTGCTCCCCCGGTCCCCTTCCTTCTGATCTCCATGCTCATGGTTCTTCACCAGATGCCACAACTTGACTCCACTTTCCAGATCAGGGGTGATCATGGGTGTTCGGGAACGGAGGCTGTCAGGGCTGCCTGTGTACCGGATCATGTTTTCTGCCGAAGCAAAGAATGCAGCCCGGTACAAGTAAGTCCGTAGAGTCCTGGACCCGGCAACTCCCGGCATGCTCCTCTCCCCAGCCAGGCCACTCTTGTCTGATCCTTCCTGCCACTGGCTGGCGCTGCTACCTTGCCTCCGCGTGGCACATTCCCCGAAATGCGGTATGTCTTTCCTGCCACTTCCAGGAATTATCTGTCGCGAATTCCACCCACTTAGGCCGCCCTCCTTCTGTACTTGGCATTGAGTCAACCCTTAATTATTCCATTTGTAAAAATGTAAGCTTGTACTTCTTTTACACTTTTCCTTGTGCAGGTTTGCAAGTCCTGTGGCAGGTGTGACCAATTAAATGCTTAAGTAAGAACAGGTAGCCTGTCTCCCTTAAAGACTCAGGTGAAGTGGTCAGGGGAGGGCTCACCAGGGCATCTGTTTGTCTTTGCCTCCCTCTGGCCTGGGACACTCCTTCTAACTTCTTGCTGAACGTCCTTCCCATATTTTAATTGTGGTAAAATGGGAACTGAACAGGGAGAGGATAATGTCCTACTCTGTCCACGTGTGACCTATATGTTCACCCTCTTAGCATCCACAATACCCTGTGAGGTTTGCCCTTTTTCCCGAATCCCTGCTCGACAACAAGAATGCCACTGCTCAGGGTGGTCAGATGTCCCCCAGCACACACGTGACAGAGCAGGCCATTTCTGGACTTCCGCCTTACACCCAGAGCCCTTTCCCTCCTTCCCTTTCACAACACGGCACAATGACTGTGTGACCTTTACCGGTCTTTTGACCTCTGTGCTGTTGAATTATAGCTTACCAATGAAATAACAATTATTTAATTCACTAGATTATTGTGTGCTTGATATGAGATGATGGGAAGGTAAGACTTATAGACTGTATGACCTCATGAAGGGTGGGTTCTCTCTCTCTCTCTCTCTCTCTCTCTCTCTGTGTGTGTGTGTGTGTGTGTATTTGTGTGTCTTTTTCTCTCTCTCTTTGGTGAGCATGCATATGTGTATGTACATATATGGAAGTCAGATGTCAACCCTGGGTGTCATTTCATAGATGCCATCCCTCTTGATTTTTGAGACGGGTACTCTCACTGAACAGCTCACCATTATGCTAAGCTGGATAGCCAGTAAGCTCGAGGTCTCCTCCTATCTCCACTTCCCAGAGCTGAGATTACAAGTACATCTCGCCATGCCTGGCATTTTCACTTTGGTTCTTGGGATCGAACTTAGATCCTCATGCCTTCAGGACCCTTTACCAATTCAGCTATTCCTGGCCCCAAATTTCTTTTTGCCCACAGATAAAGTACATATTTATGACTCAAAGCTAGTGATGGGAACCGGTTACCTCTGTCCCATCCTGGCTCTCTTCCCCAGTGGTCAGCTGACCTGATCCTCTACCCAAGCCAATGAGGTCTGTTGACAACACCTGCTCAGGATGTGCCTACCTCCCACTCCTGACGCCTGGTGAGATCTTACCATATTTACTTGCTGAAGTCCTGGAGACTGTGGAGTTGTTCCCTGCATTGTAGGCTGTCACTTGCTTGGACACTAAAGCCACCACAGAGCCATCTGGCACCTACAGGGTAAAGGCTTCTAAGGGCTTGGGCATGGAATCTCTTCCCACCCATTCCAGGAAAAAGGGGGCAAATTAGGATTATATGGGGGAATGAGGGACAATTAGCACTTTGTCAGGAACTTGGGCTTTGGAGTCCATTCCTTTCCCTTTTGATAAGACAAGACAAAGACCTTAGTACTAGCAGCTTTAGGGCTTCTGTGGGAATAAGTTCTGGCAGGAGCCGCCCCTCCCCTCACTTTTTCCCTCCCTAGGCTTTCTGGAAATCACCCAGAATTAAATGTTCAGGAGGCCTTCTAAGCAAGGGTCCATGCCCTACAAGAAACATGCATGTCACCATCCTATCTCCAAAGAGGCTAAGGATCTCTGACTGGGTGACATTAGCTCCCATGGGGTCACCAAGGGTCATGGATTGCTGGTGTATAATGCATTGGGGACTTGGGGTCTAACCTTGAGTGGCTGCAATTTACAACCTACTTGACCAGCTCCTGGCTTCTGTCGTCAGCTCACCTGGTAGTGGGCTACCGTGTTGAGTCTCTTCCAGTCATTCTCGATCTTGGTGGTGATATCTTCATCCTGTAGGATCATCCTTGCCCCACTTCCTTGCCGCCACTCTGCAGGGAGAGTGGTAGCAATTTAGAAAGGTCCTCTGGTCCCTCCTGGGAGCATCCTGCGTCCTCTCCATATGAGTATCACATAGTGCCATCTCCAGAACACGTTCAGACAGACTAATGCAAACACAGGTCCCCAGAGAGGATTGGTTTAGATGCTCTCAAGCAGAGAGGGCCTGAGCACTAGTTCTGGTCCTAATTCAATGAATTAAAATCAAAAGAAGGGGGGTGTCCACCTGTCCTCCCCTGCACCTATCTGCTGTGGGCACTCACCACGGTGCTCACCACATCAAGAAACATTATGCAGTGTTCATGGGGTGAGTGAACTGGGAACTCAACAGGACACATAGCGCTCAGCAAAGCGTTGGCAAATGAAGGTGGCCCCATCATGGCAGCTCCACTCGCTGTCCATAGTGGGAAGTCCCTGTGCCGACCAAAGCTGTGCTGCAGGTCCCTCACTATAGCCCTTTACCTTTTCCCTGCCTTGTAGGAATGGAGGGGCCACCCTCAGAAAAGGACTGGGTGAAAGGCACGTGGACCATTCTTATATCCCCAGACTCCCTTCTCCACCAAACTGATGTTAATAACATCCATCACAGAATCTAGACAGAACTTAATTGTTTTAATTTATCTTAACATACATGCATACATACTTATGTACACACAGACATACATACAAATTAAATCCCTGCCTCCCTATCCCCTACTCCAGTATCTACACCCCGGGACCTTGCTGTCCTGTTGAGCACAGATCACACATGAGAGGAGAACCCATTGCAACCTTGAAATATGCAAGTGGATGTACATGTGCACGGCAGCTCTCCAACATGTGCTCACACACGTGTGCACGTACACACAGATACCATTCCACTGGACATACACCCAACACGAATTACTGTCTCTTAAAGTCAATCATAACGTGTGTCCTGGCCAAGAAGCTGATGGTCTGGCTTCCAGGCAGCCGAGGCAGTGCTTCCTGGTTCTCAGCTGCTGGAGCTCCTGAACTGTGCAGAGCACACTGGGCATGCTCAGAGTGCATGTAGATAGATGCAGGCATACTTTGCGTCACACCACCTGGCTGGCCTGCCACAGTTCTTTCCTATGGGCCCCAGAGACACATGTGCAGATTCCCTACTTTGCTTCCTGCCTGCTACAGCCAGGCTGTGCCTCCCCTGCTGGTCCCTGTGAGGCACAGGAAGTTCTGTTTCTTCCTACATTGTGAGTGCAATGGTTAAAACTGTTGACTCCATCAAGCATGGAATCCAGACCCAGAAGGGAAAGCATCATGCCCTGAGGAGGAGCAGAGGGGATCCTGGTATCTGAGCCCAGCCTTCCTTTACCAGGGCATCCATCATGCCCAGCTTAGGACCATGCTAAAACTCAAAGGGATGATTCAAGCAGTGATGCTTGCTCGCTGGAGTGGATCTCTGAGGCCTTGAGATGACCTTGATGGAATCGCTTTTGGTGATTTGGGTCTGGGGCTGGAAGGATGCTATGCAGGGGGGACGTGCTCTGTGAAGCACTTGGATGACCCAAGTTCCCATCTGCCACTGGGCTGCCCTGCTTCTTTTAAATTCCCCATAGGTCTACAAGCTCTCATGCCAGCAGAGGAAGAATCTCTATTCTGGTCAAGCATCTGATTCTCAGTGCAGTGGACTTCAGTGAAGACCAGTAGGCTGAGGAACATGGCAGTGGGCATCTTCTGCTTACATGGTGAATGATGCCAGGTGAAGTCAGAAGCTGTATGGATTGGATGGAGGCAGCACAGAGAAAACTTCAAGACACACCACAGAGGGTGGTCAGCATTCTGCACTTTAGCCTACCAGCTGGGCTGGAGAAGATACTCCCTAAGGTCGAGCTCCCAGCCCTCTAACGTACTGGTACCCTTTCTAACAGAGCTAAAGAAGTCTCAGCGGCATCTGAGCTGGACCCCAGTGCAGAACTTCCATTGCAAAACTCCTCCTGAAGTTGTGCAATGCATAGACTATCCAGATAGACTTAGCAGCCATGGTTGTGAGTCTTGTCCAGTAATTAGGTAAGCAAATGGGAGACAGTCTGTTTCTATGCCCCCATTCAAAAAAGTAGGGCAGAAAAAGGCCGTGTCTCCCTAGGGGCACAGACTGTCCTTGGAGTCAGAAATTGATGATGCCTGATGCTTACCAGCAGGGCTCGCATGGTGCACAGCACACAGGAAGCACTTGACAAATATTCATTCAATGAATAAATAAGCAAACAAACAAGCAAATGGGGAAAGGCACCTATGACTTGGCAATGGTTGCCTGTTTTATCATCAGTCAAAAGAGGACCTCATGTTTGCATCCCTAGCAGATGGACCATGAGCGACAGCTGGAGGTGAACTGTGAAATGCTATGAGCAACCTGGGATAAAGGATTATGGGAACTGAGAAATGTGACCTGGTCTTTGATTACTGTCCCACATTCCACCAATGTTATAACTAGGAAAATGAAAAAACAGGTCAGGTCAGAAAGCCAGACATGGAGGCCATCATACCAGGCTGCTTTTCAATGTACTAGCCAGCTAGGTTCACACCCAGGGATCTTCACAGGCTCCCCCTTGGGGTCACTCAGTGTCCACAAAAGGAATCCCTGTGCTCCGGGTCTTCTCAGTTAGAGGGTGGGAGTGGACAGAGCTCAGGCACTGTGCCCTAGGACCAGCTGTGTTCCGGGAGGAAGGGAAAGGAAGGAATGGGCTTGGAGATTGTTGAATCTATTTTAAAACTAAAAAGCAACTACTACTCTTTAGGTTTTATTTTTTAAAACTCTTTGGGGGCTTGCCACTCAGCTCTCAAATAAATACACAGAGACTTATTCTTACTTATGAATGCCTGGCCTTAGTTTGGCTTATTTCTAGCCAGATTTTCTTAAATTATCCCGTCTCCCTTTTGCCTCTGGGCTTTTACCTTTCTCAGTTCTATATACCTCTCTTTCCTTCATACTCCGTGGCTGGCTGTGTGGTTGATCCTGGCATCCTTCTCTCCTCCTTTTCTTGCTCCTGCCTCTTCTTTCTTCTCCTGTTTATTCTCTCTGCCTGACAGCCCCACCTATCCTTTCTCTCCTGCCTAACAATTGGCCATTCAGTTCTTTAATAGACCAATCAGGTGTTTTAGAAAGGCAAAATAACACAGCTTTAAGTAAAGTGAAACAAATGCAACATAAAAAATGCAACACCTCTTTACATAAGTATTTAAACATTCCACGGCATACACAAATTGAACCCATTAAAACTAATATTTCACAACACTAATCTTAAATAGTTTACATCGGCATGGATTTTTGTATATTGATGCATGTTTATGATTCTTTTTGTTATACTGTATATATGTTTCTACTCTTGTTTAAGGTACTGTGCCTATACAGCTCATTTAACAATATAATACAAATTCTGAGTCCTTGAAAGTTATTATTACAAAATAGGTTAATTAATACATATGGTTAGTAGTTAGTCATCTAACGAACACATTTATGGTCATGTTAGGTATGTTTCCAAGGTCAAACAGAGCTATATTTAGATAGACAGGTGTTCTTCAAATACTTCGGAGACCTAAATGTTCAAATACAGAATACGAAATTTAAGATGTTTAAGGTTTTTCATGACAGTGGGCAGCACCAGTCTACTTCAGAGAAGATGATGGACATCAAAGAACCTCCACATGGAGTGTGTTTTCACATGGCAAAGTTATCCACTTGGCAAGAAGCTGCCCTCTCCATGACTGCTGACGGATGGTATGCTGCCTAAATTGAACAATCAGGACACAAAAGAAAGCAACTGTTGAACATTGGCAAGACAACGTAGGGCAGTCCTTTAAAAAAAAATCCTGCTTCACAGAGAAGTCTGTAGGCCAAGGAACGATGCTCCCACATCGCAGAGGAAACGTGAACGGCTGACCAGGCAGCCAGCTGTTTCTGTCATTTCCCTAGTTTTGGAAGTTGCTTGCTCTGAACTTCATGTTTGCTAAAGTAATATTTTATCTTTCTTGGGTCTCTGATGGGAATTGAAGACTAGATGGTTAGCTATATAGTATACTTTGTTATGAAATTCAGAGAAAAAAAACTTGCATAAAAGATGTAAAATTTATAAGTCTGATAAACGTAAAAGCTTAAGTTGTTCATCTAAGAAGATGTTTTAAGGTTTAAAAAGATATTTTTAGGATGGTAATACAAGTTATATTTAAAAAAGGTTTAGATATAAAATTTTGGGCTCACTACGATGGGATAGATAATACAATATTTTCTCCAAATTTGCCAAATACAAATGGACTAGATATTGTAAATGCAATTCTTTTTTTTAATTTATTTATTTATTAAGGATTTCTGCCTCCTCCCCGCAACCACTTCCCATTTCCCTCCCCCTCCCCCGATCAAGTCCCCCTCCCTCATCTGCTCAAAGAGCAATCAGGGTTCCCTGACCTGTGGGAAGCCCAAGGACCGCCCACCTCTATCCAGGTCTAGTAAGGTGAGCATCCAAACTGCCTAGGCTCCCCCAAAGCCAGTACGTTCAGTAGGATCAAAAACCAACTGCGATTGTTCTTGAGTTCTCAGTAGTCCTCATTGTCCGCTATGTTCAGCTAGTCTGGATTTAACCCATGCTTTTTCAGACCTAGGCCAGCTGGCCTTGGTGAGTTCCCTATAGAACATCCCCATTGTCTCAGTGTGTGGGTGCACCCCTCGTGGTCCTGAGTTCCTTGCTTGTGCTCCGTCTCCTTCTGCTCCTGATTTGGACCTTGAGATTTCTGTCCGGTGCTCCCATGTGGGTCTCTGTCTCTGTCTCCTTTCATCGCCTGATGAAGGTTAATATTCATGAGGATGCCTATGTGTTTGTCTTTGGATTCAATGCAATTCTTATCTGATAATTGACCTTATTGCATATAATTTTACTATGTTAGAGTTCAAACCCTTCCTTTTAATTTAGACAATATCTGATCATTGTTCTTTCTGTATATACTTTTACTATGCTAGCGTTGAAACTTTTCCTTTATTTAGACAAAAAGGGAGCAATGTTGTAGGATATGCCACGGTGGGCATAATGGAGATGAGGTAATGAGCCCTGTAGAAGAACATAGATTTAAAAAAATGGGTTAATTTAAGTTATAAGAATTGATGAGAAACAAGCCTAAGCTAAGACTGAGCTTTCATAGTTAATCATGTCTCCATGTCATTATTCATGGGCTGACGGTCCCAATGAGAAAATATGATTCCATATGGTATCCAACATGGAGACTTGATTAAGAACAACTACATTAGGTGTCTTCACAGACTCCCCCTTTGGGGTCACTCAGTGTTCACAAAAGGAGTAACTATGTTCTGGCACTTCTCCATGCATAGGATGTGTGTGGGCAGAGCTCAGGCACTGCCACCTAGGGCCAGCCATGTGTTGGGAGGAGGAAGGGAAAGGAAGGGATGGGCTTTTACCCTCACTTGTGGTCAGGCAGATACTGGCATGTGGCTGTCCTGACAAAAAATCCCACTTGGGACTTTGGGGGTCTTTCTTAGGCCTGGAGCCTTCCTTAACAGTGTTCTGCCATACTGATGGGATGGGCACAATTTTTACCCTATATCCAAGATACTAGCAAGGATGCTGGACAGTGGGCAGGAGAGACACATACTTACCGCTGATGCCAATGCTTAGACACAGGGTCTAGGGCTACAGAAAGAGTCTCTGGGCTGCCCAGTCTTACAGCCCCCATCCCAGCCCTACACAAGGGCAGATGTATCTGTGGGTACCTGGAAGATGGCAACTAATGTCTTTTAGTCTCAAGCAGTTAGGGATGTCTCCTTAAATATCAATATAAGGACTGTAAGATAGAATTAGGGGGCACTTAGCCTTGCCTTCAGAGTCCTTAAGCCTGTTATTTTTGTTACTTTTTACACAGAAAAATTGCTATGTGCTTTTTAACCTGAACGATCTGAAAGGTTTTTAAAAAATGAAGTTCTGTACCATCCCAAACCACTGTTGACGAAAGAAAACCTGAGGGATGAGTAGCTGCTATTGGGAATTCCATTCCTGAGTCTGGGATAAAGAAACAATGTCCACAGAGCTGATCTCTGGATGGTGGGGCATAGGGGAGCACAGCTGGAAGGCACCCCTGAATTTCCAGGCCGACTTTCAGTAGATCAACAAGGAAACTGCTCCCCAGAACTTGGCCAGGGTCTCCACATTTGCCCTGCTGGAAAGCTCCATTTCCATTCCATGTCTACACTGACCAACTATCCATGCTGGCCTAGAGCCTCCCAGAGGCTAGCTCTGGCTTCTGGCTTTTCAGCCATATACTGTTCCTATGTCCTGTGCCTACCATGTTGAAAACCCAGGTTCAGAGGACCCAGACCTCCACTGTCAGTCATTCATCCAGACTCCCACTGCCCCCTCATTCATTTATTTGTTCATTCACTCGGTCATCTCTTTGCCAAATAAACATTCAATATGTCCTTCATTTTTAGAAGGCCTCCGGAAGAATCTAACTGTAGACTTGGGCTCAGCTTTCTGGAGGCTTTTGTTCTACTCCCTGAGCTTGCCCTGAGAGTGTGAGCCATTGCGCTCTAGGGAAGAAGGCAGGCACCAAGGAGAAGCCAAATCAAGTCAAAGTCATTTGCTCTCTCTGTCCTACAAGCAGCCAGCACCTCTGATCTGCATGCTGGGTCCATCAACCCTCACCCCACTGCAAAAGAGACAAACCTGAGATGAACTTGGGAGGCAGACTAGGCCTTCCTGTCCACAGTCTTATAAGCGGCAGTGCCCAGGGCCCCATGCTGCATGCACTATTGCCTGTATCAGCTGGGGAGGGCCCCAGAAGGGGTCACCTCTTATTTATGTTTCATATTGTTGCATGTTCAATATTAGGTGTTATGAAGAACATAGAAGGAAAAAAGAGCTCCGGTCTCCAAATCCTTAGTTCTGTGTTAGCGGAAACCAGAGGAGTGTCTCCTAAAACCTAGGAAAACCAGTGTTAAAAATACTCTTGGGCTGGTGAGATGGCTCAGCCGATAAGGTGCCACCAAGCCTGCAAACCTGAGTTCAGTCCCCAGGACACACACTGTGGAGAGAGTCCTCTAATTTCCATATGTGTGATGTAGAACCCGTGTGCTTCCATACCCCATCACATGTACAGAAAATAAACTAAAATGTGATACAAATTAAAAATAAAAATAAAAACCTTCCCTGTATGTCCCTTCTTTGCTCTGTATGAGGTGACCATGTTGGGATAACCAAGGGACAGTGCAATGAATCAGCCAATGGCAACGTTCTGGGTGGACGTTGAGACAGATGGGGCTGCCCTCAAAGCCAGGAAGCGGGGAGATACAGAACTCCTCCAGGCTGAGATGCCAAGCTCAGTGAATGACATGAACCTTGGGGCTGGGTAGCTCTTGACAATACTTCTGCAGGTGAGGACACTGACTGGGTATTCTGTTTCAAAGGGGCACTTGTGTGACCTTCACAAATCATGAATGAGTAGGTTGGAGGAAAAGGCTTGAGGGACTTTGGCTATCAGAAGATTCCCACAAGATCCGTCGGGTCAGACCATGGTGTGTGAGGTTGAGCTGAAGGCTGTGGGTTGGGAAAAGGGAAAGGCAATTTTAAGGCAATGGGGAGAGAGAGACCTATAAAGAAGGCTACTTTTCTTTGAGACAGAGACATGAGGGGTGGGAAAAGACAGGCAGGGGATAGGGCAAAGATCACATGAGTGTTTGGGACATGGGCCAGAAGCACTTTGAACTGTGGATGGAAGATGGGAATTGGGCGTCCACCCATCTGTGAGGAGGCATGTGACTGGCAGCGGAGATTTGGGCTCAGAGTGGAGAAGGCAGCGCCTGCAGCTGACCTGGAAGGGGACACTGCCTCAAAGGGAGCACCTAGTCAGATGTTCTACTGAAGGGTGAACCAAGGCCTGCAGTATGCAGCAGTTCCAGCCTTGGCCCTTGCAGCACTGTCTACAGGTAGGCTCACACATGCATGTGTGTATACCCCCTCCCACACACACACGGGAGGCAGGAGAGAGATAGAGATAGAGAGATAGAGAGATGGGGGTGGGGAGGCGTAGCAGTATAGCTCATTCATCATTTTATTCCAGGCAGGGGATCCTTCACACGCTGTGACAGCCCAGGGTCTAGCTCTCCTGTGAACACTCTCAGGTGGTCTTGTCCCAGGAGGCTTCCAAAGGGCTGATGCCGACAGGCAAAGTGAGGAGACTGCATGGGGAAAGCCAGAGCCTAGAGGCAACACTTTCCACCCCTTGGACTCCGGGGCCGGCTCTCCCCGGAAGCCCACTCTGCCCCATCACACAGAACCCCTGGGAGGCTGGAGGAAGAGCAAGATTCTCTTGTGTACACCTGTGAGCAGGTGAGGCCATGGCAGTCTCAGCAAAGGGCCCTGACTCTCCCTCTACTCACTACCCTGAGGGATCTGGGACAGGGACCACAGGCAGTTGGAAAAGCTATGAGATGGTAGTGGGTATGGAGTGAGTGCTTAAGGCTTGGCAGGGTACTGTAGGCCTGTAACCCTAGCTACTCATGGGGTTGTGGCAGGAGAATTACAAGTTCAAAAGTGCCTGGGCAACAGAACAAGTTGCAGGACAGTCTGGGCAACTTAGTGGAGACTCTGTCTCAAAACAGAAAGTAAAAAGAGGTTTGGGCATATAGCTCAATGGTAGAGCTTTGTCTAGCATGCATAAGGTTCTAGGTTCAATCCCTAGACCTTTGATAGCACACAAGAAAGAATAAGAAAACTAACCCACGTGGGGGATGCGGCCATCTAAAACTATATTGTTAAAGAGAAAACATTTATTGTGACAGCGAGTTCTCAAGTAGAAAATGACTGTTCTATGAAATTTAGGGCTTAGGAATAATTTCAAAAATGGGGATGTAATGTAGGTCCTGTAAACTGGGAAGTGCCCTGCTCTGGCTATTCTCTCAAAGGAGAGCCTAGCCACAGCTCAGTGGGCTTTTGAGCTCAGGGTCTTTCTTATGTGTGTTAGGCAAGCACTGAACCACTGACTGAGCAACACCCACAGCTCTCTTTTTTTTTTCTTCTTCATTTTACCCTCTGAGTCAAAGCCTTACAAGTTGCCCGGCTATCCTTGAACTCATTCTGTAGCCTGGGCATACCCGCCTTGAACTTGGGATCCTCCTGCTTCAGCCTCCTCCATAGCTGGGATCACTGGGCTGCACCATCAACTCAGGCTCCAGTAGATATTCTGACATAGTCTGGCTCCAGACTGTGTGCTGGGTCAAAACAGAATTAACAGGCAGGTGGTGGCCCTGGCGAGGAGGGAAGCTGACCCTGGCATTCATTCGCATGTATCAAGAGAAAATTGCAGGCTGTGGCCTCTCTCACCATAGCTCAGCCCACGGGCCCACGCCCTGCTCCAGGCACCAGGGACAAAGGACAGACTCACTCACAATCCAATTTGTTATACTCCCACCTTCCAATGGGGGGGGGATGAAATAAAAAAAGAAGAAATCCCATTATCTTTATCTGTCCTTCCCATCACCCAGCAGAAAATGCAAACGGGGGGGAGAGACAGCTGCCATGAACTCTTTATATTCTACCCAGAAGAGGATGCCTCTTTTATTGCATACAGGGATTTCTTATTTGAAAAAAAATATATCCTTTCTGAATGACCTCAGCAGCAAGACAGAGGTGGGGGTGGGGTGGAGATCCAGGAGTCATTGACATAGCATTGGCTTAAACTAGAGGGATCTCTGGAGGTCGCAGGCAGTAGCAGAGGGTGAAGAAAGGCCTATGGAGGAGACGACGGGATGGAAATGGGTCTTCTCTCCACCTCCCCGTTGTGAGACATAGACCCAAGCACCATGCCTCTCTGAGCCTCTGAATCAATTTGCCACTTGTGCTAGGAAGCAGAAAGTAAACATTCCCTCTGGGGAACAGAAGGAGATGTCAAGAAGCATTCCTTATCTCAGAGAGAAAAACGTCCTGTCTGCCCCTGCTATTATGTTTAGCGTGGCGACCTTCTCCTAGTCTCCTGGTTACCATTCCAGGCAGGTAGCTTACAACAGGTGAGCTCTGAAGATGGACGAGCTATTGAAGAGTTGAGATGCAATCAGGTCCCTGTCCAGACACTCCAGGGTAGTCATGGCAGTGAACTGATGGGGCCAGCTAGTACATTCAGAGTGGATGCCACCTGGACACTGTGCTTTGAGAACCCCGCTCTCCTAAAACCTGTCCGTGACTATCTTTCCTTCCATACATTCCAGCAGCTTTCATCCAGGCAGACCCTGGACTTTGGGTCCTGTGATGGTGAGTTTTTTGAATCAACTAGGCAGGGCCCTAGTACACTCGACAAAATCTTATTTAGCCTATTTGTGTGAGGTATGGACACAGAAGATTAACTTCTAAATCCAGGGACTTGGGGTAAAGCAATTATTCTCCAGAATGTGGGTGGGCTTCATCCAACCAGCTGAAGGTCTACAGAGAGCAAAAGGATGGCCATCCATGAGCCAGAGGGAATTCTGCATGCAGGTGGCCATAAGCTGTTCCCTGGGCCTCCAGCCTTCCAGTACAACCTGCAGAGTTTGGACCTGGCAGCCTCCAAAATCATACTGTCAGTTCTGTAGAAGATGCACCCCTCCTACACACACACACACACACACACACACACACACACACACAGGGAAGAGAGAGATGTTCCTCAACTTAGCCAGAGTCATGCCCAGATAAACCCACCCTAAGTGGACCATATAAAGAAAAATATATCCTAGATGACCCAAGATTAAACACACTAGAGCACTTAATAGGCCCCACAGCTGGGCCAAGTTATCCAACCAAAGCCTGCCTTTTCTAATGTGGTGAAGATCTGCTGT
Organism: Microtus oregoni; assembly: GCF_018167655.1. NCBI lineage: Eukaryota > Metazoa > Chordata > Mammalia > Rodentia > Cricetidae > Microtus > Microtus oregoni. The sequence continues at coordinate 27,560,267 of NW_024543085.1, forward strand.
ACAGGGTAGAACACGTCACTGGCCGTGAGCAATAGAACACTGGGCTGTTGGCTCTGTTTCCTTCAGATCCCTGCCAATCACAGCTGCCCACATAGTTACTTTTACATCTGGATCTAGACAAGCTCATGGAGGGGTGAAGGGAATGCTGGGAAAGCGCCAATCCAAGCAGCCATAGTAGATGTGCCAGGGACAGCAGCTGCAGGCTGGACCACTGGGAAGAAGAAACTGTAGTTCATGCCCGGTAGGGGTGAGCAGGGGATGGATATCTTTGGGATGATCACAGAGGTGCTAGAAGGGACTTCTTGCTTCAGTTGAGTCCGGGACAGGGGCTAGTCATCTGGGGAGAGGAGACACCCTCCACTGCAGAAGCAAGAGCTAAGGAGATTGGGGGGGGGGGGGGGGCGCTGATCTGCTCTCTTGGCTCTGCCCAGGATGACAGAGCCTCACCCGGTCTGTGTGCCAAGTGGCCAGGTGGCCCTTGGCATTGACTGATTTGTGGTAACAATGACATCCTTTCTTATACCTTGATGTGAGCTTCTAAAGCACCTTCATCCCCATGGATAACTCGCCTCACCTCCCTCTCCCTACAAGGCCAGAAAACAACTTTCGGGTGACGGAGGAGGCTTTCTTTTCCATGCTTTGCAACCTCGTTTTGGTCTGAAGAAAACTAGAGTTTGGGGGCTGCCCCAAACTCCTGCTTTAATTTTAAAAAAGAAGAACAACCTCGGGAGAAGAACACACAGCTGGGCTGAGCAGGGGGGGGGGGGGTCCTTGGGAAAACACAGCAGGATACCATCTCCCGTGGGACATATCTCGGGTTCACGCTGGTGAGATTGTGAGCCCTGAATTGACACTAGCTTTGAGTTTCTGCTGTAACCATTCGGCTACAGGGTAGTGTGATTCCTCAAGAGCAAGCTCAAGAGCACCGACGTGGGAGAGGCAGTCTGCTCGGGTACCTGGGTATAGAGTTACCACAGGGAGTACTGGCACACAGACTCCTCCAGTCCTAAGAACAAGACACTTAGAGACCCCACCCAAGAAGGGGCACAGGGTCCTGCACACATCTAGTCTTAAGCCTAGTGGGAGAAGACAGGGTTGAGAGGGGATCTGAGACATTCAAGGAGCTAACTGAAGTTCCTGATTTTCAGGATCTTTAGGCATCAGAATCTGGGGGAGGTGGCAGTTTGGGTGGGGAGGCTGAAACATTACCCTGGATTTGAGCAAAATCATAGATGCCCATCTGTCTTATTCACCTTAGCTTAGAGCCCAGATGTGTGCTCAGGGCTTTTGGGGGGTCTCCCCCCCCCATATTGGTTTCCAGGACTCAACACCATCCTCATACCCTCCAGGATCCACAAACAGTCACAGCCAGTGTCCTTAGCAGCAAGCATCTCCCTCCCCCCTGCCTCCTGTGGTCCAGACATGCCACGTAAAAACTTCAATGTATCACTCCCACTGAACTCTTACTATGAAGTAGTTGCTGTAATTATCTCTACCTCATGGGTGAAAAAAGAAGGCACAGATAGTCTAAGTACTTTTGACGAGATCATACAGCAAGGTCCTAGGGACATGAGGCTTTGCATGCAGGTACCACAACAATGCTAGAATTGCCCTTTTCCATCCTAGTCTCTTCAGAGCCTCCTCCAGAGGACACCGCAGTATGACATTCTGCAGAGCACTCTGGCAAAGTACAAATGACCCGGGGTGGAATGCCTTTGTTTGTACAGGCGATGCCATCTCTTCACGGAACATTCAAATACAGTGTCACCCTCCTCTACAGTGGGCCGTCACATCTCATTTTCCTCTATTCTCTTTCTCCATCCTCCATGGCTGACCCAGATCCCTTGAGCTGTGAGTATTCAGCAGAAATTATAGGCCCAGCACAGAGGGGAGGGAGAGCCTGGAGGGAACAAAGGCAGTGTCGAGAACTTGGCCCCAGGGGCTGCGAAGAGCAGACTTCGCCTTCACAGACCATCATTTGGATATGACACCTGCAGTCCCAGACCTCAACAACTCAAAGGACCACAGAGGCACTCCCTGCCAGGAAGGCTTGCCAACAGTGTGCCTAGTGACCTTGGTCCCCTCTTCTGTTTGAGACTCATGAACCTTCTCCCACCTATTCCAAGCAGATTATAAAGGCAAACTCAGCTTGCCTCCCTCCCTCCACCCACTGGTCCTTCTCTGTTCCCTGAAGCCCAGCTCCGCTTACTGCTGACCCGAGAAGGCACGAAGTGACCAAGACCAGCCACAGGGATAGCCCTGAGAAGCAGCCCTCTTACCCAGGTCCATGTCTGCAGCCTTGGGCCGGTGGGAGCATGGTACATTCTTGAAGATGGCATCCAGAATCTTTTCTTTGACCTGGGTGATGGTGTCACAGTTGAGGATCTTCACGGGGACCTCTGGGCTGTTAGCGTTATCTGGACTGACACAGCTCAGGACCTGAGGGTGGCAGGAAGAGGTCACACAGGTGAGGACAGTGGGAAAGACTCCCCAATCTCAGCATCACCCTGGGATCCTTCGTGAATGGCTCCTCTCCATGATGGACTATGGAGGGGTCAGGGCAACTCCATCCTGTGCAGAAAGGCAGGATGGCACCATGTCTTCAACATCACCGCAGGAGTATAAGCTGTCCCCTGAACTTCCTATCAGGATGGATGCTCTGATTGCCTAAGGGGAACAGTGACGGAAGTGATGGTAGGGAGAGCATCTATAACAGGACAGATATAGAAGTATGCACACATATGCAGTTTCCTCACTTGTATACCCGTATGCTAGGGGACACCCCATTAGCACACCGAGACATCACTTCAAAGTCCACTTCATGTTATCACTGTTTGCCTTATTCCTCCAATACACAATCGCAGCTCTCTCTCTCTCTCTCTCTCTGTGTGTGTGTCTCTCTCTCTGTCTCTCTCTGTGTGTCTCTCTCTGCATGTATCTCTGTCTCTCTGTCTCTCTCTCTCACACACACACACACATACATACATACATACATATGCTCACACACATGCTCAGTACTAATGAGAAACCGGGCTCCTGTTTAAAAAGATTTAATAGCTTTGGTTTTGGGAAGCATTTCAGGTTGATTGGGGGCTGCTGGATCTATTAGAAACTTAATGTATTCTTTAAGTATAAAAAGGTGCCCTTTAAAAACTACAGCTTCAGGCCCCCCAAGAGGCCTTGCTGGCTGTGACCCTGAAGCCCTGGTCAGGTGAGGAGGCTGCTGCTAGTGCGCACGGCCTCTAGTTCTCATTTCAGAAAGAGATGGAAAAATTGAAACGGCTTCACCAGCTGTTGGCTTCCTTTGAGAAGTTCAAAGTGTTCCATTGGCCATCCTTATAGTGTGTTCTTTTTGTATTGCTGATACTTTGGGGTTCCCTGGGTGGACTTCAGTGGAACAGAAAGCCGGGTATGAGGTATGGGAATGGTGAGGGATATATAAGAGCCAGGCAGAGAGCCCTGGGTATTTGGGGACTTGAGGCCAGATGTCTTGCTTCTCTGGGCTCCCAGCTAGCCTTTTGTCCCTGGAGCCTGAGTGTTCCATGTCCCTCTCCTTCTCAGAACTTCAAAACCCCATGCCCCTCCCAGTAACCATTTCCCAATAGCCCCATCTGGCTCACAGAACCAGACTCCAGCCCTCCGCCTGCTCCATGTGGTGGTAATCAGAACCCTGGCCCTCATTCCTGCCTCTCATTAGCAGCTGGACTGCTAGGGGCACAAATGCAGAACATGCTTATTCCATTAAGAAGGGAAAGAAGGGGGGGCCCTAAATCTATAAAAATCAAACTCTCACCTTCAGAATGTCCTGCACTGAAAATAAAATAAGGGAGGCCAGGCCTCTGAGCTGAATGCCTATGAAGGCCTTCTCCCAGCCACTCCTCGTTCCTTCTCAGAACCTCCCATACCCCTCTCTTCTGCTCTGGCCACCGTGCTGTCCTGTCCTGTTGCCAGGCCAGTGATGGGCAGTTCCACCTCCCCTAGGCAGCAACAGAACCTTGTCCAGACTCTTTCCCCAGAAGGACCATGAAGCAGAGACTGATGCTGAAGGGTGATCTCCCAAAGCATGTCAGGGCAGGCACTGATCTTCCCAGGTGGAAGCAGTGGCTCACAGAAGACAGGGTCCCAGGTTCAGAAAAATGTCTTCTACTCCTGGCTCTTAACTGCTTCAGACCCATGCACCAGGTGCTTTCTCGGCAGGTTCCCAGGGAGGCTCTAGCCATCTGGAGGACTCCCAGGGAACATTTAGCATTCTCTCAGGTTCCTGGGAAGGGATGCAATGTTCAAACAGGCGCCTGGGGTGGGGTGGAGAGACCTAGACAGCTCGTGGGCTCCCAGGGGACACACATCTCATACTCTGGCAGGTGACTCGGTATGCATCTTATACACCCTACCAAGTTCCCGGATATCTAGTGTTCAAGAAGGTAACCTGGCAAGCATCTAGTCTTCTAGGAAGCTCCCTGGCAGGTAACCATGTGAGTGTCTAGCACTCCAGCAGGCTCCCTGGTATTGCAGTGTAAATCCTGGAGATCTCCCATGGCTGTGCTAACTCAACTTTCATCGGGACCAGGCCACGAACAGCAAAGCCAGAGTTCCCAGGGCTCCTCCAGTTGCTGCATGACCCCACCCTTCCCACCTTTATATTCGAGCTGCTCAGCAAGAGTCTCTGCTGCTCTGTCTGTCCTGGTGCGGGACCATCTTCCTGCATCACCACTGGGTGGAGCGTCCCCTTCACAGGTAGGAGCATCCTTTCCCGCAGCCCTGCCACGTCCAGGCAAGATAATCGCCCATTTCTCTCCCTTGCTTTCCTGGCCTATCTTCAGATGTTCCCAACTTAATGATTTCTTCCCATTCTCTGTAAGTCTGTCACCTGCCACCAGCTGGGCACCATCTTTCAGGCAGTGGAAATAAAGGCTGCTGCAATTTAGGACTGGAGCATGATTGTGATCATAACTCATTGTGTTGCACGGGGATGGAGGCGGGTGGGACGGGAGACATTTAAAGGTATTCCTCTCTCGCTAAGAAATCCATTCAAGCCTCTATTTTTGGAAGGGTGTGTTCCTTCTCCATTTTAATTGCAGTCTGTGACTTTCTTCTGTGAGCTGGGAACTGAGAGGGAGCAGAAGCCTCATTCACAGGCCATGTCTTCAGGTTCTCAGCAAGTCAGTCTATTGGGATTCCCGAGGGCCCTTGGAAAGATGGGGATGGGAGAATCAGGACAGCCTCCCATTGAGCAGAAATAGCTTTTTTTCTGAGGGGGATCATCTTCCTACCTGGCCATAGGATCTGAACGTGTCTGTGTGAGCACCTGTCTCTCCTAGCCTGGCCTCCACCCTCATCCCCACTCGATCCTGACTACTCGGTACAGCACCTGTCTGGAGCCACGCCCATGCATCGGCTGAGGAGTCACTGAGATGCAGCTGAGCCTCTGGGCACCCTGGTGCATGGGCCACAGGGAGCAGAGGTGGGCCCACAGCAGGCATCTGCCTGGGCCCTACAACCAACAAAGCTGGAAAGGTGATTTGTTCAGCATTTTCGCCATTTCTTCTTCAGGAAAGGGCTGCCCAAGTGCCAAAGCTGACCTACGGGAGCAGCCAGAGGGCTTACCAGGGTTTTGTATTCGATCTGCTGCCGGATGAGCTTGTCCTCACTCAGGGAGTAGCGGGCCTCTCCTGTGATGGCGTCGATAGGGCCCTTCTCCATCTGCTGCTTGATGGCACAGAACAGGGAGAAGAGGGGCTCCCCAGCACACTCCTGCGTGAGAGGAGAATCCCAGAATTAGAATTCAGGGATCCAAGGTATGTAGGGCTCACCCTACTGTCCTTGCTGTCCTGGTCCTGATTGTTTGTTTCTTGGCTCACTTTTCCCATCTCCTCTTCTATGCTCTTCAGATTTGCATGGGTTCCTGCCCTGTGGGCCCAGGTGATTCTGTAATTTCCTGCCACCTGTTCAGAACATGCCCTCCCTTCCTTACTTCCTTTTTTTCCTTCCTTCCTTCCTTCCTCCCTCCCTCCCTCCCTCCCTTCCTCCCTCCCTCCCTCTCTACTATCCTCTCTGCTCCTTCTCCCGCCCCACCCCATCCTGCTTTCTTTGTGAACCAATCAAGAGGCAGAGGTTGGTTCTCTGAGTTGATGACTCCTCTGCCTCCCTGGCCCACCCTCAGTTTATCTGCAGCAGCATGACTACGTGCCTGCCCTGGGACCCTTCATCAGCGTCCATAAGTCTGATACTGGGGGCAAAGAGGAGCTTGGGAGGGGAGAGGAAATGGGGAACTCACAGGTGACTTGTGTTCAGCTGAAAATGGGAATTTAGCTGAGGACCACATGGAACCCTCTCACTTGGGTCTTTCTTCAGTTCAGTTTCCCGACAATAAAGAACTTGTGGGTTGGGTATGTCGGGCTCCATAAGAATAGACATATAGGGATTATAGAGTCGAGTGTAGCAGGCTGAGGAGGTAAAAGGCTTACATCCAGGAGAGGAAGAACTTTAGTAGGACTGGAAATGTGTGCTCATCACATCCTACCTTGAGGAACTTGTAGAGGAGGAAGGTAAACCAATTGGTTAGCATCTTCTCAGCCACTGACTCCGTCCTGGCATCCATCACCAAGGGAAAAGGGGAAAGAAGACAAGAAGTAGCTGGTCAGAGGCCATGGGCTAGGTAGAGTGGGAGAAGAACCTGCCACCATCTTGCTGAATACAGTGTCTGGTGACCTAACGTACAGGAGAGTCTTACGGCGTGCCAGGCCCCCAGGGCTGAGAACGAGCATTTTCTGAAAATCTGGAGCCTGGCTGCTGGGCCTGCATGTGCTGTGTGAAGGTTTTCCTTGTCTACAGAGGTGCTATCCCATCCCACTTCACAGCAATGGCAATGGCCTTCACATAAGTTGTCCAGTTGCTATGTGTCACATGTGGCTACGGAATAGTTGAAATGTGGTCAGTGTGTCTGAGGAGCTAAAGTCTGCCCACTTATCTAGTGAATTTAGATTTGAGTCATTACATGTAGCTGAAGGCCTGTTGGATAGTACAGCCCTAGGAGAACTTGGGGAGAGACCAATGCATTCCTATTGGGAAAGAAAGAAAGAAAATCAAAACAAAAGGCTGGGGGCTATTAATTGGGCAGGGTATAGGAAGGAAAGTGGCATAGAAAGGCGATACAGTAGAGAGACAAGATATTCCCTTTGAAGCCTGTTACCTTATCTAGACTCAGAGCATTAACTGCCACACAGAGGGTGACCATAGCCTGTCCACAGATAAGCTAACATTGTCGTATCTCAAAGGCTGCTGAGTACTTCTAAGGAATGCTTCTGCACTGGCAGGGAATACTTTTTTGAGTATAACCGCTATCTTTCATGTCATGGCTGAAGCCTGCTTATTCTTTCCTTAGGTGAAAGAAGATACTGCCCAGCAGTGGTGTCGCATGTCCTTAATCCCAGCACTTGGGAGGCTGAGTCAGGCGGGTCTCTAGTTCCAGGCCAGCCTGGTCTACAATGTGAGTTGCAGGTCAGGCAGGGCTACTCAGAGAAACTCTGCCTCAAAAAAGCAAAAGAAGATGTGAGGGAGGGAAGGAGAGAGGGAGGGGAGAGGGAGGAAGGAGGAGGGAAGGAAGAAAGGGGAAGGGAAGGGGAGGGAAAGAGGGATGGGGGAAGGAAGGAGGGAGCGAGGGAAGAAGAAGAAGATGCTGTCAAAGTGTTGCTGATTTGAACTGCACACATTCAAGGATTAAAACTTGTGCTGAGAGTATAGTCAATGCCAGCGACAAACTAGCCCGTCTAGACAGATCTTGGTGAACTTAAATACATAGTTGCTAGAAAATACTGATAACTGAAACCTCCAGGTGTTTGGGCAGCTGCTGGTATGCAGGGAAGAGAAACAGGAAAGAGAAAGAGGAAGACAATTGTGGGGAGCCAGTGGCAAGAAGAACAGAAGGAAGTGGGGGAGGGAAAGTGCAGGAGCATCCGGGGAGCACAAGAAGAAAACAAGGAGAGGAGAGAGACCCAAAGCGAGACCATGAGACCATGCCAGGAAATTGTCAGTGGGAGTTGCCGGCAGGCGGCGGCAACCCTAGAATTATGCCAGTGGGCGGCTACATGGTGAAAGCAAAACAAAAATCAACATTATCTACCTTGCCGTTTGCAGAGCTGTGGGATTCTCCTTGGCACCACAGTCTTTTGCAGCTGGGCAGGCAAATGTGCACCCCCCCCCCAAGTCTAAAACAAACTATTTGGAAAGCTAAGTACATCTATCTGCCAGACAGGGAAGCAGTATTGAGTCCTGGAGTCTGACCCAGAGACCACGGGGGCAAAGGTCAGGAAGACAGGATGGAGTGGTCTGGCCAGAGAGCTGGATGTGGTGGTTTCCACAGTGTTTTCTAACTGTACCTGTACCAGGGCTATTATTATTGGAATAACAGCTGAGAAGAGAAATGGGTACCCTTCAAATGGATGTCCACATAGAATAGGAGTCCTGTGTTTTCTAACCAAGCCAAATAACAGGGTAGGAATGGCTGACACTTGTCTGGCCTTGTGGGTTTAGAAACACACCTGCCCTGCAGTGGTGGTGCATGTCCTTAATCCCAGCACTTGGGAGGCAGAGGCAGGCAGATCTCTAAGTTCCAGGCCAGCCTGGTCTACAATGTGAGTTGCAGGTCAGCCAGGGCTACTCAGAGAAACCCTGCCTCAAAAAAACCAAAAGAGGGAGGGAGGGAGAGAAGGAGGGAGGGAGGGAAGGACAAGGGAGGGAGAGAGGAGGGAGGGAGGGAGCAAATGTTATGGCTCAAATGAGATGCTTTCCACAGGTTCATGTGTTTAAATGTTGGGTCTCCAAAGCTGGTAGTGACACTATTTTGGGGGTCATGGAACCTTTAAGAGGTGGAGCATTGCTGAAGGATGGCCACAAAGTCACTATTTCCTTCCTCACCATGATGGACTCTACCTCCTCAAACTGTGAGCCACAAGAAACCTTTCCTACTTTAATTCTCTTGCATTAGGTGTTTGGCCACAGTAATGAGAAACCTAATACCGTTTTACTTTGTCCAGCAGAGAATCCAGAGCCCATAGCAGGGGTCAGGACCTGCTTGTTGGGCTGCACTGAGTCAGTTGTACCCAAAGACTTTCACTTTCTGTTTTTCAAATGGTAACACCCATTCAAGCTGCTTAGTTCACTGTTAACCTGTAGATCCCCATCAGGTCTGGGAGTGGCCCAAGAACTTCATTTCTTTAGTCTTGTATGCTGTTCTTGCTGCTGGTCCATCAAGAGTCTGAGGTCTGTTTCTACTTCTAGTCCTGGCCTAAATGAGGCCAGGTCATGGCCTAACTGATCTCTGATACAGAGCTATGTAATTCAGGAGCAGAAGGGCAGGGTATCAGGGAAACAGATGTGTGGTGAGCTGGTCTGTAGGCATGCAGGTAATGGGTGTGACTAGCCGCCTGCAGGTCAGTGTTTTACCTATAGGAAGCATAGTTGATCCCTCTGTAGCCTACCTGGTACACAGAGGGCTCCAGGATTCATACCTAAGGCTTGGGCTGGGGTAGGAGTACTCTGACCTCTGCTGACCACCTTAGGCCTCTCTTACCTCCTGAGCAGCAACTTGGGATGGTTCTTGCTCTCCAGGTTCTTATCAATGAGGTCAGCCAAGAGCTGCTTCAGCACATCGGTGGCATATTCTAGCTTGCTCTGAAGGACCGTCATAATGAGAGAGGCCACGTTCCCTCGGTCACGCATGGAGAAGCTGCGCTGAGACTCAAGAGTGCGGATGAAAGATAAGAGGAACACCTTGTTGTTGATGAGCTGGGCGAAGAGCTTCAGGCCTTTCTCCACACGCTCCTGCCGGTAGCCTGGGACCTGTGGCAGGATGCGGGGTCCTCACATGAGCTCTGGAGTGCCCCATTTACTGCTTCACAAGGCTCCTGTTCCCCTTAGTCTAGACACAGTTGATCTGGCTAACACTACCAAGTCCTTCTCGGGTGTCAGGCATGGGGCTTAGTATCTTTTTAACCTCCATCACAGCACACGAAGCGGGGAGGTAGTTACAGTCTTGAGACCCAGCCACTAATACTAGGAGAATTAACCACAGTTCCCAAGAAGTAGCAATGAGATTTGAACCCACTTGAGGAGACTCTACAACCTTAGCACTTCCCTGATGGTGATGCAGAGTCAACAAAGGGCCTGTGCTCCTGATCACCTCCTAACTCTCTGGAGCCCTGAAAGGCCAGAACTGCTGTGGTTTGTGTTCTGTTTCAGGGATTACCAGGCCTGGGCTCCCGGTTAAGCTAACACCCACCCCTTCCTTCTCCATTCCCAGAGGTCCTGTGATCAAACAATCAAGATGACTGAATTTTCCCAGGACTCTGACACCACCACACTCTGTGTGTCAGTTAGGGCTTTAGTCTCTGTGAAGAGACACCATGACCATGGCAACCATTATAAAGGAAAACATTTAATTGGGTGCCTTACAGTTTCAGAGATTTAGCCCATTATCATCATGGCAGGGTATGGCAGCAAGCAGTTAGACATACTGCTGGAGAAGGAGCTGAGATTGGAGAGGGAGCCATATCTTAATCTCACAGGTAATAGGAAATGGTCTGAGTGTCACACTAAGAGAAGCTTGAGCAAAGGAGACCTCAAAGCCCACCCACACAGTGACATACTTCCTCCAACAAGACCACACCTACAAAATCACACCTCATAATAGTACCACTCCCTATAAGCTTATGGGGGCCAATTCCATTCAAACTACCACACTCTGTAAGCTTGTGCAAGTTTGTTTATCTCTTAGGGACCTCAACTTACCTACTTTAGGAAAAGGAGAGACAGGCCTTGAATGGAGCACCCTTGTGTTCTCTACCCAGGAGAAGGAAGGTGACTCTACCTTCTTCCCTGCAGGATAGGGGGGGTTGGGAAATACCCAGGAGGGTACAATCATCTTAAGAGAGATTTTTTGGCTGCCTAGCTAAGCATGAAGGGCAGTCCCTAAGATGTCCAGGAAGGGGCACAGTAGCCCTGTTCAGAAGAACCTCAGGCTGGTGTCTCCAAGATACCCAGCAGCAAGGGAAGGGATGGATGCTCCATAGCCCTGAGATGGAAATGTTCCACTCCTCACCATAGCAAAGTGGCCAGTGCTATGAACAGACTGAATGAAGAGGACTGACACTAGAGTGGGCTAGATGGACATTAGAGTGGGCTAGACAGGCACTAGAGTGGGCTAGACGGGGGCACTAGAGTGGACTAGACAGGCACTAGAGTGGGCTAGACGGGCACTAGAGTGGGCTAGACGGGCACTAGAGTGGGCTAGACGGGCACTAGAGTGGGCTAGATGGACATTAGAGTGGGCTAGATGGGCACTAGGGTGGGCTAGATGGGCACTAGAGTGGACTAGACGGGCACTAGAGAGGGCTAGACGGGCACTAGAGTGGGCTAGATGGGCACTAGAGTGGGCTAGACGGGCACTAGAGTGGGCTAGATGGGCACTAGAGTGGACTAGACGGGCACTAGAGAGGGCTAGACGGGCACTAGAGTGGGCTAGATGGGCACTAGAGTGGGCTAGACGGGCACTAGAGAAGGCTAGACGGGCACTAGAGTGGGCTAGATGGACATTAGAGTGGGCTAGACGGGCACTAGAGTAGGCTAGATGGGCACTAGAGTGGACTAGACGGGCACTAGAGAGGGCTAGACGGGCACTAGAGTGGGCTAGATGGGCACTAGAGTGGGCTAGACGGGCACTAGAGTGGGCTAGACGGGCACTAGAGTGGGCTAGACGGGCACTAGAGTTGGCTAGATGGACACTAGAGTGGACTAGACGGGCACTAGAGGGGGCTAGATGGGCACTAGAGTGGGATAGACGGGCACTAGAGTGGGCTAGACGGGCACTAGAGTGGGCTAGACGGGCACTAGAGTGGGCTAGACGGGCACTAGAGTGGGCTAGACGGGCACTAGAGTGGGCTAGATGGGCACTAGAGTGGGCTAGACGGGCACTAGAGTAGGCTAGATGGGCACTAGAGTGGACTAGACGGGCACTAGAGAGGGCTAGACGGGCACTAGAGTGGCTCACTCCTCACAGAGTACCATTCAAACTCTGATTTTGGACAGGAAAGATAACAGTAATAGTGAGGTTGTTTGCTTGGGCAGCTGGAAGGGCACACAGGATGCCTAGAGACCTGGTGCTGCCTCTTGATCTGAACAGCGACTCAATGGATGGGACAGGTGGGCTCTCTTGAGGACCTGTCAGTCACTGTCCTGAGCAGTGATATATGCATATTGCTTTGCATGTTTGCTTTTGAGAAAACCAATGAACTCTTGGGAATGCAGCCACAGGCCTGGCCCTCATAGGTTCCTTCTTGGAACACTGAGCCGGGCTTGTCTCCTTGAGTGCATCACCTGAATGTATTGTGAGGCAGAGGGACAGAGATGCCAAGAGAGATTCTTAAGGGCTATGTCCCAACCCCTCAGGTCTTTGAGAAGGACTGCAGGACTGCCATGTATGTCAAAGAACATTGTTTCAAAGTTGGTCAGGCTTGGGCTAAATTCTGTCACCGTCACTCACTAGCTGTTAATTTCTTCACCAGAAAAGTATGTTGTTGAAAGAGCTAATATGCATATGGACCTTTCTCTCTGCCAAGTCTCCTTTGGACTGATTCTGATGTATTGGCCTGTTTAATCCACAGAACACTCTAGGGTGCAGGCTGTGTTAGGACCTCTGGAACAGCATGAGGACAGGAGCTTCCTCAGGATCCCAAGACAGAAGCCTCAAAGCTAGGCCATGACCCAAGCTGTCAGGACTGTGTCCTACCCTATCCATGGGACATTGCATGGCACAGACAACTTGTGAGAAGCCTGTTGTGCTGAGTGCCACCCACAGTGGAGTCACAGAGGGCGGCTATTTTATTCTGCCGTACTCCCGGGGTTTCAACTAGAAAGGGCTGACAGAGGCAGACAGAGATCGCCTGTTGGCTCTAGGTCACAGAAGGTGGCAGAAATAGTCATTCTCCCCTCAACTCAGAAGCCCCTGTGTTCTGGATCCAGGTTGATGTCAGCTAGAAGCAAGTTCCAAGTCCCCAGCTCCTCTGCAGAGGGCGCACTGGGCCTCCATCTACTCTGCCTAGAAGGGGGTCTTAAGCGAGCTTTCCTGGCAGCAGGTCATTCTGATGGTTCTGGAATCTCAGAGGAAGCCTGTATGCTCCCAGAACCAGTCCCGTGTCATCCTCTGACCGCAGCACTAGTACTTGGAAAGCCAGTTCTCAGATGGAGAAGGGAGGACAGATCCAAGAGTATACAGTAGGTATCAGCTAGGACAACCTGGCAGCTCATCTTGTCCCTCATCATAGCCCCACCCTCCTGAGTCCCTCATTGTCACAAGAGGGCCCAGCTTTGATTTACCTTATACCCAGCTCCTTTGGTTCCCTGACCCATGGTGGACAGATGCAGTACTGGCAGCGGATCCATGGTAGCCTCCCTCTGCCACAGCTCAAGCATTCATTTACCACCTGTCTGCTTCCTCCTGACTTTTTCCCTAAAAGTGTGATTGCCTCCTCACACACGTGGTCATGCTTTGCATCCTCTCCTTCCAGCTCTCCTCAGCGTGACTCCTCTGTTACTTGAACTAACTATGGCAGATACTACTGTTTCCTGGGCACTGTGTGCCCTGCACATATTGTGTGCATTCTTAACAGTCTTACACAGGACAGCTGTGATCTTCTCAGCGTCTTAGAGAAATCACCACACTTGTCGCAGGCCACCCTACTGCTAAAGGGCAGTGCTGGATTTTCCAACCCAGTCTCCCCACCTGTCACCACATCTATCCCACTCCTGGATTCAAGGGCTATCTCAAAGCTAACACAAGCTTCTCCCTGCAGCTTTCCCAGGCACAGCCACCCACCCAGCTGCTCAGGCTGTCCCGAGAGAGAGGCTGTCAGAGGGAGAGGTAGTCACGAGCAGGTTTGGCAGTGCAGCATATGGAGAGGACACTGTGCCAGCTCCATGGCACTCCACCCTCTGAACCTACAGTGTGAGCTTCTCTTGCACCTTAAAAAAATTCCTATGCCCGTGGCCAGCAAGCACCTGGGGTTCAAGGCAGGACAGTTTTGGCTAGCCTCTTGCAGGAAAGATACCACTGTCAGCAGCCTGGGTTCTGGAATCAGAGGGCATTGGAACTGTGTGTGGAAGAGAAATCCAACCCCTCCTGAGTCTACTGCCTCGTCTATAAAATGGGAATATGAGGGCCTGTGTCATAATGTTTTACGAACTCTAAATGAGATAATGTGTGTGGAGTACGTGGCACGCAGCCTGTGCGTAGAATCAGCAGTGGTTTTACTATCTGTCTCTGCATGTCCTGGACTGCTGTTTTCTGGTCTCTGTTTGCCAGGAGTTTCTAGATGTCTAACATGCATCCCTCTCTGTCCTGGAGCTGGAGGTGGACATTTTCTCCCCGTCTGATAGAGAGTGGAGATGGAAGTGAAGCATCTTGGGAAAGGGTACCCAGAACCACCACGCTCGTACTCTGCCGCCCCTCCCCACCCCTGGCCAAAGTCACTCTGAAACCAAATACTCTTTATTACCCAGATGGTTCTGCACTTTAGTTGAATTCTGCGCCTATAAAACTGGATAGTAAATTTTAATTGTAACCCAATAGGTTAGAATTTCGGAGCCAGTGATGGGTCGAAACTGGGAATGAGGGGCTGGTAGTTCTTTGTGTTTTTAAAGGACTGGCATGTGACTAGGACCAGGAAAGTCTCTTCCTCGAGTGCCTCCATTGCCCCATGCGATCTAGTGACCTAGCGAAGCAAGAAGACAGGCTCCCTTTATACCTTCTGCTGCGGCCATGTGGCCATGCGGATGAAATGGCAGGGAAACACGGCTTTCATAAATGGGGTATCTCCACACCCAGAACACCAAGGAAGAACGTTCCATAGCAAGGACAAGTTGGAAACGAACAAATATTAGTCCAATAAGACCACATAACGCCCACAAATCCCATAGTGTTAGCATGGTAGAGCTGATTTCTGGGTCCAATTTTGACATGGGCTTCAAAAACCCCATTCAAAAGTTATATGCTCATGCAGATGGGATTTTGAACTAGTGAAATGAACAAAATAACTATATACCCAGCCTGGTTGAAGTCTTAGGTTATTTCTGCTGATGTCCACAGACAGGGTATTACCACCCTTGCTAGGATTGCTGTGTCCTCTCTAGTACAGACAGACAGACAGACAGACAGACATTCTTTCACTCAGATGTTTCCGGCACTGATACGCTATGCCAGGGTCCCCACCTCAGATCATGATGGTGAAGGACATAGTCTCTACACCAGCAACACACACACACACACAGACAGTGACCTATCTGCTTATCCCCCTCCCGCCCCAACTTCTCTGGGTTAGAAACTCATGAGCTCTTTTATGTTCTGAGAAGTCTGGAATCTGGGTGGAAATTAAAGTGAGGCTGAGGAAAGATGAAAGACAAGGAAAATAGTAGTAGGGGGAGGAGCAAAGATGAAGAGTCCAAAGAAGGCAATGGATGGGGTGGGTGTCCTGAGATTCCTAGTATCTTTGTGCATAAACATATGGCACAAGTATAAACACACACACACTCACGCATATATTGAGAGACTAGAGGCTCACGGTCAAAGAGAAGGTGGGGCCATTGCCTACAGTCTCTGAAAGTGCTTAGTAGAGTATATAGGTCGGAGGGGCAAGGAGATTATCTCTAAGACAGAAACACACATTTTCTCATTAGAAAATTACATATACAAGCACACATGCATGTGTGCATGTGAATGCATGCACACTTGCATGCATACATGCTCTGCATCATCTAATAGACAACTATGGAGAAACACGGTGCTGTAAGCATGACTGAATGAGCAGCATGTGTTGCAATGGTGCACAGCCTGCTGCAACTAAAGAGACCCCATGTGGACACTTCCTCCAACATCAGTATCTACAACACTGAGCACAGGGTCTGTTTTCACTGTGTGGACAATTGTGTGTGCACACGGACTTGCATCTTACTTTCTGTTGTTGCTTTATCTGTCGATTCTGCTTCGTCCTGATAGGCTAGCAGAGCCGAAGGACATCCAGAGTTACGGCACACAGGCTCACAGCCGGAAGACACATGGAGTCTGGCAGCCTTGACTCTGCTTCTGGCTCAGCCCCCAGCAACTGTGTGCACTAGTCACTCCCTGGGCTTCTCTGCCCTCATACTTTGCACACCTTTAAAATGGGTTTAATCTTCTTGTCCTGGGAATGTAGATGGCTGAATGCATAAAAACTACTTAAAACTGAGTAAGGATTTTAAGGGCTCACAACTTCTGATGGTCATCCCTCAGGATTCCTATTTCTCCCTGTTTTCCTCATTCATCATTCTTCACTTTCCCCTGCTATTTATCTTGATAAGCCGTTCGAAAGCCCTTTCAGAATAGAGTGTAATATAACTATATGCATAAGTGAGATAGCATGCAAGACAGCAAATGGGATAACGTTTTCAAAAGATAGCAGTACAACAGTAGGGTTTTTATCATTCCCACTTCCACCTCCCTTCCTCATGTATTGCTTGTCTTTCCCAATGGAAGCGTCAAACGGTAAAATCCCTCATACACATATTGAGTACCAATTAATTAGCAAAACCCTTTATACCGTGGTTTACTAAACCCAAGTCCATGAACTCTCCATGCTTATCTGACATAATATTTGGTTGTGTCTACACTGGATTGGTTTGAATGAGAACGGCTCACATAGGCTCATACATGTAAACGCTTGGTCCCCAGTTGGTGGCACTGTTCACAAAATATGGCCCCGTTGGAGGAGGAGGTGTGATGGTGTGGGTGGGTTTAGAGGTTTCAAAAGCCTGTGCCATTTTCAGTTAGATCTCTCTGTTTTATGATTGTTGCCTAAAGATGTAGGCTCTCAGCTAACGCTTCGCACCATGCCTGCCTGTTTGCGGCCATGCTTCTCATCGTGATGCTCATGGACTCACTCACCTTCTGAAACTGTGAGCTCCAATAAACTCTTTCTTCTGTAAGTCACCTTGGTCAGGGTGTCTCACCACTCAAAAGAAAAATATCTAAGACATACGTGTATAGTTTCTCTTGGAAGAAGGTTCTCTCTATTCATTCAATCCTGTAAGGGCTCTATGAGCACCTAAGACCTCAAAGCTCCACTAAAACCTGTGATCTGTTTTGACTCCATCTTACCAAGAAACTGGCTTGGGGACCATAGGCAAGGCGTGCTGTCTTCCTGACCTCAGTTTTCTCACTTCTGAATCAGGATGCTGCGCTTCCTGCCACGACACCAGCGGCGGGAGGGGGGTGGGAGGGGGGGCACTGATTCTTACCTCCAGGTCACGTAGCACAGGATGGTCTTCAATCCCTGGGAACAGCACCCGCATCGTGTAGGTCCTGTAGTCCAGGAAGGGAATCCCAGCTCCGTCCAGGTCACTGGTGAGCTCATGGATATCTGTCTGCAGCTCTGCAAAAGCTGGCACAATGAGAAGCCCATGCGGGGCCTGTGGTGACAGCTCACTAGGTAACACGCTTGCCTTGCAAATATGAAGACCTGGCTTTGAGCCTTATCTCAAAAAAAAAAAATTCCTGGGCATGGTAGTACACAACTGTAAGCCTAGCGTTCAGGACATAGAGTCAGGAGGATCCTGGTACTCACTAGCCAGCTAGGCTACCCCAGGTGGAGAACTCCAGGCCAGTGACAGACCCTGGTTTAAAAAACAAGGTGGGCAGAGCCTGAAGAAAAACAGCAGAGAATTTTGTGAGCTGCTAGGGCCAGTGGATGAGGGCCAGCCTGAGAGTTACCTCTCTAAGAATGCTCACAACCATCACCCTGGTTCCTGGGGGTGTTATCTAGGGACCTGTGCATGTAAGAATGACAGGGCTAGATGGCATCAGCGTGGGAGAAAGCTGGTCTGGAGCCTCAAGTCTTTCAAATAGCAAAGGAATGGAAAGCTACCCTCAGACATAATGCTATAGGGATCAAAAGGTTTGCAAAGTCTGTTGGGAAGGGAAATATAAAAAGGCAGGAGGACAGAGGGGACAGGACAGAGAGATTAGCCTATGCTTAGTGCTGCACTTTGAACTGAGTTTTCTTTACAAAGTCAAGAACAATAAAAAAAAAAGTTTGAATATCCAATTCTAGATCATGTAATTCTTAGAAACCAAGGCTTGGGCAGAGGGCCGGCCACTCTAACTTATATCTTCTGCATGGATATGAAGGCTTACCTTTGACCTTCCTGCACCAATGCAATGCTATCTGGTGGGTTATAATTGTCTGTGAGGGCAGCTTAGACCTCCAGATGGATACAGTCACAAGGCCCCAGCTGGCCGCAAGGAAAATCTGGCATGCAGTACAGCCCAGAGCCAACACTGGCATACTCCATCCTGGCACAGTGCCCCCTGAGGCCATCCTCTGCTACCTAAGAGCTGCAGCTGTCAGTCCTGCTAAAGTATGGCATTCTCCTTCATGCATGTCCCCACACACATCTGCATACATGCATGTATAAACATACATGTACACACATGAACAGATTGCATTGGCACACACTGACAAAGAACAAGTTGTGATTGTTGCCTAACCAATGTTTATTTTCATTTATATAAACTTAAGACTAGGGGAAAAGAGTAGTTGGTGGGTTCAGAAGGGACTCACAAGCTCTAAGGGCTCTAGGGACATCAAAGAGCAAGCCCATTACCTAATGGTGCATGGTGACATATAAGCATGATACAAGTACCCTGAACTGCACACGGGGTCCTGCATTGTCCCTTTTGGTGGCTATGGCAAACTGACGTGAGGTCTGTGGGTTTCCATGAGTCTCGATGCCAGGAGAGCCCTGGTAAGGATGGGGGCTTAGCTGGACACTAGCAGACCACAGCCTTTTCTGGTGCTCCCTTTCCATGGCCTTGCTCCCCATTCTGTTACGTGGATGCTGGGGTTCTTGTCAAGCAGTGACGCAAGAGGCAGAAGCCCGAATGCTTCTGAACACACTCCAATGCATGCGAGCAACTGCGTGTTCCTAAAGGAAGCCAGGAGACCTCTGTGGCATGCACCGTCACCACAGCCTAACAAACAGGTATTGATGGCTCATCTTAATTGCTAGCTTGAGTGGACTGAGAAGTACCTAGGAGATTAGTGAGGCTTATCTCTGGGTGTGTCTGTAAGGGCATTTTCAGAGACAGTGAGATAGTAATTATTGATGGATTGACTCATCCTTTGATGGATTCATAATATGATGTTGCTGATGGGAAGGCATCGATTTATGGAAAATGAGGCCTGGGATCACTGGAGTGTGGGGCTGTCCTCGGGACTATGTATTGCCTGGGTCCCTTTCTGTTTCTGCTCTGCTTTGCTTCCTGTCAGCTGTCAGTTTAGCGCTCTACCATGCTCCACCTACTCTATGATGGATGAACCTTCCGAAACCATGAGAAAAGAAGCCCTCCTTTAAGTTGGTTTGGTTGGGTCATTCGATCAGTGTTCTAAACTGACCAACACACTTGTGCATATCCAGAGTAAAGAACATATATCTCTCTGTGTGTGTATGTGTGTGTGTGTGTGCGCGCGCGCGTGTGTGTGTGTAAGTGGGAAGGAGTGGGGTGCACATGTTTGAGTGTCTGCCTGTTTTAACTTATATAAGGGTGTGCAAGCATGTCAGTGAGGATGCAGAATGGAAATGTGTGCTTGCACACATGTATGCCAATATAACCAAAGCTCAGGGCTACGCTGGCGTATTCTAGTGTAGGTGTGGGTAGCTTCCTGGCTGACAGTGAAATTTCCACACAAACCCTTGCCCTGAGCCCAAGCTGCCTCATAAACATGCAGAAGTCGCCTTGGCATCCTGGAAAGTGCCTCCATGCTCAACTTCTTTGCAGTAAGATGCCTCCTTCCACCCAGTATCATAAGGGTCCCCAGCTAGAAGTCATGGTCCCATTGGGACTCCAGAGGTATTTTGCCCACTGAGCCTTTCTTCCCCAAGGAGCATCTAGAGGAGCTTGGCACCCCCGCCCCCACTCCCTTCAGCTGCCTCCTCTGATTGGGCTGCTTCACTGGCCAGGAGAAAAAGGAGGGAGTCAGGTTTGATGGGTCTGCAGTTTCCTTTAAGTCACCCGGCGCCTCCAACATTCAAAGCCTCACGCCTGCCACACATAAAAGAGATTCTAATCACTACACCTAATTAGAGGGAAGAGTACATTGCAGAGAAAAAAAATTAAGCAGTGTAAATATAATAAAAGGCAGTAATTAACAGTCCCACAAGGCAGATGCCGGGATGACAGCTGAAGGATGCATAGATGCATTGGAGCCTTGTCCCCATCAAAAGAGGCAGAGCTTCACCAGTGGAAACCTGTATGATGCTGGAGTACAGGGCTGGATTAACACTGGGTATATACAACCCACTGAGAGACAGTTCAGTTCCTTCCTCACAGAGCGGGCTTACAGAAGGATGTCCTGGGGTTCTAAGAGTCTGCGAGCTAAGCTGCCTTCTTGGGTTTGACACCGCTGATCTCCCTTCACGGTGGCTTGGGTACATTTTTCAAATATGAGCTGTGAAACACTCTTCCTTTGAAATCACAGATCAAGCCCACCGAATTCCCTTCCTGCTGATAGAAGAAAACTTCTTCTAACGGGATTGCTTGCATGTATCATGTGGAGACAACCCCAGGTCTTCCCTGGAGGAGACTGGCAACTCCCATCCCCTGCTACCAGAGTTCTGAATCTGGACAGTGTTCTTAGTGTATAGATGATCTCAGCAGCATATCTGGATGGAGTGGGGAGTAAACCAGAGATAGATTGCTAGATAGGGTTTTGGGTCTGGAACCCAGGTTATGCTCAGACTGGCAGAAAGGTTCTGCAGCTCAAATACCCAGCCTGTGAGGTCACCCAGTGCAGCCCAGCTTGCTGGCCTGTGAATGGGAGGCACACACATAGGTAGCCACACACACACACCCTGACTCACACAAGTATATACATGTATACACACAACCTCCATCCCTGCCTGCTATATCTAGCTAGCTGGCCTGTAAATGAAAGACATGAACACATGTGTATATTTACACACATAACTACCACTCACTGCAGTTCCACCAGCTGGCTAATGGACTTACAGACATGTATATAACCTTCAGCACTGTCAAATGCTGCCAAGGCTTATTGGTGTTGTAAAGAGGCACATATGTGTATATACATACATATGTTGTCTTATTTATGTTTACATGCATACATAGCCTCTAACGCTACCCACTGCTGCCCAGCCTGCGTACTTGTTTGTATGTGACAAGTACGCACGTGTGCACACACAGACTCCACACCAGGCACCAGCACCTGGACACTTCGTACCTTCTTTGCACTCCAGGGCCACACGGGACTCAAGGTTGTCCATCTGCATCTGTAGTCGCTTCAGCGTGAGGTCGCTTTCTCGGGACTTGCGTTTGTAGGCGATGAGGACCGCCACGATGAAGATGATGAGGAGACCACCAGCCACTGCGATGCTGACGATGGCGGGCAGGCTGAGCGGGCTGTCTGGGGCAATGTACACCATCCCAGGGGAATACTCCATGCCACCCACCCGTGCCTGTGGACACAGAGAAGAGAGGGGCTGTAGCAGGGCAGACTGGGGAAGAGTTCTAAGTCAGAAGGGAAACGTGATTGTCAGTGAGAAGCCACCCCCCCATACACACACCCCATCAGAAAAATAGAAGAGAGAGCATGGACAGCAGAGACCACCCTTCCGCTAGAAAGTGTGCCCATCTCTCACTCAGGAGGACACAGTCATCATAAGGGAACAGCTCACTACTGCAGTGCAAACACAGTGATATAACACCAACAGCTGGCTTCCCTGAGACTTGTCCTGCCATCAGGTTGAGAACTAAGACACAGAAATGGCATCATGGACCACTGTACACCGATACGATCCTTGTCTTAAAGGCCTTCTTGGCCCTAACAGACAGAACATGACTCTGTTTAATGATTTGCCCTTGTTGTACCAGTCAGGACAGACAGAGTGACCCTAGAAGCTGGCTAGTGGGACAGGCACATGGGAACGGTCTGGGTGAGCTGGGAGGGAAGCTGTCAGTGGGCAGAAGTCTCCAGCTGAGCCACTCCCACCCAGCATCCCTCAAGCCCCATCCGCACACAATGGGATCTCAGTGGCCTCACCATCACTTTGTGCCTGCCGATGAGGTTGGAAGACTCGCAGAGCAGCTGAACATCGGACACTGTCACGGTGCACGGCTTCTCCCCGACTAGCACGGTGTAGTTCAGCTTCACATTGCCTCCCGCCACGGGTGGGATTAAGTTCTTGCCCTAAGCAGACAGGAAAGCCCCCATTTCCAACCTGAGTCAGGACCTCAGCTGCTGGTGACTTCCATGACTTCCTAACCATTATGCCATCTTATGGATGAACTGCGAAAGAGGCCGTCATCAGTAAGAAGTCCTAAGAATTGGTACATATGTTAGATGTTCTGTGTTAGGAATTTGGTCCCCTATACTGTAAGAGATAATGGGACTTTAAAGATGTGGGACTTAATGGAAGACCATGACTTCCCCACATCTTAAAGGTCCCTCCTGGTTCCAGTGTTACATGTATGTGCTCCTGATAGAAGGTCTTCATGAGAACCGAGACTATTACTGGTCTTCCATTTTTCAGAACAATGAGCGAGTTGGCTGTTTTTTCCTTTATAAGTACCCAGCATCAAGTGTTTTGTGACAACAGCAGATAACAGATTATATATTAAATATCCAGTCTTTCTCCCAGTAAGAAATCAGTAATTGATAATTAAAGTGCTATGAAAACGTATTTGGAATACCTTTAGGATGATGGGGGTGCCAGGCTTGAGCTCCAGGATTCCTGAGGGACTGAAAGCCTCAAACACAGGGTTAGGATAGTAGGTGAAGTTGGTCTTGTTGAGAATTAGCAGAGACTGGACATTGTCTAGGATGAAACCAAATTCTTCAGGCCTCTCAGTGAGATCTGACTGGTGGTCAGGACCCAGGGAAAGGGCTGGAGCCTGGCAGGTCATCTCAGTAGCATTGAGGACCTCACAGATCTGTAGGAGTCAGAGGGGACAATGAGAAATACCTCCTGGGTGCCATTGGTACTACATGGGGTTTTATATGCTACTGGGGAGGAGAGCACCAGGTCACACTGTTGGCTGCTCACAGATCCCACCCTGAAGCTGTTTCCTATCTCTGACGTTGTCCAGAGTGAATATGGCAGTGACTAGGTATTTTCTAAACTGGGTAAAAATGGTAGGGTGAGAACAAAAACCCAGTGAACTGTGGAAGTGATTGGTCTTTCAGGCCTACAGCCCCAAAAGCTAAAAACATGGTCATGCCAACTCCCTTATCCCACCACCCCAGGATGTGGAGATGTCCCATGCCGCCATGAGTCATTGTATGTAGGCAAGGCCCTGCCAAGGGACTCACATTGATGTGTTCTTTCCCTCCATGCTTGGCACGGATCTGGGGGTTCTGTATGAGGTCCAGGTGAGTTCCCCAGACAGCGATAGGTGTGTTCCCACTGCCCAGAAAGAAAGAAAAGAGAGTGTGAACCACAGCCATAGGAGATGCAATGGCCATGACAAAATGGTTATCAGAGTGAGCTATGACAATAAGGATGAGGAAGCAAGTTGTGTCCTTGGAGACAAGAATGAAAAAGTCCCTCAGAAGCCCAGAGAGAAGATAGTGGGTACCAGATACCCATATTGTTCCTTGATGAGTTGTTTATAACACGCCCAGGTTACAACAGGGGCCTTAGTTCACCTAGGCTCCCAGCCTGGAGCCTGCTGTTTCAGCCCTGGAGCCTCCTCTCCTGGTCCTCACCACTTTTGGTCTTGTTCTACAATAATGGTCCCCAGCAGAACCTCCAGTGTCTAAGCACATCTGTTTTCCATGGCAACTGTGCTTGATGTTTCCTCCTTGGTGGCTTCAGTCCACCCAAGACCTATGAAAGCCATGGTCCAAGCCCAGAAACCTCTTCCTGGGTTACCAGTGTGACCTGCTCTGAGACTCGAGTCTCCTGTGCCCTGGAGTGACATAGGACACAGATAAGGTGGATGCAGGTGATTCACCTCAGTGTGGCCTTTCAGAGGATGCTACGCTCTGTGCCCAGCAAAGCTGAGAGGCTGGTGGGGAGGATGGGCAGCCCCGTGTTTGGCTATGTCCTTCTTGGAGTAGAGTGTGGAACGGCTTGCTTGCTAGCCAACTGAGTGTCATTGGCAAACATCCTGCTGTCTAAAGTAGGGCGTCGTAGGTAAACTATTTCTAGGCTTTAGTGGCTAGGATTCTCTGTGCTCACATGGGTTTTGATCCATCTGTCTACTTTCCCATCTTTAAATTCCCATTACTTTCCTCTCCATTGAGTGTGTCTTGCATGCACTCACGAGCTCACATGCACACATATAATTCCGGGTGTGCCTGTGGGATTCCTTCTACACACAGCACAGTCCAGGTGAGTTTCTGTATCTACCCTCCCTGCCCTCAGATTTCCCAACTGCTAATTCTGCGCACAGTAGAAAATGATCCCATCATTGTCTCCAAACAACACTTATAGGAAGCTCAAATCCACACACTGTGCAAAGGCCACCCCATCCCCAGATTTCTTTAACCTAAGCAAAGATGCGGGCAGTCTAGAAAGTGTGTCCAACCTCCCTCGTGGAAGGAGCATGACTTGGGGTACTGGTGAGTGCTTGGAAGATGACACCTTTATTTCTGAGACAACATGAAGGGAAACCGAATTCAATAAGGCCATAAATGTCTCCAAGCATCACTGCCTAGCTTCTTGAGTGAGTCACAAAGGCCTGTGCCACCTCCCTGAATCACCAGGCTCTGAGACCAAGGCCTGACACGGCTCTGAAAGGCTGTTTCCCCTTCATGCCTTAGCTAAGGACAGCCAATGGCCTTTCTCATCCCAGCAGTCAGGGCTGGTTCTCTCTGGTCTTCAAGCAGAGAGTGGCCGACTATTTTTGTGAAGGGCCAGGCAGTAAATATTTCAGACTCCACAGGCCATATGGTCTCTGTCACAGTTACTCAAGTCTGTGCAGTCATGAGAACACAATACAACCAGTGAGTAGAGCCCTGTGCCAATAAAATTTTATTTATAAAAATTCAGGCAACGAGTCAGATATGGCCTTCGGGTCCCTAGTTTAAGTTTAGCCCCCTAGACTAGACTTGCCCCTGCCTCAGCCAGAGCAGAGCACATCTTTATTATGTTTTCACAAACTTCTCCAGTCCTGGGAGCCCTCCTGTCTGGAGCTGACTGTGGGGAGCACTGAGCAAGGGAAAGCTGGACAATAAGATGCTGTGCTGTTAAGGTCATCTGTCAGGTAAGCCACAGGGACTAAGCCCATTCTTTCGGACCCTAAGTGCTCACTGTATTTTTTATACAGCCCAGAACGGTGGCTTCCCAGTGATTTCCAGGGGCCCTCACAGAAAGGACAGCCTCTGTGGGGCTTTCTCATCCTGATAAGTCCTCCAGGCTTGGAAGACTGGACACAGTCAGGTGCCTGCAGCTCCTTCTCCACACTGTTACACCCTAGAGGTCCTGTAGTCTCTCAATACCTAGGAAAATCCTCCAAAGCTAGATACCCAGGATGAGCCAGGGCTTGCCCTGTGTGAGGTACTGAACTGCTGGACTCCCTGCCTGGGTTCTCCCTAGAGCAGGGTCACATGTCCTCTTTCATCTCCTGTGTCATTTTGCTTAGTATATTTGTACTGGGTGCCGGGGAAGCAGCAAGGAATAGGCCTGGTTGAGTCTGTTATTTGAGAGGAACAAAGGCAAGCAGGTAATAGGGCTGGGAAAAGACCTCAGTCTTCCAGGTCACTGGGATCATAGGCTCACGTCAGCATGTTTTGTCTCTTGGGCTCTTGAGAGCCGAGAAAGAGAAACTGAAGCCTAGAGGAGAGGGGGGGAAGCAGAGGGGATGGGTCCTCCTACCTGACAATGCTCCACTCTGGCTCAATACGCACGATGGTGGGATCCTCTACATACTGAAAGACAAGGTCCTGTCGGATCCTGGCCCTGTCCACCTGCACGGTCACCTTCATGTCCAGCACCTCATCGGAAGACGTAGTGTTACAGATAATGTAGGTTGGTGAGCGCCTAGAGGGGAAAGCAGAGCACAGGCCTTCAGGGTAGTGGTAGTCAGTCCCTTCCTAGATGCACCAGGTTTTACAGAAGTACAGGGTAGACACTGTCACAGATAGAAAGCTCACGAACCATGGATGAGGACCAACTTTTTTAAAGGTGCCTCTGAGCCCAGCTTCCAAAGATGCCTGGTCTTTGGACTGTCCTTAACCATAGCCCTCGGCCCAGTTTTAGTAAAGATCTAGCTATGCAAGTCTGCTGAGGTTCCTCCCTTCATGTCTCATCCCGGTTTGCCTGCGGTGACAATCCTCTGAAGAGAGTTTGGGGGAAATCAGCTCCTTGCCACCTCCTCCCGGTAACTCTGAGTCCCGAACCCAGTTTTAACCATACTTGCTGCACTGGGGTTGAGCTCTGCCTCTGTCCTCTTAGGAGACTCAGTCCTATGGCAGCTGCTTTGAGCAAAGTTATCCTAACCACCCTCACGGAGTAATGGCTTCTCGGATAGCAGGAAGGCAAGACTCTGAATCTGTCACAGTTCTTGTCATAATCTACTCTAGGAATACCTACCTGTCCCTGGGAACTTGGGCTTAGATTGGTTACATCTCTCACAGCACTCCTTGGATGGACTCCCTGTGGCCCCCACTCCAGGCTCCTGGTTAGGTAAGGTGTATTCCTTTGGGCTGTAGAGCCCAGATAGGCAGAGGGAGGAAGGCTTCTGGCCCTTGTTGGCTCAGCCTTGACCTTCGGGCATCACCTGCTTAGAGCACACGAGGTGCTCCTAGGCAGCTCCCACATGCTGGTCCCAAGCTGGATGCTCAGTGGTACCCTCGTCCTCTGCAAAGGCTACATCCTAGGACACCAGACTGAACGGTGGACAGCAGTGTGACACCTCCCCCACTTTCCAGGGAAGGTGGGTCTAACCTCCCCTAAAGAGAGGAAGAGTGATGGCTTATGGAGGGCCTTGTAACAGTCAGTCTGGGAAAGGGGAAGTTTCTGTTCATCTCTGGGGGATCCCGCATTTCCCTCCCAGGTGGCTCACCTGTCTGGACCCTCACTGGGCCCAGGAGTTACCTGTGGAAGAGGCATGGCTGGCTCCCAAACATCACCACCACATTGCTGCCTGCATTCAGGTTCGTGCCTGTGATGGTGACCTGTGTGCCCCCAGACATGGGTCCCCGACTGGGCTTCAGGTCTGCAAGAGTCAGGGTCTGCAGAGAAAAACAGAGAACTGAGGCATGCTGGGATAGGTGGAGGAGGCTGGTTCAGGCCTCGGGCAGTGTCCCATGCCCTACTGAAGAGCCACCATCTAGCACTGACTCCTGTGGCCTCTGCGGGCTGTTTTGTATTCTTGTGAGAATAGAGCTTTCATATCCGCATGAATTATAGTGGCCACGAGAGGTGCTGTGTATGGATTTTTGTTTTTCGTGACAGCCTTTATCTCTAGTGATACAGACATATGTATATCTCTAATTATCCAGTCCGTGATTTTTTTTTAAATGGCTACTCTTATCTGTTTCACGGATGGGATTCAGAGGGCTTAGCTAAGTTCTCCAAGGTCACATGGACCAAAACTGCAGGTGAGACCTGACGCCAGCTCTGGTCTCCAATCACTTCTTCGATAGACAGAGAAGAAGACCTGCCATTCCCAAAGGTCTCCCTGGGGAACCCCTCCAGTGACCAGAGAGCCTGGGGCCTGTGAGGACCTTGCAAGGCCTATCAAGCCCCCTGCCCTGACTGGAGGTGAGGAGCCCGCTGGGGTAGGGGTGGGGGAGCAGAGCCCCAGACAGCAGGGGATTTGAAGTTGCAGTTTGTTCTTTCATTAGCATTTTAATGGAAAAACTTTCTCTGGTCCCAGGTGAAAAGCTTGTATCTGCATTTAAATGAAGATTTCTCTTTCTCTTCCCCCAGCCACAGCCCCTAAAAGAACTCTGTGCTGAGGTTGAACCCCCTGGGCTCACAGGCCATGCTTACCCTCTCTCAAGAGGCCTCCTGTCGGGGGCCAGCAAACCCACCCTAGAGAAGGGCACACTGGGGGCATTCACAGGGAGACACTCATTGACCTTGACTCTACGTTCCTTGGCTAGGTTTGAAGTCCTGACTTCGTGATTGATCAGCCAAGGACCAGGGACTATTGGTATCATGCTGTGTGACTCTGGGCAAGATAGTCAGCTCCTCTGGTCACACAATTGGGAACTGAGCCCCAAAGTGGTTGTTATCTTCAGGGCCCATGATGGTTCTCTTGTTCAATAAACTATAGTCATAAGCTATTTCCAAAGTGTGTCTTGTCCCCACTGACGACACCCCCACGCTGAGTCCGTCTGCTGGGGTTCAGTGCCCCCGGGGCTATGGCGAAAGATCCAGAGTCAAACCTGGGAAGGACCAGTGCTTGCCTGGTGGCAGTGGTATTGAGGTGGGGACTGGCTGGAAGAGGTCTGCTCCGGGTGCGAGAGAGTGTTATGGAAACATGTTTTAGACTTGTGAGAAACTATTAATTATTCAAGTCATGCTTCATAAATATTTCACGGTGGGTTTGCACGGGAAATCAAAGTCTGAATTATTTGCCAGCTCTTCACTTGGCTCCACGAACGAACAGACTAGAAGGGAGAGGGAGAAGGAGCATTCCCAGCATGGAGACCTCCTGGGACAGAGCGGGTGGCAGGCCAGGCGCCTGATCTGGGCTCTGACATTCATGTGACTAACCCACACATCAGAGCCTGGGTTGATTTGTGGGAAGAAATGGAAGGAAACCCAAGTTTGTTCCTGAAGCAGGAGAGTGGAGCAGAGGGTAAGACCTGGGACATGCAAGACTGCAAAATTAGTAAGGGAGAAAAACCTGTTAGCAAAGAGGAAGGCTGGGAACACCACCAGCAACTGGGGGGGGGGGGGACTCAGACTGTGGAGTCCCCAGTACAGGCACAGGGCACCAGTGTCTGTAGGTGATCCGTGCACTATTATAATACTAACACCCCCTCCTCCATTTGTGGAGACTTGAGCCCCTGAGTTACATGAAACTGGGAGGAGAATTCAAAGTAACAGAGCAGGTGTGAGAAAGCCCAAATGACCCCCAAAGCCTGTGAAATGAGTCATAAAAGTCACACAGTGGGCTCTGGGCTCAGCTTGTAAACTTTCGCCCTGCCTCAGACAGCTTCCGCCCTTGAAAATGTATCATTTTCTAATCACCTACTTCTGCCGCTATCCACGTCTGTCCAACTCTTGGTTCCAGGATCTAAGGGTCTGGAAATCACTCTGGATGGACACCAAGAAAGGGCCCCCAGAGCTTTAGAAACCCCCAGAGGAGTCTGGGGAAAGCTATCCCAGAACTCCATGGGAGAGGTGTCTTCTCCCCACAAACCTCTTAGCCGAGAGGAAGGCAATGAGGACTCCAGGCTACTCTGACGCATGATCAGGTGAGTCTGTTGTTTCCCTTGACCCTGTGCAACTCTTGGTAACCTCTGCTTTTCATTTCCACTGGGAAATATCTAGCCTCCAAGATTCCACCCCTAAGTGAACACGGGGCAGAGGAAGGGGCTGAGGTCCCCAGCATTCCTCCTCCCTGAATTTCTACCCTAGAGGATATGTGGCACCAGGCCATTTCCTTAGAAGAACCCTTCAACTAGGAAAGTGACAAAGGTCATTGAGCAAAGGACCAGGGCACTTGCCTTGTAGCAATTACTTTCATCATTTCTCATGGCCTCTTTACTCCTACTGCCTCCCCTCCTCGTTCCCCTCTCCACTCCTGTCTTTGGGTGTGAGTCCATGGGTCAGTTTTATGCTAGGGAAAACACTGGCCAGGCAAGTTCTTCATGGAAGTCAGAGGCCCACTTGGACACACACTGCCTGCCCACTGCCCACTGCCTGAATACCCACACTTAAATACACCTTATTCCATGGTAGACACTATCCTGCAGGCCTACCTGGGTTTTCCTGAGTGGGAGGGGGAAAAAAACATGCCAGCTGATAAACACTCATCAGAAAGAAAGAAGAAGAAGCAGAAGGGAGGAAAGAGGGATGGAGGGATAAAGGAGGAAGACTTTCTAATGTCAGCCACATGGGATCTCTGAAGATCTAAAGTGGAAAATGGAAGGATCGAGGCCAGGAGATTTCTCCCCCTTCCCCAGAGTTGTGAGCCAGGCAGCTTTGCTTTGCAAGCCTGGACTGTTCAGGAGGGACTTGAGTAACTTGAATGGTTGGGGTGAGGCCTGGGTGAGGTTATGGGAAGGAGATTGGGGAATGGTGGGACGGGAGGTGGGGTCAGGATGTGACGGGGGAAATAGAGGAGGCCTATAGGTGGGATTAGGTCCAGGACAAGCAAAAAGGAGATAAAGAAGGTCCTGAGATGTCAGTGGATGGGTGGGAAAAGAATACAGGCTGCTCATGATAGCATAAGGTCTAAAAGGGGGTAGGGGCAGATAGCGGGGCATAGTGGTGAGCGTGGTTAACATAGAAAATAGCACCACATGAGATGGAGACTATACGATTATCACCATACCATGAACGACACACAAATATCATTTTCATTTTACAAATGAAGGAACTGAGGCACAGAAAAGTTAGCCAGCTTGTCTGAGTTTTCCCACTTAGGAAGCAGCTGAGTCTGGGCACAATTCCTGGGAATCAGCCTGCTGCTTGGCCACACAGGAGACACTGGGACCCAAGGGGAACTTCCTGGAGTTATACAAGGAGGCAGGGAATTTGGATCTAGGTCTCTGGGGCACCAGGCTATGCTCCTACTCTGTTCATGGGGGGGTCTCCTGAACACAGATGATAGGTGGAGGCCCCAGTCTGCATTGGCAGCCATAAGATTTGCTGCAGTCTCTGCACCCAGGCAGGCCAGTGGCATCCAGGACTCACCATGAAATAATAGAGCTGGGAGGAGCGGGCCATGAACTCAGGTCGGCACACAGCCACACAGATCTCCACGAAGCCTGCATGCTGGCTGGGTTTGGCCTCTCCCATCTCACACACGATCCTATAGGAACAAAGGGGAGACTGGGTAAGCCTCAGGACTCCCAACCATGGCCTAGGCCCACAGCGAGCCCAGAGAGGTTAGCCGATCGGCGTGAGTTCATCAAGTGATCCAGAACTTGAATCTGACCTTAGGCTCTCAAGTCTCTTCTTGGGAGTTCCTGCTCCCAGCATCTGGGATGCCTCAGTGATGTAAGTCTGCTCCCAGCTGTCCCAAGTTTTATGCCAGGAGAGGAGATGCTTCAATGTGTATATATTGGTATGGTTACTAGTGCAGATGTGTGTGTGTGTGTGTGTTCTCCATCTCACAAATGAAGAAACTGAGACACAGAAGAGTTAGGCAGTTTGCCTACATATTTGTATGTTTAACATCATGGTATCAAAACTATGGACTCAACCAACCATAGGTCAAAAATACTACAAAATAGATCATTATCTGTATTGTCTAAGTTCAACTCCTTTTTTTCTTTTTAAAAATGATGCATTTATTTTTATCTTATATGCCTGACTTTATGCATATATATATATGTGTGTGTGTGTGTGTGTGTGTGTGTGTGTGTGTGTGTGTGTACCACATGCATGTCTGGCTCCCATGGAGGTAAGAAAAGGGCATGAGATCTCCTAGAACTGCAGTTAAAGATGATTTTAAGTTTCCAGGTCAGTGCTGGGAACCGAGTTAGGTTCTCTGCAAGAGCAGCCAGTGATCCTAACCACTGAGTCATCTCTTCAGTGCCCAGACTTATTTTTTTCTTATGAGTCCCTGGACAATGCAATAGAATGTCCATTCATCTAATATTTCTGTTGAATTGGGTATAAGTAATGGAGAGAGGTTTAAAGTATGCACTAGGATGCTCGCAGGTAGTCTGCAAGGACTCTACTATTTTACAGAAGTCACCTGAGCATTATGAATTTGGGTATCTTCAGAAGGTCTTAGACAAATCCCCTTTGGGTACTAAGAAGATACCATTTACATACAAGAACATATACTTAGACATGTACACATATTCTATATGCATGTACAAAACATGAATGTTAAGACACACATTTATGATTATGTACAACTTTGTATATTTATATGCATAAACACATATTTTAAAAGATACACATAAAATGTAGCATAAGCGCTGCTCTAAATACCAGTTTGTATTTAGCAACATTTCATGTGTTTTCATCGAGCCTCTACATGCATCTACTTTATTCTTCCTAACAGCTTTGTAATATTATATGCTTGTTTAAACCACCATTTTAATAATATTCTTCTTATAATCTTGATGGGCATGTAAATATTTTGATCTTTCTCCTGCTTCAAAAAACAATAAACAAATAAAACAGCCAAATAGGCAACATACAAATGCTTAAAAATTATCATGTGTTTATTAGAACAGACTCCGCAGGAGGGAATGCACTGACTAAACAGTTTATTTAACATTAATAGGGCCCAATAATGTTTCCTAAAAACTGTACCAATCTGCATTTGTATCAGTGGTCCACTACTCTAGCTAAGACTATATAGTCACAATCCTTTGAAAGTTTTTCCAGTGTACGACAGAAAAGATCATGTTAAGTCCAGTGGTTAATACAGAGGATGCATGTGCTCATGTGTCTTCTTTTTTATATAATGTCTCTATTAGAGACCTCTCTATATTATGCTGACCAATTGTCTTTCTGTGAAACCTTCTTGACTAGGCATATTTTTATTTGTGGTAAATACTGGAATTATTTTCTTCTTGATTGTCCACTTGCTACCTGCCCTTTAACTTGGTTTTCAGAATATTCTGCCACGCTAGCTTGCGAAAGCATCTATGTGGGTAAATATGCCAATTTTTACTTTTCCATTTCTACCTTTTGAGTCCCGTGGAGTTTGTTTGTTTAGTTGGTTTTGGTGCAGTTTTATCTTTCACGGTGCTGGGGAGCAAACGCAGGGCGTGGCAAATGCCACATGAGCACTCTGTCACCAAACCACACCCCTAACCCTGTAGTTTCTGTGTCTTGTGTTTCTTAAAAAGAAGTACCAAGGAAAGGTCTGTCTGTGTGTGTGTGTGTTCTGTATAGACAGCATAATAAACACTTGTTTAGTGTGGGGGGAAAGACACATGGACTCTGGCTTTTCTTCCACAAAATTAATTCAAAGCTGTATTCTGTTTGGTCACCTGTGTATGTGCACATATGATACCTTGACTAGGTGCCGGTCTGTGATTCACTTTAACTTATAAGCTCCAGCTTTATAATAGTATGAAAGTGATTTATAAGTCTGTCAACTCTTGTCTACAATTTCATACTTTGAATTTTGATCTTTTCTTGAGCTAGCCACATATTCTATGATGTTCTCTGTGATGCTGGCCGGTGGCAGAAAGCTTCAGGGCCCTGTGTGCCAGGGACCACAAGAAGAAACAACACTGGTAGCTGGTTAGGAATATATTAACAGTTTCAGCTTATGCTGTTTTCAGCTTATGAAGGGTTGGTTTATCAAGACACAGTGCCAAGGGCTGGGAATGCATCTCGGGGACATAATCCTTGCCTGGCAGTGCACATGGTCCTGGATTCAGTCCCTACCATGTCCAAAAGAGATGTAAGGTTGAGAGACATCCATACAATCACTTTTTGAACTGATAAATCCCCTACTTTTAAGATATATCATTGCTTCGGAATTGTTTCTATTATAAATAAAACCGAGATAAGCATTGTTAAATATTTTTTGCTAGTCTGGTTATTTAGGGAATGTTCTAGAAGCATATTAGATAGACTTAAAGACTATGGGGGGGGGTGGTACTGAGGATTGAACCTGAGGTCAAGTGTTCTACCACGGAGCTACATCTCAGTTTCATTTCTCTTTTTCTTTTTCTTTCTTGATTTTGAGACAGAGTCTCACTTAGCTGCCCAGGCTAGCCCTAAACTCACTCACTCTAGCCCAGGCAGGACTCGACTATGAGCTGCTCCTGCCTCAGCCTCCCATGTAGCTGGAATTGCAGAACTGTACATAAAGTGCCAGCTAAGACTTCTGGTTTTTGTTGCTGTTGGTTCTTTTGGGAGAGCACATGACATGATTGTATGCATATGGTCTATGTGTGTGATGCATGCATGTGAGTGGGTGGGTGGGTATGCACACACAGCCATAGCAGGGCAGTAGGTGGGGGTTTCACACCACTATCCTCCCCTTACTGCCTGGACAGCATCCATCCCTGAACCAGAAGCTTACCCCCTCAGTTAGGTGAGCTCCCAGGAGCTGCCTGTCTGTCCCTCAGTGCTGGTGTTACAGGCACATGCAGCCATATGGAGCTTCCAGCTAAGACTTTTTTAATCTGCGCGTCCAAATGCCTTCCTGAAAGTTGGTCCCAGATTCCCTCCCACCACAAGTAAATGAACCAATTGCACCTGGTGCTTGTTTTTATTTTTGTTTTTATTGAGATAGCATCTCGTGTAGTCCAGGCTAACCTCAAACTCACTATGCAGTTGAGGATGCCTGACCTTGAACTTCTGATCTTTCTGTCTTTACCCATCTAGTCCTGGGACTACACCTGGTGTCTGCCTCACTGGGGATTGAACTCAGCTAGACAAGCGCCCTACCCACTGAGCTCCATCTCTGGCCTCTGGAGCTCTAACCTTTGAAAAGTGTTCTCCATTGCCGACATTTGCAATTTCATTTCTCATATGAGTTTTTGGTTCTTTGTGCATCACGTGAATTATACATTCATGGCTCTTTGCTCATTTTGTGATAACTGCCTTTTATTTATAAAGCCTCTTTATCTGTTAAGAAAAAGGTGTCTATTAATGGTGATGGGTATAACCATATTCCCAGCTCTTCGTTCACCTTTATTTTCTCACACTGATTTCTGATGTATACGTTTTTGAGTTTTATATACTCAAAACCCCTAATCTTTTCTTTATGTTTCATTTTCCAGCTCATGCTCAAAACATCTTCCCCTTCATGAAATCAAATGAGTTTGCACCTGCATTTCCTTCTAATCTCTCAGCTTCATTTCTGTGCCCCTAACTCTTTAATCTACCTGGAATTTATTCGGGTGTGTAATGTGAACTAAGGATCCGATCTTCTTCTTCTCCCGGCTTTACCCAGCACCATTTGCTGAGGGATCTTTGCTTTCCGTGTTGATTTGAACTGTCACCCTCATCACACACTGAATTCTCGCGTGTCAGGATGCTTGCCCCGAGCATTCTCTATCACTCCGTGGATCTAACTGATACTGCGGGGTTTTCATCATCGGGCTTTACAATAATACTGCTGACGCCTGCTCTGTGGCCGGGGCTGTAAGCTCCCCCACATTGTGCCCTATCAGCATATAAAGCTGGCTCTGCTGTGATTTCAGAAAATTCTCACAGAAGTGTAGGTGCCACGGATAGATGTTTGGGTCACTAAGCGATGGTCGATGAGGGGGCTGATTCCAAGTCACTGTGGACTCTTCTGTTCTACAGATGTTGTGGGATCGCCGTAATGGAAGTCAGGAGGAATTGGCACATGCACCATCTCTGTGGTTCTGAATCCTCCGGTCCAGCAAGCAGACATGCAGGGCACTGCCAGGCCTAAGGGAGACGCTGTCAGCAGCCCCCGTGGAATGTTCACAGGACAACTGATAATGTTATAGTCTGGGTGGCACAGGATGGAATACAGATTCCACTACGCTGGCCATCATTCCATAGCTCTGTTTGCTGGGCTGGGAAGGGGTGTTTGCTTATTGACCAGACAATGCACGGCTCACTGGATATCCTCCACTAGGTGGGTTAAGGGTCAAGGTCATCTGTTGAATGACCCTTTTGCGCAGGGTTTGCAAAGAGAAAATTTAGCCAAGGAACTCACAGGCCTGAGAATAAGTTTGAGATTTCATTTTCAGCCTCCGCGTAGGATAGCCCAGGGCTAGCTTACCTGTGGGGAAGCTCATGGGGAGTTAGAGACAATAGAGGGAATTGAATTCACACTCCCTGGAAGACTTTAATTTTGCTCTTTCTCACCTCTTTCTCTCTGTACCCTGCCCCCAGTAGTCAGCAGTGGTTTTACTTGCCCCCCCCCCAGTTACTTCCCATCCTTGTCTCTAGCTCCCTAGTACAGCACCTCAGAAGTACACAAGGCAAAGAGCTGAGGGTTACCTGTAGTCACCCTAAAATGTTAGTTGTATCCTAAGCCCTCCCCTCCAACCTGGCTCAGAGTTTGCCATTAATCAATCAGTTCTTACTCTGCAAGTCCCAAATCTGAGCCATTTGAGCCTTCATATGGCACCACCAATGGGAAATCTTATACCAAGAAACTTTATTTGGTGATTATTTAAAGGGGGCCCATCACTGGGATGATCTATATAAAGTCATCTTTGGGCTATGTGTATAAGGTGTATATGAGACACAAATGAATTTTGTTAGACTTAGGGCCCATCCCCAGGATATCTCATTATGTCTATTCAAACATTCTAAAGTCTGAAGAAAAAAAAAATCCCCAATCCAAAACACTTCTGGTCCCAAGTATTGTGATCATCTCAAGCCTGTGATACCACATCCCCCCTTCCCCTTTGGTTGCCTCCACATCCCAGGAGGCTTTCACTTACTGTTCTGCAGGGATGTAGCCATCCACCAAGGGAGTGCATTCCACACCAGCCACCTTGACATGGGAAGCAATGTCCCGGAATTCCAAGCCCAGGTTCTCCCCTCGGATGGTGACCTTGGTGCCCCCTTCCCGAGGGCCCGTCACTGGGATGATCTGCAGAGAAGAGAGAGGTGATCCTTCAGGCCCCAAGAAGCACCACTGCCTTCTTGCTACAGAGGGGACATGGCCCTTTATGCTTCTGTGCATACTTCTTCAGCAGGTGCAGAAGGCATGTGGATGTCAATGGGTGCTATCCTTGGGTAAAGAGGTCTGTGTTTCTCTGTGGCGCTCAAGCCCCTGGTCTATCTTCCTATCTCACAGAAGAAGAGAATATGACTGCAGAGAAAATCAGGATGGACTTCTGGCATCCAATACAACCCTCTTATCTGCCAAGAACCACTTGTACCTAGGACCATCGCATCCACTCCCCACACCAAATGTCTAGTCTGCATAATCACAGGTTGCTTCTCTTCACTGAAAGTCCAAGGCACCTGCCATACTCCTTCTGTGACAATCGCTATTCAGGTTGAGTTCCCCATTCTCCCACCCAGCCCCCTTTGACCTTAAGTCTCCAAGAGCCAGAGTTGTCTCCAGTTGCCCCTGCCCGCCTTTCTTGTCAGTGGCAGCATCTCTCTTCAGAGCATTTGGCAATACCATTTATTTACCTTCCTTGTTGGCTTGGTTGCCATGGTAGAGGTTTGAATTCAGACTTTACACTGGTCAGAGTGACTGTCCTTTCCTCCAGAGATGTCACCGTGGATGTTAACGCTCATAATTAGAAGGCAGGGAGCTGTCAACTAGGACCTGGCTTACTTTGTGGTACGGACTGTGGACATCTAATTGTTACTTCCCACAGTAAGGCCTTTTTCCGTTCCTGGTTCTCAGAGCACTACACCTGAAGTGAGGTCCCCGAGGGAGAATCTGAGTGGCAAGTCTCTAGTTTTTTCTAGAATGTTCCACTACCCCATTCTGAAAGGGTTACACATGGGGCACTTTCCTGGATGGCTGGTAAAGTTGGAAGAACCAAAGGCACTAGACTGGGCTCCCCTAGTGGCAGTTTTTCTAGGGGGAGACTGTTCATTAACCAAAGAGCAGCAACTTCCTTCCTCTTACATATCTCTTTATGGAGACAGCATGCTTATGGTGTGAGAGTTTTTATGAACACGTTGCCATCACAGTAGAAAACAGTTTCAGTGCAGAAATGGACCCATTTTTGCTCAGGTGAGGTGGTCAGATGTGTGGAAGGCAGGGGGAGAGTGCTTAGGTTCTCCCCCAATGCTCGCCCAGATGGCGAGTCCCCAGTGCATCCCTAACACTTGGTGGGGGTGCCAGCACGAAGTTCCAGCCCTGGCTTGCCATCCTGTAAGAGGGGTTATCTTTGGACTGGTCCATGGTCCCCTGGAGGGGTGGTGCCAGGTTGGAGGCAGTGAATCGCCCCTACCCAAGGGAGATTATTTAATTTGTCACCTTTCCTATGATTTTCTTGGAACCAGGCCAAGGAGAAAGCAAATATAGCTGATAGGTTTCAGTGCATTGTGAGCCGCCATGTGCCACAGCCCCAGGGATGGGTAGCTGGTAGCAGCATGAGGGCAGTGGCTCCACAGAGGAGGTTCAGGGTTGGGAAAGGGCTGGAAGAGAGAGGTAGGGATGTGAGATAGTGAGTTGGAGGGCATTTGTCTGCCCCCTGCCCAGTTCTCCAGCCTGGAAGTCACCATAGACAACGGAGTGAACTTGGGGGCTCAGGGAAGTCCCAGTTTTGAGATTACCATCGCCAGGAATGCCGAAGATGAACGGTCTCAGGTGAGGGATGCATTTGGAAGGCCACCCTGAGGTAGCTGAGGGGGTTCTATCATAGTAGTCAATACCGTTTCTGCTCAGACCCATCCCAGTGGCACAGTTTGTAAGGCGTGCATGTCCCTTCTCTGTGTAAAGGAGAACATGAATCTGGGAATCAGGATTTGGGAGGCACACTGCTTTCTTTATACTCTAGCTACTGTGGCTCTGACACTACTCTTCTCTGGTAGAGGAAGAAAATAACCTTGGCCTTCACAGGTGTGAAGGGTTGAACTGTGCTCACCACCCCACCCCTGCCACTTCATAGGTGGAGGTCCTAACTATGCTCCTTCCTCCATTCATAGGGGGAGGTCCTAACTATGCTCCTTCCTCCATTCATAGGGGGAGGTCCTAACTATGATCCTCCCTCCATTCATAGGGGGAGGTCCTAACTATGATCCTCCCTCCATTCATAGGGGGAGGTCCTAACTATGATCCTCCCTCCATTCATAGGGGGAGGTCCTAACTATGCTCCTTCCTCCATTCATAGGTGGAGGTCCTAACTATGCTCCTTCCTCCATTCATAGGGGGAGGTCCTAACTATGATCCTCCCTCCATTCATAGGGGGAGGTCCTAACTATGCTCCTCCCTCCATTCATAGGGGGAGGTCCTAACTATGCTCCTCCCTCCATTCATAGGGAAAGGTCCTAACTATGCTCCTCCCTCCATTCATAGGGGGAGGTCCTAACTATGCTCCTTCCTCCATTCATAGGGGGAGATCCTAACTATGATCCTCCCTCCATTCATAGGTGGAGGTTCTAATTAATCTTATGACTTAGTTGCTTTTCTTGTTACCTGAGAGAAGCAACTTACAGGGGAAAATGATCCATTCTGGCTGATGGTTACAGAGGTTATATCTATTATGGTGGGGAAGGCATTGCAGAGGACTTGATCTCTGGTAACAGGAGCATGTGGCAGCTGCTTATGGCACGGTATTGTCCATGAAGCAGAGAATTCAGAAGGAAGCTGGGCTCTAAATCTCAATGTGTATCCTCTAGGGACCCATGTCCCCCAGCTTGGTTCCACTTCCTAAAAGGTTTACATTCTCCTAAAACATAACCACCACCTGGGGACCAAGTGTCCAAACACAGGAGCCTGTAAAAGACATTTCATATTCAAACCACAGTATCCTAGTACCTCAGAATGTAACTTTAGGCAGCAATAAGTCTTTACAGAGACCATTAAGCATAAAGGAGGTCATTAGTATAGGCTTTAACCCTTGTGATCATTGTGCTATTGAGAGAGAGAGAGAGAGAGAGAGAGAGAGAGAGAGAGAGAGAACCAGAACACACGGAGATGTGCATAGAGGGAGACATGAAGGGGGCACAGTTGACATCTAACCTCCTTTGAAAGCAACCAATCCTGCCAATGTCCTGATCTTGAACTCCTACCTCCAGGATAGTGATACTTTAAGCTACGTGGTTTGTGATGCTTGATTACAAAACCCCAGGAGCCCAATATAACAGGGCTTATGTGCCTACTAACCAGGGATGTGAAGGGACTATGCAGACTCCAAAGCATTTCACATATCCACAGTCTAGGACCATGGTCACCATTGCTCAACATGGAATGGAAACATTAGCAAAACTGAGCAAAGCTGGGTGTGTCCTCCTGATTGACAGATGCATATACAGCTGCTTACTTCCTCCTCTTTCCCCTCTTCTCCATCAACCTCATTTTCATAATGAGCATCCTCCAAATCCAAGAGATAGTAAGCACCTACTGTGTGCTAAGCCCTGTTCCTGGGGTGATGGGAGGATTATATTAGATGGGATCCTAATGTTGGGGAACAGACAACAGGAGACTTGCATTTCTCTTTCATTTTAAGAAGAGAGCAAGGATCTGAAGCCTGGTGGAAGAATACCTTAGGTAAGCCACCTCACCCCAGTCAGAAGTATAGAATGGGCAGGAGACAGAACTGCCCATATAAATCTCAGGGGCAGTAATTCCCTGATGCATTTTAATGGTGATGAGTAAGAAGGATAGAAAGTTCTCTGAACCAAGCCTAAGCGTCCATAGAATCTATAAAGGAAAATGAAAAACGCCCAGCCAGTCAGAGCACCCAAGTCTACCTGGTGACCACAAGGGTTGATCAATCCCATATAGCCAGGCATTGTCTTTAAAGCCCTGGTCCCTAGCAGGCTACAGAGTGGCTTGGCAGCCTGGAGTGAGCTACAGGCCTGGCAGCGGCTTACCTCTGTGATCCGAGGGTTGGTGCATTTGCTGTTGGCTCCCGACAGTTCCAGCCACCGGCTCTCATGGGCAGGGCAGTGTTGGCGCAGGGTGCACTGGCCTGGGCTCTGGCACCAGCCACACTCAAAATCTGGGTCAGCTTTGAGGCACAGCCCACAGCTCTCACGCATGGCCCCGCACTTGTATAGGTAAACTGTGGAAGACAGGGACAAGAGGCACTTTGGGATGAGGACGGACTGAGAATGGCTACAGGGGAAACTGTGGGTCCCCATTTGGTCTCAGCTATCCTTCCATCAAACTCCTGTCCCTCTGTCCCACCCCTGGGAGCCACCACAGTGCAGAACCTGGGTCCAGAATGGCAGGGAAACGTGGATGGACAAGAGCTAGGTTTGTGAAGGAAAGACTCAAAGCCCAAGGGAGATTGATGGGTGCTGGGAGGTGGGGATGAGATGATGACCCAAGAAGGCCACGCTGCTCTGCTTTCTTCTTCTCTCCCCTGCCCCACTCCCACTCCTCATGCCTTTTCTACCGGCCTTAGCCTCTTCACACCTTTATTCTGAGCCGGGTTGTCAATGTTGAAGTGCCCATTCCACACGACTGTCAGCTCCACAGGCAGGTTGTTGATCTCCATCCCTTCATAGGAATACTGCAACCAGATTGGGGGTGGGGGTGTGGAAAGAGCAAAAAAAAATGTTACAGAGATCTCTATGGAGACCCGAGTGCTTAGCCCGGGGCCCCATAGAGCACACAGGGTTCAGGACTAGCCATGGCTGTGCATATGTGTATTTTCTTGAATACAGACGCATGTACATGGTCAGATGGAGATGATGAAGGCAGGGAAGAGGATGCTGACTCAGAGATGCCAGGCACAGCATGAAGGCTCTGTGTGTGGCAGCCCCTGCTTTGCTTCCCACTGCAGTTACTGGTCAGTGAAGAGAAGGGCAGTGAGCAGAGGAAACCCAGCTTGCCACGGGCATCAGTGTTAAAAGTACCTGGTGCTATTATTATTATTATTATTATCATCATCATCATCATCATACCAGCAGACTTTCCTGTCACAGCGGGTAGGACAAAGGACTGGAGCTGTGACATACTTTTCTGTACAGGAAGGGCTAAGGACTGGCATTTTGTTGGTTAGAAGTTAGGCTTGCAAATCCAATGGGCTCTCTCAGCCCAGAGTCAAGGGTTGGAGGGTCTGAACTTCTATGGCTGTGGGTGGATCTCAAGGGAGATGGTAGAAAGTGTCCCTTCTCCAAGATGGCTGTAGCACTTCCAGTGATCAGGAGGGGAAATCAGCCACACACACTGGACGTCCCGGCCTGGCGAGAATTTCTGGGGCTGGAATCCAAGCCTCTGTCACTGGGCAAGAGTAGATCTGTTGTTTGTTGTAGCAGCTTCTAAAGCCTAGAGAATTACCCCATGCCTTGAGTTACAGAATAAACTACACGGTGAGTGTGCTGGGGGTTCTTTAACAAGCAGTGTGTGCCGTCAGGCCTCTTCAGGTTTAATCCTAACATTCAAACATTTTAACTTCCCTCTTCCGAGCAGCAAAAACCCAGCTCAGCCAAAAACAGTTGGCATTCCCCTGAACATGGAGACGCTCCCAGCACACTGTTGACCCTCTCACTCAGCAGTTCTGTGACTGACACCTGCTGGGTACGGAGGAGAAAGCAAAGGCCCCTTGCCCCGAGGAAATGACAGCAGAGGCTTTGGTTCAGTATGGCTGTGACCCCCAAATCTGAGAAATATATTGAAGAGCCCCCATTAGTTACCTGAAACCTCAGAGACCATCTAACTCTATGCTGTTTTTATTTTGCACATGCACACCAATGATGTAGGCATAATTAAGGCACAGTAAAAATAAAAAATAAATAAAATACAATAAAAAAGTAGAACAATTACAACACACTGTAAAGTCACACGCATATTCTCCCTTTTCTCCTCTCTATCAAACTGGTAACTTCGTATCTGTTAACATGATAACCAAAAGCTTGTATAGTGGCCTATATGCCTTTAACCCAGCCAGAAGTAGGAGGATCTCTGTAAACTTGAGGCCAGCCTGGTATACACAGTGGGTTTCAGGCCAGCCAAGGTTACCTTGTCTCAATAAGCTAACAAAACCAACACGATAACCAAGTTGTTTACTAAGTAATCAACAGTCTGGTAGCATATATGGGATAGATACAGGAGACAAAGGCTTGGCTCATTTCTGCGATGCAGGAAAAAAGGGGGAGGAGTCAATTCCATTTTAAAACTATTTCTGGGATTTTTCCATTTAATGATTTTTGGTTGTGGCTGACAATGGGTTACGATGAAAAGTAAAATTATAGGCAGGGGAAGGCAACTACCCAGGGACTGAGCTATGTGTTAGTCAGGCTGGGTTTTGTTTAGCAGTTTCTCCTGAGATTGGAACATTGCTTTCTGCAGGGAAGCTGTTTAATCAGGTAGGTAATCAACTCAAAACAGCATCAGGAAGTACCCTAAAGTAACAAGATTCATTTGGCCCCTCCCTCTCAGAGTAAGCAATAAAGTTGCAAAGAAGATTCTCAGACTAGACAAACTGCAAAGACTCCAAGGCCACAGCAGTTGCCTGGAAGAATCAGAGACTGACAGACCTGCCTGACAGAGATCAAGACCAACCTTATACATCTGGAAAAGACACTTTCCAACATGTTGAGCTAACTGCAGGCTGTGCAGTGGGCTCCAGGTTTCCAGCTTTGTGAGCTGTCACCCAGGAGTGAGCTTTGGTAATCCAGCTGCCTTTGAGTCATTTCTGCTCCTGGGAGTAACCCCTCACCCATACTCCTGTAAGTAACACCAATAAATCGCATGGATTCACCAAATTGGACTTCAGTGGTATCCATATATTGGTCTGTCATGGGGTCCCTGTTTGGGATAAGGAGACATGTATGTTGCTATCTCTCCAGGAAATTTTTTCACACAGCACAGGGTCACCCCACATTATGTCACTCCAGCCCCTGGGAGTGGACATTAGAACGAGGAGTGA
The DNA here is from genome assembly GCF_018167655.1 of Microtus oregoni. Classification (NCBI taxonomy): domain Eukaryota; kingdom Metazoa; phylum Chordata; class Mammalia; order Rodentia; family Cricetidae; genus Microtus; species Microtus oregoni. The sequence continues at coordinate 27,603,916 of NW_024543085.1, forward strand.
GATGCAAAACCTAGGACCCTACCCCAGAAATGGCTAATTCCACTATCTGGAGATGGACGTGTTTGGAAAGAGTTTTCCTGTGGCTCTTGTAATGACCACGAATTAAGAATCCTGCCAGAAGTCGGAAGTCAGGGGCTGCCCAGAAGAGGGAGCATTCTGTAAAGGAAGGTGCCCTCCTTCATGTGAAAGAGAGCAGTGGGGCTCTGGCTGACCTCTTTCCTGGTCCCCTTCTTCTTCTTTGCAGGTCGATAGACCCCAGTGAGTGAGGTGACTAAACGTGGCCATCTGATCTGGTCTACCAACTGAACACCTGGCAGCAATGGCCATCCGGAGACTTGGATTTGGAAGGGTGCTGGTGTGGCTACGTCAGGCTTGAAGCCCAGCTTCTATCCTTCAAGGCCATGCTAGCCAGGACCCAGTGTGGGAACAGCACATGTTGACTAGAATGGAGTTCGCCTGATGTCGATGAAGTCTTCAGGCCCCTTTCCAGATGGTTCTGAAATGGCCCAGGAAGGAAGACAAGAAATTCTTACTATACATGTGTGTGATTGTCTCTGTGTGCAAACATGATTACATGTTCTCTCTCTCTCTCTCACACACACACACACACACACACACACACACACACTCCCAGAGTGGCACATGAGTATGAGCAAATGACCCAAGTTTTGGGTCTCTCATTTGGAAAGTGAGAATTAAGAAACAATCCACACCTTTGATGATTACCACGTGGCCTGAAGATAATACACACAGCTCTGAGCACAGCGTCTGTCACCTGCTCTAAGCCCCAAAAGAGTATTGTGTGTTTTAATCTGCGTGTATACACCTGGGAATGGAACTCTATTTGTGCTGCCTGTGTTTATGTTTATGGCGAATAATAATAGCAGCCATGAACTGAGTGTTTGCATGCCAGACACTTGGTACATATGGAGCTGTATGCACTTGAGGATGCTCATGTGTTCTGGTGTGTACACACGTCTATGTGCGTTTTCCTTTTGAAGAAAATTAAAAGACAAGAGGCTATGGGGGATCACATATGCTGGGCAGTGCTTTTCCTTTCTCTCTCCTATTTTCTGAGGTTGCAACTGGGAAATACTGCAGACATCATTAACCCAGGTCCCCCCACCAGCCCTGAGCCTCTAGGGAGGTCACCATGTTCTGGATGTCTGCCCTCTCTAGATGACCTGCATCTATATGGGGCACATAGGGCACAGTAGGAGCTCTCAGTGTGTCCCGAAGCTGGGCAGCTTGGACTTCGGGTTCCCATCCCCGACTTCCCTCACTCTGCCCCACTTAGCATTTATATAGTTCTCTGTAATCAGCAGGCAGTTTGTCTGTGCAAAGTTCAGGGCTGCACAGGACACAGAATGCAGGGACCAGAGGTTACAGGCTCCAGAAGGTCAGGAGGTTAAGTGTCTCAATCAAGGCTGGCATACTGCGATCCCTCTAGTCGATGACTTCTCCATCACCTTGGAGGTGCATGACCCCCAGCTTCCTCTCCTTGTAAGGCAGAGAAGACCTCTGCATGGAGTTATTCCTGCCTCTGAGCACTCCCTTGTCCTGAGTGCTACAAGATGCTTCCAGAGAGTTCTGCTATTTGAATGAATAAGCCAGAAAACCACAAGAGCACACCAGGAGTTGGTTGGGGCGCTGTGTCTATTTCCAGGGCTCTGGCCGGCTTCATGGCCTCTTTCCCTCTTCGACCAGCACTGCAGTGGGCCGGTGCCCTTTGCAGCCCACTCATGCTCGTGACCGCCAGCCTGAGAGGAGGTGGCAGGCTCTATTATTAGCAGCACTTGACATTTTCCTGGAGCCTTGGTCTAAAGTAGGCCAAGCATCCCCACAGTGGCTCCCTCAGTGGCTGCCTGTAACCCGCCCCCCTGCTCCTCCCACTGTCCCCAGGAGCTATAGCCACTGGCACTAGGCCTGTCTCTAAATAGTGGGTCTGGAAGTGATCCCATCTGCATATTGAGGCCAAAGGCATGCCCACTCGAGCAGACTTGCTTTTCAGGGTTCCCCTCTTTCTCTGCTCTTCTCTGATACCTTTGTCACTGATCTGCCAACTAGACTCACTCCCTTTCCCCATCCCAGGTTACTTAAGAGATCACGACAAACAATCCCTTCTACACATTGCCCGGAAGTTGCCCATCACAGGTGCTTTCAGGGACAGCACAAAGCTTGGAATATAATAGTTCCATGGCTGGGGTTTGCTCAACTTTTCGGTTTCAGAGTCACCTCTGTTAACAGAATCCAGAAGATTAATCGGATTCCCCTCTGTTAATCAGAAGCCAGCTGTGCTTCTGTGACTCTGGGAGTAGGGTTTGCCCAGATTAAGGAGGTTACTTGGCATCCTGGCTGAGATCCACATTACCCTGGGATCTACCTGAGACTGCCTCTCAGTCTTCCCAAAATAGGGGCTCCTAGAGAAAGTCAGGCTGAGCCCTCCTGAAGGGTGCGGCCCCAGGGATCTAGTTAGGACAGGGGATTCCTCTTGGATCTATTTCGAAGTTATACCTCCTGCTGTCTCAGTGCCTTGGGAGACTTAAAACTCTCCTATTACTATAGTTAAGTGATAAAGGTCACATGGGCAGAGCTGGCTGAGGGGCCCAGAACTGTCCGTGGTGGCTGGTCAGAACTTTGGCCTCTGGATCCAGCCAGTCACAAGGCTCCACATCTTCTAGAAGCAGACATAGAAGTGTGTGGGACCTAGCACTCTTTTAAGTGCAGAGGCCTCGGCTTGCAGCAAAATCATAGGTAACCATGGGGTTTGAAGAACTGGGTTTCCAGACAAGAGGGTTCCCATGGGGAGCTGTGTTCTTTTTGAGACCTTAAATGCCAAACTCAGAATCAGATGAGACAGATACCTACCCTGTCCTGTCCCCTCTCATGCTAGCACCAAGTGCCTAAACAAGAAGGGACAATCCTGGCCTGGCCGTTTGAGTCCTTTTTCTTGGGTAATTCTAGTGTCACCCTCATATCCAGGGAGTCTCCTGTGCCTACCGAGGGCTCACTGGCAAGCGGTCCTTCCACTATGGTTGCTGAGGACACGGCAATCCAGGCTGATTCTGACTCATCACTGAGGAGGATGAGCAGCTGGTCTAAATCAGCTTCTTCGAAGGTCAGTTAGTCTCCATGGCACAAAGAAAGTTTATAGGGGGCTTATGGGATCAGGTTAGGCTAAGCATGGGGGTCCCAGGAGCATCTTATGACATTGTGACCCTCTTTCTATGACCAAGGTCATAGACTGTCTCCTCATTGCAGACATTTTCCCACGCCCTGCAGCAGCTTCTCCCAGGAAGAGAGGAGGTTTTCCCCAAGGTTTAAAATTTCACTGTATTTGCAGAGGCCAGTGGGGGATCCTGGCTACTCCTCCCCCCACTAGCGCCTTCTTGTCTTGGGGGAGAATTACTTGAGCCAAACCCTTGAGGTGACTTGCTTGACCTTGGAGGTTACTTGCTTGACCTTGGAGGTTGTGAGGAAGTAGTTAATATCTCCTGTGCTTGCAGGTTTAGAACACTGCAGAAATCCGAAAACTAGTCTGGCTGCCCGTGGATGAAACAGGAGAAGAAGCTGTGGGGACAGATCAGCCCCTGCATTGCTGAGTGACACAGAACAAGAATGTGGGCTTTCTGAACCCCATTTCTTCCTGGACTACTTCCTGCAGGAAAAGTAGGGGTGTTCCCATGCAGCCCTTTGTGGGGGACTCTCTAGGCCCTGAGAGTTACACTCTCAAATAAGTGTTTTCCTACTCAATAGCAGCAAGATGAGTGCCTGGAAGATAGCGTGACACAGGAGGGGACCCCAAAGTCAGCCAGCCCCGCTATTCACCTCTATGTGACCTTGAGTAAGCCAATCCCTTTGAGCAGGGGTAGGGTGCCCAGAGCAAATGGAGCTTCAGCTCCATCGTCTGCACTTGCCCTCAGGTGCCCTGTTAAGACTTGCCCACAAATCTAATTTCATGCTTCTTACGTTTCAACCCTAAAGAAGGTACCCAAATTACATCCATCTCAGCTCTCCAAGCATTAATCTGAGCCCCCCAACCTGGGGCGTTTATGTTCTTTCCCTCTCTCTCCTCTTCTTCTGCCTTGCTCTCATTTTTCTCTATTTTCTTTCTTTCTTTCTTTCCTTCCTTCCTGCCTTTCTTTCCTTTTTTTTCTTTCCTTCTTTCCTTCCTTCCTTATTTCTTTCTTTCCTTTTTTTTGAGACAGGGTCTTATTCCATTGCCCACATTAGACCCAGACTTGTGGTGATCCTCCTGCACCAACCTCCCAAATGCTGAGACTATACGAATAAGGCACCACCATAACTGCCTTCTGTCTTCTCTTCTGTACAGTGAAGAACTGCACAGCTTTTCATTGTTGGAGAACACTGTAACTCTGTAAGTCCTTAAACCAACATTAGCTGCTGTCAGGGTGAAGAGAAGGGAGCAGCGTCAAGGCTGGAGGGCAACATGAGAAAGAAAGGGTTAGGCTGGAAGGAAAGAGGAACATCGTCAGGAACACCGAGCTCCTTAGGGATCCAGTGGACAGTTGCTGGCAACCTGGGGACTGCTGACCTTCATTGGCAGAACTTGATCTTAACTATGGAGCTTGTAAACTCTGGGCAGGGGCCAGCTGACCCAAGTCAACTCCCACCCCGTCAGTGGTGCTCTATGGTGACATTTCGTGTGTAATCTGCTAAGATACAGCTTTTCTGTAACTTTAAAGGCAGTGGCAGGCTTCTGTGGGCTCCAATGAAACACTCAGGTCAGGCTGGGTGAGAAGGAAGGGCCTAAGACTTCTAGAGCAGACTTTGAGAAGGAGGGAGTTCAGCTTTCTGTAGCTACATCTGCCCTTAAACAGGGCTCTGGACCCCTACATGGGCCCGACACTACATCTTGTGTAGGTGACCCTCATCACACCATGGCTGCAATCAGAGTCAGCAACTGGTGGACATTATGGTTGCTCTAGAACCCATTCTACCACGGGTTCAGGGACTGGATTGGACAAGCAGAGCAGGAGTAGGGGAAGGATTCAAGTGAGTAGGGAGCCCAGCAGGGCTGAGCTGATGGGGCTCACGGAGGCCCATAGTAATGGGGCCAGCAGGGTAACTCACAGAGGTATTCTGGCACTGCACACTGGAGCTATTGAAGCGCAGGGCAGGAACCCGTTGCTCGGTGTCCTGGATGTTCAAGATGCATTCGTAGCCTCGCTGTCCAGACTGAGGCTGTGGGAGGTTCTTGGCCTTCAGAGTGATGGGCTTGATCACCTCTACTGGAACCAGGATCTTGTCCACTCGCAGCAGCTGGGGGCAGTCCTAGGGACACAAGTCATGGCTCAGTTTGGGCATGTAGGAAACCCTACAAAGACAGTGACTGCTACAAATATTACATAGATGTTGGTCTTTGCTATGGCCTATCCCCAGAGGATTGCATGCCCATCCTCAGACAGCAGGGAAGGAGTACGGGTAAGAAATCTCAAATCTTAGTGTTACCATTTTGAGGCCACTCCTAATGGAATCTATCCTTGACCAGTTCATGTTAATTTTAGTACCAGTTTATACCCCAGATCTCTAGCAGGTCTGTGGGCCCCTCCTAATTCCTTTCCTTCCTTGGCAGAGAATGATCCTGCTGCCTGAGCATCCTGATCCTCTGGGGACTCATGGCATCTTTGCCTGCCAAGTTCCAGGCAGCCAGGAGTTAGGACAGATGGACCATATGGGAAGCTACACACGGAGGCAGCAGCCTGGTCCTCAGCTTGGCCCATAGAACTCAAATCTGGAACACAGCTGGGAACCTAAGGGAGCCTCTCGTATGTGGGCTGAGTGGCATTAGGCGATGCTCTGGAATAGAATTTGGTGGGCTCCTCAGTCTAGAAGTTTCCGACTAAGCTCTGAGGATGGTTGGCACTGAGGAAATGCCCCCCCCCCCCGAGCAGATACGCAGCGCTGATCTTTGATGCCTGCAATAGCACTGTTAACCATGCAACCACAGAGGGGCTTTGCCAGGGAAGAAATGAATCACCGTGTCCCTTTCTTTGGAAACAATCAGCACTAACTTGAGAGGCCAGAATGAGCCTGGAGGATAATGGAGTCTGAAGACGGGATGGCTGCTCTGGGCTTTGTGCCAGGAAGTACCCCCCCCCCAGGTTCCACCCTCTCTCTGGGCACTGTCACACCAGATGACCTTTGAACAAGCTGACTGTAGAAAGCACAGCACCCATGCCCTTCCTGGGGATGCTGATACACAGTCTCACTGCTGAGTCTCAGCTGAGGCTGCTGTTCCTCTCCCCAGTACAGGTCTTCTTCATGCGGCGATATTGATTAAAGAAACCATGGGGGAGGCGTATTAGAGGTGTCTTATAGGTAACTGGAGGCTGTCTCTCAAAGCAAATGAGCCTGCTGGCTCCCTATGTCACGGAGAGCTGCACTAGGATAACACTGAGCTTCTAGTCCACCCTAGCACACCCCTGCGCTGAGCTTCAACATCCCTTTGCCCATTAGACAGGACTTGGAGATTGTCCTATTGGATACTGGATAGGACTTGTGCATTTGAGAACAGATCAAAAGAGAACAGCACACAGGGTAATTCCATCCCTTAGGTGTCCCCCAGAACACTGAAAATAGGGACTTAAAGAGATGACTGTAGGCCACATTCACAATAGCATCAACCACAACGGCTGAGAGGCAGAGACACCGTAAGTGTCCATAGATGAATGAATGACAGAATTCTTAAAAATATATAAGTCATACGTACACAATGGAGAAGTATACAGCCTTAAATAGTGTGAAAATTCTGACCCACACAACCATATGGCTAAACACTGAGCACATTGGCCATGTGAAATAAGCTGGCCCCACAGTGACAAACTCTACATGATTTCATGTGCACAGGGCAGCTAGAGTAGAGATATTTCAAGACAGAAAGGCAAATGGTGATGGACAAGTAAGGGGAAATGGGCTGTTACTCCATGGGGTGTGCTTAGCTGGGGGCGGTGGGGGTGGTTCTACATAGTGTATATGCACTCAACTGAACTCTCAAAATATGTGAGGATTGTGTTGTTTTCATTATATATTTCACAACCATTAAGATCAACCAACCAAAACTCCTAAAACATAAAGGAGTGGTGAGGTCTCAGGGCAGCAGGGGAGTGGAGGCAAGGACCGAGCACAGTCTTGATCTTCCTCCTACAGGAAGTTTCAAAGTTTTGAAGAGGTGGGTATCTGGGAACTAGGAGATGCCCTCACAGGGAGTCTAAGTGGCTCCAATCCTGCATACCCCTTGCATCCATCTATCTGATCCCCCATGCTCTGACAAGATGCCAATGTGGCATACATAGGCAAGAGGGATGGTTCCATGAAGAGGTTGATGCTTGGGTTCAATAGGGAGGTGTGGGGGGGCTGCTGGACTATGGGCAGCGGTTCCATGATAATGGGGAGTCACGAGCCAGTCCTTGGATACTGCAGAGCCACTTCTGCTTGAGGCTAGGACTGCCTTCCCCCCAGGGAGCTGGACCTGAGACGCATGTGGTGAGAAAGCCAGGGAGTACTGGCACCTCTCCCATCCACATCCCCAGCAAATGTTGCCATCCACGATCAGGCACAGGGAACCTGGAATTCCAGACTCCTCTGAACAAATTGACTGAGCCCTTCCTAATGGAGAAACTGAGTCAGGGAGAGGAAAAGGAATAACTCAGTGTTAGCAGATGGGTGGACAGCTGAAGAAGCCGACTTCTTGCATCCCCATCCTTCCTCCTGCTTGTGGAAGATCAGGTGCCATGGGCAGGTCCCTCTTGGAATGGTATTGCTCAGTCAGTTGGAGCGGTGCGCTCCACGTGAGCTGGGCTGGAGGTCTGCCCTGTCCAGAGATGTCAAGAGCTGAAGCCTTTCTCACTTGTCCCCTGTAAGATTCTCACCAAAGCTTGTTAGAAGTGCTCTAATGAGTCCTGATTAGCAATGGCCCCATAAAGGCCTAGTTTGCATATAAAAAGGTTGGCAGTTCTGAGAGGAAGTTCATTAATAATAATTGGAGAGGCCCAGGGATGGGCTGGACACATCTTCCTCCAAGTAGTGCTGATGGTTGACCCCAGTGCCCCTGCTTAATTGAAATGTAAAATGGCAATTTTCCCCTTGGCAACAAGGCATGAAGAGGCCATCTCCAGCACCCTGCCCTTCCTCCCACCCATCATGCCAGACTGACCTGCTGCCTGCTAAGATGCCAGGTGCAAAACCACCTACAGACTCAAAGCTCAATGGGAAATGTCAGAGAAAGTGCCACACTCCCCCCAGGACTTGAGTCTGAAGCCCTGTTTCCCAGCCCAGGGCCTTAGGAACACTGACACCATAGTCATCAACATTTGGGGTGCTGGGAATTAAGTTATGGAGTCCTCGTTTGCTTCATCTGGTTTCAGAATCAATAAGGGTGCATTTGTCATTGGCTGGCTTAACTCCGGGGATGAGCAATCTTCTTCCAAATGTATGTTCTGAAGATTCTATGAGTTAACATGTGCACAGTGGCTGACTCAGAGAGAAGCATCCAGCATCCAGCAAGTGTTTCCTCTTCCCTTGCCTCCCTCAGCTCAGGTTGGAGTCGGTCCTCCTTCTGTTTCCAGTTTCTACCTCTTGTCCATAAGACTGGTTTAACCCACTCCCATCTCTCTGCCTTTTCCAGAATTATATCATCAGTTTTCAGCATCATTTCCAAGCCTTTTAGACTTCATGTCTCTTGCTAAACCTGACTCATCTCAATACCTTCAACTGCCTCAAGCATAAGAGAAACAGGTAGGGAGGCATGTCCTCTATCCATGGCTCTCCTACTGGAAATCCTCTCTCTGAGATTGTTCTGTTCTAGTAGACAGGACTCTGGAACCTTGAAATGGGTTAGAATGGCATTGTTTTTACTTGTATATTTTACTACCACTAAAACAACCAACCACAAAGGAGCGGCAAAGTCTCAGGGTGGCAAGAGGAGCGGTGGTGAGGACCATAGCCTTGCTTCTCCTCTTAAGGCGATCCCGAAGCTCGAAAGAGATGGATCTCTGGGAACCACGACGTCCTCTTAAAGGGAGTCTATGTGGCCCATCCATGTACCTTACTGCATCTATCTGGTCCTGCATCTATCTATCAGGAGAAGTAGCATTCTGGAGTTACATTGCCACTTGCTCTAAGACAGAAGACCCACTGGCAACCACAGGGCCAAACCCTCTCTTCACCCATAAAATAAAGACCCAGAGTGGACTAGATGATTTTTATGGTTCTGGATATTAAGGCATAATATAAAGTACATATTTTGGGCTTTGCCCTTGGTTTGTGGCACAGAGCTTCTAAAACCCTTGGAGTTTCCTGAATGATTATGGTGACAGGAACTTTCTGTTGTTCTCAATAAGGCCATTTCAACCATATCTGAGTTTAAGCCAGTGAAGAGCTCATCCGAGGATGGGGATTATTTGCTAGCCCAGTGTGGGATGAGAGGATCTTCCCAGATGCTGCAGAAGAGAGAGGGACTAAAGCTTGAGTTCAGTACCAGTGGCCAGGGCAGAACTGGATAGTGGGAGAACCGTTCAAGTACAACATTGCAGTTCAAATAGAACGCACTTCTCCTCTGATCTTATGACTGTTCTGTGGAGTAAGCATGCTGGCTGCACCTCAAGAGGAGTCAATCAGTCATGTCTGCCTAAAGGGACTGCCGTAGGAACCCCACCCAAGGAGCTTAGGAGATGCTCACTCGTGACAAGCACTTGCTGCTCTTGCAGAACCCTGGAGTTTGAATTTTAGCACCCACACCAGGTAGCTCTTAAACCTGGGTAACTCCTCCTTCAAAGGATCTGACGCCCTCTTTCTGCCTCCTCTGCCATGTGCATGCCTCTGTGTACATACACACATAAATAAATAAATAAATAATAAATAAAATAAAGGAACCTCACATGAAAGAATTCCTGGAACTTCCTAGTTGGTGAGCAGGTGAAGGGCCTGAGAGGGTATCCCCATGAAGCAGGAATGAAGACAGTGGGCCCCCTTCCCACAGACCTTGCACCCTACAGTTTTACCTAGCAGTTCCTCTGCATCCTTCTTAGTATCCTTTCTAATAAACCAGAAAATGTAAATAGATGTCTCTCTGAGAGCTGGGACCCCCTGCAACAAAGTATCACATGCAAGGAAGGGGTTTAGGGAGCCCAAGTTACAGCCGGTTGGTCAGACTCACAGGTGACCATATCTAGTGACTTGTGAATGGCATCCTAAGTGGGGGTGAGCGTGTGGAACTGAGCCCTTTGACTTGTGGGATCTGACACCAACTTCAGATCTGAAGCAAATTGTAGGCTTCTTATGAGGCGTCTGGGAAAGATGAGAGAAGAACTCAGCAAGGAAAAATGACCTATGTGATGTCATGAGTGTCACATAAGGAGAAGATCGGTTTGCTGTCCTTTCGGTCCTAGCTCCATCATTAGCCCAATAGATGATCTAAGATTCATCTATAGAATCTTTTTGGCAGCTCAATTTCCCCATCTCTGCAATAGGAGTAAAAATATATTCTCAAAAACAGTGGAGAACAAAGAATAATCACACACACACATACACAAACATCATGATCAAATCTATTTCTTTACAGGCTAACTTTAAAAAATCAATAACAAAAATAGTATCTGCTCAACTAGTTTAAATGTGGTATTTCAAATGCCAATCAACGGAATGAATGATAAAACAGCAAGGGTGACAGGAAACTTTACAAGGAAATATGGTTATTTATCAGCAGGGAAGTATTTTATTATTTTAGTCATTGGTATTTTCAGCCTGGTCACTCCTAGTCCTGGCTACTGGATCTGGTTGGCATCCTGCACTACTCTTGCAATTCTAGCTGATGTGGTTAACTCGGTACAGTTGGAATTCATTCCTTACCCCTACACACATCCCTCCCCATGGGCGCTCTTGTTTTGTAACACAACTCATGTCATCATCCTGATATTTCAATGAAGACAACTCAAATAAGTGGTAACCCCAGCACTCAGAAATGGTGAGTCAATATTTTCTTCTGCTCATCTTATTTCCAGCCACAGATGATTATCTAACCCCACACCGATTCCCTCCAAAACACACTGCCCTTCTCCTTTCAAAGCAGGCGTTTCTTTGAACCATCATTTGAAAGGGGCCAACTCCTGCAGAATGGAAAACACCTGAATTTGACAAGATTATGCGGAGACGTGAATGCAAGCAATAAGAAGCAGTCTCCCTTGGAGGCTGTTTCACCCTGTGGCTGCATTTTGCAGTTGTAAGAATAGACCAAAGATATGGCGGGACAGTGGCTTGAGGCACAAGCAAATATTTAATAGCTTGACATTCTGGAGGTGGGTCCAGATGATTCCGGGTCCACAGACGGGCCCTTTGTATATTGTGGTCTCCACTTCAGTGCACACAAATGAGGGTAGGGGTGCTGAGTGCAGGGAGCAAAGCCAGTGTAGAAAGCGGTAGAGCTGCCTTTCCATCCCCTTGGTCCAGCTTGCCGGTGACTCCTTTGGGCAGAGGTTTCGTAGCATATTTAAATAATTGAACAAGGACATAAAGAATGCTCCTCGGCTGGGAGAAAGAACACTGCCGTCAGGGCTGGGGCTGCCTGGGGCTGCCTAGGGCTAGGGGGACAGACTTGTAGATTTACAGCCCCTGGTGTATTTGCAAGATGAAAGCTCGGTTTCGAGCAGTTGTTATAGTGAAATTGGGAGAATGTAAAGCTCTTGGGGACAGCAGATCTAAAGTGGCTAAGGGAAACATGATTTGCAGGTCACTTCTCCCCCAATACCACTTCAGTCTCTCTACCCCAATCAATTCTAAACAGGAGCCGGCCCTAGTAGCCCTAACAACTCCCCAAATTTATACTCGCCTTCTCAGACCCCTGATGCTCAATACAAAGATGTAATGCACCATATATTTTCTTGCTGTTCCCCAAGTTTATAATGCCATTAGCATGATCTACGATGGGCTGGTTTATGGGGAGAGCGAAGTAATAATACAGAAAGGAAATACCCATAACCTCAAGGGGGAGGGACAAGTGAGATTGATGGAAAGTGCAGTTGTCTGGAGAAATGGCATCCCAGTAATTGAATACCTGACGGGGGGATGTGTGCATGGGTGAGGAACAAGTTTTTGAGCTGGGTTTGGCTTTGTTTTCTCAAAGGAGGGTTAAAGGCATGGCGGAAGTAGATCCCAGGAATGGCTGTCAGATGGAAATAAAGCAGAATCACTGGCCATGGGGGGCAGACTAATTTCTCTCCAAAGTCAAGCTTGGGGTAAATGCTGCTGACCTTTATCTAAGGGTGGATTTCGTTTAGCACCAGAGACAAGCAGCAGTCTTCCTTCCTGGTTCTGTAGTTTTAAAGTGAACTTGACCTTTAGGATTCCAGAGCTCATCATACTGGTCCTAGCGTAAGACGCCCATACCGGTGGCAGTGGATGCTGGGAAACCTTTCAAGGACACCATTGCAGATCAAACTGAATGCATTTCTCCTCTGATCTTAGAACTGTTCTCTGGAGTAAGCACACTGGTTGAACTTCAAGAGGAAGACTAGTACCTGGGACATCCTCTCTGAGATTGCTCACCTGGGAAGCACCAACACACCCGTGACTTTCCTAGCCTGGTCCCTGGAGAACACGGATTCAGTGGTGGTTCACTTTGATTTTTCAGCTCAGATGAGGACAAACAGTGCATCAGCTCACCAAGGACCACCTCCTGCCTGGGGATTTGTTTGCTATAGCAGGTTCATCTTAAGCATCGTTACCAGTTGTGCTCTCCAGGTTGATCTGTTCAGGTGAGGCTGTGCAGGAGCCAGCAACTCTGTCCAGTGCACACAAGGACAGAGGCTCCTGCAGCTCTGTTAATGTCTATCCAGGCAAAGGCCGTTCCAGGAGATGGCAGGAAGCCTTGTGGATACTGGGAGGGGAGGAATGAGAGCAAGCAGGGGCACGCTGTCACCCTAGCATGCTGTCACCTCATCTCTCCTCTCCTCTCCCTTCCCATTTGCTGCCCAGGCTCTAGCAGCCCATCTAAAGGTCTACGTTGTCATCACAATGCCATCATTAGCAGAAACAAAACCATCCCTTGTAACTGGGATATAGTTACTATAAACGACATATGTGACTGGCCATTCTATTCCTAATCATTGTAATTATGCCTGAATACTTGCTGTTCATAACACAACTACAATGGTCCACCAGTTCTCCATTCCAGACCAATAACTTCGCCTGAACGTGCTCTTTGTTCAGGGGGAAAGAAGTAATTCAACACCCCTGGTGATAGCCAGTGAAGCCAGCATCGAAACTGGAAGGGCAAGATGAAAGCATTCCTGGGATACAAGATGATGCAGGGCAGAGCAGACGAAAAGCCACCTGGCAGCCTCACTCATGGCTAAACAAAAGGACCTGATCTGCATAGCTTCACAGGGTAAAGGCGATTCTGAACCTGAGGACTTCCAGAAGAATCGCTGTGGCCCGAGTCTCTCCAGCATTCTGGGGGGTCTTGGTGCAGGTGTCTGGAGGAACTTCAGGCTCTAGGACTATGACTTACCCAGTCAGATACCATTTGGACCTCTAAGCCTTGACTGGACGTGCCCCCGACCAGAACACTCCATAAGAACATTCATTGCACCCTTGCCCTATGAGAACACTCCCTCTGAGTCCTCAAATAGACCCCTTACTTGCTCTCTTTCAAATTTATGGCTTTCTCTCCACTAATTGTTGTTAGATGCATCTATATTTTCCTAAATAGAACCTGCTCAGTCTGAATATGCAGCTCATATACACGTTTTCAGGGCTGACTTTTTGGTATTGGATTACCAATTGTGCTCTTCCCAAGGGATAACTATTTCTCTCACTCTCCGCCTTTCTTAGTTGCCTGTAGTTCTTTGTGTGGGGTTGAGGATTTTCTAGTAGGTTTACCCCCATCCACTTTTCTATGTCTCTTGTCCTTGTTCTGCTCATGTGTAGGCAGTCATGTTGGTGAGACATTATGGGTGTAGTTCCTGATATTCCTAGGAGACAGTCTCACAGCAGACTCCCCAATCCTTTGGCTTTTGAACTCTTTCTGTTCTAACCCTTTTTTTTTAACCTTTCTTCTTTTTAAGTTTGATTTATGTCAGGTATTTGCATTAGTATCAGAAATCTGATCAACACCGTAGCAAAAGTTTAGATGATTAGTCCTTGAATAACTTCACTGGCATCAGAAAAAACACTGCTCAACAAAACCCTCGTTTTGTATCCTTTATTCCTGCTATAGTTTATGTCAGGAAACAAACAAAAGCCAATGGCATTAAAAAATGCTACATTTACACTAGGAGGCAGGGATTCTGTTTCAGGTTCTGAAAACAATGGCCTTTTCTCACTGAACCCAAATAGCTAGTCTTAGTCAATGGTTCATAATGTTTATTTACTTAGTTTCCGTTAGGTACATCCTCTGGGAAGATGTTACCACAGCAACCAGATAAGATAATCAACTTAGCCTCTTCCTCTAGGCTCCCTACAAAATGGCCCTGAGAAGCAAACTCTTAGAACTTTTTTCTCTTAAATTAGGTCAAAATCTAAGACAAAGAAGAGCCAAAGTTCTTTCCATACCATACCGTGACAGGGAGAAATGGAAGATTCTGAGTTATGCTGGAGTCTCATGGTTACCATGTCCAGCTAATGGAAAACGGAAAGAATTGAAGGGTAATGGCAACATCTGGATCTGTCTCCATGCCCTGGTAATTAGCCATATTCTTCAAAGCCTTCTCCTTTCTCGGAAGCCCTGGTATCCAACCCTTTGAGTGGCCATAGATCCCCAGCAGATGTTAACAAAGCCAGGCATAAACAAGGTACCATCACTCACAGAAACTCTGCCATTGTTCTGGGAAACTTGGTAGTTCTTTGCTTTTTTTTGGTTCTTTTAACCTTTCTTTCTAAACATCAAAGACTACTTTGCCACAAGAGGAAAGGGAAAGAAAACAAGAAAGAAAGAGAAAAAATTGCAAGCTTCCTCCAAGGTAAGGGGGTGGTGGGAGGCGTTTGCAACCCACAAAATCCATTGCTTTTGCTCTCCAATCAGTCTTGGGCCTTTCTGCTCCCAAACCTTGGTCAGGTTTACTTATTTGGAGAGTGGAGAGAACCTGAGAGCCACTTTGTCTGACTTCTATCATGCTCCTGACAGATTTTAGATAGGTGTTTCCTGGAGCCTTGACCTCTGACCTCAAGGGAGTCACTCTACCCTTCTGCTTCTATCCTCAAAGTCAAGACTGACCCATAGACCAGACTGTCAGTCTCCTCCAGGTTTCATGCCATGGTGGCCCACTGGCTGCCTGACTCCTGTCCCTGCTATTTCCTTCAAGTTCGTGTCATTCCATTTATGTTAGAGGAAGGAAAGAACTCACACCCAGGAGACTCAGCCTCACGCATTTGTACCTGAACCTCCCAGCCGAGCCAGAACCATGGTGTCAGTGCAAGGCCAAGCTCGTCCATTGCTTTCACACAGAGTGCCTGGAGAGCCGAGGTTAAGGAGGAAGGAAGAGATCCCCAGGATCTTCTCTTGGGTCCTCTCACGAGAAGGGCTGCACATATGTTCTGTGCTTACCAGCAGTGCCTCTCCTCATCCTGCTGCCGGCACCTACCTCGGGCAGTTTCACTCGGCCTTCCTGGAAGGAGCAGGTGTTGGGGTCATGGGTGCAAACATGCCGGTATTTACACCAGTGACAGCGGTATGGGCTCTCCACACAGGACAGACATCTGGGCACAGAGAAGAAGCACACATCTTAGAACTTCGACCCAAACACCTACGTCTCCAGACTCTAGGGGAACATTTTGCTCTTAAGGGAGATGACCCTTGAATGTTGACCAAAGGAAGGCCTCGTACAAATCCACCACCCTTCTTCTGTTCTCAGTGCCTCAGGGAATGAGTTCCTTACTCAGAGCTGGAACCCTGTTTCTCCTTCTCCCCGCATGGTCTTTTGTAAATAAGACAGCAATAAGGAGTGGAGTCTATAAGAACTAAGACAAACCCCAAATTGGGTTTTAATTCAAATTGCCTCTGAGTCTCACTGTTCAGAACCTACACTATTAAGGATGATGCCCTGGTGACAGAGGAAGCTGCTGAGGCTCCACACTCTGCATCCCAGCACAGCTGCCAACCCCACTCCTTACCTCCAGGAAACGGGCAACTTTATACGAGCCTTTTGTTGCTTAAAAACCCAGGAGGGCTCCCTATTGTCATAAGCTCAAATGCCTTGCCACACAGGCAGAGCTGCCCCGAGCTCCACCCTCCCCACAAGAGTGCAGTGCTACTGTCTGAGCACACCCCATGTTCCCCGCAGGCTGCCCCACCATCTGTAGGAGCTTTCTGCTTTTCTCCACTGACCAACCCTTGGCCAGAGGAGAGTTGGCCCCTCTGGACCCTCATTTGGTAAACCTCTCTGCTGAGATACTCTTAATCTGTTGGTGTTCTATTTTGTTATTAAACATCAATTTCTTCCACAGAGCGCCTAGGCTGCAAACCTCCACCAAGCAACTGGGCAGGTATTGGTTGCCGTGGAGGGCAGGGCCTGAGTGCTGGGATCTTATGAATCTGTGAATCCTTTATCTGATGAGCAACACTGTGGTTGGGATGAAACGCCACATCTGATTTGATCCCTGACTCTGCTTTTCTAGGGGGAAAGAAGGGAGGGAGGGAACGTGTCCCCAAGAGGTGAGATGGTGGACAACTCCATGGCAGGAAGAGAGAAGAGAATCCCGATGTTGATACAGCCGGCTCTGGCCAAACAGGATAGATGCTTCTTTCCTTGATGTCTGTCCCCAGAGTAAGATAAGCTCTAGTCTCAGACATCCTACATAAGCCCTAAATTATTTTTTATCAAATTATAGGCCAGCAAATGTCATGTTAGATACCTACCCTGTAAAGAGAGGAATGCAACCTGCATGTTAAAATAAGCAGAAATGTTGTGTGTGTGTGTGTGTGTGTGTGTGTGTGTGTGTGTGTGTGGCAGGGGGCATGTTGTCAAGCCATGTGTTTTCCAAACTCTCTCTATGGAACTCTAAAGGTTCCGTGGAGCTCCTTTGGAGACTATATAGAGTGCCATGGGGATCCTAGACAGAGGGGCTCCTGGACTCAAAGCTCCCCCAGTAAGCAGCCCCTTCTTCCATCTGTTTTGCATGCTGGACTTGCATATCTAATTTCAAGTTTTACATTAAGAAATTTTATACATCTCCAATCTGGTTCAATCTCATCAGTTCACAGAGGAAATATCAACATAACCATAGCAAAAATCATGAGTAGTACGTAACCAGTGAGCCACATGGCATTCTAAAGGATGCCTTACAGTGGCTCTTTTTACTCCTTATAGCCATCCTGTGGGAGGGCCAGGTCTGCTATACAGTGGTGACAACAGCAGTGTCCCATCCCAGGACTGCTCTGATAGGACAGTGCTCCTGGGATGTTATGTCGCAATTTGAATATGAAATGTCCCCAACAGGCTCCTCTGCTTGAATTCATGGTCCCTGGTTAGTGGTACTGTTTGGGAGAATTTGTAAAATCTTGAGGACTGTGATATAGGTAACAGAAGAGGGTCATTGGAAACAGGCCTTGAAGATAATGCTCCCTTCTGGTTCTGGCCTGACCTGCCTCCTGATTTGCCAAAATGTGGGAAGCCATTCTACAAGCTCTCTCTGCTGCAGACAAACCCTTCCCGCCACCGTGATGTCCCCTTCATGATGCACTCACTGTATGCCGTGAATCATGAGCCAGAGCAAACTTTTTCTCCCTTAGGTGACTTCCACCAAGGAGTGTGTCAGTCACAGCTATTAGAAAAGCAGCTAACACATGCCACTCACTAAATATTGTGGTGCCAGTACCTCTAGGTCCCCTTTTATAGAGGACACTAGTGCACAGAGTGGCTAAACCCTCTAACTGATCTCCTGTCCGTGGTTGCTATTTAGAGGGGGAGATGCCAAAGTCAAGCAAAGTCAGAGTCAGATTTCTGTGTCTCCATAGCGGGGCCTCTGCCACACTGTGTCTTTGGCTTTCCTTTTGCACTTTGACCCCGTCTGTATGAGTCCTGACCCAGTCTTTATGAGTCCTGACCCAGTCTTTATGAGTCCTGACTCAGTCTGTATGAGTCCTGACCCAGCTTATAGGGCAGAACATTCAGTTGACTTGCTAGACTGCCTGACCTCTCCTGGATACATGTAAAGGCTGCCCTCCCTTCCCTGGTCCTTCCTCTGTGTAGGTGTGAACTGATGTCCTTCAGGTGAGCTATATCATCCCTAGTAGAACGGTGGGAAGGGATTCAGGCTAGAAGATTTATGCCAGGGAAGACGCATGGGCTAGGGATTTGCAGGGCCCACACCCTAGGCGCTCACTTTTGTCTCTTCCTACTCCCTTCCGTACAAGAGAGAGGCCCGTCTTCTAGCATTAAGGAGGCCTCTTTGGAAGCCTCCATACAATGAGTCCTGGAAATCACAATGGGGTCTTCTGAACTCTGCATGAACCTTGACCCTAGCCATGAAAAGGCGAGGAAAGCCAGGGCACTTACGAGTTGTGGACGCTGCAGTTGTAGAAGACAAAACTGGTGCTGGCGAAAGTCACACCGGTCTCCTTCGACTTGAGTTGCAGCTGGACAACATGATGGTCTCCTATAAGGCAGAGCCCACCAGCGGGGGCCAGGGGAAATTTAAAACCCAAGCCAAACATCCGTTAGCGGCAATGCACTCTGGGAAAGAGAGACTGCTCCTCTGGGACACTGCCAGGTTTCATAGGTCCCTGAATCAGCAAGGTTCACTTCCAGGATGACCACCCCACCCTCCACACTCATACAAGCAAAACAAATTGTGCTTGGTCTCCCCTTCTCTGTTATGTCACTAGACCCCCAGTCACTTTCCATGTGTCTCTGTGGACATGCGTGCGTGTACACACACACACACACACACACACACACACACACACACACACCCTTACATGCTGTACTTAAAAGCCTCCTGGAATCACAAACAGTGATGAGTAGCCAAGGAGGAAAACAATGTAGTATCTCAGGAAAACGGTTGCCAATGGCACAGGTGGAATTGCATGTATGTGCAAATGTGTGCACATATGAGTTCACCTCATGATCTCTGTGCAGAGAGACCGAGGTCTGATACTATTGTCTCTGCGGGACGTGGCTCCATAGGGGTACGAGATATTAGACTCCTCAGCTGGCGCCAAAGAGACATTGGAGCCCATGTTTAATTCACAGCCCTGACCCTGGACCCCACTTGCAGCCCTGTTCTCTGCCTTCCCCAAGAGCCTCATTAATCAATCGGTTCTGAATAAATGTGACAAGCCCAAATGGGAGGGACAGCATGGAATCAATCTGCCGAGGCCAGCCTGTCCCTTACCAGTGTCAAGCCGTCCACTCACACCCTTCCCAATAGAGTTGGTTACGAGCAACAGGCAGCTGTGTGTGGGGAGAAAGCGCTCTAGAGCCAGACTCGCTCAAGTGATGGTATACAAAGGGTTATGGAGCCGTTGGACCTGCCCCGTCATACCCTTGCTCCCAGCTTCCCTCTTCCACAGTTCCCCCAGGCCAGCTAAAACAATGACATCACCTACCCATACTACTGCTTTTCTGGCCTGGCTCTATCTACCGTCTCAGTGGCTCTTCCTCACCAGGATGAGGTAGAAGTTTGGTTGCTAAGCTGGGATGTACCAGTCAATTTCCAGGGGTAAAAAAGGAAACTCTCACCTCTACTCCTTTCAACCATCAGCCCTCTCGCTCTGACTTAACTCTGCCCCTAGGCTCTCTCCGTTCCCCACATCTGTCACGAGTTCTGCTACCCAGGCACAATGAAGAGTCTGCCACCCAACTTTGCCTCCTGGGACCACTTGCTCACCATTTTCTGTGATGATGCGGGGCACCTCCTTGGCTGCAGGGGAGTAGCATTGGATCTGATTGCCTATTACCAGCCCATCCATCTCTGACAGATCCTCAAAGGTACAGTTGACACCTGCTGACAGTTCCGGGACATTGTACGTCTCTAGGACCAGCTGTGAATAGCCCAGCCAGGCAGGGGGGAAAGAGGAGAGGAGGGGGGAAGGAAGGGAGAAAGTCAGGAGGAGGAATAGACAGACAAAGGAGAATTATTAACACCGATCAGTTTGCTACAAGAGAAGGGTAGAGAAGGCAGTGGGAGGCAGAGGCACAGACTAAAGAAAGCCACTAGGATCCGAATGGATTTGACCCTGGGGAGTAGGAATGCTTAGGGGATTTGTGTGCTAGAGGAATTCTGAACAGGACCAGACTGGCTGACGGGAAATTACCTTCTATTTGGTAATGGCTGTGTGCCCAGTGCTAGAACTCGGGAGTCCATATCTCATTCTCCCAATGTAGCTACATTGGCCCCCTGCATAGATAAAGGGATCATTCCCAACACTCATTGCTACATGGCCTTATTCTATCATTCTATATTTATTTGCATGCCAATTAATCTCAAATTGGCTAAGAGATATTTAGGTATACCCATGGCATAATTTGGATCATAATAAAATACTACTTTGTTTATTCTGCTTGGTCACATAATGCTATTTTCCTCAAATATGATTTTCCTACAAATATGTATTTTGAGCAGAACCCCATGCTCTACCACTCTACCTGCCCCTCCCCCCCGTACTCTCCAGCTAATCCCATTTCCTCTCTTTTTAAAAAAGAGCTTCCACTTTTATGACATATGTAGAAAACCTAGCACCCACAAATGAGAGAAAACATGGTACTTGTCTTTCTGAGACAGATTGAAATTCAGTTAATAATATGATCTTGTTGCACCCATTTTTCTGCAAATGACATGGATTTGTTCTTTTTTACGGAAACATAAGTGTTTGAGCATTGCATAACAAGGATTGAGTGTTATGTCTGTGTCATATGGGAGGGAGTTACTTTTGGTTTTTTGAGTAGCCTCTGCCTTGATTTCCATAGTGCCTATACCAGTTCACATGTTTGTCCTCATTTTGTTTTTACTTGTTTTCTTAATGACTGCCAATGGAGTGAGATGGACTCTCAGCATAGCCTTATTTGTATTTCCTGATCACCTTCGGTATGGTCAATCCCTTGTCGTTATGAGTGGAACCTTTTCTTCAGTGTTTCTGTCCATTCCACCTTTCTCGGGTTCCCACTTCTTCACGAGCATCCCTGACCCTGACCTAGAGCTGCTCCCAAGAGGCCTTGGTGCTTTCTGCCAGGGGAGAGTTCTGCCCTGGTTTCTGGCCTCCCCACTCACCAGCACATTGTACTGAGAGACAGAGATGTTGTTGGGATGGACTGTCAGCCGGACACACTGCTTCATCTCCGAGGCAAACCTTCGGGGTTCCCTGGAGCGCTCGCACCGTTCCTTCCGGGTGCACCTGGAAAGGACACAATGACGATCAGTTGACCCAGAAAGGGACGGGCATATCCAGAAGCTCTTGGGCCCTACTAAACCTAAAGGGCTAGTTGCCCCTCCTTCTCCAAGCTTCTATTATGCACTTCCTTCTTCTATCAAGCTCAGCTTTGAAAAGGGTAGCAGTTCGCCCACCCCCTTCACAGGAGAGAAGAGTCACACATGAGTCACACCATCTTGGCCAGTCTACTTTTGTCCGTCCACAGCCTCTGACACCCTTCACCATCCCCTTTATTTTTTAGCAAACCTCACTTCTCCCCCATATATGTGTATAGCACATGAGACATATTTTATTGCCTTTGTTCATCTAGTTCTGTCTGGGTTTTCCATGCGTTTTTACCTATCCAGTTCTATCTAGATCTACAGATTAGTTCAGCTCTTTTGTACTTGTAATCACAGGGAAATGACTCCTGACGATGTCTGGAGGTTGAGAGAGGCCTAGGAAAAGTGACAGAAGGAACAGTAGCAGGGGATAGGGAGCAAAAAGGGGGAAGGGACATGGGAAGAGAACTTTCTTCTGGAAAGGCAGACAGATGTGGGGTGGGGGAAGAAAGGAAGGGAGGGGAAATACCAGGGTATTGAGTGGCTTGTAGGCCAACTCTTAGCTGTAGAAGAAAGCTGTTGCCTGTCCTTCTCATCAGAGCAAAAGAAGACACAGTTAGCCAAAGATGGAGGATGGCCTCAAAGTGCAGAGTTAGAGATAGTGTCTAGTTAACTAGTTAACTGCACACACGGTGACAGCCAAAGTTGCCCTGGAAGGAAGAGGTGGGACACAGGAGACTGCAGCAGAAGGAGGGCCTTACAGTCAGTGGGATGGATGACACCAAAGTCAACCCAACTCTACTTAATGCAATCATAACCACTAGTTACTGTGTGCTAGCATACTGTGATAGGGCTTTGCATTTTATGCCATTTAAATGTCCTTGGCCAAGTCATCTCAGAGGTCAAGAAACCACAGAAAAGGATGAAAGGGTCACTTCTTCGTCCAGGTATCTCACAGCTAATGTGAGTCCATATCCAGCCCAGGTAAACTCAGAGCCTCTGCTCTTTACCATGCTAAGCTTCTGGATGAAGAAGGAAGGGAACACACCCCCTTGCAGACTAAACCCAGGTGCCATGCAGTCTTAATGCTCCTCTTACATTCTTAGGGCTCTTTAAACATTTCCTCTTCACCATTCCTCCTAGATTCAGCAGCAAGCACGTGACTATCATCTATCCTTGTTGGATAAACCTGAACTCCCTGGGATTACTTCAAGGGCCCCAAGTCATGAGGGGAAAGGTCAGGAGTGAGTCTGGGGGTCCCCATGGCATTCTTTGGCGGCTCGAGCAAACCACTGGCAGCAAGAGTGTCTGCCTCTGAGTCTTGGGAGTTAATTTACCAGGCCAGCTCCTCGGCAAGGACTCCATTACCTTCAGCCATTAGGCTAATGTTATGGACTTTTCCAGAGTGTCTGAGCTGACATCGCTATTAATAGTGTTATTACGTCCATTAACAGCAGTCCCAGAGAACTGGTACAGCTTCAATTATTCACCGACTCCCCAACTTTGAAGTTTCTGTTTCCAAGAGCAATCAGTAGGTCTGAAAAGAGTACCTTTGATTAAATTATGAAGTGTGTGTGTGTGTGTGTGTGTGTGTGTGTGTGTGTGTGTAAAGCTGCCCAGGCCAAACATCACCAGAAGTTACTAAATAGAACAGATGAACCCTATCTCTCTCCCAGACTGGGGGAGGAGGCACAGGTAAGTAACTAGTTAGGTAGGGACAAGTCTAACCTGCATTGTTTGCTGCTACTCAGATTTCTAGGGTGCATCTTGCCACAGTTCTAGAAAGTACGGAGTATAGGAACCACATGTAATTTACAGTTTTAAGCATCAATCCCAAATGCCTAACCTCTTGGTGCCTTGGTCTTTTCTTCTCTAAAATGGGAACAAAATGGTATCAGACAACTAGAGTTTCCTAACGATTGCAGGAAAGAGTATGCTGTAAGTAGTTAGACCGGTGTATAGCTTCGAGAGGGGTGTCAACAAGTGCCAGCTGGGATTGGCACCCCATCACTTCCTTCACTTCCTAGTTCCTGGGGCTCTAAACTGCAGCTGATGCAGACTGGCTCATTGGCACATCAAAGGGAGAAGAGGAGACTAAAGCTGCTTCCCCCGCTGACGATGGAGGGAGGCTCAGAACCAGAAAGGTCAGGAGAGTGAGAGCATGCTATGGGTGGTAGCTTGTTTCCTTAACGGCTATCAAAGTGTTTGGAGAACTGAGCTCTGTCTCAGTGGAAAGTTAAGTTTAAGGTCAGGACCAGGGATGTTGTGAGATGTCTACCGTCCTTCATAGTACAGGAGTGGACAGGCTGCAAATGTCCAAAAACACAGATAACTGACCTTCAGTTTGATGGGATGATGGCAGGGGAAGGATCACAGCTTCTGGTATCCCATGGGGTCCATCAAGATAATAGTCCTTAGCCTTTTGAGGGCTGTGCTTCTCTAGCAGCTCATGCCAGAGTTAGAGACTGTGAAAGGGGCTCATCTCTGGTCCCAGAAGAGCCCCTTAATTGCTTCCTACCAAGGACTCTAGTACCTGGGAAAATAGGGCTCTCCCCTAGACAGTAGAGGCATCAGGGTCCCACGTTATCCACTTCCCAGGTAGGGGAATTGGGGCTTATGTAGACTCACAAAATGCACGAGTTCTCAGGCATTTGTCTCTGTTATCTCAATTGTGGCCTCTGCCCCAAATACAGATGTGCAAGTGACCAGCAGTCCCCAAGGAGACCCACCTCCCTCAGCCCCTGGGTTAAGGGCTTCCTTGGCGAACTGTCTTTCTTCCCTTTCTCATTCCACTTCCTGTGCACTGGGCCCTTACAGCCCTAGATCAGAGGTTCTAACAGCTCTAGGGAGAAAGGCCCCAGGCCCCTGCAAGGGGTTATTATTCAAGCCAGTGGTTCCAATGAGATTATCCCCTCTAATGAAGCAGTTACCTCCGCCCTCCCCTAAGTCTGAACTTTCACTGCTGGAGAATTCCCAGCCAAGTGGAAAATTAGAAGGGAAAGGAATGGAGAAGGAAGGGGGTGAGTGAGAGGGAAGGGGAGAGGGGGTGATTAAGTTTAGTAGAAATTAATTCCTAAACACACACAGAGAAATATTAACTCCCAGTGCTACTGACCAAGCAAACAGATTTCAGCATGGAAACCAGGCTCTCTGACAGGCTGCCTAGGTAAGCTTCCCAGCTGGAAGGACCACAGCTAGCCTGTCTCCCGAGGCCTCCCAGTGCGGACCCACTGGGCCTAGAAATCAGAGCCTGTTTCTATCTTCTCCCTCAGATGAACTCCAGTCCTCAATGGTTGCATTGGCGTTGGCCTATGTAAGAACACAATCTAGGAGCTCTGTGCTTAGATCATAATGAAACAGAAGGGGAATGATAAGAGGAGGAGTATGAGAATGAGGAGGGAGACTACAGGGGGAGGAGGAGGAGAGGATGAGGAGGGGGTAGGAATAAGGCAGGGGGGGGGTCTTCCAGATAGCCAGCTATAGTTTGGGTCTTCAGTGTCTTCTATGGGTCCCTGTGTTAAAGCCTTGTTTCCTGGCCTAGTGGTAGAACATCTAGGAGTTTGAGGTTACTAGAATGATACTAGGTCACTGGGTGAACAGCCTTGAGAAATCTATGGAAGCAGGGCCCTTCTTATTTCTCTCTTTGCTTTCCAAGATGCCATGATGTAATGAGGCTCTTGTTTTACATGTTTAACATGTTCCCGCCATGACATACCATGTTGTCACAGGCACAAAGTAACAGGACCAAGCAAACATGAAAGAACGGGTGGGCACAAGGAAGGAACTGACGGAAGAGGAGAGGTGGGTAGGAAGGAGAGCAGGAGAAGGTAAAGATGCAGCTGATCTCTTCTGTCTCTAACACCGTCTGCACTGAGGGAGACACCGCCTTTCCCTCGTGCCACTTTGCCGCAGTGACTACAACGGATTCCGATCGGCTCTATTATGCACTTTAGCTGACATCCTGGCGCTTTCATGTCCATTAGTGTCATAAGGTATAGCAGGCTGGAAACGCTTTGCTCCGTGCAATCTTGGCTGCTTTCTCTGTGTGGGTACCAGTGTGGTTCTCTCTGTCTCTCTCTCTCCGTCTCCACTCCATCCCCCATCCTCTCTCTCTCTCTGGTATGGGGTGTGTGTGTGTGTGTGTGTGTGTGTGTGTGTGTGTGTGTAAATGTAAGCCTTAGGAGAAACCCAGCTCTTTGGAATGTCCCTAGGGAGCCAAGATGTCAGACTGGTAAGCTAACCATAAAGGTGTATTGTGTGCGCTGTATGCTTGTGTATGCGTGTTTGTGTATGTACATAGATGGGTATGTGGATACATGTATGCACATATAAACGTGAAGGCAAGGTGGACAAGCAGTGTCTCCCTTGATTACTAACCCCTTATTTTTTGAGACAAGGACACCCACTGAATGGGGAACTTAGTGACCCAGCTAGGTCAGCTGGCCAGTGAGCCCCAAAAGATCCCTGTGTCTTCACCTCCCTAATGCTGAGATTACAGGAATATTCTGTCACACCTGGATTTTCATGTGAATGCCAGGGAGTTAAGGTTGGATCCTCTAGCTTGTATGGCAGGAACTTTATAAACTAAGCCATCTCCCCTGCCCCTCTGTAATTTACGTGAGAAGGTGGCATTTTTACTAGCAATCCTTTCATTACGAAGCATCTATAATACGTGTGAATGGACATGTACACACACATACACAGACAGACACATACAGACACGTACACACACACAGAGCCCCCCTGGGGGCTAGGAAGGAGTCAGGATTAAGAAAGGAAAGCAAGTTTCCTTAAGCCAGTCTGTAGCTACTTAGCCACAGGGAAGGGACTGAATCTACTAGAATTGAGTTTGAGACTTTCCTCTGAACCAGAGACTGACAACCTTTGGTAAGGAGTCAGGCAAAACAGGTATGCTGGCAGAAGCAGATCCTCAAGTTCCCTATGACTCTGTAAGTCTTGAGCCAGCAGTCCTAGAGGAGACCTAGGTTAGAAGGAAGTAGGTTAAAAAATTAAGAAACAAAACAAGGCTCTAGGACATTGGTTCTCAACCTGTGGGTCACAACCCCTTTGGAGGTAGAATGACCCTTTCACAGAGGTTGCATACCAGATATCCTGTACCTCAGATGTTTACATTATGATTCATAACAGTTGCAAAATTATAGCTATAAAGTAGCAATGAAACTAATTTTATGGTTGGGGAAGGTCACCATAACATGAGAAACTGTGTTAAAGGGCCACAGCATTAGGAAGGTGGAGAACCACAGCTCTAGGACATGCTGATATGGAGCAAGGAAGGACTCACATCTTAGAGTCAAACTGTCTGTTCAGAGGATGACCAAGGATGTTGCTTAGGGAACAAACTACTCTGTGCCCAGGTGGCCTGTGGGCATGGCAGCTTAAATGCATGATCAGTGGTGAAGCTGCCCTAAGGGTGAAAAGGAGGGAGGGAGGGAGGGAGAGAAGGAGGGAGGGAGGGAGGGAAGGAGGGAAGAAGGGAGGGAGGGAGGGAGGGAAGGAGGGAGGGAGAAAAAGATGGATGGAGGCAGGGAAGGAGGGAGGGAGGGAGGGAGGGAAGGAGGGAGGGAGAAAAAGATGGATGGAGGGAGGGAGGGAGGAAGGGAGAAAGAGAGGGAGGGAGGGAGAGAGAGAGAGAGGGAGGGAGGGAGGGAGGAAGAGAGGGAGGGAGGGAGGGAGAGAGGGAGGGAGGGAGGGAGGGAGGATGAGTTTCCAATAATGGATGGCCCAACACTCACTCCAGTCCTGTGGAAGGAACCAGGAGAATGGACTCTAGGAAGAAGGCCCTGGCGTCTGACCCCAGCCCCCAGTGACATGGTCACAGTCACCATAGCTGTATCTGAGAGCTATATCTCCTGTGTTCTAGGTCACTGAAGGGGTTTCCTACGCATCCCATCCTCTGGCTTTCACAGCTTGGCTGTAAACTGGCTCTTCTCACCAACATTCAGACCTTAGGAAATGGAATCTGACTAGTCTGTCCACAGATAGCATCTCAGACTTCACTCTCCTTCTACCTGGGTTATAGTGGTGTATTATTTGTGTTTTAATAAATGAAGCAAAACAGCCACACTACTCAGCCATACAGGCCAGGTAGTAGTTGCACACACCTTTAATCCCAGCAGCCATATTAATTAGCTATCCATAGAGGCTGGGTGGTGGTAGTGTACACCTTTAACCTCAGCACTAGGGAGGAATATAAAACGGGAGGAGACTAGTCTCAGGCTAAGTCTTATTCTGAGGATTCATTGAGGAAGGACTGCCGTTTCAGTCTGAGGTAGAGGTAAGAGGCAGTGACTGACTGCTTTGCTTTTCTGATCATCAGTCTCTGGGTTTTTATTACTCATGCTACTCTGAGTAGCAGGCTGTGTCCTTTCTACTTCTGTCTTGTGTGGCCAAGACTCTGCAGCAATGGTTCTCCACCTTCCTAATGCTGCAACCCTTTAACACAGTTCCTCATGTTGAGGTGACCCCCTGATCATAAAATTATTTTCATTGCTACTTCATAACTATAATTTTGCTACAGTTATAAATCACAGTGTAAGCATCTGTGTTTTCTGATGGTCTTAAGTAGCCCCCTGTAAAAGGGTAGCTTGACCTCCAGGGAGGTTGTGGTCTTCCCAGCAGTTGTGAACGGCTGCTCTACAAGGAGGAAGAACTGAACCCCTGTGCCACCTGCTTGGGGTGTGGTGGGGCTTCTCCTAACAGAGGCAATCTGTAGGGTGGAGACAGAGATGCTATGGAGACATCTGTACTTCATCACCCTACAGAGTTCCACTTACACCATCTTCCCAGGAGCGATGCTAGGACTCTTCCTAGTGCTAGGGCCAATCAATGAGTTGGCTCTACCCTTGGCGGTGGGATCCCATTACCACCTAGACTAAGATAGGCTTTCTTGCCTGGGAATGGTGCCAAGTAGGGGGAAGATGGGGTGGGGGCTGGGGACCTGCCAAGCCTGGAGGGTGTGTTTTCCCAGCTCAGGACAGGAGACAGCTGTGAGGGGGCGAAGGTAAACTGGACTTGGAAGGTTTTATTCCCCTTTGCCCAAATCAGAACAGGTGGGCTCAGACACAAAGGAAAGCCCTGGGAATGAGGCTGAAAACTGCAGGCTGAATAAACAGGCAGCTTTGTGTTGCTGCCCTGGCCCTTAGGCAGACAGGCCTGTAGGCAGGGCCAGGGGCTACAGAAGAGGGCAACGAGAGTGGAGGGGCGGTGCTTCTCTTCCCCCTAGGCTGGCAGGTAGGCCCTTTGTCACGTTCACTAGTGCAGAGCGGGGAAGAGCAGAAAGGATTTGAATGACTGGGTCGTCTCTTCGGCATATTCAGCTCACAGCCCTCCTATGACCCTCCTGATGCAAAAGCTCTTTCAGTGATACGGACACCTGTTTGCAGAGGCTCCGTCCTTGGGCTGCTTGTTCCTCTGGTTCTTTCTATGGCTCTCTCCCACTCTCTTTTGTTCTTTTTGTCAGTATCTGTCTAACACACATACATGCACACATACATACACACACCACACGCACACACGTACACACACCACACGCATCCCACACACCTACACATACACCATATACACACATACACATACACCACATGCATACACACATACACACACCACACATACACACACACCACAACACCACCTTATTCCCTATGACCATAGGAAAAGTTGTCAGAAATGACTACAGAAAACAGAATCATTCTCACACTCAGAGGGTCCTGTGTTGTTCTTTGTCATGGACTGAATGAAGACCAAGCTTGCTGAGGTACTTGGCAAGGGCCAGGGTCACTTAGCACAGAGTCTTGCCCAACATGGAAGCCTGACAAATGTGCTGATTCTAGGACCCCATCATTGCAGCAAAGGCCTGTTCCCCAAGAAGCTTCAGGACAGAGAGAGGGAGGGAAGGAAGGAGGGAGGGAGAGAGAGAGAGAACACAGTGCTTTAGAGAACATTCTGGTTCTTTGTTCCTTTCCTAGCAGAACCTCTCAGGACCAGCATCTATAAACTGGTTCCCACACTGACTGCTCACTGTCCACACCAGACCTCTCCAGACCTCTTCTTTCTTCTGTTTTGTCCACATCCCTTCTGTTGCCTCTTCCAATCATGTATGGCCACATTGTGCCCACTGAAAAGAAGGACAGGACGGTAGAAGCCAACTTGTGTATCTGACCTGAGCCAAGACCCATAGGTTGCACTGACTAGGATGAGAGAACCTTCTAGGAGGAAGCAGGTTTGCATGTGTTAAAGCTTTCCCGATGGACCACCTCAGATCTGTGCATTTTAGTTATGTTTAGTTAAGTTTAAAACTGAATCTTAGAGACCCAGGGGCCTTCCCGTGCTTGGCCACCATGTGCAGGAGCTATTCTTGGTCTTGAACTCAGGGGAAGGACCTGACAAGTGTTTCTGTGATTAGATAGTCTGGGCCTATGGGAACTCATGAGCTGTGTCTTGCTATAGAAGTTATCAGACACGGTGGAAACAGCTCCAATGTCAGTGTCCGTCTGCCCTCATCATGCATTCACTTTGCTGAGAGCCCAACGTTATGGAGAGCAGCACCCTGACGGTGCAGAGCTCCTTGGACTCACAGAGCAGCCTTCATTACCCCATCTCATCCTCTAGTTAGCAGCATGAGAAGCCACGGTTCTCTCTTCTTACAGGTGTAGATACCAAGTCTCTCCCATCCAGTGTTATGGTCAACCCTCAATATCTGTGGACTCCGTATTTCAAATGCAGCTAATTGCTAACATTTATTAGTGGCCTCCAAGCTTGTCTTCATGGCACGTTTGAGTTAACTCATGGTCATATGCGGAGTGGGGATGACTCAAGTCACATGTTTACAGCTTGGGTAAGAAGAGGTGACATTCTTCCTTCTTGTTTAAGTAGTCGCATTATAAATGAGGTTCATTTGATGGCTATTTAATGCCATGCTTTTCAAGTTCTGTCCTGTTTTGACTTAAATCTTATAAGGCTGTGCTGCCCAGTATTCCTAAACACATCATGGCCATGGTGCGACATAGAGAAGTGTGTGTGTGTGTGTGTGTGTGTGTGTGTGTGCATGAGAGAGAGAGAGAGAGAGAGAGAGAGAGAGAGAGAGAGAGAGAGGAAGCTTCGTTCAGCTAGCTGGAGAGGTACATGCTGGTAAGATAAGCAGAAGAGGTGGAGGCAGGAGGATCATGAGAATCTTCATCCAGGTATGAAGTTACAGTTCTCTGAGTCATGAGTTGAATGTTAATGAATTGGCAATGTTTATTAAGGAAGACATCTTCATACAAATGTCCAACAAATGAGGTGATACATCAACCCACTGATGAAAAGGTTGAGACCAGAGATTCTCAGGAATCTGACACTCTGTGTCTTTTAGGGGCAGTGGTTTGGTGTTTTCTAATTCAGTGTTCACAGGTCTTTACAGAGGTCTTTACCACTCCTGCACATAGCGTGAATCGCTATACTCAACAGCCTCGCAAATGTACAAGACAGGAGAGCTAGACTAGACTGCACTAATTTCAGTAACCATTGCAAGCTTCCCTGTCGTATTTACATAGTGGCTCCCACTGTAGCTCCTAGGGTGAAGAGAGGCCCCAGAAGCGGCAGCTTAGTGTTGGGCAACAGACAGGACAGCCCTTGTATGGCCCCCGTTCTCTGAGAGCCATGTTTAGGAAGGGCTGACATCTGACGTGCAAACTGGCGTGAGATGTGATACCAGGCAGAAGGAGGGGCGGGAAAGCAGCAGGAACATCTGCTGGTTAAGCAAAGGCGTCCTGAAACTGTGACACCCTCAGGGATTCAAGGGCCATCTAGAAAACCACTGGAGTCAACCACAGTCTGAGAGGAAGGACCCTTATGAACTCTCAGTCTTTGCTGCAGCCCATGAGATTGGTGACTACCCTACCTGATCTGCCAGTGTTCTGACTCAAATGGTTAGCCTTGTCAGTTCTCCTACAACCCAGCAAAGTAGGCACTCCTCTTTCCAGGTCACGGAGGAGGGCCTAGGATGCCGGGGAGATTTGGATTGGATTCTGTGTCAGACACATGTCCATGACTTTTTCCTTTATGGCATGCTGAGACTGAAGCTACTGGCTTTCCTATGTGATGGTCTGCTCGGTGAATCACCCTGACTCTCCTTCTGGCTTTAGTTTACTCTTGCTGTCTGCCACAGGAGTCAGGTATGCTGTTATACAAGGAGAGACTGGAGCCGTATAAGAAGTAATGCATGGTATTTTCTCTCCTCAGACGTGCTCAACCCAGCTGTGGAGCTGAGGTGCAGGGGCAGGGCACTCTGGCCCTTCTGCAACCTTTTTTAAGCCCCAGTGTCCTGAATGCTCACCAAGATCAGTGCCATATGGGATGGGGATAGCATCATGACACAGACCATAAGGGGCACAGAAACCTGTGCTTTGGTCCTGAAGGATTTAGGGAGGGGCCAGCTTTTATGATTGCCCTGAAGTTACACTTGTACCATGCTATGAGAACTAAGGGATGCTCAGCAGCCAGTTAGGTGGCTCCAGAGTTCCCAAGGAAGGCATTAGGTTGAGAATGCATCCATTCCTTTTCTGGGAGATCTTACTATGCTGGACAAAAAAACCTCATCTCCTTTCAAGGTAGCATCAGGAGCCTCTTCTGGCTTGGCACATGCTGGTACGCATTCTAACTGCCCCTCTCCACCCTTCTCCGTGGGGGCCAATCCTGGGGTGCTGCACTATTACGAGATGACCTCGCTGTCCGTTTCAGTGCAGCTTCCAATCTGCCTTCGAGTCGTTGTGTTTCAGCGCAGCTCAGTGGTTCTCAATTTCTTTTTTGGTATAATACGCCTAACAGATTTCAGGCCTTCCCTTAAGGGACTCAAGACCTCATTATGTCCGACACCCAGAAAGGGGGAAGTTGGCTGTTCTATTGGAGAGACTGTGTGAGAAATTAGGAGGGTGTTTTTAACTGTCAGAATCTGAGAGAGTGTTTCCTGCCTTTGGAAGAGGAGAGAGAGAAGATTCCACCTCCAGTTTCTTATAGTTCAAAATCACTGAAAATTGCAACAAATGTCATTGGTACCAAGTAATTCAGGCTGTGAATGGGAAAACTAAAATCTTATCTTATGATGCTGTGGCTAGTTTAGAGAATATCAGGTTTCAGGTGGCCACAGGAATCAGTCATAGCTCTAGTAGGCTCAGATTCCACAGGATGGGGCCTAACGATGAAGGCTATTCCAGGAAGGGAGAATAAAGATCTTGGCACTGGAGAGACAGTGCAGTGGGTAACTACTCCCCTAGAGCACCCAGGCTTAATTTCCAGCGCTCACATGGCAGCTAACAACCATCTGTAACTCTAGTGCTGAGGGATCTGAACCCTTCTCTGGTTTCTGTGTGCACCAAACCCACACACGGTACACAGACATACTTATTGATACATGTAAGATAAAAATTAATTAGAGTTTAAAAATGATCTTTGGTTCTCTCCTATTTCCTGGCTAGTTGTCTGCATCTCTCAGTTCATCCATCAAGTTCCTATTTGTCTCCACTATAATCTGATCGCCTTCTCCCTTCCGCTAGAGAATAAACGGAATAGGGGAGGAAGCACAAGGGCTTGCGCTAGCAGTTGGCCTGGCCTTTCTTCCCTCCTGACTCGAAGCCCAAGTTTATTTGTAGCCGGTTTATAGGTGTTATGGCAAGACAAAAAAGGGTCCTCAGGCATGTCCCACATAGAAGTCACAGGAGGTTCTATGGTTACAGCACAGGGCATAATGAATGGATGCTGAGTTACAAGATGGATACCACATACCTAGTAGATAATTTAGTCGTCCGGGTGAATTTTGAGAAAAAAACAAAACAAAACAAAACTCCATGTCATTGGGGGCAGGGGTGTGTGTGGGTGAGGGGGGGCTCTGCTGAAAAGTCAGCAAATTGAAGTTAGACGAGTCCAAGAATCTGTCTTCTGTGACTCTCCAGGGTGTCATTGCCAGGGTGACTGCCATATTCTGACCTGTCGTCATTCCGTCCATGTCTCAGGGGAACCAGACAAGTTAAAGTGAACCCAGAAAGCATGGAAGAGCGGTGAAGCTTGCCAAAGGTGCAAGGATGGAAGAACGCAAAGAGAAGAGGGCAAAGGGGTGAGAGGAAGGACAGAGAGGAGGGCGAGAGCCACTGGGAGGAGGCGGGAGGGAGCAGCCAATGGTACTCACGTGTTGTGGAGCACACACCAGCCACAGTGGGGGTCACCCGATCCAAGACACTCGCCACAGCTCCGATACTGCCCGCAGGACTCCACAGGAACTCTGGTGAGCTGGAACAGCACAATGAGGGTGTAGCAGTCAAGAATCTTCAGAGAACCTAAAGGTTCACAGCTCAAATTGCCATCCTAGATATCACTGCATCACCCAAGACTCCGGAGGAGCATGGAGGTGCTTAGAGTCCAATGTCAAAGAGACTTTGGGGAGCCATATTGGAGTAGATGACCGCATAGCATCCTGAGGATATACCTACTTTCTAGGCTCTAAGATGTATCTGGGAACACGGACCACACTGAGTCCATATAAAATATACCAAAAGAGGCTTCCACACCACATAGTTAAATTTTCCTATTATCCTCATCCCCCAAATATTTCTGCAAATAACCAATCCATTACATATTTGTCTCCTATCAAAGTAATAAACTCAATGTTCATTCTTTCTCCATCTTGTTTTGCTTTCCCTCACCCCCTTCCCTTAGACCTCAGCACTTTTATTTTTCCAGAGAGCATTCAACTCCCACCCAGCACCCTTCCCTCGTCTTCCTCCTGGCTGTTTAACAAGGTGCCTGATCTACCCTCTGGCTGCCTCCTGCCGTCTCCTGCTTCATACTGTTGACCAAAACTTGCTCCAAAAATTGATTTCACTGCAGTTCTTTCAAAGATCAGCCTTGCTATGGCCCCAGCTCACACCCTCTCCAGGATTCGAGGCTTCCTCTTGAGCCCAGAGACTTCCATTAGCTTCCAGCAGCAGCTTGTTAACATAAAATGTTCCACATGACATTTTCACTTAGCCCAAATGCCTCCATTTCCTGCACGCTCTTAAATGCCGTTTGGATTTCTTTGTTCTCTAAGGCAGCCTTGATGTCGCCTTACATGATGCCCAAGTACCTGCTACGTAGTAGGTATTTAAAGATGACATTCATGATCGAATGGTTATTTGAATTTTTTTATAGCCTTGGTCTTTACTTTCTATTTCACCAGTTTCTTCTTTATGAAAAGTTTTTAAAATATATTTTTTCATATGGGATTTTTATATATCTATTTTTTTTTAAATCTTGGTGGAGGACTTCCTACCTAGTCTTTTCACTAGAGCCAGGACAACTAGCCAGGGTCGTCATCAGAACCAGCCTGGTAAACTGTACATGTTGACATGGCTGAACCGTATCTGCTCACGAGTGAGCGCAGGGGCTGTGTTTCCCCTGCTGGTCCATAAAGCATCTGCGCTGTACAATTATGTCCACTTGGCAGGGGCTACTTGTAACTCATGCACAGGCGAGCTGGCACCAGAGCCTGCTCAATTAGTCTCCACACTCATTGGGAATTAATTAATAATTAATTCCAAATCCCACTATGGTCTCCTTTTCCTTAATTTCCTCATTTTCTTTTATCTACCCTTTGGTAGCTGCCTCTGCTCACTCTTACAGATTTGCCCTTGGCCTCCACGGCTTGTTCTCAATGGCTTTTCTTTGCATTTGGAATTTTCTATGCTTTCCACACTTATTTATGTGTGTGCTTGTCTTGCACACATGTGGAGGTCAGAGAACAACTTGCAGGATTTGTGGATTCTAGGATGGAACTCAGGTTATCAGGCTTGGTGACAGCACCAGTACCCGCTGAGCCACCTCTCTGTCCCCTAGAATTTTATCATAGGTTCTATCATTGCCCAGGTGATTCCCCGCAGGACTTCAATGTCTTTAAGATTAAGTTTGATGATCAGTTTTTTTTTTTAAATTAGTCTGCTGGCTCTAACATGAAGCTAGGAATTTAGCTTATTCCTGGTGTCACTTTAATTTTTCTGCCCCTCCTCAAGCAAATACCTTCTAGTCATATGAACACATACATAATAGTGCTCAACCCAGAGGACCTTGGCTCCTAGGAATTCAGGGGTAGGAATGAGATTCACAAGCTAGTTTCAATATTTCCAAAAGCCTAATGGAAATTGGATTGTTGTTATTTTATGTGTTTATGCATACTCATGTGTGTCCCATATTAAAGTAGGAAGTATATTATTCTTTAATAAATGTAGTTTGTTTAGTAGACAGAATCTTTCAAAAAATGTGACTCCCCAAGGGGGAAAAATAATAAAAAGGGCTATAGATGATGAAAGTTGGGAACCGTAAGTACATAATCATGTGTTCATGGGTCCCAGCTGCCTGTCTGGCACTCCATATTTTGCATGGGCTTAAAGGAAAAATATCATAGCTTGTTCAATCAAAAGAATGTTTTTGGTCTAAACTTAACATTTTCCCCAGATTCTCCTGTCAACATGTTTAATAATCAGTCTTTCATGGAATATACCCTGGAATTTCAGGGTGTGCCCTGGGGTTCCAGGGTGAACCCTGAACTCTAGGGTGTATCCTATAATTCTCAAGTATACTCTGAGTTGCTGAGGTGTGTCTTGGGGTTCTGGAATGTAATCTCTGTTTCTGGTGTGTACATGGGGCTCCAGGAGATGCCTCAGGGTTCTTAAGAGTGTGATTTGGGATTACAGGGTGTTCCTGTTCTCTGGAAGTCTGGGGTGTGCCATTTTGAGTAATGAACCAGCTGCTGGGTGAATTGGATAACTGGTGTTTAATAATGTCGATAGGCCATAACTATAAAAATCCCTCCTCTCTTGATTTTAAAGAGTTGTCCTTTTTGTTTGGCTTGAAAGATGTCAGAGCCTGCAGAGGGAGGTTTAAAACATTCTTGGCCATTACTAGCAACAAGACCCTGTTGTCTCTGAGACTTGTTTTTCCTGTCCTTAAACAGGAGATAAAAAACCGCATGCTTCTATTCCCTAAAGCACTAGACCACAAAACGGGTTCATAACGGGTCCAGGGTCCAGCAGTCCACAGGTGATGTTTAAGGTCATCCCAGGCTGTTCTGTGATGGGCATTTCATTCCCAGCTGTGTGTTGCACTGACCCGTCCTCTGGGTCACAGAGACGTGCTCTGAGGCTTCCCCAGGTCTGGGAAGCTACACTGGGAGGTACCAGATCCAGAAGACGTTTTCCTCCTTAGTCCCCTCATGGTGTCATTTCCTCTTTGAATGTGGCATCAGCCCCTAAGCCATCTACCATTTCATTCTCTAGATGAGGCTCTGAAGTTCCCTGAGTTTCCTGAACTGATTCAGACCCCTTCCTAGCTTCCAAGTTAGCCCATGCTGTACTTGGGTTTCAGCTACACATCTACGCGGGACAGGGCACAAATCCCCAACCGTCTGAGAACTAGGTCTTAGCTACTGCTTTGCTTCCAGCTCTCCGGACGATCGTGAACAGTTGTTCCCTTTGAGTTTCTTTTCAATCATCTATAAAATAAGCAACCATTTGGACTCACTCTAGAAATCCTTTTGAATCTGACATTCCAGCAACTTCTAAGTGTCCAGACAAAACCTCACCCAAGCTAGTCCCTCTTTCTTGTTTGACTTTCATGTATATGTGTAAACATGATATTGAAGACTTTCAAGAGAACACACCCTGAAGGTTATCGTCTGGGAATCTAGAACTTTCTCTTTGAAAGGCCCACAACAGAGAGCTTTGCTTTCCTGGTAGCTCATTCCCACTAGGCATTGTCTCATCTTTACTACTTGCTTCTGAGGTTGATCTAAATGTTCCCAGTCTCTTAAAGTATGGATGCTAAAATTAACAGGGCTCTCCAGCATTGCCTCTGTGGCTCCATCTTCTCCTGCCGCAACATTGCTTTCCTGTGGACAATTCTAGAATGTGCCAGAAGTTTTCCTGACAGTTTAGACTCACTTTTGCAAACTGAAATTAGTACAGGCATTTGCCTCAGTCGCAAAATATATATCTGAAGTCCTCAGCTTTTTTTCACACCGTGCTGGTATGTTGCAAAGATGGCCAGATGGTTCCTCAGTCACCCTGCCCCACGGTTCCTCTCTCTACCCCAGTGTCTGGACTCTCTACCTACACTGGACACCAAACAAAGCTGCCTACCCATCCCCCACCTCAGTTCCTCTCCTGACCCTGGAAACACAAACCACTCCAGATGCAGAGCCACACGATTAATTAAAAGCACCCCACGCTGATTAAAGTCTTAAGCTACAGTGCCAGGCATGCTAATTAGCCAAGTCAGGGAATTCAGACCACAGGAAGAGGTGAAAGAAGAAAAGTGTATGTGTGTCAGGGGGCTGACTTCTGTTGGGAGAACAAATCAGACGACAATGTGACCTGAGCCATCATAATGATAGATGGTATCTGAGACCACAGAAGATTGAGGTCCCTCCACTGGCCACTCGACTCCAGGAGGGTGGTTGATTGATGTGGCCACAATGTAGACTGTAGTGCTTCCAGAGAGGGAGCCCCAGCCCTTCTCAAGACCAGCCCTACACTAGGGCCCGGGAAGAATGTGGCTTCTGGAAGAGGAGATGGGATCTGCACAGCGTTGTCTTGGCAAGCTGTTCTACCTTTGTATAATAGAAGCTTTCCAGGTGCTGAGCAGTTCCTCAAAAACATAGAGATTTGCCATGTGACATGGTGACGTGACTACTGAGTACAGAATCAAAAGAAAGGAAAGCCGGACCTTGGAGACACATTGGCATGTCCATATTTATAGTAGAATCATTCATAAAAGTTAAAAATGGAAGTTACCCAGGGCCCATCAACAGAAGAACAGATGGACAAAATATGGCATGTATTTACACTGCAATGGTATTCAGTCTTCAAAGAAAGGAAGACAGAGTGATGGCACATGCCTATGATCCAGAACTCTGGAAACTGAGACAGGAGATGTAAAAGTTCAAGGCCAGTGTGAACTACATACTAAGTTTGAAGCCAGCCCTGGCTACATGGAGAGATCTTATCTTAAGAAGCTAAAAGGGAAGGGAGGGAAGAAGGGAAGAAATTCTAGACAAACTTTAAGGACAATATGTTAATAAAATGGGTAAGACACAAAAGAACAATGATGGCAAGACATACAAAGTCACTAGAGAGGCACAGTAAGAAATTAGAATGGTGGCTGACAGAGCCTGGAAGTAAGGATGGGGACTGAGCTACTGCTGAATGGATATGGAGCTTCAGTTTGGAAAGATGAAATGTTCTAGAAATGGCGACACCATTTATGCAGGCCCTAACGCCCACAAGCACCCAGAAACAGTTACAATAGCGAGTTTCATGGTATATCTATTTTATGGCCATTGTTAAAATGTTGAAGAAATGGTCTTCGGCGTGGGCTTTGGCTAAAGGCGCATCTCCAGAAGCCCAGAGATGACATGAGAACACCCGCTCAGCTCCCAGGGTCAGTGACAAGCAGGCTGGTGCATTCACGCTCCTGAGATATTCTGAGGTACTGTAATAAATAAGCATTCATTTCGCAGCTCCTTAGTGTAATCTTCCTTGGACAAAGGTTTTGGAGATAAGTCTATCATGCGCTATAGACATAGCGCATAGATATATATCATTGCTTCCTGATTTGAAAAGATAACGTCACATCTTATCTATCCAGAACATTCTTTTCCTCTACTCCCTCCAAGAGGCTTCGAATCCAAATGGTTCCTATGATGGTTGAATAGCCCCTGACTATAAGGATTTGTTTCTTCTATGTTTAAATTTGTGTTTATGTGTCTGTTGCGTGCAGGTGCTCTCTGAGGCCAAAAGAGGGCCCTGAGTTCCCCAGAACTAGAGTCCAGCCACTGTGGGCTCCCTAATGTGGGTTTGAGAGCCTGAACTTGTGTTTTCTGAAGGAACAGTATATATTCTTTACTTCTGTGGCATCTCTGCAGCCCAATCCTGACTTCAGATAACACACTTCTTCCTATGTATGACCTGTGGGCTCTTTCCTATCCCCACTCCCCAATACTTTCCCTCCTTGGACTGCCTTCCTAGGAACCACACTGATTTTCTTTGTTCTTTTCCAACTAAGCTTAACTTCCTTAATATAGTATACCTTGGCTTGATCTTAGGCTACATTAAAAAACATCACCACTTACTTTTGTTTGTGTGTGCATGTGTATGTGTGTGTATGTGTGTGTGTGTGTGTGTGTGTGTGTGCATATGTGCCAGAGGCATACTTGACTGTCATTTCTCAGGTCCTCAACTTTGTTTTTGATTTTTGATTTATTTATTTATTTATTTATATTTTTATTTTTTCAAGACTGAGTCTCTCACTTGCCTGGAGCTCACTGAGTAGGCTAACTTGGCTAGTTAACCAATCACAGGGATGCACTGTACCTGGATGTCTTACATGGGTTCTCGACACTTGGCTCAAATTCTCATGTTTATAAGCCAAGCACTTTTGTTGACTGAGTCCCATCTCTACCTTTATCAATAGAACCATCATCATTATTGTCATCATCGTCATCACTGTTATCTTCCTTACCTCACTGGTCTCATGACCAAAGACCACCAATTTATAAAACAGTAGCCTGGGCTAGGGAGGTGATGAGGGACAGAATAGAACAAAGGACCCATCCCTGTTTCAACGCCTGGCTCTGTTCTTCCATTCCTAGAGGTTATCCCTAGCGGCTGGAGGAATCGATGTGGTCTCGTGAGGTGTGGCTCCCTGTCTGCTTTCCCCATACTTTGCAAGATGCTTTTCTCCGGCAGTGGGGCCCTGCTCTGTCTGTTGCAGCTCTCATCCCAAAGGGCACCTGCTACTCTGCAGAAGCATGCCGTCTCTGTGTGCATCTCTCATTTGTTTAAGTATTTGACATCCTGGTCGAAATGTGAGTTATTACTCCATCTCTACTCTTATAATTGGATGCTAATGCCACAGTGGCTACACTGAGCCTGATGGCTGGAGTTAATTTAAATGTCCAAAAGGCTTCCTAAGTACCCAATTTCCTTCAAAACTCGAGAGAGAGAAAGAGAGACAGAGGAAAGAAAGGGAAAAAAGAGGCAAGAAGGCCCATTAAGAAACTCGAAGGAGCTCCTGGGGAGCTGTCGAGCTGCACAGATGTGGCACTCGGCGCCATCCTTCATGCTGTCCTCCTGTCTCCTGTTCCCAAGCAAGGGAAGTGTAGCCGAAGAAAGTTGGTCCCCTTCTGGGAGCGAATTAACTCAGCAATGCATATGCATCTCAGGAGCATGGTCTTGGGGAGCTTTTACAGTCTCTCCTCAGACGTTTCTTTCCTTTTGTGGACTCTGGCTACATTTCCAGGTTTGTTTCTTCTGACTTGGACCATGCAATAAATTCATAAAGTTCCTGGAAGCCCTTTGTGGTCAGGACTGTCACCTAAGGTTGAATTCCTCCAGGTGTGTGAAATCCTTAAATTGACTTCTCTTCTGAGCAGCGGTGGGGTAGGGGTCTTTCTAACTCAGCTACTTGAAAAAGGCAGCTGCCAGGACACTGGTCCAGGCATTGCATCTCAGTTCATTTAAATCAGCCTTTTAGGATCACCCTTGCTATGGCCTCATGGAGAACAAGGAGGCAGAATGTACTTTTTCCACTCTTGACACTGGGAGTGATTCCAGACTCGCCATGGCCAATGATATAGTAGGGATAACAGGGCCAGTACATGCTTGAGATTTGTTCATGGGTTTGACTTTACCTCCTGTGCCTATGACATCTCTACAAGAAGAGTTTCCCAGGTCTCCACTTCCTCTTGGGCCTCAAAGAACCTGTGTGCAACAAGATCTGAGTCCCACCTGCAACCAGATGTCAAGCCAGCTTGAAGCAGAGCTACCCAATGAGAGAGCCGACACTGCATTGTTCTGTCAGGCTGCGGGTGTGAGAATAAACGTCCTATGGAGTCTGTGTTGGCAATTAGATACACTGCTGTGGCAACAGCGGACTGAGGCACAGGTGCTGGGGAGAGACTTACAGAAGGGCACAAAAGCCTTGCGAGAGGTAGTGGGAAAGAGTTAGATGGAGGAGAGATAGGTTTTGATGTGCTAGCTTCTTTCTACCCCGGGGCATCGGTGCCACACCCACAGTGAGGTTGGTGGTAGCAGGTGCATGTTCAGAGACTTCTCACAGCTCCCGTATGGCTCAGTGCATCATCTCATGTGTTCTACGCCCGTCATGCTCTCTTAAATCTATGTCTATGGATGAGTAGATCTTAAGAGAGTCTAGCCAAGTGAAAAGTACCAAGAAAGACTCTGGGATGAGAACCCAACTCTCCTGATGTTTTTGGCTCATTGAACTGACTTCCTGGTATTCTAACCTTGGAAACTAGTTTCCTTTGAACTTTTTGACTTCTCCCAATTATGTCTGAACCATGGGGCCAATGCATCAGGAAATATTCTTGAGTGTGCCAGTATTGCCAATACTGTGTCCCCTGCCTATAGGTAGGAGTTCTAGGGTCAAGGTCATTGATACTTAAAGTAGCATAATAACTCCAGAGCATGAAGCCTGGCAGGCTGAAAGCTGAGCTTCAGTCTCTTCTGGATGCATTGGTGACTTTGGACAAAGCTCTTCCCCACAATCAGGCTACAGGGGATTCATTTTCAGATAGGTGGATAAGCAGTGATATTTCCGAGTATTGGTCACAAAAATACTAATACCCATGGTTCAGGAAGCATTCTGCAGTGAACAGTAGCAGATGTTGTGGAGGGCTGCAATTTGTTGCTATTAATAAGTATAAATGCCTAATAGGAAGCCAGTTTGCTCTGGGATCTTGGACAGCTAAGGAGTGAGTGCAGGCGCCGGAATCAGCAACATATGCTGCTCCTCATTAGTTAGTGGTGGTAGCTGGGAAGCAGGGCGAGGAGCGCTAGGCGTTCTGCGGAGCCTCAAGAAATCTCTATATCCCCCCACTTCAGCTGATCCCCGCACCTCACCCCATTCTTGAGCCTCCTGCTGGGAACTGTACCTCCGTGGCCAGCACGCCATCATCCTCAGTCAGACCCTTCCCAAGGAGAGCGCTGAGCCCTCTCCTGCTGCACAGTTGGAAAAGCCAGGGCCCACAAAGACTGACCAGCTTTCCCAAGGTCACTTGGCAGGGTGGTGATAAAGGCAGAAAGGGAAATGAAGCCAGAGCTATGTACAGGCATCCGGCGGGTCTTCTAGGCACCGCTGGCTCTTCCCACATATGACCCAGGGGACTGAGGAACCTGTCACTTCACACCCACACCTAGGACTTGGCTTGCAAAGTTCACAGACCTACAGGATACTTACTATAAGGCCAGGATTGGTTGGCTGAGTTCGGGGGTGAGGTGATCGATCACCTTTGTAAGCAAAGAAGCCAGCACCATGTGGGAGCCCTAAAGAGAGACCAGTGGTTGCTTTCTGTGCACTACGTCCTCATCAGGGGATACACTCTGGCTCTTGCCAGCATAATCAGAGAAGGAAATGAAGGTTGAAATAGCTGTGTCTCGGTAACAAGTGAGAAGCTGGAGTTGGGGGGAAAACGGAATTGGGTCTGAGAACTGTGTCTGCCACGTCTTATGTGCTGTGGGCGACTCCACTCTTTGCTACGCTTCCTCTCCTCTACTCCTGCTGGAGGGCTGGGGTTCCTTGGGATGGCACAGATAGGAGTGTGTGAGCGAAATGCCAATATTAAGTGCTCATCCATTGTTCCAGCATCTTACTCAGCTAGAAGTCATCTCTCCCCCACCCCCACAC
This sequence comes from Microtus oregoni, assembly GCF_018167655.1. Classification (NCBI taxonomy): domain Eukaryota; kingdom Metazoa; phylum Chordata; class Mammalia; order Rodentia; family Cricetidae; genus Microtus; species Microtus oregoni. The sequence goes on from NW_024543085.1 coordinate 27,647,065, forward strand.
CTTGTATTCCACTCCTGCACGGTCGATGAGAACAGGCATGAGAGAGAATGCCTGTCTTCGTGACTGCATGTGTGCATGAGTGCAAGAATGGATGCACACAGAAATGCATGCCTGCATGCAAACAGAAAGGCACAGATGCATGCATGAATGAAAGATTGAATGAGGGAAACTGATCCCTGTCAAGCTCTTATACCTTAAAAAAAAAAAGTCTCATTTGGCAAAATATTGACTCCACCTCAAACCAACCATTTTTGGATTACCGTCTCAAATTCAGATTATTGCCTCAAGTCTCAAGGTCATGTTTTCAGTAGGAGGTCAAAGTCTCTGCCCTACATAGTGTCATGTTCCCATCACACAGCTGTCTCCGCAGACCTAGTCTCCAGAGCTGTGGTGGTGCAAGCTGGGCACGTTCCTGGACCAACATGCTCCAGTGGAGAAGCCTAGCAACCACACTCATCCCACACAGACAGGAGCCTTGCTTACATTCAGGGAAAATAGAGCCAGAGTAAAGAATGAGCATTCTAGCATCTTTAAAGTTAAGACGCTGAAAGGGATATTGGGGATAATCTATCTTCTGTCCCCCATTCCCTTTGGTGGTTTCAGGGATTGTCCAAGGCCATGCAGCTTCCACTGCTATTCTTTTGCCACCCAATACAACCAATATGGCTAAAGTGCTAATTCTTGACCTAGTTTTCAGGTCAAGGCTAAAGGAAGAGACAAACTCAGAGGACCAGAACCTATTTGGGGCAGTGGGGGATAAGGGCTCCCTCCCCAGCCTCCATCTAGCAGGTGAAAAGTAGCTTTTGTACTAGGGATCAAAGCGTTGTTCCTGCTCCAGCCATCTCTCACCAGTGACACCAACAAAGGCGATGCACTCATGTGAGCCGAGGCTGGGGACCCTGCTGGCTGAGTTTTCTAAGCTCAGCCTGCTCAGCGGGGGCCTTTGTTCCTGCAGCCAAGAAGGAGAGGGAGGAGGAGAGGTTGGCACAGGGACACCTAAACTCCAGGCCCCACAGGCAGCTGAGACAAGCTGGTCTAGAGGCATATGCCGAGCCCTCCTCTGGCTGGCTGGCTCTTCCTCTTCCTGGGAAGCAGCAGGATAGGTGGATGGGTCTCCTCCGCCCAGAGCCCTTCAGTTCCCCCTGACTTTCTCGGTCAAGGGCATCACTGGCCAGTGTCCCCAGCTTTGCTCTGGCTACGGAAACTTTCCACAGTCCATTCATGTCAGCATGCATGCAGCAACCAAGGGAGTATGTCATAGCGTCTGATCATAGCAGCGTTTTCTCCACATCCTTGCTTACTCTGGGCCACAAGAAAACACCTCACTTTTCCTTGCAGACATACCGAACTAGACATGCGTATCGTTTGAGCAGAGGCAAATATCTTCTTTCTAGAGGGAATTTGATTCTGGGAAAGCCACTGTGTCCTAGTGCATGGACAGTGACACCTCTCATGGAGGAACCTTAAGGGTTCCGGACTCTCAGGGGCCGCTGGCTTTGAGAGATGGCATGCGTGCCACGAGGTCACCTGAACTTCTTCTTGCCAGCACCCATCCAGGCTCTGCTTGTAGGATGGGTCCAGACTGCTGCTGGTGAAGTGAAGGAGAGTCTCTGCTCACTAGGTCATCTGTGCCCACAAAGGCATGACACATTCCCTTCATACGAAGAAGATGCTGCGAGGGAGGGCATTTTATGCATGGAAGGGCAATAGTTACAGTACAGCATGCTAAGAGGAAGGGGTTCCTATGTGTGGGCACAACTTTTCTGAGGGGTGATTTGGCAGCGGTGGCTAAAACCTAAAATAAGTGACCAGCAAGGATCCCTTTGCAGAAATCCCAGCGACCTGAGCCTGTGACTGTGGCTATTTGCTGTGCTAGTGATCATTGGGAAAAAACCTGAATGTCCGTCCACAGGGTGGATTATGGTGAAATATTCATACTCTGGGACAATACTGGTCTGAGATCTGTTGACGTGGACAGATAACCATGATCCATCTTTGAGTTTAAAAAAAAAATCATGATTCTGAAAAAAAGGCATTGTATGACTCAAATTTTCTTTTTGACAGGGTCTTAGCGCATGTCTCAAATCAGATTTTTTTTTTAAATTAAACTTTATTGTAAAGAACTTGCAAAAATATGCAGGGAAATTAGGCAGTTTTTTTTTTGTTGTTGTTTTTTGAGACAGGGTTTCTCTGTGGTTTTGGAGCCTGTCCTGGAACTAGCTCTTGTAGACCAGGCTTGTCTCGAACTCACAGAGATCTGCCTGCCTCTGCCTCCCGAGTGCTGGGATTAAAGGCGTGCGCCACCACCGCCCAGCTTAAATTAGGCAGTTTTAAAATCTATACATCTTGGTGAACTTCTATACAGTTAGAATAGCCATTGTGAAGCAGTGCAGCTCTTTATATTAGATTTTATATCTTCACTATCAAATATATATTTTTTTCATTTTACCCCCCCACCCCCACCCACACACAATAGTGAAATCCTGGGCGGAGTTAATCCTAACAAAATAATGGCTTCATATCTTCTTTTATGACTCGTGCCCACAGCAGGCATTCAGTCCTTCCCCATCTCCTAATGTCCATGCCTTTTCATTCCCCTTCCTCCATGCTATGCTGCATCCACATGGGCATCTGTGTGCCACTATAACACATATGTTACAGGCTGTGATCTGCGGAAGAGGGAGCACAAGCAGGTTCCGTGTGACCTCACCTAACCTACTCCTTACCCCATCTATTTTCCTGCAAATCCCGTAATGTCATTCTTCTTTTGAGCAGAATGGTATTCCATTTTACACACGTGCCAGGTTTTCACTGTTCTTTCAGCAGGCCGAATTCTTATGAACCCTCCTTCTGGCATCTCCCAAGTGCTGGAATTACAGGTGTGCGCCACCGTGTCGAGATCAGTGTTTAGTTTTCAGAGAACGATGCGGCTCACAGTACTATGGACAGGCCGATTTGGCATAAAGAATAATTTCTGGCGAGATAGTGAAGTTGCTAGCAGGCGTTAACAGTAGGAAATCTGAATTTTCCACAAATTAGCTAGAAGTATGGGTTAACCCAAAGTGTATTTTAGGATCAAAGTGTTACTTGTTTTCTATTTTTAACATTCATATAATTTCAAACATTCTAGAAATATGATTCATGGCTGGTTCATTTTGTGGCTGGCAGGACGGACCACTGTCTGTCTGTCTGAGTATTTTCTCTTAGCAAAGTTGACCAAATCATAGACTGGACAGTCACTGACATCACAGTGCTCAGCCAAAAGCTTTGGAGAAGAAACATCAAGCCATTCCCAGCCAACATGGAGAAGTCTCCACCCTCTACAGAAGATCCCAGGCAAGGGTTAGAGTTCCTTTACCTGTGGTCCCCATGGGTGTAGACTCCATCATGTTTGGGGCAGGTTCCCTTCCCCATGAGGAAGACAGTATGGGGTGCTAGACCAGCACTGGGGAGACCTCAGACCTGCGTGCACATCCTAAACTCTTCCCTAACTGGAAGTAAGACCTTGAGCAGATGTTCTTGCTTCAGGGTGGATCTCCACTGTCCTTCCTGGGAGAGCAAACACTCAAAACGCACTAACTTAAGACTGGAAAAGGCCCAGGTGCCTTGCTTCGGGATCTCCCCCAAATTTACCCCCATCTTGAGAACTGGATCTGTGTTCACAATGGGATTCTTAGTTCTGTCCTTGTTCTTATGTCTGTGACAGAGTTGGAGGATGTTGATCTGGCACATGCTTTGAATTCTATGATGGTAAAAGACCACAGCTTGTGATGATGAAGTCTAAAGCAACCAACCTTTACTACGGCAATTTCTCTCTCACTAAAATAAACCACAGAGTAAGTGAAGGAATCAATATATCCATGAGGAGCTTTGGCTAGACAAGCCTGATGGGATGGAAATCTCAAAGGCCATCTAACCCATCCCACATTCAAATTCTGCCCGCAGTTTCCCCACCTGTCCAATGAGAGTCATGAACAACTCTCCTCTCCTAGGCTCCAGGTAAATCCTTTGTGAGCTGTTTGTCTGTCTCTAAGTGGGACAAGAAAGTCAGGTCCAGCAGTGTGGTGTGAACGGTCACATTTCCCAAGGAGGCAGAGATGAGCAGAGCTTCACACCTCTGTCTGCTGGGTGCTGGCCCCACCACACTGAAGTTGGGGCAAAAGGGATGGGCGATGGCTTCCATTAGGAGGTTCACTTTCCAAAGGGAGGGGAGGGGAGGGGAGGCAACACACCTGTTCCACATCTTGTGGATGAGGAATCTAATCAGCATCACTTTAGAGTTCAGAGCAGCTCCTAGCAAACGAGAAATGACTGCCAGTACTATACAGAGATGGGAGACTCAGCTAGGTCAGAAGTAATTGCTGGTCCAGGGTGTGAGTGCAGGAGGAGGCCTCTGTTTCTACCTAAAGGGGTATTTTCAGCCGACAAATGTGGGTATCCTGGGGAAAGGTTTGGAGTGTCCGCCCTGTTCACCGTGGTGAAGTTTAACAGGTAGAAAATCTGGGAGGGAGGGGTATCTAAAAGTGTGGTGTCTGCTGGAGGAGGAGAGCAAGTGGGTCCCCATGACTTGGGATTGGGCAGGAGTCACGAGGTCTGGAAACCAGGACATGCAGCTGATGGTACCTGGCTTTTGCAACCTAAGCTCTTCACTTGACCATTTCGTAGTTCAGCCGGGCACTCGCCATCCTCAAAATCTCTGAGACGTCATGCAGACTAAATCATATAATGCACACAGGAACTGAAGACCTCCCCTGGCAGCATCCACCCCAAATCGTTAGTGGCCGTCATCACATTCAGGACAAACAGGGCGTTGGCTTCTACCAGAACAGATGGCATCCCTTTGAATGAAAAGGTCAACTTTACAGTTCAACTTCAAGGATGACTAGAGGTGACTAGAGGTACCCGGTTAACCACTTCTGCCCTCAGTGGCCTATGATTAGCTGCCAGGAAAAGAACAGGACTTGAAAAAAAGCTGAGATGGGGCTTTACAATCTCATTCTAGAACCAGTCACCAATCCCTGATAATACCCTAGGGTCTCCGCTATGCAGAAATTCTTCCTATTAATAGAGACTTAGTGATACAGCCAGAACCCAAGTTCTCCAGCCAAAATCCTCTGTTCTCCAGCCATTAGCTTTTCATGTGCATGCATGAGCATGTGGGTATATCAACACTGGGTATCTTCCTTAATTTCTTCACTTTATATTTTGAGACAGTCTCTCACTGAACCTGAAGCTCACCAGTTCTGCGTTAGCTAGGATGCTTGCCCCAGGGACTCTCTGGTTCTACCTCCCAATGCTGGGAATATAGATTATGCCACTGTTCCCAGCTTTGTGTGGGCACAGAGGATCTGAACTCAGATTCCCGTGCTTGCTTGGCAAGTACTTTAATGACTTAGCTATCTTCCCAGACCAAATTTTTCTTCTGATTTGAATGGCACAGAGAAGGAGAGAAATGTCAGAAGGTTCATTCTCTTCCTCATATTACCTGGGAAGACTGGGTGAAGGCAATGAGCAGTTTAATCAGATGAAGCAAGGACAGAGGCATCTGCAGACTTCTCCAGTTTGACCTTTCCCTGATCTCTGGGAACAGACATAATCCAAAGTTGGCCATGGGTCTGGGACAGAAAATTGAGCTGGTTCCTGGCCAAGCATGAGAGGCTATGGTGCATGCCAGCATGTAGGGACGTGGGTTGGCACCAAATGTCTGGCAGGCCAGGGTCGGGCAGTGAGGCCCAGCATGGTAGCAGTTGGCACAGAGTCCAGCAGTCCCTGCAGTGACTAGGGTATGAGGATGCTGTCTCCCTGTTTGCTGAGTTTGCAAACAAACCTGCAGACCGCAGGGCTGAGGCAGCAGCAAGGCAGCAAATGCGGTTGTGTAAGGCAGGGAGCTTGCTACAAGTGCCAGCCGTTGGCAGCTGCCTTTCCTTCTCCATCAAGTCCGTTTGGTAGACCATTGTGAATGCAGCATCTTTAGCTTCTCGGGGACTAGTTTGGGTTATATGTCCCTCCTGGCAAGCTCACTGAGCTGCTGCTGGGGAGTTACAGGCCCCCTCAGGAATCCTCTATATTCAAGGGGACAATCAGTACTCCTGTGAAGTTCTGGAAAAGGGGTAAAGGCAGATTATCGGGGGGGGGGGAGGTTTGCGAAGAGCCCCCAAACCTAGATGAATATCAGAACTGATTTCATAGTTGTTAAAAATACTGATGCTTGGTTAACCCTAGCAAGGACTCCTAGCAAGCCAGGATATGGAGCCTGAACCAGCCATCTTCTGTAACCAGTGGTGGGACCGAGACACCAACCCAGTCACAAAATCTGTGGCCCACAGCAGGCCCTGCCTGCAAGATAATCTGGGGGCAATGACAGCTCAGAGCTTGTGGGAGTGCCCAATTGATGACTGGGCTAACCTGAGGCCCAAGCCATGAGTCTATGGCTAAGATAGGGAAGCTGGACAGCTCAGAGATCTAGGGGAGAACCAAACACAACTTACAAAATAAATAATAAATAAATAAAACTAAAAAGTCCATGAAATGATTCCTAATGACATTCTGCTATCCGCAGAGATTGGTGCCTAGCCCAGTTGTCTTCAGAGAGACTTCTTCCCGAAGCTGATGGGAACAGATGGAGACCCACAGTCAAACATTAAGTGGAGTTCTGGGAACTCTGCAGAAGACAGGGAGGAAGGATTGAAGGAACCAGAGGGATAAAGGGTGCCAGGAGAACACAGTCCACAGAATCAACTAAGCAGGGCACATAGGGGCTCACAGAGACTGAAGCAGCGACCATGGATGCTGCATGTCTGCACCAGGTCCTCTGCATACATGCTGTGGTTATTGTCAGATTCCTAACAATGAGAGGAGGAGCGTCTCTGACTCTTTGACCTGCTCATGGGACCTGTTTCCTCCCACTGGGTTGATATGAGGGTTTGTGCCTAGTCTATTGCATCTTGTTATACTAAGTTCAGTTGATATCACTGGGAAGACTGCTCTTTTCTGAAGGGAAATGGAGGAGAAGTTGGTCTAGGGAGAGGGGAGGTGGGAGCAATTGGGAGGAGGGGAGGCTACAGTTAAGATGCATTGTATGAGAGAAGAATACATAAATAAAATTTAAAAAGTAGAGATGCTCAGGCCAGGGACCTGAATTTGATTCTTGGAGACATGCATAATGAAAAAAAAGGCCTGACTCCAACAGTTTATTCTCTCTCTCTTTCCCTCTCCCTCCCCCCCCTCTCTCTCTCACACACACACACACACACAGAGAGAGAGAGAGAGAGAGACAGACAGACAGACAGACAGCTACACGCACACAGATACATACACAGAGAGACACATAGACATACATACATACAGATACACACATACATACAACTTTAAAAATACGTTCAGGCAGAGCTGAGCCTAGTCAAATCAGGCTATACAAGGGCTAGGATGGATTAGCCGAAATGGATTTTCCCAAAACATTCTCCCTCTCTTCCCTCTCTCTTTCTCCTCAACCACCACTGATGACCCTGACGATGGGCTGGGTTTGGGACAACTGGTCTTGCCCAGGGAGGGTGGAGTCAGAGATGTAAGGGAAATGTCCTTGTCTTAGAGTCTGACAGACCCAGCAGGCAGAAGGCTGTAGAGGCAGAGATGGGTGGGGCTAGCACTAACACCAGACAGCGGGGCATAGCTTCAGGATTGATGAAGCAATTTCACAGTCGTGATCGTGTATGACCCCCACCACAATGTGGCAAGGTCACCGTGTCAGGGATGGCAGACCCTATTTTACAGAGTAGGGCACAGGTTAGAGAAGGTTAAGTGATTGACTTAAGGTCGTGCAGTGGGTGCCTGTGCCCGTACTCATTCACACTTTGTCCTTGACCTCTGAGCACTCCCTGGCACAGCACAGCCTCCTTACTCTGAAGAGCCCTCTATGGCAGGGGCTAAGTGGTAAGAGTCCCCCTGCCTATAAGAAAAAACTCTACCTGAATCAGTTGCTGGGCAGTGACTTCAAGTCATAAAAGCACTAGCCTGAAAGCATTGGTGTTGGCCAGGTCCCAGACAAACATATCTTATAATTGCGTTGAGAGCATGTGTTTCCTGGCAAGCTGTCTGTCTTCATATTCCAGACACTCTCATTCAAAACTCTATCTTGTGAGACTAGACAGGACTCTGGGCCATCACAGACTATAGGCCATCATTCCTTATGGAATGTTCTCTTCCTGGCAGGAACCAGGAGGGGATGCTTGTCTTCAGGGGAAATATTATTATGGTCTGGGGTAGCAGACTTCTGGGCTGGTATGTGTCCCGGGGCAGAGTATGCATATCCAGATAGAGAATGCATATCCGGCCTTGGTCCTCAGTGGGGAGGGTCAAGGAGCAGGGGCTAACAGAAGCTCACAGATGGCCAACTCTTCAGGTCTAGCTGCATTCCCCATCCCCGCTCCCAACATGCTAGAGCTGAGATCTGAAGGCCCTGCTGTGGGTTGGTTTTCCTGGGCCATGCCCTTGGAGTGACCTTCCCAGTAGTGGTGAGGAATACGTATGACCTGAAGAATCTCCAGTTGGGGGAACAGGGTACTTGAGGCTCAGCTTTGTAGGGCATCCACTCTGATTATCCCATCTCAGCTTCCTGACCTTGAGAAGAGTCCATCAGGACCATAGGCACTCAAACACTCAAAGACAGCATGGGTCTAATAAAATTGGCTCTTTGACATGAGGGCTTGGTTAGACATGAGGGCATTTAACGCAGAAAGGTCCATAGTTGGCCGTCTTCTTCTACATCTGGTTCGGTTAGATTCATTAAAGACTGGAGGATCTCCCTGGCCCTGTGGTTTTCTCGGTCCCCTGTTCCTCCGGGAGGGAAGAACACAGGAGTAGCCAAGTACTGATGGAAGGAGGCTAGCACTGAGCACAAGGCAGGCACATCACCATGGATGTGGCAGACAGGCTCCTCCGACTTAGTAGTCCCCTTTCGGTTTTCTAAGAAGAATCTTGGCAATCACCCAGATGGAGTCCCTGCTCACTCTGTATTTGGCATGAACGGGCTCATGTCCTGCCATTTCTGAGAGCACCAGCAGGAGGCAGGAGTGAGAGCCCTGTGTTCTCCATGACCTCAGAAGCATGACACCTTGCTTGATGGGGCTTATGGGGCTTTGCTTATAGGGCAGCCTTTTCTCCTTTCTTCTTTCTGTCCTCTGTGACTACTGAGGTTTGAGTAAGAGTAGCCCCAATTGGCTCATACATTTGAACACTTAGTCACTAGGGAGCGGCACAGGGTTAGAAGGGTTAGGAAGCATGGCCGAAGCATGCCGCTGGTTTCAAAAGCCCTTGCCAAACCCAGAGTCTCTGCCTACACATCAGGCTGTAGCCCTTAGTTATTGCGCCAGTGTCTACCCGCCGGCTGCCGTGATGATAACGGACTAAACCTCTAGACCTGTAAGCCAGCCCCCAATTAAAAGTGTTCTCTTATAATAGTTACCTTGGTCGTGGTGTCTCTTCACAATAGAAGAGTGATTGAGACAGATGGTGACCAAGCTCCTGGTCACCTTCGTGTGCATTATTCTACACATCCAAACTTAGACTTTGTGATTCTGAAAAAGTTACCCATAGTCACCCAGATCATGAGCAAGCCCACAGGGAGAGCTACCAAAGCATAGGCTGGCTACACGGAGCTAGTTCAATCACCCAGAAGCCCATATAATATATCCTTTCATTAGTCGCCCCCCGCTCCATGCATTCAGGGTCTGCCAGTTACACAAATTTGAAAGGAAACAATAAGAACGGTCCCACGGGGTGGTGAGATGGCTCAGTGAGCGAGAGCTCAAGCCTTTCTGAGTCTGATCCCTGGAGCCCACATGGTAGAAGGAGAGAACAGACTTGCTCGAGTCATCCTCTGACCTCCTTGCATATGCATATAAGTAAATAAATACATTTAATTAAAATATTTTCAAAAAGAATTAGGCACACTCTTCACTAACTTACGAATAAAATCTATGAAGCATTCAACTGTATTTCGCTGCAGGGTGTGACATGTGATCCATTCACAACTGTGGAAATGAAGGTTGCTGAGCTTTCTTCATGTTTCATAGCTAGCTAGTCTTGGAGAGCCCCCACTTTCATCTCCAGCAAGCAGATGGAGAATTCCATCAGGGATCAGAGCATGGGTTGGGAGCTGGGAGACAAAGTGTGAAAGACCTTTGCTGGCTCTCAGCCCATCTGCGCTCACCAAAGCCCTGCGTATCCAGGGTCTTCTCCCCAGTATAGGCAGTAGTGAGGTGAGTGGAAAGGCAAACCAGACCTAGAGGCTCATAGGTGTTCAAAGCGTCTGCACTCATCGGTGCGCACACTTGGAGGCAACTGCAATGCCCTTGATGGGAAGACTTGCTAAAGATGAAGATACAACATGATAAAGGAGTATTACTAGGCTCTAAAAAGAGATGTGCTGTCAATTCAGAAAAAGACACAGAGGAGCCGCAAGTACGTGTTACTAGAACTGAACAGGCTACACATTGTATGATTCAGCAACATGTCCTTCTTGGATGAGGGCAGAAGAACGAGCAAAATGTGCCAGCGGACTGTTAGGGCAATGAAAGCATTCTATATGACATCAGCATGACGAATACAAGCCATTACACGTCCATGTAGACCCATAGAGCAGTGGGGAAGGCCATGGGGGCTGGCAGACAGGTCTGTGGGGATTCTTAATGTTCAAATTTGTGATTAACCTGAAACAGCTTTTTAAAAGAATCTATTAAAACAGGAAGGGGAGGAGGCAATATGCTATCTTTCCATGTTTACCAACTTTTGATGACTATGCTCATGTACTTGCAGTCTTAGCTACTTCCTTATACAGTCTGTCATGCATGACACACCCAGTGGACATGGGGAAGTGAGAACAGCTCTGCCAGGATTGCCTGGGACTTTGCATTTGCTAAGAACCCTGTCACGGAGATCAAGAACAGGGAAGGACTCAGAGTTCTGGATTCAAGTCATGTGATAGGATGGACTGAAGTGGCTAAATGAACTTCGCGATGAACACGAGTACCCCCTCCCCGGCTTCTCTAGAGGGAAGTCAAGTATGATATATGCTCAAGTGTTCATGCCTGCCTTACTCATGTGCTTAGGTGTGTGTGTCTCAACGTGCGGACATCACCATTTCATCTGTAGATTTGTGACTGCCACTCTTGGGTCAGAGCTGCATGCCTGGGCTGATGTACGTCCATTGCTACACCAAACCCTGGAGTAACTCCGGCATAGCCATTTGAACACTGGGCTATGATGTAAGGGCAGATGGGCAGAGGGGCAGAGGACCACAGCAACTGCTCAGCAAGAGCTTGACTCTAAAGGAAACAGTCCCAGAAAAGCCTGTGGATTCAGCCACCGCTAGCAGGAGCCCTGTGCTCACACCTAAGTCTCGGCGCCACGTAAGTCCTAACTCATCATCCCTTAGTGGAGAGAGTGTCTTTGTGTGGTGGGCAACTATCGTATAACTGTTTCCTCCAATTGTAACAATCCCTCTTTGCGGACACTCTCAAAGCCACAAGGTCTCCCCAGAGGTTATGGAAGTCTAAGCAAGGCTTAGGGAGTGGAGGTAGAAATTCCTCAGTGGAACCGCCTTCAGGCTGTGCAGGAAACTCTAGAGATACTGCTTTTCTGAGCCACTCGCTGGGGTGAGTCTTTTGGTGATGCAATTGCTCAAGTCGGCCAGGCTCCTATAATTAATCCTAATAAACTTACTGGCTCACCAAGCCAGGCTTGGGAAGAATCATTTCTTTGTCTGTCATTGGTGTCATTTCTGGGGTGAAGCAGCCATCAGCCACACAGGGGTGTACTGTGGGTCCATGATCGCCTGCATGGGCGGCGCTGAGCAAAGGAGAGTGTCTCAGCCATCCGGCCCCAGCTCTGCCTGGCCTCTCTCGGCCTCTGGAGGCTGGCCAAGTAGGTCAGCCCCTCCAGACTACTGTTTTCTCACTTGTAAAACAAGAGTCTCCATCTCCCTTTAATGAGCTAAGATAGAAGGATAATTGAGAGTGCACTCCCTTTCCTTCCCCATCTTCCCTCTTGAAGTTGACCCAGCCCTTCTAGACCACACTGAAACAAAACAAAAAAAGAATCAATTTTAATTATAAAAATCCGTTTACCGTATCGATAAATCATTCAGGGCCCAGCCTGATTGTGGGGAGGTTACACCAGATACTGGCCTAATATGTCACTTTCCTCCTCCGCCTCGCTGCTCTGAGACTGCCACCCTCCCTACTCTCTGCTTCAATATTCATCTTTGTCATTAGGCTGTGGGTTATTAATGATGTCCTGGGCTGATGGATGGGAGCCCAGATGTTACGAAACACACTGTGACTGCTTGCAACTTGGTTTCCAGTGGACCCTTGACAAGGGATCATGATGGGCTTTCTCCTCACTTTCTAGGGGTAGGCAGATACACCTGCTGGGGCTGGGGCTGTTTTTCTATAGAGCTCCTTGGTGGAGAGAATAGAAGACCCAGGGGCACAGACTGCCCAGCGGGTGGCAACACAGTGCTATGTGCCCATCAGGTTCCCCTGGCAACAAGTCTTTAAATTAATTAGCTGATCAGTTAATATTGTTGTTCGGGTTATTCCTTATGTGATCAGTGAGAGAGGTGCCATCTGCTTCAGATGGCCATTTGGGGTGGGGGCGGGGAGGGATCTTTTGTGGGCTCCAGTGTAATAATGTACCTGATGGGGAGTGTTGTACCTGATAGGGTGTTGCTTTAAGGGGTAAAAGCAGCAAGGATGCTTGGCTCTTGGCTTTAACCCCCATCTGTGATCCCCTAAGTCAAGGGCTCAAATTTATACAAGCAAACAATGCTGAAATTGAGGCTTAGACAAGAATGCAAGCAGTAAAGAGCAACTGGCCCGGTGGCACCAGCTCCTGTCGCCATGGAATCAGAAACCCATTTCCAGCCTCTGAGACTTTACGTTGGGCCTGGAATCCCAAGGCTGACATGTGTGCCTCCAGCCAACACAGGACCATGGGTAAAAACACATGCCAAGCAGGAGGAGGCTGAGATTCTCCCTGCAATTCTAGAACCTTCTTGACCTTCCCTGCCTGGGTCTAGTTGGCAGATAGGTAAAATGAAGAGACGTATGCAAGAGGAAAGCCAGCAGGCTGCTACCACCAGAGGGACAAAGCTCACATGTGGTTTGTGGGAAGGGACTGCAGGGCTCTCCAATGTGCTCTACTCATTTGAATCCACAGCCACCTCAACGTTCCATTTCCTAGGGAGCTATCAGTCAACTTTTTCCCTGTATGTCACCATTGAGCAACCTGGATGGGCTCCCCACAATCCAGCAGCTGTGAACAAGTTCTCTGGCCTCTCTGAGCCTCAGCGTCTTCACTCTGGACAGAACTAATGATCTCTGCCTTGGCTGATATGAGAGCCTCCCAACCATAGGCTAGCTGGAATATTTCATCCCCATTAGCTGGTCTTCCAGAAGACAGAAAGGCGATACTATTCAAAACCTACCTACTTGGCCATTTGCTTCATTGATTTTGCGGGACAGAAAATGAAAAGCTACATCCAAGAAAAGACACAGGGTTGTGTCTGGAGTCATTGCAGAGGCCCTGGGCTCCAAATCTGGGCTGCAGACTTGCCTTCTGTACCTCGGTGGTGAGACCTTAAAAGATAATTTGACCCCTCTCACTTGCTTCCCTAAGATTGTTGTACTAATAGTGAGCAGATGCTGGACAGGTTCAAGGAGATAGTGTCTGAAGAAAGCACTTTGGAAATTGCAAGTCTGGGAAAGACCGTGGTACCCTTTCATCTGCCACTGCTGTCCTATCAGCAGAGAGAGTTTAGAATTCACCTACATTGAGCTTTCTGAGGGACACAGACAATAATCATTATAGTCACTAGTAATTCTTTCAGATGTCTCGCTACACTGTGATACTGGATGGGAGAAGTGAGACCACTGACAACATACAAAGCATAAAGAAGAAGAGGAGGGGAAAAAAAGCAGCCAGAAGCAGAGACAGACCCCCAAAGCTTGCGTATTAGTTTAATGATACTGAAAGTTCTGGACCATAGGGCAGATACGCTTGGAAAACCAAGGCCTAATCAGAGTGCCCTTCCCTCTGCAGCAGATACTTCAGTGACTCTTCTTTAAGGACATGCAGCCTACAGAGCTCAGCGGTGACAATGGAATGACTATCACGTGTGAGGCTTGGGCACTCTTGGCTTTGTCCTGGAATTTTTATGATTCAGAACTCATTCATTGCTTGTGCAAAAGAGGCCTCATATGGTTTCTTGTGATAGTTAGTATTGATTATCAATTTGTCCGGATCTATACTCACTTAGGAGACAAGCCTTTGAGCATGTCTGTGAGGGATTAACTAGATGAAGTAAGCCGAAGTGGAGGACCCACCCTAAATCTGGGAGGCATTCACGTCTCTCTGCCTGCTGACTGCATCTGCAATGTGACCTGTGGCCTCAGGCTCCTGCCTGCCCAACCTTCCTTCTAGGACAGACTCTACCCAGCCACTGTGAGCGAAAGGAAATCCCTCCCTTCCAATGTTGCTTTTGTCAGGCATTTTGTCGCACTGGTAATGACAGTAACTCCCACTCCCGTGCTGGAACTGGCTCTTGGGGCACTTGCTCTTTAGCCATTCTGCCACTCTGTGGTACCCGAGGGAGGTGGATCTCAGCATTGACCAGACCACAGACTTATCAGGGCTCTGCAAAGCTCTGAGATACCCCTACTCTTGGGACATCATTTAACTACGAGTAATACCCATATGTCCCCTTTTTATTCTCAGGAGTACACAAAGTAGCAAGCTTTTAAATAATAATGGAGGTTGCTTATGACTTTAGTGCAGCGGGTCAGAAAGGAGGCAGCCTGGTAGAGTGGAAAGGGGCTAGAGAGACGAGGGTTTGAGTCCCAACCATACCATGTACCAGGTCCAGAGCTCTGGAAAACTCTGAGTGTTATCAGCTGTACTGTGGGGTCAGCTGAGTCCTGCTTGATACATCTTCACGTGATGGTCCAAGGCCCAAAGCCACCCTAAAACATCTGTATCAGCACAGGCAGGTTGATTTCGACTTTAAAAGCAAAGCCTTGCTCATCAGTGGTCAGTATTTGCTGGGCATCTATCCCAAGAAAAGGTCCATGTTATGCTGGTCCAGGTCAGAAAACTTCAAGCCAAAGATGCTTTCTGAACCATTACATCTTTAACATATTCTTTAATGGCCAACTGGCATCATGAATCAAGTAGCAGTATGATGCACGGAGGGAATGGGTACCAAAGAACAAAAAGCCAGGATGGGTTTCGTTTTCAGTCCTGAGGAAAGGATCGGTTTAGGAATAGGCCAGGCAGGATCCTAGGCCCCACCCCCAACCTGCAAGGTGTTTAGCACAGGCACGTGTGCCCAGGTTCTCCCAGTAGAAATGGAACTCTACACAGTTTCGGAAGATCAGGCCAGGGCACAGGAGTAAGTACTGTGTGTTGTGAGCCTACCTGTCACACACATGGACACTTACTGGACCTTGTGTCCACAGGATGTAGGGAGCATTAGGCCACTGCCTTCCTGGTGAAGAACAGGGTTAGTGGGGCATGCATGGAAAACTTTACTGCAGCATGGAAAGAGGTATGAAGAAAGGAGGGAAAAGGGGAAAGAGGATGCCTGAATGATTTAGAGATGGACATTTGATTTGGTACCCAGGAGAGGCCCCACAGACCCCAGGCGTTATGATAAAGATGCCCCCTCTATTCCCTGGACTGAGTGTAGCTCTGGGGAAGAGAGAAGACTGAGTGTGTTTATCTGTATTTGAAGAGAGGCAAACAGAAAGGTTGAATTTTAAAATCTATCTCAACTATGGCCATTTTCCTAGCCTGCCAGCCATGGTTAAAAAAAAAAAAAAAAAAAAATCCGTGTATCCCAGATCCCCAGTTTTCGACGACATTGCAGTGAGGCCGAAAGCTCCTGTCTTCTGATTAAACACTGCTAGGTAATGACCAGTTCGCTTCTCATCCCTCTTCAGCCCCTTCAAATTACCAATTGTTGTCTGACACTGCAGCGCTATTTGCCCCTATTAAATTAACAAGCCTGCAAAACTCTTAATGAACTGAAACTCATCAAATGTTGGGGAAATGATAGCAGCCTTCAAGCTCTTCTCTTTCTCACACATCTCTGTGTGAAATAACTTTCTTTCCCATCCACTCCCTTACATTTACATGGCTGCCTTCCAGGAATACCCGGTCGTCTAAAACAGCAGGGAGTAGTGGCTCACAGAGGAGCAAGACCTGGGAGATTCAGGCAGCTTCTTGAACTGACAGAAAGCTATTGCATGGGCATCAGCTTCTGGGTTGCACCACGTATGTCCCCTGGCCCTCTGAGGATGCCTTGGAGATGTTGAATTTGAAAGGATGGGCCTCGGGTGTTCTTTGTGCTCATTCGCTTTACTTCCTTCCTCTTCCCAGTCACTTAACTGGGCTTCTGGGCAATTGAACTTCTGCATATACCACGCTAGCACTAGGCAGTGGTAAGTTTATGGGATGGGATATGGAAATGCGATCTGTCTTAGGAGGTCTTCTCCCTTCCCAATCCCATCTTCAGCTACAGGAAAAGGTCCCGCAATTGTTCTCATTGAGACCCTGGACTTTGTGGTGGGCCTGATGAGAAGTCCTAAAACCCTGACTAATAGAGCTCAGGGCACAGAGGATAACATCCACCAAAGTTGAGAGCACCTAGGGGCAAATGCCACACTGGATTTTCCCCCTACAAGTTTAAAAAAAACAAACAAAATAGTGAGCTAGGCTGGGGAGCTAGCTAAGTCCATAAAGTGCTTGCCTCACAAGCATGAGAATCTGATGTGAGCAACAAACAGCCAGGCACATGGCAAATGATTATAATCTCAGCACTGGGATGGCAGAGACAGGAGGACCCATAAAATCTCATTAGCCAGCTAACTTAGCTCATTTGGTGAGTTCCAGGACAGTGACAGACCCTGCCTCAAACAAAAAGGTGGACTAACCCTGAGGAATGACACTTGGGGATGTCCCCTGGAATGAGCGTTTACACATACATCTAGTCAGATAATGCTAGAAACTTTCCAACACCAGTTCATCACGGGAAGCTGAGTTACAACTTGCATGTCCAGGTGGGTTGATGGCGGGAGCCTGGTGAAGGCAAAGAAGTAACAGGTACAGTCTTTGGCCACCGATCACTCCCAGGTTTCAGGCAACTTGTTTATGCATGTGAGTGGCGAGGGCAGAGTGTGTACCCATCTCATGTCCCCAGCCCTAACCTCAACATCTGGCTGCTCCCCATGTTGGACACGTGCACACGTCCCAGTGTTCCTGGGAGAGGCTTTCCAGGGGAAGAACATGCTGTGCGACAGTCTGTGAAACAAGAGACCACAGGTCACCCCAGAGAGCATCAGACCTGCAGACGCAGTTAATACACTGTATTTGTCCTGTGGCAGAACATAGAACTCTCAGAGCTCGAGTCTTGGGAATGCAGGAAAATGGCACTTTAGATGCACAGTTGGTTCTTTGTGTCAGTGGGTTCTACATCCAGCCAACGTTGAAGCAAAAAATATTAAATAAACTGTATCTTTACTGAACTTGAGTAGAATTTCTCTTGCATTTCTATGGTTTTAGATATCCATAAGCTCTGTAGAAATGACTTAAACTATTCAGAGATAAGTGTACAAATTATATGAAAATAGCACCCTATTTTAGAGAAGAGGCTTGAGTACCTACAGATTTGTTATCCACCGGGGGCTCAGGAACCAATCAGATGGGGATAATGGAGACAGCTATTCGAGGAAAACCAAACCTACAAGTCGAACAAATTGCACCCTAACCCCAAAGGAATCTGCCGCAGACACTCCTTATCGTCAGGCAAAGGGAAAAGTTTGGAGTCTCTGCCCTGATCTGAAAGCCACAATCTGGCTTCCTTTCTCTCACGTCCTAGTAAGACCACTGAAGCCTTCAAGAGTTCACACACATACACACACTCTGAAGCACACACTACCATCCACAACAAGTTAACCCAGCCCGACAGTGGAGAATCCTGCCAGGTCCCCTATTGATTGGCTCGCTTGATTAGTTGGTTAATTGAATATCGCTGTTTTCTAATATAATTAAAACAAGATAAATACTGGGACTTCATTCTCTAAGCCAGTGCCATTAGTGCTCATGTGCACACCCGGATTAAAAATGCGATCAACGCGACGGGGAAGATAATTTATGAACTCACCAACCTCTATGGTCCACTTTATGGTCTGCAGACTTGAGCTATGGCCCGACGGGCAGGGAACTCCCTGGCTTGTTGTGAGTGCTCTGTTCTCACGGGAGAGAATTTATTACACAAGGAAGGAGACAGGGTGGTTTCTCTTCGCAAGTGACCCTCCCTTGTGCATGGGCCTAGTTTGCTTATAAAGTATCACAGAGGGACACATTCTGTACTGAAAAACCTCTCACAGCTTCTGTCTTTGCCCCACCTCCCTGGAGCTCAGCTTTTCTCATGAACCTGAAACTATGCTTCTGTCATAGACCTGGTCATGAAATACTTAGGAGAAATTACTTAAAACAGGCCCAATGTGGAGAGCAGAAAAAGCGAGGAACTGATTTCCTGAAGGGCTAAGAGGCTCACCCTCTAGCCGTGGTTCTCAACCTTCCTGATGCTGTGACCCTTTAATACAGCTCCCCCTGTTGTAGTGACCCCCACAACCATAAAATTATATATTTGTTGCTACTTAGTAACTGTAATTTTGCTAGTGCTATAAATCATAACGTAAATATCTATGTTTTTTGATGGCCTTAGGCAACCACTGGGAAAGGGTCATTTGACACCCCGAAAGGATTGTGACCTGCAGGTTGAGAACCCCTGCCCCATAGGCTGTTGAAACAGACAGCTATCACTTGCTTTTGTTCCTATGCACAATGTAGCTGCTGGCTGGTAGGACACCCCCCTAAGCATCTCAGACAGCTGCTTCCTCTTGGAGGAGTAAGACTGCCAGAACCCCTGGCAGATAGGTTTCCAGTCTTTTCTTTTTTATCACTTGCTACACCCCTGTGAATTAAGGCATGTTCCTAGCATGTCATATGCAGGTGAATGTCTGTGAATGGAATGCCCAGGAGACACGGGAATGCACTGCTCCCTTTTTAAGTCTCTTTCATTGGCATTGCAGTTGTCCCTGTCAGTAACAAAGGATCGTAACCCCTCTTTGAGGGCCAGTAGAATGTAACTGAGAAAGTAATTGGAGTCTCTCCAAGGAAAGTGTTATGTAAATCTGAGGTATTATTATTCTGTTAGCCCATGCTCTTTGTTTTTGGAATGGGTCCAGATGTTCTGATTGGTAAGCAAACATTATAGATTTGGAGGGAATTAAACAATTCAGCTCACGAGTCCTAAAGCAGAATGGATCACCACATCTGCTAGGCTTCACGAGTTGGTAGGAAGTTTTCTTTATCAGTGTTGGGGATTGAATGTTAGACCTTGTGCATGCTAGGAAAACACCCTACCACTGAAATATAGCTCTGGGTCTCTCTCTCTCTCTCTCTCTCTCTCTCTCTCTCTCTCTCTCTGTGTGTGTGTGTGTGTGTGTGTGTGTGTGTGGTGTGTAGTACTGCAAGCGTATGTGCATTCATGTGCAGGCCAAGGGTCAGCCTTGGGTTCTATTCCTCAGGTGCTATCCACCTTGTGTTTTGAGGTAGGGTCTCTTATTAGGACCCAGGGCTTACTGACTTGGCAAGGCTGGCTGGCCAGGAAGTGCAAGGCATCTACCTATCTTTACTTCTCCAGCACTTTACTTCTCCAGCACTAGACTTACAAGCACATGTCACCATTCCAAATTTTTGTTTTTAATTTAAAATCTTTTCACAATATATTCTGATTACATTTCCAATCTCCAACTCCTCCCAGATCTTTCCCCGACTCTCATTTAGAACACAAACAGGAATCTAAAAAATAATAAGTAAGATAAAAAGAAATAAACAAGAATGGGATCTACCAGAAGGGAAAAGAATCCAAAGGAAAGGCTGAAGAAACACATATAGACACAGAGACAAACACATTTGCACACACAGAAATCCATAAAATCACAACACTGGAAACCATAATATTTATGCAGAAAGACTATAAAGAAAAAAAAAAGAAGGAAAGGAAGAAAATGCCCAGGCAAAGCGTTATGACAAGGAACCTCCAAAAATGCCATTGAGTTTATTTTGTGTGTGGGTGTTGGTAACTAAACTCATATTCTCAAGTCTATATGGCAAGCATTTTACTGGTTGAGTGGTTTGGATGATGGGCCGGGTATGCATACAAAGGGCAGTGTGATCTCAAAGTACAAATATTGTCTTACTAGAGAAATAACAAAAAGTTGACCTAATGCTGATACTCTGAAATGCTCTTTTCTTCCAGGTAAGAACGGTCACTTTCTTTCTGCCAGGGATTGCCCTTCCCCAAACATGTCCTTCTGGTGAGTTAGTTTTTCCTCCATGTGTGGCTTTGTCCTGTTCTCCTTTTCCCTAAGAGGCTGCTAGGTATGGGGGAATAAGAACCCACTGCTGGGATGTCTGACATTTTATCTTGAGGGAGAATGAAACGAGGTAAATAGGGAGCCCTGCGGAGGGTGGCGGGAGCTGCTCTCAGCACGTTATGGGAAGTCAGTGTGCTGAGACCCCACTTATAATGGGAAATCATGAAGAAACGTGCTTGAGGGGCTGACGGGTGTAATCGAGAACACCAGCATGCTCAGAATCCATTCTGTTCACTCACAGGTTTTTAAGAGCTGAACCCATCTTCCTAAATGCTTATTTGGCAAGAAACCTTAAGTATAAAGACATATGCATATATGGAAAAGCAAGGGCCTATCCCTACTTACAGTTGACTTTAATTTTACCAGAAAACAAATACTTATTAATTTCCATACCACATACGGAGAGAGCTGTCACACACGAGTTTCTTTCATGGGTAATTGGTGTGCCCAGGACTCCTTACGTTATATGGAGCATGAAGATGGCTTCCAAATAGAACCTGGAGCGAGGGACAGATTCAGAGGTGAGAGCCAAAGATGGCTAGAAATTATAGACTGATGGAGGTCAGCAAGAGACTAGTTATTCAATCTATCACCTGGGGGTGAGAGCCAGACTTTCTCCAGTGATTCCAAAATTACTTGGCAGTTTCATTAGGGTGAAAGGCAGTGCAGACTCATAAGCACAGAGTACAGGTTGTTGCTTAAAATTTAGACGGACGTGGCAAACAAACACAGAGAGATAGAGAATAGCACTTAAAGTCTGCTCATCCAGGACATTGCTCCAATCGGTGGGCCAGTGGGCTGAGAATAAGAAGGAGATTTAGTTGCTGTATCTGACATTACATATACATTTACACCCCAAAGAAAAATCTGCCTATCAGTACCTCTAGGAAAACTGACACACAGTGGACTGGGCAGGGGAGCTGTCCTCAAGCTCCGGTACTGATATGTAGCACCGCCGATTTTTAGCCTTTGAAATACCTCTCCAATGTGAACTAGCGTGTGTTCTTGGTTCTAACGAGAGTTTCTGCTTGGTCACACATGAATAATGTAGTAGCAAATGAGCATTCATTCACCACTAGAGAATCAAGGAAAAACTCTGCGAATGTGGTATATAGAGGTGAATAGAAATAGTCACTTAAACTCAGGCTTTCTGTCTTTCTTAGATATACAGACTTTTCCATTACCCTGAATGGGTATGAGGCCATACTCCTGGCAAGTGGGAGGTGGGAGGTTACACATAATTTCTATATCTAACTCTTGTACCACACTTTTTAGGTAATGTGTGAGTATGTAGCTTTTTCTTTTCCCAGAAGCAGTAACAAGACAGATCATGTGTCAGAGACAGAGGTACACAGGGTATCAGTGTGGACCCCAAAATACCTCATCTGAAGGGTCCATCCCCACAGGACTGCCAGAACTATAGGAAAATCAGAATGAAATAGAAATCAAACGTTCTGTGTTTTAAGTTCATGAAAGTTTCAAGCATCTCTGATGCTGCCTTACCCCATCATAATTGATACTCTAAATTAATCATTTTGTCTACAGATCAAGTATATCACAATAAAACCTCATCCAGATGTTAAGGAAATTAAGTAAATATATAAGGAAGGAAAGTGATTAGTCATATGGATGGAAAAAAGAAGACATACAACTGGCAGTGTCCTTCCCCCAGTAGTGGTGACTTCTGCATTGACTTATTCACAAATGCTATCAAAGAATTATTTCCAGAGACTTAGATGCTTATTTGACATAAAATTCCATTTGTTTTTAGACATTTGTTAAAAGTGTCAATGAAAAAAATCTGATCTTATGATCAGAGTTCTATGTAGGATGAATTCAGGTTATGGTCAGTATCACAGCCACAAGATGATAAATGAGCATCAAGCCAAGGTCAAAGAGTATGAGAGATGAACAGACATCAGAAAGTTGGTCAAGCAGAGGTCACAGGCTACCTTTTTTAAGAGAATTGTTTCATTAGAAAGTCTAGATTACAGAGTTCTAGGTGGGGGAAAGTTAGAAAAACTCAAAGTAGGCATCTAAACCACAGATTCAAATTTATTTGGTGGCAAAGAAAAGAAAACAAGACTGTAGGTAGAGAGAATAGATCAAAGTTGACTATGATTGAAGATGGAGATAAGACCACCTGATGACAGGAAGTATGAGCTTAGAAGGTAGCCAGGCATGGTAGCCACTCCTATAATCCCAACATTTGAATGCTGAAGCAGGAGGATCTTGAGCTCAGGGCCAGCCTGAGCTACATCTGAGACATGGTTTTAAAGATGCAGACAAGAAGGTTGCATTTGAAGGGGGTGAGACTTAGAACACAGATAGAAGATACTTACCATAAGATGGGGGTCACATGAAGGTGTTACAAAGGTAGTCCTTCTACATGTCTTATTAAGCAGTTGGCATCAAATACAACCGGTTTCCAATGATCAAGACATCTAGGAATCATCCCAAGCAGTCATTCTATTGCATCTCTCTCGACCTCCTATATTCTACCATCACCAAGGCTATGTAACCTCACAAGTATTCCTTAATCCTACATTGCTGTCTCTATTCCTACAGCCTTTTAAATGAGGTCCTTAATTCTGATGAAACTGTCATAATCCCAACTTTATTCCTTACCAGCTGCATGACTACAGGCAAATTATAAATCTTTCAGTTTCTTGTTTACAAAATGGAAATAAAACTACTTTTAGCACTGTCTGGAAAGTTAAATAAGTACCCAACATAGTGATAATAAAAATTTCTTAAATTCGATAGCCCTGAAATTTTGGGCCACTGTAATGTTATCGGGATGATCTTGATAATCAAATATTTAATGAATGCTTGTCAAGTGTGAGGTATTGCTGTAGGCAAGGAAGGAATAGAAACAGATCAAACTCAGTCCATCCTTCAAAGAGCTCATGATAACTGTCATCATGCAAACACACAAATGATTGCACAATTAGTTGAGTATGACAGCATCAGACAAAGAAGTTTTATGGTCCACGGGTTCAAGTCCAGGGTTCTTGTTAGCTTGGAGCTTAAGACACAGCCTGTTATCAATCTTGTCAGACTTTCCATCCTTTATGATTTCTCATCTTAGTGGATATTCCAGGAAAAAAAAACACCAAGCAAACAAACACACACAACAACAGCAAAAACCTTATAGCTTTCCTTAAGACTCCACAATATTTTAAGTTGCTCCTTAACTTTATAATTTTTCTCCTACCACCCAGAATGTTTCTATTTCTCTCTGGTTTCCTGAGTGAACTGCTGATCATCCCTGTAACTCGGCTCATATGTGGTCATCATCAGACTCCTTGCTGGCGCTTTATCATATGTTCACTACTCTTGTCATGCTTAATTTATAATGATATTGTTTGTGTGTTTGTATGATGACAGCCAGTCCTCATGAGCTCTTTAAAGGATGAGCCGTTTGATTTGTTTCTGTGCCTTCTTTGCCTACACCAGCGTCTCATACTTGACAAGCAGTCATCAAATATTTGGTGAGTAGTAATTGAATGTCTGCATAGAGCAACCACAATGCAACCGGTCAGTGTAGAAGGCATAAAACCACCTCTACATTGTCCACATCTTCACGGAGCATATGTAATGTGCTCTAACGATTACTTGCTTTCATCAAGACCTGCAATCATAAGAAGATGCAACATACTATGTTATACCAAAAGCTTTCCAATTTACACTTTGTTGGTTTTTAATACATCTTTTACATACACAAACATGTACTCAAGCCTTCCCTTGACTTTGTCTCCAGATTCGTAACATTATAGACTAGTTCAGCCTAGAAAATTCCATCCAGCTTCTCAGACTAAAATCAAATGTGCAATCCTCTTCCTTTGGGTCTGGGGTATAGAAAGCTATACTTCTGGTGTGTGTCATCTCTGCTTAGGTGTTTCCTAGAGTGTTGCCATGTTGGCTTGGGATTTGGGCTCAGAGGAAGAGAAGGAAGGGGTAATGAATGAAGCTGTTGGGGGTGACAATGGCCAAGATCTTCAGACTCCCTGGTGACTGTCTCCCTACAGTCACAATTTTGACATTGTCTTCCTTTCCTCAAGACTACAGAATGGGAAGAATTTTATAACTCTAGATCTTTCCTACCGGCCAAGATCCAAGAAGCAAAGAGTGAGGCTCCATATCTTAAATGACTCAAAGGATCTTCAGGTAAAAGCTAGTGTCCTCAATACCACATGCAGAACCTCAACATGGAAAAGAACCACTCACCCTCTGCCCTCTCCTCTAGAAATGCATGACAAGCTGCAAGAGAAATATCTAACCAGGCTGCCAAAAACTAAGCAGAGGGAGCTAAAATAAGCCTAGAGTATCATTAGACAAAGAATATCCCCTTTGTTTTCAGAAGAAGAGGTTGTTATGTGTGGTTAAGAAATTATAATTAATGAATGATCATTTTTATAGAAACCAAATGGCTGACAAGGTGTGTCTTCAACTTATAGAGGAATGTTCTATAAATAGAGGTCTATGTAGGAGAGGAGCAGGGCTGTGTGGTTCCCACTGATGATCCCAGTGGCTGCTGCAGAGGTTACTGTGGAGTTTTGTAGGGTGGAGAAAGGAAGTGCTTAACTGATGGACTAGGCTTGACTGATGGACCAAGCTTAACTGATGGACCAGGCTTAACTGAGGACCAGGATGATGGTGCATCTTTGTGCCCTCCAGTATGGTGACCATCCAGAGTCGGTTATAGCTCAGAGGATAAGAGGACAAGCTTTTGGAATGGAAAATCTCTTCATCCTTGATGAGCTGAGGATGCCTTGGTTTCCTATTCTGTAGACCCAACCCTTACCATAGATTGCGATAGAATATTTGCAAAGCTCATATCTGACAAAAGGTGGGTTTGCAGAAATATGACTAACTTTATAAGTTAATGAGACACATGGTTTTAAAAATGGCAAAACATCAAACATTTTGCCAAAGAAGATATATTCATGGCAAATAAGCATATGGAAAGACTCTTAGAATCATCAGTCATACAAAAAAGTGTGAATTAAACCCATAATAATTTAGTTCCCATGACCAGATGAGTAACTTTTTGTTGTTGTTGATGTAGTTTTGATTTTGATTTTTGTTTTTTATTTTTTTCTGAGGCAGGGTCTTATTATTCCTGGTGGGCCCTGAATTTGTGGTGTACCTGAGGATAACCTTGAACTCCTGATCCTCCCGCCTCTCCTTTCCAAGAGCTGAGGCTACAAGTGTGTGCCGCTATATCCAGAGAGGTGAATATGTATTTTTTTTTCTAATCTAACAATACTAAATGTTGGTGAGGCTGAGAAGTGATTGGAATTCCTACACGCTGCTGATAAAGATGCAAACAGTAACCAGCCTGGGAAGCAGTTTGTCAGTTCCCTACACTGTGAGTCAGTGGTCCCATTCCTGGTTCTTTAACCTAAGAGAAACAGAACGCTATGGTCACATAGAGTGTCTACAGGAACTTTGTGAACGAATCATAAACGGCTGGATGGAAAACAGCATGCATCCACATTGGAGAATGCTCAGAGGCGACAGAAAAGGAACAATACAATGGGAGATTCCTAAAAGTGTTGGGCTGAGTGAAAAAAAAGTCCGAAACAAAGGGCCTCAAAATGTCTGATTCCATGTGCATGCAATTCTAGAAAGGGCAAAGCCCCAGAATGAAAACCAGCAACACCCAGAGCTGGAGAAGGGGACAAAGATGGACTACAAAATGCAAGAGTGGACTTTGTTGGGTGATGCAAGTGTCTGTATTGGAGTTGTCATAGTGACTACACTGTTACCTCCATTTCTTTCCATCTCCGGCCCTAGGTCTGTTGAACAAATCTATCTTGACACCCAATAAAGTTACAAAGAGTAGTGAGAGCTCGCATCCCTAGCTTTCCCTCATGCTGAGAGCCTCCACAACTGTTCTCTGAACACAGCCTGGAAACGGATAGCGCTACAACACTGTGGCTATGCACTAGGCTCTACTCTCGTGTCCCTGGCCTTTGTATTTCATTTTGTATTCTTTCCAGGGTCCCACTTTCTCTTAGCTGTTACCTCCTCGGCACAACCTTCTTCCAACAGGTCCTCCGTCTCCCACTGTCTTCTTGAGCTTGGCGCTTTTGGTGACTGCTCAGATATTTTATAGAATGCCTGACAATCTGCATACTGTTGGGCTTGCCTGGCGTTTTCTAGAGTTGGGATGAATTTGCACTCTTCAGCTGCTTATTAGGGGGCTTGTGACACCGGCAGGCCCTGCTACAGATGGCAATGCTGATGTCTGGGTTAAAGGGGATCCTGGTGTAAGGATGCTTTTCACTTTGTGTTAATCAAGCTGCTGAGGAAATAAATGAAGTTTTCAAGCATACCACTTCTAAAACTCTTGCCAACTGATTTTTGTATTCCAGGGCAGATCTCCTTTATAGCAGTTATTAATGTGGTATTACTTTACAATTTTACCTTCTCTCTTATGCTCTTAAATTTTGGTCCTAATAAATTTGAATTTTTTTTTATTTTGAAACACAGTTTTGTGGTGACATCTTTTTCTGAAACCACCTCTCACCTTTGAAGACACCGAACTTTTGCCAGACCTTGCAATCAAACGAGTAACACACCTTGAAACCATTTAAGATTATGTCCTTAACTTTCTGTCCTAATGCACACCCAGACTACTTTTTAGCCTGCCTTTAAGAAAGCGATGTAACCAACCTTACCATGCCTTCGGTTTCCCTGTAACCATTTTTTTAAAACCTAAGGCAAATGCATAGTTCTGGTCTTCTGTACTCTTCCATGCCTCTGACCCAGAATAATGTGTGTGTATATGCCGTGGTAATCGCCTGCTGAAAACAGCCAACAGGTTGAAAATGACCTAAAATAACAACTATCTGATGGACGCCAGAAGCAAAGAGTACGGCTATAGATTGATAGCATCTGGTTATAGTGTTGAGTGATATTCTGGGTAGTAAAGTCACCTCCTCCCCTGAGAATCTCTGTTAAAAGATTCTGTAGAAAAGCACCCCTCCCCCCCCCAATTACTTGTTCATATCATGTTTTCTGTGCTATTCAATAAATACAGACCCAAAACAACAACAAACAGGGACAGACACAGATCACACACGTGTAACAGACAGGCCACAGGTCCCAAACCACAAACTACAGACAGATGGAAGACACCGTAAGAAAAGTGGAGAATTAAAATGTGGGCTCACTCTTGATCTAAGCTATTCCAAGGAAAAGTTTCTCTCTGTGTCTCTGTCTCTGACTCTCTCTCAATCTCTCTCTCTGTTTCATTCCTCAATGCAACACCCATAAATTCACAGCTAACATATCCTTTATCTGAAATATTTAGGACTAAAAGTGCTTCTGAATTTTGAATGTTTTTCAAATGGAGTATTTGAACAGACATAAGGAATCTCCTGGGGATGGTATTGTAGCTTAAACATGGAACTCATTTGTGTTTCATATATAACTTATATAACCCTAGCCTGAAATCTGGAAGGATTAGATAATAAAGACTCATGAATACCTGGGTCCAGTATGTCTCTGGAACTACTGGAGTAATGTCCACAAGTTCTCCCCTCTGTATAAGCATGGGTTCCTGATTCCTCCTGTTTCCTCTCTTTGACTAACTACTTTCCTGTCATTTGCATATACAAAGCATAACACTAGTCAGGGCCTTCACACTTGCTTTTCTCTCTATATAAATTCTTTTCCTTTCAGGTGTTTAGCAACTAGCTCCCCATGATATCCCACCAGCCTCCTGGGCCAACTGGTTTACCCCCTCCTATCTATCATCTCAGTGTCTCTCTGTCACACAGTTTTCTTTCTAGCCCAGCCATGAGAAGACAGTATTGTAGTAACTGACTCTACCATGTTCTTTGTCTCTCAAAGGTCTCCCCCAGTCCGTGAGATGCATGGCTCATAAGCGCGGTATTCTTTGCCTTTGGCTACTACTGTTCACCCTTTAGGTATGTGTGGGGAACCCTAAAATGGACTCTTCCCCCCAGACTCTCCCCTTCCTTCATTCCTATCCTCTCATCCCTTTCGTCATCTTCAATTTTCTTTATGCCCCGGCTTCTTCCCAGCACACTTCCCCAGGGATTAAAAATGAAAACAGTAAGGGATGAGAATGTAGCTAGATGGTATACCAATTATCTAGTAGGTACAAGACTCAGGGTTTCATTCTCTGTATAACGAAATTATTAAAAAGGAGGAGAAAGTGAAAGAGGAGAAGGAAAAGGAGGAAGAAGAAAATGAGGAGGCGCTGATGGCTGGCTTTAAAGATACTTGGGAATTTCAAAGTCATATGGGAGTCCCACCTCTCCCTCCTGGCCTTCCCTGGAGAATTTCCTTGTACCCTGCCTTCTCTTGGTTCTCAGCCTAGGCCTGCTGTGTGATCAGGAGACCTGCCCAGAAGGGAGGCCTCTTATTCAGTTTTCTCTACACTACTTATTCATGAACCAGACTTCAGCCAATAGGAAAGACTGCTCAGGAAACCCACAGGCACCTTGCCTTCCCCATGGCTGCCCTTTGCCCCATTCCAATCTAGTTAGCTATTCTTATTATTTCTTCAGGGTGGCAGGTAGCCCCACTTTCTACATATTTCAAGGAGGGAAAGGGATAGAGAAGAAAGACTGATAGTCAAGGAAAAGACATTTCTTCCCTCTCTCTGGTCAGCCAAGTTGATTTTCTGAGCTCATTTCTGCCCTGGAAATGGGGCTGCTGCTTCTGAAATGAGCCCCCTGCATTGGTGGTAGGTTTTTCTTTTATGGCCAGTGGGTAATAGCATTTTCTGATTTATGAATTGGCATGGGGGGAGGTGCTGAACCCCAGATGGGCTCATCGGGGGGAAAGCTGCCATATAAACACTCCTGTCACAGAAAATTATTGTTTTCATCTTGATTTTTTTTTAAAAAAAAAATCTTTTGTGTGGGATTTAAGAGCACTGAGTAGGAAGGAGATACTTGGCTTCTCTTTCTTATAAAGCAAAAATTTTCAGATATTCTCCAGAAACAACGTCTTGCTTTGAAGACAATTACCAGATGGCTGATTATTTGAAGTGTTTTGGTTCTGCATGAAAGCCAAAAGCATGGTTCTGGCCCACAGAGACATGGAGGGTTTTCCTGTGCTGAGTGTAGCTCAGGGTCTATTTGGGATTATCTTTTCCATTGCTTACGAGAAGGCTATTTCATGTAAGTCCCTTCTATCCTGAAATCAGCGCTTAACATTCACTCAGCTGAACCAAATGCTGATTGGGAATCTGCAAGGTGCAATCACCAAGCATATCCCATTGTGGGGGTGGGGAGATAATGGCTGCAAGACAAATAGGAGGCCCAGGCTGTGCCCTGCAGGAGCATGGAGCTTATGCCATGTGCATAAGGAAGATTCAGTATGGATCATGGGCTCGGAAGCCTGCATGGAATTTCCTTGGGGATATGAGTCACAGAGTGTCCTCGACAGATGATCAAAGCAGGGGCTCAGGAGGGAGGCCACATATCATGTGGCTAAGCAGAGGATGGGAAACTGTTAGCAGGATATGCTTTATGTGTTTAAGGTCTCACTCTGCAATAAACATAACCTCCCTCGGGATACAGACCTTGTTACAGACTTTGTTCTATTCTTTATACATACCTCTAAGTCAGGAAAACCCACATCCCTTTCTAACAGAGGTAGTTTATGTTTTTGACTTTGTCTAAATTATGCCACCCTGCTTCTGTGGTAAACAGTGCCACGTGGTATATGTAAATGAATGGGCCACCAAGTTCCAATAACATTTCCCCCACAAAAGCAGGCGTTTGATCAGATTTGGGCTGCACCATGCCAGCTCCTCTAATAGATGAACTATAAGCACATGCTGAATTGAGTTGAAAGGATACCGCTGAATGACAATGAATCTCGCTTCAAAGAAAAAATCAGATCTCACCCAACAAAGTAAACCCATGCAGAACCTGTTACAAGAGTTATTTTCTAGGCAGAAAGATTCCCATGGTACATGTACCATGCAAACTATTGGATAAACGCACATTAAACAATGGGTCTCTTACATGCAATCCACAGTTCGGAATCTCCTCTGTTATGCAAGAGATTCAAAAGACACCCCCTCCATAGAACAAAGTCCCAGGCACAGTTAAGAGAAAGGATTTCTCTTCTCATGGCCAGTCTTGGGGTGATAACTGAGGGCCTGGGAGGCAAGCTTCGTACAATAGGCATGGCTTGATGGGATGAGGGACAGCTCCAGCTCCTGCTAGCCTCTTTGTTTCCACAGCAGAATAAACTCTAAATTCCAGGGGTCAACTGAGTGCCTGCCACCATCCATGCATGGCGAAAACTCCCCTTTGGTGGCATCAGTCAATGCCAAGGAGTTAATAATGACCAGCTTCTTCACTAATGGCCTAAGGCAGGGGTCCTCCTGGAGGTAAAGGCTCTAGGAGAGAGATCTGCAGTGTATGGGGAACAATGGCTTTCAGGATGCACTTCGGCTGGTCACTTTCAAGGGCATATCTCATCCATGCCCAGTTCTTTCAAAAGGTAGTAATTAGAGTTTTCCTGTTCAGCACACAGAATTCAAGACCCATTGAATTCTGTCCTTCTTATCTTGGCTTGCCCCGGGTTTATGTCCATAATGAAGAAGTAATAAGACTAGAAGGCTGTTTGGGAGCAGTGGGGGCTTAGATCCCACAAAGACAAAGGAGACTTTCAAATGTCAAGGCTTCAGGCAAGGAGAGGAGACTGTACAGTAAGTGTTCAGAATCACTAGGCTGACTCTGTGTCCCAGACCACAGAGCATCACTTTCAAAGTGTAGGTGGTAATTACAAGCACCAAATAGTAAGATCCAGAGGGCCCAACCTTGTTTGTACATCTGTGGTTATCCCCAGCATGGACATCTACACAGAACTGTGGGAACGAAGATTCCAAGGCTGTGCAGTATGATGTAGTATTCCACAGAGCTTCCAAACTGGAGAGTGTGACAGATTCTAACTATGCTACCTTATTGATGCCACCGGCCAATGGGACAGCTGGAAAAGGCCTGGAGTAGACTGTATCCCCAGATATTGGTCCCCTGTGGCTATGAGGAGGCCTCTATCTCCTTACAAATGCCATTGTTTTCCTGTGGTGACAGGTTAGAAAATCTTGACCTGGTTCATAAATGATAGGATAGTTCAGAGTTTTGAAAAAGACATGAAGCCTGCCTACCATCTGACTGGTTGATTGCCCATTTCCTCATGGCCCTGATCCACAGCTATCTACGGAAATACTCACAGAGGAATAAGAAGATGTACACAGAGAGTTGTTCAAGCCCAATTCCCAAAACTAAGAAATCACTTGAACAAAAATGAATGGGAATATCGAAAATCACATTAGTGTGGCTTGAAATACGAGATGAATGTTCAAAGCCAAGGGCAATGTGCTGCTAGCACAGGTGAGGCATCCTCTCTAGACCACCTCTTTCATTCTGACCATGGCGCATGGAAGAGACATGTTTCACATTGTCATTTGGGATGTACCCCCATGTACATATACAGTATAACAAATAGTACGTATCTTCACTATGTTTGATAGACACCATTTGATTTGATTTGATTCCATTTAAAACAAAATTCTGGCCATGACCCTTTAAATTGATTTCATGACCCTACAAATTGATTTCTTGACCCGTTAATGTGTCAAGACTGGCAACCTGAAAAACACTGGCCTGACCCTCTACCAGCTTTGCCTGCCTCCTCAAGGACTGGAAGGACAGCGCTGAATGTAGAGATGAGCAGGACAGGGATTGAGGGGTGGAGATGAGAGAAGGTTGGAGGGATAACAAAGGATGAGTTGAGGTGAAAAGTGGGAAGAAAAAAAGAGCAAGAAATGAGAGAGCTAGTGAGGAAAGGAGTCCTGGCTTGATAGCTGTCTTGGGCTGATGGATGTCCTGTACCCATAGACTCATCTTCTGGCCACTGCTCTCAAGTTTCAGGGGTCATTCTGGCCATGAGCTTTCCCCCAGTGTTAACAGTGTATCTGGGCATGGGTCCGTCAGCCCCATCTAGCTCCTTCTCACTGTATCAAGGGAGAATCTCCCACACATTGCTCACAGATACGGATTACACCAAGAGCTAGAAGGCATGGGGCAAATACTCAGCAAGGATGCTAACCACACTTTTCCCTTCCTTCTGATTCAGAGTAGGCTCTAGAGACTTCTGAGCAGGGGTGAGGCCGTAAACTGTTGGATAAAGAGAAGTTAAGAAGGCAGTTAATTAAAGAGAGATAAGAATAGTTTATAGAGAAGCTGCAGATGAACTGACGCCCGTGGTTGTAGTGGACAGACGAAGCCCTGAGTGAGCGAAATTCTAAGGGAACTTGCATTGTTGACATAGGCACAGCCATGATTAGGACTACAGCCTTGGATCCATTGAATGCTGACAAAGTTGTTCTTCATGTGAATCAGTCTGGGAGTTGATAAAGCCTTCTTCCTCTGATCCAAGATATATCGACAATTAGAAACTAAAGACATATATAATACAGATATCACATAGATGGATAAGGATGTAGTCTATTCAGGCAAAAAGTACAATGGAAATTATGTAATCTTAAGGAAAATGGGTGATGGGTGGAGTTGGATTTATCAAGTTCAGAAAACAGAAAGCAAAGCAAAACAAAACCTTCCTGATCCAGAAAGACAAACATCAGTTTCTCTTGCATGTAGAATCTAATAAAAATATATATGCTATATATATAGATAATATGGAAGCAGAAAGGGACTATTTTGGAAGAGGGAGTAGAAGAGCAACGCGAGGTGGCACAGAGTAAGAGAGAGGATGAGAGGGAAAACAGAAAGACAAGCACTGAAGGATCTCTCTTACGTGAAGAACCGAAGTTTAAATATATATTTAAATATTTCGGATTTAAATATACAGCATCTAGATTTTCAACATGCACACACCAACATGAAAACAGAATGGGGGATGTTTGGAGAGAAGAAGGGGGCCAGCATGACAGGGTGAGGAAAAAGGGAGGATAATATTTGCCAACATGAGCTAAATACACATGTGAAGATGCTGTAAGGAAGCCTATCACGGGGGCTGAGGAGACAGCTCAGTGAATAAAAGCACTTGCTGGAAAGGCATTAGGACCTGAGTTCAGACTTTAGAACCTAAGGTAAAAGCCAGGAATTAATATGTACGTACTTGTAGCCCCAGTGCTAGGAGACAGGAGGATGGCTGGGACTTGCTGAAACTCGCTGATCACTGGTCTAGCTCCAAGTACAGTGAGAAATTCTGTCACAGAAATATCTGAGGTAGGGCAAGACACTCAGTGTTCTTCTCTGGCTTTTATGCATGTACATGCACGCAGGCACAGCTGCATTCATATGTGTGCACACACCATACATACACACATCACACATGTACACATACACACTCATCTCATCCCACATGAAAAAAACTGCTATTTTGTATATTTAATAATTTAAAATTCAATGCAGATATAAGAACATGAGATGAAATAAAGTGCCTGAACTGAGCTAGAACACAGTGGTAGGGCTCTTGCTTAGTCTTTGCCAGGCTGAGTTCTAGCCCCCAAACTATCACCATTGCAACAATCAAAGAAAGGCAAAATTTCATCTTAATTTCTATTTAATTAATGAGTAATAAAAACATCTTACTATCATCAAGAAAATTCTTAGTAATATCAACAGAAATGATGCTTTAGGGTTCATTTAAAAAAAACTTGGTTTGGCATTTAATGATACAGGAATCCAACACCTGGGGTTCAATATATTCCAATAGTTTTTATCTGTTGTGTTAAGAGCGGCAGGGCTGCGTCCCTGGCATGCGGCTGCCCGCATGGCTAGCTTTACCCGAAATAATTATACAGAAACTGTATTCTTTTAAACACTGCCTGACCCATTAGTTTCAGTTTCTTATTAGCTAGCTTTTACATATTGATCTAACCCATTTCTATTAATCTGTGTAGCCCACGAACTGGCTTACCAGGAATGATCTTAACCTGCGTCTGTCTGGAGTGGGAGAACCATGGCGACTCCCTGACTCAGCTTCTTTCTCCCAGCATTCCGTTCTGTTTACTCCTCCTACCTAAGGGTTGGCCTATCAAATGGGTCTAGGCAGTTTCTTTATTAATAAGAAATCACTCCCACATCATTTATCAATGGCTACCACATGGAGAAGGGCATCCCATAGAAAAACAGGTGCAAAAATGGGCATTGTTGGCTAAGTTGACTAACTCAAGGTAATTATCATTTACTTTTTTTCAGGCTCCTGAGCCGATTAAGTGAAGACTTGTCTTGGAGGTTGGCTAGTAGAATCTTAATTCCCGGATGTCAGTCAGCTCTATTACAACCCACAGGACAGCGCTGAGTTTTCACGCGAGTCTTAGCAAGGGAGCCACAGAGTGTAGAAGGTTGGTGGCGAAGTTTTCAAAGTTTTAGGTATACGTTTTTCAGCGGCACACTCATATTACTGCCAAGCCACACCATGGTAAAAACATATTCCAGACATTCTCCCCACAGTGCTCTCCCACGCTATCGTTCCTGCCTAAAGGACCCACTTCCCCACTCACCGTTACTGTATTACCTTGCTGCCGAAGGGTAAGAAGAAATGCTTATTGTCTTCAAAGTTATCAGAAAAGTGGCATTTCCTGACAGCTGCTTGTCAGAACCGAAAAGGTCAACGAATGTGGAACATTTTGGTTCCTTTGAAAGAAAACTGTTTGATTAAGTTTCCAAAAACAGCATATCTCTGTGCTATAAAATAAAAAAAAAGTCTCTTCCATGGAACTGCAAAACACCATAAAATGCTGTTCAAAGAGTTGTGTTTATGACATTGATAATGTCTGTCAGGAATAAACTACAAATCCATTGCAATATGTACAAGAATCACCTAGAAGGAATGTTCCTCCATCTAAACTGTGAAGCCCACGGAGCTCCATGCCTGATTGCTGGTCAATGACTGCTGAAGGATGATGAGCACAATGATGTGGGCCCAGGGTGGGGGTCCAGGGAACAAGTATCAGCTGATGAGAAACACAAATAAAGCCATGTTTCTCACTTTAAATAGAAAACTTAAAAAGTAATAATAATGAAGACAGAGGCCATGAATTTGGAAGAGAGAAAGGAGGGGTGTGTGGGGAGGGTTTAGAGGGACGCAAGGGAAGGGAGAAATAATGTAATTGTATTATAATCCCCAAAATAAAAATAAAAAAAGTAAAAGTGGTAAGAATCTCTTCCCTTCAGCGGTTAGAGTGTTTTTTTCAGCACCTTTTCGGATTAAAATGCAGTTTCAGAGTACTATGACAAGATGAGGGATGGCTCAGTAGTTAAGAATACTGGCTGCTCTTTTAGAGGACAAGGGTTCAATCTCAGTTCCCATATAATGGTTCCCAACCATCTGTAACTCAGGGGATCTGATGCCTTCTCTGGCTTCTATGGGTACCAGACACATACACAGTACATGGGCAATGTACATAGATACACGCAACACAGATATGCATGCAGTCACAGCATTCAAATATATAAAATAATAGTTTTTAAAAGATCAGAAAAATGTGAATCTATATGTTTTAGAGTTTGGTTTCTGATATTTTGTAACAAAAGAGTACGTTAATAAATGCCTCCAGACCATGGTGAGTTTCAGGATCCTGGATGGTGAGTGTTGATTTGAACAGTTGGAGGCAAAGGATAAACAACGGTCCCTAACCGGAAACCACCAGAGAGGATGCAACTCCCAGTTAGAACTGTGTCACCAGTAAGTCAGAGGCAGGATTTCAATAGTTTTAATTGAATGAATACGTTTTAGAAAGGGGTGCTGGGTGACAGAGTAAAGCTGAAGGCTAAGTTCAGAGCCAGAGGGAGCTTAGGTCGCAGAGATCTGTGAGTTTCTAGAAGCTGGGCTGGGCCAGATGCTAGTGCCTGGAAGGAGAGTCTCGGCTCAGCTGTATTGGGGGCTTTGAGGATCTGCTGAAAGAACTTTGATTCCCCATATCACCAGTGCTGTGGTCTGAAAGTCTGCCTGTGCCTGGGAGACATTAGATCATAAAGAATGAGCGGGGTCGGGGTCAAAGCCAGGATAGCTAGACAGCAAGGAGAGAGAGGAACCAGCAGGAGCTGGGAAGAGAGAATTCAGTCATCCCTAGCAAGGGTCCCTGAGTGCACCCCCAGCTCTCGGGGCTCCTGGTTAATTGAATGCTGCGGCCAAATATGTCTGAGTGACATTGCCTCCCACACGGTCAGTGGAGCTTGCAGCTTCATAACACTAACTTATTAAACATTCCAGAAGCGCTTCTGTGGAGTTATCTACTCAACTCAGATTTCCCCAGATGCAGCTGATTAAAGAAACTTTCCTTAGTTCTACTCCTTAGTTCTAAGAAGCAAAATTTGGGAAATGTTAGATTGACAGCTGCTGAACCCTGTGCCCGGGCAGGACCGTGGGCAAGGTCTCGAACACATGCAGGGTCCTTTGCTCCCTAAGACCCGGCATTTTAACAAAAACGACTGTGCAGCTCCTGATCTCACAGACAGGAGAGTAGAACTTCTGAAAGCAACCTTGAGCACAAGTGATAAACTGAGTCACAGGCCTATGTGTCTCAGGGAAGTAGGGCTGGTAATATATACCCAAAAGGGTGGCTGAAGACTCCTTGATACCCACTGACTCAGACTCTGAGGAAGTTACCAGTCTGCTCTCGGTTACTCTCGGCCCCCAAACCGCAGGGCCTTATATCAATCCAAAGGCTACAGGGATGAGGTTATAAGTGACAGAAGAAAACCATTTTGGGTGGATTCTTCCAATAAAGCTTGGACAACCTTAAGGCAATTACAAACAGTCTGAAAATAATAGAAGCGAAAGCCAAGACTGACTGGACCCTTTCGTACCAGGATTCTAAGAATTATAGGCATAATTTTGATTATGCATTAACTATAACCACTCAGTCCGTGGACATGGAAATAGCCTCATTATGCTTGCAAGAAATCTCAGATATTCAGAGGTAAAATAACCTACTCAAGGTTAAGTGGAAAAACGGATTCAGGAAGGAGCGCTGGTCTGACCCACCTCTAGCCTCAGCGTGGGACTCCACGTAGAGACGCTGCTAGGAAAAGATACAGTCTTTCCCCCATTTCTCCACTGCTTCGCTGTCTGTTCAACTGCCTTGAAATAAATACCCAGTTCACTCCACCCGCCCACCAGTAGACATTGAAACCACTGCATCCAGTACCACGGCAGCTTCAAGTTCACATTTCCATTGTCTTCTTGTCCTACTCAAATGCACTTTATGAACTCACATGAGATACAGTTCTGCCATCTGTAATCTATACTTTTATTCTTTTTTAAATTTATTTATTCTTTTTATTGAAAAAATTTCTGCCTCCTCCCTGCCTTCCATTTCCCTCCCCCTCCTCCCACTCTTCTCCCCTTTCCCCCACTCCTCTCCCTTTCCCCCCACCCTTCTTCCCCTCCCTCCACTCCTTTCCCCCTCCCTCTCCAGTCTGAAGAGCAGTCAGGATTCCCTGCCCTGTGGGAAGTCCAAGGTCCTCCCCCTCCATCCAGGTCTAGGAAGGTGAGCATCCAGACAGGCTAGGCTCCCACAAAGCCAGTTTATGCAGTAGGATCAAAACCCAGTGCCATTATCCTTGGCTTCTCATCAGCCCTCATTGTCCACCATGTTCAGAGAGTCCGGTTTTATCCCATGCTTATTCAGTTCCAGTCCAGCTGGCCTTGGTGAGCTCCCAATAGATCAGCCCCACTGTCTCAGTGGGTTAGTGCACCCCTCATGGTCCTGACTTCCTTGCTCATGTTCTCCCTCTTTCTGTTCCTCATTTGTCCAACTATGTTCCTAGAAGCATTATTTGTAATAGCCAGAACCTGGAAATAACCTAGATGCCCTTCAATGGAAGAATGGATGAAGAAAGTATGGAATATATACACATTAGAGTACTACTCAGCGGTAAAAAAACAATGACATCTTGAATTTTGCATGCAAATGGATGGAAACAGAAAACACTATCCTGAGTGAGAACCTTCATCTGGCGATGGATGGAAATAGAGACAGAGACCCACATTGGAGCACCAGACTGAGCTCCCAAGGTCCAAATGAGGAGCAGAAGGAGGAAGAATACACTTTTATTCTTATATTGCATTTGGTAAAGTTGCACGACAACATGAATGCCATGCAGTCGTCTTGAACAATGGCATACATTAACAGCACCTATTTACTTTGGAAAATATCCCATCAATATTCAAACTGAGTACACAGTGTACTTAAGGATCTAAGATTGCTGCTCTTGTATCTAGAGAACTCTGGTACCAGTCAATCAGAACTCATGGAATTTCATTACTTCCTTTTAGAGAGGATAGGGAGAGCAAGGCTTGGGTGTGTGCATTAACTTCCCAAACTTGGAGCCTTGGGTAAGAAAGTGAATCAGTCACCCAGGCTCCCGATAGACCCAGTGATATCTCAAGAGCTTCAGGATCCAGGCCAGTGTCCTTTTAACAGGGGAGATAAAGGATCCTGCTGGTGGCTGTCATTTCTCTTTCTGTTATGGGTTTGATTGGAAATGTGCCCCTCCCAAAGCTCATGTTTTGATGGCTTGGTCCCCAGCACAGCAATCTGCAGCTGTGTGGCCCCTCAGGAGTGACTAGATGGGGAGGACTATGATCTCGTCAGTAGATCAATTCACTGATGGATTCATAGTAATAGGCAAGAGGGACATGGCAAAAATGTGAGCTGGTAGAGCCTAGAGGAAGAAAGCCATAGGAGCAGGCATTTTAAAGGCTATTTCTTGTCCCCGATCCCTCCCCTGCTCCCATGCCTTCTTCTCAACCACCGTGAAGTGAGTGTCTTTGCTTTACTATCTATTCCCTGTCATCGTGTTCTGCATCACCATAGTCCAAGAGACAATGAAGTCAAGTGACTATGGACCAAACCTGTAGTACTGAGTCAAAATAAAATTCTCTGTCTTGATTTGATTCTTACAGGCCACAGCAGCAGAAATCTGACTAACACACTTACCAAGCCCAAACTTACAGAAAAATAATCTGTGTAATCGTCACAGAGCAGGAGGTGAGGTGGCAGCCACACAGCCCAGGGCCCTGTGTGCCCACATGGCAGTCACCTTTTGTGATGCATTACGTAGCATCCCAGGTGGTTGTCTTTAAAAATGGCACTTCAGGCGAACTGGAGTACCAGGATGCTGACACCAAATTAAGAGAAGGAATGACTGTCAGGGCAATTGCCAGGGACAGATGCTTAATGGAGCTCAGGAGCAGAGAGGAAGCTGTCGACACTTGCTCTAGTCATCAGCCCCGATGGCTAATCCCGATTGTCAACTGGATGGCTTCTGGAATCTGTTGAGAGACACGCTTCTGAGTATATCTGGAAGGGCACTTCCAGAAAGGATTAACTGAGGAGAAGGGACCCTTCCCAAGGGTGGATTGCACCTTCTGATGCCTGGCTCAGCTAAAAAGGAAGAACAACGTGGTTTTGCTTGTCTGCTTGCCTTAACTTCTTGCCGCCTAAGGTATCTATCCCTGTTGCTGCTGCTGCTGTTGCTGTCCTTCACAGACATAAGACTTTAGCTTCAGCTTCTTTGACTTTCAACATTCACTGAAGACCAACAGCTTTCTATGAAATTTCCTGACCTTCAGTACCAGATTGGGACTGCTAAGGTAGAACACAGAACACTGACTTCATTCTTAACCTTGCCAGGATGCAGGTGGCCATTGGATTACTCACCCTTTACCATGGAAGCCATTTTAGTAATTTTTATATAAATATACATATATGTGTTATATTCCTTTACAGAACCTACCTGTTCGATAAACATTTAAAATTCTCGTCTCTTCTGTTTTCACATCCCTCCCTCGTCTGCCTGTGCTTTGCCTTTATATAAATCTTGTTCCAAGACAGAGGGAGGGGAACAAGCCATCTCCCCATCTATCTGGATGTCCTAGAAGACGAGAACTCAGCCACTCCTTTCGGCTGTGATTATGGTTTGACTCTGAAGTGCTTCCCACAAGCCCACGTTTTAAATGCTTGGTTCTCCATCGAGCTGGTGGTAATATTTTACAAGGACTTGGAAACCAGGAGGTGGGGCTTGGCTAGAATAAGTTAGTCCTTAGGGGTTAGTCCTTAGGTGGATATATTATCCTTCCAACTTCCCATTACCCCGTGTGTTTCTGGTCCTCCAGAAAATGCATAGCTCTCCTCCACCACACTGTTCTGCTGACATTGCTCCCCTGCCCAAGCACATGGAGCTGAATGAACACGGATTGATCTCTGTGAAACCATGAGCCAAAACATACCTTTCCTTTCTTATTTTCTGTCAGGTATTTTGGCCATAGAAGTGAACACTAATACAGCTTACCAGTTTTAGATAAACTTTAAGAATCCAGTGGGACTGGATTCAATGTATTAAAATGCCTTCCCTGGAATGGGAAGAATAACAAAGGAATATCCACAAAGCTCCATTGAGGTGACGTAGCTTTGTCTGATGGAGCAGGATCCCAAGGTCTTGATTCCTGTATATCCTAGAAGGCATTGCTCAGTGGTATGAAGGAAGACTACACCTTGGGATTTCCCGAGGGATTTTGAAGGAAGCAAGGCTTTTGGAGAGCAGTTGGTACCGGGAACTGAACTGGCTTCAGTCTCAAGCAGAAGTTTGTTCAGGTGTCTTGTTTCCTAATAATACAGCCTCCGATAATAATGATAATAATGGCTAGGATGGACTAGAGCAGTAGCTCAGCCATTGACGGCCAAGATTCACAACCAAAACATCAAGGAACCAGAGCATAAACTGCTTGAACAATTCACTCTGGTCAGTAGAGGTGGTGAGAAGTGAAGGCCTGGATAAAAAGCCAAGTTCATGATCTAGTCACGAACCCTCATGGTGTCCAGTTAATACACACTTCTGCCTTCTGGGTACCTCTTTGAATAGTGTAAGAGCCATGCTTTCTTATAAAAGAAGTTAACAAAACTTCTCATGTTTAGATGTTAAGAGACTTTCTACTACATGAGTTGCCACTTAGAAACATATTTGTTGGGAAAGTATGGGTGGGGGGGGATGCTTCCCTTCCTATCTCTGGCAGGATGAAGTTAGTTCTTCCTGGGGTTCTGTATATATCAAGGTACTCTAGATGTTGTAAAAAGGATCTAGTCCCAACTTGTACCAGGCCAAGGCCAACAGAGACCAAATTAAGGGGCCATCTTGTCTAGGAAAAAGGGGTGGATCTTAATCTACCGACTCTCACCTTTTCACCCTGCCTCACCATCCCCGGGGACTCCTCTTACCTTCTAAGGTGTGTTCTGAAAGTAGTGTGTATAGCTTCCCTGCCAAGAAGCTAAAGACTGACAGCATTGCTTGCTACTACAAAGAACTTAATTC
Organism: Microtus oregoni; assembly: GCF_018167655.1. NCBI lineage: Eukaryota > Metazoa > Chordata > Mammalia > Rodentia > Cricetidae > Microtus > Microtus oregoni. Next base: position 27,688,916 of record NW_024543085.1, read on the forward strand.
CAGCCTGACTCTTGCTTCTTGTTTACTTGTGTGATTCTGGAAAGGCTGCTAGCTAGTCCTGGGTGGGAAGCAGGCTGGAGGACAATGTTCCATCAGAGAGTCTTGGGAATGTTCCTATTCCAAGGGCTAGGGCACATTGGGAAATCCAGGATGCCAGCACCGAGGTTTGTAGGAAATTGGAAAAGGTAATTGCCTTTCCTCTGGCTCGCTGAGGCTTTGTAATTGTAAAATGGAGACGTTCTTTGTTGATTGAGAAGGAAGGTGGAAGAGAGAAGATCTCAGCAATGACACACGCGAGCCTTCGGGATCCCTTTGAGACCGACAGGAAGGCTTCCGCTTGAGTGAAAGTAGAGGACTTCTGCAACAGCTTTTCTCTTAGTGACTGCCCGAGGTGGCTCCGCTTCCTGTCACTCACTTTGCAGCCTACATTTCAAGTTCACACTCCCAGGAGCTATCAGACACGGCCCAGTCTGGGTGCCAGGAGCAAATGTCCAAACCAGCTTGTCACGGTGTCAGGCATCCAGACAAACCAGAACTGACAACTTGGTCCCCCACAGAAACGAGAAGGATGCTGGAGAGATAGTGGCAGCATCCCTGTCAAACACACCTTAGGTGAGAGGATCCAGGAGAGTCAGTGCTAAGAGAGTGGGGACCACTTCTTCAGGAGCCTAGTACCTTCAACTGGAAAAACAATCTAGCCCCCACACTAGCATTTCCCACTTAATTAGTGTCCAAGATTGCCAAACTTAATGCCAGTTTTAAGATTGTGACAGGTCATATTAGATACACTCAAAATATCTCTAGGGACACTGAGGCACAAAAAAAAATGCGGTCATGTCCTTGTAATATGGGGAGGTTCTTGATAGAAATACCATAGGCTTTTGTATTCTAAGCCCTGAGTGGCATAGACCTTTCTTTACAAACAAACAAACACTTCTATTTTATTTTATTTTGTCTACATGCATGCCCATGTACTGCTTGTGTGCCTGGTGCCTATGAAGTCCAGATGAGGCCATTGACTCTCCTAGAGCTGGAGTTGCAGGTGGCTGCGAGGCTCCATGTCGATGCTGGGAATGAACCCATGTCCTCTGCAAGAGCAGCAGTTGTTCTTACCCAGAGTCAGCTCTCCAGACCCACAGCCCTCTCTTGACCGTATAGTACCACCTTCTCCTTGAACCACATTTCCCTCAGAAATTCTCAGTATGGGGTAAAGCCACAGTCAAAAGGCAACCCCTCACTAGTTCCCTCCTTCAAGAAAGCCTGATCATCTCTGAATCTTAAATTTCAGGCAAGGGACCTAAAAGAAATGTCATGCAGAGAAGGGGGAAGGGCATGAAGCTGCCTGTCTTTATGCTTTTGGATGTTGTCTGTTCTAGGACATCCTTTTCTGAACACTGTCAAATCACAATCTTTGCTCCTACCAGGACTATGAGTCCAACTTTCTGCCTCGTTTTTTTTTTTCCTCTGCAGCCCTTATCACCTGCTAAGTTACTCTGGTGAGGTATGAATTACGTTCATCTCTTTTTGGCTGCTGCTTCTTGCTAAAAATCAAGGCTATCCATCTATCCCTCCAAATGGGATAGATACTTTGACTAGCGTTTAGCACCTAGTAGGTGCTTTGTGACTCTCTGCTGAGTGAGTCCTGGGTGAACTGTCTCAAAGGTTTGCTTATTGGGTTGTGTTGGAGGAAGCCAGGCAGGACTGCCCCTCCAGTGTTTTATTCTCTGGGGGTAGTTTCATTTTCCAGGAGTTAAGATAGGCTTAGCGGTATCTCAGATACCTGGCTGCCATCCACTTTATAGAAGTTAGTAAAATAAAGGATACCATAAAAGATGGTGTTGGTTTGGATATGGAAAGCAGGTCTCTAGCTACTAGGGATATGTGTTGGGGACCCTTGGATCTCAGACAGGGAAGGGCTGTGATTTGGGATGGCAGAGACAGTAAAAATGGTAGAGAAATCTCTCTCTTTCTGGAGCCTTCTGCATTAACTAGCAGAAGATGCTTCTACTCCTGTTGGGGTCATTCTAGGACCCCAGGATTCCTGGTTCCGTCACCTCATCTCCTCTTTGATTTGCCTGCTGACATTTCCTTGCAAGTCCCTCCCATCATCTTGGCACATTTTTTTAATCACACAGTAATTCCCTAATGGTGTAGATATTCCCTCCACGTTTAAGGAGGTCCAGTAGACACATACCACACACATGCACATGTATGCACCCAGCAAGGAGGAAGCTGACAGAGATAGACAGTAACAAGGTGTTGCCCATGCTCTTACACACACACACACACACACACACACAACAGAGTGATGCTTAGAACTGTGGAGAATAAAAGGGAAATTTGAGAGAGACAGAAATGACATAGAGTCAAGAATACAGTGGCGAAATGACATTGACACCCGGCAGTGAGCGCACATCCACTCTAAAGGAGCAGTGGTGGCTGAGTGAGGGACAGGAGCCCACTGAGTGAGAGAACAGAAACCAGGTCCTGGCTTCTGACAGCACAATTTGCAAACAATCAAACGAGGCGCCCATTTTTGCTCACTGCTGTCTGGCTACCAGATGTCAAGACCAGCGTTTTCTCAATGTAGCTCATTTAGTCCTCACTGAATGTACAGATTGACCCTGTTGATTACAAAGATGGCCACCTAGTTCCTGTGTGTCCCAAATGTGCCTCTCTCTCTCTGCCATGGCCTCCCCACCGCCCGCCACTCTCACTGCAACCCTTCTATGTTCTCAGGACCTCAGAGCTCGCTATGTTCCTCCCTGCCTGGATGGCTCCTCCCATGACTGTCACCTCCTGCCACCTCATTTTATACTGTAAAGGCTCAGAAGGTCCTTCTCCAGGAACAGTTCCCTGGGGATTGTCTTTCAAAGAGCAGATTTCTGTCATCGCTTCACTCTCAAATCAGTTCAGTTCTCTGCTGTGCTCACTGTTATCTGACAGAAGCCATTCACTTATCCCTTCACTTTCCACAAAGTATTCTACTCAATGAAGAAGACCTTGACGCCTCGACACACAGAGTTCGTAAGATCGAGAGGGAGCTTGGTTCACAGCAGGTGCTCAGTAAATCATTGATGAGTACCAGGTGAATAAGTGACTGAGGAGGCTAGTAACTTAGCTGGAGTTACAGAGCCAGGAAAGAGCGCAGGTGCCTATGATACGCAGGTGTCTTCTACAGGTATGATCACCACCCACCTCGTTCTCTTCCTCTGTTTTCATGAGATTTCCTTACTACCAGCATCCTACCATCCTGCCTCACACTGAGAGCTGGCCCATGGTGAGAGGTTGTCTGGAATCAGTGGGGGAGGGGGGGGACCTTAAACAGCAGCGAGAAGACTCTGGGATTTCTGTATCTATAAGTTCATGGTGCACCACAAGGGCAAAATCGGTATAAAATCTTTCCCCAGCTTAGTGGAATACAATATATCCTTGGTGTGGAATACAATGTATCATACATGGAATTGAGTCAGAAGAGGTTAACATCACAAAAGGATCCTGGGGAAAGCGAGGATGGGCACCATTTAGAAAAGAGAGTATCCATTGTTGCATTAGTCTCTCACTAAATGACCAAAATAAAAAATTCCTCAGGCCCAACAGGGACATGCTGGAGCTGCTGAACAGCTCACAGAACCAATACTCCCTGGGTCTTACCCCAAAGTCAGGGCTGAATATTTCATCTGAATGTTTTTTAGTGTCCCAGGCCTCAAGAAAAGGGCTGTGCTTTCCCAGGAGTCAACTAGACCCAAGGCTCATCCCTGACATCAACCCCACATGAACTAAGAGGGTTTCTGGGACTCTGAGAAAAGCATTCTCCCATGGTTCCAGACACAAGAGAGGCAAGGTCCCTACGCTCTGGAGCTTCTCACGCCAAGGTACCAAGAAAAAAAAGTAAGTCGATAGGCAATGGAAGGAACTAGAATGACAGGAAGGAACCATGATGCAGGTGTTGGATAGAGCTTTAGATGGGTAATGAGCAGCACAAGAAGGAACAGCCAAGGATGCCTAGTGGGGCATGCAGAGACAGCAAAGGTCCTACACCTAAGGAAACGTACAGGTTCAGGGATACAGTATAGGCTGGCACAAGGGAAGCAGAGGAAAGGGTTTCAAAATGATCTTGGGCAGTGTCACAGCAAGGAATCAAGGGCCCAAGTCTAGAAGTCGGGTTTTATGCCACGAGGACCAGGACAGCTTTGGTGGTAGGAGAACTCAGCCAGCTTGCTCACAACCTCCAGACTCTCTCCTGTCTCTCTACTGCTCACCAGGTTGCCTCCTCTGGCTCTTGCGTGAGACACAGCATCTTGTATTAGACACAGCACCAGAACCAAAAGTTCCTTTAGGCTGATGCCTTGCTGCAATTGCAAAAGCTCCAAATGAGGCTTGGAAGGGTGTCTCTAAACAGATGTGGTGGAGCATGGCTGGCACCTCCACTACCAGCTCCTCTGGCACGGGTTCTCCATTAGCTCCCTTGGACACAGGTCCTTCACTCTAAAGTGGGCTGTGATTCAGACGGCCATTGCACTGGGTTTAGGAGTGAGTCTGCCCAGCTCATGGGGTTGTGAAATGTAGGCCCTGAGGTGTTTTATGGTCATGTTTTTAGTGTCTAGAGCAACATAATTGAAACAAGAAACTCAAGGCCATAGACTTCTGAAGCTGTTTGTCCATTCTTTAATCCATTTAACACATATACATTGCATTCTTATATATCAGATACTGTTTGGGGGGCTATGATACATACATGAACTAAAAAGATAAAACATCCCATCATTTCTACTCTCATGCTGCATACATTCAACATGAGTGCTGCGGTCTGAGCCTCTCTCTAAACTTCAAGGGGAAACGCCCTCAGGCTTTCTCAAGAGGTTGGCAAAGGCATGAGAATGAGCCCCGCAGACATACAAGAACTAAAAAGATGAAACCTAGCAACATCTCTATTCTCGTGGTGCTTACACTCTAAACAAGAAAGATACGTAAGTCAATAACAGGCACAACAGGCATGGGAAGTAAACACGAGGGACAAAGTTTCTTGGATAGAACTAGAGGAATGTAGGGGGTTGGTAGTTCCTGATCTGGTGGACAGTGGGTTAGAGTTTATCTGGGAGCTCAGGAGAACTTCCTGGACAAAGGCTTCGAAGAGCGTCAACTTGCAGCTGTCTGGAGACAACTTCAGGTGTGAGAATCATCAGAGCAAAGACCCCAAGGCAGGAGAATTCCTGTCATAGCAGCGGCTGTCACCTGGGGGCACGTCTTTCTCTGGAACAGTTGCCCTGCCATGAGTTTTGCAGAGCTGGTGTGGAGAGCAGAGGGGGATAGGGGTTGATGAGGTTAGCTATTTCTAGAACATGGAACATCACCAGGAACAGTAGCTGTGAGGGTTGCCTTTAACTGACAACTTAAGAAAACCGAGGATGACCTGGGAAAAGATTCTCAGGGAGGGTCTGTCTACATTGTGTTGGCCCATGGGAATGTCTGTAGGGGATTATCTTGACTGCCTTAATTGATGTAGGTAGATGCAGCCCACTGTGGGCAGAACTATTCCTTACTCAGAAGGTCCTAAGCTTTGTAAGCATGGAGAAATTAAGATTCGGGCAAGCAGTCAAGCAAGCATGTATTTATTTATCTATCTCTGGCCTCTACTGCAGGTATAATATGGCACTAGCAACTTGAAGTTCCTGCCTCTGTGACCTCCCCACATAATGGACTAGTATCTGAAATTGTAAATCAAATAAACCCCCTTTCCCTAAGTGTTTTTGGTCTGAGTATTTTTTTTCCCTAGCAACAGAAATGAAACTAGAACAATAGCATGCTTACAACTCCAGCATTTGGGAAATAGAGGCAGGGGAGGGGGGAATCAGATGTCCAAGGTCATCTTTAGCTACGTAGCAAGTTCAAGCACCAGGTGGGATACACAATACCCTGCTCCAATAAATAAATAAACAAATAAACAACCACCAAACGAATGAATAAAAGGGATACACAGGACTTCTGGGTTCTCATTGGGGCTGAAGGATTTGCTGGTACAGAACATGACAGCATGTTCTATTAAACTTCAAGAAATTGGCTTATATGCCTTGAACAAAGTCTGGGAAAACACGTGGTTACAGAGAAAGTAGACGGAGGTCTATTGAAAATATAAGACTTGATCCAGGATTGTAGGTGGCAGTGACATGGAAAATTATATTTTGAAAATATTTTAGAACCAGTAAATTTTCTAATATGTTGGAATGTAGAGTCATGGGTTAAAAAAAGAAGTCAAAGGTGATATAAGGTTTTTAGTTGGATGACTTGGTTGCTATGAACTAAGATAGGGATTACGACAGGTGAGGAACACTGTGGAGGAAGATGACGAATCTTGCCTTGGGCACGTTAAGTTGAAAGCATATGGAAGGTACGTACGTGAAGATGCCTAAAAAGGCAAGCAGCTGTGTGAGAAGAGCTGGGTGGAGAGCACCAGATAAGATGTGAAGCCATTGGACTGATCATCATCATTAAGGAATAATATAACATTAAGGAGACAAAGGAGAGAGGAGAAGGGCAGGTAGAAATCAAGAAGCAGGAACTACAGAGGTAACAGAAATTCCGGGATGCTGAGGGACCTTAGATCCAACAATCCAAAGACAGACTAGTTTTTCTCAGCTTTGAAGCTCACAGGCAAAGACTTTGTTTCCTCAATTTCTCTGAGCTTCTTCAAACAATAGCTCTACCAAGGCACCAATGCTAGGGGAATCCTTCAACACATCTCCGCTTAAGAACTGACTCCAATTTTGTAAAACTATTGCCTGCAACTCGTTTCTATGAACGAGGTGGCACTGTGCACAGCCACACCTGTTTGCTTCTGTGCTATCAATGGCAGCTTTATGTCAACACAGCAGAGCTGGATGATGCAGCAGAGTCCATATGGTACATGAACCCTCAACTACACATTGGTGGAGGCTTTATAGAAAAAAATGAATCCCAGGACTGACTCCTTGGTATTTCATGTCATTAACTCATTCAGGTCTTTACTCATCTGAAGAAAAAAATAGTAATCTGAAAACTAGCACATGTCAGTCCTGGATTATTCAAGCTCTCAAGTGAAGTAGCTCATCACTGTTACCTTCCAGATGATAAAGTCAAGACAGGGAATGTGCCACTTACTTGTCAACTTGACACCAACTAGAGTCACCTGGGAAGAGGGAACCCAATTGAGGAACTGTCTCCATTAGGTTGGTCCATGGCCATCTTCCTGAGGAAAGTTTGGTTAATGGTTGATGTATGAGGCTCTAGCCCACTGCGGGCAGTGTCACCCCTGGTCAGATGGTCCTGAGATGGCTAAGAAAGCAAGTTAAGCAAACCATAGAAAGCAGACCAGTGAGCAGCGTATCTGCATGGTTTCAGCCTCACTTCATGCCTTGAGTCCCTGCCTTGGCTTCCATCAGCAGTGGACTCCACCTTTCCAACAAGGGTGGAGATGAATCCTCTCCTCCCCAAAGTTTTTTCGGCCAGTGTTTCATCACAGTACCAGAGGAAGCAAATCAGAACAGGGAACTCAAACGGTATGTCTAGGGCCAGCCCGCCAGTTAAGGATGGGTCTGGCTGGAAATCCAGGACTGACCTCATAGCTGAGCGTATCCTAAGAGTCACCGCACTTATGTTTGGCACACGGCTGTTAGATAACAGTAGAGGATGCCGGTCCTTTCTGAGCTCCAGAACTTACATGATACTCTGTTTAGCAAATGGGAGAGTCAGGGCTGATGCTCAGTGTTGCAGTTTGAGTGTGCAATGTGCTCATAGGCTCATGTGTGTGAACACGTGGTCCTCAAATGGTGGCGTTGGTTGGAGAGGTTATGGGCTATTTGAGACACAGGGCTAAGCCAGTGGATACAGATGACTGGAATCAGGTCTTTGAATCTAACTCTCACATCTAGCCTGAGTTTTGGGCCTCCTGTTTGCTACTCCAATATGAGCAAGCCGCTCAAGTTCCACGCACTGACCCTCTCCGGTCTTCTCTGCTTTAATGTACTATATTCCTTGCACTACTTTATAAAATAATCACCTTCACGCTGCTTCTGTCAGGTGTTTTGGTCACAGCAATGATAAGCAACTAATATATTCAGATGTTGTGGGACCTGCGCCCTTAGCCACTGTCCTACACAAAGAATCTGCCAACCCATCGGACACTAGTGCTGACCCAGGCAATGGGACCTCTGGTTTTGATTTTGGGTATCTGTGAAGTGCAACTCCAAAATGGACGAACATCTGGCCTTCTCACTCCTGTCTTAATTTCCCGACTAGTATGTCACAATCAGGTGCCCAGCTTGTCTCATCAGCAAACCTGAGTGGAGAGGGAACACTCTAAAGAAAGCAGTGCTGGATGAGAACAGAGCCAAGTAAGTCTTCAGCTGGATTCCTCAAAGGCAGAGGTGTACGCATGCTCAGCGCTATCAGAGGGCTGATCATTTTACACTAGTGGTTTAGCTTTTACGTCTTTCAAGGTCCTTTCATGGTTTAACTCCCAGGTTTTGAAATTTCGGATTTCAGATCAGGCCAGGCATGTTGAAATGTTCTCTGTCATAGTCAGGTCTTGGGCCTTCTTTAACGAATTCAGTTCCATCAAAGAATGCCCTCTCCATCTCCTACAGCCGTGGAATTAGGCAGAGAGTGAGGAGTGGGGCATCACACTAAGAAAAGCAAAAAATGCAGATAGGGGATGGATTCATCACCAGCTGCTCATTCCATCCCAGTTGTATCCAAAACATTTCACCATCCCCAAGCCATGGCGACCTCCGAAGGGCACCACAATGAATCCCTGTCTTGCTGAAGCTGGCAGATCCAGAGACTCCCACTGAGAGAAGAAGTCATCAAGCTCCTAAAGAAAGTTGGGCTACTGTAGGCTTCCAGGACATAATATACAAGTACTGTGGGCGGCATAATGTAGAATTCATCTGCCTCACTCTGTGGCGCTGGGACAGGCAGAACAATCTAGACTCTGTCAGCAAGGTCCTCCAGAGAGTTCAGGCGCACTGATGAAGAGGAATAAGAGAGAGAGAGAGAGAGAGCTGTCCCTCACGGCCACGGCCTCATCACTCAGTGCTAAGGCATCCATATTCATGAACTAGGTGGACAGCTTCCAATATGACCTCCTAGAAATAATGGGGCAGAGGTCCAGCAGTGCCTACCCACCGTTGGGGTTCTGGGATATACCATGGAAAGTAAGACTCTGGGCAGTGAGGAAGAGGACTATAGGAAACCCCTCTAATTATATGACATTGTCTCTGGTCTGCACTGAGAACCCCTGATCAACTTACTTAGCACTTGGCTAAACTCCAGAACCAAATCCAATATTGCTAAGTCCTACTTTGTTTCAACCAACAATCACCCCTATGCCCTATCTGTCCATGGATTGGCGTTCATGTGATGTTCTAGAGGTCCCACAAGGTTGGAGCTACACAGGAGTGCTCAGGGCACACAATATATCATCTCACTTCAAGGCACTGTCTGTTCTCCGAACCTTCATCCATCTGGCTCTTCTATGATGCTCGCTTACCTCGGTTTCTTACAGAAATATCTTTGCCATCGCACAAACCTCTTGGGACTAGAAAGGTGACTTTGAGAGGCAGTTATCTGTTGTGTAGGGAAATCTGACCTAGAACTTGAGATTCTAACTTAAGAGTTTTTCTTTAAGGTAGTAAATGTTGGTTTTGAGCCTAGCCACTCCATCATTTCAAAGCCAGTGGATTTGTTCTAGACCTGTGGATATTTTCCTATTTCAAATATTCCACTCCTGTTAGAGCAGACCCAGCCCTAGTCCCCAGGCAGCATGACTGAAAGGAAACACACTGAGCCAAATAAATCAAATCACCTCTCTGCAGCTGGCCTCCTGGAGGTTTCTATGGAGCCACAGGCTAGCATTTCGTTGCAAGACAAATGTCGAGCAGAGCTCAACAGCCTTACCTGCCTTTCTGACATGATGTAGAGTTGCTCGTGGTCCTTGGAAAATGCCATGTCCCGGAGTACGGGGCCTGGTTCCACCACCTGCACAGTCTCATACTGGAGGGCATTGCCCTTGGGCCCATCCACTCGGATCTGCAGAGAAAAGGAGACGAAAGGTGAAGTGAATGTCTTAGCTACATTTCTATTACCGTGATAAAACACCATGACCAAGGCAACTTGCATAAGGATCCGCTTATCTGGGCTCATGGTTACAGAAAAAGACAAATCTGTGACGGCAGGGAAGTACAGCATTCGCTGGCAGACATGGCAGCAGGAAGCCAAGGGCTCATATCTTGAACCATACGTATGAAGAAGACAGAGCAAACCAGCAGTGGGTGAAGTATTTTGCTTTTAAAGACCACCTCCTATGACATGCCTCCTCCGACAGAGGCACACCTCCTAAGGGTCCCCAAATAACATCACCAAATGAAAATCAAGTTTTTAAATGTCCAAGACTACGGGGGACTTCTCATTCAAACCACTACAATGGCTTTAGATTTCATATTGCTTACAACCCAACTTTAGCCTAGAGACACTCCCAATGGTCAAGGGAGAGGCAGGGAGCTCTGTCTCTGCAAATCTCAGAGTCCAACATCAAAGATATAAGTGACAGAAGCCCACTGTGACCTACTAATGGAAGCTCATGGAGGAAGGAGGGAGCTTTGAAAAGAATCTGGTTTTTGTCTCTGTTTTCTATGCCTTAGGATCAGTCAACCGAGGTGGTACTAGTCTTTGGAGATGAGAATGGGGCTGGTATCTGGATGAAGGATCCGGGCTTGGGTAGTGAGGCAGTTTCAGGTGAGGGAATCATCCCACATAAGAAAAACAAGAAGAAAGGCTAACAGTTGTTAGCAGAAGTATTTTTAATATATGAATGTGGGTTTAGTCACTGAGACTTCTACCCAGATATCACTGCTCTGCACTGGAAGAGACTCAAGGAGTCGATCCCCGAAGCTCCACATCTCTGATCTTCTTTGATCTGTAGAAACTAGTAGCTTATACTTCAGGTTTTAAAATAGATGGTGGGTCCTGAAATAGCTCATTGTGGAGTTCTATTCATGGTCTTAGGGAAGGAAAACATGCCTTGGGCATGAGCCATCCTTAGTCTTTTGAGAATGCTTAGAGGACTACACGATCCCTGGGCCATCAGCAAGGCCTTCCTAGAAATGTTTAGACAATGTGGAAACCACCAGAATGGATGTCCCCCTCCACGCACACTGCGTTATGGAGAACAAACCTAGGAAAGACTTGGGCTTCCCAACCTGACACAGTGCTCATCTGGCCTCTGGCCCAAGTCTGCTGAGTTTCCTGAAATGCAAGCACATCGATTCAACAGGATCCCCACCCCACGAGGATAGCACCATCTATGTAAGCGGGGACAAGTACTCCTGAGGATGTGGCAAAGGGAGAGTCTATGGACTGGAGGACTTGGTGATCTGCTGTTGATACAAGACTCTGCACGGCGTCTCTGGGGGGAGCGTTAGCGATTCCACTAACAAAACTAAAGAACACACTGCGGTCCAAGCGCCACCATTATGCCGTCATTTTAATTGTTACCTTATAATTTTCAACTCTTAAGAGATCAAGGAGAATAAAAGAGTAATTCAGAGGAGTTAAATGATGGAAGGGGACATCACAACTGGTGACGACTGATACACCAGAATGCTTTATTTCTGCCAAGTTCACTGAACTCGGATACTAGTTAATTTTGTGGTTCTGAGTTTGATCCCTTGACCACTATTTATTTTCAAATGAACAAATAAATGTAATTGAGATTCCTCTTTGCTGATTTCCCATTATGCCCATGAAAACAACAACCGGAAAACCAGCCTGAAGAGAGAGGCTCCGCTTTGAGGTAGCAATGCCTCAGTGTCTGAGAGGCACCCCCACCCTCCATTTCCGAACCCCCCGCTGAGCCGGCACTTTCTCAACCAAAATGAAACAGATCAATGCAGAACCAGCCTGGAGGTGAAGTGATGGTTGTGGCCAGTGGCCTATCCAGGCTTCATCCTCAGTCAGGAGGAGCCCTGGAGTGGGAACAGAATGATGCTGAACTCCCTGGCTGCTCTCGGCTCTTAGGCTCCTGACAGACACAGGCTCCCATAAGAACCACCCCATGCTCTTGGTCTGATCCCCATGAGAAGCTAGATTCAGCGCCTTGGGAGTGCTCCTTTTTCCTGCCTCTAACTTCCTTGCCCTTAGGATAGGGTGATATGCCAGATGTAGTAGACGTCCTATGGAATAACCAAGGATCCTACAGACACCAATAAGGCAAATTTTCATAGGCCTGGCTTTTTTTGTTCCTGACCCTCCCTATTCTGCCAGAGTAGGAGAACAGCTGGGAAGATATCTGCCCCCCCCCCCCCCGCTTCTCCTCTCCCCTACTATAGTCCGTATCACAGCTTTATAAACTACAGAAAGAAAAGAACTCATGTACCTATTCCCTTAGAGAACTAAACACAAGACATGAACAAAAGTTTATTGTAAAATTGGCTGTTTGGTGAATAGCCCTGAAATTGAGGCAGAATGGACTAGCTTTCAACTCTCCAGACTCTACCTAGACAAATAGGAATTACTCTTCATGGAATAGACCATGTCTGGCATTTACATCCCATAAATCTGTCGCCAATATTAATACTGTCCATGCTTGCAGGTGATGCATGGAAGGCTAAATAACTCGTCCAAGGTTGCATATCTAGTGAACATGGACACGGAGTCATGGCCAGACCTGACTAACTCCATTGTCCGTGCTTCCATGAGTTTACACTGGACCTTACACTGGACCTCAAACCCTAACACTTAACTCAATCTTATTGCTAATATAAATTTGCATTCTGCCTAGAAGTCTGTGTTATGCAAACATTGCCCTGGGGGTGGTGAAGGAATCAGTCTTTACTGCTGTTCTTTGGGGGAAGAATATGCATATGAGTGACGATAATGGTGTGAAATTTCAAAATAAGGAGCCCTTATATTTTCGCTTTAGACCTTGCAAAGTATTCTTCAATAACACTCTCTCATTGGATAGTCGTAAAATTTTATGATGTTGACTATCAGCGCAATCTTTCTCATTTTACTGATGAAGCAATTGAAATGGGGACTGATCAGAATCTTGCCCAAAGTTCAGGGGAAAACAATGGCTAGACTAGAACCCAGGCCTTTCCCGAGTGCTGGCTCAGCATTTGCCTCTGAGTTCCTTAGTTTTTCCAAAGCCTTTGACAAGGCTCCACATGAAAAGGTATTTTAAAATAATGAGTCTCCATGGGATCTCAGGCAGTTTGACCAAAGACATAGAACTGACTTAGAGGCAGGAAAAGACACATTTCTGCATGGAGAAATAGAATCGAGAACTCCCTATACACTAGCGTTGCCACTAGTAGTATTTTTTTTTAAAAGGCATGGTCCAGAGAAGGGAGCTGGAAGCTTCAAAGATGATTCTAAGCTTTGGTGGCTAATAAAAAAACTCAACAATGGGGACAGAATGACAGGAAGAGGTACTGTCTTTTGTGGCTGACAGCAAGGGAGGAACTATTATAAGGAGGTGTGAGACTCAAGGTCAGAGGTCACCTCTATTGCATTGCTCATAGACCATAGGGTATGGTTGGCATTCTGTGATTAATTATTCGGTAAATGAAAACTACTCTCTACCAATCCAACAACAGTCTCTAAGTTGCTACTCATGATTAAGGTAAGAGACACCACAATCAAGAAAGGGGACCCCAGTATGACATTTTCTACTTCTAGTACCCCAGGGCAGCATTTAATGGGATATCACAGAGCCATCTTCCTGACCACTACACATGGGCTTTAGAAGGTAGGAACACAGTTCAGATGTTAGGAGCTCATGACCAGCTCAGCAACTACAGCTCAAACCATGACAAGGAAGGAGACTGTCGGCCAGTGGCTGTGCTTCAGTCATAGTATAAAGGCCACCCAAAAACTTTTGGAGTGTCAGCATCAACAAACAAGGTTTGTCACTTTATACAATGCAGATGATACTTGTGGGTACTAAGCGGTGGGAAAAGATCCACAAAGAAGGGCGTTATATTTAAAGGCATAAAAAGTAGGGAAACCAATTGCGTGGTGGTCATGGATGCAAATTTGGATATTGGAGGATGTTAGTCTCTGAAGCAAACACTAATGAGGAAATTATATCCCCTCTCTTTGAGTTCTCCCTTGTAGGGATGTGTTCATGTATTCTGTGTTCTATATTGGCAGAATGACTTCCTAGACTGAGCTAGCTTCTGCAGAGGAAAAGTGGTCCCAGCCTGGCCTTTCAGGAGGCTTGACTTCTGAATGGTTGAGTGTTCGTACCAACGAGGTCCGTGAGCACAGAGGTGTTTAAACACTGCCACTGGTTCTTTCCTGGGAGTCTGAACAACAGTTTGGGGTATAACCAGGGACGGTAAGCAGAGCCTCAAGTGATAGCAAGAAACAGATAGATCACAGATCGCATGGCAAAGGGCTTTCAACACAGCGCATCTGACCACGAGACTTTGGATCAGAACACATAGCAGGTATCCTAAAAGCCCTTCATGGGTTACTAAATCTCTTAGGTCATTAAAAACACTGAACCAAGCCGGGCGGTGGTGGCGCACACCTTTAATCCCACAACTCGGGAGGCAGAGGCAGGCGGTTCTTGTGAGTTCGAGGCCAGCCTGGTCTACAAGAGCTAGTTCCAGGACAGGAACCAAAAGCTACAGAGAAACCCTGTCTCGAAAAATGAAAAAAATAAATAAATAAATAAAAACACTGAACCAATGGAGCAAAATTGATGGTACTAATGGCTTCATAAAATTACAAGAGCCTGGCAGGAAGAAGGCAAAACTAAATATATGAAAATGATATCAGAGGGGGGTATGTGGGCATTTTTCTTCAACACTGTCATGAGGATGGAATGAATGAAGCAGATCTAAATGTTTTCTATCTGAGCCCTAGAATGTTCTAGAACAACATTAAACAAGAGAAATATGTAAACTACTAATGTGGGCCATCTATGCCATTAAAACTTTCTATCAATGGTCATTTTGAAAAAAAAAAGCTAGTAAAGTTAATGATTGTAACATTTATCTAACCCAGTATGTTCCAAATATGATTACATTAACATATGTTTAAGTGCAAAATTATCAATGAGATGTTTTACATACTTCTTCTGATGCTAAATCATTGAAATCTGAGTGACATTTTACATATATTTTACACCTTATTTGGGACATGTACATTTTGGGTGCTCACTGTGTGGGTAAATGGCTGCCATATTGGATGATGCCATTCGAGACTGCGCTCATCCCTACACTCGTATTCTACAGTTACTAAGCAACTTGGCTAAGAATTTAGCTTGGCATTTACCGTCTTGGGGTTTCCATAGGCATATGTCTTTCCCAACCACAACATACTAGGATCTCCCAGGGAGCTGTAGCATATGACAGTGTGTTTCATAGTCCTCATGTTTGCGATGTTTGGGGCTGTAAGCATCAACCCTTGGTACAGCGTCCTTCAAGTCAAGGAAGTCGAGATGCTTAGATGCAAGGCCCTGGTTCGAACCCAGCCTGGCACTTGCTAGGCTCTACTGTACATACAGCTGCCTTTCTCCCCACACCCTGGGCATGCCTCCTGCACAGCAGGACTCCCAATACCCTGGATGGTAGTCAAAATAAATATAACATCTGCTCGTGGCACAGGACCAACCAGTCAAACAGTTGCTGTGGGAGCAGGTTTCTGGAGGCTTCCAGCTATATCAGCTACATCTGCTGGGGAGAAGGTGGCAGCCAGACAATTAGACGGTAATGGGCTAACTACCAAGTACACAGATGCACTTCAGTATTGACAACTGGAGAGGCCACACCAGGACTTAACAATTGAACATCACTCCTTCGTGACCCATACAGGAACCTCTGTTACAGCATCGAGCATGCCACGTACAACTCCCTCCATGTGGCTTAGCAAGGACACACATACACACCTGCTACTCTGGGTGTCCCGGCTACTCTATCTACCTTCAGTCTTCTAGCCAACCAGTCTCCAAGCCCAGAATCTTTCTAGGCAGCCAGCCTCTGTCCTTCAGCCTCTGGCCCCCTGCCTATCCACCAGTCAGCGAGGCACCTATCTCCATCCCTGGCAAAGCGAGTTTCTGAGCTGCCAGGCAGACTGCTATTGAAACATCAGCAGGGTGGCCTCCACAAAGGTCAGCCATCCAGGGAGCTCCTGGCAGCTGCTTGTTTGTTTATTGGAACATTATCTGGGCCGGGCTGTTTATTTACATCCATTGAAGGATTGAACAATAAATATCGTCTCCCAGTAGCAGGCAGATGCTTGCACTAGAGCATTCTGGCTGCCGTCTTGCTTGAAATAATCTCCCTAATGAGCAAACAGTGCCATTCATCTCTGAAGACTCAGGCCACCCCTGCACTCCCCCTTTTCCTCCCTCCCTGCATAGTCTATTCTAGCTTCCCTGTGGACAGCTATACCTGCAGGGCTGTTCGGCTGTGTCCAGGTACAAAAAGGTGAGAATCAGTTTGTTTGCATTTTTCCCTGGTAGGCAGGGAAATGGAGGCAGAACTGGTGATGGAGGGGAGGGGGTACAAGTTAAACTTAGAGGTGTGCCCCGTCCCACTCTTAAGTCTATGTGGAGCGTTGATCTCAAACACAGAGGCACAGATCAAGCTCGCTGTGAGCCCAGATTGGAGGTTTGGTCAGGCTGTACTTCTCCAGATGGTGTAGTGCAGGTGGCACACCCCATTTTTAAGTCAGGCTAGCACTATGGTCTGGCCTCCCATGTGCCTAGAAGCTGAAGAAGGCTCTATGCATTAAAATGCAGAGCAGTTACTTCGCAAAGTTAAGTTTTGCTGAGACAGGCAGGGGTAGCAAAGTACCTAAGGAGGAAGGGGAAGGACCTAGGCTTTGGCTCTTCCTCTCGGAAGTCTCAAGTGCATGAGTTTGGCTGTCTCACCTTCCTCGAGGCAGTAGTGATGAGGGCCCCTGGTAAGAGCTGAGTGCTCAGGAATACTAGAGGACTTCCATTCTCTCAGAAAGACACATCTGGAGCCATCAGATCTGAGGTGGTAACTTATTCAGTTGATCATCACAGGCTATAGCTGATGTAAGTCTGGCCTCTGCCCCAACATCTTGCTATAAAGGCTACAGAAGCAGATGAAGGGGGAAAAACTAACTACACCACAGAATGCCAGAGTCAGCGACATAATAGGTGGTCATTTGTCAAATGCATGATCTAGAGAAGCCAACTCCAGTATGAGACACTGTGGTCAGAACCATCATGCATATATATACACCATACATGCACATACACACATACACACCTCCGTATGCACACTTATTTGAACACACCCACATATCTACACAGGCTTTGTCTTCAAAGAAGCAAGTCTCAGTTCAAACAGAGCCTTTGGAACTTCCCTGGTATAATTCCATGGGAAGTGATGTAGCACAGGTTTTTCAACTCTGATAAGGAAGAGAAGGAACCAGGAAGGATATAGTAGGTTGGCTCAAAGACAGAGGCAGATCTGGGATGAGGCCTGAGTACTTAGGCTGGCTGTGGTGTTAAACACTTTAGGAAGGCAATCCCTTACTCCTTCTCTATCCCTAGGGAGAAGATGCCAACTTTTATGGCGGTGGACTGAGGCCTCAAGTTCCAATCCAACTCTGGGAGCTTAGAAGTATTCCTGCTACAAAGCAGACTTCCCTCACTCCCTTTATACCCACTTCCTGCCGGAAGCACGAAACTACAAACCAAAGACATTGTTGAGAAAACCTCACTCAGTAACACCTTGAATTCTCTAGGGCTTTTGTTTTTGAAATCACCCCTGGTCCCTTGCTGACACTTCCCATCTGCTTTCTCTGGCCCTCTTTTTTCTTATCCCATAGCATCCGTTATCCTATAACTTACTCTACAATGTACTCAGTTATTATAGTTACTGTGTGCACCCTTGCTGGAATGAAGACACCTTTATGGGGTATATCTCTCAAACCCTTGAACCATCCACAGAGTAACCACTGAGATATTTGTGTGAGTGAACAAACAAATAAATGAACGAACAAAAAATATCTATCAATATCTCTATTCACCTTCATAACATAGGGCTTCTCTATTTCACAGCGACAGAAAGGGATGCTCTAACTGAAAGACACAGAGGCAGGATGCTCTGGAGCTGCCTTCCACAGGCCTCGGTAGGCAACTGTGCCCTGTTTCCCTACCCATGTGAACTCCATCTACTACAATCTGTGGGGTGCCTCTCCGTTTTGAGACTTAGAAAGTGGGCTTGTACCTCGCATCCATGTTTAGCCAGTTTAAGTTGCCCCAGAATAGCACAATGAAGCCTCTTTGTTTTGATTTCTTGATTCTAGCCAGGAGAAAGAGAACACAAAAGGAACAATAAGACTGTAAACAGCAATTAATTAGACAGGCACTGTGTGTGCATGAATCCCACGCCACGACCGCGTTACTAAACACTGGCGGCAAAACCAATTCCGTTGGGTCCCCTATTATACATTCAAAGGGCTGAGTGATGTCTTCTGTGCAGGCATTAGACCTTCCTGCCCTGCGTTGTCCAAAGCAAAAATAAATCCAGGGACCTTGGCCCTCTGAACTGCATACACGCATGGGCGGTGACACAGGAGAAAATCTCCACCTGTAGATGGTTCAGAATCTGAAGAAATGAAAAGCAAAGTTGACATGGCTGATTTAAAGCGTGGACCAGAGAAGGCTCAGACTGACATATTCCCAATACAGGATATTTTTAAATTGTCCCCTTGTTCTACGTGTCCCAGAGATGCATTAGGAGCCTATATGATGAAGATACATCATATAGGTTTGAAAGCTTGGTGTTGCTAGCCACCTTTTGTCCTGAGTAGTCTTCCAACATAAACTTTTGTTAGCCATTCCTCAAATGGGAGGCTGGGCAGATTGTTCCCACTCCCAGAACACTACTACAAATTGATAGATACTCAGTTTATCACCTACCATGAGCCAGGTACCATGCCATGTGCCTAACATGCACCAGCTCCTTCTGGTCCCTGGAAGATGGACCGTGCCCATCTGTTCTATGAAATTTCAGAGTCCAGAGGTGAGGCACATCAGCAGACAGCAGCTAAGCTCACAGGCAAGCACTGTGACTCCTGGCTCTGACACATTAGGCTGTGTGGCCTGAAACAATCCACTAAAGCTTTTCCCCGCCTTGCTTTGTTCAAGTTAGAAGTAGAAATAATAACAGCTTCATCATTATTGATATTGTGTCAGAAAGATAATACCCCCAAGCATGTAGAATATTTAATAAAGGGGTAACCATCATGTTTCAATAAAAAACCAGCTATTGGGACTAGGGAGATAGCTCAGTCAATAAAGTGTTCACCTTGCAAACACTAAAACCCGAGTTCGATCCCCAGAACCCACATAAAATTGGCTGGTCAGAGTGGTACTTGTTTTTAATCTGGTTCTGATCAGATAGGGCATGTAGAGCCAGTCTTCTTGGCCACTTCAAGACCAGTGAGACCTAATTTTCAAAAGTAAGGCTGGTAGCATCTGAGGACCAACACTCATGCTTTACCTCTGTCCATATGCATGTGCACACACAGAACATGCCATGTGCACAGTTACCATAACGAACGGGCTAATGCGGAAAAACCACGTCATTCTCATTGACTGTGGACATGAGGAGCACCCAGCACTCTCTGCAGGGATCCAGAAGACGCCTCTCTAGCTGGAAGCTCAGGAAAATAGACGTGGCCTAGAAATGGTACCCTGCCCAAGTTGCAGCATCTTTGCTGTTGCTGTTGCTATATCTGAAACGGTCAAATTCTAACTAAAGCTGGAAGGTGACAGCATATAGCTGGGGACAGAGTAGACATGACAAGTGTGAACTGGATGGGGAAAGAGAGCCTTCAAGGTTTCATCTAGGCTTGACTCCTTTATACCCCCGACTTTACCAGTCAGTTGGGATCCTCCAGTCTCTGGGTATAAACCCCATTTCCTTGGTGTCTTGGCAGATGTCTCTGTCCTCATCTGCATCCTATCTTTTCTGCCTTCAGTCCCTCTTTTACATATGGCCTCCATCAATCTAGAGCAGCACCCCACTGAAATCAAGACTCTTCCTGGTCCCTCCCTCCCCATCTTTCCCAATAAGAGTGGAATATTAACCATCCAAAGCAAGGCAGGCCCAGGCTCTCCAAGACACAGTGGCCTTTTGCAAATAGTCCTTTCATCTGTGCCCCTTCCTCATATGTCCTTGGTGGTTTTACGTCAGCTTGACACAGACTAGAGTGCTCTGAAAGGAGAGAACCTCAATTGAGAAAATGCCTCCATAAGATCTGGCTGTGGGGCATTTTCTTAATTGGTGGTGGATGGGTGAAAGCCATCAGGTGATGCCATCTGGTGGTCCTGGGTTCTATAAGAAATCAGGCTAAGCAAGCCATGGTGAGCAAACCAGTCAGCAGCACCCCTCCATAGACTCTGCACAGCTCCTATCTCTGGGTTCTTGTCCTGTTTGCGTTCCTGTGCTGGCTTCCTTCAATGATGTACTGCAATGTGGAAGTGTAAGCCAAATAAACCCTTTCATCCCCAAGTTGCTTTGGTCATGGTGTTTTATCAAAGCAATAGTAATCCTAACTAAGACATATTTCTTCAATATCCTTTCTACTCCCCTTCAACCTGTCTAGTTCACCAGTCCTTCTGAAACTGGCCCCAGGGCACTATTAGGATTTTTCTTTTTAATCCATGCCTGCCTAGTCCCACCACTTTCTGAACGTGGCATCTTTGCCATCAAATGAAACTACCATGTACTCTGGCTGACTCCAAAGCATTTCCTGTCTTCCTCTTGTGTTTCCTGCGTAGATCCAACCATACACCTACCATCTTGCCTCAGCATGCATTTGGTCTTTTGGGTGGCCTCAGATGTAATATAGGGCTCAGAGTGGTCCATCTTAGAATCACTGTGGGGATTTCACCATGTAGATTATGAACCACTCTTGGACGCTAGGCGTAAGAACACATGCATGTGAGTTGGAGCTGATTGGTATGCAGTGTGCTTGATTAGTGTGGAGATGCAGATGAAACCAAAAGATGTGGATGGCAACACAGCAGAAACATGCTTCCCAGCAAGGTCCCCAATAGCCACCGCACACCAGTTCCTTAATAGGTGTTTACTAAATTAACTAATGAACGTGCGCACTCCATTCATAATGAGAAATACCCGAAGGGTTCCCAGCGTTCTTAGACACCCTGTGACTATCTCCTAAGCTTCCCTCTTCTAATGTCGCATCATCCTAAAAGACCACCAGTCCTCCTAACACCCCAAACCTCAGGAACTCAGCCCTCCATGGTTCTGATCTTATATTGCTCCCAGCTGTCAGTGGGAAACTTCGGGAGACCAACTGTTGCTCATCCCTTGGGCACTGTTCGGCAATTTCCTTGAGAAATAAATAACCCAGGGAGCATCAGAAAGTGTGTATTAGCTCGACATCTGCTCTCACTGATGAGCTCTGCTCTGGTCCTTTCCCCACAGCCTCATCAAGCTGCTGGGGCACCAGTCTTTCTGTGGAGCATGAAGGCTTGCTTGCAGGGACAGATGTGTTTGCCATTGTGTAGCAAACACACACACACACACACACACACACAAACAGTCCATGTTTACTTGGGACAAAGGAGTGGAGAATCAGCTAGCCAAAAAGGGGAGAATGCAAACAAAGATTGGGAGTCTCCCCTTTTTAACCTTTTGGCCTTAGGACCACATGATAGCTGCACATTGAGAGCCACACTGGTCCAAGTGATGCCACCTGGCTGCTGGCTGAAAGACAGGGTTGCTTTGAGATATTAAGAGGCTTGAAAGCTCCAGAACCAGATGAGACAGATATAGTTATAGATATAGATATATAGTTGTAGATATAGATGTAGATCTAGATACATACAGATAGATAGATGATAGACGGATAGATAGATAGATAGATAGATGATAGATAGATAGACAGACAGACAGATAGATAGATAGATAGATAGATAGATAGATAGATAGATGGAGCAAAGCAAGGTGAGAAGCAGCATCCATGCACACCACATTACTGCAGACGCAGCTCAAGTGTCAGTGAGAACGGAAGGTCCTTCCACCATTCCAGTGAATGCCAGACAGGGTCCATGCCTCCCACGTACTACAGCAACTGTCCATGCACGCCTTGCTCATGGAGTTCCCATGGTGCATCTCAGCAGGGGTTCCTTACATGCTCCTTCAGCCTTCCTCCTGTCTGTGTGCTAGAAGACACCAGTGCTCAGAGTACAAAAGACACCAGAGGAACCCAGTCTTGAGTTTGACATTTTTGGCTTCAAACCTGTACTTGGCAATAATGCATCTAAAGGTAAATGTTGTCACATGCCCTGGTGATAATATCTGTTACTGTCCAGTAGCAAGTGGATGCAGTCTCTTGGAGTGGGCCTCACTCAGTGCTGTCTCGTGTGATTTCATGTTTCTTCCTTCTACACTGTTCTTATAGGTCTCCCTAAGTGCAGCCTCCATATTTTTTCCATGTTCCATTTTTTTTTAATTGCAGCCACTCTGAAAAAGAAATGCTTAGAATTGTCACAAATGAGCTCCTAGGAATTCTTGATGCCTGGGGTGAGGCATGTCACAGTCAGAAAAATCTGTCCCCAACGGCACTGTGGGGAAGGACCCTACCCTGACTTCAAGTTGTGGATCTGAGAAGGACATTCCTGTGTCCCAATGACATCACCAGATAGAGCTGGAATGCACAGATGCAGAAAGCTGGGGGCCCAGGATCCAGGGAAAGGGGGTGACTGGGATACTACAAAGGCTCTTTTTTACCACCTCTTATTCACCCCCACCCTCAGCTGAGGGGCCTAAAGACACACTCAAGTCAGATGGTAACCTTTGACCTCAGTAAGGGAGTGCCTAGAGGAGAAGGAGGTGCCAGAGTTGGAGTGCCTCCATGCCTAGCAAGGAAACAAAAATACTATGTGCCTATATGGGATGCTCATTCTGCCAAAAGCCTGTGGATTTAATTGCAGAGAAATGCATTTTAGAATAAGATATTGGAAAACCATCCTATCTGTCACTGGCCACAGTGATTACAATTATTTATGCAGCGGCACCATGGCCTATGTGTTTCACAGCAATTACACTATTGATCTCAGGACTCGGAGGCACTGAGCAAAACCCATAGGCACTGTCCCTGTCCCCGTGGGAATTGTTTCTCCCATGCTTCAGATGTGAAAACTGAGGCTATCAAAGTCACCAGGATCACGGGAGTCCAGGACTGGAATAATCAGTCATCAATACACTCATATAATGTGCAAATGTTATATTAACATGCTAGTAGCATCATATCCAAGTATCCATCTGGTCAGCACTTACTTTGTCCGGGCGGTCTTAGGTTCTAGGTACATTAGTCAGGGCTCTTTAATGAAACAGAACTTACAGAATTAATAATATATATGGGGATTTATTAGAATGACTTACAGGTTGTGGCCCAGTTAGTTCAACAATGGCTATCTATCAATGGAAGGTCCAAGAATCCCACAACTGTTCAGTCTACTAGCCTGGATGTCTCAACTGCTCTTCAGAATACACCGTAATCCAGAAGGAGGCCCTAATGCCAGTGAAGAAATAGAATCGCCAGCAAGGGCAAGAGCAAGCAGGCCAGGAGTGTCCTTCTCCCATGTCTTTTATACGGGCTGCCACCAGAAAGTGAGACCCAGATTAAAGGTGGATCTTCTCATGTTAAAAGATCTGGATTAAATGTTTACCTTCCCACCTCAAAAGATAAAGAGTAGGTCCTTCCTCTTCAGATTATTTAATTTAAAAACAAATCCCTCATAGGTGTACTAAGCCACTTATGTTTTAGTAAATTCTAGATGTTGTCAAGTCTCCAACCAAGAATATTGATCACAGTAGGCTTGCCAAGATATTAACTAATGTAATGATTTCAGAAACCTCTGAAGCTTCCAATCACAGTCCTGCCTGAAAATGAGTCAACTTCTCTGCCCTTTGCTTTCCTCATTCACGAAGCCCAAGCACTGAGAGCACCTACCCCATTTGGCTGATGTGAAGATGTAATGAGCAAGTGGATTTTAGCTCAGGACTCAGTGCACTATCAGAGCAAACTCAAGCTGTTATCACAGGATATTCCTTGACTCGGAACACATAGCCATAAATTTCTGGTCACCAGCTATACTGTATGTCACAACACAGAGGTAGGTGGTGAAATCCACGACACTTCAATCTTTCTTAATCTAATGGTTTGCCGCAGGAGGTAGCCTTGGACCCCGGATGAGGGGTGTGGTCTGGAGGAACATGAAGGGACACTGGAAAACAAGACTTTGTTTTCTTTCCCATAGCCAAAATGTTGTCAGTCTGAGCTCCGTGATTTGTGATCTGCATCCAGTGTGACCCTAACAGAGAGGGGAAGATGGTCTTGTAGAATGTGTGCCCAAATTATAGCAGTGGGACATGTCTTCACGTCTTGTTTCATAGTTTCCCTCTAGAACGACATGAATGAATTTCCAACGGAATCCAGACCCTCAGTTGACCATGAAACCAACACCTGATGGTCAGCACACCTCAAACTTGCTCTTCCTTCCCACACATGACTAGTTTTCTCTCCCTGCTTGCTTCTTGCTTTTACCATTATCTTAGTCGTTCATGGTTGTCACTGATTATTAAACTGATATTCCATATCAGCTCTTCCTCTCTCTCCCCACTTCCTGCTTACCAAGCTAAGTGTTCTTACTGGACTTTACAGTTATCATATGACTGGTATTTCCCCTCTACCTCATACAAAGAAATTACCTCCATATAGCCTAAGACTCCTACCATGCAATATAGCTCACCCCTTAACATGTTCTACAAATACAAGAAATACTTTAAATGAATTTCCCATGTGAGACTTTGTGTAATCACAACTAGCTTCGTCCTGACCCTAGGCTGAAGTAGAGAGGGTGGAGAAATTCTGAAGTGGGATGGAGGAGGCAGAGGAGGAGTTCAGATGTCAAGAACCATACTTACTGTCATCCAGGGTCCAAAGCCACCTCTTGCTGTAAACCATGAAGATTAAGAAAAAATGAAGTGTCTCAGATTCTGCTACCCACCTCTATGCTGCACCGTACAAAATAGCATGGCTTCCCTCTCTCCCTCACAGTGACAGGGCTAGGGACGGGAGCTTGTGGCTGTGTGGTCTGAGTCAGTATGATAACGACTTTAGTTTAGTTCTGACAGTGTGCTGGGACCTGAGTTGAAGTCTGGTTCCTCTTTATACCTTCACATCAGCCAAATGGAGTAGGTTTTCTTAGGGATCGAGTCTCGTGAGAGAGAAAAACAAAGACAAGAGAAGTTGACTCATTTCCCAAAAGCCATGTAGCTGTGACAGGCTGTGTATCTTAGCCACAGAAACTTCAACAGGCACCCAGGAAGACACACTTGTGCAAAGACCTCCCCCACATCATGACCACCACCTCCAGATTCTAGGAAGTGAGGAGTTTTCCTTGGAGTTAAGCATTTCCTAAGGTACCAATGCTTTGCTAAAGGACAGCTGACCCCTGGGAGAGGGGAGGGAGGCAAAGAGAGATCCCCGCCTGAAAACAGATCTAAGTATGGCCTGCTCCAGTTGTTGGCAGGCTCCGTGGCCTTGTCTCACACTGCTTGTTGCAAAACGATGGGGTTAGATGCCTCTTGAGGTCCAAATTATAAAATTATACAGAATAAATATCTATAATTATATATAGCTACATGTAATCATATTACTATAAGCATAAATCTATCTTCATTATACATAATGTACATATAAACATGTGTGCGTGTAAAGGTCAACAAATGGGCAAAAGAAACCACAATAGATCAGGGTGGGGGAGTGGGAAGAGCTTTTGAGGGATTAAAGAAATGTATCTCTTTGTACGAATCTTATAATCTTACTTAAAACTGTTTCGGGGATTTCCTCTTGTCCCCAAAGCAATGTGAGTTTCAAATTTCAAAAACTATTTATTCATCACATACAACATGCACGCACGCACACACACACACACACACACTCCTCAGAGTTCATTTCCTGTAGTGGTTTAGGCTTGAAACAGAATGATTTGTACTCTGAGGCTGGTTCCTTTCCTCCTCTGTAGACCTTAGGTCAGTGCATCTGGTCAACTTCAAGCCGGGTCCATCACCAGAGACCACCTCTTCCTTTCTGCTTCTTTGGGGTCTCCAAAGTTGACCCTAATTGGCAAGGAGGTGGAAGAAAGGGGATGAGAAGAGTGTGAAGGTAGGGGAGTTGAGATTTTATGGGCTTCCATGTTCTTCAACTGCAAAATGTGGTATCTATCAAGTCTTATCAAAACACAAGCCCTATGGCGAAACCCCTCCTCTTGGTCCACAGACATGGGTCTATTGACTGGCTGGCTAACTACTTGATTTCCCATCCCACAAAGTGGACCCGAGAAAGGTATGATGGGATAACTTCAGGGCTCCTCCTTTATTATGATCCTCATCGTACCAGCCTGTTATGTTCCAGACAAAGAGACAAATAAGGGGGGGAGGGGGTACAGTGACAAAATTGACTTCTATCACATAACCTCCTCCTGGATTTCTAGGCAAGGGATTATTTCCTTGGTCTCCAATGGGCCATGAGCACTTTTTAATACAGACACTATATATTATTATTTTATCCTCCACTCTCTTAAGCATGTAGCTGGATTCTGTGTTCTTCTGTAGTTATCTCTTCCCTGGCTTTTGCGTTGGTACCTAAGATGAGCACTTCGAAGGGGTGGGAATGCAGTGACATTTCTGTGACTAGGGCTTGAGAGATAGGACCAGAAAGACTCTACACTGGTCCACCGAGAGTCTCCTTTTGTCTAGTTCACTCCATAGTGATCATTTACTGTATAAAATCCTATCATGGTCCACTAGGGGGAGGGTGGAGAGTCTCCTTTTGTCTAGTTCATTTCATAGTGAGCATCTATTGTGTAAAATCCTATTCTTGCCCACTGGGGGAGTGGACTGAGTGTCTCCTTTTGTCTAGTTCACTCCGTAGTGAACACCTACTGTGTAAAATCCTACTCACAGGCAGGGAAGACTCAAAGAGAATTTGGCTGGTTCCTACCTTCATAGTCTCCCTGACTGAAGTAGTTAACTGTCACAAGGCGATATAGAAAGCATTTTCATTTATATTTTCCAATTTGATTCACACCAAGCATAGTAAGTGAACAATAAACATTTGTACATTAGCATGAGCCACAACCTCAAGAAGGTAAAGAGGACAGCTTTTTTACTTCACGTTCCATGTATAAATAAATGAAGAGCCATGGGAGCCAAATGATACACCCAAATGCCTGAAATAGCTAGTAAGTGGTGGGCTCAGGATTCCCCAACAAGCCTTCTCCCAATATGTCCTGCCAAT
Source organism: Microtus oregoni (assembly GCF_018167655.1). Taxonomy (NCBI): domain Eukaryota; kingdom Metazoa; phylum Chordata; class Mammalia; order Rodentia; family Cricetidae; genus Microtus; species Microtus oregoni. Next base: position 27,716,282 of record NW_024543085.1, read on the forward strand.
CATACCACCTCCTCTTGAATGACGTATATTCAGATTCCAGGTTGTGTGGGCCCTAAAGAGAGGGTGAGAAGGGAGCTTCATAGCCTGGTGACAACTTAAACTGAATTTAAAGGAAGAAGAACGTACATTTTGGGACAGGCTAGTAAGGGGCCGGGGCAGAGATGGAAGAAAGTACTGTGTGTATACAAGAGAAAGGGGTTGGATGTGGTCAAGGCATGTGATTAGAGGAACACGGTAAGAGGGGTTCCGGGATGGCAGATTGGACAGAGGTATAAGAGACTTTTGACTGTTCTTTAAAGCCCTGGGGTTAGTCTAGAGGCAAAGGGGAGAAGGCTGCATATTAATGAGATGGTAATAGATCCGGTCTGCTCTTTATAAAATTAAGATAATGTAATTTTGCCCCTCATTCCCAACTTGGAGAATGTGCTGTATATAAAGCCATTAAAGGAGCACAAAGTCATTCCTTCCACAGAGGTAAACATTTGCTTATTGTCTAAAATAGTGAAAACACAAAATTCTATGCCACCACCCTAAGCCCACCTATTTTGTCTTGGGAGGTGGATGACAGAGGTTCTGAGGCTTGCAATGAGGCTACATCCCAATAAATCCTTGGGATGCTAAGGATAAAACATCCTAAGCTGCAGAGTCATCTGATCCTCCTGGCCAGCCTACGATGGCTAACCTTCATTGTCAGCCTGACTGGACTCGGAGTCCCCTGAGAGACACGCCTCTGCTGTTTCCAGAAAGGCTTCATGGAGGCAGCAAGACCCACCCTAAATGCAAACATGATTCACGTCTCAGGCTGAATGGAAAGAAGCATCCAGCTGAGCGTATATGTGCATCTCTCTCTGCTTCCTGGCTGTGGATGGATTATCTCATGTGCCACTGCCAGGCCTTCCTTGCCGTGGTGGACTAGATCTCCTCAAACCTGGAGTCAAAACAAGCCCTTCCTTACTTCAGAAGCTTTTACCAGCCATTTTGTTACAGCAACAAAAGTAGCGGATACATGACCCAACACCCTACTTTAGTAACAGAATACACCATTCGCCATGCTTTGTTCCTCTTCGGATCATGTGACCAAATGAGGACTGTGATTGGGCCAGCATCATAGGAGAGAATCAGACTTTGGAGCTCTGGCCCAGGAAATGTCACAATTCAAAAGTCTCAAGTGTGACTTTTCTGGAACACGAACCATTCTCATGCCGTTGTCAAGTTGAAAGTCTCTAAGTCTTTAAGATCATAAACTGGAGATTATCTGTAGCATCAACTATATTCCCTCAGTTCTCCCCGAATCAAGTTTCTATGTTTACATTGGTGGTCATAACATATATCTTTGCAGCAAGGTGTCTACCTGAAGCTTTGAAAACCTTCACATTCCCAACAGAATCTGAATTAATCAATTTAGGTTTCTGGAAAATGATAGGTTTAATGTTTTAATGTCGCTCTCCCCTGATGGAGTTGTTATTGGGAATAGAGACGCTCAACACTCACAAGCCTGTAAGATTGTAAAGCACAGATTTAAAACTTCCCCCACGAAGCGTTTGCTCAACAGGAATCTCACACCTCAGACTCTGAAAAGGGTTTTCACGTAGGTCACATCAGTGGACCCTCAGAACCTCAGAGCGAACCAGCTTTACTGAATCCTTAGGTGCCAGTCCTCCAGTCCTCTAGCAGACAAGTGACCAAAAGCTGGATGTGAAAAGACCACAAATTCTCCTTCCCACTGCAGTTCTAGGGCTCCTTGTGCTCTAAGCCTACTGCCATCATCGCGCAGCCTTGACATCCATTTTTCTCCCAACAATTTTGCAAATAAAGCATCAAAGACTTATCTCAGAAAACCCACTGTTTAGTCCCTCACCACCCACTATAGATCAATGCCTCAATTAGCATAAACAAATAGGGTGCTATAAATCTTACCGTCGCTTGGACCTAGGTATATATGATCGTGTTGTGTTATTTTTAATTAGGCTGTGTTGAGTTCAATGTACAGGATTGGAAAAGTTAAATGCATTGGATTGGAGTAGACTGAGTTGGGTTGGGTTAGATTAGGTTACGTTGTGTTGAATGGAATCGAACTGGGTTGGCTTTAGTGGTCTGGGTGTGCTCAAGTAAGACTGAACGCCACTTCTCTCCTGAGTGCTTACATTCTGTGGCATCCAGCACCTACTTACCCACACTTGCTGAGCCACGGTGGCCAAGTTGTGTGTGCAACAGCCAAGTGGGGCCCCTCAAGCCGAGGATGGTACCACACTGCCTGACCACCAGCATCAGGGACCCTCCTAGTTGGTTCCTTTCCTTGGCTGGTTCAAGTGACAACCATTCAGGCTGCTTCAGAAAGCCAAAGGCAGGGAGGGAGTCAGGGAAGAAAGCCAGGAGCAGGGAGAGAGTGAAAAACAAGGAAGAGGCAGGCAGAGCAGTAAGGAGGGGTGGGGGCCCGGGGGCTGGGTTGCATGCCAGCAAGCAATCTCTCAGAGTGCAAGAATCTGACTCCTGGGAAAGGCTGCGATCTCTTTTCCCTCCAGACCCAAGGTAACTCGGTCAATGAAACTCAATCCTAAGTGGCTGTGACATAGGTCACAGACAGTGGCAAGGCAAAGTCAGAAGTTCATCCGCACACTACAAGTGGGCTTACAGGTGGGTGGAGGGGGGCAGGTAGACAGGAGGGCGACACTTTTCAGAGTAGCCCTGGGAGGGGGGGGGGGACTGGCATCCTTCCTAATCAAACAGGTGAACACTCCCACACTCCTGAGCACCAGAGGCGGTCACAGTGAGTTTAACCCTTTGGTAACCCCATCTGCTCACTAAAGGGAAGCAGGGGGCACAGGGGGCAATATTACCCAGAATTCAGAGCATCAGGGAAAAGACATCTTACTACTCCGTGCTCGGTTGCTTTGGATATTGGGGAGCTTGATGGAAGGAAGTTCAGCTGCTCCCCTCATTCCTGTCCCCCTCCCAGAGACTGGGAGCTAAGGTTCTATGTCCCACTCTCCTATTGCCCCCCCCCCCAAGGGAGGAGGCCCACCACTCTCAGCCACACTTTTGATGTCTGTGCTCTTTCCTAGGAATAGGAAGGAATCCTTCAAAGCTTCTAGTTATCATCGTGTGCGTGGCTTTCCTTCTCTCTTCTCACTCCAATCTCATGGGTCTCTTAAGACACACATTTAATACATCTGTGCTCGCTACAACAGGGAACTCCAGCTGCTGCTGCAGGCTTCACGAGGCTGGAGGGGGCCTGCTCAGTGAGGTGTGTAGACATTTATGTGTCGTTTAAAAATGGCTATGACTATACCTACGTGTGCACCTATGTGCCTGCTCATTTGCTGTTTTCTGAAGATGCTCTTTAAACCAGTGTGGAATCCACACTGAATCTTGCATCTCCTCCTGCAGCCAGTAGGTGGCAGAGCTGTGACAGGCCGCCGATTCCAGTCTCATGGCATTAGGGTCAGGACTTGGGAGGGAGAATATGTCCACATGTACCCCAAGGTGGCCTATGCAGAGGTCCTTTCTCACCATGGTTTGAAGGAGAGCTAGCCAAAACTCTTACCATCTCCTGTCTGCCGCTCCTGCTCTCTTCTGCTTCTCTCTGTCCTCCCTAGTTTTATCTAGAAAGGGGGATGTTTATTCACATCTGTTAAGTGTCTGTAGTATGGTTTTTAGACGGAGTGAACATTAACCCTACCTGTGGGGTTTGTGAAAATGCAGTTTCCCAGGTCCCATCCATTGGAACTGTCACTCATCAGAGCTGCAGGGACCTGGGAGCTTTAATTTCAAATAGACACTTCTGGGGGTTGGCATGGTGGGTTCAGAATGAGAAAGAAAACTACGGTGTACAGGGCCACCTGGACCTGCCTTCAGGCCTTGTGTCGTTTATGACCCCTGTTGGTTTCCGCCGCGGCAGCAGCCTGCCTCTGCCGCCAAAGCAGATGTCGCCCTTGTGTGGTGTGCATCCTTAAAACTGCCACCAGGGAACAGGTCCCTCTCGTGTCTCTTTTCTCTTGCCTCTCCTTTCCTCTCTTGCCTCTCTTTTCCTCTTGTCTCTCTGTCTGTCTGTCTGTCTGCCAGCCTGCCTGCCTCTCTCACGTCTCCATTCCAACATGGCCTTCCACCCTTTCATTCTCCCTCTTCCCCATCGCCTAACAAACCCCTCGCACTAACGCTGTTTGCTTGGTGACACACCTTGGCAGGGGCCACCAAAAGGTACCCACTTCCCCTTTCTTCTTAATTTATCATCCCAATCCCTTCCACCCGCTTTCTGCTCTTCAGCTGCTCCGATGCCGCCCTCCTGCACCCGGGGCCTTCAGTTCCCATTCTTGCTCACTTTGTTCCTTCTTCCTGGTCATTCCCTGGACTCATGAGACTACCAGGCTTCCTGTTCCCTAAGATGACTTCTTCACGCTGCTGATAGGAGTCCGATCACCCCAACCTTGCTCCTATGCCCTCCCCATACTCCTGCATCCCTGTCCCCAACTACCTGGTAAAAGAGGCCACCGGTGAGTGACCTGAAGCTGTACCCACAGACACAGTTGAGAAACAGGACACAGACAACAGAAAAGTTTCTCTCCAAGTCCTGAAGTTCCAAAGTCTCAAACCATAGTGCTCCCAGCGTCACATCTTTTGGAGGACTGTGAGTCCTCCTCTTCCTTGGTGACATACCTTGGCAGGGGCCACTAAAAGGTACCCACTTCCCCTTTCTTCTTAATTTATCATCCCAATCCCTTCCACCCGCTTTCTGCTCTTCAGCTGCTCCGATGCCGCCCTCCTGCACCCGGGCCTTCAGGTCCCATTCTTGCCCACTTTGTTCCCACGGCTGCTCCTAACCCCTGGTATTCCTTGGCTTGTAGCAGCACCCCTTCTTTCTCGGTAACGCAAACTCTTGGACTCAGTAATAAGTGCAGGAGATCTGTACTAGTAGCTTGCGCTGAACAACCCTCGATGCTTTCTTATGCTTGAAGGGATGGTTCCAGGAGCAGAGGTCATGAGGGGCCCCCAGCAACTGCAAGCAATAGTGTATATCTCATTGCCAAATATCTCCCCATTCTGTTGTGTTCTGTTGGCAGGTGTGCTCCTCCCTGGGGCCCTTTTCAGGGCCTCCTGGGAGCAGCTGGAGAATGTCAGCTGTCCACGCCTCCGGTGATCACAGCCTGCCTTCCGTCTCTCCTTACCTGGCTGCCTCTCAGACATACTTGCATGCCCTCACCTCCCTGCAGCTCTTTGTCTTGACAGAGGTTGGTTAAGTTAACTCTGCTCACACACAAAACAAACTGTTGGTTTTTTTTTTTCTATCTGCCAAGCTGCTGAAGGCAAGGATGTCAAGCCCAGGGTGTGTGTGTGTGTGTGAACGGGAGATCCACGGTTATCCTAGCGTGTCTGAGTTCGAAGCAAGCTTTTGTGGTTGTTAGGTTTTGTTTTTAAAACCATGGTCGAATTCCCAGGGAGCTGCCAGTGGAAACCTCTTGGAGGTGCTTTCTGCTAGAAGTGACAGTCTCTGTACACAGTGCCTGATCCAGGAAATGAACAGCTGCCACGAGTAAGGGATGGTGGGTCACTCCGGGGCACCTCTTTGTATTTCTGATCTCCTGGAAAGGCTATTTCCCGGCCACCTTAGATGCTGGCATGAGCCTGTTTGTACACAGACCAGTAAGTAGGCAGGGGGTCTGGGGGACAAGTGTTAGAGCCCGGTAAAGAGTCAAGGAAAGAAAGCTATTTCAGTGGTGAGGTGCAGAGGGTCATAAAAATCTTCTGCAGAGAGATAAGATAATGTACTAAAAGTGTATTGTGTGTGTGTGTGTGCACGTGTGTACATGTGTACACAAGGAGGTGAAACCCCCTAGGACAGTCCCAAGTACCAACTCTGCCCAGCTCCAACATGGTCAGGAAAGGAAGTTGTGGAAGGGCAAAGGGAAAGAATGTTAGAAACACAGGATCCCCTAGCATTCCAAACCTTCCAATAGAAGGTAGCAGCAAACAGAGGTTCTTAGCAAATTTGCACCCAGTTTTTCCCATCTTCTGTCTCCCAGTCACAAACCAGGAATCATCATAGTAGAATCATTGTTCTATCAAAATGAATTCAGAGAGGGGAAGGGGCTTGCGAAGAGACTGTGCGAGGAATCTAAACATCTTCGCAGGCAGGCACTTTGGTCTAAGACCCGATTTGCATAGAATCTATAAGCCAGACAGACAAGGGCTTACTTGAGTTTAGCGCCTCTAAAAGGGCTGCCCACATTATTCCCATTCCATCCACATCAGGATGCAAGAGATGTGTGTGCCACCCAGCAAGAAGGCAGCACGGGGGCTGGAGAGATAGCTCAGTGATTAAGAATGGTGCTGCTCCTGCAGAGGATCAAACTTTGGTTCCTAGCACCCACGTAGGGGCCTGTAACTCCAGTTTCAGAGAGATCTGGTGCCTCTGGTCTCAGAAGGTATTGGCACTCACATATACATACCCACACAGACACACACACACACACACACAGATACACACAGACACACACACACACACAAACACACACACACTTAAAAATAATTTTTAAAAACAAAAGGGAGAGGGGCTGGAGAGATGGCTCAGTGGTTAAGAGCACTGACTGCTCTTTCAGAGGACCCAGGTTCAATTCCCAGCACCCACATGGCAGCTCAAAACTGTCCAAGGGATCTGACTCCCTCGCACAAATACACATGCAAAATGTCAATGCACATAAAATAAAGATAAATTTAAAAAAAAAAAACAAAAGGGAGAGCAGTTGAGTGTCCTGACCACAGCTTCCTCTTAATCAGTGATCTGATGCCATTTCAACCCCCAGAACACGCTCCAGCCCCAAAGTAACCTGGTCCTGGAGAGACAGAGTCTTTCTCCTACTACTGCTTCAGGGAGCTGAAACCACTCATCTCCTTATTTCCACTTCTTTCTTTACTATTATTAAAATTATTCATTTACTTTACATACCAGCCGAAGTTTCCCCTCCCTCTTCTCTTCTCATTCCCTCCTCCCACCTTGCTTCTACCACCCCCTACACACTCCTCAGAAAGGGTAAGGTCTCTCATGGGAGTCAACAAAGCAAGGCATACCAAGTTGAAGCAGGAAACACACACACACCATCAAGGCTGAGCAAGCCACCCAGCATGGGGACTAGGTTCCAAAAAGCCAGCTCAAGTACCAGAGACAGATCCTGGTCCTACTGCTAGGGCCCTACAAACAGACCCAGATACACATCTATCACCCACATGCAGAGGGCTTAGGTTGGGTCCATGCAGGCACCCTAGCTGTTGGTCTAGAGTCTGTGAGCTCCCACAAGCTCAGATCAGCTTTCTCTGTGGGTTTCCCCATCATGATTTTGAAGCCCCTTGCTCCTATAATCCCTCCTCCCTCTCTTCAGCTGGACTCTCAGAGCTCAGTCCAGTGCTTGGGGAGCTCAGCCCAGTGCTTGGCTGTGGGTCTCTGCATCTTCTTCCACCAGTTACTGAATGGAGGTTCTAAGGTGACCAATGTAATTATAGAAGAAGGTCAGTTCAGGCACCCTCTCCACTATTGCTGAGGGTCTTAGCTGGGGTCATCCTTATTATCCCCGTTTCTTAAAAACCTCGCATGACATATGTATTTTTAAACTATTGTGACTTATTTTGTACTGTGGGCTTAAGACGTTGCTGGGTCACTCTTTGAAATACAAAGAGATGTTTAGGATGAAAGTGATGTCACAAACTCCCAAGAGTCTATTTTCTGTGGCTCAGAGGCATTCAGATGGAGTAGGACATTCAATACCCCATTGCTTTGAGGTGTCTTCTGAAAATGCAAGCAGGAAGACCTCAGGATGAGAAATACAAGGTTGGGGGAGGGGGTCTATTTATATCAGCCTGTTCTCTTCTGGTGCCTATGAAACACTATGGTGACATAATAGGAATCCATGGGGGGAAGAGATGTATGGAAGGAGAGACTCGTAACTCAGGTGGCCACTGAGCTGTGATCCCCATGACTTCACCTTGTCTAGTTCTATTTTCTCCCTCATCCCCCCTCCCCCGACACAGCTGTAAATCACCTGTGCCTGCACACTGCTTAGAACTGGCACTTGATTCATGCAAACAATGACAAGATGTTTGGTGGCAATGCAAAGCCATGGAAAATGGGAGACTCCTAGGTGGACACTGTGCCTGTTACAACATTCTTTAGCCAATCTCCTCAGGACTGATTTGTTCCTGGGACCCTGAGGGATGGTCAAGTCAGTCAAGCACATGGGTTCACTCCATAAAAAAAACGGTGTCAACAGGCTTGCTTTCTTCTCTCTACTTCCTACCATCCCCATGTCCCTTTCTCTCTTGTTACTGTGTACCCTCCGGGTATTTGTCCAAATTTGTCAGTGTTGGAGGGGAAAGAGGAACCGATGGTAGGCAAAATGAACATTTGCTTAGCTCTTCACACAGTGTAAAGATGTGGGTGTGTTGATGAGTAGAATAATCATAGTACCGCTTGGTCCATCTGGTCTTAGTATGACACACTAAACAGAGCTTGCATCAGCTCCCCCAATCCTGACAGTGACCTGAGGACGGCCATACTTGCTTCCAGAGTCTCCGAGGGAACAGAAGAGCCTTCAGCACTAATTCCCAACTCCACAATTGACTTATCTCCTTCTCATATGCAAAATACAATTCATATACTAACATCCGAAACCATTTGCTATGCAAAATTATTCTAATTTTTGAACTTATCTGGAGTGGACTTTCGGATTCATAGCATGTTTTCATTCATAGCCAGATTTCATTTCCTTCTTGTCTTCGGTAGGATTACCACTGCTGCAATGAAACACCATGACCAAAAGCAACTTTTGACTTATTTGCCTTATATTTCTACACCACTGTTATCAGCAAAAGAAACCAGGACACCAAGCAGGGCAGGAACCTAGAGGCACAAGATGGAGAGGTCATGGAAAAGTTCTGCTTACTGACTTGTTCATTATGGAATGCCTAGCCTACTTTCTTACAGAACCCAGGACCACCAGTCCTACAATGGCACCACCCACAATGGGTTGGGTTCTTCTCCATCTTCACTAATTTAAGAAAATATCCCACAGGCTTGCCTACAGTCTAATCTTACGGAGGCTTTTTTTTTTTTAATTGAGGGTCCTTCCTCTCAGATGACTTTAACTTGTGTCAAGTCAACATGAAACTACCCAGAACACTTCTCCTAGGAATGATGTGGGGGATTTATTCTAGCCACAGAGGCATATACTCTCCTCCAGAGCAGGTCTATTGTCCTCCTGTCTCTCAAAGGCTCCACTGTGCAGGGTGTTACTGTACCAGGCACTCTTCTGGGAGGACCTCATGGGTCATGGTTGAAGAAGACTCTGCTAATGCCTAGAATGGTGACCATGATTAGGTTAAGAACATTATTGCAGGTTCTAAAAAAAGACACAAGCCACGATTGAAAACACCATGATGTAGTTTACAAGGTGGTCATGTCACCCCCACCACCATTATTGTCATCATTTTATCTCTTCGGTATCTTGGAAGTGACAGGAAAGATGCCCTACCATCTATAGACGTATGACCCCTCTCTCATTGTGACTCCTCCAAAGCATGTAGCCTGTGAATCTACACAGAATGCAAATGAATTCAGGTGCATATAATCTCAGCATCCACCAGAGGACCCATGAGGACCCAGATCACACTGAGCAACTCTAAGATAAACTAGAGGCAACAAGACAACAGGTAATGAGGAGCCTGGAGACATTTGCACCTTCTAAAAAGCAACTGGAGAATCACAGACAAAGACTTTCACCAGGAAATGCTCAACTGGGATGCTAAGATCTAAGGAGAGAGGGAGAATAATGGATGGGAAGAGAAGATGAGAAAGGGGAGCAGATGGGAAAGGGAGTGAAGGAAGGATGGAGAGAGACAGAAACACCCAGAAAAGAACTGCCCAGTCTGAATCCTGAGTGAAATTGCCCTAGCAGATGTACATTTTCTCCTAACAGCCACTTTTGTTTTTATTTATTTTAGCAGGGTGTGCATGTCATGTAATCACTGTTTTAGCTCATTTTCCCCAATGATAGATGGTGATAAGTTGCGTTGGTTGTTAATAATCTACAATTTCCTAACAAATTTTGAGCTTGTAGTACAGCATCATTAATATGTTTAATTTATCGTTACAATCCCTTCAGGTTAATGGCTTGAAAGTATGTTGGAGCTTAATCTGGGCCATTATTATAAAGTGCTTGTTTCTCGTTAAAATGTAAAATGGAGATAGTCAAGATTTACTTGGGATAAAATGGCTGGAGTAAATCTCCCCTCATCTTTCCATGGAGAGGGGAATGAGATTTGGCTATTGAAAACACACTGTGAATCCGAGAGTCCCCTTCAGATAAGTTCAAAGTAATTTTGCAGATTAAATGGTTTCCCCCCAAGGGCTAATGGGAGTCCTGCCAGAAGCCAGAGTTTGTTCTAGAAGGATTGTATGGGTGCTACAGGGAGCGAGAGACAAGAGAAAATGGAGGAGAACTGAATTTTGCAAAAAATAGATGCGCCAAAGATTCCTGGGAGGGTATTTGAATGACAGGCAGTGAGGGACAGCAGACAGAATATACTTTATGGGCCTTCTTTGTGTCCTCGGGGAAGGATTACAGTCAAGAATTTCCTCCCCAACAAAGCACAGAGCACAGGCACCAGCCTCCTTCTCTTCCCAGAATTTTGCTGGGACCCCTGACTGGCAGACTACCACAGGAACACTGGTGGCCAGGTAGACACCTGCCTACTTGCCTTTGCATCCAGGGCTGTCCTACCTGTTTTTGATTCTGGTGACTTCTGGCTGTATCATGGAGAAGGAAGAAAACCTCACTCAGTGGCTCCTGTTTAACTGTACAGATGGTCGCAGTGGCTTTTAGACAGTCTAAAATCTCCTGTTGGGGAGCTGGCAAGATGGTTCTGGTCAAGAGCATTTGCTAAGCAAGCTTGATGACTTGAGCTCAGTCTCTGGAGTCCATTTATAAGGAAAGAATAGACTCCAATAAATTATTCTCTAATCTCCACAAGTGTGTGTGGAGATCTCTCTGTCTCTCTGTCACTCTCTCTCTCCAAATAAATGTTAAAAAAAATTTAAGGAAAAAATTTTTCTTGGATTTGAGGTGTGGGCAAGGGTGCTTCAAGACGTAAGACAAGTTTCCAGATCCCTGGTCACTTACAGTTTGTTCCTAATTGAAAGAACAATGCCATTCTTGCCATTTTAATAATCAGACCTTTGTTGTCCTCCCTGTGGCTACTGTGAGAAACCCAGGAATCCGAGAGTCATTGGTTGAATATGTTACCCAAAGACATACGGAATCCCACCCACTAGCTGCAAATACGGCTTTATTTGTATGTAGTATCTTTGCAGATATAATCAAAATAAGAGAACTCAGTAGAATCTAATTCAACATTACTGGCATTACTGTAAGAAGAAAACACGATGCGGAGATGGAGACAGAGCAGAGTAACTCTGTAGAAGTCAAGAATATCCAAGACAGATAGCCAATGCTTAAAGGTGGTCAAGGAAGGGTTCATCCTGAACCTTGGAGTAGGGTATCCATCTCTGCCAACACCTTACCTTCAAATTTCTGTCCTCCATGATCTTGAGAGTATAAATTCCCAGTGTCTCATACTACCCAGTTTATGATGTTCCATAACTGGAGCAGTGTGAAAAAAAAAATACAATGAAACCCTGCAAGTTGTTCTGGGAAGTTAGAGGTGTCCATGTAGAGGGAAGAGTGGACAAGGGCCTTGAAGAGCCCCAGAGACGGACAGACAATAAATGCCCAGAAGCTAACATGTAGGACACAGCAACCTTCCAACCTCCTTCTTTGCATTCTCTCTTTTTATCAAAAAAAAATTTTTTTTTTCAATACAGGGTTTCTCTGAGTAGTCCCGACTTTCCTGGAACTCACTCGTTAGACCAGACTTGCCTCAAACTTGGAGATCGGCCTGCTTCTGCCTTCCAAGTGCTAGGATTAAAGGCATGCACCACCACCACCTGGCAGTTTTTTTTTATAAAAAAACTTTTAATTGAGTCATTTTGCGTAATACTTAGTTTAGGTTTAACTTGACTGAATCCCAGTGTAGCCAGATGTTTAGTTAAAGATTATTCTGGATTCATCTGTGAAGATGTTTTTAGACGAGGCAAACTCTGGAGTCAAGAAGAGAGTACAGCAGATGGCCCTTCTTTTTATAGGTGGGCACCAGCTATTCACTGCAGGTCTGAATAATGGTAAATGTGCACGCTGGGAGAGAATGTGCTCTGTCTACTTCTTTTCTTCCTTTCTTTTTTTCAAGACAGGGTTTCTCTGTGTGTCCCTGGCTGTTCTACTCTGTAGACCAGACTGGCCTTGAACTTACAGAGATCCATCTGCCTCTGCCTTCCAACCACTGGGACTAAAGACATGCACCACCACTGCCCAGCTCCTGTCTACCTATTTTCAAGCAGAGACTCCGGTTTCCTGGTTTCATACTCAGACTCAGCATCTTGATTCCTCAACTGGTCAACCTCTAGGACTCGGCAGTCTTCATTGATATGGGTCAGTGAAAAATGAATATGTAAGCATTCTGTGTATGAATATACACAGAGAACCAATTGTGAATATACAAATACTGTATTACACATCTCCACTTGAATCTGATACATTCTATCAGACTATGACCCATCTTAATGATCTCACTTTAATTATATCCACAATTATCCCATTCAAATAAAGTCACACTGTGAGGTAGCCGGAGTTAAGAGTTCAATATATAATCTTGGGGTAGTCAGAATCATAACTTAATCAACATATTTTATATGTATTATCTTATTCAAGTTTGTGTGTGTGCGCGTGTGTGTGTGTGTTATGGTGGAAGAGAAGGATTTTGTTGTAGATATGAGGAAGAGAACAGCCAGAGACATCAGGAAGAGTCCAGACTAAACATGGCCAACAAACTGAACTGTGCTATGAAAGGGGATGGGGGAGTAAGAAACGAAGAGAAGAGACAGGGGCAAGAGAGGGGATCATGAACAGAGAGCAGAGGACCAAGAACTCCAGCTTCTATTTCTAAGAAATGTTAAATGTTTTTAATGCAGTCATGTACATAACTTTATACACAGATACAGTTGTCATGTAAACAACTTCAACTTCTCTGGAGGATGAAGTCAAATAAGCCTTGGGCTTGACAACCATCAAGCCCTTAGCTAATGAATGGCTCCAGGGCTTCCCACTCTGAATACCACTTGCTCATGATACCTCCTTACTGCCCCTCCAATACCAGTTTTTGTTCAAAGTGATTCTGATCCTTGGTCCCTTTTCCACAGCTGTCTCCTCTCCTAACCTGGTCTCCCAATCACTACTTGTGCTGGTTTGAATGAAAATGGACCCCATAAGCCCATAGGGAGGGACACTAATAGGAGGTGTGGCCTTGTTGGAGTAGGTGTGGCCTTGTTGGAAGAAGTATGTCACTGGGAACAGGCTTTGATGTTTCAAATGCTCAAGCCAGGCCCGGTGTCTCTCTCTTCCTCCTGCCTGTTGATCCAGATGCAGAACTCTGGACTCCTTCCCCAGCACCATATCTGCCTGAATGCTGCCATGCTTCTTGTCATGCTGATAATGGACTAAGCCTCTGAACTGTAAATCAACCCCGATTAAATGCTTTGTTTTGTAAGAGTTGCCATGGTCATGCTGTCTCTTCACAACTATAGAAATCCTAACTAAGACCTCTCCTCTCTCTGGGATGCCTTCCCTGACATTCTCAGCTCTTAATGTCTCTCAGCCCTCTAACACATCTCTCTTGGTTTTATTTATTACTATTATATTTTTGTTATTTTATATTTCATTATCGTGACACTTGAAACTACAACTAGTTTTGTATTGTCTCTTTGCTTTGAATGTAAACTCCCCAGAGGCAGGAACCATGCCTGCCTCTTTCTTTCCTACAGTGTCTGTGCCCTATTCAGGGACAGACCTGACATTCAGGAAGGGTAGTGGGAGGCAAGAAATAAAGAATGAGGGAATCAGAAAAGAAGGAAAGGAGAAAAGAAAAGAAAGAAGAAAGGGAACTCTCACCTCTACTCCAAAACCTTCTAATTATTGTCCCAGAATCAGCCCCATCTACATCTTGCTTGCCTGGAAAGTTGAGCCCGCTTTGCTGCGTTGCACTGGTCACTCTTACAGCAGCATAGTTACCATGTTGTAGAACACATTCAAGATGTGCTATTGTCCTGGGTCCTTAGACAGGTAAGCGGATCCTCCGTGACAAAAGCCAAACCTAAATTTGCATGAGCTATTTATCAAATTGGATAAATTTTTAAATACTTGTATAGAAGTTTTCCTATATAAGTTCAAAAAAGGAAATAAAAACTATCGTCAGGCACATGGTCAGTTTTGTCCTGCGTATCAAGAAGGGACATATAGCCAGTCCTTCATGGTGAAGTGGTAAATTCTCTACCTACCAGCTGGTTCACGTAAGTGTTGGAGAAGGAGGTCCCAACCCTGGCTATTACACTCTGAGAACATGGGCACCCTTGCTCCTCCCGAGGGACCCAGGTGAGCTTGGGGTAGTAGGGGAGGGCCAGAGAGAACTTTCTAGTACTGATGGAAGTGGTGGAGTGCCAGATGTCACAGAAGGAGCCTTTGAATTCTCCTCCCAGTTCTGGCCCTGGCAGCCCGTTTTCCTCTAGGCGCCTGACCCTGTTAATGGGGACTCGGCTTTACTTCCCCATTTCCACGTTAAGTGAGGGGTCACAGGGGTCAGGCAGGCGCTGGCTTCTCTTCCTCCTGACAGATCCATAATTAGAAGGAGACAGAGCATTCAAAGAGGCACATTTGGCTCCAGGCACATCCTTGTCAGCCTGTCAAGCAAAAGCCTGTTCTCCATGAGCTATTTTGAGCCACCTTCTCAGCTGCATTTCTGATCCTCTAAGCCCATGTCACCCTCCCCCATACACATGGTGGCCCTCCTCCTTCAAACTTCTTCATGACATCACTGAGATCCTAAGTTTGGGGGAGGAATACACAAAGAAGCATTTTGTACAGGATGCTGGAAGAGCAGAATGGGGAAGTCTTCTCACCCTATCCAAACCTGCTACCTCTTGGTCCAGTGTCTTAGCCACAAGGACCAGTGGGCACCACCATTTGCTATAATAGACACATTCTACTGTGGGCATTATCAGCAGACACCATGGGGCTCAACATGCACCCTAGATGCAGGGTGAAACTTCTTTAGAGGAGTTTACAGGACGAGAGCTAGAATTGAGAACATGAGAAGTATATTCTCTACCCAGGCGCTATCCAGAAAAATCTCTGCAACTGGGTAATGCTGGGCACTGTCCAGCAAGATCGGTGCATAATCCAGAAGTCCCTTTGTTGTGCCAGTTGGGAAAAGCACACATCTGCTCTCCTGAAGCTCTAGGGAAGGCTTAGAAGATGGCCTTTCTTTCCCTGGGCAGCTGGCATGCCCCAAAAATGCCACCATGACCTCTCACCACAGCCCCAATCAGCACAGCTCACCTAGCACGATCAAGCCTACAAAAAAGCATCCCTAGTGAACACACCTCACATCCTGCTGCTGGTGTAATAGGCCGGAGCAGGGGTAGTGAGCCAGCTGGCCCCTGGAGCTGACCGCCAAGTCAGGTGGTGATAGAAACGGATGTCGCTGTGTGTGCTAGGTGTCAGCTCCGGTGGGATGTCCCAGCTCCAGTCATGGACTTGTGCCCCAAAGCTTCCCCAAACTGAGTAGACAGAAGGTTCCTGCTGCTTAAGGCCTGCCACTGCATTTGGTAGGAAGGGGCTCCCCCCCCCCTCTCTCTCTCTCTGTGGAGAGGGCTATTTTCCTACAAGCTTGGTTCTCTCTCCATCCCAGGTATAGGCTGTATAGGCTCACTCACATTGTCACTAGGGCCATTGACTGTCCAGTCTTACAAGATGATTGTCTCGACGCAGAGCGAGGAGCGTGGATTCTGAACCATGCAGCCACCTGGAAGAGCATCTCAAGCTGGCAGAGCAAACTCACACAAGCAGTAATAACGAAAACTTGTCAAGTCCACTGCCTTCAGCTGAGTAAAATATGCTGGGCGCTGCTGGGTACATTGTCAGCACCACACCCTGTCAGGTTCGTGGCAACTCTGGAAGGGAGAGACCACTACAGACAATCAAAGGTGATCTTCTCTCAAGACCCAAGACTTGAGCATGCCTCAGACAGTGCAGACTGCCTTGTTCCCTCAGAAAGCTTGCTTTTATTTCTCTAGGATAGTGGTTCTCCAGACACAGCCATGAGATTGCCATCATTAGTGTTCTTTAATATATTCAAAATGCTCTCTTGTGAACCTCCTGGATCAAAACCTCAGGCTAGAGCCCAGCGATCTCTGCCCTGCTGGGAATCTGATGCCAACTCAAGCTTAGGACATCTGTTCAAAAGGTTCCTTTGCTGATCCACAATAGGAACTCCTACTAGGAATGTCTGACCTACATAGGCTATGTATGCCCCCAAGATGGTTATAGATGAGGTATGACACTTTTATAGGTGACAATAGCACATCACAATATCAAAAGGTTGGACATCCCTGGGCCCCAGGCCAAATGTAAATTCTTAGTGCCTGACTGTAAGCGACTCTGTCTCTTGAGTCAAGCTCCAACCTTACTCTTCCAAGCCCACTCCAGAGCCCTCTGGAGGCCCCAGAGTCCTCAGAAGCCACCCTTTCATCTCCTTACCTGGTCTGCCTCTCACACTTGCTGAGATCTTTTAGATCTGCCCATGCGCATTAACTCCCTGGGGGCTCCATCTTAGGGTGCTCAGCCCTATATCCCTATACCCTGCCTATAGCCTTGCTACTGGCCCTACACCCTAGGGAAGCATTGACTGCCACTCACTGCCTTCACAGACACCAGACAGAATCGATTAGGCACAAGTTTTAATTGTGGCGGCACTGCCCAGAGCTAGGAGCCAATTCCAGTTGCTCTACCCTGTTTGCACAACAGGCTTCCTGCGCCACCAGATTGCTTTTAATTACCAAAATAATAGACTGCCAGCTCTTTGCACCAACCGCTCTCAAGAGGGATCAAAGAGTCACATAGGTGATCTCTGGTAATTCAACCATTCTGATTGACAAATGGGGTCGAACCCCAGGAATGGCTGAATTCTCTAGTTCTGTTGCCTGAGTCTTCTTGAGTCATCCCCCCTCTCTGTGTGTGTGCACGTTGTGTGCATGTCTGTATGTGTGCCTGCTTGTTTGTGTGTATCTGTAGGCACATGTGTGCATGTGGAGGTCAAAGGGCAACCTCACCTCCTGCCCTGTTTGACATAGGGTCTCTTGTTCTGTACTCCCGGCCAGCTACCCTGTGCACTTACAGACATTCTCCTGCCTCAGCCTCCTACCTTGCCAGAGAAGTAATAGGATTATGGATGCACTCCATCAACTTTGGTTTATGTGGGCATAGCAAATACTTTTGCCCAGGGAGCCGTTGCCTCAACTTGTCCCTGAAATTTCAAAGGATGTCCTTGACTCAGCCACTCTGAGACCCATGGTGAAAGTTTTGTATTTGGAAGCTGTGGGAGACTTTCCTGCGTGGGTAGCAGGTGTCTGGGGGATCATAGAGACCAGGCTTTGTGCTAGACACCAGGACCACCCTTAATACACTTTGAGGGGCTTTGCATTGTGGCCTGGAAGCTGTTGCTAAAATGCTGAGAGCCTGCGGGGAGAGCAGAGTACATGTCCCTGAGCTGGTTCTTAAGGACATGTAGGTATTCTTCCAGGGGGAAAGAGAGGAGGTGGTCCAGTTAAAGGGACATCACGTAGGAGTGACAGGAAGTGTCTCATGGCTGGAAGGCATCTAGCTTGGCTGAAGCTGAGGTCACAGAGAGGCACAGAGTAATAGGCTTAAGAAGTACTAGCTACCCAACACTGGAGGACTCTGGGACACCAGCCATGATTTAATTCGTCGGCTCACAGTGGCAGAGTGCGCATGAGAACAACACTATCTAACTTTTCAAACAATCACACTCCCAAGTGAACTAGAACCTGTTCACTAGTGAACAATTTAGAGGGGACAGGTACAGAGGACAGGCAGAAGCAGTCCTCAGCCTTTCAAAGTTAAATGGTTTTAAAGTCAAAGTTCTGGTCCAGAGGAGTCCCAGGGGTTTCTGTAAGACACCCTTGAAGATGCAGGAGCATAAACACTAAGCCTCAGGTTCTCCTATGATCCTTCCCAGCTTCAACTGTGCCTGGGCTTGGGCACAAAGAAGTGACCCACTCAGCCTCCTACTAGGCCATGAGTCAATAGCCAATAAGGAAGGAGGTATCTGAGACCACAGACAGTCCCAACATGCCCAGAAGACACCACGTGAAATGACCTGGTGCACTCCGGTCTCTGTTCACCTCACAGCAGCCCAAGGCATCTGGCATAAGGAGTAGCCGGTAGTATTTAAGAGCACTATTAAAAATGCTTTTAGATAAAAGGGAAGGGCAGCCAAGGACAGTCGCAGAGCAAAACAATCCCCTTTCCTGTCTCCTACCAGGCATCTATGACTCCAAATAGCTACCTGGGTCTTGGGACCCGCCAGTCGCTTTCCAAGGTTCAAGACTCCACTCACGCCAGGACAGAGTAGAGATAGGAATGGAGCCTGACGGCAGGGAGGGGCGAATCAACCCAAGCAGTGGGAGCGGCTCCTGGGCCACGTTAATGAGCTTTGTTCTGCATCACCTCGCTGTATTATAACAGCAGGAATTAATACAGCTACAAATTAATAGCACAGAAGAGCAATCAGGAAGCAGAGATACATTTCTAATGGGCTTAGCTGAGAGCCAAAAAGCAGATGGATACAGGGGCTTCTCCCGGCTCCAGCCCCTCAACCATGTCAACTGGAGCCAGCCAAGAGGCCATCACACCCGTGCACATGGTCTCCTCTTTGCCAATGTCTGTGCTCTGGTCTCTGCCAAGGGCAATCATTTGGACCCCGCAGGCTGGCAACTCTCCGCTGTCATCCTTGTCCAAAGCTGCAGGCCCTGTGAGGAGTTACCTTTGCTGCTACCCCAACCTAACTCCGGCATATTCCATTCCCCAGCAGAGGTGAGAGCGCCTTTCTCTCAGTGGCCTCCCCTGAGATCCTGCAACCATGTGACCATGGGGAATTGTTAGGAGCAATTTTCTGGTAGGGCCAAGTGAATTGCTTACTCGGCCATTAAATCTAATAATAACCCCACGTGTCCAGTACTTCTCTCAGAATTATCATGTGTGTTTACTGGTCTTAGCTGTCTTACCATTTAGAAAAATTTTCCTTTCCTCCCCTTTAGGGGCCCCAAGCACCAGCCCTGGGATCTTCCTTCCTCTGGGCTCCTCTGTGGAAAGGGAAATGCGCAGGCGTGAAGGTGCCATGCATACTGCAGGGACACAGCCAGTCCTGTCCTCGCCAACCCATAGGAGCAGCAGAGACACCACGTCACGCGAGAGACTTGAGATTCGGTGAGAAAGAGCATGGGGAACCTAGAGGTTGAAATCTGATTGCAGGTCCGGCTCAGTCACAAGATTCTCCATACCCCTGGGCAAACCACTGGACTTTCATGGACAGCATGTCATCTATGTAAAATAAAGGGCACGGAGGGAACTTCTAAATTCCCTTCAAGTATTCACGCTAGTAAGAGTAAGTCATTGTAAATTGAAAGGAACATTTCAGAACTCTCTGAAGTGCCCAGTTCTTTCCTTTTCCTCCATGCCCACTTGGAAGGAGAGGCAAGAACTCACTCTGTCTACTCGCCAGGGCAAAGAGAAAGGGGCAGTTCTTCGCATGGACCTTGGAGATTTTCAGGCCATAGGAAGAAAGTTCCCATCATTCTAGTTCCATCTCAGAAGGAGGCGCTGCAGTATGCCAGCCCCTCACCCCTTACTACCCCTAGGAACCTGGTCTGCCCTGTAGTAAGAAGGCTTTGCCCTTCCTGCCACCCTCTTGTGATGGCTTATCTTCACAGCGTGTGGGGGCAGAGCAGTTGCCATCCTGTCTTGTTTAGAGTAAGACAGGTATATCCAAGGGTTGTTGATACGCCACATCCAAGGGGAGGATGATCCCGCTGAGTTGTGTCTTTTCAAACTTGGCAAGGGGAGCCATCATCTATGGAAAAGCTTGGCAACCTCTTACCTGAGGACTTGGGAATTCCTAAATTTCTCATGGTAAAATTTAAACTAAGACAATTCTTACAAAGGGAAGGAGGAATCCTAGCACCCAGTAAGAGAAAGAAAGAGATCTGTATTCAGGTTGGCACAGCATGGGAGGACTTCCGGCAGGAAGGGATGATGAGTGGGCATTCCACACTCTTCTTCTTGATGGTTCTCGTTGGTGCGGAGAGTTGTCCGGGTGATCAGAGCTGGCAGCACAGGGTAGACCAATGTAGCATCTCTCCAGCTTTCTGTCTGAGACTTAGAGTCAGACTCCGCTACACGTCCAGGACATACGTGCTTGGAGCCAACTGAAGCAAGCGTTCCTTTTATATTCCTTTTTCTCATCTTCTCTTAAAGAAAAATTCAGCTTATGACCCATTAAGCTGTTTTCATGACACATTAATAAGTTTCTCACCACAACAATCTCTGGGTTAGGTGATTGCAAAAGAACGGTGTCCACTTCTGATGTTGTTAGAGATCAGGAAAGACGGCCCTTTGGCTCTTCCCTGTCCAATTTGGGACTCTATGACAGCCTTCCCTGGCACGGCTGCTGGAGGTTCACGGAAAGAGGTTTCCAGAAGGAAGGTTTGTTAAGGGGAATCCAGCCTAACGTCAATTTGACCAGGTGGTCATAGAGGGTAGCTCTGCTACCCCTGCAAGCTACCCCTGCATCAGCTCCCAGCCCTCAACCCTAGTCCCCTGGGAGGAAACAGAGGGAAACAGTGGGGGAGGGGAGAAGCTAGCCATGAGTACCAAGCAACCACAAGTAACCTAGGCAAGGGCAAGTAGCAGGGGAGGCCACACAGAAAAGCTCTCCTCCCTGGCACCTACTGCTAAGGGGTTAACGGGGAGAGCAGGTGCCAGCTGTAGCTGGTCCTCAGCAGCTAACACCGATGGTATCTTTAAGGAGATATCTATATTTGTAGGGGTGCTGCTCCCTAAGGGTTGGTCCTCTCCTAAAGCGAGGGCTGGGATGGGATTTCACCATGCCCTTGCCTTATAAACCATGCCAGGAGCGTCTCAAGGGAGGCCTCCGGTTGGCAAAGGCACAACTCAGGGATCCTTTTGCCCCTCCCACTTTTCCTCCAAGAAGAGAACTCACCTACTTCCCTTTATAAAGCCCTTTAAGCCGAGCAGAGCTTTGCTCCCATATTTAGTTCCTGTTTGCATGCTCATTAGATGCATTTAATAATTGGCATGATTTTATAGCATCCCTAAATTTTTGTTTCTGCACTATGAATCATCTCTCTAATAGAATTCGTGTGGCCCGGCATAAGATACAGCAGCAGCAGGGGGTGGATAGAAGCAGACAAATTTTTGCACAGAGAGTACTCTCATGTTTATATTCACGAAGAACTAGACCCTCTGCTAAGAATTACCCCCTGGTGCTTCGTGAGCTATGTTGTTCACTGTAGCAAGAGACACTGTGGGTCCTGTGGCCTGATAGGAACCAGTAGGAAGTCCAAGTTCAGGTTCACAAAGGGCATGAGGCCAGAATCAGGGCTGGAGCACGTGGGTGGACTAGCAGAGGGTAAAGATCCCACAGCCCTCCCTTCTTCACTAGAGGAAAAACAGTCTCCCTGATATCCCTTCAAGCCTGCCCTCAGACAGCCCACTGAGCAGCGGCGTGGATGCCAGCACTGGCTATAACAAGGTGGCTGTCCACAGGGGCTAATTTATTTTAGATGTTCCTTCAAACTCTTTAATAAAAAATGCAAGCTTTGTGGTTCTCTTTCCTGGGTCTTTCTGTTAACCAGAATGTCGGTTCTCTACGCCGACAGCTCAGCATCGGGGAGACGAGTGCTCTTAGCCCTGTGAAAATCTTCACTACTTCTGTTAATTTAAAAATATTAGCATGGTTTTATTTTGAAATACGACTCACTGCCTTTAAATCTCTTAACAGTTCTTCCCCCTTGGGCTGCATGTGGTACACATCGAAGGTTCTAGGCACAGCCTTTACAGGGGAGCTGGTTATACACAGACCTCCGTGAAGTGAAAATTGGCTTTGAGACTAGGAAGTAGAGGTGGCTTAGTTGCTAAGTGCATGTCGTCCAAGTTCTGTGAGCACCTGGGTTTGACCCCTAGAATCCAGATAAAAAGTATTGTGCATGCTTGCACATGTTTGTAATCCCAGAGCTATGGAGACAGGATGATCTCTTAGTCCTTTGCCTAGGCAGTCTAGCCCAACTAATGAGCTTCAGGCCAACAAGAGACCCCGTCTCAAACGATATAGGTAGTCTTCTTGAATAATGACATTTCAGGTTGTTCTCTACCCTTCCTCCTGACACAAACCTACCTACCCCCACCCATGTGTGCCATATGTGCATGCACGCACATACACAGACATGCATTTGTCAATGAAAACTAAGAGTTTGGGGATAATGAGCAATATGAACCTTTGAGCCTCGAAGGATGACACTAAATAAACAGTGTTTCTTTTTCTACAACAGGGGGTGGCTCAGCAATTACCAAGATCTAATTATTCTATGACGTGCTGACTCAGAAGCCTGTGTTCTGTCAGAGGTTGCTCATTTCCAATGCCACCTTCCTCTCCCTACTGCCCCCATCACCAGTTAATTTTTCTTAAATGACTCAGCCTTGTTTGGAGGTTTTCAAGTACTTTCATTCTGGGACTCCCTGAACCAGAATAGAAGCTTCCCCAACCCTGATTTTAGCTTTAAAGTTCAAGGCCACCCTACATTAAATTGGTGAGTTCTGATGTTGGTCGTGAAATGATGAGTTTCAACTCATGAAGCAAAGACAACATTGTTTTCCTACCATTCAGACTATCAGCAAACATGGACGCATAGCACCTCCTCATGATGATCAGGACCTACACCCCTAGGCCTATATTCTATCTGGTTTATTGCTTTTTTGTGAAGAGAGTCTCCCCATTCTAGGAGGGGATGGGGGCCTGCTGATACCTTTGGCAAGACCAGCAGAGCCACCGGGCTACTGTCAGCTGAGAAGGAAGACACCACGGGCACAGACATAAACAGCCTCCCAGACTGAGAGAGAAGTTGCCAGACCTTGGAGGAATGAGAGTGGGGATGACATATTCTTCATCATCTGCTTGCCTCCCATTCATGGCAGCGACTGAGGACCCAGCTGAGAACAAGAGGGAAAGCCATGTTCTCAGGAAAATAGCTTCTGCTCTCTAAGTAATCTAGTCCATGCTAACTGTTTCTGGATTTAAGATTTAATTAGCTCCATTAGTAATATAAATAAGTATGTCAATAGCTTTGCTTCATTCAGAGCGACCAATGGTGTATCCCCAATCAGCTAATGGGCTTTATTCCCAGCCAGATTCAACATGCTGAGCGTAAGATCCAAGTAGCTTACATTTTCTGTAGTCTGCATTTTCCAGAATAGCCCTTCCCAAATTCTTAATTGTATATCCTGATTAGAGGTTTGGAGTGGGGAGTGGAGACTCATAAATTGTGACACATGCATCCACTTGGAATCTGTTATCTCTTGGGAAACTGAAATATGCCCCCAGGAAGTTCCTATGTTGAAGTCTTGATCTCCCATGCATTCGTGTACAGAGAGGGCCTATGCAAAGTGATAGGATCATGAAAATTCTGACTTCATGAACAGATCGATCCCTGATGAAATTATAACTTAAAAGGCTATGGGCGAGACTTTCTTTCTCGTGCTCTTTTGGCTTCCTGTTCAACAGAAGGTGAACAGAACTGTCTGCCACACGCTCCTGCTGCCGTGATGTTCTGCTTCGTGACCAGCCAACCATGAAGCCAAGAACCACAGTCAAGCTACTCTTCTCAAGTTGTTTTCCTTGGGGGATTTATTAGGCAGAAAGTGCCTGATTTCATAACCCAACTGCTCTGGCTTTTTCTTTTGAGAAGTTTCTAGAAGTATTCCGTAACTTTCCTAGGCAAGAATACAGATGAGATAGCATATTTCCTTAAAATTTACTGCGTGTCAGATGTTGGCTTCCCAGGTACCTGAAGGTAGCTGTTAGTCTGTTAGTCAGTTTCTTCCTTCCTTTTTTGCTTCCTTCCTTCCTTCTTTTCTTCCTTCCTTCCTTCCTTCCTTCCTTCCTTCCTTTTTTCCTCCTTCCCTCCCTCCCTCCATCCTCCTTCCTTCTCTCTCTCTCATTCTCTCTCTTTCTCTCTCTTTCTTTCTCTCTCTCTCTTTCTTTCTTCCTTCCTTTCTTTCTTTGTTTCCTTCTTTCTTTCTTATTCTTTCTTGAGAGAGGGCTTCTCTGTGTAACAGTCCTAACTGTCCTGAAACTAGCTCTTGTAGACCAGGCTGGTTTCAAACTCACAGAGATCTACCTGCCTCTGCCTCCCAAGCGCTGGGAATAAAGGAGTGTGCCACCATCGGGTCCTCAAGTCAGATTCTTATTAGTACCAGCTTATAAAGGGAAAAGGATTGTTTTGGTTCATAGTGTCAGCATTTTCAGTCCCTGGTCAGTTGGCCTTGTCACCTTTGGGCCTGTAATAAGTCTGTATATAACAGCTGGAATAATGAGTTTGATTTGCCTCATGACTAGGAATTAAAGAGGATGCGCTGAGGTCCCTATACCCACTCTCAGAGCACATTCCCAATGCCCTAACTTCCTTCCACCAGACTTCACCTGGAGGACATTCAGATTCAAATTGCAGCAGTGGCCATGCCAACCCTTGACTCACAAGGAAAACAAATGAGTAAGTTTGTTGTGTTAGGAGTGGAGGGCTACTTTCCTGGCACCCGGCCACCCGCACGGCTAGCTTTACCCGAAATAATTACACGGAAACTGTATTCTTTTAAACACTGCCTGGCCCATTAGTTTCAGCCTCTTAACCCATTTCTAATAATCTATGTAGCACCACGAGGTGCACTTACCAGGAAAGATCTTAACCTGCGTCTGTCTGGAGTGGGAGAACCATGGCGACTCCCTGACTCAGCTTCTTTCTCCCAGCATTCTGTTCTGTTTACTCTGCCTACCTAATTTTATGTCCTATTAAAGGGCCAAGGCCGTTTCTTTATTTAACCAATGAAACAACAGATAGAAAGATGACCCTCCTCCATCATAAGTTGAGGTCAGAGACAAGGGAGCACAGAACTGGTAAAGGTGGGATTTGAACAAGGAATGCTCAGACTGCAATGCTCCCTTCACCAAAATGCTTCTCTGCAAAACTGTGTACCTGTTTTCTTCTTCATTACTCTGCCTGTCCCTCCCATTTCCCTGACCAGGATGTGTGTTCCATGGCGGTAGGCAGCCAAGTCTCTGCTGACGAAGGAAACAACTCCCGTAGGGCTAAAACTCATTAGCCAATCAGAGCAGTCGTTTTGCTTCTGTACGGACTCTGTCTCCTACCATAGCCAACTTCCTGCCTCTACTCACTCCCTTCACACCCAGGAAATGTGGGACTTGGAGCCAACAAAAGCTGCTTCTCTCAATCCACTCTGCTGCTGTAATAACAAACCATAAAATTAACTAAATTTCACCACGGTGTAATGTATTGTATAAAAGCTGTGGCAATGTGTCTGCAGGGCAAAGGAGGGCTCTATGGAAATCTGGTTCTCTTTATTATA
Organism: Microtus oregoni; assembly: GCF_018167655.1. NCBI lineage: Eukaryota > Metazoa > Chordata > Mammalia > Rodentia > Cricetidae > Microtus > Microtus oregoni. The sequence continues at coordinate 27,741,943 of NW_024543085.1, forward strand.
TGGCCGGCATCACACATGCTTTCTCCCCTAGAAAGATGGGAGGGGGGTCACATGAGCAAAATAAGAATAGACGTACTTTAGATACCTGTTATAAACACATGTGCTGTGGGCTAATGGGCAAACAAAATCTCACAGGAGTCTCATACACATGCATGTTCAAGCACACATCCCCTGGCTAAGGAAACACGTACAACTGCACATGTGAATACTTGCATACACACGCAGAAACATATGACAGTGTGGCTAACCTAGGTTGGACACATTCATTTTTGCTCAACACTGGTGTTCGAAAGAGCATTAGACAGACAGGGATGTATACTCCTCTCTTTGCATGCCTATGCCACCTGTAACTACTGCATGGAACTTTGCCATCAACCAAATATACCCCAGTTATTGCAATTTTAAACTCTACCTTAAAAGCAGTGGTTAAAATCAGGATCATTCTCTGCCTGACCTATCTCTAAGAAAGAAGCCCTTTAACATGACACAAGCAGCTCCAGGCCCAGGTGAGCAGGAAATAATCAGCTCGAGGGGACATGAGGCTGTGCCTGTGGTGGCGGATCCAGCTGGACATGCACTAGCTGGCTTCCTCTTCACGTTGGAAGATAATGGTTGCATGTGGTAATGGTAGGGCTAAAAGTCATGGCTGGCCATTGGGTGCATCTGGGTCATTGTGCTGACCTTTGCAGACCCCATACTTGGCCAGTCCATGAAGCAATGTAAGCATGTTCTCCCGACTGCTTGTTCTTTGTCCTTCCCGGAAGAGCGATTTAAGCCTGGTAACTCTGGTGCCGAGGGGAAGCTGATGCTCATCACGTATGCACTACAGAAACCCCGTATTCACCTCTGAAACTGGACGTCTCTCAAATTCACCCCCACTTTCACACTCACAGAATCCGGGTTCCCAGCTGCATTTTCACTGCAGTGAGGGCGTGGTCTTCTAATGCCCGTGGTCTTCAAATGTGTGTCTTGGAAAGAATACTGTGTTAGGAGCCCAGAGACCCAGGTCTATGCTGCCTCTGCCACCAGCTTGGGAACCAGAACAGTGAACACACACACATTCCTCTTAGTCTCTAAAGGAGACAGTGACACTTTAGTAGGTCATTGAGACCCTTCCATGAAAGTCTTATCACTCCAAGATGGCTTCAAGATCACTCCAAGATGATCCTTCTTGGGTCAAAAATAAATGTCAGTTTCTTTTCTTTTCTTTCTTTCCTTCCTTCCTTCATTCCTTCCTTTCTTTTTAAATGTTATACATTAACAGAAGACGTTAGATGTCACCAGAGCTAGCCAGCTACTAAGGCCGGCCGACATGTGTCTGTAAGAATGAGTTGTTTCATGCTTTCAAGACAAATTTTCTTTCAAATGCCGCCAGCAGAGTAATTACAGAGATATTTACACAGTGATTATTTGACGTCCTGACCCTCACTATAGGAAGATATTCTATAGATAGACACACAGCCTCCTAGTCTAGCCTGGAACGTCTCTTAAGAGTAACAATGCTTAGCATTCAGTCAATAATTACTTAGTGACCACACTGCAAATATCAGAGGGTGCAAGGGTCTGCCTCTAGAGACATACCACTGAACAAGACACAGGATCCGTCCTAAAATAATTATGGACAGTGATGGTCCTGCTGCCCACTTCGCTCATTGAGCACGGGGTGGACAAGGAAACAGCCCTTTTCTCGCTACACATCATAAAGTCACACTCAGATGTTGAGTTCTCTACAAGGCCAATAACCAGGGGAAGATAACTGATATAAATGCCAGTCAGATGGCATCAGCTGCTGTCACTGTTCTCTGTGACAGCTCCTTTTGGGACTCTGGAAGGGCTGCAGAAGATAAACACAACCCTAGGGAAGGGTTTCTGATGAGAGTCTCTACTCCACCTCCTCTGCATGGACGCAGATGACCACTCCGTAAGGGAATGTAGAGTGCAGGGCCGTCCTTGTCATTTTAAAGACCACATAAAGGGAGGCTCAGTGAAGAAAGAATAACACCTGGAGCACAGAGCGTCAAGCCTGACACTCTGCCCGTCCCTGTTTGGTAAGAAAAAATGACGAAGGCAGAGGTGGAACACGGTCATTGTCCGGGCTAGTTTTATGTCAGCTTGAAACAAGCTAGAGTCACCAGAAAGGAGGGAACCTCAGTTGAGAAAATGCCTCTGTAATGGAGGAGGATTGGGTCTGGGGTAGAGGGGAGGTGGGACCGCGGTTAGTGGAGAGAGGGGAAAATGCAGTCGGGGTATAAAATATGAGAGAAGAATAAAACAAGTAAGTAAAAATACCAAGTATTACATAAAGACAAAAGAGCCAACTGTAGGGAATTTTCTTAACTAGTGATTAGTGAAGGGGGGCCCATCTACTGTGGATGGTGGCATTCCTGCGCAGGTGGTCCTGGGTTCTATAAGAAAGCAGGCTGAGCAAGAGATAATGAGCAAGCCAGTAAGCAGCATCCCTCCATGGCCTTTGCATCCGCTCCTGCCTCCAGGTTCCTGCCCTGTTTGAGTTCTGGTCCTGGGCTTCTTTTGATTATGGACTGTTACCTGGATGTTCAAACCCAAATAAGCCCTTTCATCCTTAAGTATCCTTGGTCGTGGTATTTCATCACAGCAATAGCAATGCTAACTAGGAAGGGCAGTTGCTACATTTGTGAAAAGTATGTATTTTCTTTTACTTTTAAGTAAATGAGCATTGATGAAGCCACTCACCTCTACTCCTCAGACAGTGTTAAGATCTGAGTTTTTCATCTCTTTAGGTTTAGGGGCTAAAGTCCCTGAAAAGCCTGTGTGGGGGACACTGTGATGAGATTATAAAGTTGGGTTCTCATGGGAAACCTCTTGCAGGCACTGAACAGTATTTCCAAAAGAACCCAACACTGATGCTGATCCTAATGATAACAGAGAGCATTAATTTTTTAGCAAAATACTATAATATACACCCACCCACCACTGCCTAAGGTAAGTAATCAGGATATAGATTGTAAGTATCACTCAGTTTTCCTGACTTTCCCTTGTAGGGAAAATGGCTAGCTGGTGCCCTCATGGGTCCTGTAGATCTCAGTTTTGTTTCACTTTCTGGGTCTCATTCACCATTTTTGCTTTGTATCCATTCAAGAAACTCTATCTAACAAGCCACAGCTAGTCGAATCTGAGACATCAGAGGGTTCCACTCAGTTCTTAGTGGCCTGGTTGAATTTAAAAAGTTGAGTACCCATAGAAAATCCGACCAAGTACTCCTCCCATCCCTGTTCATTTTAACCACTCACATTTAACACAGAGTAGAGAGTGAATTTAGTAGGATGGTCAAAGAGAAATAAGAAAAATGAAGACTGAAGAGAAAGTGTGGGAAGAGCAGAGGACAATGTTGCTAGGCAACCAGCCATGGTACACCACAAAAGTGAGTAGTGCCTCTGTGTGACTTGAAGGTCCATGACTTCATGTTTCTGAGTACCAGCTATCGGAATTTTTTTTTTATTTTTATTTTTAGGTACATCCTTACCCTGGTCTCCTTACCCCTGTCTCTACAAGAGATAGAACCATGGATTTAGTGTCCCTTAAAGACAGATTTGTTCAATAGAGAAAAACAGAGACAAACTGGAAGCAATAAAAGGCATGAAAAAGAGCATCATCCCGCAAGTACAGTTTTCTGCCCCCAAGCCCAGTCTGTAGAGTCCAGGGAGCTGTGTAGACAGGAAAAGCAGGCTGTAAGAAGTGATAGATCATATCAAGGGTCTCAACCCTACCCTGGGCCACAACCCTGAGGAGTTAGGAAGACTGAGGTCTCTCATCAGCACTGAGTTGACCCTGACAACAATTGAGCACATTTTATAAGCTTTGAACAAGTCCCTGGAATAACAAAGGAAAAAATAGTAGCATGAAGCTTTCTGCAGTCCTTGGGTCTTGCAGCCTTTAATGCACCATATTCTGTCTAAGCTAAAGCACCAATTGTACAGCACACTGTAATTTTATGTACTACTAAGAAAGGACCAAAAAAGGCTGGCAATTAAGTATGACAATGCATTGATTGTAAGATGCATTCAGTTTCAGAAACGTTGAAAATGAGAGGAAAAAAATGTGTATTTTAGAATTGCTAAAATATAGTCAAACCTAAATCTTCTACAACAGTATTCAAGGCCTTCACAGAATGGGCCTGATTGATGACTCTGTCTTCCTTTTCTACCTGCCATGAACCAGAGTTTCAGCCAGCCCTGTTTCTCCTTCACCAGCTCACCCAGACTCTATCCAGACCTGGACTGAGACTGTCTTTTTTGCCCAGAAAGGAGATAGACAGCCCCCTCCATCGGGGACATTTCTATCTTCTGTATTTAACATGGCCCCTTTCCTGTCCTTTAGAGCATAATTCTGAGTATTTGGGTTTTTTTTTACTTTCAATCTATTAGAAGTTCCTTAAGGAAGATAAAGCAATAATTTAATATTTATTGAGCATCTATCGGGTGTCAGATGACAGACGTATATGCAGACACATATATATGTATATATGACCAGGTTTGATACCCATACTCAGTTGAAAATGTCATTTGCAAAAAAGAAAAATGCATTTAACATACCTAACCTACTGATCATCTTAGCTTGGCCTCGACTAGCGGTAGTTACCATTCTCATTAGTCTGACCAAACGCTTGACAAAGCAACTAAAAGGAGGAAGGATTTCTTCTGGCTCTGGTTAAACGGCGACAGTCCATTATAGGGAAAGGCATGGTATCTGGGCATGGCCTCTGAGGCAGCGGACATACGAGGCAACTGGTACGCATTGTGGTAGATCAGGAAACAGAAAGACTCAGGCTCAATCGAGCCAGGCTACAACCCATAAACTTTGCCTTATAGGCCAACTAGTCCCATGTTAAAAGGTTTCCCAGTCTCTCAGAACTATTTCTTTTTTTAAATAAGAGACCAAGTATTCAAACACAGAAGTCTATGAGGGACATTTCCCCAGCAAGTCATTAACACCTACTTAAACACGCTTGGTACTGTCTGCAGCTGGGCAGAGCAATCTAACACGGAACTTGTCGCAGGTTAGCAGCTGGCTGTCTCATGTCTTCTATTGAAAAGAGCAAGAGTCACTGAACTAGTCTTAAATATTGTCTTCTCGCCAATGGAGAGCTAAGAACCATCTATACCACACAGAGAATCAGGGACTAATGTGGTCCATTGACAAAGGTGAGCTATGGGTAGTCACTCTGCTGAATTCATTCAAGCTCCTGACAGCATTACTTAGTCAAAATAGTATTCAGACACATTCTGGGAGACACCATTGTCCACTTTTAGTCTCTCTGGATCCGAGTGGCTTTAAGCACGGGCATCATGCCAGGCATGAAGCGGCATGAACAAATCCATCGTCGTGGTTTTCCTTTGGTGTGAAAACGGCTTTGCAGGGACCATCCAGTCCGACTCTGTTCCTCATTCTTCCTCTTCTCAGTAACATCAACAAAACTGTCTCCGCCGTGAGTAATGTATGATTATAAATAAAACAAAAGCTTTGCGGCATTATGGAAAACTAAAGAAACGGGAAATTAGATAAAAATAATAACACTGAATAAAAGTATGAATAACAATGCTGATAATAATGAGAGAATTCATGAGCCATAGTAATACACTTAGTCAAATAAAGGATCTAGGAATATAATGAGCTGCAAGCAGATTCATCTTGGCTGTAAAATAAGCCTCTGTGTTTGTTGTTGTTCTTAGGAATTAGGCTGGGCCTAAAAACAGGGTGTAGACAACTGTGTCTTTTGATACATTTGAAAGCACAACCCCAACACAGAGTTCTGCCTTTTGTTTCTCTAGCTCTGGGATGAGCAGAGATATCAGTGACCTCTGACACTTAAGCCACCTAAAGAAGAGCTGGCCAAACCTGCTTGAACAGGCAAAGACTTCTCTGGGATGTTTCTGAAGGGATGCAGGCAACTGATGGAAGTTTCTTCAAGGACCAAGCTCTTGGAAAAGGAGGACAGTTTTCAAAGGTGTCACATTGATGATCATCCCCAGAAGAAGGACTATATAAGTCAGTTACACTGCTCCTGAGAAATTGCCAGAAGGGCAGCAATCCAACCTATGACACAGATACCTGGACATCACTGTTTGCTGGGGCACTGTTCACAATGGCTAAGTCACAGGACCAATCAAGGTGTCTGCCACAGAGGAACAGTTGAGACAGCGTGGTGGGATCTTCTCAGCCATAAAGAGGGATAAAGCTATGATGTTTGAAGGAAAACGGGTATAACTGGAAATAATCATATTTAATGAATTAAGTTGGTCTCAGAAAGATAAATATTGCATGCTTTCTTTATCTGTGGTTCATAGATTTTATATAGGCATATAAGATTACCTTCATACGTGTGGCATGAAAGTAGGATCAAAACTGCCCAGGTGAACAATGGGAACAAGGAAGAGGGGAGAAGGGGAAGACAGTGGAATAAGCAGGGAACACACTCAAATTACATCATATGCTTGTGTGAATATGCCCTTATGTAATCCAGCACCATTTCAATGCAAAAGAACAAAAAGGTGTCATGATACATGCTTAGTTCTAGTAGTCGGATATGGAGTTAGGAGGAACAGAAGTTCAAGGTCATCTTCAGCTACATAATGAATTCAAGCCAGCCTGGACTACACGACAAACAAACAAAACAAACAAATAAAAATACATGTTAAAAAATAATACTAGTTGGGCCCTTGCTCAGTGGGTAGGGATACTTGCCACTAAACACACATACACACACACACACACACACACACACACACTAAATAAACAAAGTACTAGGGTTTAACTCAGGGCCTAGTTTACACAAGCACTCCACCAAAGCATTGCATCTTTTAATATTTTAAAAACAGAGCAAATTTCACTTTGTTATATTTTTTACTTTTTATCAAGTCATGGAATTATTCAATATTTTTATTTATGCTATTGTATTTTATTTTTAAAAATTGAGTTTATAATGTTACGATATTTCCCTTCTCTTTTGTCTCTTTTTTCAAGCCTTCCTCCTTGCTCTCCTTCAAATGCATGGGCCCTTTTTTCATGAATTGTTGTTACATATGTGTATATATATACCTACATATTTCTCATATATAAATACAACCTATTTAGCCTGTATAATGTTACTTAGATGTATGTTTTCAGGAGACAATATCAAGACCTATGTAGCCCAGGCTAGACTTGAGCTTATGATCCTCCTGCTTTACCTCCTTGAATACCTGGATTTACAAGCCTGCACTAGCAGGTCCATGTGGAAAGTTCTTTTGGACTAGTTCATAATAAGTATGTGTGTTCTCTCAGTGAGCTTTGTGAAATTATTGTCACTTGAAAATGGAAGAGCCTTCTCAAATCCTTGGAGAGCCACTTGTAATGGGGAAAGAGAGGCTCAGAAGGGAGGGAACCATGGGCTACACAGTAAAGTGGCATGGGCAAGCAGATGAACACTTCTTTAGATTCGCAGATGCCACCCCACACTCATCATTGTCGTACCCACTGCCACTTTGAAGGGCTGTGTCTTCTTAAATGACAGTGTCTCAGGCAGGAGAGAAGGTGGGACGCCATTTTGGAAGCCATGTTCTTGCTGAGGAGAAAAGTTTTCTCCTGTGAGTTCACTCTAGCAGTGCAAAAAGCACAGAAGACAGGCTATGACTGGGCTAGAGGAATATCATGTCAGGGGCTTCCCCCACCTTGGATCCCAGGGAGGCAGCTGTCTGCTGCTATGTATCCCAGAGATATCATTTCTATGTGTGCCACGATGTAATAAAGATCCCTCACTATTCACAGAACAAAGACTTCAGTAAAACTCAGTTCCCCGCATAAGAGAAACCAGAATGGTGAAGAGCTGTCTCAGCATCTCACCCACTGTGGACCATGGAGAATGTCTCATCCCATAGAGCAGGGGTCCTCAACTTTCCAAACATTGGGACCCTTCAATACAGCTCCTCGTGTTATGGAGAACCACAATCATAAGATTATTTTCATTGCCATTTAATAACTGTAATTTTGCTACTGTTATGAATTGTAATGTAAATATTTTTTGGACATAGAAGTTTGTCAAGGAAATCATAACCCACAGGTCATAGAGCATCTGATGTTCCTATCTACTCCCTCTACAGGAAATAGCCAACACCAGCCTCTGTTGAGTGAGAGCCTGATCTGGACCCTCTCCCGTCCTCTGTCTTTAGCTTGTCCCCTTCCTCTTCTCTCCTTCAGCTTCCGTATTAACGACATGGTGGGCTTCTTGTGGATCCTCAACAGTTGCCTACCAAAACACTTTCTATTTTTACTTCTGCCCTCAAAGCGTGGTCATTTCATTTCTCGGTACCAGAACTTACATATGGGACAAGGAAGTGATGAGTTGAGCTGTTGCTTGCCAGTGAGATGAGAGATAGTACTGCCTCCAAAGCATGTAATACCCGGGGTTGAAAGCCACACCACAATGAGCAGACTTCCTAGCCTAAAAGGGGAAATGATGTCTGGTGTAAGCTAGCTGGATTGCATGTGCCTGCTGAAACATTCTGCCTCCATGTTCTCGCCGCTAACTTGCAGAGGATAAATACTCCCCCCACAGAATAGACACGAGCCAGCACCGATAGATACTGGTCAAATGGAGTGAGCAACCCAACAAATGCATGCCTGTATATTTACATTTGGGGGCTGGTCTTTAAAAATCACTCCTTATGGGCCTAGGTAGAAAAGTAGAAAGTCTTAAGAACAGAGTATTTAATAACCAACCAAATATAAACACTAAGTCCTGACTGTTGGTACACTGAGGGTAAACACCTCCAAAGCACTCAGTACTCCATAGCATTGGTTAAGTGATTCTTGTACCAATCCTACACACCAAAGATCATCATTAAACTCTGTACATGCACAACTATATAAACAGAAAATCCATCTGAGAAACAAAGAACTACAATTTATCCATCCACAGTGCTTGTTATGCATGCACTAAACATTAACATTTTGCTCCTGCTTATTTCTTAAGGGCAAGTATACCCAGTGCACCAAGCCCACCCACAGAATGACATACAAAGTCTTCCCTATGGTAGCCCCAACCACCATGCCTGCTGTGCTGCCCCGGAATGAATAGAGTGACGGAATGAATCCAGGAAAGTGTCTGTCGGGTCAGCGGGAAAGGAACCTATGCAACCCATGGATCTACCTCCCGGGAGTTCAGGTGAGCTGGCTGCTCTGGGAACCCCATAGATCTGTCCCCTAAATCTTCCGGCTGAACCAGTCAAACCCCAGTGAGAAAATCCTCCAATAACCATGGCTACAGGAAGCGGTTGGCAGGGTCCCAGAGGCTCCAAGTGTCTCACCCCAAGAGGAACTCTTTAGGCAGCGCCAGAATAGCCCCAACCTCACAGGAGAGCCCAGCTGGACCATAAATTGTACTGACAAAGATAAAGACTCACATTTTCTCTTGGCTCAAAGGACTTTAGCATGGCACATTTACCCTCTGCTCTGGCAGGCTAGTGGACTGTGTTCATGGCTTCCTTTTCCCTGTAATTTTTCTCCGTCTCCCACTCAGCCCCTTTCCCATCTGCTGTATGAGCTGTAAGGCCGCTATCACTCCTGGTCAACAGGGCTGCATATCATCCCAAAGTTGGGACAGCAGGCTGTTTGTTGGAATGACCTTGAAATGACCCTCCATCTGAATCTTGCCTCAGTGCTGAGTAAACTTTGTTCCCATGGATAGCTGCGGGCTTGTGAGAAGCCCTCGAGTTTAAGATGGTACAGTTTGGTTCAGGTGTAGTTAGTTACTGGCTATGATGTGACTTTGGCCAAATTGCTTGACATCTCTGAGCCTCACGCAACACGCTGACCTCGTAGAATGTGTGAAAGGCTAAAGGAGATATCTCGATGCTTTCATTAAATTCCTATTTCCTAACATGTTTTGTGTGCTTTACAAGATCTTCACAACTTCTGCTTACCTCAAGAAAAGTAGGTAGAAGCTTCAACTCAATGGGTTTCTTTTTTTGAATCAGGTGGCCTTTTGTACCCATATTATAAAAGATACTGTCTAAAGTATTTTGAGATGCTTGGAGATCTCTTCTGGGTAAATCAATCTCTCTCTCTCTCTCTCTCTCTCTCTCTCTCTCTCTCTCTCACACACACACACACACACACACACACATGCACGCGCACACTCACACACATACACACACAACGCACACATGCAGGCATGCACACACACGCATGCACGCATGCACACATACACACACATGCACGCATTCACGCACACACTCATACACACGCACACACACACACACACACACACACACACACACACGGAGTTTCCTAGGAATTCGGCTGAGTGCAAGCTCCTAGCGGAAGTGGCTCAGCTGAGGTTCTGGCAGACATTATTGATGTGATGTGTATCCAGAGTGTTGAATGAAAAGGTGAGGCAGTCTCGACAGTCATATCACTAGGCAGGAAGATTTGATCAGTAGTAAGGAGATGACATTAAAGGAAAGGGCAGGGAAAGGAAACTGCCTCCCTTTGTGAGCTTGGAAAACATGATAAAATATAAATAATATGGATGCTACCCTTGCTCCAGTTTTTTCTTTTTATTCTGATTACCACTTGAGATAATTAGCTAGTACAATAAGCCAAATAGAAAACCACCTGGAGTTTTTGCTCTCACTTCCCTCCCCCATCCCCTCTGAATAACCTGGATTAAATGACACTAAAGCACCCCCTGATGAAACCCTGAACCCCCCCCCCCCCATGACAAAGGAAACACAGAGCTCAAAGGCAAACTTCTCTCCCTTGCCTAGCCCAGAGAAGTTGCTGGGAAGAGCTTAAAGGCTAGTGGTGTGAGCAGGGAAACTGGGATGCATCTCCATGACAACCACCCAGGCCAAGGCCAGTTTCATCACCTGGAAACTCTAACTAAACAATATACAAAGGGGTGGGGGGCACATGTTGGGAAGTTTGGAGTCTCATAAGCATGGGCCTGCTTGAATTCGTGTGTAGGTTGTACCTAATCTGGGATGGAGAGAGAGGAAACAAAAGACGTAGACTCTGAGGAACTGATCGAATCAAGGAAGACGGATTTCTGGAGATGAGCTTCTGCTACCCAGACAGCCATCCAAGACGGCCAGGTAGGAAATATCAGACTTAATGCTGAGCCTGTTACCCATGAGACAGGGACAGTACGCCTTCTAGCAGAGTCTTCAGGTGGTACTAGAGGACTAGGAAGGGAGAGGGGACAGTTGCCCAGAATCCCAGTGACAGTGTCAGAGCCTAGACCCTGCTACACCTTCTTACTCAACCTGGGGCCATATTACTGTTTCCATTGGCTTTATCACCTTTCCCAGGAAGCGCCCACTCTTGAGAGAAACGCCCACACACAGTGCTTCCCATGTGTTCGTCTTCACTCAGTTTCCCCTGTCGAGAGCCATGGCACAAGATTGACGCTAGAGTTTGAGTGTCATCCTTGGGATGGCTCTCTTGGGTCAGCTGTAGGATAAAGGACGAATGGGAAGGAAGGAGCCAGTCTCACTTGTCTCTGCTTTCCCTCAGGTTGCTGCTCGAGGGTCCTTCCATGAATTATGTGTTGGATTAGGTGTTATATATAAGACTCCTCTTTCCCCCCACCTCATCCATTGCCTCCCTCCCCCGTGCATAGGTTAGCATGAAGGAGCCAGTTCATCACTCACTAACTAGATGCTTGCTCTAGCGCACCGTCTTCTCTGCCTCAGTTTCCTAGGCTTCTGTATAAGAACCTTGGCAAACTGACTGGTATCATTTGAATAAAAAACAACTCTCATAAGTTTATTTGATAACTACTTGGTCCCCGGCTGGTTGTGCTACTATGGGGGTCTAGCGTTTTGGGAGACGGAAGGAAATAGGTTCCTGGGGAGCATCTTCAAAGGGGATCCATAGTCCTTATCCATTCTTCACTCTTCTTCCTGCCCTCCATGAAGTAAATAATATCTTTTGCCTTGACAATCTGCCAAAGTGCATGGGGCCAAGCAACCCGACACTGAACCCTCTGAAAGCCTGAACAAAAGCAAGTCCTTGTCCATTAATCTGTTTATTTAGGTATGTGAACCACTGCTGTGTACAAGTAGTGGATACTCCGGTCTCCCACAAAGGGGCACAGAGTTCTGAGGGGTCCCTAGCACTTTTGCTGCTCTGGTTCAAGGGCATGACTGACAGATCCAACTGTACAAGAGTGAATAGATTCTTCTCATGGCAAACCTGGCTCTTTCTGGTTCAGTGCTGCCTAACCCTTGTCCTAACAGAACACACTAGAAAAATCCTAATGTCTTTATAATGACAAAGTAAACTGAAGAGGTTGTTAACTGCTGCAGGGAAGGGGCTCCAGGGATTCTGGATGCCCCTAGACTCTCCTGGAGGCTCCCAGGGCTGTGGGGATCAACATCCTTGTAATGTAAGCAAGAGACAGAAAAGAAAGGGCAAGCCAAAACTACAAAGGATGTGGCTACAGTCTCAAGAGCTGCGGAAACTCAGGGCACTAATGAGTTTAAAGAGTATGATTCTACCTAACCCTAGAGACAAGATGGCTAAACTACCCTGATTACACTGAGCCAATAGAAGCCCTCCTCCAGCCCTGGGGGTGGAGCTACCCTCTTAAATCTAATTACTATAGGAGAAAGGGAGAATGTTGGTTACAGAGCTATGACCATTCCCATCAAAACCACGATTCCTAATGGAAAGACAAACATATCACAATACAAGGTTTTCCTTCTGTGACCCTCCTCCCCAGCCTTCCCCCACTGTGTCCTTGGGTTTGCCCATCTTTACACTGCAGTCTTTCAGCTTCTAAGCCTAGATGACCTGCCCAGAGCTACATGGCCCCCTCATGCGGTCACTCTGAAGGACCAAAACATGGGTGCTTTCCTTTGAGAGGTTTTTGAAAATAAATAAGTAAAGGTGTTGTTTAGCTCTTCCCTTCCTTCTCTCTTAACAGCATCTTTCAACCCAGGAGCTGTCAGAGAAATTAGAAGCCGCGGCTATGTATAGAAACCCTATCACTCTCTACTGAAATAGAGAAGAGTGGTAACGCCCCCACAGCACTTAGGGAGAGAGGGGAAAGCAACCCAATCCAGCCAAAACATGGGATGAGGAGGATGCTGCCCTGGCATCATGTGCAGGGGACTGCATAGGGAAGATGACGGAGGTGGGTAGGGTGCCAAGAATTTCAGTGTGTGTGTGTGTGTGTGTGTGTGTGTGTGTGTGTGTGTGTGTACATGTGGTTTCTGCCTCTGGGCATCTTATTCACACTTCTGGATGTACTTTATCACACTTTATCACATTTGGAAAGACTTTGGGGACAGGAAATTTGATGAATTCCCATTGCAATGTTTCACGACCCTGACAGCGAAGGAGCTGTCCCTAATAACCTAGCTCCAGGCGGCTTCCCACAGTTCCAGTGCCCTTGCCTTGTGAAGTCCTCCATAGCACTGGAAACAGCTGGTCACCATGCTCCTCATAATAACCTCTTACACTGAAGCTGCTTATTATGTCACTCCTCACCCTCCGCTTCTCCTTGTGAGGGGGGAAAAGAGCTGAACTCTGATTTCTTTATCTTGGCATGAAAAGCTCTTTTCCTTTGTCCCAGGGTAATCCATCATCACCCTCCTTTCTTTTTAAAATTATGATCTTTCTTCTGACCTTGTGGCGAAATTAGCAGAGTGCACATACATAGCATTCCTGCCCACCGTACCATTATGATGGGGGCATACTTATCAGGGAAGGACGAGACGAGAGCGGAAAGCACAGCCGAATGCTTGCCCCAAGTTTTCTCATGCATCTTCTCAATCTGAGGATGCAGCTCCAGCTCAGCTTCCCAGATCTGTACATGGAGAGTCTGAGAAATCAGATATGTCCCCCAAATCAGGGTAAGCCGAGCTTTGAGTTCAATCTAGTCATCTATGCACCCACACATCAGTTTGTAACAACTGGATTTCAGCTCTGTTCAGGAAAATGCAGATCAAAGCCACAAGGAAATTCCATTTCACACTCGCTGGGATGGTCACCATGAAAGTTGACTGTGACAAGTACTAGTGAAGAAGTGGCGAAATCAGGACCCTCATGTATTGTTGGTGTGCATATCAAGGAGAAAACTGTTTTGCAACTAGCCAAGGTCTTCCTCAAGTGGCTAGATAGAGATTTGCTACGAGACACCACTACATGACAATGCTACTCTTTTGTTGGCAGCAAAGAGGAATGTAATACAGCTCTTGCACATAGCTGCTCATGGTAGCTTCATTCATCACAACCTTGAAGTAGAAGTGATCTAACAGTCAAGTCCAATATGATGGTATATCCCCACAATCCAAACACTTACAAGGTAGAGCCAAGGGGATCATTCAAGTCTAGTTTGGGCTACATGATGACATGTAGGCCAGTCTGAGCTATGTGAGACACTGTTAATTTTTTTTTAAAGGCCCAAACTACCCAAAAGTCCATCCGATGAGGAATGGCTACATAAAATGTAGCTTAGCTGCATAATGGAATATTGCTGGACAATAAAAAGGAATGAATTGCTGACATACACTATGTGGATGGACCTCATTAACATTATGCCGAGTGAAAGAAGGCAGGCATGAAAGGTATGTGATGCCCAGACTGACAGGTCTGCAGCCAAAGAAGATAAGTGGCTGCTAAGGGCTCGAAGGCATGGTAAGTTGAAGGGTGATGGCTAAATGGTATGGAGTTTGCTTTTAGATTAATAGAAATGTTTTAAAATTGATTATGGTGATGATTGCACAACTCCATAAATGTAGTAAAAGCTATTGAATTATAAAAGCCATTGAATACTCTCTTCAAATGGGTGAATTATATGGAATGCGAATTATATTTCATTAAAGCAGTAGAAAAATATACCGAATAACCCAACTCTGCTCTTGAAGTGTTTAAGAATCCTTGGGCCAAGGCGGGGCCACCAGGAAAGTTTCAGGATCAATCTCTACACAGTTCTTTAGGTTCTTATGTGGCTAGGCAGCCTGTCATCTCCTTGCTGGGCCACTGAGAATGTGAATGGCCCCTGTCCCCACCAGTCAGGAAAGGAAGATCCATGGCCTATGAAGAAGGGAGTGGGGAGACTCCTCATCCAGGGAGTAGACCCAAGAAATATGCCCTCTGTCCACTATCCTGTTGCCAATGGGAGGCAAGAAGCATAGAGGAGCCGTCTTGCTCGGGCTTGGCATAAGTCAAATGCAGGACCAAGCAAAGGACCTGGAGGGCCTGCCTTGTGTCAGGAGCACATCCCCTCAGGTAGCAGGAGCTTGAGGCTGCCTGCCCTAAGCTCGGCAGGGAAAGGAGTGCTCATCTTTCGCTCGTTCCTCCCTTGCTCTGTCACTCCAGAAAGCTTTAGAAGAAGAGAAAGAGGAAGCAAAGAAAGAAAAGAGCATTGGAAAAATAAAAGGGGGCCAATTCCCTCCTATTAAACCTGTTATTGGGCTGCGAATCAAATTAAACCACAGGGCTTTCCACTCGCAGAGTGCTATTTTAAGCCTTATTAGACTATATTAGGATTGGCATACATTTCCACTGACATAATATCGGCCTGTAATTGGATTTAAGGGCAAGGAGGCTGCATTCGGCTGGAATGGGCGCCATGCAAGAAGAAACTTAGTATTCTTCTCACAGCATCTGAACTTTCCCTTCTGGCCACCAACGAGGCGCCGAGTGGGCCTGTCACCCATTCTGACTCCAAAGAGCAGTTTCCCTTTCTCCTCCTCTGATTGGCTGTCCCAGAGCAGACCCTTCTCACTCATCTCTGTGCCCATTGCTGCCTAACAGACATCTCTCTCTCTCTAGCTACAGAAGCTATGGCTACCAACTAGAGTGGGAAAGAGGCTAAGCTTGCCTCTCTGGATTCTAGGCCACTGGATGGAGCCACTGAGTGACAGCAGACAGTGCTGGGCTTCCTTGTGGAGCCATGATGTAGAGGACGATTTGAAATGAGAAGCACAGACCTTGATTTCTGAATCCCAAATGACCCCTGGGGCAGGTGGAATCTGAATAGGGAAGGAATACAGGAGAGAGCTCCCCCACCACGGAAGGCTGTGAGCTCCTCAGGCAGGCGAGCAGGTTCAGTCAGAGGCCACTGATTTTCCTGGCTCACCAAAATAGCCCAGGCTAACCCTGAACTTCTGATCCTCCTGCCTTTACCTCCCAAGTTCTGGGATTACAGATGAACATGCCTAGCTTTATGCAGCGGTAAAGAGCAAATGCAGGGCTTCTACCAACTCAGATGCATCCCCAACCTTGGCTTAATGTACTCCATCCTTACCTCTGCCAAAGGATAGACACCCCAGGCAGGCATGTAATGGTCTAGCCTGGGGTTCTGCCAGGATCCCCATTCACATCACATCCACAAAAGCTATCCTTACCTCATCAGCAAAGTGAGGTTACATTGCCCTCTCGCTCTCCATAATGTTCTGGAAACTAACCCGGAGAACACAGGTAAAACAGTGCTTCTGAAGCTTTATAACCTTCAAGCCTTCTCTTTCCTTTGTTTTCTGGGCTTTAAGTAGTTCTACTAAGTGGCACCACCACAGCAACAGACGTCACCAACCAAGCGTGTTACAAAATAATGCTGGGATGAGAAAAATCTTGGTACCGGGACAAGGATGTATGAAATATCATTTCCCAAAATATTGCTCAAATATGAAAAAAAAACACAAAATTCCTCAGGAATTTTCACTAATACATGTGACTGTCGCTCGTTCCCACTTGCCAAGGCTCTTCTTGGCTATATTTTGATGTCTTGAATTTCCACACTTGTTTTCAAGTCTTCTGCCAGAGCCATGTGCTTGTTTATTTTTACTACATTTTTATGACGTTCCTGCTCTAGCAATAAGTTTTGCATTATTAGTTTTATCAAATAACAGAATGTCTGGTAGGCTGGCGGAGGTTTACTGGCCCGATTTTTATGGCTCCGGCCCAGAACACTTTCTGCGATCGCTTTCTGAGTAGTTCTTAGATCCGTTCTTAAGTATGTGCTCCTGCCTGTATTAAATCACATCTGAGGGCTAATTGTTATGGTATAAACTTAGCATCAGTGTGGTGCCAATTGCTGTAATCTTATCATTATTACTTAATCACAGGCTTGCTTGCTCCGTTCTATGCAGCACGGCGTACACATGTTGGGGAAAGTTGCTTGTAAATCTAATATTGATAAACAATGTCTTTTTACATTCCCTGGGACCTTTGTGTTGCCCACACATAGTATCACACCTGACATTGGAGAGAACGAGAACCAAAAAAAAATAAATAAAAATAAAAAAAATTCAGCCCAGCGTGATTCCCGGTTGGAAGCTGTTGCTTCCCCTACCCTAGTTATTTGATCAGTGCCTGGGAACCTTTGCTTCCATCTTTGAGAGAAAGCAAGCCCTCTCCTATGCAGGAAGCAAGGAAACTAAGGGCCAGGGAGTATCTTGCCCAGTCATGACATGAGAGGGTGTACCCGTTGTCACGTTGCCTCTGGGGACGTCCCTTTAGCCAAGCATTCACCAAGTCTGCGGAGCTTCTGGAGAGCTTTGCTGCCCCTCTAAGTCTCTGCTCTTTTCAAGTCAGATCTGGTTCCCTCATGGAGCCTGAGCCCAGGGGATGGTTTTCCTTTTCCTCCCCTCCCTGTACCCCCAACACATGTCCTCAATGCACACTGACCCCCAGAGAGTTCCACATCAGTAAGAGTGGGACCTCCTGGAATGTTCCCCCAAGGGGACATCAAAGGGACAACTGTCCTACTGGGTTTGGATTAAAGGCATTTGAATCATTACAGATAGGGTCCAGTTGCGCTTGCCTGGAAGCAGGGAGCAGGGGAAGCGCCGAGCCAGCATATGAAGGAGTAGGAGGAAATCCACAAACATGGATCACACACGGTGAAACTCAGGCACTCGTCCTTTATCCAGGATGAAAAATGATTTGAAACCCATTGGGGTAAAAATAAAAAAAAAAATCTTTCTAGGGCTCAGTTATCTGGAGTCAATGTGTTCTTTGGTCTCATAGCCACAACTTGGCCACTACAGCTCTTCTTTTTCCCACCGGGGAAAACAATATTCGCGTGGCAGAGGGTGTCAGGCTGGAGCCTTTGATAAAAATATCTTGTTGTCATAATGCGTTGTCGTCATGCTCATGCCGCTTAGCACTCAGGCACGTAAATTACTGACACAGGGGCGGTTTCACGGTGAATGATCCTTGGATGCCTGGGCACATGGATGTGTCCTAGGGTACCCCTGCTCTGCAGATGTCAGCATTACTCTGGGCCAGGAAAGCTCTTGGGGAGGGATGGCTGTCTTCAAAGAGGAAACTGGTCTAGCTCCTCCCTCTGCTTAGCAACTGGCATGCGCAGAGGTGGCAAAGGCAGAGAATCAGGCAAGGGGTCATGACTTCCACAAAGGCCCTCTTGCAGGCAACTTACTAACAGTGCCAGAAAACTTTGAAGGAGGTGTCTGGGGCACTTCGCAGCACCTGCATGCTTGCAGGGTGGAGGAGTCTTTGAGCAGCTTTGAAATTTGATCTATACAAAGTCCAGGAAGTGTGGGTATTCCTTTGCAGCACTGTGTTTCAGGGGAATCCAGCATGCAAGCGGCCCCTCCTTTGGAGGGACTTTCTGTTATAGGCGGCTGTGGTGGCAGGTATGACCAAATAGTCCTACTGTGATGCCAAAAGGACCACAGCCCTCCTCTTCTTGGTCGCGGCGCTCAGGGCTCTTTGCTACACAGTACACTTTTACTTCCCCATCTCCGGATCTCCAGAGGGTAAAGAGAGACGAGAAGAAACCATGCAGGATGGAATAACACAGAAGGGGCTAACGTGTCATGTAAGGGACACTGCTGTTTCCAGCTGCCCCAGTGACCTACATCCTGTGCTTGGTCCCAGTCTGTACCCCAGCTATCCCTCTGTTCTCGGAGCCCTATAGATTCCCTTTGTGATTATGATATCCTGGTCAGTCCCTGTCCCTTGCAATAGGAACTCTAACTGGCAAATTCCAAAGACAACTATTGTCAGATTTCATGAGCCAGAAGGGAGGGGCCGGTGCCTGGGAGGTAGAGACACGCTCATCGCAGCCCCTGCTTTCCATCAAAGGTCCAGTCAAATGAGGCCATCCCTGCCTAACAGCCTCCCACTGAGTCAGCCAGCAGTTCTCAGCACTGACTCCAACCTGCCTCTATACAAGAGTTCCAGCCTCCCCTGAGAAAACAGGCAAGCCCCACAGACATGGAAACACAGACATCAGAACAGAGGGATGTTGAGGAGGAGGGAGAAATGGAGGGCCTCCCACGGCAGGCATGGGATGTGTTTCTGGGAGAAGAGATAGCATAGGGGAGTCCATACTGCAATGACATAAGACCACAGGCTGGGTAGGTGGCAACAAGAGCTTCAGCTCACGCTTGGGGGCCGAGAAGTTCAAGGTGGACAGCGGATATCTTGTGTCGGTTGTCTGGCCGAAAGACATGGGAAGAGAGGGGGAGGAACGGTCTCATTTTTGTAGCAAAGTCATTCCTATGATGATTAGCAATAAGTAGCCCCAAAATAGGAACCTATTCATAAAGGAGGAGTCACCTCCCTAAGGTTTCCATCTTTATGATCTGCTCTAACAACATTTGAGTCACAGGATGTGTTTTGGTGGGGACAATTCATCCACAGCAAAGAAGCTGTCATTGGATGAGTTGAAGACAATAGCATTATGCTAAACGGTGAGGTAGGTGGTAGAGCAAGGGATACAAGGAAGCAGCCAGCCATGGGTGCTCATTTTGAGGTACCGGAGGGGTTTTGAGACAGGGGGACAAAGAAAGGGACATCACATGCTCCTAGTGCTAGTAGAACCTGGATGTCACTTTAGAAAAAAAAAAAAATGACATCACTAATAGCAAATGAGGGTACTGGAGAGAGAGCTCTAAAACTCCGAAAAGATGGGTAAGAAACTGAGAGGTCCAGCGTCCTGCCCAGACTGCGCCTCCCATGCCCTGTTCGTCCACCCTGGCGCTCAACACATGTGCCAGGAGCCCTGCCATGGCTGTTTGTGTAAATGGCAGAGTTGGGTTTATAGCAATTTAATCAGCGGCATTAATAATGTCACCTAAGCTTAATGATACCAATTATAACCATGGTAAACATCGCCAAGCAGCTTATAAACAGTGATATTAAAGATGAACTTCCTGCAGTCGGTCAATGCTGTTGTTAAGAAACAAACGCGGAAGGTTCATTCTTTAAGTATTCCCTCGTTCTCACTCCCATTCACCCCTGGAAGGAGAGGCGGCGCCACCTCCAGTCTTCGGTGCCTGCTGTGGTCATTTCCCAAGGCAGATCTGAGTCCACTGCTTTCGGCTACCAAACAGAAGTCTTGGGTAGAGGTATTACAGGACAAGGTCACGGTTAGACAATTGGCCTGAGCCAGGCAGTACAGCTTCCATAGGTCAAGCAAGTTTTGATAATTACAAGTGAAAGCCTGTTGGGATGGTCAAAAGAAAAGAGCGAGAAAACTTAGAAAAACTTACACAAAACAAGAAACAACAGAGTTTAGTAAGATCCCATAGAATGGATCGGAAACAACCATCTTTCTCTGAAGAAGAAACATGTTTACAGAACAACAACAAAAATGTCCCATGAGAAAGTCACATGACAGGGTGAAGAACACAGGGACACAAGTTCTCAAGAAAGTCTCCCTCTCAGGTCTTTCACATTAGAGAGGATAGCTCTGCTTCAAAGTGATGTAGTGTCCAAACGGACTGAGAAGGCGACTGGCTACAGAATGTGGGTCAGCACGAGGTCCCTTCCAGGAACAAGAGTCTATCAGAAGCACCTTCAATTCATTCCACAGGACTTCCTGACCTCCTCCACAGAAGCTACAGGAAAAGCCCATCTCTCTGGGGAAGGTGGGATGAGGGGAGGAGGCTGTGTCTCTGTTGACCATTCATCTGAGAACACTAAGCAATGCCCCGGTGACTTCCTGAGGCCAGTTCTGCCCTTCATCTCCTTCAGCTTCCCTCTTTCCTTCATACCCCTTCACCTCCATCACAAGGCTCAGCGGAGGCCTTTCTGCTTCTTTCCACTTCTCACAAGGGTCTAACTCATAGAAGATGCTCTTGTCCTGGATCCCAGGCCCACAGAAGGATTAATTCCCACAT
Organism: Microtus oregoni; assembly: GCF_018167655.1. Classification (NCBI taxonomy): domain Eukaryota; kingdom Metazoa; phylum Chordata; class Mammalia; order Rodentia; family Cricetidae; genus Microtus; species Microtus oregoni. The sequence goes on from NW_024543085.1 coordinate 27,763,059, forward strand.
TCTTAACACACAGTGTCTCCCGAGCTCATGCAAGAGCTTGGCTCCTAGTCCAGGTCCCCTTTGGAATCTTCTAAGACCCGCCTAGTGAAATTCCTGCCTTTCAGTGTAGTGTCTGCCCACCGGGCTGTCATAAAGACAGGATCAAGGGGAGCCTCCCTCATTTCATCTGAGCCCGTGTGGGGGCTCAGATGTTTCCCCAAGAAGAATTAAGGGCTGTACCTCTCCATCCTCATTCAATTTACAGAAAGCCAGCCAACCCCCTCTGCCTCCATCACAGGTCTTTTCAGTCTAACAGCCCCAACGACGGTGCACTCTTCAGGGGGAGTTTACCGCGGTGTTTGGAAATTGCATTGTGTGTTTTTATAGATTTGTGCGTACACCCGGTGGTCTCAGAACTCTGCAGGCAACTCTAATAAATAAATAACAGTGCCTGGCTGAGCCCAAGTGAAAGTGGAGGATTTTGTTAAGCCAGTGTCTGAGAGAGGAATTACAGGGAAACCTGTACCTGGAGGCGGAAGGCAACTGGACACACAACCTTCAACGCAGCAGAAAGGACCACAGCATCTCCTCCTCCCCTGCCCTTGTATCTCAATGGAGCCGGGGATCTGTGAAGAAGATTCAGATTCCACGGCCCCCATTAAGTCGGTTTTAAAGTTTAAAACAAAGTCTTTCTGTGGCTGCATCTCTGTGCCACCAACCATCTGGAAGGACACTTAATTTAATTATCCAGATGTTTCAAAACGCACGAACCCTTTTCCCCTACACTTTCAATTCAACCCAGATGTGTGTCATCTCTAGAAAGTGTCTGTGACTTGGGGGTGAAAAGGAAAGGAGTTTGTCTAAGGGATGTCCTTCCTATGAGAAAGTGACCCTGGAGCAATGGCTTATGTTCATTGGGAAGAAGAAAATGGGTATGAATATGTGTGTGTGTGTGTGTGTGTGTGTTTCACTTGCATACCAGCAGAAACACTTGTAAGTGTACATATTGTTGCACACATATGTGGCAGTTGGAGGACGGCTTGGCTGTTGTTCCCCAGGTGCCACTCACCTGGATGTTTGAAAGGCAAGGTGTCTGAGCAGCCGTAATCTCACCTAATAGGCCATTGGTTCCCAACTTTCCCGATGCTGCGACCCCCTTTAATACAGTTTGTTCCTCATGTTGTGGTGATGCAAAGCATAAAATTATTTTTATAATTGTATGTGGCCCATAGGTGTCACAACTCTTAGCCTGAAAACCACTGAAATAGGCGATGCTTGGTGGCCAGCAAACCCCAGGGAATTGCTAGTCCCTTTCTCTTTAGCACGGGTATTAAAAGCAGATACCGCCACAACAGGTTTTTCTCTGCGGGTTCTGAACATCACTCTCAAGACTTATGCTCACAAACCAAGCACTTTACCAACTGAGCTATCTTCCCAGGTCCAAAAAACATCTTAAGAACTATATTACATTAGTTATTATTATTAATACCAAGGAACAGCAGCATCTCTAAGTAGGGCAGGAATTGGCAAAATAACTTGGAAGAGTGTGTTTGTGGAAAGAAAGCTGGGCAAGAAGATGACAGCCGTTATTAAATTCTCTGGAAATAATTAGCTGCGCAGGATCTTTAGATATGGTGATTTCTAGGTTCCAGGCTATTATTTACTCCTAGTTAATTCCTTAGCGCATGCCTTCATTTATGGAATATTAATCTGGTGTCCGCTTTATGATGGGAAACCTGATAGGCGGGAGGAATAAAGGCATAAAAAAAAAGTCAAGACTGTCTAAAACTTCAGCAAACGGTTTATTACAACAGGGGAAACTCTGAAGGGAAGGTGAAAGGGACTATATGGCCCTTGGTGACAATGGGAGAGGCACGCTCTAAGCATTACCAGATGGGCTTTCTCTAGGTAGGAGGAGGGCGGTGCGTCGTAAAGAGCGAGAAGGGGAAATTCCAGCAAGGCCCAGCCTAAAACCAACAGGCTTGCAGGGCCTTCAGAGAGTGTTTGCTGCTGACATAAATGCAGGAAGCGTTCGCTGACGGCCGTAGACCCCACGAGCAGAGGACTTGGACTCTGGGTTCTGGCTTAACCAGCAAGCTATCCCTAGAAAATACTGAGCTACCTGGGACTCAGTTTCTTATCTGTAAAATGGGAAAGCAAAGAAGGTGTGTTTAAACAGGCAAGGCACCTTCGGGTGTTTTGAAGAGTATCAAGGAAAAAAATATCAAGGCCTGTAATAGCCATCTCACAGGCTCTGTTTGATTGGAGTCCTTAAAAGAAATAGTGCTTGTAAATTTGGCAAAGGAAAGGAAAACACATTGTTGTTATGATTATTACCCTTGACATCTGCCGTGATCATGTAGATGTGTCGTCACACTGACCCTAAGATTGAGAGAAGTGACAGAAATGACTGTGACGTGCATACCTCTGAGTTCTACCCATACCCCACCATTTATGTCTAGGGAAAGAGAGAGAGAGAGAGAGAGAGAGAGAGAGAGAGAGAGAGAGAGAGACATATGGAACCTGGGCTACAGTTCTATGGCATTATTTACAAGGAGGAGACAATTCTGAAAAATACCTTATCCCCTTGGGGGCAGTGGTCTAATCAAGATGTATAATTGCCTGCCTTATCTAAATGAATGCATCATTTGCGAAACAGTAATGGGCCTCTGTGTGGTTTCAACTGCTATGCAGTTCTCAATTGCTATTGAGTTTTCATTTGCCATGGAGTTCAACTGTGGAAGGGTAATTATAACATTTAACAAATGTATTCCCTTCAGGGACTTGTGACAGACTCGGCAGCATCCCCTTTCTCATCCTCCCAAAGCCCACAGCTCTAAGGACCACTGCTACATACCTGAAAGTGTGGGTACCTCCTTTCCCCAAACTCGCCTATCTCCAGTCCAGTCTCAGAGACTGCAGGAGACCATAACGCCAGGTCTTCCCGGCCACCATCCTCACACAAGCGTGAAGTTCTTGTGGCCTGTCATGTTTCCTGACAAACTTCAAGAAAAGATTGCAGGAATAGCCCCCAATGCTCTGCCAATTTGCGCATCTCTCCCAGGTTCTGGGTGTCCCTCTGTTCCCACAACTCCAACACAAAACACTGTTGGGATCAGGGCAAAGATAGTGTCTGAAACACAATCAGTTGTTCTCCGGGGGTCTCAGAGGGATAAACGGACTTTTCTGTGCCTGGCCCTGGAAGTGACAAGACTAAGCAAGCAATGACTCCGGAGTTCAGTAGTACCTTCCCTCAACCCAAATGATACGAAATCAAACAAAGCCAAGACAAAAATGGACAGGCATGAAGGAAAACATGCCTTAATTTTTGTATTATGGCCAGATTCTCCACCAATCCAGGAATTCAGAAGACATCAGCAGAGAGGCCTGTATGGGCTGGTGGTAGCAGGCATAGGCCTCAAAGCTGGCATGTCCGCTTCTATGTGCACCCCCATTCCCAACCTGTTGTGTGGCTCTATCAAACACAGCTGGAGTACAGGGTCATGTCTGCCATGCGTCATTTCACTCCTCGTAACTAAGCTTCTCACAATCCTGTGTAGTATCTCATTAAACATTCATAGGATGAATGTTAGATACAACAAAGGGATGAGTACCATCCATGAGCGCACCACCAGCTGTGGGACCAGCTGTTTCATAATGGTGACCTTAATCTGGGCGGTCTTCCACGCCATCCCATCCCCACAAGGTCTCTGCCATACTGAGGCCCCCCAGGGGTAGTTACAGCTATTGGCCTTGGAGCCCAGTGAATTCCTTCCCGAGAACATGAAAAGGTGCTTGGAGAGAAAACATCTCAGATGTGCCTAAGACAGTGATGGCAGCCATGGGACCACTTCTGGTGCCAGCTCAGTGACAGAGACTAGTATCTCTAAAGGCTGCCACGGACTCGTGATGCCTGGGATGAGGATTCGCTGACCAGGGCCCACCTGTGTTTCCGCTGCCGGCATCAAGTGAGCTCACAAAAAGTGATGGATTGATTGTTTTATTGGGCCTTTTATTCGTGGCGCTCAGAGTGATGGATGAATTCAGCAGAGTGGGAAGGAGGCAGGGACAATGGAGTTTGGAGAGGGGACTGTCAGCTGCAGAGTGGCTGCACCAGCATCCAGTTATTAGTTCAGAAGAAAAAAAAATTTTCCCTTGTCCTCACTTTCTCCTTTGTTGGAAGAATATTTTCTCGTACCCACATTAGTAAAGAAAAAATAATAATACTAAAGATGTGGTGTGTGAAGAGGAAGGAGGAAGCATTTGAAAAGGAAAAGCATTTGTGGGGCCAGGAGTTAGTTAACTGAATCATTTCTGTGCCTCCCTGAATATTTTGATTAAAGCCATAGGACCTCAATCAAAGCCACTGAAAAGAACTAAAGAGATGTCTGAGAACAATTTTGTCTGCTGGAATTTTCCCTCCTGTGTTCTATTACGATGGGGGGGGGGGGGGAAGAGAACAAAAAGAGAGTTCTATGTGGTCCTCCTTTGATCTTTCTAAGAAAAGAGGGGGCATTACAAAAGAAGAAGAGAAATCGACACCTATTTTGTTCTGGTTCTTTCCTTCACAACTGCATGTGAAGGGAGAAGAAGGGAGAGTCAGCAGCTACCAGTCCAGGCTGGCCATAACTAAACAGCAGCAGCGGTTAGTAAATGTGGTTTGTGAGTTTACTAGACCCCTTGCAGAGTCCTCTCTTGGTCATAGGCCTTGTCACCTTCCTGGATGCCACTTAAGACATGAGACCATTGAGAGATACTGGAACTTGGCCAACTCAGACCAAGGTGGGAAAGGACGGACGGGCAAGGTCTGAGATGCACGTGTCCATTGAAAGGGAAGAATGACATCCATGGAGGAAGGGCGCTGGTCCAAACCCAAAGATGTGGAGCATTCAAAGGAGACAGAGCTATAAGCACTCATTTCAGGACTGGTTGTAACTAGCTCCAGTGCTCCCTCCCGGGAAGGGGACTCCCCAGGGAAGGGGACACCAGTGTCACACTTCTCTAAAACAGTGGCAGAGCAAACATACTTAGACTAAGAAACTGGTGCAGATGTCAAAGTGCAGGCATGGAGGCTGAGATGTGTCTCCATCGATAAAGAATCTGTCTCCATTGACAAAGTACTTGCCAAGAGCACAGAAAGCTCTGGGTTCAATCCCCAGCACTGCATAAAACTGGGCATGGTGATAGATGCTGTAATCCATACATTCAGAAGATGAAGGCAGGGAGATTAGAAATTCAGGTCATCCTTAGTTACAGAGTGAGCTAGAGGCCAGCCTGGGTTACATGAGATCCTGACTGAAACAAAACAAAACAAAAATTCATAAATGGAAAGTGAGTCGTAAGATGTGTGTAAACTCTGACTGATTGATAGTGACTGCCTGAAGCATCAGTGAAGAATTACTCAGACGTTGTATCTTATACAGGCTCAGAGAAGTAGTGTATAGTGTGCAGATAGACTTAAGCAGGAATCTTGTAAATGACCATATCATGTATATGCCCAACCTTGGTTCACTAGAAAGATCTCTGGACATGGAGCCCAAAGACACTGAGAAAGAAAAGACTCTGCATTGTGAAATAGGTTCAGACATGCCTTGCTTTTTTTCTTTAATAAAATAAATAACATTAGATTTTCTATTTTCAATGCAAATTCACTGCAACCTCTCTTCTCACCCTCCTGCTCTGTCTCTGTAAAATTTGACTAGTCTCGGTATCATAACCACAGGTGAGCTGTCATTTCGCGACTGGCTTATTTCATTAACGTAACATCTTTCAGATCCCTTCCTGCTGCTAAAATGTTCCAGCATTTCTTTCATTTTTCAAGGCAGAATATTATTCCACTGTATGGCTATATCCCCTTTTGTTTATCTATCCATCCATCAATTGACATGGATTGTGTATACCTTTGGCTACTATGAACAGTTCTCTCATGAGCATGAATGTATAAAAATCTGCTTGAGATCCTGCTTCCAATACCTTTTAGTCATTACTCAGAAATAAATTAGTAGATCCTACGGTAATCATAAACTTAGTTTTTAAAGGAACTCCCGCACGCCTCTAGTCTTAAAGTTATATTAGTAATGCCTGTTTGACATAGTTGGTAGAGATAGCAAAAGATCCTAAGAAGGCAAAGACTGAAGAAATTCACGTTGACCTTAGTACGTATGATGTGTGCCTGGCCAGGAGTACTTAGGATATTCCCCTCTCCGGATGCCTCCTGACTGCAGTTGCCTGGCTACTTTGCTCTGTCGGAGGTCCAGGACAGAGGAGAAACAGCTTGAGCCTGTCCACTCTATCACTCCTGGTGTGTGAAGAGCAGGTGGTCCCTGGGCCTGTGGGGAAGAACCTTCTCACTCATCGGATGCAGTGTTTTCCTTGGCAGGGGTACCACTCAGATGTCACCCCTGAAAAAGCAGCTCCATCTGCGACAAGGGTAGGGGATGGGGGAGGGTACAAGAGGGAAGGGTGGGCAGCCATGGTGGGAGGAAGCCATTAGCATTTCAGTTGTGACATATTTATGTTCAGACCTCGTCATGTGGAGCTAATGATAGGATGTTCTGATAGACACCGCTTTCAAATAATGGGCTACAAAGAAAGAAACACACTGCCTTTCTTTGTTCCACAAAGGCCTGGCAGCTGGCGCGAGCAGGGCCAGTCTGCGAGAGCGCAGAGTTTGTGATCCTGCCCTCTCGGCGATGGAGCAGTGGTGGAATGCCAACATGGAGCCATTAAGAGGCAGAGCTGCTTGGGAGCATCCCAGCTGAGGCTGCTAATCCTCTTGATAGCCTATGAAGGTTATTTAAAAAGACAGAGCCCCCGGCATTCATTTCTGGGTGGGAAATTGGTGTCGCCGTGGTAAACCTGTGGGGAAGATAAGGGAGTTCAAAAGGCCCACTGATGGCCAGCCTTCTGCCCACCTTCTTGCTGAGAGCAGATGCAGATGGTAGGGAAACGATCCATCCCAAGAGCAGACGTTTTCCGTACTACGAGAATTCCCATGGGATCAGACAGACTTAGTTGGACTACCGGAGGGGACACTGCACAGTTTGGGAACAGAAGGAGGTCACTACAGCTCCACGGCTTCATCCCCACACATTTCCATCTGCGTCTGGAGATCAGTAGGCTGCCTGCCTTACTCAATCAAGGCTATAAGAGCCTGGCATGTATGGGCACAATGAAAGACTCTAGGGCTGCTATCCATCTCAATGAAGGTGACCTTCTGGAGAAAGATGGAGCCAAATACCCCTTGATAGACATTCATTATGACCAATGTTTCTCCTATTGAGGCTCCCAAAAGCTGTATTTGGGCATTTATTAATGGTAATGTCTTCTCATCAAATTAGAAGGGTTAGAAAACAAAGTCTATTCCTGATACTGGGCAGTTGGTGGAGAGAGGGAAAGGCAGAGGCCCCATGCTTTACCACTTCATATCCCTAGTCCTGGCAGGCAGGTCTCTTTCCCCCTCACAGTCTCCTGCTTGCCCATCCTCCAGTAAGCTCATGGTTTCCTTCAGAAAAGCTTTAAGATGAGCGAGTAGGAAAGAATTTATCTTAAAATCAGGGTCTGGTCATGAGGAGTGCCACACTGGAAACCTGGCAGTGAACGGCAGTGATGCTGTTGATTCCCATGCCGCTCCTAGTGCTCACAGCTGTGGAGACATCGAAAGTAGTGGTTCTCAACTTGTGGGTCGCGACCCCACAGGCTTCTCCCATCAGATATTTGCTTTACAATTCATCGCTAGCAAAATTACGATTACAAAGAAACAGTGAAATAATTTTATGGGTGGGGGGGGTCACCACAACATGAGGGGCTGTATTAAAGGGTCACAGCGTTAGGAAGGTTGAGAACCACTGCTTTACAGCATCTGGTGAGAGCTCTGAGATCTGTGTCCCACTTCCCGCGCCAAGAGGTCCTGCCTAGCAAGATGCAAGGTCCCCTGCTCTACTACCTCCTAAGACAAATGAAAAGAGAAGGACCCTCATTCGATGAAGCGCTCGCATCACACTGGCCTGTAGCCAAGCTGGCGGGGGATGACTGCTGTGGAAGGCCCAGCCCACTGTGGGCAGTGCCATCCCTTGGCAGGTGGTCCTGGGGTATATAAGAAAGCAAACTGAGCAAGCCAGAGCAAGCAAGCAAGCCAATGAGCAGAGTTCCTTCACAGCCTCTGGTTCAGGTCGTGCCTCCAGGTTCCTATCTGGGGAGCCTGCCCTGGCTTCCTTTCAGGCTGAACTATAACTATAAGCTGAAACACTCCCTGCAAGTTACTGATGCTGTTTAGTACGGCCATGGAACATAAGCTATGCTAGTCAATGGCTGGACATGTCTAGCTGAGACAGGTGATCACATAGAGGAGGTGTGTTCAAGGGGACACACATCTAGGGCCTGCCGAGAACATAGGAAGGAGTGAGCCAAGGAGGGGAGGATGACTGAGAGCCAGTCTCTGTCCCTGGGTGGATCTGGTCCTACCACAGTTGTTAGGGAGAAGGCGGGTGGCTGGCCCACTTCTCCCGCTGGAACTGTCGTCCTTTGCCAGGCTTACTCTCCAATGTCCTCTTCTGCTCAGACTGCAGGCTTGAGGGACAGCAGAATTCAAGGGGTGGGACAAGTTTCCTATGACAACAGAGGAAACACCTAGGTATAATCAGAGTAGAAAGAGAGGAAATGGGCTTCCTGGCAGGGTGCTGACCTGAGCCACAACAAACACTGACAGCATAACCCACTGGCAGGGAGCAGTGTGGCCGCTGTGGGGAAAGGATTGGAGGGGCCCTGTGTGTACAAGGGAGCATGTTTGTGTATTTTGTTCTGGTTAGTTAGGTTTTTTTCCCTTTTTAAGTTAGCATGCAAAAAGGATTTGATCAACTCTTCAGATCCCGCGGAAAAGAGAAGCTGTGATGTCCCAGGGAACGAGAAAGGAGAAGGGAAGCGGCCTCTACACGCGCACACACAGGCTCTCCTCCTTCTGTTCTGCTCTTCCCTGCCACAGCCTGTCGGGCAGATGTCCAGGGGCTAGCCCAGATGCTGGGGTCCCCCTGTGGGTATGAGGAGTGGAGGAGGAGCCATGGTCCTGTCTTCTTCTGCCACTGCCGCCCCTGTTCTGACACGTGGGAGAGCACACGGGACTGGGCTCCGAGAATCTGACATCCAAGCGCACAGGTGAGACTCCTCCTGCCCAGTTCAAGGACATCCAACTCTGCCCTGGGCACCGTGCCCATCTCAGACATCAGCTGCGGACACGGCCCTAGCTGAGGAGAACTGACAAGCACTTGTCTGCAGAGCCCTGAAGCAAAGCCCTCCGAGCTGTGTGGTTGCCAGGATGAACTCAGCTGGTGTCAGCCACAAGGCATGTGAAGACATTGGATTTCCAGCAGTAACCTTGGGAATCAGATGCAGATATGTTCCTGGACTTGCATTCACCTCAAGCACAGTCTGAAGTGTCAGCTGTTCAGGACCTCATGAGGGACTTCCTTCCCCCTGCTGCCCTGCTTCCCACACTCGCTCTAATCCCCAGCCTTGCAATCCTTCATGCTATTGCATTCAGTTCCTTGCCTGGGTCTGTCGACCTGGCCTGTCTGCATAGAACCCTCTCCCACCCGGATCCATAGTGCCTCTGCCAGTGGACCAAGAAAGCGCCTTTCAACTCCTGACTTCCCCTCTGGCAAAATCAGCAGCAAAGACAACACTGAGCCTAGTGGCCTAAGCCCCTGCTTTGATTCTCAGGCCCCAAGAGCCACCCAGGCGCCAGCAACCTGCTAAGACGCATCAGCAGACCCCTTGCTGATATCATAAGCATATTTTCCCTTCTCAGCAAATTGACAGGACAAGGCTTCCTGGAGACAAAGATGAAGTAAGCAGGAAGCTCCCAGGCCTGGGGAGAAGAGAGAGGGAGGGGGGAGAGAGAGAGAGAAACAGAGAGAGAGAGAGAGAGAGAGAGAGAGAGAGAGAGCAGGTTCGATGGCTCCTGTTATCTGCTCACAAACCTGAGGAGCCTTCCAAGGGGGCGGGATAATGATTGTACTGGCTCTGCTAATGGAAGAAGCGAGGGGGCTGTGCGGAATGCAGGGAGCGTTCCCACGGGTATAATATACACCCCAAAAAGAGGCACCTATAGTCAGCTTTGACAGACAAATGTCCAGCTAAAGCCTCAGCAGACAGGCAGGCATTTTGTGACTGCTTGGACACCGTCACTGCCAATAACAAGCTCATCAAACAAAGTGTGCTTTTATAGGTGTTCTGGAAAGAAATGATATTGATGCCTAATAGGTCCAAGACAGTTCCCTGAGCAGTAGGGACCGTTTAAACGGGTAGCATGCTGTGTGGCTCCAGATAACCAGCTGGAGGCTCGGCCACTTTACAGAGAACCCAAGCACCTCAGGCTGAAAAGTTGAGCTGAGGTTGGTTGCTCTTCCTCCCAAGCCAGTTCCTGATCGGGAAGCAGAACGTACATTCTTCCCTAATCAAGCTCTACTGTGTGGGTTCACTGGCCTGAGAGACCGTAGCCTGAAGTGACAAGGTAGAAGACAGATGACAAGGGGGTTACTAACTTCCAGAGTCAGGGTCATGTGATTTCTTAGCCAGAATATGACCTCCTTGGTGACACTTTGGTGATACTCCTTAAAAAAATGATTTTAGTTTTAGCTTTTCATTTTTAAGTGTGTGTGTGTGTGTGTGTCCACAAAGAACAGAAGGTGTGGGATCTCTTGGAGTTGAGTTCCAGGCAGTTGTGAGCCTCCTCACATTTAGTGTTGGGATCTCAGATGGAGTCTTCTTCATGAGCACGATGGGTTTTTAACCACTGAGCCGCGTTCTCAACATGTACAGCTTTTCTGATCATTTCCCCCTAAGCAATAGTCTAATAACTATTTATATATAGTATTCATTTTGTGTCAAGGAGTGTACATGATGCAGACACGCAGGAGGGTGTGCACAGGGCTGGTACAAACACTGTGCTGTGTTATGTAAAGGACTCTGTACCTTCTCAGGGGATCCTGGAGTCAATCTACAGACCTAAGAATGCTCACCCTTAGTGATGTCAGCTCTCCCGGATTCAGGGGGCGTGGTTAGCCTACTCCCATTCATCTTATTCACTAACACAAGTGAACACAAACAAACGCCCATGTGTAGCAAACCTGGAGGAGCTGCAAACAGCTGTTTTTTTGAGCTTTGTTGACTCCTCCTTTCCCACCCTCCCTACCCTGCCCCAAATCAGGTATTCACGGGCGGGACCGAGCTAGAATATTCCTTGCTTTCGGCAGGACTTTGTTTCTTGAAAGGGCAAAACTCACCCCAAAAGTTGGCAACCTACTTTTGTCTCTGAGGCTCCCCAGTGAGGGTTTATGAAGACCACGGCACACATGAGAGCTGGTGGCTATGTGAGTCCTTGCTGCAAATCGTGTTCCCACAGGTGGACCAAGGCAGACAGCAAAGAAAAGAGTGGAAAGGAAATCCCAGAATAGACAAGCGGGGTGGATTGGCACCCCTCTGGGGTCAGCAGTAAAATAAAGGCATATGTGCTACTAGGTAGGGGTAGAGAGATGAGAGGAAAACCCTAGAAGTTAACCTTTGGGTATCCAAGGAGAAACTTACCAAAATGTGTTCCCAGAGCATACCAGGTATTTCCTAGACACCCTCCAAGTAAGTAGCCTCAGCATCTCTGTTTCTTTGCCACCAGGGTCTTACAGCTCTCCCTGCATCTCCGTGACAGTAAATGGATGGTTGAATAGTGCTCCCAAAAGAATCTTGAAGAGGCTAAAAGGTAGGGGAGGGCCACTCAGGAGAAAGTATAGAGAAGGTACAAGAGCAAGAGATTGTCACGCCAGTACCTAGTAGGGAGGAACTAAAGCAATGGTCTTAGGGACAGGACGACCCTCATCATGGCCTACGACAATATTTCTGAGCTCTTCTCATGTCTCACATAGAGAGCTGGGCTACCCCTGCTCCTGAAGAGGACCTTGGTCCATGTAAACAGGCTGAGATTTATAACCTTGGGTGGAAAGGGAAGTTTTGATAGATATGAAAAATGTCACTGGGCCTTCCAGTACGAAAGTCATGAACTTTTGATCAGCTCTGGTTACTGATCATTGATATTGATCATCATCTCAGGGTGGACTTTTGCTTGATTCTTGTTCCAACCTGAGTTTTATCATTCAATTCACCCTCCATGGTCCGCACTATCATGCTCATGATGTTTTGGGAAAATTTATGCCACATAGGCATACATTGTTTCTGCCAGCAGAAAGTTCAAATTTCCCAACCCCAAAGGAGCAGAAATCCTTGGAGACTGAATTCAAGCTAGAGATGATAACATTGAGTAGTCAACTTCTTTGGTATTTTTTAAATTCCCTGGAACAAAATGCACCATACCAATCCTGGACATGATATAGTTGGTGCCCTGTTCAAACAATGGTGGTGGTTTGAATAGGAATGAACCCCATAGGCTCATGTGTTTAAATTCTTGGTCGCCAGTTGGAATTGTTTAAGAAGGATTATTAGGTATAGCCTTGTGGGAGGAGGTGTGGCACTGGGAATGGACTTTGAGTTTCAAAAGCCCATGCCATTCCCAGTCTCTCTCTCTCTCCCCCACCCCCACCCCATCCCACGCCGCCACCTTTTACCATTAGATGAGTCTATAAAGCTCTCAGCTATTGCTTCAGCACCATGCCTGCCTACTGCCATGCTTCCTACCTCAGTAATCACAATAACAGATAATCACAAGCTATCCTTCAAAACTGCAAGCAAACCCCCAATTTAATGCTTTCTTTTATAAGTTGCCTTGTGATATCTCTTCATCACACTAGAAGAGTAACAAAGACATAAACCATTCTTCCCTCACCGTAAATATGCCCTTTCCCCTAAGGGCTGGTGGATTTGGGTCCTCTGGTATGCTAGGATGGGTCCTGGGAGGATCTCTTTTCGTCGTGACGTGAGCTGAGCAATGGAAGCCAGGCTCCATGCTAGAAGAGAAGCCACTGAGCCAACCGGTGTGCCCACTTCCTGACTTGATGCTTTCTAGGGCAGGATGTCTGCTCCCACCCTGTCGCTGTTTTAACCCTGGGAGCCCTAAAGATGAATTGGAAATGTGGCTTTTGGAATAAAACCACAAAGGTTGAGTTCAGGGCTACCGGAGTCTGGCCACAGGAGTCACGGATTAAGCATCTAGAAAATGAAATTCTGGCTCTGCACTCACTGTGATGCCGCACAGTTTCTAAAAGCCTCAACTTTCTCACCGATAAGGGAATAGAGCTGGGAAGTCTGAAGAAGGTAAGCTTTATCTGGGGGCTCGGCAGAGGGTCTGGCATAGACATCCACAAGAGCTACGGAAACCAGCATCTCTGAAGCATTGACTAGCAAAATAATGAAATGTGTTCATGAGTCCAATGACATAATACTGAAAACTTTCTAAAGGTCAAGCATCCGTTATTCCTGCCAACCTTCAAACCATGGTGTGGTTAGTAAAGGCCATCATCACACTCTTCCACTTGACACAGACAAGTGTACTGAGTTTTGCAAGGGGTCAGAGTACCGTGTGACCAGTCATCAGAAGGAAAGGCGAATCTGCAAAGCAGGCAAGCTAGTCTGACTCTTGACAAGTATCTGGCTGAGTTTATCTGCAGTCCTAGTACAGAGATTGCAGGAAAACTTGCTGCAGATGCCCAGTGGTTGGCCAGCGCAGTCTTGCAATGCTCTCGGCAAGGCTCGGACAAAGCCAGAGGAAATCAAGGGAAGGTAAAATGTGTGCCTGGTGCCCCCAATACAGGGTGCTATGGTCAGGCTGGCTGGGTCTCTCTAGTTGTAGATATGCTTAAAATGCTGTGAGAACCGCAAGGCAGCCACTGTGAGAGGCTGGATTGGGCATGCCTGGTCACAGGACAAAGATGGACCCATTTGTCTGGCCTACCTCTTTTTTTTCCCCCTCTAGGAAATCCAGATCACACAAGTACTGGGATGCTCACATGCCTTTTGAAGTCACTGTGCGCAGACATTAAAACACATGTACTCTAAGCCATGGGGCCTTCATTAGAGGGGAAAAGCGGTTGGATAGTTTGGCTACTAACTGGTTTTTTGGCATTTTTTAGCCAAATAATGAGGCGCCCGTGGAAATGGGGACATGCAACAGCAGCAACGAAAGGAAGGACTCTGGGAAAATGGAAAGTCTCATCCAAGATAAGAGAGCCATATAGCTCTTATTAGGCCTTCTGTACTGTCAAGGAGGTCCCCCGGCTTTAATAAAACCTCATTTTTTTTTCCTGCAAATTCTCCCATGTGGTAGGGGGGCCAGGGTTTAATGGGGATATAAGAGATGATTCCAACCTGAGGCTCAGGTGGCGGGGGGCCCAGCCCACAGCTCAGCAGCCGGGATTGATTGCAGAGCCGCCTGCCCGGCAGCACACACTCATTGCACATCAGAGAACAATCATGAGCTGTTCCAGGCTGACCTGGGCCGAGTGAAGATGGCAGCTTGGCTCCCATTCATTCCCGTGCTGAGGAGCAAGCTCACCATGGTCTTCATTAAAAGTGGACCCAAGGAGTAAGCGATGAGTTCCAACATGTGATTTATTAGGGGACATCTGCACTGGAAAGCCTCAGCGTCTTTAATCCAAGCCTAGCTCCTTAAGGTTCCCATTAGCGCCCAGCCACTGTCTTCATTAGGAGCTGTTGATGTCGATGAATTCATCTCTCCTGTCGCATTCAATTCTATCTGGGGGGTCTCCCTCTCAGTTCTGAGGGGAGTGATCCACTGAGCGTTAATATTCTATGACAGGCACCTTCTCAAAACAAGGGGGGGGGTGTCAAAAGGAACTGCTGATAGATGCCAAGTTGAGCCAGTGAGAGCTGGAGGGAAGTTGAGAGTTAGCAGCTGATAATTAGAAGTCACTGGTGGGTATCAGAATGCATCCATCAGAAATCTGTAAAGATAAACACACCCATAGCCAGTATGAGATATGGGAGCGGTGTTGTTCTGGGCTCTTCCTCCACTATTGCCAAGGGATCATTGCTTGCTAAACCCTTGAATTCTAAACATAGCTTCTAGCGATTCTACACACCACACACACTAGCTGTGATCCCAAGACAAGAAGAAATACTATGCCTGGTGTAATGAGCCCGTGTGAAGTCCTTTCAGTAACATGGAGCGTGTAGTTTTTATCTGGCAATTCTATATCAATGCAGAGACATACTTGCTCCTAAATTCGCCAAAGGAGATCTGTAGAGAAAAACTGTAACATAGGTGGTAGGTGGTCACAATGGCCATCTTATCTGCCCTGAAACAAGCTTTCTGTACATTTCGGGGATGGGCAGGAGGAGTGGGTGCTGGGAAGTGATTTTGATGGCAAGTCTAAGTGTGTGGGAGAAAAGACCAGCAAAGAGAAGGTTGTCTCCCTGTCCATCTGATTGTCACGAGTCCTCTGACATATGACATCTCTGTCCCCATTCCACATCAGTGTTTCCCACTAGAGAACTGGGTAGACCAATGCTGTGGGAGCACCTGGCAGATAGGGACTCAGGGAGGGGGCGGGGCTTCTCAGGTGCCCTGTGATAGGTCTGTTCTTATCTTTCCTGTCATCTCCTTACCTTTTAACATTCTCCAGAGGTCCCAAGCACCCTTAATTCCATCCTGAACCCAACCCTTGGAAGGGTTTCATGTAGCATGGTTAAGCTCACAGAGATCCTCTCCGTGGAGTGAAGCAGCCTGGTGGCCCTCGTGAAGTAGAAAGGGCTCTGGACACTGAAGGGCAAGGCCACACAGACTGGGCCCTTTGACACTTCACTGCATTAATCAAAACCAAATTACCCACATGAGCATCAGAAGCATCTTGTTCACCATTTTCAGGAGGGCAGCCAGTAAATCACACTAGGTACACAGCATATTATCAAGTGGGCTGCGTGTTACGGGACTTGCTCTGTTGCAGCCCATAAGGTAAGTGGTGAGGCTAAGCCAGGGAAATCAATAGTTAAAATTATTGAAAATTCATTAGTTAAAATGGACGCATTTTGAAACTGGGGATCCGTTCAGCTTATAATGGGTTTTTCAGGTCATAACTCCAGGTCTAGAAGTTAAGAAGTATCTGTACCATACGCACAGTTAGCACATGGCACTGAGGGCTCCAAGATAATGCGGCTGCCCAACACAGAATGAAATAAGAATGGCAGACAGTGGATTATATAACTACAGCACTGTCCAGTGTGGGCATGTTGGAAGGCCCAGCAGGACAAGAAGGAATTGGTCTGTTCAGGAGAGGGCAGAAAGGACTGAGGAGACCAAAGGCAGCTTCCCATGGGAGGTGATATCTGAGAAAGAGCAGCTGGGATGGGCGAGAGGATGGGTAAAAGATGCTGTGAACAGAGGATATGCCATGTTCGGTTAGGGAGGCGGGAATGGCACCTAAGTGTGCTTCTGGGTGAATAGCGCAGTTGAGAGTTGGTGAGGTGTAAGGATAGAGTGAAGGTGGAACTTTCATGATACTTAGGAAAAAAAACAATTAATGCAATAAAGGAAAGCAGGGGCTGACCGTCCTTCCAGTTCATGGAACCCTGGATGAAAAAAGGGAGAACAGGCCAGCAAGATGGTCTAGCAGGTACAGACAAACACTGTCAAGGATAACAGCCTAAAAATGTTCCCCAGGCCCCATATGGTGGGAGGAGAGCCCCCATAGTTGTCCTCTGACCTCTACACTAGCTAGCTATGTGACACACGTGCACACCCATGCACAATAAATAATAAGTTTAGGTAATAGCCTTTTTTTCTAACGTAGGTAAACAGTGGGGTATGATTCTCAGCTCTCTGGGTGTGATCTCAGACAACGCCTGGACACCACAGAGCCGATCTTCAAGTGGCCAATCTTCAAGACAAAGATGATCGCCCTACAGTGCCTGACTCCCATTCTGCTCTGAGAACCAAATGTGGACAGGGCTCCACCAACAAAGCTTTGCTGCTTTGAAAACTGAAGAAAGTAGAAAGCTACAGGAAGGTGCTATCCGTCACCAGCGGGGGTGTGAGCACAGGCCCGGGACTGAGCAATCTGTGCTAAAGAATCTTAGGAGTTTATATGCTAAAAGAAAGCACCCATTCTCTTCAAAATGCAAAGCACGACCAGTCCAGGGCACGGGAAGGAGGATGCTCATCTCTCCATTTGCTGCACTTCCTGCAGGGCTTGATGCTAAATAAGGCCCAGTACCCACTGCTTCCAGAGCAAGTAGGTGTTTATCCTCATGTACGCTCTACTCAGCTTTCCCAGGTGTTTTCCCTTAAAGGGTGTATTTGAGGGTCCTCCAAACTTCAGGAATAAAACCAACACTATTAAGCAAGGCACTTGCAGCAAGAAATAACCACAAGAGAAATAAATGCAGCTGTTAAATTTCTGCTACCAAGAAGAGATTTACTCCATGAGAACCATTCCTTGTGTGTGGGGGGGGGAGTTGATCGACCACTGGTAAGGCAGAAGAGATGCCCCCAGCCCTCCAACAGCTCCATCATGCAAGGGGGGCAGCACCCATCACCGTTCAATCCTCCGTCCCCAAGAATATTCTAGAAAGGACACAGACTGAGCATAAGCTGATCTGGCCCACCTGCCTCAAAGCTTCCAGATGCTTGCCGGTGTCTGTTCCGCCTGTTCTGCCATGTCCACCTGCGTAGACAGGCTAATTGCCTCCCTGCAAGCAGTGTGGGTGCCTTTGGCAATGCTTGTTTATGAAAGTTCTCTTGCCTGCATTGCTCTCTCTTCATCAAACATGAATGCTAGCAAAAACTTCTCTGCAAGCCTCATGAATTTTGTAAAAAACAAAACACAAGGGAAAAAAAACCTACACTGTATTCCCCAGATATTCTCTATGAGACAATTGCCTGCTCTCTCTCTCTCTCTCTCTCTCTCTCTCTCTCTCTCTCCTCCTTCTCCCGTTATTTAGAAAAAGCTGTGGAATATGAAATATTTATGCTATAAAATAGCTTACTAGCCTTGCTTATTGGGACCCAGCTGAAAAAGAACCAGATCCCCAAATAAATAAATCCTCTCATCTTCCTACCAAAATTGCTTTAAATGATCTCAATACAGGGGATCATTTTTTTCTGAGCTAAATGCCCTTTGCTTCCTGCCCATAGACTCTCAGAGGCTGGTACAAGCCGAAGGCATTCTCTGATAAGTCCAGAGCTTCCCCACCTGGCTCCCCCAGAAGAAGAGGAAGGACAGGAAAAACAAGATGAAAGAATGAGAAAACCCACTCCCTCTGGCAGGTTGGAAAATGAAGGTGCAAGGCTAGTGATGTCGCATTGTAGACAGAATGGCACCTAGCATGCATAAGGCACTGAGTCAGAAAACCAGCACAAAGCACCTCCTTCCTCGTTTTATCTTCTGAGCATGTCACATAGCAAGTTCAAGGCCAGCCTCAGGCCAGAAAAAAAAAATCCATCAATCAATTAACTAACCAATCAACTAATCAATCAAACAGTGAACAACAAAGTTGAGGTGACAGACTCAATCCCTTCTCTGTATCCTTTCTATACATCTTGTCTGGTAGCACCCAGAAATGGACACAGCCTCAAGCCTGGTGCGCAGCCTCTCATCCTCCCCTCTTTCCAGTGTCTGCAGCATCAACTCCTCTCCCTCCTGATACCCACTGAGGGCCTGCCCCTCCCCTCAGCCCTATGCTATCTAGCAGTGAAGACCATTTGATTTTCTAGCTGCCCTTGTGGCCCCCAACATGCACGGCATAGCCATTCGGTTTTCTACTTGAGAAGCACTTTGGTCTCCAGGAGCCTTCCGTGGGCAGGGAGAGGCGCTGGCAGTGACAAGTGGAGTCAGAGAGCCCTGGGGCTGAGTGGAGCGAAGAAAGGTTGTTTCCCACAACACAACAATGCGGTCTTGGATGGGACAAAAGAAAAACACACCAGCTGCACAGTGTAAAGGGCCCCTGGATGTGGAGAGGAGGAGGCTCGGGCTGTGGTGTAAGAGGTGCCAGAGGGGCCTTCGGAGGAATCCTCCTGCTTGTGTTAACAGGGTGTTCTTCTCTGACAATCAGGAGACAGGGTATGTGCAGCATCTTGGAGACTCCACCCCCACCGGCACCCTCATCGTGTGCTCCTGTGAAATCTCTCTTTAGCTTCCCCATTAATTGTATTTCTCTAAGAAACATCTATGCTAGTCTCATCTATGCCAGGAACTGGTCTCCTGTGCCACCTGGCTGGTGTTCTGAAGCCAGGAAATTGATTACTGTTACCATTTCAGAACTGGGGATGCTTAGGGCAGAGTGGAGGGTTTCATTCAAGGCTCTGCCTCCTTATCACCCCCACACAAGGCTGGACAGAATGCTCTGAGAAATTACTTTTTGAGTTACTGGATATTATTAACCACTCCAAAATAGGGGGTGTGAGTGGGGGTGGGGGATGCAGCACGCTGTGTTAAGCTCTTTCAGCTCCTCTACGGCCACCTAACTTCTGAGGACCCTACCCAACACTGTCACGTGAGCAACGTTCTCACATTCTTACATCGCCCCATTCTCTGAAAAACTACCAGATATTCTCAAGAGTTTCACAGAGAATAGCATGGCAAATAGTAACTTGGGCCAGTGAGATAACTTCTTTGGGTCTCAGAAATTTTGCGTATAAAACGACGTCTAACTGACCATAGTGGCTCACCCCTGTGATTCCTGCACTTGGAGAATGGAGGCATGAAGATGGTCATGATTTGGAGGCCAGCCTGAGCTACACGGTGCTTCCTAGGCTAGTCTGGGCTACAGAATGAGACTTTGTCTCAGAAATGCAAAATAAAATGGTGTTTGAAGAAAGAGAACGGAGGGTGATTTACATTATAGATAACATCCCCGCCACTTCTGATAGTGTTTGAACCACTGAAGTTTGGAATTCTGCTCATAACAGCATTGCTCTTTGAGATTTAGTTTACTTTAAACCAATATGGCAGCCAGTACAATCCTGAAATGAGCACCTATCCTCTGGTCTAAAAGGCCTGATGTGAGCACTCTTTATCTTGTTTATAACAGATATCCGTACCATTGGTGCCAGCATTCTCTATTACTAGAACTGCCAGATGTCTGGGCTATGGGTCAGCTACCGCTAGGTTGATATGTCCTGGCGTTTGTAAAACCCCAGAAGGGGAAGATATATTAGAGACAGCATCTCAAAACCATGTTTAAAAAAATGCTACTCTAGCATCTATGACTCTTTCCTCTGGTATGCCCTGGACTTGGTGCAGACCTTCATGCTTCACGAAAGCCATTGCTCTGAGTTTTCTGTGTACTGTATGCTTTTATAAACACCTCCTTCTTTCAACTGTGGGATCTCTTATCATAGAGGCTATGCATCTAGTCTGATAAACACCCAGCAACAAACTTAGTCAGCATCTGTCAAATCACGTTTTCTGGAAGGAAAGAACCAATGGGTAATGAAGACACAATCTTGCCCAAGGCCGCAAACCATCAGTGACAAAAGGACAGAAAAGCTCAGGCTCCAGACCCTGGGATGTAGCTCATCCAGTGACAGCTGATTTCATAAGAATGAGAGACACTATCTAAATGATTAGCTTGCTTAGTCTCTGCACTATTGCAGCTTTAAAGACCTTTGTGGGAGAGACCAGGAATTTAACTCATGTCTGATGCTTACTACTGGCTGACATGGTCTTGGACCCGCCACCACCCTCTCGCCTCCCTGCCCTCACACTCCAAGGCAGGGTTCACTGAGTAATGTCGTAGTCCTGGCTGACATACAGTTGAGAATTGGGCAGAAGTCACTGAAACTGGCCCCACATGGGATTCCAGGAGTAAAAGCAGCCCATCCTCTAGGGACTTCTGGGAACTACAGATAACTTTTTTAATGAACCAAAATACCAAAGGAAAAAAAAACCCTCCTGACAGTTGTTATCCATCGCCCAGCTCCCCACGGAGAGGTGCCTGTGGAATTTGCTGTGCTGTGGTCATGTGTGAAGGGCAGCGCCAGGCCCCATGGTGATAACAAGGAGACATATTTATCCAGCACGCCTCCCCCAGAGAGCTTGTTTTTCCCTCCATTGCAATAGCTCAATCCTCTTGGCTCAATCCTGGTGCCTAGCACAGATGGGTGATATCACAGGAACTGCCCAGAGGTGTGCAGATAAGATGTGGCCCTCACATCCTGGGCTGAGGCTCAAGGATGGATGGCTGTCAGCATCAAACAGTTTCATAATCCTGATTTTAAACAACCTGTCTACATCCCAAGATCCCAAGAAATAGGCAGTATTCTACCCTGGGGCAAGGAGAAAGGGTAAGTTTAGGTTACCAAGAACAAGATATTGTACACACATGCACACAGACACACACACACATACATAACTTTGCACGCCTCTCCTCCATTGTGTGCGTGCACACACACACACACACACACACACACACACATACACACATACAGAGAGAGAGAGAGAGAGAGAGAGAGAGAGAGAGAGAGAGCATTTAAGACTGGATACAACTCTGTATTATAAACTGGAACTCACAATGTAGCCCAGGCCAACTTCAAACTCATGATGCCCCTCCTGCCTCGGCCTCCTGACTACTGGAAGAACAGGCGTGAGTCACTGTGCCCAGGTCTTGAATGTATATATTTAACTAAGCCCCCAGGTGATGCTAAAGTGACTGGCTCAGGAGCTATGCCTTAGGGGAAATGGCCTTGGTTCAACACCAATGAATAGGGGGGGTATCAGTAGAACTCCCCACTGTCCAGGTTAAGGGCTGGACAGGAGATCATATTATAAGGAGAGTTGTTGAAACCTAAGTCTGTGTTGAAGACTCATGTTCCCCAAATGGATCCAAATCAGTCCCTCTTAGTAGCAAGGCAACTTTACCTGTCATAACTTGTGTTTATAACCCCTTTTTCATATGGGGGTTGGGGTAACTGCTGTATTCCAAGCATGTACTGGGAATGGCACCTGTAATAGCAGGTTCTGATTAAGAACTGCGTGTTTTGCCTTTTATCCTTGTGGATAAAAAAAAAAACAAAAAAACCCAAGACTCAAGAGTCCTACAACGTCTCAAACTGGCAGGAGGGAGATAACACAGGAATCAAAGTCACATCTGTAGTTGTGTTGAAGTAAGATATAAGGTGCGGAGAGGAGCTAGACACCCTAACGTGTCCCTCAGTTAGGAACTTAAGACAATGCCCTCAAGGCGTTAAAAACAAAAAGAATTTAAGGTGACCCCAAATGCATCCTCATAGTCCAACACATCTATTGGTTAGAGGAGAACAGCGGGTATAAGTGATCTGCCTGTGGAAATGGGAGAGGGACTTTAGTTAGGGGAGGGGGAGTTAAATAGAGAAGAAGGAAGGAGGGTAAATAACAGAATGTCTATAAAAAAGTCATACATATGTGTCAGTGTATACACACATACTATAATCATCTATCACTTATAGATATATGTATATATACATATATATGTACACACACACACATATATATATACATATATATATATATATATATATATATATATATATATATATTCTAATAGCCTATTTCCATCTGGGCTGACAATGCTCCCTCCAGGAGCAAGGGACAATCTAACAAAAACACTGACACAGGGCATGAGTCTTCTTTTGAGTTGTTGGTCAGGGTTGTCAAAGGCACTCCCAAAGCATCATAGTCTATTACTTTCAGCCTTAGTTGACCCACAGATGTGAAAGGCAAGTCCCTATTGTTGACATGGGGCCCAGAGCACTCAAGCTGGATCTGACCCCAAAGCTTTCTTCCTGAACTTTCATGATACCAGAAGGCACCATGCGAGCTTCCAAAGGAGGGCTGCAACCAATAGTCCTCAGCAGCTATGATGACAATAACCAACGTGGCATGGTAACCCTAAGGTTACAATAGTGACACACGTATCCCGGCAGCAACCCACGGCTCTCTAATTGTACACAAGGTCCACTAAACAAGAAAGAAGTCATGCCTGGTCCTGTAAACCAAGCCAGCCACCTGGGGCAGTGAAGGCATGGATCCTGGAGAAGAACCTTCAATGACCACTTTACGAGAACAGCATAAACCCTAACTGCATTCTAAATACTTATCCTTATACCCACAGGTAAGTGTAGTTATCCCCTTTGTACAAACTTCTCTTTGTGACAGATGGAGACCATTACAGAAAATCACAACCAATAAAAATGCAGAGCTTGTAAGCCCAGTCCCAACTGATACCTCCACACTAAACTCTTTCACCTAAGGCTCAGAGATCATTGTGGAAGCGGGGGGGGGGGGGGGGGGGGCAGAAAGACTGTAAGAGCCAGAGAAAGGGACATATTCTGTGAGATTGTGTCTCCTAGAAAAGTCAGAAACTATTCCCATGAAGTCTCACCAACATGGCTGCCTAAACATGACCTGAGCAAGGATGACACCAATGGACTTGCTAACACAGACAGGCGAAAGCTCAGGAGGCCTCAACCTAAGGCTAAGAACAACAGGCAACTATGGAATGCTGAAATCAGGAGGAATTATCTACCCCAGGGAAGAGAACACCAATTTGGTTAGGCAATACCAAATGGTCAGCCCTAAAAAAATATATACATACAAGTGACACTATAAAGATTGAGAGGGTAATATTTATATTTTCAGATACATACACACACATACATACACAGAGAAACAAACAATTCAAAGAGAAACAGTCCATAAATTTGAAAGAGAATAAGGGGTGTATGAGGGATGGTTTGGGGGAAGAAGACAGAAGGGGCAAGTGAAGTAATTATAATCTCAGAAAATAAAAAAATAAAAAAAGCTTTATCAGATAATTTATTTAATATAAAATTTAAGTATACAGTGACTTTCAGAGAGGAGGCTTATAACATTTCTCAAGGTGGATGAGAGGGTTGGGAGTGTACTTCTATGGCAGAGAACTTGCCAAGCATGTATGAATGAAGACTGGGATTCAAACTGTGACGGAGGGGGTGGGGCAGACTGAGAGAGACGCTAGAAAGGTATCTAACCAGAGAATTATTTATAAACTAGTGACATAGTTATGGAGAAAACAGCCTAGTAACCTTTAGCCTACATATTAATAATGCCAAGAATTTAACCACAAACCCACATTCCACTTCAAGACACATTCAGTAAGCAGAGACACCATGTCTGGTGTGATCCAAATTGGATTAAAAGAGAAAACCACCTCCAGGCCCCCGTGGCACTGACACAGGTCTAAGGCCAGTTCCAAGAGTCCTGAGCCAGGCCCAGAGGCGGGCAGGTGGTCACAGGGCACTGGAGGCCCCTTGTAACCTGCAACCCCTCCAGGGCAGGAGCCTGAGGTTTGGCCATCACAGGAGCCGCCTCCTCTATGTCTTCCACAGGCCTCATAATTCCCTCCAGAACTGTCAGCCAGCCGGAGCTTTCTCAATCAAACGTTCACATTTTTATTTGCCTTCTTTAAGGGAGATAAAAGAAAAGAAAAACGCCACACAGGGTGGGAATAGAAGGAATCCAGGGGCTCTCTGGGAGGCGTAAGGGCAGACACTAGATGTGCTTCCTAATGCAATGTGACATTTGTCCTTCTTTCCCTGAAGGCCCTGGAGAAAGCAGCTGCCGGAGAGCTAAGAACACCACGGGCCTGCAGGGCCTGAACCACTGACCCAGGCTCCAACAGGAGCCTCTTATGCTTGTTTGCCTAGATGGCCTGGGTGATATTTGAGCAGCTGAGAAGCATGGTGCAGACGCAGGAGCTCCATATCATGCCAGCTTTTAGGAACGTCCTGCAGCATGTTCGGGCCCTTCTTGGATCCAAGCCACTGAGCTGTTCCAACTCACCTGGAGGGACCCAAGTGAGAAACGTGCTAGTCTCTCATGCTGAGCATGTGTAGTCAACTTTGGCAAAGGGGTGGAGAGCTTAACATGGCTAGGTTTGGCATTTCACCAATGGAAGATCGCTCCAGCATCGGCTCATTAATAAAAGAGGGAGTATTGACATGGTCTGCAGTCATTGTCACTGCTGTCAAAATGATCTGCCGTCCTTTGTGTTCAAAGACAATGCAGCTAACATGGTATAATAAGTGCTTATTTTCCATCGCACAAGGATCAGATGTTGTCCAATCTACTAGTACTTTTGAGGGTGCTTGAGGCGTGCGCTTGTGAGTACATATATCTGCACGTGTGTACGTTATATAAATGCACACATCCAAGTACACATATACACAAATGTAGTTACATGTCATCATGTATTATATATGGATAAGCATCTTATCCATATATAATTAGGAAATTTGTTGTTTGGTTCTTCATGCGTTATGTGTATGCATGTTCTCATGTGTGTGCATGTGTGTATGTGTACACACATGGAGGCGCAAGGTTGAAGTTGGTCGCTCCTACATTTCTCTCCACCTTATTCTTTGAGACAGGGTCTCTCAGTTGAATCTGTAGCTAGCCAATAGGCTAGTATAGCTAGTCAGCTTTCCCTCAGGATCCCCTGTCTCTGATTTTTAGGTGCTTTACAGAAAGGCCACTGTGTCTATCTATCATTTTTGTGGGGCTTAGCATCCAAATTCCAGTTTTCACACTTTCCACTGAGTGATTACCCCAGCCTCGGGGAATGCACCTTTTTAGGGGCAATGATTTTTCCCATGCAGTTCTTTGCCATTTTCCTTAGTTTAAAACAAATAACTCTAAATAAACACTGTTGGGTAGCCAACTCAGCCCAGAAGTGGGGGAAGGCTCAGGCTCCATTCACGTCCTATCCCTTGAATTTTGTTCCTAGCATATGTCATGAGACAGTTGAGCCACCAACCAAGCCCAGTGACCAATTCAGAAAAAGATGACATCGTTACTGAGCGAATTGGCCAGTTAGCTGTATACCTGGCATGGACAGGACACTGGACTTTTAAATGTCTTTGTTCTAAGACCCAAAATTTTTCTTTATTTCTTACAAATTCTTTCAATTACAGAAGTAATAAATGCTCATTAAGGAAACTCTAGAAAAATGTGGATGAATAGGAAAAAATTAATAAAGCAAACATTGTCACATTTCTCCAACCCAGCTACAGTTAGCATTTTGGTAGATTACTTTCAAGTTTTCACTTGTGCGCTACAGAAGGCTTTAATTGTATCACGGTCTTTGCTTATTGCTATTTCGTGAGACTCAGTTACAAGATTGCCCTTTAGAGACTAAATTTCCAGGGGCTGTGTAATATACAAAATCTATTTAGCCATTCCCTATAAACAGTATTTAAATCAATTTCAATTTTTAAATGTGGTCACACTAGCCTGGAACTAACTAACTAACTCTGTAGCCCAAACTGTCCTCTCAAACTGGCCAATCCTCCTGCCTCGGGTTCCCAAGAGCTGGGCTTACAGGCATCTACCACCATGGCCAGTGTAATTTCAGTTTCTGGTATGCTGAGTAATGTTGAAATAGGTGCCGAGGTGATTAAAATCCACAGTTGGTTCCTGCAGAAACCACCACTAGTTCAAAGGATTTGACTGTTTGCGAGGCTGTTGCTAAATATTTGTGAATTGTTTTCCTAAGACTGTGGCCCTAGTTAGAATCCCCACAGCCACGCTTCGGTGCAAACAGAGCCGGTTTGGAAGTGCACCTCTGGGAATCATTTATCAACAATGGCTTATGATGTTGTTGTTCCGCGCCTTCAACTTCCCTGCTTTACCTTCCCCCTCTGTGCCTACAGAGGGGCCGCACCAAACCTCCATCCTGAGATGGAGACTGTCACACAAGGGAGGGTCCACTCCAACAAAGTCCCCATCCTGAAGACTCATGTCCATAGCAACCATGAGATGAGGTCCTTGGGAAACTGTCTTAGCCATCCATGCCTACAGGCGAGGAACACTCTAGCAAGGATGATGTTTCTGTGTACTCCTCGGGAACTATCCTTGTTTAGTTTGGTGGTTCTTAGCAGAGGACCAAATCTGTAGCCCTTTCACTTCTGCTTAGGTGCTGTAGTCTCTAACTTTGGTTTAGATTAGATTAGATTCTGTTTTCCTGAATTTAAAAAAAAAATGCTTATTACAGGTTTCTTTTTTGTTTTTTGTTTGTTTTGTTCTACTTTGCACAATGCATGCATGTGTATGCAGAGGTACAGTGTATGTGCACGAGCCCATGTGCCACGGCATGCATGTGTGTGTCAGATTTGGTTCTTTCTTTTTTATTATGGGTGTCCAGCAGATCCAACTCATGTCATCAAGCTTGAAGGTTGGTGACCCGCTGAGCCATCTTACCAACTGTCTCTCTCTATGTTCTCATTTTCTTTTTTTTCCCCAGGCACCTAGTAGAGATCATAAGGGGACATGACACCAAGTTTTCTCACCTCCCGCACCACTCACTTCCCCAACTTTCCTCATGGAGAATTCCAGAACTGTGCCAAACCCTGACCATGCAGGAGACATTGCCAGCATGTGGTTACAACCAGATATAAGGAAAAGAGGCTGAACTAACTTTGGGGAGTGTTCTAGTGTACTAGGCAAGAACGCAGCTTTTGCACTTGCGCTTGGCCTCGGCATGCACGTCTGGCCACCTGCCCCTAGAGGCCGAGTTAGTTACCTAATGCTACCACAGTAAGTTGGGCTCCTCCATTCCCTAGCACCATGTCCAGGTGACTGGCTACAGAAGTGGTACCATGAGCAGATCCCTCATCTCTGAGGAAAGCCATAAGCCAAGTCCGAGAGACACCTGTAGTCCAGTGAGGGAGTCACCTAGTCTATCCGATGTTTGTAGCACTAATACCAGAAAAGTTGACCGGGCCCACATTCCAGTGTCCAAGTAGCCCAGGGCAGGGACAAGAGGCCTTACTTAACCAAATGAAGCAGAGAGACAATGACAGAATCCTTTCCCCTGCCCAAAGGATGGCAAGAGATGAGCTATGATGCAAACCCAGGATCCTGCTGAGGTAGATGCTGGCTTGCCTGTTTCCATTTTTCAGTATCCAAGGTTGATGCCACTAAGTTCATGTGGCTTTGAAGTTCCCAGTGGGGTTAACAGTTGGAGAATAGGCCCATGGAGAAACTGTTGCTCACTGGAAGCTGGGGCTATCTGCCCCGATGAGAAGGGTAGACAGAGGTTAGTATCAGTAATAAACAAGGTGATAGCTTCCAGTGTCATTGCAGACTGGGGCCCTGGCACACAGAAGTGTCTCCAACACCCCACCACCTTGCTTTCCTTTGCCAGAAAATGTAAATCCTGAAGTCAGCACATGTTGTGAGACCCTTGGTATAGGACAGCGTTAATGAGGCCACATTGCCCTGAGCCAGATCCTGGGTCAGCCAGAGAGTTTAGTATATAATCCTGGGGATCTGTGTGTCACAACCACCGTAGGAACAGGTACAGTAATCTGAGTAAGTGACCTGTGTCACAAATAGCAAGAGGGAACAACACAAGGTTCACAACCACACCAGCCTCTGAGGCCGGGTGGGCAGACGTACACGCTGAGACCAACAAAATGTACAAACATTCACATTTGACTGGGACAGCAGAGCAGCCCCGAGGTCAAGCCACACCTTTCCTTGTGCCTGTCTGTAACCATGTGCCAGAAATGTTTTACCCCTTCCCTAGAAGAAAATATTAGAAGCTTACCATATCTAGAATCTCTTTTTTATAAAGGAGGAGAAACATGGGTGCTCTTGCACATGTGCATCCTCATGCACACACACACACACACACACACACACACACGCATTTCTCAATGACAAGTCCTCCTGTTGACCAACCTGACACCTCACTCACAAATTATACAAACTGAGAGATGAAGCAGCTTGAGGTCATTCAATAAAACACAAGCACACATCCAAATCTAAGCACTTAACTAAATCCGGGCCTGACCAAAATCATCCTTTTTGAACACTGGAGTGGCTGATTTCCAAACGATGCGAGCTCATTCAGATCATAGTTATTCAACCCTGATCTCTTTTACTCTCCGAGTCATTTTACTTTAATTGGCATCTAGTAAAAATAGCGAGATGATCTGTGGAGCGGCCCCCTGCAGAGGATTCCCTGAAGCTCAGAAGAGAAGGGCAAAAGAACCCAGACGTCAACAGGTGTGGCAGCTGGGCACAATGGTGTACAACCGCAATCCCTGAATTTGGGGGCTGGGGTTGGCGGTCATGAGTTTAAGGCAGCCTGAACTATATAGTGAGATTCAGTCTCAAAAACAAAGCAAAACAAGAAACCTAGATGACTGAGTGACAACTAGATAGATAGATAGATAGATAGATAGATAGATAGATGATAGATAGATAGATGATAGATAGATAGACAGATGATAGATAGTTAGATGAATAGATAGATAGATAGATAGATAGATAGATAGATAGATGATAGATAGACAGATGATAGATAGTTAGATGAATAGATAGATAGATAGATAGATAGATAGATAGATGATAGACAGATGATAGATAGTTAGATGAATAGATAGATAGATAGATAGATAGATAGATAGATAGAGGGACCTTTCAGCTGTTCTGCATAGGACCAGACACCAAGGCTTGGGAATGGAAGGAAGAACGTGAGCTGGAAAGAGACCTGCCAGTCCTGACTCCCCAGGGTCATCCCACCAGGGCCTGGCCAGCATGCACGACAGCCCACAGTAGTCCAAGAGCAACAAAGCCCTCCTCTGAAGGGAGAAAACCAGACTATGTTTTTGTCTCTAGCCACTCCCCCAGCAGCCTGGGTCCTGCCAAAGGACCCGTAGGTCAAGCCTGGGTGAGCTCCAGCTGGCCCTGGTCCCGTCATAACGGCACTTGGCTTCATTAACCCAGCCCTCCCCTTCCAGCCAGTGGGGCAGGAAGCCACCTCACCGGCCTGTTTTTCAGACTGGCTTTTTCTTTCCCAGAAGTGGGGCAGATGGTTGCCACAGTAGAAGGAGAGCCTGCTGGGAAGGGAGAATGAGCCGCCCAGGCTTTGGGTGGCACCTCAGGGCTGTGCACACAGGTTCCCCAGCACCCACTCTCCTGGCATTTCCTGGCATAGCCCCACCCCCATAAGCTTAACCTTTGTCTGAGATCCCTGGAATTCTGCCTCTGAAAAGAAAACACTGAGCTGAGTTTGGAAAACAGGGAGATGGGATGATGCCAAAAACCTGGCTGGAAACTCTTAGCAGGGATTACCGTCTCCAGGATATGCTGCCCAAGACAGGGGAACTTTTGTGCGTGAGTGCAGAGCCACGGAACGTCTCAGAGGCAGCAGCGTCTAAACCAAGGCTTCACAAACTATCTGTGGCAAAGAAGAGCCATTCAGTAACATTTCCAGTCTTTTGTAGGGTACTTTTGTCAAATACCAGAAAAATGACTAGGAAAAATAAAATGGAAAATGACACCATGGAAATCCATTGAGCACACTCCACGGTGCTGCACAACAGCAAAATGCTGTGCATGTTTCCCAGTGTTCACTCTCTGATGTCTGTCCCCGCACAGACCGTGGACAAAGAGTTCACAGACCACACTTCGTTCTAGTCAAGACTCAGTATGTGGTGTCCGGTACCCAGAGCTTCAGAGTTACATGGAAGCTCATCAGGGAAGCCCAATCTCATGCCCCACCCCAGACCTACTGGGTGAGAGTCTTACATTTGAAAAAAAAAAAACCCACATGAGTTTTGAGTGTGTCAACATTTCAGATACACTGAAATTGACCAGGCTTGTTGTTTAATGTACTACAAAAGTCTTTTCACACTCAACTTTAGAGACGTCTTTGAGCAAACAATGTACTTCACATTAAAGTGTCTTAAGTGAGGGGTTGGGAAAATGGCTCAAAGGGTAAAGAGCTCCTCTTTCAAACAGGAGCTAAGTATGACCCTAGGAACCATGTAACAGAAACCAGATGAGGTGGCCTATACTTATAATCCCAACTTTGGGGAAGTGGAGACAAACTGATGCCTGTGGATTTTTGGCAGGCATCCTGGCCTACTTGGCAAGTACCAGGCCAATGAAAGTTTCTAGCGAGTGGGGAGGGAGGCCGGGGGGGTGGGGAGAATGAAGGAGGTAGATAGTTTCATAGGGATGACATCTGGAATAGTCTTCTAGCCTCCACACAACACACACACGCATGTACATGTATGCCTGCACACACAAGCATTATATGGACACACATATACACGTGTTCCAAAGTTTTTCAGCTACACTGAGTAGAAGGCAGATATAAAGATGGACAGGGTCTCCAAGTTGAAACATTTTATGAATAGTCAGTAACTAAGCAGAAACAGAGTAGAGAAAGGCTGAGGATGAGCGTCCCAGCTGTGGCCAGATGATACTGTGGCTTAGAAGCTTCTAGATAAGAGTTGCCATACAGGCTAGATCAACTGTGCTTCCGTCCACCAGAGTAAGTGTGAGGGATGGGAGATATTTCTGAACTGCTGTGAGGATGTAGAGCATTTCAGAGGGTGACTTGGGATGTCCAAGGCGAAGAAAGGGGACAGTTGATTTCATAACTAAATGAGCTGGCCTGACCAGAGACCATAGTCTATTTATTTACATTGTGTCTGTTGGCTGGCCAACTCCTATTCAGGGAACTGGTTATCAGTCACAAGGCTGTGCACCCTCAACTGTAACTTCTCCCCTAACCTGTCTGGACCATGTAGTACTCCCCACATCCTAGACTATCTCCAGTATAGAGTCAGGGAGGCTGGATACTCCCAGGGGCCTCCCTGTCCCTCCATTCTCTCACAGGCCTCCATCTCTGCAGACTTGTTTCAATCAACGTCACACATTAGCATTTAATGAACACACTCAACCTGCCCAGAAATGACAAGAGATGCATGATGGCTTCAGCCACCCCTGAGTTTTCTGAGCATCCCCTTCGCACCTCTAAGTCTGATGCTCACTTCAGTGTGACCCCCAATGGAGACCCTTCTCTTCCTCTGATATAATCAATTCTTAAATCTTGGGTGACCCTTGAAACTGCAGTCTCCAGGAATTCTCTTCCACAAGTCACCCAGCTAGTCTGTGTCCCTGCCTGAGACCAAAATAAAGGGAAAGGGATACTTTCAAAGTCTAGGGATTAACGAAGCTTGGTCACCAAATGATAGTGACATTTTTGTGTGCCTAACATCATGTCACTATCATCCACCCTGACTCTCGGTTTGTGTTCACAATACTTCCTTGTGATTTATTCCAGTTTCCTTGGCCTTGGCCTTGTATCTTTACCTCCCAATGGGGCTCTAGCATGCAAGCCCCTGGAGGATAAAACTGTATGAGTTTGGCCCACTGCTCTTCTGTGTTTGTCCCTAGAGTCTCTGGCCTTCTGGCAGGGGCACACTAGCTTCAAGAATCACTCAGGTTTAGAATTCAGGATTTGAGGATTTCAAATTGGAGGTTCATGGGATTGTCCTATTCCCTCCTCCCTTCTAACCCCGTGAGACACTGGGAAAACAGTAGTCTTCGTAATTCCACATTTCAAGATGGGGCGCCTTCCCACCAAGCCCTATAACAGATGAGGGGGCCCTGAATAACAGGGAGTGCCAAGCAAGCAGCTCAGATGGGAGCTGGTAGCCTACCCACAGCTCCCACTGGAAAGCATAACTATAATCTCAGCCATCGCAAACTTCTGACAAAGTTAGTCCCCAGACCAGCCAGAGTGTGACCCTCTCACAATTGTCCCGTGTGTCAGAGCACCCCATCCTCAGAGTTTCCCTGGCAATGCTTGTCCACACATAGCATCTCATTTGAGAACCAGAACATTCAGCTCAGGACTTCCACTGGTTGGTCATGACATAGGCTGTGACATTTTTTATTTTTTTTATTTTTTGCCATTCCACGCTTTGTGTTTTCAGTCTTAGAAAGTGATGTCAGCAGTAAAAGAGGAAATTCTTGGCTGGTGACTCAAAAGCCAGGGAGCAGAGGAGGCTTGTGGAGCAGTAACGGACACAGAGGGCTAGCTCTGTCATTTCTCCCAGGCTCCACAGTCGCAGGGAGTTCCCTCTTGCCCTCACCCTTTCCTCCTGAATGAACAAAGGGCTGATGGATCCCTGTGTGTGGTCTCCCCCAGAAACAAGAAGGCATGATGGGAAAGACCATACACATCCAGCTAAGAGTGTGAAGCAGGCCACACGTTGATCAGAGCAGGTGTGGCAGAACGCTTGGTGTGGCCACCTTCCCAGGTGACGTCAGCAGGATGAGACATGGGAACCATCTAGCGCCAAGACAAGGACAGAGCAGATTGGGACAGCAGCATCCTTGACTATTTCCTTCCAAGCTCTTCTAGTTTTATGCCCTTGCAGGTAAAAAGGGCAAAGGAGCAGCCAGCAAGAGGTGGGGGAGGCCTGTGGAGCCTGCCTGAGCTGGGGTTCTGCTGGAAGCATGGTTTCTGTGTTCACAATTACTTATTCTGCTTTTGGGCTCCGCTCCATGAACCACGGGGATAAATAACACATTACCCTGAGGCTACAGAGGTGGGAAGGACCTGGCCACCCTTTGACCTGGAGAAGCAATGAACGAACAGGGCCAATGGAGGTCAAGAGGAAGGAATAACGAGTAGAACATGCTAAGGAGAGACCTAATGGATGGATATAACCAGTTCAGGCTACCAGTTGTAATGAGGACCTGGGGGACAAAACCCTAGCTCTTCCTTTCCATTGCCATTCTTCTGCTGAGGCTCCTCATTGTTCCCTGTCACTGGGACAGGTGACTTCGGCAGTCCACAGAGGGTATGAAGACTGCTGGACTCAATAAAAGACCCAGGACAGGCACATGCCAAAAGCCACACAAGTTTGTGTTTCTAGCCTCCTTTGAACTTAAACCCCTAGACATTCATCCCCTATTATAAGACTAGTGAATGAGTATCTGAAGGGAGGAAAAAGGGTGACTTCACCACAATGGGGACAAATGGGGCCCTGATATGTTTCCAAGTCGGAATGACATGTATTCTTTTCAGACACCCCTTATTTTAGAGCAGTCTTTCTAAAGTGAGCAATCTCCCCCAGCCTACCCACTGTCTACTTCCAGGGTTCTCGTCTCTGAGTACCCAGCTAAGATTCACCATACCCTGACAAGTGGCTCCAGTGACAGAGACATTCTGGATGGGAATCAGGAACCCCGGAGGTCCCAAGTCACTGTCTGGTCTCAGTGTGTGTCTATGTGGGTTGGAGTGTTTCCCTCTGTCTTGCCAAGTGCCTGGCTTCGTGGTTACTGTGGCAACAGCCAGTATCTAACCTCCTCTGGGCCTTCCCAGTGGAACCCTTTCAGAGGTTGTGGATATCTTATAAATCACAGCTGTCCTGGTCACTGTGCAGGCCAAGGCAGTGGTCACAGAAGCCCAAATTTTGCTGAGGCCCTGGCTGGTCAGTAGACACACACACAGATAGTGTTGCTCGTAAAACCTCAGTGGTGCTCAGATGTGCTGCCTCTGGACCAGGAAAGCAGCCAGGCTGGGGGAATAGCAACACAGAAAAGTCTCTTCTTGGGGCGAGAAGAGGGACCACTCCAACCTTCTCCAGTTAGGCCCTGCCTGCCCCTCCTCACCGCATAGAACAGTTACATTGCACCTTGCTTGAACCCTGCACCGTCAACGTCTTGCTCTGGCATTTCAGAGACTGCTCCCCATCAGCTACTGGAGTTGTCTACTGAGCCACCACAGCTGCCCTGCACTCTCTGTTCTGCTCCTGCACCTACTTGACATCTTCACACACCCTACCCTACCCCCCACCCCCACCTGCCATCACCACTGCCTACTCCAGAGGCAGCCCTCACCTCTCCCCCCAAGTCCAAAGGGAGACTTTCTTTCTCTAGCAGGGGCTCCTGTAGGTAGCCAGTCTGACTCCCTGTCCAGACATTGCCCATCTAAGTTAGCAAATCTGTCCTTCTTATAAGGCTATCAGGCAACACCTAAATGTCAGGCACACAGTGGTGCTGTTGTTGACTGGGGTTGGGTTTTGTTTTTGTTTTTGTGTTTTTGTTTTGTGTGTGTGTGTGTGTGTGTGTGTGTGTGTGTGAGAGAGAGAGAGAGAGAGAGAGAGAGAGAGAGAGAGAGAGAGAGAGAGAGAAATGAACCCGGTGTCAGAGCCATGAACAGAAAGAACACAGCCTCACATGCAACTGGACTTTGGGCACCAGTAGCTAGGGCCAAGAGCCCCACCAAGCTTACTGCTCAGCTTTCAATGTTATTATCTAAGTATTCACTTATTGAGATCATACTGTAGGCCACTGAGCTGTGCTCTGAGAACACAGAGGGCAGCATGACACAGCACCAACTCTCTGCAGATGCCAGGACCAGGAAAGACAGAATAGGAAAGACTGTGCTAAGTACCCATGACTGAGGCTCCAGACACCCCATGGATGCAAAGAATGTCCCCCTCAGTGGGCTAAATGGAAGCCAAGTGCAGCTGAGATACCAGGACATGGATCTCCCTTCCGAGTAAGGATATAAGCCAGGGCTTGCCTGAGAAACCTGGCCCTGCAGCCAGAAGCCACCCGCCACCAGACCCATTACAATTCCAGGCAGAGAGCCCGTGAGACCCAGGCCACTCATTCACACCCAGTGTCTTGTTTTTTTCCCATGCTAACTGGCCTCCCCGGCTGACCTTCCCCAATCCTCCAATGACCTGGGTGTCTGTCTGGCTAGCAGCCACCCAGAATTTATTTATTTTATTTTTTTTCCAAGCCCTGGCTGAGACCCAGGACACATGGGATAGGGCGGGGAGAGGGGGAGGGGCTCAGCTTATGCTAAACCTGCTCTTCCATTCAGCCCCTGCGCAGGGCAGCCAAGTTGCCTCTGAAGTGGTGCCCAGCCGGGAAGGGCTGCCTCTCTCCTACCCTCTAGGGACTGCCAGACTGAACTAGTGCAGATGGCACTGGCAGATGCCAGTATCAGGGGAGCTCCCTCCTCCTGGCTAATGAGGGAGCAGGTGAAAGAACCAGTGGACCAGACCAAGGGGGAGAAGTGGAACAAACACTAAATTAAAATTCGGAAACCTGGGTTCTAATCCCGGTTCTGTAACGAGTGGGTTGTTTGATGACATTGTACACGTCACACTGCACAGGGACACCTCTCTGAGCCTGGGGGTGCCTGGGATCTGAGTCTGCTCTGGTTTGATAGGACACAGTCCAGGTCCTCATTTCTATACAATTGACTTGCTGTGTAGTCCCGGGCCAATTCTCTCACCTTGTTATGCTAAGGTTAGCAAACTGTGTGAAGTCATATCCCATACAGAATGGGGTCAAAATGGAATTAACACAAAGGGTACAGGCCACCCCTGAACCCAGGAAGGAGTCAGGGGAATCCATGAAGCTCTTCTCTCTATTTCTTCCTTTGCCTAGGATTCCAGTCTAGAGTCCACTCATCATGCCTATCCTGCTCTGAGCTGCGTTCCAGGGGTCTCTCTCTCTCTCCCAAGTTCTGCATGGCCATCAGCAGCTTAGATCTGTCAGCCACTAAGTTCTCAGTCTGGGAATTACCTGGGCCTTTGGGGTTCCAGGTTCTCATCACATCCTTATACACAGCCTCCCCTTTGGGAGCAATGGGTTAGCTGCACAGTCCTGTAGATGTGAGTGGCCTCCCTCTGCAGACCTACAGCAAATGGACACTAGCCAGAAAGGAGGACATTTGAGCATTTAACTGCATCTTTCCTACTTGGATGGGATGGAGAAAAATCCAACAAGGAGAACTGGGTTTGAGCTGATAGGGAGGTTGGCCTAGCGAGACCTCCAGATGCCTGGGAAATGCCAAGACTGAGAATCTGTTTCTCATATGTTATTGAGCACAGTGGAGGGAGAGAGTGGTTGCTGGTCATCTGGGCAGAGAGAAATTGGTGGATTTATGGGACAGAACAGGCAGGAAGTTGCTTTCAAAGTCAATACTATGAACAGAGGATATAAATCAAAATCTGGAGAAACTGTAGAAGAGGGAAGATATGGAAAGAAAAAATAGGGACAGCATCTTGGAGCCAGGTAGCATCCTTTGTAAGTTTTTTCAGGCAGCCACATACCTCCGAGCTAAGTGTAATATGTGATATGTGGTCACCAAGGCCTGTAAATGCAGAAGCAGAGAGGAAGACCCTCCTGCCCAATAGGATGCACCAATGCCTCTGATAGACCCTTTGATGATTTTTGTATGTATGTTTGTTTGTTTTTGTTTTATTGTTTTTCGAGATAGGGTTTCTCTGCAGATTTGAAGCCTGTCCTGGAATTAGCTTTTGTAGATCAGGTTGGTCTCCAACTCACAGAGATCCGCCTGCCTCTGCTTCCCGAGTAGTGGGATTAAAGGTGTGTGCTACCATGGCCTGGCTGCTGATTAATTTTAATAGTCAATTTGACATAATCTAAAGTCCCTTGGGGAGGAAGTCCCAATTAGGAATTGCTTAAATTAGGTTGACATATGGACATGTCTATGGAGGATTGTTTAGAGTAAGTCAATTGAGGTGAGAAGATCCACCCACTATGGGTGGCACAATCCTCTACGCTAGGAATCCTGTGCTGTCTAAGAGTGGAGAGATCAGGCTAAGTACTAACATGTGTGCATTAATACATCTCTCTCTGCTGGTGACTGTGGTGACCATTTGCTTCAAGTTTCTGCCATCTTGATTTATCTGCCATGAAGGATGACAACCCGGAATTATGAACCAAATAAACCCTTTCTCATTTAAGTTCCTCTTGACGTAGTATTTTTTCACAGCAAGAGGAAATAGAACTAAGATAGACCATCTTGCAACTGTGGCTGGCCAAATTACAGACAAGGTCTAAGAGATGTTGGGCCAGCTCCTTGGAAAGATGGGAAA
The DNA here is from genome assembly GCF_018167655.1 of Microtus oregoni. NCBI lineage: Eukaryota > Metazoa > Chordata > Mammalia > Rodentia > Cricetidae > Microtus > Microtus oregoni. The sequence continues at coordinate 27,800,683 of NW_024543085.1, forward strand.
ATGGCATCTGACTCTGCCTTTAAGAAGAAGCAGAAAGCACAGAAGCAAATTCCACCAGGAGCCTCTGAAGCTGGAAGAGATGATGGTGGGTACCAGGGCCTTGATGGCCAAGATATGCATGGTGAAACCAGTCCATCACCAGTGCAAGGCTGGCCCCCTCAGACCCACCTGCCTGTACTCAAGTGCACAGAAGTCTTTTTGTTGGAGATTCTTTGTCTGTTTTCTCCCTAGTTATGGAAGATGGTTCCCCAAGAATGTTCTAGTTCAATGGGGCATAAACTGATTCTGGAGCCTTACCATGAAGAATAATGCGGCCTAGGGCCTTCTATGATCGTACGATTAGACCTGACATGGCTTAGATCAAATGCATCCCAGAAATACAAAGGTGGTAGTTGATATTGTGGCATCAAGCCTACCTTGGGATGTCCCTGCCAGGATGGTTGACAGGGCAGTATACAGGGGACTCAGCCAGACACCCACCAAGGAGGCCTAGCCAGGCCAATGAAATGAAAAGCAAGGAAGGAATCCCTTAAGGGGATGGGGAAACCCAGGAATCCCCTAGAGAGCTATAGAAGCCAGCACCTTATATTGCACTCACATACATTGAACTCTTGTTTTCACAATAGGAAGGCCATTCTATAGCCACAAAGACTAAGGCCCAGGATGGTTAAGTGTCAAGCCTAAAGGCAAACAATAGATTCTCAATAGTCAGACTTGGAACTTGGAGATGTTCCATCCAAAGACTGCACTCCTCCCCCACTCCCAGAGTGTCATACAGCCTAGACGGACCTGGATTCACTATGAAGCCCAGAATGACCTTGAACTTCTGAACTTCCTGCTTCTGCATCTTAAGTGTTAGGATTATAGGGGTGTAGCACCAAGCCCGGTTTATGTGGTGCTAGAGGTTAACCCCAGGGTTTGCGAGGGAAGCACTCTACCAGTTGAGCTATACTGACAGCTTGAGGCTGCACTCTTAACCACTATGAGCTATATATAACCTCTCCAGAGTGAACTAGGCCAGGGGCTTTTCCAGGGCCTGTCCCTGCCTTCCTGGAGTAAGAACTCTGAGGCTGGCCAGGCTCCATGCTCACCTGACGTTGGGGGACTCCACCCAACAGACTCGTCCCCAGGCTCCTGCCACTCTGACAGCTGCCCAGGGGTGGGGGGTTGGGACCTCACACCACTCACACTCTGCTGGGAAACCCAGCTATCCACTGGAGGCTGAGACTCCTCTCTGTAACCAGTCTTCCCGAAAACTGTACAAATGCCGGAAGATAAAAGCATGGGGATCGGCATGAATGGAGTGGGTTTTTTCAGAAACACCGTTTAACATCAAGAGCCTTCTGATGTGAGCGATTTGGATTCTGGTGCATTTCTGGATTGTTTGTTGAATTATGCATCAGCAGCTTCTGTTGCCCTGAAAAGCACCACCGCCACTCGGGCTGTTCTGAAACCTGCAGCAGTGGAGACAGTTGGGTGCGCAGTTTGGAGAGCGAGCCTTGTCTTTGACGACAGTGAAGCAGCAGGAAGGGGAAAGAGAGGAGAGGGGAGACAGAAAGAGGGAGCACGAAGGATCAGGGGAGCAGGCGGGGGAGTCGCACACCTATGCAGCACACTCTCAAGACAACTTCACACCAGAGAGAAGGAGAGCTGACATAGGCTCGAACTTCCCAGATGCCTGTCCCTCACCATGAGGCAAGGAAGGAAAAGACAACAGAGAGCCAGAACTCGCCCCTGGTCCAGGATGAAACTCACCCAGACTTTCAAATACTTACCACCTACCACCTGAAATATGATGTCCCATCCAAGTTTGTGTTTCCTTTTTCCTGGGTCAAGGACAGTTTTCCCGTTTACTGCAGGCTGGGATACTCATCCTAAAACTGCAGTGGTGGGCAGTGCACCCATGTGACTGAAGGCAGAGAGCAAGGAGGCAAAAGATCCTTAAAGTGCATGCGGTCCAGTGGCTGGACTGCAATTATAACCCTAGGTTAACATCCCAACTCCTTTCTCTGCCATCAGATCTCACCTTCTATCCTGGGGATGCTCCCAGCATCTCCGATGACACATTACAGGTTGCCCAAGCTGATAGAGCCAAGTTTGGCCCTGGGGCAATAGGGAGAAGAGAGATCAAAACCCCAAGTCAACCGCTGCCTCTACAAAGATGTGTTCCTAAGCATGTTATTTAACTTGCTGCGCCTCAGTTTCCCCCCCTGCCAAACGAGTCTACCTCATTGGATAAGGTGATATATCGAATGCCTCAGCGCAACGCAGTCAGGAAGCATTATCTGCTGGTTCCATTGCTACTCTCAAAAGCAAAGCAGAACCAAACAAAATCATGCTATGATTTTAGAAGACTTATTAAGGGTCAGCCAAGAAGGCTCTGTGGAGCATCGTGCCCACTGAGGGGACTGCGTTCTCACTGGTGCAGTCTCTGCTTCATCTCTCAGCAAGGAACCTCCTGTCTGCATTAGCCAGGCCAGGAGGCCCCCGGGGAATGTGCTGGCATCATGTCAGTGGAGCTGCCATCCACTCTGGTCTGGCAAGAACCTCATCCCTACCGTGGACATTTTCAGGAAGTCAGTGAGCCAAGACTACCCTCTTGGGCTGGCTCTGTTTAGGACCTGGGCTCCAGGGACACAGGGAGGCCCCTTAGCCCAATTATAAATCAATCTAGCAGCTCTCACAGAGCTCACAGCCATAAATGGCTCTAAAAGCTCAGCCCTTTTCGGCCAGCATGCTCGGGGCTCCGGGATTAATGAGCATCAGCTGGCAGCAGTCTGGTGGGGACAGATGCTGACCTAATGAGCAGGGTGGCCCAGCCTGTGCCCACTGGATATGGGCAGGAGAGATGAGCAGGTGTTCTTGTCATTGTGGCCCTTTGCTGAGTGTCACTTTGAAAGGCAGGGCTGTTGTCACCAAGGGCTTCCTATTACCCCACCCTGAATGCCCACAGAAAATATAAAGCATAATTTACAAGTGTCCTGAGGCCATTGACCTCTATTGTCATTGGGTGCAGGCTTGTCTCCAGCTCCATCAGACCACCTGGAGGAAGGGCTTGGCACTCTGGGCATTTCTTCCCTCCCCACAACACCTGTCTGCTGCTCTATCTAAGCACAGAGTGAGTCCCTTCTAGAATCTTCCCCCAGTCACTTCCTTGGTACAAGCAGGTTTTTCCAGACATGCGCTTTGAGTTTGCCGCAAGTTGGCACATATCTACGCAGGTTTTAAAGGATTCAAATGGTGACATGTGTCCACCATATGCTTACCCACCAAAGGATACAATATGTCCCTGCTGAACTTGTATGTGGACCTAAAGACACTGACTGTGTAAGCAAAAACTATGACAGAAATACTAATGATCATTCATTGAGTACTTAGAGAATTCCAGCTCTTATGGGCGTGAGCTTCTTTATAAAATACAAGTGAAAGACGATGAATAAAGGACCACATCATAGGGGGACTGAGCGATTCAGAAATGGGAAAGAGGCCTTTGACCAGCGGGATCATGAAGGGCTTCATGCAGGAGGACAGGGTCTTCACGACCGCAGTGCACCCCAGGTCAGGGCTGAAGAAAGTTGGCCAGGGACACAGATTTATGCTTTGGAGGACAGAGGTTTGAAGTCACATTTTATTTTGCGGGGAGCTACAACCTGGGAAATGCTACAGGATGAGATTTCAAAATCGGGGTTCTACCCCTGACTAAAAGGGTTTTTCCTTAACGGTGGCTTTTATTTTCTCTTTTATATCGGCCCAGGATGTGAATGTTTTAAGGGATAAAATACACACTTACAGATCTTAAGTGTACACGTGATGGGTTTTTTGACAAATGTGTTTACCTGTGCAGCTGAAACTCCTGTCAAGATCTGGGATATTTCTGTGGGGGATGAAGAATAAGAACGTAACCTTTAAGTCTGATCATTCACTATCCACATCTGCTGGGCACCTGTGACCTAAAATACATCAGAATGACCTACTCCCCTCTCAGGAGCGAAGAGAAAACAAAGCCGAGCCCGTATAGAGAGACAACTGCCTAGTCGATCATTAAATCACTCGTCTTTGTAAGCCTGGAAGCAAGCTCGAGTGGGTGATGCCAAGTCTGGTAAATAAAGGCAAGAATGACTGTTCCCAGGGTAAACTCTCCCAAAGAAACAGTGTCCCTTTTCTCCTGTGTGATGCTAATGTTGAGAGTCCTCATCAGAGTATGGAAGAGGATTTTTGTGTTTGGCCACCCACCTTGTTTTCTACAACATCTCATGTTTGGTTCAGGCAAAGCAAGTTGGTGGCCCATAGTATTTATTCCTCAACGGTTCAGTTGACCAAGCCTGAGACAAGATCTGCCCCAGTCCCAGGTACCCTCACTTTTGCTGTCTGTGCTTGTGAGCCACACTACTGCCTGAGGGCTCTCCAGCTAAAAGCCTTCACAAATCCCCAGAGGACACAGGCCTTCTAAGACCAACATTTACAGACTGAGATCCGAGGACTTCCCAGACTCCTCAGTACCCAGGTACAACATAGTTGGCCACACACCAACCCTTCCGCCCTCTAAGACCCCAGATGTGTCCCCGGCACACACACTCTCTTTGCTGGGTTTCTCAGCAGCATCAGCCAGCATTCCAGTCAGATTATTTCTCACTTGCAGGATTGCACAAAGAGGGGAAAAAAATAATGCTGAACATTCTGTTCATGGAAGAAAAAATAGCAGCAGAAAACTGTCACATTGTTTGGTCTATTTTCAATTTCATTTGTGAGCCCTGCAAATAGCTATCTATGCAAACGGGCCAGCGGAGGTCTCCAGGAACCCAGTCCACACTATCCCAGCACCAAGTGGATTTGCAGAAAGATCCCCAGCCATGTCATGTACTGTAGTTCTGCCCAGTGTTACCATGGGGGAAACTGAGTAAAGTGAACAGGGGACCTCTTTGCACAATGTTTTGAAATTTTGAGCAATTCTATAATTGTTTTTAAAATAGTTTTAAAAAGCTTAAGCCTGAGTTAATTGTGCTAGAATATAGTCTCAGCATCAGAGTTTGAAAGGGTCCTACAATGCCAGGATGCAGGGCCTATAAACCCCTGTTCACGGTGGCTAGGAAGGTCAAAGATCATAAAACTAGGAAGCCATTGGCATGCCTTTAGGACCAAAGGCTTAGCTGTGGAAGAAGTCAGAGGTCTGCTGGGCTGAACATGTACGGAAGTGAGAGGAAGTCAGGCTGGGTTCCTCTGAAGGGTATCATCACAAGATAGAATTCATTCAGGATGTAGCAAAGGAGAGGACAACAGTGTATGGGCAAAAACCATCCTAGGCCAGTAAAGGAGAATGTGTTATCCTGTGATGATGAAGGGGAGGATGTGGGGGCCTTTATAGAGAGAAGGTTTATAAAAATCACAACCTGTCCCGTTCCTGCTGGGCACCGGAACAGGTGGACCTACGTACATCCTGGCCCAGCTATAAGCCCTTGCAAACTGTCAGGAGTAATCGCCAGCAAAGAGCCAATTCTCCAGCAGACACTTGGCATCTCTTAGCCAACCAAACGTGGAGACCTTAGAGTCACTTCAGGATACAGCACTGATGGGGATTGAGGTAAGCTGTGCTCGTCATGGCTCATGTCCCTTTGCCTGTCTGCACATAACCGTCTTAGATATTTCCAGCTCAAAAGCCAGCCATGTACCAGAAAATCCTAGACATGACCTGGGAAAGGCTAACAGAAATCTCCAGTGCCCGCATACCAAGTTAATGCTCTTGACTTACAGGGTCTCTTGAGTCACTCGCCGCTCAATGCCTCTATTCTTATTTTATACCCAAGTCTAATAAATGTGAGTGGCTGGTGCCAAGCTCACAGCCAATTAAAAAGAACAAATTAAACAGGACCGGCAGAGCTACGTCAGAGAAGATTACTAATGACAATGAACAGTGACAGGTGACAGACACCCTGATGGTTGAGGAAGGGAGACATCTATGCAAACTTGCCGGAAGTGCTCACCGAACACAAGAGAGACCCTGCAAAGCTGAGGGAGAGCTTTAAGATGCTCCACCCAAGTTCCAAAAGCCCCAGATAGTCTCTTCTCTCTTTAGCGTCTGAATGGTATCAACTGACCCAACATGTGCAGGATAGTGAGTGACAGAGCCCTGCTCCAAGTGACCAGCGGGGGATAGCGGCCTAATCATTCGGATCTCGGGATCACCAAAACACTGGCCCATCCCGTGCCTGTTCTAGTGCTGCCTATTGTCCTGTCGGGGCAAGCAGAGCAAAGGGTAGGTTTCCCCAGAGTTACTCAGCCTATGGCATCAACCAGGCTTTGCTGAAGGCAACTAGGAAGGGAAAGAAGCCTCTCCTGTGCCGTTGTGACAGCCCCAGTGTTTCGAGGGCCATGGGTCTTGCTGTGAACTCCAGTTCTAGTGTGATCAGAAACGCTGCATGTCCTTAACCCCTTTACATCTTGTGCTGAGCGAGCGCTCCCTGTCATGGAGGACTTTACTACTCATTAGTAAAGCATGGGGAATATAATATAGCTGATCGATATAGCTGATAGAATGCTATCATTGGAACTCAGAGTCTCCATCTGCTAACTGGGTTGCCCTGGCCAGCTTCAAAGGTCAAAGATCAAAGCCATTGGATAACTTTGCCCTGGGAATGTCCAAGAGGTGTGGTAACTTTGCTACACTCACACCCCATGAGGCAGAGCTGAGAGAAAGCCAAGGCTGCCCTTTCCTGCTAAACAGAAACCAGGTCCCTATCCCATACTCAAAGGCCTGACATGAGGGACACATGGTGACTGAGAACCAAGGGAAGAGAAATGGAAGCTGCATGTTGAAGCCTCCAGATGCCCAGCCTGGCACGGCCTTCTTCTAGGATCTCGGTTCTCAGTAGTATCTTCTCTGGGGCCAGTGTCCTGATTTCACCCAAATATACAAAGAAGAGGAAGCCGAGCAGGGAAGAACAAGGTTTGAAATGCCCTGTCCACAGCACTGTATGGAAGCAGAGGTAGAAACCCAGGTAGGCTGGTAAGGGCAAGGATACAGTTTGGTCAGTGCTGGGGTGAGGGCTCTAATTGCTGTCAAAGATCCCTGGGCAGCCCGGGAGACACCTGAAAGTCTCCGGTGGCATTTCAGGCGTGAAACATAAATCATCCATCCCTCTCTCACTTCTTCCCACTCTTGTTTCCTTGCTGCATCAGCTGAATTCTCCAATTGGCCCGGTTGTAAACAGGGACTTTTGTTCCCGCTGGCTCTTTTCTCCCTCCTTTACTTTTTCTCAAGAACCTTCTCCCTCACCACAGAAAGCGATGACAGGGAATCTGCCTGCAGACCCAAGATGTAAGTCTGCGGCTTCACTTGGTGGGAGGCAAAGAGAAACACACAGAGAGGAGAGGGTGTTTGGGGGCCCTTGAGGGAGGTTACAGAACTGAGTGACCAGCAAAAAGAAAAGTGCGGACTCCTAGCCAGCCTCCTACAACACAAACCCCTGCTCAAGATCCCGGTGCCACCAAAGGCATTTGTGCAGGAAATATAGGAGGGAGGGGCCAATCTCCCAGTTAATCAGGATGAGAGGGCTGCAGGGGGCCCTGTCAATCCTGAGGACCAGAACTCCTCTGGGCTCTGTGGGTGGTTGAGAGAGAAGAGTTTCTTTCACTTCTTTTGTTTCCATGGTTCCCCAGCACCTCCATGATGCAACAAGGGTCTGCTCCCCTTGTGGAATTAACCCTGAGGCCCCGACCCAAGAGCACATGAGAAGCATGCACCTTCTGTGACCCTCTGGGAACCGAGCTGTGCACAGTGCTACTGTTTTGGAAAGTCTCATCTGGTGCCACCCTCGGCAAGACCTCAAAAGCTTTCTGAAGCCTGCTGGAGAGCTACCGGAGACTCCCCCAGTGACAGCACCCTCCAGTCTGCACTAGACCAGGGGCTATCTTGTCCACCCTCACAGGGAAGGAGGCTGAGATCCAGAGTATCAGCTGAGTCTGCCCCTTCTACCCTTTGTTGACCAGACAGAGACAGAGGCAGGGGCCCCTCTCACCATCTGACAGAATAGACTGGCCACAGCATTAGTGCAGCTTGCTTGGCATTGCCAGGTTGGATCTGGCAGTGAACTCGGTGACACGGGGTCACTTATTACAGGGTAGTCATTTAGTGGTCAATGCTGGGACTCTCACGTCAGACTGCTTCAATGACATCCACATGGCAACTTACTACGTAACTTTCCGGTGCCTCCTTTTGACCCCTGATAAGAGGGTGGTAGTGGCATCACCAGCTTGTGGGGCACAGAGGTCAGTTAAGCCAGTTCCTATGAATTCCTAGGAACGGTGACAGTCTGAGCCAGTGTCTAGTCTCACCATGTAGCCCTGGCCACCCTGGAACTTACTCTGAAGACCAGGCTGGCCTCGAACTCACAGAGACCTGCCTACCTCTGCCTCCCAAGTACTGGGATTAAAAGCCATCATACCCAACTACCCCCTGATAATATCATACTACTCCAGGGTCAGGGAGACCCGCAGGTATGGGAGGATGGAGTCTTGAAGCTGCAGAGTTGGAGACATGAGCCTTCCTCGTACCAGTTGTTAGGAGATATGGTTCTGATCTTCTGCTCCCGAGAGAGTACTGGGGCTACTTCAGAATAACCTAAACAAGAGAGGTGACTATGGGTGTATTTATTAGTTACTTTATTGTTTTGATTTTAAACGCCTAGTGGAAGCAATTTAAGATAGAAGAGCTTTGGTTTTGTTTTGTTTTGCTCATGGTTTAAGGGTTACATACACAGTCTATTATGGTGAAGAAAGCAAGACACTGGGTGGGAATGGTTCACTATGGTAGTGGCACATGAGGTAGATTCTCACATGGCCATGATACTGACCAAGGGACAAAAAGCTCAGCCCAGAAGCAAGGGCTAGGCTATAGTCTTCAAGTCCCTCCCCTATGGTCTTGTGTCCTCTAGCTAGGTACCACATCCAGAAAGTTCTACAACTTCTTCAATCCCTCAAAAAGGTACACCAGCTGGCAGCCAAGAGTTGCAACACATGAGCTTGTGGGAGATATTTCACATGCGAATATTCATAGCCTGGTGCATGCATGTGTACGTGTGTGTGTGTATATATGTGTGTGAGCAAATGTGTATGTATGTGCATGTATGTGTGTGAATGTGAGTGAAGGTGTGTGTGTGTGTGTGTGTGTGTGTGTGTATGTGTGTGCTGCATACTTCCCTGTGAGGGGTGAGCTTTCCTTCTAAAGCTCTCATAGCTGCGTGTTGAAATGTGAACCTCCAAGCCAGGAAGAGGCCAATATACAGTGGAGATGAAGCCTGAGCTTTAAACCAGCTACAGGAAGCTGCACATCCTTAGCTTTTGGGGCTCCTGGGTCCCAGTGAACTGAACCACCACAGGCCAATTCAGTTTCTATAGCTCCTATGCTTAAATGACTCTGAAAACTGACCATAGTAGATGCTTGGCCATTGAGCCCCGTCTTTCCTCCTTTATCCTTCCTTAATTCAACTTCCCTGGCCATCCCAACAACAGGAAACAAAGGGGAATAAATAGCTACAGCTCCCCACCAGCCTTGGGAAGCTTAGTGACAGCTATAGGCCCCTCCTCCTTATCCCTATCCATAGAGAAGGAAACACTGGCTTTGTAGGTCTCTTGAGTCAGAAGTTCAGACCACACAGTGAAGGACATGAGCTACCTAAAAGCTTCCTATCCCCAAACCCATTGGCAACACGGCTCGGGGAGTACTATTCCTGTGCTCCCCTGCACGTCCCCACGTGACACAAGGTGCACACTGCAGAGGATGCACAGAGAGCCTCTAGACTCTCGCCGCCCCCTGCATATTCCTGTGTTCCACTGCATGTCCCCACATGACACGAAGCACACAGTGCAGACGATGCACAGAGAGCCTCTAGACTCTCGCCGCCCCCTGCATATTCCTGTGTTCCACTGTATGTCCCCATGTGACACGAAGCACACACTACAGAGGGTGCACAGAGAGCCTCTAGACTCTCACCACCCCTCAAGAACAGCTTTAGAAATTGTTGGTTGAGACTTGGCTTGTTGAGAGATCTTACCAGCCTTGCAGACTGGACTAAAGAAAAGATTGCAGGAAAACAAGCATTCCTCTCCACACCTGCAAGGACTTACATTTTCCTTATTTAGTCTATTAATTTTTTTTTTTTAAACAACCACTAACTTCCTGACTCACTAAGAGGTTGTGACCCATGGTTTGGAAAGCACTGTTGGAGAAGCAGGGAAGTGACAATGGCTCAATGTGGCCACAAAGCTGGCCAAGATCCCATTTTGCAGAGGGGCAGACTTCAGAGCCCGGCGAGCCCCAGGGCTGAATCACACACAGGGTTAAAAGGACAGCCTAGATCCTCGTGCCAGCCAATCCGTGGAGAGCCGTTTCTATCCTTCCAGAGACTAATTCTGAACACAGCCTCGCGTTGGTTCATTTAAAAGGTACTGAATGTCACTCCAGCCACACAATAGTGCGAGTGCTTCCTTTGTGGAACATGAATGAAGCCTACATGTGATAAGTCACTCAAGCGCTTACTCCAAGAACTGCCTCGGAATTGTGTTCTGTTACTAACTAGTCCAAAGGAGGCTCTTTCTGTTCTCACTTCTGCAGTCTTGGGGAATGTAGTACCTGGGCCCTTTGTCAGTCACTCATTGTTTGCCTTGAACTTCTCCTTTTGGATGTTTCCAGCGACCAAAAACTCTGGAGCCTCCTGACTCCATGGACTAGAATAAACACTACTCCCCCAGCTGCCCCTTAAGTGTCTCTTCTACAGGAGGGCTTGATTTCTATCACAGTGGAACTTCATAAAACTCAAATATATATATATAAAAAAAAGCCCATGAGTCACTTAACCGAGCTTCCTACCTCAATGTTAGAAGACAATGACCAACAAAGATGGAGGGTTCCTGACAGTCATACACAGGACTAGAAAGAGTCGGCATTAGGGGATCTATTTCTCAGCCTGGCTTGCTAAATGACTTCTCCATAAACAAAGGAAGCAGGGCTATATGCCCAGTGCTCTTAAGCTCTATCACTGTGGCAGGCTCTAGAAAACCACAATGAAGTGAAGAGTGACCCTGAAAACAGACTCCACTTTCTAGGCCACATTTCTCCTTTGTGGGATACAAAAAGGACCAGTCCAGATAGAATTTCCATTTTCAAAGGGCTGATCATCCCAATGTCCCCACTATGCCATCAAATGTGGCAGCAAGCAGTCTTTAGAGAGACCCCTGGCCATTGCTCTTGAGACTGCATCTAGAAAAAGACTCATCTTACCCTACGAGGGTCTGACCTGCCAGATCTCATGATGAGAAGCTGGCTGCTCCTCTCAGTTGGCCCTCTCCTTAGGTATGGCAGAAATGGCCTCTGAACAGCAGTGCTTGGGGACCTGACAGAGTCATCAACACAGCTAAAACCACCACAGTGATTTTCACAAGGATACACTGTTCATGATTTCTAGGGGGAATGTGTGTTTGAGTCCATTGATCACATACTCTAGCTTCTGAGTAAAGGACATGCTTTATATACATCACACACACACACACACACACACACACACACACACACACACTTTCAAACACACTCACACACACACACACTTTCAAACACATAGGCATGCATGTTCTCAAACACATTCTCACACATGCACACACAGGACACATGCATTTATATGGGCAAAGGACATCGATTGTTTACATTCAGAAAATGCCTAGGGACCAGTCTACATTGTTCTGTTTTTATTCTTGGGAGTTATATCAATGCATCGCTCCTGACCTGGGATGCAGCCATTAGTCTGAGGAGCAGGTCAAAGTCAGTTGTGTGAAGTGGGCTAATTCTTTGCTTTGTAGAGTGAGTTCAGGGTTTACCAAATTTTAAGAATGTTCAGCGAACCTCTTCCAATCATAGTCTTTGTTACATCAGAGCTACCCTTGAACTTAGAAGCCTCAAAATTTTACACATCAGAAATGAGGACTGTCTACCAAATTAACAAGGATATAATCAAATTTTATAGTTTTCAACTGAAAACATATATTGGAACAATTCTTTTGGAAAACAATTTAGTACTAGATAACCAGTCTTTAACATGTTCATACTCTCTGACCTAAAATACCATTTCTGGGAATCTCACCAGAGGAAACAGTCAGCAATGCAGGAATTAAAAAAAAAAAAAAAACCTCAAATCTTCATGCACAATAATTTCCATATTAGCATTATTTATAACTTGAAAATGAAAAGTAACAAACATCTTACAAACCAAAGGAGAGTAGGTAAGTAAATCGGGATACATTCACATACTAGCGTATTAAGCAGATGCTTACAATTATGTTTATGGAGGGTTTGTAACAACTGGGAAAATTAATTGAGTTACAAGGTTTGCTAAATAGGTGGAGGTTCACATATATAGTATATTCTTTTTTCCTGATTCTTTTTGCATTGAGTTTTATTGAGCTCTACATTTTTCTCTGCTCCCCTCCCTGCCTCTCCCCCCTCCAACCTTCACCTCTTCAATCTTCCCCCCTTCAACCCTCTCCTCTTCAACCCTCCTCCCTTCAACCCTCCCTCAAGGTCCCCATGCTCTCTGTTCACTCAGGAGATCTTGTCTTTTTCTACTTTATACTTCTAATATACATTAGATCTATGTAAGTCTCCCTTAGTGTCCTCATTGTTGCCTAAGTTCTCTGGAATTGTGGTTTGTAGGCTGGCTTTCTTTGCTTAATGTTTAAAAACCGCCTATGAGTGAGTACATGTGATAATTTTCTTTCTGTGTCTGGGTTACCTCACTCAAAATAATGTTTTCTAGCTTCATCCATTTTTTTTTCTGCAAAATTCAAGCTGTTGTTATTATTTTTTTCTGCTGTGTAGTACTCCATTGTGTAAATGTATCACATTTTCCTTGTCCATTCTTAGGTTGAGGGGCATTTACGTTATTTCCAGGTTCTGGCTATGACAAACAAAGCTGCTATGAACATAGCTGAGCACATGTCCTTGTGGCACGATTGAGCATCCTTTGGATATATACCCAGAAGTGGTATTACTGGGTCTTGAGGGAGGTTGTTTCCTAATTTTCTGAGAAAGCATATTCTTACCTATAGAACATAATCTTGGGACTGTGAGGATATCTCGGTAGGCAAAGTACTTGTGCAAGCATGAGGACCTGAGCTTTGATCCTCAACGCCAACACAAAAGCTGAGCACGGGGGTACCTTAGAGAGACCTAGGCGGTCAGACACAGATGGATGCCTGGGGCTCACTGACCAGCAAGTCTAGCTAAAATTGCTGGCTCCAGATTTGGTGGTGAAACCCTGCCTCAATAAAATAAAGCAGAGGATGACTGACAATAGCTAAAGTCAGTCTTTCTCTTTGCCATTTGCACATACAGGTGCATGTATATTTGCACACGCTAGAGTGCATGCACACATACAGAACACACACAAAATTGAATCTGAAAAGAAAATAATTGCCATAAAAATGGAAAATATGTGAAAGTCCCTAAGACAGAGGCACTCGGTGTGTATAATTTCTTGTTATTTTTTTCCTATATATTTCTGTTTTTTTCCCAAGTAAAAAACGTACACTGTTTTTTTGTTTGTTTGTTAGCTTTGAACGCAGAAGAACATTATTTACAGGACAGTCTAGTAACATGTGTGTTACCAGCTCTGCAGGTGACCTCAGGGAAGTTGGGATTCCAATCTGCTTGCCTCCCTCTCACTCCCCACCACTACTGTTTCACCCCTCTCCACCATCTCTGTAACAAGTATGTGGGATCACATGATCTCTGAAACCATTCTGTTGAAATGTTCTGAATCTCAAAATATCATCCTTCTGTGTTAGAGAATGAGATCTCAAAAGGGGTCCAAGAGGCGTAACCATCTTACAAGTAAAATACTATAATCATCCTAACGAGTGATGGACTTGGATGGTCTTCTGGAAGACGCAGCTGCTCCTTTACAGTCGGCAGAGAAACATGCTGACATGATGTCCTTGGGTTTGGACAGCTGGAGCCAAACATCCAAATTAAGGGGGTCTCTGGCAGCTGTGCTGTGAAGCCAAGAACTCATGGCTGGAAGAGGTGGGGGGCTCTGTACTAGGCTTCCACCCAAGGAGTCCTTTTTCCAAGATGCCGGCTAAGGGACTTGATGGTCTGTTTTGGGACAATGGGATACTCAACCCATTTGTCCTACAGCCTCCATCCACAAACATCTCCTGGTCAAGCTCCATGGAAAAGTGTGTGTGTGTGTCTGTGTGTGTGTGTGTGTGTGTGTCTGTGTGTGTATCTGTGTCTGTATATCTATGTGTTTGTGTGTATATGTGTGTATACATATGAGCTGGGTACAGACTCATCTCACAAGTTGCCTGCTTCGTGTTTTTAAGTCTTAAATCTTGAGTGGTATTGGCTGTCACTCCTTAATAATTCCCTACCAGTTGATGGGTTGGTCACCTGGGAGTGAAAATAAGGAGCTAAAGTGTCTTCCTACCCTGGATGAGAGCTGAATGGATCTTTTTCCTTCCTTGCTGAAACCCTACCCCAAGACTCTATCCTCACAGTGAGGAAAAACTACATCTTGTTTTGGGATCTGATGTTCAGACAGCATGCACAGGATGGAGAGATGGCAAAACACAGTGTGTTTCTGCCACAGTTGGTAAATGGCCACTGTCTTTCACCTCAACAGGGCAGGTTATTCCACCAGCATTTCCCCAGTTACCTTCCTAACCTATGGTAGGGCTCCTGTTTTACCCAGAAGGGGGCTTCCTCTGACCAGCATCACACCCTTCATGGTCAGGTACTTGGCTCACCTGTGTGCTCTCTTCTTGAAGTTAGTCCACTAGGTTGAAAGACCCTGCTGGTACATCCTGGGTTAGAGAGTTGTATAGGATAACCAGGATGGTTCAGATGTAACAGTGGTCTGCAAGTTGCCACTATTGCTTGAGGTTTTCAAGGCTGGGGCATGGCAACAGTGACTGGAGGGCACTTGGGAAAGGCAGGCTATGTGCCTCTTTCTCATGTCCTCTGTGCTATGTTCAGTGTTCATGCTTCCTGTCTTCACACCAAGCTAGAAGTTCTTCTGACCTCTAGAGCAGCATGCTGCCGTTTTTCTGAGCACTCCAACTAGCATTAATCACAACTCTCACATGACATCTGCAGGAGGTAGCCAAGATGCTATTCCAGGCTTTGTCCAAGACAAGAAAGAAGCACAGAGAGGCCGAGCTTCTGGCCTCAGGTCACCCTGCCTGTCACATTCACAGCTGGGAAGCCCTTCACCCTCACTGTTAACCCCTCCAGGGAGATAATCATTAGAATTGTCACCTCCACCCCAGTGGGCAGTGAACGGCTTTGACAGCATAGCATTTTCTTCTCTGTGAGAGGGAGAAAAGTGTGTTGCAATGGACACCAGGGAGGTTGAGTCCATGGGAGAAGGGTTATGAACGCTGCCTCTTGACAAGAAAGTCACGGAGGGCTGGCTGTCCCAACTACTTTGCCAAAAATAGGCACATGCCACCATTGTCCTCTAGGCACCGGTAGGGAAGGCCATCATAATTATTCTTCTACTAAACTCTACCCAAAGGTAAGAGATACCAGGCACCTTCCTCCTTCTAATGGTCCATTATCCATCCTGCCATGCATCATCCATGTGCACCAGTACCCTTGCTAGGAAGGCACGCCACAAGGACTCGGAGCCATAGACACGAGCTTCATGAGTAATAAAAGAGATACCAGTCCTTGGCAACATCCAAGGAAATTTTCAGGACCTTGGCCAGCATCCCAATCCTGTATGCCCTTGCATGATCTGGTTGTTAAGTGATAGAGATGTGTGGGCTTAATGTAAGGAAATGTTTAGAAGTAGAGAATGAACACTAAGGAATGAGCCTGTGCTCACATGTTTTTACTTTACTATATTCAGAGTTGGCAGAGCAAGGGGGACATTTAAGTTCTAATTAATGAACTGCTACATTTGTCTAAACAATGCTCCCATCTCTCCTCTCATTGTGAAGGAAGGCCCAAGCTCCTGGAATCAAAGGTTCCACCCCCCCCCCACATCATTATGGGAAACTCCAACCAATCAGACTGGGTTCTGGCGCTTCTCCATCCTGTTTGAGTCTTGGCTCCAAAATCCCGCATCAAAGGCTAGTTCTGATATGCAATTGAAAAGACTGTAACTGATGAAGGATATTTTACAGGCTTTGGCTCTCAACTCTAAATCTATGTCCAATTGAAACTACTTTAAATTTACTGACACTAGAACACAGAAGTTAAGAACAGGCTATTATTGGGATTTCGATTACCTCAGCAGTGTGTGGGGTGTGAGTGTGTGTGTGTGTGTGTGTGTGTGTGTGTGTGTGTATGTGAAACTTGGACCTTTTCAACTTATCATAAGTCTTTGGCCTAATTTCAAGTTCTATTCACGTGAACAAGAGGCATATGAATCCAAAGGTGAACTCATGATTGCATTGTGTCTACTACTATAATCATGGAAACAAAGTCATATCTAGGCAATGATGTGCCCATTGCAGCGCTGGAAAAGATCCAGAAATCCTGGCATCTTGCTTTGGTGATCTTCGGCGTGGCATCCCTGGTTCACTCTGCTCCCTCACCTTCACCTTATATGTTTCTCTACCATGTGTTTCAACCCTAAATTGCATAGATTTCGAGGATGAGGGTCTTCAGCTCCACCCACAGATCACATGGTCCCAAGCCTAAATGCTTAATATCCAGAGATATTATGGAAAGTGACCTAGTCCTCCACTGCCTCTACAAACTCACTCCATTCCTTCTGCTTTTCATCTACAAAGGCTTTCCCGCAGGAGCCCCTCCAGGACCCTCTCCACCTCACATCTCCAGATAGAGCTTTTCTAGTGACATGGAATGTTCTACCCTCCGGGTAGAGCTTTCTCCATGACTCGGAATGTTCTACCTGGGTCCCTCATCGTCGGTTTGATCTCACAAGAATATTACAGATTTCCACTCTGTGTAGATCCTCTTTCTCCCAATTATGCCAAGTCAGTCTCCTCATTGCTTTCAAAGCTTTGGTAATTGCTTGTATCTTTAAAAGTGTGTGTGTGTGTGTGTGTGTGTGTGTGTGTGTGTGTGTGTGTTTTCCTGCTCTCTCCTTCTGATCATTTGCTTCATTTATAAAATGAAATAAACGAGGTTGTTGGATCAGCAGACAGACGGATGGATACTGCATGCCTACTATGTACCAGGCTCTCTTTCTGTACTGGGGAAACAACCGTGAATTCAACATCCACTGCCCTCCTGGAGGCAGTCACCTTGCAGACAGAAGTCTAGTGGAAAATTGGAACTCTAGGCGCTTTGGGCAGAAGTAAAGGACGGGCTGGAAGGAGGCAACAGCCTCTCATGTGCTGAAAATGAAATCTTGCATATATATCACACAGAATCTATTAGCACAACGGGCATGGAGGGCAATTGCTTTTTAATATAATAAGATCTTCCTCGGAGGCGACGATGAGGCAAGGATAAGGATCAGATGACATGTTGAGGTTTCTCACAGATGGATTCATTTCTGTTTCTATCTAGTTGCTGGCAGAGCAAGGGAGTTCTTAGGTTTTGGGGCGGAAGGTAGAAGGACTAGAGTCTTAGAAAAAAACAGCTGAGAGAGATTTCTTCTGGCTGTCATTTTATTAAGGGCATTGCCCGCTATGGGTCCAGGAAAGTGGGGAAGGAAGAGTGAGCCTAGATCACTGGAAGGACCTTCATGGGGGAGAAAAACTGACCTGACGTTCTATCTGCATCCCCTTCTCCTTACCACTCCAACCTCGGGGTGTCATTCAGGAAATAGACAGCCACAGTCAGAGGAGAGCTGGTGATGTTGAGGACAACAATCCAGAAGCTCTGGAGGCAAAATGATTTGATGAAAAGATTTGCGGGACCCGGGATATGAAGAGAAAGAGTGGGGGAAACAGCCCAAGCAGGCATGGTTCTCCACACAGTGTGTTTCCAATGCTGTCTCCAGTTATTATTAGCTGCTAGCAAGACCCTGCCTTTATAGTCAATATTATTCTCTGAAATAGGTCGGTGCAGAAGTTCAAGTGTCACCAATGCAATGGTATTAAGAGATGGGCCCTCTAAGAGGTGATGACAATAAATTCTAGAATCTTCTGACCTATCATATACCCTGAACCCAAATATCATAGATATACCCATAGAAAGGATGCCATTGTCAAGTACACATTTGTTACCATGATATACAGCATACTTCCACCCCAATATTGACCACCCAGGACACAAAACTCACTATTCCATTTATGATACATGGCTATTATCTGTCCACATATGCCCTTACTCCTATACCACTAACTACCACCCAAATCTGCCATTCACAGCAAATATAATTTTCTCCTGCCACTGCTCAGGACTAGACATCACTAGACACATCTCATGATTTGGGGAGCATAAGAACATCCACTTGCACATCCGTCCCAAACAACACACCCTGCAGGGATTCACAGCGGAAAGACCCCAGTTGCTGTAATGGCTACAACCTTGTAAGGACATGAGTCCAAGTTCATTAAGGAGCTTGGAACAGATGAACCCTGTTGCTGTTGTGATTAATAATCATAATAGGCAGTGAGCTGGAGGGCTTCCCAGCTGTGCCTCCCAGGGCTCTGTTCTGGGTTCTCCTTGCTAGCCACCAGTGAGTAATGGCTTGGTTTATTGGAAACTCTCTTTTCATTTTTTATGGCTTCAATTAAGTGATGGGAAGAATCCATCATGTAACCTTTTTGCTGTACTGCTAAAGACTTCCAGAGGGGGAAATATTTATCAAACCCCAAACCATCAGAAGAAAGGCTGCGGTGAACCTAACAGGAGGCTGGGGTGGCAGAGAGGTGACCAGAATGTCAGGAAGACAAAAAGGAAATATCCATACAGAGATCCCCTGCCTGGACAACAGCTACCTTTTTATAAAGTATCCGTTCATTTTACAGATATCAATAGACACCCCTGATTGTGCCTCATACCCTGGAAATAATTCACCAATTACAGTGGAAGAAGTCAAGCAGGCAGCTACTCTCCCTGGGCAAGCGGACTACCATAGCCCAGCAGGTTCAAAGCAACAAGAAAAATGTATGGTGGGAGGCATCCACATCTTAAGGGACGTGGAAGGCATCCGCCTCTTAAGGGGCAGTGGAGGCGTCCACATTTAAGGGACAGGGAGATGTCTGTATCTCAAGGGATGGGGGAGGCGTCTGCATCTTAATGGGCAGAGATTGCACTGCAAAGTCTGCAGAAAGATGGCAGCCATGCAGGGAACTGACATGAGAGTCTAGATTGATGAGAATGTCAGTGGATCCATGGGGAGACTGCAGGTACAAATTCTTCTCAACACCAATGACCACAAACCCTCCCCCTGATGAATGCACTGGAATGCCCAAGCTCCTATCCCTAGCCCTAAGTTGGCCCTAACCCTTTCCCCAACCTCTGCCAGGCAGCCATGTTGGTAAGTGGAGCTGGCTTTTCTTCTCTTTAAATTATTCACACCCTAATCTTGGCCACTGGCATTAATCTTTCATTTGCTATTTAGACATCTGATTCCTGGGGCAGGATTGAGATGTCACTGGGGAGATAAAGTTGGCCAAAGGGGAGGACTGAAGGGAGTTTGAGCCCTGCAAAGTAACAAGGGCCTGGCTAGAATTAATGGGGTTGTCACCCTACTCCCTATCCCAAAGGAGTCATAGCCATAGTCAGAAGACACAGATATGTGTGAAGGAATGAAATCATGGGCCATTGTGCTTTGGAAGATGTGTGTGTGTGTGTGTGTGTGTGTGTGTGTGTGTGTATGTTCAAATGCACGTGCATACAAGTGTGTGCACATATGTCTGTGTAAAGGAAGGGATATGGTCTTTTAGTTCACATTAAAATTAGATATTATTAACAGACTTGTGTGGCCCTGGCCCAGAACACACAGATATAGAGAAAGTTGGGCAAGAGGATGTGTCAAATAAAAAGGATGTCCCTATGAACTCTGAGGGAGCTAGGGTTGTCTTCACATATGAAGTAAAGATACTAATGCTTGGATAATATGGAACTCAAGATGTAACTCTCTTAACAGAAGGAAGATGAAAATCGGTCAACTCTGCTGTGCCACTACACAAAGTAACAGGTTCTGTGATCAGTGTTATCCATTCAGTATCTCGGTCAATGCCCACATTAATCTTATCAGGCATGATAATAAACACACCCAGTTATTGGTGCTGACATTGAGACTTGGAAATATTATATCAACTGCCTCCAAAGTCCTTGAATAGTAACTAATCAATAAGGATTGGAACCAGGGAATTCCAGCAGCACTTACCTAATTCCTAACCAGTGGTTTAGGATGGAGTAGATGCATTCAACAATGACCAAGGGCCAGTAGGAAAAGAGTTTGTGCTGCCAAATGAAGTGACAAGCTGCACACAGTTACTCAAAGATAAATTTAAATTCAATGCAATTGAAAGTGCGGTTCTTCAGCCACACTGACCACAATGGAGGTACTAGCAGAATGTCTGGTGCAGACACATATCAGCATCACCATTGAATGCTCACTGGACAATGGTGGCTATTGAACAGCAGAGGCTAGCTAGCCGACACGCTGTCCAGAAAGCCAGGTGGAGGAGCCGCTGCATTACCTGGGAGCTATTTGCATCTTGAAAGGAGAAGAAAGGAGGCGACTAGGGAAGCAGGGAGCAGAGAGCAGCTGGGCACAGATCAATAGGTTGGTGTCACTAACAAGTATGACTTCACTCGCTGTCATAGAAGGAAGCGACCTTGACAGTTAGCATGTGTGACCCCTACTTACAAGTGATAGAATGACAACGAGGGAGGGAACCTGTGTGGATCACATGATCCATTAAGTCCGGGCCTTTCCTATCCCACCACAGCCTGCTACTCTAGGTCCTTCCCAACTTCCAGAAAGCACCAGAGGAGCCCGGGGTAATATTTATTACGACATCGCACTACTCTGACTCATAGCAGGTAAGCCTTGCTTTGCAGAGATGCCAGGTATTACCCCTCTGGCTGTGTCCTCCTTTCTTATAATGGCACAAGGCTGCCCAAGAATGGAGGCCAGATGTTTGCTAAATGGCAGCAATTGACAAGAGTGAGAAATGGCAAACTTAGACTCTCATTCCTTTCTACTCCCTGTGGACTAGGCAGTCAGTAAACATCTCAAATAAACCTACTAAAGTGTGGTTAGATGGACGGGTAGGTGACTGGATGGGTGGATAATTGATGGATGTCACCTGTCTAGGAGTCTTTTAGCTGCTTCACAGACTCTTGCCCCGCTCTCCCACCCCCTAACACTGCTAGCGACGTACTCACAGATGCTTCCTAATCAGCCACTAAAAAGGAAAATGTCTCAGTATGCAGAACATATACAACTGCATCTCAGGCCTCAGTAGGAAAAAAGTGACTGTATCTGCTCATGTAGGGAGACAAAGAAGGGGGTGGGAGAGTTAGTTCAGTGGTTAGAACCACTGCCTGCTCTTCCAGAGGACCCAGGTTCAATTCCCAGCCCTTACACAATGCGTCACAACCATCTGAAACTCCAGTACCAGAGGTTCCAACACCCCTTTCTGAACTCTGTGAGCACCAGGCATGTATGTGGTACATATATACACAAGCAGGCAAGAGGCTCATAAAATAATAATTTTATGAATTAAAAAAAATAAAACAAAAAAATGGAATTCAGCTGCTGCAAAGAAATGTTGCTGAGTGTCTCGCCTGCTCTGGAAATCCGAAGACACTCTCAAGGCTGACTTTACTGCCTCCAGCGAAGGTCAGCTCCCTTCTGACCTTGACCAACCATAACCTTCCTTACTGCACAAAACCAATCCACCCTCCTGGTGTCTCACTAGTTAGAGCGTGGAGGATTGCTCTGAAAGCCACAGAGGGAGTTGTAGAATGTCTCCTGTTGAAAGGCTCTTAAAGTAACCCCCACCACCATCTGCAAGGATCCTATTTTTTTTCTACTTCTTCAAGAGTCAGGTTGGGCAGACTGGATTTGCCTCCTCGGCCTCTCTCCAGATGCTTGGTCCACAGTGTGCCTTTAAATCCCATGTTCAGCCAGTGAAACGCTGCAGCTATAACAGCAATCTCAGACGCAGGCTTTGTTCGGTGGGTAAGGAATGAGGTGACATTTTAGCTCATGAAGTCCTTGAGAGCAAAGATTTTATTTCTTAACCTTTTACACCTGAGTTCCCAGTATGCAGAAAAGTGCCTCGAAGAATAAACAACCAATACAATGGATGAATGGATAGATGTGTGCGTGAATGAAATGTGTATGAGTGTGTGTGTGTGTGTGTGAGAGAGAGAGAGAGAGAGAGAGAGAGAGAGAGAGAGAGAGAGAGAGACAGAATATGGAGAGAGAATGGTGCTTCACACCCAGGTTGCTGCTGCTTCCACAACTGCTGGCTCTGTCCTAGTCCTGGGTCCCTGTTCTCTTGTAGTTTCCCACATCTCCCTCCTTTAGTCTCTCTGTCACTTTCTCTTCAGCTGCCATGTACTCAT
Source organism: Microtus oregoni (assembly GCF_018167655.1). Classification (NCBI taxonomy): domain Eukaryota; kingdom Metazoa; phylum Chordata; class Mammalia; order Rodentia; family Cricetidae; genus Microtus; species Microtus oregoni. Next base: position 27,823,184 of record NW_024543085.1, read on the forward strand.
CTTTCCTCCTTGGCCTTTTCAGTTTATCCTAGTAGTTTTCACAGAGACTTCTCCGTGGTCACCCACAGCTCAGCACCCAGCCAACTCCACTTTGGCCATGGCTGGTTATACCATACCTTCAAACTGGCTCAGTCCTCAAACCAATGCCATCATTTTGATGTTGCTGTATATTATATTCTTACTTTTTAAAAAGAAGATTACATCACCTTTGCAAGCTGTAGAGTAGCAGGAAGGAAGGAAAGAAAGAAAGAAGGAAAGAGAGGTCCTCCTTATACAGCAGGGTCCACTTCTCCTGCCCTTGAGCCTCTCCCCAGTGTCTGCACTGGTCCCATGAAATCTAGCAGCATCTCCACCTCCATTCTGGAACCCAATGCCTACCAACCACTCCTGCTTCACAGGCTAACGCACCTGCTTCCTGCCACAATCATGTGAGTCAATGTGAAGACCAAAGACTTCTTGTAAATACAGTTCTTTGACCTTTGAAAGTTTCTGAGCCACAGTGCATGGCTAACTTTCGAATTCGGGAATAATGCAGTCTGACAAAGCATCAGCCACCGTGGCCTTTGAGAACAGAGGAGAGCCACAGTCAGAGAATGTGCAGCATAGCTGAGTTATTGCTTAAAAACTCAGTTTGAAATTCAGGAGCCACCTGGGCACAGCTGGGAGGATGGAAGAGAAAAGCAGGGAGGGCTGGTCTAACTGTCCCCAAAGACTTAGACCAAGAGGGCTTTATAGATCTGCAAATTTCTCTCCACTGCATCTCAAGTGAAAATATGAGCAGGAGGGTAGGAGGTAATGGAGACAGTAGAGGGAAAGGGGGGAGGTGGGGGAGAAGAAGAGTTGTAACAGTATGTCACAATGTGACTTTCCTCAATAGATTCTTCCCCTTCATTTCCTCCTGGCCTAGATTTAGTTTTTAATGGCCGGGGACAGTGATTTGTCACCATTGATTGCTATTGATGTCTTTCAATTATATCCGTGACACTTTAAGCAATATGTTTGTAAACACAAAGGTTTCTTGGATCTGGCTTCCTGTCACCTTGTCTGGGAGACATCCCTTATTGCTATCAGATGTCAATCAATGGGGTCAAGAAGGAAGCTCTGTGTCCTTGGCCCTGGAATGTGCTTCTCTTTCTGCCTAAACATGAACATTTACTCATGCATTCATTTATTCCCACTAGAAAAAAAAGTGGGAACCCTTTCCATGTGGAAGAAAACTGGGTGTATCAAGGTCAGGTGCCTCCCCGAATCCGGGCTTTGTGTTGTGGGCAGAAGTCCCCAAGTGGCAAGCACCTAGCCCTTGTCCCACATACCAGAGGAATAGAGGTCAATATCCCAGTGGACCCAGACTAGCTTTTCAAGTTTTATCACCAAGATCCTGCATAACAGATACCATCCATGTCATGTCCCCAGTATTCACGTTCCTAGTTGACTAACATAGGAATTAAAAGAAAGATGGCGGTCTAAGGAGAAGCCTGACAGATAAGCAACATGCTCCAGTATTTTCTTTCCATTCCTTTCACACTTTGTTTGGTTTGTTTGTTTAGAATTCTGGTCATGTTCTTCTAAGTTGATTTATAGCTGGATGTTATGGCCCATGGTTAGAAAAAAAATGGACTAGACCAGAATTCAGGAATATTCTCTATAAAGAGCAAATAAGAGTTACTGTCAGTTCTGCAGTCCATACCATCTCTGTTCATGACCCAATCGGGCCATTGCAGCATAAAATGTAGTCACAGATGGGATGCGGACAAAGGCAGCCCAGCAAAACTTTCTTATGAGCCTGGCATTCATTTCCATGTGAGAGGAAATGCTATTCTGCTTTTGATCTTTCTAAGCCACTAAATACTGTAAGAATCATACCTCATAGGCTGTAGGAAATCAAGGGCAATCAGGCTATGCCCTGTGGGTCATAGTTATTAATCTGTAGAAAATATACCATTGACCAGGGCTTGTGACATGCTGTCAACCTTCCATTTGTGGGTTCTAGCATTCACAACTAGCTGGTGGTACGGGGAGCCCCAGTAAGCTTAATTATAGCTGCCCATGTGCCAAGATCAGGTCTAGGATGGTCTTGAGCATTTGTGTTAGTCTGTGTGTGAACACTTTTAACCAGGGGTCATCATTTGCCTGAGCTTTGTTATCAGAGTGTGTTGCTCTGTCATGACTTTACTAAGTTAGTTTTGTATCTCTAGAGTTTTCCTGACACCCATGGAGTATAGAAGGGAGAACCTTCATTTTTCAAAGTCTTCCTCTTCTGATATAGTGGGTACATTAGTGGTGTCTCATATGGTGATCAAGTACCCAGCAAGAAGCAGTTTAAGGCAGGAAGGATTTATGATGGTTCAAAGTTTGAGGGAAAACAGTCCCTCACAAAGGGGAAGACATGACCATGAGATAGTCTCCTGTCCATGGCAATGGAAGGAGACTATTGCTCACATCATGATGAATCAGGGAAAAAGGAACTTGGACCAGACATGAGCATGGGCTACATGTAACCCACAAGGCTTCCTGTCTAACCTACTTCCTTTAGCTAGAATCTGCCTTGTAGATATTTCAAAACAACCCAAAATAGTGTTAACAATGGGGACCAAATGTCCAAAAACACAAGCTTGTGGGGATATTTATACTCAAACCATAACCGAGAGAACCTGCTCCCAGACTTGGTCTAAGTTATTCCTTGGCTTGCTATCTTGTACTTCAGCATTATGTAGCCTCACCAGACCACCTGAAGCATAGGACCCCAGCTGCCCCTGTGTGTGCTCTGTCCAGTGAGGTCCTCATTCCCAAGCCCTTGTGGTTTGAATGTGAAATATCCCCATAGGCTTATTGTACTAGGAGTGGTGGGGCTGTGTCCCGCCACCCAGATGCCCTCACGGCTAGCTTTATACCCAAAATAATTACACGGAAACTGTATTCTTTTAAACACTTCCTGGCCCATTAGTTCCAGCCTCTTATTGGCTAGCTCTTACATATCGATCTAACCCATTTCTAATACCCCTGTAACACCATGAGGTGTCTTACCAGGGAAGATCTTAACCTGCGTCTGTGTCCGGTAGGAGAATCATGGCGATTCCTTGACTCAGCTTCTTTCTCCCAGCATTCTGTTCTGTTTACTCTGCCTACCTAATTTTATGTCCTATTAAAGGGCCAAGGCATTCTCTTTATTTAACCAATGAAATTAACACAAAACAGAAGACTCTTCCCCATCATAGGCTCATAGGTTTGAACACCCTAGCTGGTGACCCTGTTTGGGAAGATTACGGAATCTTCAGTAGAGCCTTGCTGGAGGAAGTTCATCCCTGAAGGTGAGCTTTGAGGGTCTACAGCATAGCCTCATGTCTTGTTTATTCTCTGCTTCTGATGTGATGTGACAGGCTAGCCTCAAGCTGCTGATGCCATGCCCTCCCCACCACGATGGACTATGTGTCCTCTGGAACTAAGCCAAAAATAAACCCTTTCTTCCTTAAGCTGCCTTTACCAGCTTAATAAAAATAACTAATACACAGACATAACAAGTTTGTCATTTTAACCTTTTTTAAGTCAGTGGAGTTAAGTACAGTTTCAGTTCTATACAACTCAGCATGATTGATCTCCAGAATTTTTGTCTTCCCAAACTGAAAATCTACAGTCATTCCACTATTATAACTTCCCATTTCTCTCTCCCAAGGTCCTGGTAAATACCCTTTTATGTTCTGTTTCTATGGCTATAGTTACTCAGATATTTCAAAACATCAGAATCTCCTACACTGCTTATGCCACTCAGCGTAACCTCAGGGTTCATCTGTGTCACATTTGTTCTTACTTTAGGCAGAATAGGAGCCCGTTCACTTTTATACTCCACGGCTCAAATTCTCCTAAGCCATAAGAAAATAGCTAGCTGTGTTTCCCCAGCTCTGACCCAGCTTTCTGTGTATTCTCCCAGCCAAGGGGTTTCCAATCTCTCTTCCCCTCTAGAATCTCTCTGTACCCACTTTGCCTTTGTTGATGATGATGACCAAGAAGCCTGGGCTTTTTAGGGATCACACCAGCTGAATTCCATCCTTAGCTGGCTCTGTGCTTTATTAAAGTTTCTGCCTAGAACTTCATCAACAAAGTGAAACAGGCTACCTTATATGTAATTGAACAACTTCAAAGTATGAAATATCTAACAGAAATCTTAGCTTTTGGTTCTTAAAATAATGACAATTATTAGTAGTAGTCAATTAGTAATGCCCCTCAGGGCCACAGACTGTTCCTACTATTGCAAAGGATGCCCCCTCCCATGCTCCACGCACACATACTACCAACACCAGAAACCTCTTTTTTTTTTTTTTTGAGGTGGCAATTGAACTATGATTAAAAGCGCTGCAGCTACGTCCTGGGCCACAGATACATCACGGCCTCCACATGACCCCAGCAAGGCTTTGTCTAGGAAGCAGATCAAATGATGCCTCTAAAATCCTTCCAGCAATGAGGTCATGCTTTCCAAGTACCGTGAGCCTTTTACAGGGAACTCATTGTCAAACACACACCTACAGACAGATGATACTTGGAGACTAATTTGCCCACTGAACACTCTCAGTCTTTCATATGCCCGGCCCCATCTAAGGAGCAAGGAAACGAGGGGAACATGGAACCTCCTCCTACCCTCATGAACGACTCCACATACTTGAGACTGGGCGAGTCCCATGTACTACAGATAAACCTGTGCCCGACAGAGGAGGGAATACAGACGGCACATGCTAGGGTTCTGTGTGTACTCCCAGCATGATGTTCAACTTTCTCCATACATGAGGACATGATAAGAAGCACAGATGGCTGTCCTGCCTATCTAAAGTCACATAGCTGGTTGCTATAAAGTTGGGATCAAAGACAGATTTGTCTAATTCCAAAATCTGTGAACTTGGGAACTCTTCCAAGCAGCTACTGCAGCAGGAAGCCTACCTGTCCATCAGTATTCCACCTAGAGGCAGATCTCTGTTAGCCACTCCTACTGGTGTCATTCTCTCTCCCATCAGCCTCCTTGACGACCCAGCTAAGCATCCCCATGTCAGCTGGCTACTGCGCTCGCTCGTGTGGAGACAGGAAGAGGAAAGGAATTCATTAAGTACCTTCAAAGCTGCTCCAAGAGCTCCTGATCACACCTAATCTCCATTATCCTCCTACTAATCTGATTAAATAGCTATATTACTACCCCACAGAAAGGGGGTCGTGAGGGTTAAATAATGCTGGACACCCCAGGAGATGTACAAATGAGAGAACCTCCTGAAGGTGAAGCCCAAACAAAACCTCCTGTTCAAGAAGCCAGAATTTCTCCACCCAACCAGATTCAGAAAAGCAGAGGAGAGTAAATTGAATTGCGTGTGGACTCTGATTAGGAACATTTATCATTCTGCACCTCCCCTCCCCTGGTTCCTTGGAGTAGCTCAGAATTGGTTGCACAGCTCCTGAGCTGTGGACCCCATCCCCAGCCTCATTCAGTGTGCACGCTGCAGAATTGGCCAGGAAGGCCGGGTGGGGAAATGAAATCTGCTCCATCGAGGGACGCCACGATGCCTGCACACCAGATCCACATCGCTCATCCCCCTTCGTGTCTACCATAATCACATTGGCTCGATATTTCTATTTTGCAGAATTGACACATTATTTTATTTGAACTTTCCCAACAGACCGAAGCTTATGGGCTGAAATGACACTTCCAAAATCATTTGGGAGTGGGGAAATCTCAAAGCCCAAATTGTGAATGCCCACTGCTACGGTGTAGAGAACACAGGGAAGGGGGCTTCTCTTCCGTCCCATTTCTGCCAATGGATAAAACTAAGTTCCCAAGAAAAGCAGAGGAGAACTGTAGGGATTCAGAGCTAGAATCCTAAGATATACTCTGTCCTTCCGTGAGATGGGACTGGAGCTGAAGTGAGGGGCTGGGATACTCTGCTGTGGATGGTCTGGAGAGCATGGAACCCTTTCCCCCACTCCATTTTCCCACAACCATGGACTTTTAAGCTAACCTGGCCTCTGTCCTTGGGATTCTGCTCCATTATAAGATGATCTGATAGTGAACAGTTCCTGCGACTGGCTCCCACCCCTCCTGCTGCAGAAATGTTAGCGAATCCTCCCTGCTCCTTGTCTGTGTCTGCCTAGCTATGTTAATCACACAGCAACACACAAGGATGGCAGGATGAGAGCCACCAGCATGGGGACCAAAGGGACCACACAGCAGTTCCGGAGCAGTGTATCACCAAGCCTGCACACCAGACAGAGCACCAAGGCAATGCCAGCTGGACCATCTCTCAGAGCACGCCTTTTTTTTTTTTTTTTCTGAGCACAGGCCAAGAACCACCTGAGACCCTTCATCTTTCCCATGGAGAACCACCATGAAGATGTTGAAGGGACTGACCCTAGCCATCTCCAGAGCTGGACCCCGGTGAACGCTATAGCCCCAAGTGGAAAATAGTGAGTCTCACTCTTGACCTGGAAATGGAAAGGTATGGATTCCCACACTGGTGCTAATGAGCTGGCCCAGATTCTGGGCTTGTATTCTGCCCCATCTTGGGGTAACTTTTGGAAAAGACGTAAATCCAAGAAAGTCACTGCCACCTTCCAATATCCAGCTTGACCAGTTTAGAGGAACTAGTAAAGGGCTCATCCTGAGAGTTCCTTATGAGTAAGTTGAGGGTTCTGGACCCTTCAAAATGTCCATCCTTCCACTAGAATCCTTGATATAAGGCCCTTCCTGTCTTCCAGGTCACAGTCAGAGGGTCTCCCTGCTTCAGTGGTTCTATGTCAGTGCTCCTTTTGACTCAAACATCTCTGAGTAGAGGACATCGTAAGACTCAGACTCTGCTTCCTTTCCACACAGCTTCTAAGCCTCCATGGAAAACGAGCTTCAACCTGGCATAGTCTGCTACCACGTGGATTGGTCACTGCTGAGTTCTCTTCTAAGCTACACCCTCCATAAATCCTGTTGGCTCATCCATTCTCCTGGCAAGACCACCCTAGAGCTGGATGCATGGGTACCATGACTCCCCCAAGAGTGAGCCACTAAGAGCCCCTGACTACCCTCCAGACACTGCAGCAGCCCATTTCGAAGGCCACTGAGACCCTCCCCCCTTGACCCTCCCCTGCCCACAAAAGCGGCACCCTGTCTCTGTCTTCAGAGGCTGCACTAACCGCGTGGGCAGCATCAACCCCTTTCTGCCTCTCTCTAGCGCTGAGATAATAAGGGAGAAAGTTTTCTCTCCTCCTTCTAAAGTGCAGACCAATTAGCATTTTTTAAATTACCATTGGAGAAATATACCTAATTAGCCACTTTAAAGGAAAGCTTTAAAAACAATAAAAAAAAAAGGAGTCATAAATTCCTAGCTGGCCACAGCTTGGAGACACTTTTAAAGCTAACTAACTGTGTTTCTGGTACAACAGGGGAATTGGTAAAAGCTAGAAACAGATTTTATGACCTGGGTGAGAAGAGAAGGGGGTAACTTGGTGACCTCCACAGGCTAGGTGCTGGATCTGGGCCCCTCCCGACTCCTCCTCCTCCTTGCCCTGTCTGCCTAGCTCTTTCACCCCTACCTCAATTCTGCCCTGCTCAGGGGACCTGACTTTAGGCTGACGACATGAGTAAGGCAGGTGAGCGGACACATGGCCAGACAACAGCATCAAAAACAGGACAGAGAGCACGGGGCTGGCATGCGAAGAAGAAAGAAGCATTTGAAGGAACAGAACAGAGCCCCAACTAACTTCCAGGAGCCTGTTTCTCATTTGTGGGCTCCATTAAATTTTACCTCGGTGCAATGGGGGTCTAAGTCTGAACTTGGGGACACGCTCACCCCATTCTGAACTGGAGGCAGACGGGGCTTCCACAGCTCTCAGGCTTCCTGCCCAAGCTCCCAGGACTAACGCTGGAAAAACACTTTATGAAGTACAGGCACGAAGCTCCAGGCTGACTGCTTGGGAGGACGGTGGCGTCTCACAGTTTCTGCCTCCTCTCCGTCTTGACCTTCCCATTGCTTGGATTTATTCCTGGATCTTTTTTCCCCTGGGCAAACGGGCCAAGAGGGCTCCCCCAGACGGAGGTCACAGCACATCTGGAGGCATGTCAAGGAGATGTCCCTGTCACCCTGAAGATCTCACCACCACTGTTTACCAACCCTTCCCTAGCCTATAGTGATGGCCCTGGAAGGTTGTCATGGCATAAGGAGTGGGGGTCTCTGCCAAACATTACTTAGGCTGGATTGCTGGAACCTTCTTCATTCATGAAGACCCTAGTTTCCACATGTTAAATGAGACTATGGAGAAATTATAATTTTGGGAAAGCCCAGAGCATGTGTTCCTAATGGGGGGAATAGAGCACCCCCAGAAAGGTCAAAAGCTGGAGGGCACAGCAGCATTTTAACCTGTATAATGGGTTACAAAGTCTGCTGAAGCTCACCCTCTCCAGCAAATGTGCGTGTCTTCTCATTAGGAAAAATCTGAATTTAATTTTCCTCTAAGGAGAAGAGGGTAATAATGAAAAATAAGTTTAGAAGTGCTGGCCCAGAGACAAGGTCCCTCAAGTCACAATGTAGGCCACATGATCAGAGATGGATTGACATCTATCGATTTGCTTCAGACCAACCACAGCCGATGAAACAAGAAATGGGGCATAGGAGAGGATCTGCTCCCAGCACAGCCAGAATGCTCTCTGAGGTGAAGGGCCTTCCTAGTGCAACTGTGGGAGATCCTGAAGTGTGCATTTTCTCAGGTCAGAGGAGAATGTCTGTGAAACCAAAGATCTCAGACGTCTCTGCCCACCCAGTCTCATCCTGAAAGCACTAAGAGAAACAGAATAGTAAATTCTCCACTGAGAGAAACAGAATAGTAAATTCCCCAGGCAACAGAATGGAGCAAGAAGTTGAGAGGATTCGAGGCTTTCAAAGAGGCCAGAGCAGAGTGCATGTTCCAGAGAGAGGCCGAGGTGGTGGCCGTAGGGTCCTTGATGCTGGTTGGTATCCCTCATTTCCCGCTTTTGTCCACATTCCCCCAACTCAACCAGCTCCAGAGGCTGGTGGCCTGTAAGGAGAACTAGCTATGTAAGATGGACAGCTCTCCCCAGCCCTGTTACACAAGCAAATGACAAATCCCTACCACCCCCACCCCCACACACCACCAAAAAACAAACAAACAAACAAACAAACAAAAAACCCCAATAATTCTGGACCACCTTCCAAATGGGGAAGCTTCTGGCCTGAAAAGTCTCCCCTTTGAGAGCAATTTAAAGGCCAGAGGGAAGAACTCTGAAGTCAGGTACACTTGGTTTTGAAGGTTGGACCCAACACAGCGTGAGGATCCTCAAGGAACCTGGAGATGTTGCTGGGGGTGGGGTGAAGGTGCCTGCCCCATCCCATCTTGCCTTTCCTATCTAGGAGCCTCTTGCACTTGCACTGTGGATGAGAAGAAGCAGGGAGGAGGGAGCTCGTCGCAGATAGAGAGAATAGGTGCACAGCAGGCCAGTCTTGTAGCTACTAGAAGCTCCAGGGCTCCATACAGAGACAGGACACTGTCCTCACAGTAAGAGGGTTTCAGGGAACACTATTTAAATTGTTTTTCTGGGGCTCAGAACCAAAGAAAACCATACCTTTCCTGTTCTGCCATGGCTGCCCTTCCAGGGACCCTATGCCATCCCACTTGGGACCCAACTAGCAAGTCCCCAAGATTTTTCCACAAATTCACCCTCCCTGGCTTTCTGGGGGTGATAGATGGCTCAAGAGTTGCATATTTTTATTCTATCAAGAAAGCATAAACAATTCGAAGTCAGGAGGGAGAGGCTTTGCTCTCTCTTGGCCCCTGGCAGCATCCCTTGGGGAGCCCTATCCACGTCACCCAGGCAGCAGGGAAAGGGAAAACAGCCAGGCCTCTAGAGCCTGGGGACAAGAGGGAGCCATGCTCTAAATGAGTAAGCCAGCACCTCCATGCATGCATCCTCCCCCACCACTCAACTGCTCAGGTGGCCTGGGTACCAAGGATCCCCTCACACTCACCCCGGCATCTTTGCTACAAAGAGCCAGCCTCCTCCCGCAGACAGCCTGGCTCTGGCCAGCAGCCAGATCCTTACCCACCTCCCACTCCATTCCCTGTCTGCAATTGTTTCCAATCAGTTTAGGAAACAGCTCTGAGAACAATTAGAAAAGATAACAAGGAAGAATTACATAATTACAGTCCGCCTAGATCTCAGGCACTTCAAAATTAAAAAAAAAAAAGCCTGTACTGGGTCTAAACAAGGATGGGTGTGTGGGTGTGGGGGAAAAGGTTGGTCTTCACAGCATTATAATAGGATGACCCGGAGGCTAGAGGGGAGGAAGGGGACAGACACTGCTGTGTCCACCTGTTGGTCAGTGCTATCCAGTCTCAAAGAATGACACAGGTTATCATTACCATACATTTTATAGAACAGGCCTTCTGGAGCAGACAACCACACATACCTTTAAGAAAGACAGGTTCAGAGATCCTACAGTCCAAGCTTTTCATTTCCAAGATGGGGAACAAAGATAAGGGAAAATATCTTGTCCAGATCAGAGAGCACAAGGCTCCAAAGTCTGGGCAATGCCTTACCCATTCATGAGTTTCTTAAACACATTCCCCAGCTGGAAGATAGCCCCTGTGAGGGCAGGGAAGTCCTTGCCTCTTGACTGGAGCAGATGGATATACCATGAGAGCAGGATATCCTGGTGCTCTGATATAGCTTGGTTGGCGGAATATTTGCCTAACGTGCACAAAGCCCCAGGTCTGCGCCCTAGTACCACATAAACTTGGCATGGTGGCAAACACCTGGAATCACAGCACTCAAGAGGTAGAGGCAGCAGGATAAGAGTTTCAAGGTCCCCCTTGGACAGAGAAGGAGTTTCAGGCCAGCCTAGAATCCATGCGACCCTGTCTCAAACACCAACAAACAGTTGACAGTCCTTTCATGCAAGGGTCCAGATAGGTAGCCAGAGCGCTGCAGGCTGCAGAGGCTCTGTTGCAAACACTCCACATTGCTGCATGTTAGGACAGCAGCCGTGGTCTATGAACAAACATGCAGCTGTCTATGTTCCAGGGAAACTTATCTGTGGACACTAAAATACTTCGTGTGCCATGAAATAATCCCTTCCTTTCTTCCTTCCTTCCTTCCTTCCTTCTTCTTTCTCTTGCCCTTCAAATATGTAAAAGCAACTCACTCTTGCCTCATGGACTGTGTGCAAATAAGTTGTAGACATAGGCTTTTCAGACCCAGAGTAGTCTTTGGAAAGAGCCCCGATGACCAGTCTTTGCTGAGTCCCACTGGCATGTTCAATCAGGCTGTTAGCAATCACTGTACAACATTTGTTAGCTATGTCCCTTCCATCTATGAGCACTCAGTCCCCAGGAGTAGACTGGGAAAACGGGAGAAAGGTTTCACAGATAGAAAAGTAACTGTTCCCCAGAATAAGATGGAAGAGAGACTCTGCCCCAGCACAGCTTTGTCTAGGCAGGTCTGCCTTCCTATGCAGCACAATCTAGCTTCCCCTTGCTCCTACTGCCTCTCCTTTCACACACGGGTAGTATTCAGGTACCTTTGTTCATTTCAAACAAGGAATGAGTGGCAGACCCACTACAGATGGCACTGTTCCAAGTTAAAAAGTCAACTTGGGATATTAGCCACCTGCTGAAACCAAGTGTCTGTGGTGTTCGTGCCTTGAGGGTAGGGGCACTCGGGAGAGACTCGGTCAAGGTCACATGGTTGAGTGAGCAAAGGAACCTCTGTGCGAGATGGAAATGTTTAGTCTAATGAGGATGAATCTGATGTAGGTTAAAATAAAGAATCAGTACCTAGCTCCTCAACAGTAGAAGCAGTTAAGCTAAACCTGATGAGATTCAGGGGTGTACAGGTGGATTGCAGGGAGAAAGTAGAGAAGAAAGGAAGTGACGAGAGTCCTGGGCATGATGGAGCCTCTACACCCAGAACTCTGCTTGCGGAGTCACAATGAAGCTTGGCCACCAGAGTCAACCACTAAGAGTCCAGAGTCAAGCTGCCTGCAGTTCACAGGGGACCAAGAAGGTTAAAGAACTTTTAACCGGCCTCACCAGAGTGCAGGGGTGGCAATGAGATGAGGCAAATGAACACCATGGCCGGGAACCTCTGGTCTGTAGAGAGCAAAGAGTCCATTTAAAGGACTAAAGGAGGATAGAAACAGGCAGGTTACGCTACAATGAGAAGGAACAAAGAAGTGGTCTTGGGCACCTGGAATACAGTGGAACTTGCAAAGTGATTAGTATTTATGAGTGGAGCCTGGGATTAGCTAAACTGGGCTCAAGTCCAACACCAGCAACAGCTCTCAATGGCCGATTGTCTCCCATACAGTGTTCCTGTCTGCGCAATGGAGGTAAGAAACGGAGTCACAATTACATGGGTCATCACAACATGTAGATGAGGTTGTACACGGGAAGTGATGGCTGCAGCCTCAAGCACAGAGCAGAGGCTCGGGACACATAGGCTGTCACTGTTTGCTCTACATCAGAATAGCTATCCACCTAGGGAAGAGGCTCTCCGAGCGGATGTGAAACATACGACATTATTAGTATATGGCCGAAGATCGATTTCTATCCATTTGTCAGGGGACCGTTGAGGTCAGAGAAGTTTGTGCTTCTGATTTTGTTCTTTTTGTTTGGTTGGTTTGGTTTGGTTTTCACCAGGGAATAGAAGGGTAATGTCCAATCTCTCCTGGGTGGAAGAGCCAACACACACACACACACATACACACACACACACACACACACACACACACACACACACACACAGTTCCTCCTCAATAGCTAGTAGTGACCAATGGTCAGAAAAGGACCCATAGCCCTCACTATGCAAAAGTGAGAGAAAAGACTTGAACTAGAAGCCGAATGCCTTCTTACAACACAGGAATATTGTGCAGAAACTTGAAGGTTCTGACCACAGGAGAGTCAGACAGTAATCTTTAGACTTCATTTCAGCAAGCCTCGCTCTTAAGACACAGTGACCAAGTAGTTGTTAGGCCTCTGACCTGCAAGGCAAAGAGTCTAAGGTCATGGCATAGAGAACACAAGCCTTGAATGCAGCCAGCTGAATGCTGGGCCTGGCCTTGCCACTCACTGGGGACCATGCGACAACATAATCAACAGCCAATGAGGGTATGGCAAATAATGTGTGTTCAACACGAACTGTCGTCTAGTTCCTAAACTCTCTCACATACAGATGGAGGATTCTGGGGTTCAGCGTCACGGCTGAAGTTTTGTTCACCCCATGACGGGGAGGATGGGCACAGTGACCACTCTTGCATCAGGGTGACCAAAACACTTGACAGAAACAACTGGAGATGAATAAGGTTCATTTTGGCTTAGCAGTTAGAGAGAATGGTGATACATGCTGGAAAAGTCAGGGCAGGGTGGCTTGCTGCACTGGTGGGCGCATGTGGTACTGCTGACTCACTTCACAGAGGACCAGGCAGCAGAAAACAGAGCTGGAATAAGGGTTGGACTGTGATCCCTAGAAGGACAACCCTCGTGACCTATTTCCATCAATGAGGCCCCATCTGCTGAAAGGTCCACAGCCTCCTAAAACAGCACTAACGGGCTGGAGAACCAGAGCTTAAAACATAAACCACGGGACACATTTTGGATTCAAATTCCACAATGATGTGCCTCCTTCTTTCCTACAGAACACTGCCTTAGACTTTCATTTCTGCTTGGGAGGAAGGGGTAAAGGCAAACCCATAGTAAGCCAAACCCCACTCTCTCCACTATGCCTGGTGAGTTGTCCCCTGCTACTATTACATGACCCCTGTCCTTTGACGTTTCTGTGTCGCTCACAATGGTAGTGACGACCTCCCCCACCCCAAGCACACACCTCTGACTCCAGCTGAAGATATCATTTCTGCTTCTGATGACACATGACTGGTGAAGGAGGACCCACCCACTGTGCACGGCATTCCCTAGTCAGTCTTTGTGCAACTCCCTTCAAATCCGTTCACCAATGACCATGTCTCCAGGAGCAAGAAGGGCAAGCCCAGGCAGCAGGAATGGCAGTTTTGAAGGAGAAGAAGAAAAGAACCCGTTGCCATTCCCAGGGAACCTTTTTTGCACAGCTTCCTACTCCTGCATCGCTATCTGGTTGCTATTGGCAACCAGGCAATCACATTTTTCTAGTCCCAGATATAATCATCATAATCAATATAGGGTATTTATCCCACTCTTTGGTTTCAAAGAGCTTGAAGCTTTTCCTACTTATTATTCTTTCTTCACTAACATGGGAGAGGGTGGGAGGGGGGCTGTCTATTTATAAGGAGTGGAGGATAACTATTTAACAGGTTGGGAAACTGAGGCAATGAGTAAAAAAGGTGATTTAGGAAAAATTTCTAACTGTGAGTAGCATTTGGATAATGCTTCTAACATTCTCCCATTTAATTTTATGACATCCTTTCTTAGAAGCAAACTCTCCAAAATTTGATTCTTCTTAAAGATAAAGCCTAGAAGAGTCACACAGTTTGTTATGTCATTGCCTGGGTTAGAACTTGGGTCTTCTGAGTCTCTTTGAGTAGCTGCTTTAAAAATATATATATATCTCTATAGCATCTCTTCAAAGAATTAAAACAAAGTATTTTTATTGTGTCTCTTTTGTAAGTTATCCACACACAGATGAAAATGCTTCCACTATCTTCTGGTGAGTGGCATAGTTTCTCTTACACACGTAATTCTTCTTTCTGGTTCTAGTTAATATATATGCCACAAGGGCAACAAGGGCACAGAACAGCTTTTCTTCCTGCTGTGCTAGGAATTGAATTCATGGCCTCACATATGAGGCTAGTGCTCTACCAACTGAGCTACATCCTCGGCCACAAGAGCTACATTTGCTCTCTGAAATTCTGTGAACATCCTCTTACTAGACTAAAAAGCATGGCAGTGTTTGTGACTAGAAAACATGTATATCCCTTCTGACAGCTATGTGATATTACCTGTTACTCCAGCAACTGGTTTTGATGGCATTCTTTTGTCCCAGCAACAAAAGCAATACTAAAAGCATGCCTTTGGGGTCCCTGAAGTGGACAAGGCATACACAGCCTTCCATCCTAAACACCCGGCAAAGGCTTAGGGGCCTTCGTTGCTAGTCAGTGCTGCACACACAGGCAGCTGGAGGTAAAAGGACGGCAAATGAAACAAAAGCAAAAGAGAAAGCACACAGCCACAGCCAGAACTGCTCTAAAACAGAATACTGTCGATGCCGTGCACAGCGTTCATTTCCCTCTGGAGCCAGCACAAACACCACCAAGGGAAGAGAGGGAGGGGCTGGCTGGTGTCTAAGCTACCCACCATTGTCTTACTGCTTTCCTAACTTACAGCTCTGTGCATCCTGTCCCTGAGAAGGAGGGGTCCCCAGGCAGCAGACCGGACCTGGGATACCGCAGACCTTAGCAACAAGGTGCAAGGACTAGGCCCAGCCTTTGACTGTTGCATACATCATGCAATGCCTCCTAGAATTCTAGAAAGAACTACTCAGTGGGAAAATTCCATCCATAAACATCACTCTGCTCAGTGGAGTAAGCAGAGGAGAAAAATTAGAAACAAAAATGGCCAACATGTTGAAACTTAAGCTAAGGATATACAGAGAGAAAAGCTGATGGCTGAGGTCCCCGCAGATTGATGATCGGTGCCAAGAAACCAATGAGAGCCTGCTTAGAACCTACCAGAGGCAATTACCATATAAGAGCTCCAATTTGGGCCCTCATACTACGCAACTCACTCACCACCATACAGCCTTGCCCGGTTCCGAGGACACGTTCCAACCTGTTTTTACTCTCCTTCTGTTCCTATGTTTCCTCAGCTTCTGGTGGGTTAGTTTTGTCTCCTGTTTCCTGATCCTAGTCAGTAGCAGATTTGCTATCAAATTTTGCACTCCCAGCATCCACCGGGAGGCTGTGCTTCCAACATTACTGGTCTCATTTGGGTCACAGTTTGCACTCACTCCTCAGTCCCATGGCTTGCTTTCTGTTCAGTTGAGGTATTAGCACTGCCATCCATGGATGGGGTCCAGTCCATATTAACTAGGATATCCCATGGTGAAAGGCAAGAGGGTGAGGCATCACAGAGTCTATCCCTTACATCATGAGTTCTCAAACTTGGTGTTCAGATTGTTTAAGACACAAATCAGTGTGGGGCTCTTTTTAAGCTCTGCTGCTTTAACAATGGATTCTCAACAATTCCCCTTTTCCTTTATGTAATGCTTGCTCCATTCCTAAGAGCTTGCCATCTGCTGTCTCTTTTCAGCCTCACCCCATCCTTGGGCCAGATGCAATCAGATCAAGACACACGAGCCCCATTCTTCTGTACTCAGGGACACTGAGGCATGTGGTCTCTGAGGATGCTATTTTAAATGTCAATATCTGCTCTGCTCTGACCACCTTCAGCTATGTGAACAGGCATGACCTTGACTAAGTGTAGGGATAAAAGAGTTGAAACCCAGCTGCTTGTACGGATGGAATACTGGGATGAGGGTGGTCATATGGTCCCCATGAAGATTTTTCACCGATAATGAGAAATTCAAACATAGCAGTTTAAACCCCTCCTTCCAGCTGCTCAGTTCTTGTGCTGGAGGAGATAGACTGAGGTCCAGCTTCCTAGTCTGCTCCATCTTCTCCTATGCATCTCATAAAAGGCACTTTTGGGAGCATCATTGTCTTCTACAATCTGGACACATCATCCTCTATCTTTGAGATCCAGACTATTTGAATATAATCATGCCTTGCCTCAGGGTTCTAGGCCAGTTTCTCACTGAAGTCTCCCTAAGACTTGCAGGCCTGGCTCTCTGACTGCTGGTCCACAACTCCTGCTCAATGTGTACCCATAGCCCCAGGGGAAAAAAACACGGAAGGAAGGAAAATAACCAAGGAGGGGTGAGGGGAAAGATTCTGAAATCTGGACAACATCAAGAGCCTGTTTCCATGGCAACTGCTCCTTATTACAGTTGCTCAAACTGCAGCCTGTTCCAATCAGCTCTGTGGATATAGCCTTCAGCCAGCCTGGGCGATGGCCCCTACCTGGCCTTGCTCTATCTCAGGAGGAAGAAATGGAGCTCCAGAGACATCTGTAGGACCACCATCACCTTCTCATTACCCCACCCCCTCCATAGAAAGAGCACACCGGGAGAAGGAAGCTTTGCAGGAAGAAGTCTGTGGAGGATGGGAAAGGCAGAGGAGTATTCAGTGGTGGAGAATAGAAACCAAAGACGAAGCCTGATGTTAGTGTGGATATCACTGGGAGCTGCTATTGGGGCTACCTATGTCATGGGGATACATGTCTTTATGATGATCAGCCCTGAGCATCCACATGATGTCAGCCACCTTGTGGGTGTGGCCACGTTGGATACATCTACCAAGACTTCTTCCCTTCTGCAAAATTCTAAGCTGAAACCAAAGGCTAAATCTCTGAGGTAAAGGCCAAGGCCAACGGCCGGCAGGACGGAGACAGGAGCCACTTCCCACCATTTTTGAGCCGGTTTTGGGGTGGGCAAGTGCAGCTTTAACATTCTCTACCGTCACTGCTGACCTGAAGGCTTTATGACGCAGGGGCTCCCCCACCCCAGACACCTCAAGTTCCCAGGAAATGACTGGAGACTTACAGGTTTCTCCACTCTATAGATGGATTCTAGAGGCGAGAAGCTTTTCAAAGTCACCTGCTGGGTCAGGTGTCAGTCTAGGAATTTTATCCCCAGAAAAATAAGCTTGCTTCTCTGGGAATGCTCATAGCTAACACCCCCTCTTTTGTCTCATGCCCATCTGGCAATCACCCCCAACACACTGCAAATCAGATGACATCTGGCACACCACTCTGGTCTGCTCTGAAGCGAGTCTGTCTACTGGGGACAAGGGGTCTGGTTTATATTTTAAGCAGCTTAGTGAAAAATGGGGGGCTGATGAGGTAAGGCGATGGCATGAACCCCGCACAGCTGTCTGGGATAATGACTTCACCCAGCCGTCCTGGAGCCAGGGGGTGGAGTGCAGAGGAAGGTTTGCCCGTGGATTGTAAGTCATGGGGACAGAACCAGTCAACTTAGGAAACTGTCCCCTCTGGAATGTGTTTGTGTGCTCAAGAAACACAGTAGGAGCCAAAGGGACAAGAGATCCCATTTCTAACCCTTGAAGAGTTCCAGAGAAGAATCCCCATGCAAATCCCCATGCTCCTCTCCCAAATTGTCCCATGGAGAACTGGGATGCTCACTTTCCATTGCTGACTGATGAGTTATGAGATTAGAAGAACCTAAAATCAGCATATGGCAGACACAGTGAGAAGGTTAGCAGATGAACACAGGATTGGAGAGACTGAAAGATATTTGCCATCAGCTAGGAAGGACCTGTAATTCTTACCCATGCTCTCAAGCCATGACACAGTTATGTGCGGTGACTGCATGGGCTCCATCCTCTACCTTAGGCCAGATATTGGGAACTTGTCGTCGATTTAGACTGTTGATCAACTCAGAAATGCAGGAGACGTGGAACATCTCTGGATTTTACTGGGCTGTCTAGCTCTAAGGTCCTGTGAGTGCTCTATCCAAACACCAGCATGAGTGATTCTAAAGGCATTATTGCCCATCTCAACCTTGGACCCAGTACATAGGTAAGGAAGAGCATCCTCCAGAGCATTCTCAAGAGCATCCTTGCAGGCTCTCCTTTCTTTTGTGCTCTGAATTCTCAGATGAGGATAACTGTGCTGGCCCTTTCACGAAGAAAGTCTAGTTCCTGTGAGGCACCAATTAATGCAAGGCATCTACTCTACAATTTGCGGGGAACACCCTGGAAGTTCAATGGCCAGGACATGAAACACAGAAAGATTCTGCAGAGTCCATATTTGCAGGCTCCTTCCTTCTCATGGTCCTGGGATGAATCCATTAAGGGTACCAATGAAATTAACTCCTATAATATAGAGATCTAGCAGGAGACTATGTGAACTCTCTCTCCCCTCCCCACCCTGCACATATGTGTGTGTGCATGTATGTGTGTATATGTGTGTGTATATATATATATATATATATACACATATACATAAATGCACATTCTCACAAATGAAATAGCAGCAACTGGTGACGTGTGGGTGGATGTGTGAGAGTGGGGGAGGCTATGCATGTAATTATGCAAAACTCAGGATCACGAGTGGAGGAAGAGTTGCATCTGAGGCAAAGAAATCTAGGTCTGTAGTTCTAGCCCTAAAACCCTTAGCCCACTGAGTCCTAGTTGTTCTTTTCAACTTCTGTCTGTCACAGAATTCTCCCTTCTCTCTCCCTCCTATATCAATCCCACGCTGCTAACTTAATGCACCTGAGTGGCAGAGAAACCCCCAGAGGTAACACCAGAGATGGAGGCACACAAATGCATTCAGCCACTGTCACTGTCCTGTGCGGCTGGCAGAAGGGCACACAAAGCAGAAAGGGCAGCCTGATGAACTGAAGCTGGGGCTCTTCACACTGAACAGATAGCCCCACCTACAGTGCCATCCCCATGGAGAAAAAAGAGGTGGGAGGAAGACATAGAAGAAGTGAAAGAGACAAGGGACCCCATGAACAAGGGAGGAGGGAGGCCTGGAGGGAGGCTGAGCTACATCCATTGTGGTTATGCTCCTGGAGGATCAAGCTGGTGTCCTGGGAAGAAGCTGGTCCCAAGCTGTGGACCTTCAGGAAGGTGTTTCTGTGCATCTGATACACATCTCCACAAAACAGCTTGTGTGGAACTTTGTGCATCCCAGGACGAAAGCGTGTTTGTAAATTTGGGTTAAATGATGATTACGACCACAGATCCCAGGCATATTACCAGCCTTGGAGTCTGTGACCACCCGGGACTTTATCTATGTCTTGGAAATAATATTAATTGATGCTCATAGGGTGGTCTTCATGAAAACCCATAAAAAAAAGTGCCTGGCATAGTAAGAGCTGATACATATTCATCTGCTTTATTATAATTTCCCAGTCTCCTCCCACCACCATGATTTAAAATGACTCAGCCAGAAAGGGATGAGGTTATATGTATACAATGTGATTTATTACTTACCACACAGCTATTGTTCCATTGCCCAGTTTACCAAGGAACCGGCTAGTTCCTCAACCACTCATTGCGATCTTTGTGTTGGGTGACAGCTCTTCCTAGATCATCTCAGCGTTAGTCTAGTGGATATTTAAAAGCATCTTCTAGTGTACTGGTAAGACAGGGACTCGGATAGTAGACTGTGAAATTATTTTTGGCCACTTGCTAGTAATTGGGCTGGTTTTAGTCCAATGTTTGGCAAAAACTCAAAAGGTTCTGTGGAGATTTAGATGCGCTGTAATCTTTGCATCCTCTTCTTTGTCTAATAACTGCTCCTTCAAGAGATCTTAGGATGGTAGCTACCAGAAGCAGAGTGAAGCGTATGATTGGGGAAGAGGTTAATATCTTTCCACAGGTACAAAATCATAGTATCTGCATTAGCAGGAGATATATAGGTGGTTAATATGGTTAGTAGCAACATGATATATGCTGTATATCTCTTCCCTTTTTTAGGGGGAGAGAGACAAGGTCTGACTCTGTAGCCCAGACTACCTGCTATAAAACTTACAGCAATTCCCCTGCCTCAGCCTCCCGAGTGTTGAAGTTATAGGTGTAAGTCACTGTGCCTGGTTTGCTATAAGTTTGTAAATAGCTGAAAGGAGGGATTTCAAATGTGATAACCTCAAAGCAATGATACATATTCGGAATGATGGATATTCTGTTTTCCTGATTTGATCATTCCACAGTGTCGTGTATGTATCAAAACATCACTTTGTGTCCTGTAAGTATATACAATGAGTATTTGTCAATCAAAAATAAAGAAAAGCTTATGAGTCCTTGCCTTTGTCAGAATAGCAAACTAAAAAGATCTGCTCCAGATAAGTGGTCGCTCGTGGACCGTAAGTCACCGATGGACTTGTCTTGGTTTCTTTGTGTGCTCACTTGGTGTTTTGTTTGTTACTGTTATTGTTTCAAGCAGAGTCTTTGAGACAGTTTTGAGACAGGCTAGCCTCAATCTTGAATTCACAATCCTCCTTTGTTTCCTGAAAGACAGAATTAAGATTCGTGCGCCCACTTGACTTTTACAGGTTTGTGTGAAACGGGTGGCCACACTAATTCCTCAGTCAACATCGAGATGAACTGGCATGTCCCCTTACACTCCATTTGAAGCAGCGAGTATGAACCTGTGCTTATTACCAAGTCTTACATGCTTTAATATTGCTAAGAACGCTAGTGCTCTCTGGTTCGGTTATGCTCTGGCACCATTCATGAGCTGAAATTCTCATCTTTGTCTCTGACCTGGAGGGAATTGAGATGCAGAAAATAGTCTCAGCCAGATCCAGCCGCCCCGACACTTGCAGCTGGCAGGTGCTAGAGCTGCGGGCACATGGCTTCTAGATGCGTCAGGCCTACCTAGAAACCACAGCAGCCATGCTTGCCAGAGGCATTTCCCAGAAGCTCCGACGATGGCCCTCACCTCTACACACTGGTCTCTCAGAATGTGTGACCATCGCACTTTAGAATATATGAACATGCTATCTGGCTGTTCATATTATAGAACACAGATGTATGTGAAGATAAGTATGCAGTATACATATATGCATATACACATATATTTATACACTTTTGTATTACACACACACATTCTTATACAAAAGGATTCACATAGAAACCCATCCCATTCACCTTAGGTAACATGTTTGCTAAGGATGTTGGTGAGAGAATGAGAGGCGTTTTCTGCTGCTCAAACGGCGTGCAGAATCAAACCTTTGCAAAATGCTAGTGAAGGTGCAATTTCTATTCAGAGGGTCACATGACAGGCAACCAACCAAGTTTGCATTTGTAATTCTTTCTACACTTTCTCCTTTTTCTTTAAGTCCGTAAGTAGCTTCACACACACACACACACACACACACACACACACACACACACACACACCTCTGCTGACTGGGGGATTACCCAGGTGAGAAACATCTGGTTCCTGACCCTAGAAAAGCTCCTAACACTGACTGAGCAGTATGGTTTCTCTGAAGCTTTATGAGTGAGGACGAATGCAGTTGGCTGGCTAATTGGAAAACCTTACTCTGTGTGTGCATGCAAATGAATCTGTCTGTGTGGGTTTCGCCATGCTGTCATAGACATATATTTATCTTCATAGTGGGGTCATTTACACACTCCAAATTGCCCACAAGTAAGACAGCCAAAAAAACGACTGAGCTTCAACCTGAAAGAAAACACCAGACTCTCCAGATTTTAGCCTTAGCTTACCTTTCCTGGGGCTACATGGGGATATTTGGTGTTAAAGCTATACCATCCCCTGAAGTCCCTGAGAGATGGCTCTCAGTCCTCGGAGGCTGTTGCCTCTCAGAGCGGCTGTCAAATCACCCCAGACCAACACAGCACCGCAAGCAACACACAACAGCGACTGTGGGCAGCGCTCTCAACCCACAAGTGCTGCCTGCTGAAGCCTATGCTACTGTCTTTAAACTCCCCATCCTGAAATCGCTTAAAGGAGCCTGACAGGTAATTTATTCTGTGGCAAAGGATAGCAATTTCATTGTCCAGAGGCAAGAGACCCAACTGCATTGGAAAATCTGTACGCTCGGGGAACACAGGTTTAATAAGATAACAATTCCAAGTGTGCAGGCTTGTAATTCTTTGGACTCTTCCATCCCTTTTCTAAAGCTACCAGGCAAATGTTTTTACACATTTTCCTTTTGAAAAGGCCTTCCAAAGGACCTCCGTCGAATAAATCAAATGTTTCAACATGAAGGGTGATTACTGGGTACTTCTTTGTGGAAAGAGCTAACTACAAGGGGGTCAGGGCATAGGAGCTGCTGTGGAATGAATGTCTGTCTGTAAGTAGACTGTTTTTAAAATTTGTATCTGACCTCTTTGCAGTCACCCTCCTGGGATTTCCAGGGTTTCAGGCAGACACCTGG
This sequence comes from Microtus oregoni, assembly GCF_018167655.1. Lineage (NCBI taxonomy): Eukaryota > Metazoa > Chordata > Mammalia > Rodentia > Cricetidae > Microtus > Microtus oregoni. The sequence continues at coordinate 27,846,135 of NW_024543085.1, forward strand.
GACAGACACAAATGATGTGCCAAAGGGGATGATAAAAAGAGACAATACTTGTTTCTAAAAGCAGAGTTCAAGACCATTATGGACTCATTTTTTTCAAAATATGCTAATGGCTATTCTCCCATTTAATTCATTAAGATTCATCCCTGGTAAGTAGTCCACTATCAATTTCTATTGTGTCTCTGTGAAAATCTGCCAAGACTGGGAGTATCAGAGACCCATCTACTTAACCCTAGAATAGCAACGGTGGAGCCTGGGCTCCTTCTGGCAATAATCTATGTGCATGGCCCCAGTTTCATAGTGAGCCCTCATCTAGGACAGAGATAGAACCCAAGTCCCCTACGGGGCTTCTCTATCCCCTCCAGCTAGCATCTGCTCCGTGAGGCCGCATATCCCTCAAACAGTAGCCACGGAACTTTCAGGCTTTCTAAACCTGGCTTTGCCACTGACCTTGGGATATGATCTTGGCTAAGGTGTTTACTCCATTTTTAGTATTTCAGAGCTCTGGTCTACATGGCAGACTGGGCGTTGGCAAGGTCATGGTTAATTCTTCTGGATCTATACGGTCTGACTATGTCATGTCCTCCACAAATGCTTATTCAATCGAATTGAAGATAACAAGAAGACTCTCTCAGCTCACACTCACCTTGCCTAGCTAGGAGCACACTGTGCTTGGAAACACAGGCCACCGCGCACAGAGCTCAAGGCTGTAGACTTCAGCATTTCCATGCGCTCATTCCACGAAGCTCAGCTTTTTGGGGGGTAGTAATGAATGAGATCCTTTTTTAAGCTCCGCTTTCAGAGTTTATTTCATGTCTTTTTACATTTCGTATCATATTTGTATAAAAATATCCTGACTCTACCACAGTATAAAAACCTATTTAGTCAAGTAACAATCCTCTTGCTTTGGATCTAGTTGGAGAGATTAGAGAAGAATGGTCTACCTGAGGCCAGCAAATGCTGAGTGTCAAAGAAGGACGATTCCAAAGGTGACAACTCAACAAGGCCACAGATCTGTCTGGGCTCCATTTTAGGAAGACCCCTCCAGGACAAGAAGTGCCAACATGCCTCATGAAGTGATATGCCCTCAGCCCCTTGAGTGAAAATGCACACTGAAGCTATGCCCCTGTCCCTGGAGCCATCAGTCACTGAGCCAGAGGTAAGAGGAAATGTCACTGTTTGAGGCTGGGCAACCACAGGCTCACTCTCCCTTTGAGGAAGGTCCCCCCACCCCCATGATCATCACGCCTGTCCTTCAGGACTCTCTGGGAGATACAGAGACAAAAGAGAGGGCAAATCCAGCTTGGAAAAGACAGAGTTAAAATTCTGTAAGTGCCACTAGCCTGGATTTTAGTGCCCAGCCATGGAGGTGCCACTGGCCTGGATTTTAGTGGTCAGGGCCACGGAGGTCCCAGAGGCCAACAGCAGCTAAGGCTGCCAGTGCATATGACATTGGATGTCAGCAAGCAGAGAACCAGGAACGAAGGGAGAGGGAGCCTGGAAAGAGAAACATCCCCCACCCCCAGCATGTTCTCCCAAGTTCTAACAGATGTCCTCCCACCCCCTATCTTCCTGGGAATGCCTCAAGATTCTGACTTTCTCAAATGGGCATCTTTCCCTGCCACCTACGTTCTCTCTCTGGATTCCAACCTGCTGCTTCACCATGGGATCTTTCCTGTTCTTTGTGAGTTTTCGTTTTCTTTTAGACACTGACCTTTGTTGTTAGTCTATCCCCATCACATCCAGGAGGTACTTATAACATGTGCCCTATGACTCAGGCCTGGCTGGAATGCAACTTGTAGAATAATAACCAAGCACTAGACCTTCTTAGGTCAAGCTTACACATGGCTGTAAAAATTGCAGCTAACCATGGGACCCCATTTCCCGACAAGTGATATTTTGCCCCCTAAATTTTCTCTCTGACCTCTATTGCTCTAACTTGCCATGGTACAACAGGTTTAAAGGTATAGGATGTTGGAACAAGAAGGGCATCATGATCTGGCCTGTTGGCACTAGAACGGTGGTTCTCAACCTTCCTAATGCTGCGACCAGTGAAAACAGCTCCTTATGTTGTGGTGGCCCCAACCCTAACATCATTTTTTTTTTTACTTCCTAACTATAAATTTGCCCTATTATGAATCATAATGTAAATAAATATCTGTGTTTTCCCAATGGTCTTAGGTGACTCTTGTTAAAGAGTCATTCAACTCCCAGGGAGCTCATGACCCATGGGTTGAGAACCACAATGAATAGAGGAAGTGCCAGGTCTGTTTTCTGACCCTGTACTGCAGCCATTTTCCTCTAAAGGTCCTCCTGACTTTTTGGCGAAGAAGTTTGACCAGCTATGGCCTGCTGTCCCAGGCCAGGGGTCCTCACATTTCATCCTCTCTTTCTTCCCGGGTCCAAATCCCGTAGTCTGTGGAGGAACAAGAAGCCACGCTCAACAGGAAGATGCTACCTTTCAATGCTCCATGCCTTTCCTTTCACTGTGGCTGTGTTTTGATAGCAGAGGCTAACCCCACTGGCAGCATGTTAGCCGTATCTTTCATGTTTTCATGTTTTGATAACAAAGGCTAACCCCACTGGCAGCGTGTTAGCCGTGTCTTTCATGACTATGACAAGAGACCTGAGGAAACAGCTGGGGAGGGAAGGTTTATGTTGGCTGCTGTTTTTGGAGGTCAGTGGGTCAGCTGGCCACATTGCTTCTGGGCCCACGGAACAGTGGAACACCCTGGCAGAAAGGCATGGTAGAGGGAAGCTTTATACCCCCATGGCATCCAGGGAGCAGAGAGAATGACAGGAAGAGAAAAATATGGCACCCAAGAACATGTTCTCAATGACCTGTTTCCCCCATCAGGCCCCACTTCCTGCATCTCTATCACTTGCAAATAATGTAATTAAGAAATGAACCTGTCCATGGACTAAAGCATGAGTGGAGGCTGAGCCCTGCTGATCCAGTCACCAATTCGTGGTGCCACCATTTGGATACCAGGCCTTTAACACATGAACTTTTTGAAAGGACACATCACTACAATAGTAGCCTTTTTTTTCCCTTACATCTCATTATTTTGGGGGGAACCTTACTCTTTACTGGGCTGCTTTCAGTTGGTGGTTGCAAAGTCCTAAGCCTGTCTAAGGAGTCATCAAGCTACTGAAGGTCTAGATCCATGGACCCATCTCCTCAGAGTCCACCACCACCGCCGCCACTCTGTGTATTCTCTCTTCCCTCAGAACAGAAGACAACCTGGCAGCGCCAGGACCATGGTCCCTATGCTCTCTTCTCTTGGATGTTTCTGGATTTCCAGCTGCAGGCAGCCAGCCATCTGTTTTCCTCTGCACGTTCTGCCAACACCTCCGCTACTGCTGCTTCTGGTCACGATGCTGCTGCCGATGTCCCTGAACTCAGCCTTCCTCTATATATGTCTTTCTTAATTAACCAGCCGTCTGCATCCATTGTTTCTGATGCGAAAGGGAAGACATTGCTGCCGAAGGACACACTGCAGGAATTTCGCAAGACCGACATCCAGCCTCTCTCGGGTTCCCCTTCGTTTCTGAAACTGATACTTCTCTCAGATTAAAATGGCTTTGGCACAGCTTCTTTTTTAAAAATATGTGCCTTCATTCCAAGATACACAATAACAGAAGGATCCCATCATGAGCAGAGGGAGCTGCGGACCTACCAGTACCAATGAAGCTCTGCCTCATGCATTCCCTCCAAACCTTAGTTTCCTTCTTCTCCTCAAATACCTGAGCCCGGTCAAGGTCATTTGTGTGAACTCAAACACACAATCTTACTGGGTTTCAGCCTTTCTTAATATTGCTTCCTGGGGTCTGGAAGTCCTATGTTTTAAGACTCTCTCTACCCCGTACTCAATCCTCTTCCTCAAATTTCAACAAACCATCTCACCTTCTCTGCAATGTCCTTCTACTCAGTGGTTAACCAGAAATTGACTGACTGCCTGACAAGGAGGTCCCCATTCTGTATTGTGTGCATTCTGATCACAGGTAATTTTAGCTAGCATGTAAAAGGATACAAGCCTTGATGTCGCAGATATCTTGATACACATAGACATCCATCTACGTGAAGGTCTGTGTATGTAAGCTTAGTCATGGGGTACTTGCCTAGAAAGGGCGAGGTCCTGGGTTTATCCTCAGCACTGCACACATCAATTAGATTTAAGATCTTGAGAAGGAAATGCATGTAGGAATGTTTGTGTTGACTGGAGCGGGCTGGCTAAGATGAGGCTGAGTCTAGCGGTGGGTTTGTAACTGCAATTACATAATCCTCTGTATTCCTCACGTTAGAGCATTCTCCGGACCACCCTCCGTGGAGCCTGCTTGCTGAATCGATTTTCTGGGAGAGCAGAAGAACCAGGCAATAGCTTTAACATATTCGTCTCCTGAAAGCTAGCCCACGAGGTCCACTAAAGGCCACCTTTCCAGAACTTCGTGTTCATTACATCATACATCAGTGCATCATCACAGCAGCAGATCCAGCCACTCAAACCGCTTCACCATCTGTGCCCTGGCACACACTGTCTAGCACCCAAACCTACCTCCTGCTTCTTCTGCATGTGATTTCCAAAGCAAACGAAACGTTTTGTCTGGAGGAATTCATACCTCACACCAGCTTGATTCTGTCTCTCTTGGGCCCCCAGAGCTTTCTCCTTGTGGCATCTGGGTAGGTGTACAAGCCTTGGTATCAACTCGTTCAGCCTCAGTTATGTCCCATGGAGCACCCTGGTTGCCCACTGCCATAGCAGAAGGGATGGCATTTCCATTACGCGAGCCAGAAATAAGGACCTTCGAGCAAATCACAGTCAGCCATATACACTACGGCACTCACAGGTAGAGGCCAGCGTTGTTCACATACAAAATGCTCTGAAATTTTACCACATTAAAAAGGAAGGAAGGAAGGAAGGAAGGAAGGAAGGAAGGAAGGAAGGAAATGAGGGTGCATATATATTTTACCAAGATTTCTTGATGTCATGGCCAAAGCAGTTGAAACATACTGTACTGGCTATTTTTCTTATTGTGACAAAGTATCTGATGGAAATTAGGAAAAAGAGATTTCTTTCTTTCTTTCTTTTTAAGGGATTTCTTATGATTGGCAATTTTAGAGAGTCCAGTCCATTACAGAGGGGAAGGCATGAGATGCTCTTACACTTAGGGAGGTACAGGCTGGAGCCGGCCAGACTCCTGTAGATGGCGAAGCAGTGTGCAGGGAATCCTGACCTGACACCTGACCTTCAACTCATTTTCTCCTCTCAGTCCACTGGATGGTACCATCCATATTCAAGGTGGGTCTTTGGCCTCAGTTAATCTTCTCTAAAACATCTTCCCCTGGACACATTCAGACATGTGCTTCTGTCTCATTATAACCTCGCAAAGCCCCACATTTCCCTGTCTTACTCCTGCTGGTCCCATTTCACAGAGAAGGAAATGGCCAAGGCCACTTGACCTATGGGAGAAAGATTTGTAATTCCAGCCCAGGACTGCCAGGTTTGGGACCCCGTGGGCCCTTTGCCACAATGCATGGATGCAAGCAAACACCTGTGAACTACTCAGCAAGCGGGAGCCTGGACTTCCATCCTCTCTCCCCCACCTCCCCACCCACTCACATCCATAATGCACGTTTTTCATTAGCTTCTTTGCCCAGTGATCTGTTGCTTTGTTATATTAGAATTGCAAACAAATGTTCTCATTCCAGCCTTCTCTCCCCCCTCCTCCCCTGCTGGCATCTCGAATTCAGCATTGATTTTTCTGGCCCCGCTCCACTGCCTGACTGACATTCCTGGATGATTTCCCCCTTGGAGACCTTGAGCTGACTCAACAGGCTCTCTCACTGGAGCCCAGAATGAAACAGCACATCACCCAGAGAAGCTGAATTGGTTTTTGTCCTGTCTTTTTTTGATCTCAAGGGCCAAGACACAATGACCCTTGGACTCCATCTTTATTACCCCAATGATGGCTATATACTCTACGTCTATCCTTCAAAGTCCTCAATAGGGAGAGGATGAGGTCCCCACAAAATGCCTGTCCTGGGAGGTGGGAGTCCGTGAGTTTTGATCTAAGCACTAACGTTTGCAGTAACTTGGGTTCCTTAGATGAGGAGGTTACTCTGGAGCAAAAAAAAAAAAAAAATGGTTCTCAGGGTCTATGGAAGATGAGTTGGACTTAGTGGAAGAGGGCTGTAACCAGCTGTTGTATGCAGAGGGACCATAATCTCATAATCTCTTAACCCACCAGAAGGCTCGTCTCAAAAAGGAGGGCTTCCCTCCCAAGTATAAGAACCAACACACACAAACACACACACACACTTTCTCCCTGATTTCTGATTCTGAGAAATACGTGGAGAACCAGGTACCAAAGAGGGCAACATTTTCCTGCCTGACCTTCCATTCCCAGTGGATGCTGAAGTGTGGGTTGCTGTGCTGACATTGTAGAGGAACTACCACTCTACCAACACATTCCAGTTTCAGCAGGCATGGCCCCGCAGTGGTGTACAGAGGCTAGTGGCTATGAACACAGGACTATTAGGTATGAGAATACTGTGTCAGGTTGTTAAACTGATAGCTTGTGTTCACTGTAGTAGGAATTTTTACATCATGAAAACTGCATTCTGCTATATACAAAGCATATGCACCACACCACCACCACCACCCCCCATTACCCCAGTGTTTAGTAAGGAAGAAACCCAGCTATGGTATCAACTTAGGTGATGGCAGAGGCATGGAAAGGGCAGGTAAGATGGAGGCAAGTCGAGGAATCCATAATCTTTGATAGTTTAGAAAACATGGCCAGGAGGTGGTGAGCCACAGTGAGAAGTCGAGCTGCCTTTTCACTCCCATGGGGCAGGATTTATCCCCCTGTCCCTGGGTTACAGTGCCCCTGAAATGAACGGTCTTTGGTAGGAAGTTTTGGACTGAGGGCTCCTCCCTGCTTCTGAGCCCCCTCTAATGGTAGCGTTTGCTTTGCTGTGCTGGCCTGACTCGAATTTAGATTGTGCTATTGGGAGTAGTCCGGCCACAGTCCCACATCATCAGAGACCTTGTTACTCTCGGTTTACTGAGAACCCAAGTCACAAAGCTCATGGATCTTAACAAGAGACCAGAAGCCCAGAAAACTACAGAAAGGTGTAAAGTTTTTGTGGCCCAGTAAATCTCTCTGACGATCATATTATCCAAATAAGATCCAATCAAACCGAATTAGAAAAAGCCCAGGTTTAATGGATGCCAATGCTCCCAAGTGGCCCTTCGGGCACCACAGTGAGGAAGACCAGGAAACCACGGAGAGAGGAAAGGAGAACCTGAAAGACCACATGTTTGTTCTCTGGAGGTACAGTTTAAATAGCCTGTGGGAGTGGTCTTGACCCTCTCTGGGGAGGAGTCACCATTTGGTGGGCTTTCTTGGTGGTAGAGTCTGGACTGAGACAACTCCCAGGGGAGGGGACTTGGGATGGAAAGTTTACCCAAAACATTTTAGAATGAATGTCAGGGGCTGGGGTGACACTTCCATCCAAACAAAAGGGACACCAGGAATGGCAGGGCAGGAATGAGAAGAGACAGAGGCGTGAACTCTAGACTGAGAGAATGTCAAGGTTGAACCTCATTCGGTGGCTGTTGGCATAGTCAGCTGGATAACTTTAACCTTGCTGGAAAACAAAATGTAATTGAAAGCCTGATCTTTGATGATAAGCCAGGTCTGCTACTATAACGTTGAATTCAGTTTCAATGACTAACCAAAGTCTGATCTTGGATGATAAGCCAGGGGTCTGCTACCCATACAGTTGAATTCAATTTCAATGACTAACCAAAGTGCCTAGTAATTGCTTAGGTCCTCAGTACCTTTCCAGGACCCATCCAGGATTTATAAGAAATAAAAGGCATGAATCCATCGGTTAGCTATGGAGAGTAAACACTTCTGCAAGCTGAAGAGACTCAGGGCGGGCTGGAGACAAAGAGCACGTAGAATCCAATCTGCAGCCGAGAGCTCTTGGCCAGTTCTTCTGCCCACAATTTCTGGTTCTTAAGAGATGACAGGACCCACCCACCACCGCCGCCACGACTATCAGTCTCTCCAGTTAAGTTTCCAGAACCTGACCAGTAATTATTTTCTTCAGGGAAGAAATGAAGCTGCCATGCCTAAGAAGAGGGGTGAGTATTAGATTAGAAGTTGCTCTCTCTCACTGGGCTCTCATGACACGTGTAGCTGCCTCCCTCTGACAGGCTCCTTGACATCTTTACCCAGAGCCACGACTGAGGTTCCTTTGGTGCCTGGACACGGGGCAAAGTTATCTAACAATGCTGTTGCCACTGAGGCAAGATCGTTCTCTCAATCTAGTGATCGAGAGAAATCCAGGCTACTTCCAGTCAAAGATGCCAGTGGGTGCTCCCCTAGGAGGACTCAGACATCTGAGAACTGCTTAGCGTGTTCTAAAAGATGCCCACTCACGCACCGTATGTGGAGTTCAGCAGTCTCTCCAAGCCAGGGTTGTACTGTTTCCTCACAACTGGGCGTGATCATTGCCCTTTTGATTCAGAGCAGTTATGGTCAGCTGCAAGAGAACTTCTGGAGATCACTAACATTTCCTCGTAGAAGGAGGAAGGGGCTCAAAGAACTCAAACACCCTCATAAGGGTCTCACAAGGCCCTCCCCCTCCCTGAGGTCACATGCGAAGTAAACAGTTGCCCAGGATTCTCTAGTGTAGTTTTTCATGGGTCAGCCGTGTTCAGGTGATACTCTTAAGTGGAGCAGTTGCACATAAGTTGCCCAGGGCATTTCCCAGTGGTGTATTCACCTTTCAGTGGCCCACGCTTTAGTAAGTAACCCCAATAACCAAATGGTTCAGGAGATCGGAGTGGATGGAATCTCTCCCTTTTGGAGGTAACTGGACATTTCTTCATATTTCCTAAAGAAAATCATATGACGCCCGTTGATTGTGTATGTGTTTGGAGGAGTTCTCCGGTATTGAACATGTGCTGAAATGCCCATCTCAGTTCCATTTCCTTCCTGGATACTAACTCCTGCTTGTCATCGCTCAGACCTTTTTCCCACACACCAAGGAAGATGACTGTCCCTTGGGTTCCTCCACATACAGCAGAGCACAGAAGCTGAGTGAGTTCAGGCTTACACAGGACGTTGTTGAGAGGGCTGGAGCTGGAGCCTCAGCCTGGGAGCATGTGGCTCTTTTGTTACTTGATGTCATTACCCAGTGTTTGTCTTCCTAAACATGAGAGGCAGCAATGCAGCCCTAGCCTCCCCCTCCTCTTCTAGGAATCCATACCACATGGTTTCCAAAGAGGAGGGGATCTTCTGGGATGTAGATAAGTCTTCTCACAGAGGTAGGCACTATCCCGGGCTTCATCAGGAAGGCAAGGACCATAAACAACTCTAACACACGAGTTCTGTTCTTAATGGGGAACTCAAAGGGTCCGTTAGTTCTATTACTGTTTCAGCAGCAGCGAGAAGTCTTGTTTCCTTTGCCACCTCTCCTTAGTCATTCAGTTCAAATGAAACTGGGGTGGGGGAACCACTGAGCCTAGGACCCCAGTAAGGGAAGCGTCTCAACATCCTTGAAGCAAACAAAACGAAACAAAAAAACAAAACTCAACCTGCTGTAGAAACACCTAGGATTCCCAGGGACTTAACACCCTACCACCATGGAGGGTCTCATCAGCCCTTTCTCTAGAATTTCAGAATAATCTCTGCATATCCTTGAGTAAGAACTGTGTTCTATTGTGACCTGGGCTCTCTGGGAAAGTTGAAGGGCCAGAGGCCCCGCGTTGTAAATGTAGTCGCTATGTCTCTTGCACCTTGGTTCAGGACACCAGCAGAGGCTCTTTCTTTCAAAGGTCACCCAGTCACTCAAGGTTTAGAAGGCCTTTAGGTCCTGTTCCCTTTTGGACCTCAGCCCCTGAGGTGTGGAACGCATGAGCCCAAGGGTCCTACTTGCTACCATGCTCATTTAAAAATGGAGAGGACTCTTTCACCCTATAAGAGATCAAGTCTAGAAGGAAACTGAAAGACGAGGAGAGGTCAAGCCCTGTTCTCTCCAGGTCAGACTCACTCTCCATAGCTGAGGCCTCAGGAGTCCTCGGCAGGTGAGTGACTCTGAGCCAGCTGGATTCTCCCTCCAGCAGCTTTGCTGCTGATGTTCCTGAATTGGGCTCCCTCTCAGCTACACCCCTGTGCTGTTCCTTGGGTTATTGCAGGGAGCTATGATAGAGGTTACTAACTACTTTAGTTCACAGCACTTTTACCAACAAGAGCCTATATGCTGGGCAATGCAGGAGGCATTTGGGGAACATAAAATAATAGGGATAATGGGTATGGATCCCAGAAAATCAAAGAGCTAAACAACACATAGAAACGAATATGAAAATAAATATTAAGAAAAGAAAACAGAAAAGTCTGTTCCCAAGTGGAATTTTTAGAAAGGGTTCTTGCATTGTTTTCTTTGGCAGGGGGAGAAGGGGGCTCGCACTGTATATCTGACTGTGCTCTGATGTGCCTGGTGGACTGAGCAGGTGACAAAATGTCTCTGCCTGTGGAGGGTCTGTCTAAAAGAGGAGACAAGAGTCTCACCGTCCCAGTGAGACTCTAAGTGACTGCTTCCCGGTGCAGCCTGGAGCAGCCTGGGTATGTGAGACGTTGCAGGGGTGGAGCTATGTAAGCTGTGTGTGTTTACTGGTTGGAAGTACTTCCCTAGAGACATAACCAATGGTCTCATTCTTCCCTAAATTCAAAAACTGTTGTATCCTCTATCCTGGGGTAGAGTCGAAGTGTCAGAAAGCAAACCATGACATCACACTCTCTTCCCCACCAATCCCCACCCCTTCCAGCAAGGAACCCTGGGAAAACACTCAGGAAAGCCTTGGCCTTGTCTCTTGGCTTTATTTTTTATCGCAAATCTGGCTTCGCCATGAGAGTCAGAAGGAAGGTAAGAAGATGTCCCCCACCCCTTACTCTGACCAGGGGACCATTTCCAAAAGAACTTTAAAATGTTTATCTGTCCTCATCTTCCACGGCCAGGCATTTTGGCACTGCGCGCTGAGCAAGAAGAGGCAGATCAGCATGGAGAGATGGATGAGGGGAGAAGAATGAAGGGCCAGGCTTCTGCCTCCTACATTTGTATCCCACCCTCTAGGATACTTTTCAAGGTACTTCAAGGTCTCTGTACCCAGGGAGCTGGAAGCATGCCCATATCAACCAAGTATGTATTAGCATTAGCCAAAAGGCAAGAAGGAAAAGGTAAATGTTCTGACACACACACACACACACACACACACACACACACACACACAAAAGCAATGGTAGCCATGATGGGTTGGGGGAAGGGGTGTTTAAATAGATGTGGCAGAGGTGGTTTCGAGTATCAGATCCTCCCTGAAATGGTCCCTGGAGAATACTCATATACACACATGCTCACACTGCTTGCCAGGTGAGGGCCAAGGCTCTCGCTCCATGGATCATGGCCCCCTACCAGTCACACCCATAGAAAAAGAAGCAAAGAGAGGCATGTGTGCTTTTCATTGGGCAACTCTATTCTAGTCCAGGCTTTCTAGACTGGGAAGGGGAAGGGTCAGGGAGACATGAGCATCAACGCAAGGGGTCAGAGGAACAAGTATCAGCTGCAAGACGGCTCCCAAGATGGTCGGAAATGAAGGTCCTAATTACATTCCTCCGTTGGCGATGACCTCAGGTCACCAAACACCCGCAATTATTTACTCTGGCAAAGTGATTAGGGAATTTGGGACCAGGGAATGGATACATGTTGGGGTAGAGTCACGTGGGACTTCCGAAGATGAGGGGGGCAGTGGGGATGCCACTCCTTTTGCATCTGCTTCTTCCTAATTAGGGTCACTACGAATACCAGTTAGGGAGCTGGGTATATTGTCTTATCTTTTCCTACTTGTCTGGAAGCTCAAAACTGTTGAGAAAGAAGAAAAAAGAGAATGATGGGTAAGGGCTAAAGAACCCACTTCTCACCAACAGAATCAAATGCAAATGAGGGATAAGCCGGAGAAGTTCCAGCAAAGGATGGAAGTAAAGCATTTAGATCAGGGCAGCAGAGGGTCAGGGAGGCTAGAGATACAAAGTCCAATGAACCCTAAGCTAGGACAGAGACTGTGGGCCAGGAGTCCCAGACATCCCCAGAACAGCAGTAGCTCCTAGAAGTTTGCTAAAATATCTATCAATCAGGCCCACCTCAACTCTGTTTACTCGGGGATGTGCTCAGAAACCTGGGAGTGTGCAAGGAAGGCAAGAGGTCCCTGAAAAAAACTCACACTCTGAGAACCAGCTTGCAAGGAAAGAAAACTCTGCCTTCCCATTCCGTCCTTTGCCCACCGCAAGCCTTTAAATCTCCTCCCTGAGACTAGGCCTCACCTTCACGGGTACCCAGCAATGTTGTCCTGGATCCTCCATCAGCAGAAATAGTCTCTGAGTTCGAGGTTTCTTTGGGAATAGATTTAGGTTTTCGCCACGAGCTGAACAGACTCTTGTTACTGCTCCCTGGTGTGGACAGTGTATGCTTGCTTGCTGAATGGCCAGCTGAGCTCTGGGTATTCATTATCACCACGTACTGCGGTCTGTAGGCATCACTAATGCTGTAATTGAAAGTCAAGGATGCTTCGAGTACCTACTGTGTACCGGGACATGTCCTCGGTACTCCGCACACACCACCTCACTCAACTCTCCTGATGCAGAAGAAAGCAGGCTCTGAGCAGCAATGTCGCTTAGTAAGGGCCACACGACGGGAGTCATCTCAAAGTTCCTGCTTTTGCCTTCTCGATATCATATAAATGTTAAAATGACAAGATCTCTTCATTTTCTTTGAAGTTTACTTGCAAATCCTATACCAAAGCAGTCTCATCACACACCTAGAAGGAGCTAAGGTTCTGGGAGACACGTGCCGGTACTAACAGAAGCCAGCTAGGAAAGATGCCAGGAAGAAAGAGTGTCAAGACGATCTGACTGATTTGGGGCTGGATTGTGCCCCTGACCCAAGTTTATATAAAAACCCTAATGCCCAGAATCTCAGATCATGACTTTATCTGGAAATGGCTTTTAAAGAGGTAATTAAATTAATATGAAATAATTAGACAGACCCTAATCTAAGAAGACTGGTATCCTTCCAATAGGATTAGGATCTCTCTCTCTCTCTCTCTCTCTCTCTCTCTCTCTCTCTCTCTCTCACACACACACACACACACACACACAGAGAGAGAGAGAGAGAGAGAGAGAGAGAGAGAGAGAGAGAGAGAGAGTAGATGCGGAGAGAAGGCAGCCATCCCCAAGCTGAGGAGGGAGACTTTAAGAAAAACCAGAGATGCTTGACCTTAGACTTCCAATGCTTACAGCTGCCACGCTGGTGCTTTAGAAGATGTAGTCCATGGTTCTTTGTTAAAGCAGCCAACTGCTCCTGCAGTGTAGGCTCGGGGCATCTTTACCCTGGCAGGACGATGGAGGTAACCAGACCTCAAGGAGACATGTTGCTCTGAGAAACAGGATGGGCTGTCTGCCTGGGACACCTGCTATCTCAAGCCTCATCTGTATTTGTCCATCCCTATGATGCCATCACCTGGGGTGCCATAGCAGCCATTCTACTGTCTGCTGCCCTCCCACAGGTGCCGAAGAGTGTGGGAAGCCTGCGGTTGGAGACCTACACAGCAGAGATAGAAGGTCTCTTTCCAGAGAACAGGCTCCCAAGGCCCAGAGAAGCACTGGCCCTAAGGATGGTGTGAAGGAACTGGAGAGAGGCAGCTGGCAGCTTTTGTGCTCAAAGTAGAAAATAAAAAGAATGAAAAGATTAACTCATGTTGAATTGTGGCAGACTAAATCATGCTCATACACAGAAATGCAACCATACATATACCTATACATGTACACACACATATGCATATATATATATATGCATAAATATGTACACACACATATACACCCTCGCATACATATGGACATACACATATACCTATACATACACATAGACATACCTGTACACATTCATATATACACACCCATATACATATTCTCCCTTCTCTCTCTCTCTCTCTCTCTCTCTCTCTCTCTCTCTCTCTCACACACACACACACACACACACACACACACACACACACACAAACCTATATTCACTTACATACACTGAAGGACTGTCTGCATTCATACCTGGAGACAGGTCAAATCGCAATATATTCACGCCCAGGCATGCACATGTGCACACCCTGGGTAACACACACATGCTCCGCCTGCACATCTGCTGGGAGCCCACTGTATGTGTGCTGAGTGAGCACCCTCCTTGGAGAATCCCCACTTTGCATTCTCCACACACCCCTCTTTCTGGGCAACAAATCTGCATGGAATGCGCAGCTGTGAAGAGAGCTAGGCAAGCAGAGATGGCTGCCAGGACCGTGGATGTGGCCTAGTGAAAGGGAGGGAGGGGAGCGGGGTCCAGAGAGCCCACAGCCAGTTTTTGGTGAGAGTGAAGCGTGTTTCTTGTAGGCTAAGATCAAACCTCAGATCTTCAGCTCCCCTGCTTGGCCACATCCACTAACCCCTTTCCTTATCCCCAGAGACTTCAGAGGAAGGTGGGAGCGTGTCAGATTTTGGCAGAATGAGGGTAAGGTCCACCTCTTTCATCTATGACTGACCGAAAAGGGGTTGACAGAGGGCAAGAGGGAGATGGCGTTGTTTGTATTTACACGTTGTGACAGCTTGGGGTCTTCTCTGTTTTCTTTTCCTAAAGCCTGAGCAGTCGTTCTGAGCCCCTCTCTCTGCCTTTTTGGAGCGAGAGGCATGTGGCAGTGCAGGACGCAGCCGCAGCAACCAGCGGCTAATCAAGCGGGTCTGGACAGCGATGGGATTAAAGTCGGCAACAAATTTTATTACAGAGCTCTAACTGTGCCCAGATAAGTGTGTGACGAGAAGATAACAACTCAGCCATGAGCCAGCAGGCCACTGGGGAGCCCTTAACAGACTGAGCCCGTGATGGGCCGTGGCGGGGTAGAGGGGACAGCACACATTTATTGCCTTCTTTCCTAACTGTTGCTGTGACCAGATATCTAGCATACTGCAGCTTAAGAAAGGATTTACTTATTTTGTCTCATGAATAAGAGATTGCCTTCAATATCAGAAGAGTCTCTGTACCTGGGCTTTTGTACAATATCAGAATTGTTAAGACTTAGAGGACTCCTCAGAATAAACTTTGTAAGTGCATTTTGAATTATGAGATGCCCATGAGCTTTTCGGGATCAGGAATGGAATGTTATGGCTAAAAGTGATGTGTTTGGGTGTCAAGTTGACAAGGATGGGTTTGTGATACTAATCTTCATTGTCATGCTGATTAAATCTAGAACCATCTAGAAGATACATCTCTGAATGTGTCTGTAGGAAATTTCCGGGGTGGGGGATTAACTGAATGGGGAAGACCCACTCTGAATGTGGGTGGTGTCAGCCCATGAACTGGAGTCCCAGGCTGAATGAAAAAAGCAAAGTCCAGCTGAGCATTCAACTCCCTCTCTGTTTCTTGACTGTGTAACGTAACTAACGGCCCTACATTCTTTCCACCATGCCTCTCCAGCCAGGATAGACTGCGCTCCATAAAACCATGAGCCAAATAAACCCTTTGCTAGACATCCTGACACAGCAAGCAATGAGAAGAGCAACTAACACCACCAGGGGGTAGATTATGAATTAACCCAAAGTGGCAGGCAAGCAGGACCTGTTCACTTGTGTCTCAGGACCGACTTTACTCTGTTGCCCTGGAAGACCTTAGGGGAAACTGAGTCATGAGTCATACATTTGTAAGGAGATACCAAAGAAACAGAAGCAATCTTCTCTTCTTTTCTCTTCTCTTCCCTTCCATTCCCTTCCCTTCCCTTCTCGTCTCCACTCCTCTCCGCTCCTCTCCTCTACTTTCCTCTCCTCTGTTCTGCTCTTCTCTCTCTCTCTCTCTCTCTCTCTCTCTCTCTCTTTCATCTTCTAAACATACTTTGTGAACGCTGGACCTTGTTGTTTGTATTACATAAACAGGAGATTTGGGGATTTCCATCTACTTTTTGTGAATACAAGAAATGACTTTTAAAAAGGTAACCAATGGAGCTGCTGCTTAGGCTGCACATAGACACCATTTATACTAATATTTTACATGGAGGAAAGCAATTTTCTGTCAAATTAACACATCACCGAAAGCTGAACTACTGATATGTTTGCAAATGTCCCACCATCTCAGGCACTTTTATTATTTCTGTGACAAAATACCTGGCAAGAAGCAGCTTTAGGAGGAGAGAGGCTTATCATGGTTCATGGATTAGGTGGGCAATCCACCATAGTGGTGGGGGAGGAACAGCAGCAGGTGGGATCACCGTGCTGGCAGGAGTGTAAGGAAATCCTCACCTCCACACACCTCAGAGGACAAGACATAAATGGGACAAAAGTGAACTGGGCTATATCCCCAAGGGCCACTCTGTCTCTATGATCCACTTCCTCCAGGTAGACCCTACCTTCAGATGATTCTACCACTTCCTAAAACAAGGCCACGAGCTAGAGATCAAGTATCGAGACATGTGAACCTGTGGGGGACATTGTGCACTAATGTTCACTTGCTGTCTCAGGATCCAATCAGAGGCTCCACATTTCACGGAGGGTGTCATGTGCCTTGATACTTCATACTAAGAAAAGCAAATTAGAATTTGATGAGAGAAGTCTTAAGTCATCTATACTTTAAGTCCATGTCCCTGGTCCACTCTATCAACCTTCTTCCATGATGCCAAAACGGGGAGAACAAAGGGAGAGATCAAAAGGGGCAGCAGAGTTGAGTGACTCAGGGTGTGGTTATATGCTTCCTGGAGGCGGGTTCTATGGATGAGAGGCAAAAGTCAAGACCCAGTGTTGCCTCCCCACATGGTGAGCTAAATGATGCCCCCCCTCCAAGTCATCCAAGTCCTATTTTCTAGACCCTATGAAGGTTACCTTACATAACCTCTTGTGCAGATGTGATCCGGTAAAGGACCTGGAGGAGGGCAAAACCTCATATTAGCTGCACTGATCCTGAGCACAGTCACCAACATCCTCATGAGAAGTAGAGAACAGTCTTATTACACAAGGGGCAGGGGGTGTTTGAAGCAATCAAACTTGTGATAATTTGTTACGGCAGCTAAAGGGTACTAATATGTCTAAATATTCTTAGATATTAAGCACTCAAAAGCTAGATTGCATAAGTCTACTTCTAAAACCCGTTATACTGTATAGTCTGGAAATGAAAATGAAAAGGATTCCCCTTTTTAGATATTCTTGAGTAAAGTTGTTTGCCAGTTTCTCTAATTACAAGACTCTTTAAAGTGATCTAGACCAAATTTGGCAAATTTGGCAAATATCCATAAAAACTGAATACATGCAATAACCCAGCAATTTCACTTCTGGGTGGTATATTTCCAGGAAAGAAGTCAATAGATAAAGTCACCGGAAGACATGCACAAGAGACCTACACTGGGTATCAAGAAGGCTCTGTTCCTATAAGGGGGGAAAAAAATCACAAACCGTTCAGAGCCTCATCAATAATAAAATGAGAGTTTAAACCGCTTACAAATACATTCATGTCACAGCTCACTCTCACACCCATACAGTAGGACAAGCCACATGGGATAGCAGAGCACGCGTGGTCTGGACTACATGGTGCCGTGAGGATCAAGTGCATAGCCAGTGAAGCGAATCAGCATGGGAGCTTGGCTGTCCCTGGAGGGTAGCGACTGGGCTTAAGGTACTAGAAGGTTCCTTGATTTGATGCAGGTTAGAAGATGAAGGAGTTGAATGGGTAAGATTCTAGGAAGATCTATCTTTGGGATGTACACATGATCCTGTATGAATATGACAATATTACAGTGTAAGGTTCCCAAGAAATTCAACTTTACAAATTGTCCCTCTGCCAAGCCCATCCACTCACAAAGCTGTGTGTGCAGAAGAGAGCTGGGCTAAATGCCTCACAGGACAAGCATAGCAAACAAGGCCTGCCTATTATCATAATTACATCTCCATGAACGTGCAAAGCCCTCATTTTCCCTTCATGTCTGTAATGTTGTGGGGACACAGGATGCAATTACAGCCCCGAAATATGTAACTTAGGAGGCATAAACACATATATCTACACAGGTCTAAGAGAAGCATGTATACTTACACGGCATGACCAAAGCAGACAGTCGGTACAACCTTCACCCTGCCTCCTACCACCCTGCCGGGAGACTCTCTGACCCTCTGGGCTCCAGTCTGAACAAGGACATAGACTACTTTGGGGATAAATTCCCCTGAGCAGACCATTTTTCTGGGGCAGAGCCCCTAATTTAAAAATTGTACGAAGAATCGTGAAGTAAATGCTTAAGTAGTCGCCACTGGCAGGGCTTCTGAGCAGCAGGAAGATTTTTTTTTTTTTAAATTGGGGAAAAGATCTCTCGTTTCTCTTTATGTCGGAACCTCAGTCTGTGGTCACATTCTCTCCTTGAAGAGGTGCTCGAAGCGAATGAATGGCAGTGCGCATGAAACAGAAGGATGCGATTTTCTTGGCAGCGCAGAGAGGAATTCTGGGAAACCCATGAGCAATAGGCAGGCCAGAACAGATTTGATTTTGCAGATTCTGTTATGCTGAAGCACATTAAGGTGTTGGGGATGTCCAGGGGAAGAGAATGATAGGGCCCAGCCCCGAGGCTCTTGAGAGTTCCTTGGACTCAGGCATTTTTAGCTCACATTCCCACTCCCACAGACATTCAGGCTTCCAGTCAGCAAATCTTACTTACTTCATCTTAGGCCCACGAAGGCACAAATCAGTAAACAGCTCTGCAATAGGAAGGCCTCAGGAGCCTGATGGGAGAGGGCCATGACATGACACATAACCCCCCAAGACCAAGTAGAAAATATTTTAAAATTATCTGCTGGTTTTGACGACATTGATAGTACATCTCCCTTCTAGAAGGGCAGGTAAGTTACAAAAGTATCTGATCTTCAAGTTCATGTTTTCACCCAGACAGGTTCCCACAACCCCCATACACACCTCCCCCACACCCTGCGCGCGTGCATATACAAACACACACACACACACACACACACACACACACACACACATGAGTCAACAGTCACAAGGGCTCACAAGCCAGTCCCCACACCCTAGCCCATATTAAAGCACAAGGTCCCATCTTTAGGGAGCATGTTGTTAGGTAGAGCAGCAAGCACACAAGGTTGTGTGCATCTGGCAACCCCACCTCCTGCTTCTGAAAGTCCCGCTATGTGACTTACACAGCAGCAAACAATAGCAAGAATCCTTACAGCTGTGTCTAATATAGGCCCAACATAAAAAGAACTCAAATCATAAATACGGCAAATAACTTGAAAAATCGCCTCCTGGGGGAAAAAATTAGCTGTATGCACAGTTTACCTCCCGGGGCTCCTTCCAATCATGTCTTTCTAGAATTGTAGGCACTGAAGAACCCTGAGTGAGGCTCCATCCAGTGGGAAGCAAGTGAAATCAGGATAGTTGAAGGGCCTTCTGCTGAGGAAGGGGGTGGGGGCCTTCAAAATAAAAGATGGTACTTAAACCCCAAATGGGTGTCACCACAGGCTCTCTGTGCCTCCATTAGCCTTCCCTTCCTTTACTAGCTAACTAGGTAAGAATGAGTCCCCGCCAGTCTCAAATGTTAAAAACTGTGAGGATGAAAACATATACACATGAAGGGGAGAGGGAGGGAGGAAGGAAGATGGGGAGGGGAGAGGGGGAGGAAGGAAGAGAAGGAGGAAAAAAGATGGGGAAGGGGAGAGGGAGGGAGGAAGGAAGATGGGGAAGGGGAGGGGGAGGAAGGAAGATGGGGAAAGGGAGAGGGAAGAAAGAAGGAAGGGGGTGGGGAGAGATATTAGAATTTAAACATTTCAGAAAAGAGAACCCACACCAGACCCACGAGAGAATTACCAAACCTCTCCTTGTGAGGTTGAGCAAACCGAAAAGAGCTACCAAAGGAGCAAAAAGATGCCACGTCTAAAAAAGGCCTATCACAGGGAACACCCTCAACAAGCAAGTTATTATAAGAGAGAAAGGAGAGAAAGAAAACGTTTGGGAGTTCTTATTCGTATTTTGATACAGTTCAAGAGGACTTTTGTTTGAAAAGTAAAGTCCAAGTAAAAAATGCCTGGAGCAGAGATCAGCAAACTTCTCCTTTAAAAGGCCAGAGAGTCAGCATGAGCAGCTCCGAGGTAGAGGCTGTTTGAAAATTGGCCTCCCCACAACAGCAGCAATATGTAAACAACACTCAGAGCATATTCAAATGTGAGCTGTCATCTGGCCTCATCCTGCTAGAGGAAGGACCTGCAGCTGGGAAGGTGTGCAGGTGGCATGAGCGGCTGAAGTCACAGCATCACTAAAATAGCAGGCAGTGAAGACATACGCAAAATTAGATGACAGTGAGAGACAGTGAGGAGAGAGAAGAGAGACCTTAAGGACCAAGCCAGGGGTACAAACCCACACCAAGAACCACCCAAACAGTGTGTGGTGGCTCATCTCCATAATCCCAGCTCTTGGAAGGCTGAGGCAGCAAGATTTCTGTGAGGTTGAGGCTACACTGTGATTTAAAGGCCAGCCTGGTTGACATAGAGAGTCACCCTCTTTCCCTCTTCCTCTCTTTCCCTACCTGTCTCTCATACACACACGCACACAACACACACACACACACACACACACACACACACACACACAATCCTCCAATACAGAAAGAGCACAGAAGAGAGACAAGGCCAGTTTAAGGATAATGGTGGGCAAACAAAGACCTCTCTGCAGGGAAAATACAAAACACAAGGCTGCCGACTAGAAGGACGGATTTAAATGCAGTACAAAAGAAATTAAGTCAACCCACATACTTATCCCAAAACATGTTTTTGATATCTGGAGAATGTTCTATAAAGCCTCAGACAGAGAAAGAGACAAGATCACCTACAGAGGGATCAAAGTTCACCTCGCCCCAGGCTTCTCCCCTGCCCTCACTCACTGCTCAGGGACAGTTGAGCAATTTCATAACTTCAAGGGAAGAAAAAGACCAAGCTGTGTTTGCATTTACACGTGAGGTCAACAGAATGACATTCTCAGTTGCCGAGAGCTTCAATTTTCTATTACCTGTATCCCTTCATTGGGTGGGTGGGGGGGAGGATGTCTTAATAATAAATGCCAATCTACCAGGAGACAGATCAAAATTAAGAAGCCACAGGTGGAGAATTATAATGTACTACGGCTATGAGCCATGATACTCTAGTGGAGATGTCAAAACACTTGGTGTGATTTCAATTACAGATGTAGAAATGTCAAAAAACAATGCTTGCAATGGATGAGTGAATATTGAAATTATCACAATATGAAACTACTACTATGGGCCCTAAAAGCAAGATTATATTGTAATAATTGGAAAGCAGAGAGAGGAGACAGGCATAAACATCATAATGTGTGTGTGTGTGTGTGTGTGTGTGTGTGTGTGTGTGTGTTAGCTTGGATGCTGAGGGAATATGACCTTAAGAATGCTTTAAAAAAAAAAAGTAAGGGTAATCACTATGAAATTAAAATAGGTGACTATTGTTCACGTCATCAGAGATGGAGAGCGGAGAAAATTCAGTCAATCCATATAACAAAAATGAATGAAGGATAAAAGGGAAGCAGGAAATAAGTCATCCGAAAAAATAAAAAGAAATCAGAAGACTAGATGATGACGAAGGAAAAAGCAAGATGTGTACCGTGAAATATCAGCCACTGTTAAAAATCCTAGTTCTGAAGGACACTGAGTCACAGGAGGAAATGTTCACAATAAGAAGTGATGGGTGAAACACTAATACATACCTGGTTGTGGGATTCACCTTTGGCCATGTTTAAAGTACACGTTCATGGGAGGGGGTAGCCCAGGACACACTCACAATAAATATTACTTTAACATGGTAAGATTTCAGGATATTTATTTTTAGCTTCTAAAAAATATTTAATTATGTGTGTGTGCGCGCTTCTGCATAGGGGAGGGCATGCCCATACTAGAAGAGGGGGTCGGATTCCTCAGAGCTAGCATGTCAACCTTTGCATGATCCCTGGCTTCTTTCACAGTTCTGAGATCTGAACTCCAGGCCTCATGACTGCATAAAAAGTTCTTTCAACTGCTGGGCCGTCTCTTCAGCCTCTCGGGCTATTCTGTTTCATGGTGTTTGTTTGTTTGTTTGTTTGTTTTAATGTTCTATTCAAACAATATAGAATGTCATTACATCTAAAAAATCAGATGACATATGAGAAACGTTTTGAGATTGTAAGAAATCAAATTGGCTTATTTGGGTAGAAAAGGAAGAGATGAAGAGAATGCAGAAGATGCTAGCATCTGCAGTCAGCTTGACACAGTCGGTGAACACTACTGCATTAGAATTTAGACCTTTCTCTTTCTTGATGCTTCCAGCAAATCTCCACACTTGAGATTCT
This sequence comes from Microtus oregoni, assembly GCF_018167655.1. Taxonomy (NCBI): domain Eukaryota; kingdom Metazoa; phylum Chordata; class Mammalia; order Rodentia; family Cricetidae; genus Microtus; species Microtus oregoni. The sequence goes on from NW_024543085.1 coordinate 27,868,603, forward strand.
CAGAATTCAGGAAGCATCATCAGAAGACTTTAATTTGTGCTTGGAGGGGCATGCTTTACCGAGCAGCAACCCAGAGGCATAGGTATACCCAGTGTTCATGTGAGAAAACAGAGGCCAGAGAAGACAAGAGACTCACTTGAGACCACACAGCCAGAAAGGAAAACTGCTAGGATTTGGTCCCATGTGTCCTGGGCCCAGTCCATATATGACCCCTAGAAGTTAGGGAAACATGCCTGGATCTTTTCACCATGGGTTTCTGACCTGCGCATTCCTCATTCTGACTTAGAGGAATGCTACCATGAAGGTTGCTTGCTATCTATTTCAGCTAGATCATAAATACAAACACCCTAAGAAAGGGGTTATATCTCAGAGATAGAGCACATGCCTCACGTGCATAAGGTTTAAGGTTGAATCCCTAGTACTACGAAATACACACACACACACACACACACACACGCACACACAAACACGCGCGCACACACACCCCAGAATCTCTCACAAAGGCCCCGTGAGCCACACGGCATGTGTTCTTCCCACACAGCCATGCTGTTCCTTCTGGTCTAGTTTCAATGGCTAAAACTGAACTTAAAGTCACGGCAAGTCTCGGCTTCCCCACTTTTTTCCCTGGTGCCTAAGCAGAGTGGAGGCCCAGCCACTTCTGTATATGTCAGAGTCCTTAATAGTTCTCCCAACAGGCACAGCATCAGGAAAAAAAAAATCTATGCTGGCTGTCAGCAAAATGAACAAGATTCTTGTAGATGCCTAAAAGGCAGGGGAGGGGGTGGGGAGCTTACCTCTGAATTCAATGTTACTAGGACACAGTTTGCTGTAATAATACCAATTAACATTTCTCCCCCACTTAATAGTTTCTAGTACAGGGATAAAAATAGCAATACACGTGGTGCTGAGATGCAAACTATAACAATGGGAATATGTTCTGGAAGAGTCTGCTCTGCCTTACCTGCAAAGGGTTGCAAGAGAAGCATGGGTATGGGAGATTGAGGAGAGGCCAGAGAACCATCTAGAAATTAAAGGCCTTGCATCATCATGCTCTTCTGATCTAAGTCACCAAATGCTCCAACAAAATGTACCTGCCACATTGTGAAATGGCACTGGACCTAAGATTAGAGGATTTGATCCTGGACACCCATCACAGCGCTGGTCAGTCCTGTGGCCATGCTTGAGTAGACAGCATCTCTCAGTCACACTCATTATCTGCAGTGTGACTAAGACCTGTGACCCCAGTCACCTAGAGAAACTTGGCCACTTATAGCCTGCCACTCAAATGTAATAGGTCCCTGGAGGTCTGGTGACAATAGTGAGGCACTCGTCAACATGACCTTTTTCTCAATGACCCAAGTGACAATGGCCATGAGTGAGAACTCATTCTCAGCAAGATGCATGAAATTCCAGCAGTACCTGTTTTCCAGGGTCAAGGTCGCAGACATTGTTCATGGGTCCTGACCGGAATTCATGTTTGGCAATCATATCTCCCTGACATGCGAGTCTTCATGGATGTTTCTCAGAGAAAAACATCTCTGCTTAAGGAGACAAAAGTCACCAAGAGATCCCTTTTCTCATAATTTGGATTCAGTTGGAAGGAAGAAGGGCTGACTTGTCTCTGGTTGGAATTACCAAGAGCTGAGCCAGCCCCCAGAGCCTCAAGGCTACTTCCTGTGAAGAAGTGAAGAACTCCTTCTTTTCATCAGCTTACCTACATGTATTCCCCCATTCCTAGGCCTTACCTAACAACACAGGATACAACAATGGCCCTCATTTACCTCTAACCTTGCTGAGGTCAAGTATCCTGACAGCTGGATTCCTCACCTACAACATGAGACTCATGGCCCCTAACCACTACAGTGTGCCATTGAAATGAACGTCATGATTGAATCCAGGTCACTTACAAGGCAGGTAGCTATGTTAAGGTAGGGCCTGTACTACATGGGGTCCTCTGAGTTCTATGAGATGTCTAAAGCCTTGGGGTAGAGGATCTATGGAAGACAGAGAGCTCTGAAAGCATCTTCCACCTCCCACCTGCCCCTTCAATGCAAAATTACTTTCATTAGTTCTATGTCTGCCTTCCAGATAAGATGGTACAGGAAGAAAGGTCTCAAGAGTCACAACATCTTTGGTCCTAAGGCTAGTCAGGATCATGTCCAAAGGAAGTCTAGGGAAAAAGTCCCTTGGTTCCCTGATAGAGAAAAGTCATCCAAAAGCCTTCTTGCCTACTCAAACAACCATGTTTTCTTAAGAGAAAGCTGTAGTTCTCCAGTACCAGCATCCAGAGCACCTCTGGGCGTGTGCCCATGATACTTGAGGACAAGGAATTTTCTACTTCTCAGACTAAGTCCATCTATCTCTTCCATGCACTCTGGTCCAGAGATCCTAGAGAGCATGACTGTTAACTAAAGTCAGAGGAGGAAAGCACCTTCTCAGGCTTGGAAGGGAACCCAACAGGGGTGGTGGGAAAGCCAAGACGAAACACAGAAAGAAGACAACCTTTTACTGGGAAGCTGGAGAAGTCAGTTGGAGTAAGCCCAGAAACCTGTCTGCAGCTTTGGAAAAACACAGATCTGGGAAGAGAAGGCTAGAGAAACATGGATGTCATTTTGGAGCCGGAGAGCATGGCTTCAAAGAGGTTACAGTAGTTCCCTCAACCTGAGGGCTACCATTCCTTTGGAAGGAGTCATATATCAGATATTTATGCTATAATTCATAACAGTAGCATAATTACAGTTATGAAATAGCAATGAAATGACTATAGTTGGTGTCACCACAACACGGGGAACTGTATTAAAGGGTTGCTATATTAGAAAGGTTGAGAACGACACGGTTAGAAAGACTCGGGGTCATAACAGGTCACCATGTTACCCTTAGCCCTGATCTTAACACGGGAAGCATCTGGAGGCCAGCACATGAAAACATCTGTCAGTTCAGTTTTGCCCCACGAGAGATGGAACAACTGGAAGCCATTCCTCAGTTAGCTGGTAGTGTTCTGTATTATTTGTTGATCATGGAAGACTTTGGGGCAAAGAGGATATGAGAAAATGGACAAGCTTCAGTCGAGGAGGGGGATGTTTGACATTTTTTAGAAGCTGCAGGCTTTAGGCAGGCCTTCTTATCCTCCTCAGCCCAATGGGACATGACAAGGACACGCTCATGGGTTTATATTGGCTCTTTAATCTCTCCGGGTCTCAGGGCCCTCAAAGACCTGTGGTAATAATAAGTGTATCTACTCTTCAGGTTTGTTCTGAGCACGGAACAAGTAAACAATGCAAATTACTCAGAGTAGTCTGTATAATTAATGAGATCAAAACACATGCTGACTACAGAGGTCAGAGTACCCCTTTTTTGGAGGGCCCTTTTGGGGTCAGTCCTGTTAATTAAGGATGGAAGGGGGCAAGTAAACTTGCTAGAGTAGCAGAGAGGGTATGAACAGCACCCCAAAACAAACTTCTCTGTGTGACTCTTCTCCTAAAGGTAATGCATGACCATAGATACAATTGACCATTAACAATCTCCTGGGTTTGGGTTTCCTGGACTAGCAAGAGACTTCTGTAGGGGCAAATCACTTGTCTGGGATGCTTTTGAACTTCTTAGGCAAACACTCAGCATCCTTGCCTCTTAGGTAGCCTCATAATCCTTAGCAGCTCCCTAAGCAGCCCTATCAGGTGAGACACCCACTGCTTCCTTCATGCAAGACAGCCTGAAACATTGTTGGTGGGCAAGAGTTGGCAAGCTCTTGGCTCATCAAGGAATCAGCTGCTGTAAGGGTCGCATCCATCCCACAGTTCTGTGGGGAAGTGGTCTTGGGGTAAAGCCGAGGTGGAAGGGGATGTGACCTACAATAGTGAGGCCATGGGGTTTGTATTCCCTTTGGAATTAGGAAATTAGTCACACTCTCTTGTAAGCAAAATCCCAAGAGCGCAGATTCTTTCCCAGGCCAACCCAGAGCCATTTGCTGTCTCCTACACAAGGAACATGTGAACAGTCTTGGTCTTAGGATGTCCCTGTTTCAGATAACTTGGCTCCTGGATCTGTGACTCCCAAGCGTGGATCAGCTACCTCACCAAGACTCACCGGGAGGTAAGAGTCCCAAACATGTATTCTGGACCTCAAGACAATGGAAAAATCAACACAGAGGGCAGAAACAGTAACTTCCTATGATCTAAAGAGATTCTGGACTAAGGGACTCTTTGCCTAGTTCTATGAGGACTTAAGAGAATGTCCATGTAGGTAGCATGAGAGAAGGTGGCCTGGGGCTTTCTAATACTTCAGATGCCCTTATTAGTTAGGACAGTAATATCCAAGTAGTAGCATACACTTTTGGGGGGGTTACTAGAAGTTTGGCTTCTTGGCCATGGGTCCCCAGATCACCCTGTAATGACAAGATGCTCCAAGTCTCTCAGACCTCAAGAAACACCTGTTCCTATTACCATCCTTAGACATGACCACCACCCAGCTCTCATGTGCACGCTGCTCCAACTGGTGTCGCAGCTGGTTCCCTGAGTTTACTTAGTCCATTCTCTGATCAATCTTTACGTTACGGAGTTGGAAGGGTCTCTTCTGCTCCTTCAGCCTGGAAAAAGTGGCACAAACCTTGGTCACCTCATTTCAACCGGGCCTAAGATGTCCCTGAAGTACTTATGCCAGAGCTAGAAAAAGCTGCACATCCATCTGGCGAGGCTCTAAACGGTGTGTGCACACACACGCTATATAGTGCTGGAAACTCAAAATACAGTTCCTGTTTGGAGACATCGCTAAGGTTCACACACATATGTCTCATACTCTGGGCAAACTGCTGTTCCAGATAGTGTGAGTGCCATACATGACCAATTCCTGTGAACTCTAGAGGAAAATGTTATCAGACTCAAAAGAACTTAGGTCAAGTGGGGAAATCCAAGGGTGATGTTAAAAAAAAAAAAACTGGAAAGGACTAGGAACACCAACAATGCTTGTAAGGCCTTTTTTCTGGGTTAGGACACTGGACTTCTGTACCTTCTACTACAGAGGTGTTAGAAGCGGAGGGAGATGAGAGCAGAGGTAGAGAAAGGTTGAGAAGAAGTGGCTATAAATGGCAGGCAGGTCCCCTCCAGCTTTTCCAGGAACAACCCCCCTACACACACATACACTCTATTTATGCGCACGCTATTACACATTCGAGCAGAAAAGGAATTACATAACATGTCAGCTGCTCATTTCCATAGACCTGACCAAAATGGAGTACACTCAGTCTTGTGAGTACAGAAACCCACGGCTAGAGTCCAGGGCCAAGAGGAAAATGCTCCTCCCTGGAGGTCAGAAAGCCCTGGGAGGCCCAGAGCATCCTCTTGGAGGCCTACCTGAGATATTGGTCCCAATGGCTTCCTCATATACTTCAAATTGATCTACAAAAAGTGGGTAATTAATGTAAAGGCTTATGAGCTCTGAACCCCCTTCCTTCCCTCTCACACCGTCTGAAAAGGACATGGGTCTTAAAGTTTGTGTACAAACAAGTATGGGACCACCCTGGGTATAAAGGTTCTTCTTCAGGAGAACTGGAGCAAGCCTGCTTCCCTCTAAGGGTAGTATCAAAGTCTTTAGATGTATAAGGTGTTGGGGGCCCAGGACCCAGCAGAGAGCAGCTGTTTGCTGTTTCTGTTTTCCATCTCCTTCTCTTCCCTTCCCCAGCCCTGAGTGGTTTCTGCCTCTGTAGTAGAACCGGCCCCATTTGTTTACCTGGTGGCAGAGTTGGTCCTCACTCCTGTGATTGGAGTCTACCTCCACTCAGCTGGAGTACTACCCATCCCCAAACAGGGCTCAGCAACAAGGATTAAAAAGCCAGGCAGAGACACACTGTCAATCAGAAAGTAGTCTGCAGTCTTTGTTCCAATACTCTTATACAGAGTCTTTATACACAAATTCTTCTACTTGCTCCGTTTGCCTCGCATCAGAAGAACCAAAAGGTTCAGGGATCTAGTCAGCCATGTCTTGCCTAGTGGTTAATACAATGTTAATACAAGATGGCAGTGGCACCAGGAGAAAATGAAGTCTGCCAACATGAGCCAGGACATCATGGTTCCCCTTGATGGGAAATAACCAAGCTCAATGGAGAATCTCTTTGAGGCTGGGGACATCTGCAGCTGTCATCCCCAGCCTTGCATGCTACCCCAGATCTTCACACGGAACACACCCCAAAGTCTCGCTGTCTTATGGAATCCAGACTCTGGTGAGATTTCCTAGAAGCTTCCATTCTGAAATCTCTCCTGACACCAAAGGGACGCCTTTGGTCCTAAACGCAGTGAAAGCCAAAGCCGAGTCAATGAAAGCGAGAGGCTGGCAGAGGGGTCCTCTTACTCAGTGCCCAAGAGAGAGAGATAGAGCCAGTGTTTCATCTGGGGTGTCCTGATGGCTCGGAAGCTTGGAAGCCACCTAGCTTGGATCAGAGAACCCCAAGTACTCTACTTGGGAACCACAGAACAACTGGGCAGGATTCTCAGTCTTTGTAAAACCTTGCCCCACTGTCTCTAGCTGTTCCCCAAAGGCATGTCCAGCCTCACTCTCTCCCTGGTAATTCTGCAGGTACTTTGCAGGAACCTCTGCTGTGAGGAGAACTGTGACTCCCCCAAGGATGTCTACATTCAATCTGCACAGGCTGTCACCTAACATATCAAAGGGGAGTTGGGAGGTGACAAGGTTAAAGACCTTGAAGTGACAAGAGTACCCTAAATGATACAAGTGGACGTGCTTGGATCACACCAGGACTTAGAAGCACAGACCTTTTCCTGGCTGTAGTCACAGGGAACTATGGCAGTGGAAGACACTTGGAGAGACGCAACGCTCCTGGCTCTAGGAATAGAGCAAGAAGAGCCTGGCCAAGGAATGTGAGGGCTTCTAATAGCTGGCAAAGGCTAGGAAATAGATTGTCCTCAAGCACTTCCATAAAGAAATGAAGTTGTGTTAGCACCTTGGTTTTAGCCCAATGACACCCGTGTAGCGTTCTGATCTCTAGCAGGAAGATAGTAACATTTGCTTTAACTCGATAAGAACTGGCTATATATCTTAACAGCATTAGGACAGTAACACACTGCTGGTCCATAGCAATGTAGGTCCCACCCTCCCCTTGTCTTTGGAATCCCTAAAGCTGTATTGAGTTTTCCCTGCACAAAAGCTCTTCTGTCTCTCTGGGAACTCCTGGGGATGACCTGGGAGACATTCCCCAGCCCCTGCCACAGAACATAGTCCTATCTTCCCCTCACGCTCACGGGGTTCTGGTTTACTATTCTTTTTTTTTTTAATTTTAATTTATTTATTTATTAAGGATTTCTGCCTCGTCCCCACAACCGCTTCCCATTTCCCTCCCCCTCCCCCGATAAAGTCCCCCCCCCTCATCTGCTCGAAGAGCAATCAGGGTTCCCTGACCTGTGGGAAGCCCCAGGACTGCCCACCTCTATCCAGGTCTCGTAAGGTGAGCATTCAAACTGGGACCCTTCCTTGGAGATCCAAATGATTTGTCAGAACGATAGTCCGTAAGTGCCTTGGTGGGGGCTGAGGAGGAGCGGAACTCTCACCCTCGGTCCCAACTTCACCCACCTCACCACCCTTCCTGTATTAGGCACCAAGTGACTACATGAAGATAAACAAAGTGAGGTGTGTGTGTGTGTGTGTTTGTGTGTGTGTTTCTGTGTGTGTATTTGTGTGTGTGCGTGCGTATGTGTGTGTATTTGTGTGTGTGCGTGCATGTGTGTGTTTGTGTGTGCGTATTTGTGTGTGTGTTTGTGTGTGTGTTTCTGTGTGTGTTTGTGTGTGTGTGTGCATGCATGTGTGTGCATATTTGTGTGTGTGTTTGTGTGTGTGTGCGTGCATGTGTGTGCGTATTTGTGTGTGTGTTTCTGTGTGTGTGTTTGTGTGTGTTTGTGTGTGCGTATTTGTGTGTGTGTTTGTGTGTGTGTTTCTGTGCGTGTGTGTGTGTGTGTGTGTGTGTGTGTGTGTTGGCTCACCTTGGCCGGCACTCTCTACCCTGTTAATTGTGTACTTGTTTGATTCAGATTGTTAAATATACTGCGCCATATGGAAGCATCAAGCAGAACCTACATACCTGAAGCCTTTCCAGCACTGTCAGATCAAACAAGCACCAAGGCGTTTCTGTGGGCATGAGCTACTCAGCACCTGCATGCAGCAGAAAAACCTCAGAAAGCCAGCTTTAAATCCCTCCGTTATCTCCCAGAAGCCCAAGAGGTCTGGGACCATCCTGGTGGTTCTTTCCCATCAGATTCCCTTCGCTTCCCTCATTCTTGCTTTTAACGATCCCCCCCTCCCCCCCGCATATGTTTACTTGTTTTTCTTGGACTACAGAAAGCTTCTCCTAAGTGCAAATCCAGATCGTGCTTTGCTCAGAAATATTGTCCTCCCTGACTCTTGCTTATTTGTTCCGATGTTTATCCTGGCTGCTTGATCCAAACATGAATTAGCCATCTCTAATAGGTCCCTCACACCTGCCCATTCTTCCTACATCAGGATCTTTCCAATTTCTCTGTGTCATCTCACGTGACTTTCAGACGGACCCTTTAAGTTGTCAAGATCTGCTGTGGGCAGAAAATCACACTTCTGATACAGAGAACCCTGGGGGAAAAACAGGACAGGGTGGGGAATTTTCTAAGAAAGAAAGAAAACTCCAACACTGACCACGGCGAAAGCTAGGGCAGATCATTCTGGAGCATCACCCATCCCCCTTCTACATGACTACCTCCCAAGCCAGCCTGGGGCCCTGGAACCCAGTTCCGGGCTGTCAGCAGAGATAAATTTAGTACCAATGATCTCATCCTGCGGAGCAGCCTCGGGGCCTCGGAGTGCTCAGGGAAGCATCACTTGGACAATCTGAGAAGTGACAGACAGTTCTGGCCCCTACAACATAGGTGGCAGGCCCAAAGTTCCCTGTAGAGGAACACTAAGCCCTTGAGGAACATTGGCCAGAGTGTGGCCAGCAGTTGGCAGGCTAAGGGACCTGAGATATGGATACCCTGCTCTTTCTGGGGTCTCCCATACCTGGGCACACAGTGCTGAAGACTCAAGATCACAGGTATCAGCACTGAGATCCAAATGAACAGCAAGCAAGGTCAAGCGTTCCCACTGCAGAGTCAGGGCCAATGTCCCAGCATGCCCCTCCCGACACCATCAGGACACTATGTGGGGGCGTATTTATAGATCCAACAGTGGGCACAAGGCAGAAGGGGCTGGAGCTTATTGCTCTGTCTTCTGCCAACAAGACCAAAGCTCAACAAAGGGGTTGTCCTTTGTCCTTTGCAGAAAAGAATGGAAATTCATCACAAATCCAGACCCCAGTTCCTCCACCAGCAGGAGCCTCCCTTTTCGTGGCTCTGTGGGTTTCTGGCTTGCCTACTGGTGACTTGCTGATCAGTTCACCCAAGGTTTCTTAGTGTGTTTTGTGGTTAGACTTTTGCCCTGACAATCCTGGAGGAAACCACAAGGGTTGCAACGTTGTCCGAAAGCAGCCATTGAGGCAGTGCCAGGGAGGTTCTTTAGCCAGGATGAGGTTTCTTGTCCCTTACCTCTGTAACCAAGGGACAGCATCCCACAAACCTTTCTGATTGAAGATGGCATGGAAGTAACTCAGGAGAATGGACATGGCCCTTACACAAAAGAAGGAAACGGACTTCTAAATGTGAAAATAGACAGCTACTTCCAGGAGGTAGGCTCCACCCACAAGTGCAATCCATATTACGCTATTTAAGGTGATGACAGTGATGGGGAATAAATATTGTCATATAAGAAGGGCCAGGCTTGCATCTAAACACACCAGGGCCAACCCGTGTCAGTCTCGGTCACATTAGAGGAAATCAGTTCCCAAGAACAAAGGCCTCCTGTCTGCTCAATTCCATCCTGGGACACACCCAAGATTTCTTAGCGTGTTTCATGGTTAGACATAACTGAGGGGCCATCAGAGAAATCAAAGGAGACCAAGAACTTGGGGTGACCATCAGGCTATACTCATTTCTGCCAGAGGTGGTGTAAGCATTGTTGTGACAAAGGGGAGGGAAGTTCCTTGATCATGAGAACAGGGTGGATGACATCTTTTTCAAGTGAAGACTTCCAGACAAAGTCGCAAAGAAGAGTGGCAAGATCCAGAGCAAGACAACATTGGGGCAGACGTTTCAGCCAGTGGAAGGGCCCACAGGGTCAGGCATGGTCGTGAAGAACAGGGGAAGGGGTCAGAACCACAGTACTAGGCCAAGATCACAGAGCCTAGGATCCTGAGGCTTGGGGGGGGGGGGGGGGATTAAATAAGTTTGATTATGCTACATTCATCCTAAAAAGTCAAAATGAGATTTTTTTTTTCTGTTCCCTTAACTAAATGTAAGCTCATCAATGTAGGTCCTTGTATCCAGGCTGCAGGCTATAGAGGGCAGAGCCTGGTGTCTCAGCTGCTCATAACCTGCTGGTCCCCCAGGCCATTGGCTCCAGGTTCAATGCCTCCCTCCCAGGGGCTCATCTAGGGATCCAGGGCTGCTCAGCTGAGCCACATCACCTCTTCTTCCTTAGGATACACACAATGAAGGATTGCTCCCCCCTGCAATCCCAATCCCACAAGCTGGTTAAGGCATCTACTTGGAGGACTTGATAGTACCCTGGAGATGCTGATCTCTGGGGACTTCCTACACTCTGCTGTCCCACCTTGCCTGGGTTCACATGGCTGTTTATATCCATGGAGGTTGAAGTCAGTCCCTAGAAGTATACCAAACAAAAACATAGGGATCATCACCATCCTCTTTATTACCGTTTTCCCCCTTCTGTATCAAAAACAAAACAAAAGAAACAAACAATTAAAACCAAAAACACTCTCCAGGGTCTGGTGGGTAGGTAAGAGTACATGGTGTACAAGCATGAGGGCCTGAGTTCATGTTCCTAGCACCCATGCAAAAGCTGGGAATGGTGACCATGAACATTGGTAGTCCCTGTACATCCAGTACAAGCTTACACGCAAGTTAGCCTAGTCAAAAAAACAAACAAACCCTAACAGGATCAATAAAAGATCCTGTCTCAAAGGAATAAAGTGGAGAGCAAGACACCTGACATCCTCCACAGGCCTTGTTACACATGTGTACCCACATATATTTACCTTACACACACACACACAAACACACACACACACATGTACCCACACGCGTGCACCCATTGACTAAATAAGCAACATTCTACAGCTTCATCACACAAGAGGAAAAAGGTTGGAACATCGGCGTGACCAACTTGTCTCAAACCAGAAGTGCAGCCACAAACAAAGCTGAGATTTCCCAGCTGCCACGCAATTTCCACAATACCCAGGTTTGCCTATAAACACTTCAGAGGCGTAGCTAGCTGCGGATTCAGACCCAAGCAGCTGCCTAGGTAGGAACACGGCTGGAGTGTCTTAGAATCAGGAGGCAGTGGGGTGGCACTCACTGACATCCTCTCTTCTTTCTCTTCCCTGCGGAACAACTGCCATGACCACCTAAGGAATGCATTGCTTTCCTATTTTGAGCTTGTTTTTTTTTTTTTTTTTAAAAAAAAAAAAAAGAGGGCTTCATGTAGCCCAGATGAGACTAGACTCTAGCTCCTCCTGCTTCCATCTCCCAAGTGCTGGAACTCTAGGTGTGTGCCACTGCTCCAAGTTTATGCTGTGCTGAGAGGCAAACCCAGGGCTTCCCTCATGCTTCCGCCCCAGCCTGTGTTTTCCTGTTCTTAAATTGCTCTTTTGAGCAGCTAACAGCTCCATATGTGGTGTGTGAGTGTACCTACATGCCCTTGAACTTTTAGGTGGGGAAATGAGAACAAAGAAAGGGAAACCCCTAAAGAGAGCAAGCAACAGAAAAAGAGAAATGAACTCCATTCCAGCTTCCTGTCCAGAATCTGCCCATGAACCACCAGCATCTGTCACCGTGTCCCCCATCCCACCCCCACCTACCCAACTACTTCCTTTCATCTCTGCCTCTAGACAGAGAAAGAGTTCATTCAAAAGCAAAGGTCTCCTTCCCCCACCCCCAGACCCAAGTCCCTCAAAAACAATCAAATTTAAAGCAGAGAGATTAAATTATCACTAAGCTAATTATGGGAATCACACTCAGACCGGCTGCTGGGAAGCGAGGTCAGCAAGCAAAAGGCACGAAAATTAAAGGCAGATGCAGGAAACACTTGAAAAAACCAAGTGGGAGACCCATTACCCCCCTCCCCCAACCAGGAGGAAGGAGAAACCACTCCGATGTCAGAGATGCTGTCCATCTGGGCTATTGTCAGAGCATTCGGCAGCTAAATGGCTGTACTCTGTCATCATCTCTAGGCCAAAGTGGGCTCGAGTCAGAGGTAAACGGATTAGAGGGTGGGCTGCTAATTTCCTGGGGAGTGTAGAAGGGAAGTAGTGGCTGTATCCAAGAGGCCTAGAGCCCAGGGGCATTAGCCCCAGGCTTCGGCTGCAGAGAGAAGGCTGTGCATGGTCCTGAGCATTTGTGGGCCACATGGCTATACCAGGTGACTGTGGCTGTATCAGTCAAGTTCGTCCATGTGCACACTTCTGAGGATGAGTCCTCCAGGGCGGGGGAGGAGGGGGAGGAGATGCCGTGATGCAGAAGAAACCACATGCAAAGATATGTCGTGATGCATAAGAAAGCATGTACCAGCACGTGCGTGTTGACCCGAAAACGTGAAGAGCTCAGAAAGAACCAGAGCGCACCTCCTAGCACAAGTGTGGGCTCCGCCAGGGCCCTCGCAGTGCTGTTACTGGCTCAGCAGCGAGCATGCGTATCTTGTGTTCCAGTGAACGTTGTTCCAGTGCTTCCTCGGGCATCATCGATGCTGTGCAAGTTAAATAAATACACTTCGGCCAAAAATTTGGCAGCCCAGGAAATAAACTTAAGAGGTAAAAGTCCACTTTTCTCAATCTGCACGCTGGCTCCCTCCGCTTCAGGTTCCAACACCGTTAGAACCATGTTCTAGGTTCTGACTGACAGTTAGCTTTAGGTTCCTATCCCCAGAAAGGCAGCAAGTGGGAAATGTCCTAGTGACATCCAGAGTGGATTTCTGGAAAATCATGATCAACTGAGGCAGTTCAGAGGGAAAGTGAGAGGATCTTTGCAAGTTACATTACTTAGGAAAAATTAATTTGGGTGGTTCTATTTAATTGTAGGTAAAAGAAATGATTCAATAAATTTGGATAATTTAGTTACCCAAAAGACATCTGCTGAACACAATCTAATCATTGCATTTTAGTCAGAACACACCCTCAATCTCAAAGAAAACTAAATTTGGGGAGATACAAACATCCAGAGCCTGACTAATGGAAGAAAATGAACAATTTCAGTACTGTTTCGGGAGGCAAAAAAAAAAGTAAATTAACAACAAGCTTTGAGAAATCAGTTTAATAAAAATATCTGCAGTGCAGTATCTGGAGTTGATGGCACACCATGGCCATACCCTCCCCTTTAGAAAAATTTTCTCCAGTTTGAGCCATGAGTTCTTTAACTCCAGAAACACCTAGCACATCCTAGAGCAATGTGCTATTCCCAGCCCGAAGGCTGATGTTCATGCCAGGAAGACTTGCAGCAAGCTCTACTGACAAATACTCTTCTCTGTCCTCACCTCAGCCTACCCCACATACACGGCAAGCCCCTTCCTCTGGTGGTGTTAGTCTTCCTTCTCAATCTGGCCTGGTCAGCAAACTAGAGGGCATGCAGCCACTTCTCTCTCTGTCATGAGATTGGCATTATCCCACACAGGACCTTAGTTTCTGTCCCCCAACAAAGTGGAGCAAACCTTCTGCCAGCCTTAGGTGCCTACGAACAGGAGCTGGGAATAACCTTTGTTGCCGCAAGTTGCGTAAATTTGGGAATCATTTCTTACCTCATCCTAACTTAGCCTAAGCTAGCTGATACACCGTTACAAACCTGCACAGGCAGATACTGCAAAACAGTAACTACTTACAGTCAGTCTCCAAATATATTTTTTCAACCTGCATGGACTTATATGTCCTTAAGCAATCTGGTGATCCTGTGTTCTCATGAGAGGAAGTGTTTATATGCATCAAGAAAGAAAGAGCGGCTATATCAATGAGCCGTGTTTTCCATTTGAAGAATGTAAGCACGCCCTTTTTAATTTATTTCATTTTGCTGGATAACACATTCCTTTTAGAAAAGAACGCTCCGCTACGAATGTTGAAGCTTATTTCCTGTAATTTCTGGGTAATCAAGATGTGACTAAATACAAATTCAAATTGGTAACATGGATTCATCACAAGGCCATTAATTCCAGAAATGGATGGTTCATTTTTAAAAAGTGCTCACTGGCTTTCTTCAATAAAGCTACATTCGCCCATGCAAAAGCCCATCAACTTCAGCAGGTGTAGAAGCCCGGAGCCTCGCTGAAGCAGAGAAGCAATGTCAGTCCAACCAGCATCTCATACCCTGTAGCCCTGTGCATACCAGGTGGGGTCTAGTGTCCCAGAAGTCACACTTGCTCCAGCCAGCTGGGCGCCGAGGGCCATTTATATGCAAGGTCAGGTCCACTCAGGGTTTAGTCCATGCTGCTCAATTAAGCCTCACTGGACCTAAGCAAGACTCATCTGAGTCAGGCTTATAAGCATCTTTTCCTCTTGCTAATCGGGCATGACCGGAAAAAGGCCCAGAACAAATTTGATCATAAACACTAAATAAGATATTCCGGGATGGGGAGAGAGCTTAGTGGTAGCGAGTTTGCCTCGCTGTGTGCAGGGCTCTTGGTTCAACCTCCAGCATCAGAAAGAATATTATGTAAATAGATGCATCTATATACGCTAACTTGATGCACTGAAATAGGATTGTGGTCACATGCAACTTCTTTAAAGCCTCCTTGTCCATCAAGAAGAACACCTGTAGTAGGGGAATCTTTTTTTTTCCTCATTAGAAATCAGGTACATTCAATGCTCTACGGGGAAGGTAGAATTTAATTATCGCAGGAGAAAATTTTGATAACTTATTAGAAAGACTAAGTAAAGAAGAAATCTCAAAGTTGGGTGGAAGGGATGGGACGGAAGTCCTGGGAGAAGTTACAGGAGGGGGGTGAATATGTTCAAAATACATAGTAAAAACTTTTCAAAGAATCAATAAAAATGCTGCTTTAAAAAGACCAGTGTAAAGTTAAGTTATTGTCCTACAGATCTTTTAGCATCATCATTTTTGACAATGCACACTCACAGGAACATAAGTGTTTGCACACACACACACACACACACACACACACGCACTAACCCACAGTATAGATAAGATGCCCACAATGGTCCAGGTGTCATGCTGCCAGGAACTCAACAGCTTACATCTGAGTGTCCCATGAGGATGACCAGAAGTACCAGGATCGGGCTTTCGTTCTACACACAACGCTGAGAGCAAGTGGCAAGGTGGCTTTGGTACTCTCCTGTCTTCTAATGCCCAGCTATTCCGAGACACACTCCACTATGACCAGTGCCTCGGCCCTAGCCCCTCCCATCGATATTGGTGGGGAAGGAGCTATGGGTGGAGAAGCAGAAATCTACCACTTTCCCTTGCAAACACTTTGCCTATAAAGCCTCAGGAGCCTTCTCTGGGAGAGGAGGAATCTTCTGGAAGGAAATTCAAAAGAGACCCAGAAGGAAAACTGGGATTGGGAAAGGCACTAGGGTTGCTATAGTCAGGGTGTAGTGGCAAGGAGATGGGTAAACAGTGTGACCCTCTAATAGATCAGCTCTTTGCCAACTTATCCTAAGGGTACCGAATGTACTCAGCAGTCCAACCACACAGACCTGAGCCTCCACCCTGCTGCTTCAGGAACAGAGGATATGAGAAGCGTGGTCTCCCTCTCTTTACTTAACAAGCCTCAGACTTCCTCATGAGTAGTGGAGGCCATGCCTCCCACAATGGACAGTGAGAGTGGGATGTAGAGATTATGTTGCTCCTTCAGAGCCCCTGCAGACATAAGACATGTACATTTGGCTTTAAAAACATTTATAGAAATAACTGTGTAGGCCTGGGTGTGTGACGTAGTAGGTAGGATACTTGCCTAGCGTACACAAATCTCTAGGTTCCATTCCCAGCACTGCGTAAAACCAGTCACGACGATGCAGGTCTATAATCCCAGCACTTTGGAGATAGAGGCAGAAGGACCAGAAGTCCAAGGGCATCCTTACCTACATAGTAAGTCTGAGGCCGGACTGGCCTTCACAAGACCCTGTCTCAAAATAAGAAACAAACAAACAAATAAATAAATTTTAAAGGGATTTGCAAATGCATTTCTGAAATGTAGTCTCTTTACCACCGACTCGCAAGGCCCCCTCCAGTCACACAGTCTGTGGAGGCCTCATGTATTCATGGCTGCCTTCGACCTTGTTAAACCCACATCAGTCCTGACAGATGGGTGAAGATCAGGCCTGGGAGTAGATCTTCCATACGTTAAAATGGCAATGCTGAAGATGTCAGGGGTGAGAGGAAGTGAGGAGAGCCTGGAAGGTGTGGAGGAATGTACCCAAGAAGCTGGGGATCAAGCAGGGCGTTTAGAAAAGGCAAGGCCGGCTGTCTAAAAGTGGCGAGATGCTCACCATGGCCAGCAGCCGCAGGAAACCAGAACCACACAGAAACAGGACCATGCGTCAGACCTCTGACCCTCACACCGCTGACATGGCTAAGTAGAGATGGCCATCTTCCAAATGGGGAGAGACAGGGACCCTGGGTGACCTGCCACAGGCAAAAGAAGCAAGAGCCACAGTGTCCCAAGGAATGCGAAGTGGGAGTTTTAACACAAAAGCCAAGACTGAGCAAGACTTGAGTGCATCCCAGGCCACAGGTTAACGGTAAGACAAAAAGCAGAACTTGCTGCTTTCTTAAAACTATGGCTCTCCAGCCTCTCTCCTCCTCCCCCAGCCTCCTTCCTCCTCTCCCAGACTTGCTCAGCTTCCCCTAGCCTCCCTCCCCCTCCCCCAGCCTCCTTCCTCCTCCCCCAGACTCGCTCAGCCTCCCCCAGCCTCCTGAGGGTCTGAGCTGGGGTGCAATTGCTCCTGGATAGAAAGCCATGCTGGAGGGAAGGAGACAGTAGAATGTGAATGGTCCCCATGTATAGGAAACTGTTATTTCTCAGGATGGCACCCCTCCTCGGTATTGAACTTTAGTCAGGGCCCTTAGGAAGTGAAAGCATGTACGTGCAGCGAGATTCACTAAAATGCTAAGCAGGACATGTTTCTTCACCAGGTCTGACCATTGTACAGAGCTTCAGGCAGGGACAGTGATGAAGTGGGATGTATTGTTCTTAACACTGAGAATGAGAGGAATGGGCTGCTTCTGGGAGATGCATCTGCCACCCTGTGTATGTTAGACTAAAGAGGCAACCATTTAGAGACAAGAAAACCCGTTATAAGTGTCCAAGTCAAAGCAGGGCAGAGAGAAGGTGCAAGGTTCTGATAAACGTGGCCACGCGGACCAGGTACACAAGCCAGGAAGACCACCTCCCTCAGGGTCCTGGAGTGAGACTCAGCCCACAGCCAAGAAGTCAGCCAGAGGCAAAGCCCAGGGCTTTTCCTTATAAATGAGACAAGGGGCAAACTTTAGACTAAATATTCTAACCACAGGAGGATCAGTTAGTCCTTTCCACATGAGCAAGAGGCTATACTATGTCCCCCAAAAGGAAATGATAAGGATCATATAATAAATACATGGGAAAACAGGTAAACGGATGATGTTTAGTCTAGTGAGTGCCCATCATACCCTCTTTCCTATCAGCCAGCCACACACCTGACAAGAAGCCAGAAGCCCTAGTCAGGAGGCTGGGATCTTCACGACCAACAGAGCCCTTGATTGGAAGATTGGCCTTGGTCATATCCCTCACAAAGCTCCACTATCTCCCTAGGCAACTATCCCTGAACTTGCCCCTTCCACCGTGAGGAAAGTGTGGTACACTTGCTTTGGTCTCTGCCATCATCCTGACTCTCTATGTGTGTATCATCAAAGGTTCAGGATCCAGAAGACGGAGCAGAGTCTGGGACACTACTGTTCACTAAAAAACTAACTTGAAGACTGAAAGTATTGGTTCCAGTCCCCGCAGTAGCCAGGACTTCAGTGTTAGTGTGGTAAATGGCCCCTGCAGTGACTCTTGGGAATCCCCACCATCTCCTGGTAGTTGTGGCCTAAAGTAACCCCTCCTCCTGAATGCGAACCCAGATGGTGGGCTTCCGATAGCCAAAGTTGGTAAAATGTCATTTCTGAATCAGATTCTAAAGAAAGTTTCTCTCTCTCTCTCTCTCTCTCTCTCTCTCTCTCCCTCCCTCCCTCCCTCCCTCTCTCCCTCCCTCCCTCCCTCCCTCTCTTTCTCCCTCCCTCCCTCTCCACCTCCTTCCATCTCCACCTCCCTCCCTTTCTCCCATTAATCTGGAGAATTAAGCTCTATGATTTGATTTGTTAGTGTGTAGACAGCCTTTAAGGATGGGTTCACATAGAAGAGCTGACATCTCCAGTGAGGACCTGAGCAGCCCTAAAAGTGAGTCCTCTGCCATTCAGGCCTCAAGTCACAAGATGACTGCAGTCCTACCCAGCATGTCACCTCAGCTTGACAGTGGTCATAAGCCAAGGACTCAGCTAAGCTGCACTGAGTTCCTAAACCCCAAAAACTATATGGCAACAAATATTGTTCTAAACCCTGGGCTTGGGGGTTGGAGAGAGTTTGTTCCACAGCTATAGGGGAGCAATATGCTTGTGTCTCCTGGACCAGGACAGAAGGTCTGAAATCAGTGTGGGAGATAGTGCTGTAAAAAGTCACTGTGGTGGCTGGAAAGATGGCTCGGAGGTTAAGAACACTCACTGCTCTTCCAGAGGCCCTGAGTTCAATTTCCAGCAACCACACAATGACTCACAACCATCTATAATGAGATCTGGTGCCCTCTTCTGGTGTGCAGGTATGCCTGCAGGTAGAACACTATGTACATAATAAGTAAATCTTTAAAAAAAAAAACTCACTGTGGATGTTTTTACAATAAATCAAAGCTCCTAGGAAAACCACTATGACATCACCGAGAAGCAAGCCTGGCAATCACATTCAGATGTGTCCTAAGAAGAAGAAGACCCTAAGCAGATCCCTAATGAAAACGTCAACAGGTCTGCTGTGACTCATTCCAGTTGATACTGCCTTCTCCATCAAAGTGGCCCAGGAAGTCAGAAACCTGTGGTGATGAATCCCCTCCATCCTTGCTGTGGTCCCTGTCTGTACTGAGCCCCTAAGTACTATTCTCTTCCAATTGAGAGTCTAGCAGTGAAGAGCCCAGCAGGTAAGCAGAGCAATGGCAGCTGGGGCCTGTGTCTCTTGCCTTCTGCCTCTCCCTTCTTCCTCTGTACATCGTGTCTCTCATCCTCTCCCATCTTTGTTGTCTTGGTTACATGGCCAGACTCCTAGTTTCCCTCCTAATGATATGTTCTAGCAAAGCATAATCTTTTACTTCAATTGCATGTGTCACTGGATAAATTCCTCCAGTGTGCCTGACATCTGGGTATCAGTTGTCTGAATGCATGCTATGATTTAGGGTGGTTCAGTGGCATTTTCTTCAATTTCGATGTCTTTTCATTTTAATATGTGATCAGGATCTTACCACATAAATGGGTATACACACATACAATTCAAAGAAGTGACATGTGTATCAGTAACTTCTGAATTGGCAAAACTCATTTCTACCACCATCCTTCACGCATGAACTCTAACACTGGTCTCCTGGGGAAGAGAATGACAGGTGCCCTAGAGGCACTGTTTGCTGGGGATCCCAGTGTGTGTCTCTGGAGCACCAAAATCCAACCGTGGCTGTCAAACTGCCTTGAAGGGAGCTACAGAAGAGACCACAGTAAGGACATGCCCTATGCTTGTTTCAGTCATGTTTAAATGACCACTTGAGATCCCTTCAGAGGAAGTAGATGGACCCATGGGCAAATTCATGAAAAATGAGAGAAAGGAAGAAAATAAGACCAATGGAGAAATATTGATAAAAGGACGGTTGAGGACTTCATGATATCAAACACAAAATACGTTGAAGAGGGCATTCGCCAAGTGGGTCGTTCTCCTTGCTTACTGGGTACAACATGAGGAGAAAGCTTAAAACATGGCAGAGATTGAGATGAGGTGAGAGGAATGCCCAGAAGCAGACAGGTCAACACAGAGCAAAATTATTCTGAAGAGCCAGGCTTGGGATGCCTAGACTCAGTCCCTAGTGGCAGAATGGGCTCTGTTCCTGGTTAGAGGAGGGTCCTTGGCTGCAGCACCGTCAACCTCAGTTTCCCCATCTTGTGTATAAAGCATAGGTTAAAACTCATTAAGGTTTAATAGTAGCAAAATCCAGACTAAGACCTGTAAAACGCACAGTGCCAACAATCAGCAGGCTTCTCAGAGGCTCCCCCCTCCCACTGGGGAAATGGCTCAGTACCAATCCTCCCGCGCTCTTTTCTTTTCTGTTCGTTCCTAACTTAGGCATACTCGCAATAGCAGCAGCTCAAGACGGAAAAGTACATAGCACAACCAGGCTGAACCGCCAATGCTGAATCAGCAAGGTCTGATGTCTACTCTGCTCCTGGTCAACACACGGCGCCCCAACACAGGGCTGCACTAGATATTCGGACACTTTCTACATGGTATGAGTTCATTTTGTATTTTATTTATTAAAAGTTGGGGGGTTGTGTGTGTGTGTGCGCACGTGTGCATGTGTGTATGTGTGTGCCCACACGCACATGTCGTGGTGCATGTGTGGAGTGTGGAGTCAGTTCTCCCCCACTTCACGTGGGCTCCTGGGGACTGAACTCAGGGAATCAAGCTTGTATGGCAAGCATCATTACCCTCTGAGACACTTTGCCAATCTCCTGGTTTTATTTTTAATTAAAGTAGACTCAAATTTTCAGAGTTTAGAATTTGAAAAGAACTCCCAGGTGTATTTGGGGAGTAGTGAAGCAGAACCGGAGCCTCAGATATGATACAACTGGGTGGTTGAGGCCCTACTGGCTCAAGTGCTCTCTCTCTCTCTCTCTCTCTCTCTCTCTCTCTCTCTCTCACACACACACACACACACACACACACGCACATGCACACAGCATTCAATCCCGAGAAACTGTGCTCTGAATCACACCTAGTGTGAGTCCCCACGACCCACCTCAACTTGGGACTGGTTTCCCCCTAAAAGGCCCAGGAACAAGTCCAGGAAACAAAAGATGATGAAATCAAAGGAAAACCAGAATGCTGAGCTTCGGCATTCCCCTTTCTCTCTATCCTGATCCACAGAGATGTGAGAAAGCAGTCATCTGCTGCCACGAACAGGCCCCACCCCACTGCTGCGCCTCCCAATCCAGGCTGGGCTGTATCCCCCGAAACAAGAGCCAGATGAAACTTCGCCTCCGTCAAGTTGCTTCTTGCAGGTATTTGAACACAGCCAGGAGCGACAGGAATACAGGCACAGAGCAGAAAGAGCCAGCGCTCTGTTTAACCAACACTGGTGAGTGCTCCGCCCCTTAGCTAGGAACAGTGTATGGCAGCAGAAAAAGCACTTGGGAAAAAACACAAGCACAGAATGAAAGGAGCGATCACACCTCCAGCGGAAGTTTGTGATGTTGTGGCTCACGAGGAACGTCAGTCTCTCCCTCTGTTGTCAGGCAGCCGTTCAGTGCTGATCAGCAGCTATGAAATACGATCACTTAGTGAAGGGAGGGCGTCAGAAAGGACTGCGGCGGAGATATTTAAGCAAACAGATTTTTAATCTAGATACCCCAACATTCACACAGACACCCTAAAGCAAGTCAAGATGGTGTTTGCTTCGTGGATTTTTCCTGCAGATGAAATTTTAACAGGCTATGGGTTCCTCGGAGTTCCTGGGCACCTCCTGATGATTTCGGCATTGATATGACAGATTTCTTAACAGAACATGCCTTTTATGTTCACCACAGGGAAAGTCTTCCAAATGCACACACGTACACGCACACACGTACACACACACACACACCAGAGAACACAAAAGACATCCAAATTGGCACTTTCCTCACCTCCTTTCCCCTTGCCTCATGTGATGCGCACTTGAAGAGTGAAATTATGGTCATCAAAGGCAAGGCTGCAAATAATTGGAACCCATACCTTTCAAACAAAATGAAAAGTCAGTGATTTCGAGGGCAGCCTATGGATAGTTGGAGTCTAGCTCTTGGGTCTCTAAAGCCCACAGCCAACTTCCCTTACTCTCAGCAACCACCCGAGCCCCTTTCCGCCCACCTTGCCCACTTCACGTCCCTTGTCAGGCGGCAAAGATCTCTGAAAGGCCCTTGTACACTCAGGAGATTATTACAGGCTAGAAGACGCCAGCTCTGTAATTACGGCTGCTGTATGATTGTCATTATTTTCACACCCTGGGCTCGGTGGCTCACAAAACTTGCTGCAAAGTTCAGCAGCAGCCTCCAGCCAGCTACGGCTGGGCTTCTGCCCAGAAAGGTGGCAGCAGGTCTGATAACCTCTGAGAAAAAGCAAATCAGAGTTATTGCATGGGAAGGGGTGTGGCGCCCTGGAGCTACCGGCAGTGGGAAATTCTATTGTCTAGGAAAATAAACAAATGGGCCACTTTCACTTTTTATTATTTCTAACAACAGACACGGCAGTCCTGCTTTCCTTTTCCAGCCCAGACTGTCCCCTGGGCTGGCTGTGCTGAGTCTGCAGAAGCAGACACCAGGCTTGAGCAAAGCTATTAAAGCGGCTGCCACTCTGAACCCATGGAGCAGAAACTTTGGCTGCCTGGGTGGTACGTCCCCCACTCCCCGCCCCTGCCCAGGGGAAGGGTCAGCTCATTCCCCCTATGCAACACCTCTACCCCTAGCTTTCAAATAGTTATGCCTCGCCAGCCCCACACCACCGCTCTAGAAATTAAATATAACATCTCGGGTGGCTCAAGCTGGACCGTTCTTATACAAACCCACCCAAGGGGAAGATGAGAAATGCCAGTCTGCATGTGGCTGAGAATGCCCCCAAGTTTCCCATTAGGTGTTGCCTGTCACCCAAGCATGGCTGTGTCTCTACAGTTCCCCAGAAGGGTGGTTTCCATGCATTTGCTTACACAGGCTCCTGGGGGTGTGCTTACATCCTCTCATGGAGTGGTGTGATATTGAATATCAGTGGCAGGGGACAGGCTTCTGCACTGTTCTAAATCATCTCAGATTTACAGAGTAGTCGAGTCTAAAAAAAAGTATATTTTTACCAATAACTGTCTGTTCTGTTATGTGCAAAGAACTCTCCACATTCCTGTCACTGGCGACACAGTCTAAACAACTCCAGAAATGACACAAAATTACCCTTCATCCAGAGGCTATTCTGTCTGGACAGCTAGTCTGAGCTTCCATGGGTAACAGTCTTTTAGGGTGAAGAAAGAAGCTTCTTCATTGTACTAATATGGGGCTCACCAGAGAAAGGAGTGAAAGCACCCCAAAGTGCTTGTGGACTTACTCTCCATAGTGTTTATTCCCCCTGTGGGAGCGGATGGAGCCAGACAATAGACCCGTCATGGCATGAATTGTATATGGTGATTGTATTGGACAGTGACTTAGCTCTATCACAAAATACACAAGGCAATTGACTTATAAAGACAGAAAGTGTTCACAATTAGAAGGTTCCAGTTTAATTTCACTTGGCCTCACTGTTTTGGGAGAATGTAAGTTGACACAACATGACAGCAGGGGCACGCAATGGGGAAAGAATTTACAGCAGAAGTCGGGAAGCAAACGAGGAAAACAAAGAGCGAGAGGCAGGCAGAGAGAAATGATGGTATGGGATCAGGCCACTCCATTCAAGGGCAAGACCTGATGACCACGGGGCATTGTGCTATTCCACACCTCCGAAAGTTTTCATCTTCTGGCAGGGCCAAGCATTTCACAGATGATCCAAACTATAACATGACTCTGGGATTTAGAACTCACCTTTCCAGCAAATGAATAATAGTGAAAACAGAACCCTTCTGGAGAGCCAGTGAGAAGGGATTTCATAATGCATGACACAAAACGGGCAGGGACCCAGGAAATATAATTCTTGAGGATGTACAGACAATGGGTAGATTATCCTTCAGCTATGGTAGTGAAGACAGGACATGGAAACGAGGTGTGAGATTAGGCACACAGTACCACGTGTGCTTTCTTCTAAGCATCATGGCACTCAATCAGTAGTTCCTGTTGTATTTCCCAGATATTCAATAATTATCTATACACCCACCACTCGCTCCTGATCCTGTCTCATATGCCCTCCATATTGCTACATTCCAGATATACAACTTTTGCTTGAATACTAACTCCACATGAAAGCGTATTTATTGATTGTGGTGTTATGTAGTAAGACGGTAGAATAGACACAGCCTTCTAAACTTGCATAGAATACGTACTCATGACCATTCAGAGTTAATGCCAAGAACACATCAAAGGAGGGATCAAGGTTCAGTCATCATTATTTTACTTAGTCTGAATCTCACAATGTTTGGAAAATGCCAGGGAAACCTACATAAGACAAACTAAAGAGCAACTAATAACCAGCCAACAGAAAGCAGGACCTCTGGTTTCCGGAGTTAGAAGACCTAACCCATCAAAGATAGCTCACAATAGACCACTTCCACCTCCCTTAAGGATCCATGGCTGAGAATATTTCTGAATGGCCAAGTATAGCCAATGCTGCCAGAGGGCCAAGGTTGCCCATTGTGCCAAGACAAGGGTCACAGGTCAAGTTCCCAGACCCTACGATTCCATCCATCCATAAGCCACTTCTGTGTCTCCATTGTAGCCATGGCGTTCTCCTTGAGCAAGCTGGCTCTTAGCCCCATTAGCCGCTCTCAAGCAGGTCTGCACATTGCTCCATCTGTTCCCTGAATGGATTCCAGATGGAGGCACCAGCCCATAAGGGCTGGAACAAGGGGAACAGGCACAGCCCTCCCCCCCGCCCAGTCCACCTTCTCCAGCCACCTAGACTTAATAGAGCCCTTGCCTAAGGGCACAGGCCAAGCGGAACAGAATAAACCATTTGGAACCACCAGCAAGGCTGGGCTAACAAGTCTCATGTGCACGCCAGCTTTCGGCAAGGGTGAATCCACCCACTCATGCAGCTCAATTCCCACGACAACCTACAAATGAAGGCAGAGAAAGGACACGCGACTTCAACAACGAGTGTCTCCTCAAATCTGTCTTCCAGGCCCACGACAGTGAGACGCTGCAGGGACAGACAGTCTGCACAGCAGTCAAAACGACCGCACCTCATTCCTACCTTCTTTAGCTTGCCACTTTTGGTGCCCACGAAGGCCAGAGAGTGATTCTTGTAGACATACGCGATGACGGAAGTCATGCGGTCCCTGTCCTCCGTGAAGACCGGGATGCCACGTACCATTTCAGACACTCCCAGAGGGGCATTCATATCCAGGCCACAGAAGTTGTCATCAATGGTTAGGAGCTGAAAATTAAACGGGAGAAAATTAGAAAAGAGCATGGGGGGACACGAGAAAGGGGGGGAAGGTAGAAAACGCTGGAACTAGAAGACTCCTTAGCAATAGCAATAGACTATTTGTTCCAAATCTCCATTTATTTATTTATTTACTTTTTGCATGAGACATTCAGCAGTAGAGGAATGGTTTGTCCTGATTCCCCTGGTAGACAGCTGCAAGCCGATAGCAGCGCAGACCCTGGAAGGTGCTTCTCACCCATACCACTGCGTCTCCTGTACCCCTACTAAGTGTTAGCCTAGTGCACTTGACTGTCCACCTCCACCATCGCATGGAAAGTTCGGGGCTAGCACCCTGCATGGGCTACCAACCCCTGGACTCTGGTGTAAGAGAGAAGCAACCTCCATGACTGTGTCTAAACACCGACTTTGGAGACGATGTGCTCGTGAGGGCTTGAGAGAAGAGAAGGAAGCCTGGACACTTAAAGTGTGGCCAACAGGAGCACAGAGACACACCCAAGTGATCGGCAAAGGGCAAGGGTTCAAAGGAGCAAAGCTTGTATCTGCCCAGGCTGCTGCTTTCAGGGTTCCCGTCTCCTAGAGCACAGTGAAGAGGAGCAGCTGTAGCCTTGTCAGGACTATAGCAACCTTCCCCTGAACAGGATCTGTGAGTCAAGGTCCCCACATCAAAGGACCCCCTGGATAATCGCCTGAGAAACAGCCTGATGTCATGCGAGTTATAGATGGCTCAGCGGTTAAGAGCATTGCGTGCTCTTCTAAAGGACCCGAGTTCAATTCCCAGCAACCACATGGTGGCTCACAACCATCTGTAATGAGGTCCAGTGTCCTCTTCTAGCAGGCATATATGCAAACAGAATACTGTATCCATAATAAATAAATAAATATTTAAAAAAAAAGAAAAAAAAAAGAAAAGCCATTAAGAAGGAAGGTACCTGGTCTTGGGCTTCCCCAAACATCTCATTGTCAAACCAGTCTACACTGCCGAGCACTTTCTAAACGGGAGGCTCTTCAACAGCCTGCGATACAAATGACCCAACTTTTCTCTAGACTCCAAGAAAATATAACCTCCAGGGATCAGGAGGAAGGGGTCCCTGCGCCAGTTTCTCAGTCTTTCCACTCAGTCTATATACCCTTTACATGCCAGACTTACAGTTACTTCCAATATAGGGGACCCCATGCAACAGTGGGGATCCCCTCTGGGTTCTGTTATGCCCAGGAGGGTAAAGACCTCTCCAGTGGCTGATGAGAGCTCTCACACTTCTCTCAAGCAGCTCTGGTTGGTCCGGGCTTCTTGACGGTGCTGGGAACTTATTATGGAACGTCACCGTATGACCTCAAAAGAGTTACTCTGTTGTCCTGTGCTCTCTAGTTCCCATACTATAAAGCTGGAGGACACAGTCCCTGCCTTTTGATGAGCTACCATAAAGCCGATCAGGCTCAGGCCTGTAAACATCTTTGGACCTTCCTGAGAATGGAGTGAAATAAAATACAAGGTGTTGCTTTTATAAAGGCTTAAATCCAGCCCGAGCAAGAGGCATCTGGGGAGCAGCAGGCAGGCTCTTGCCAACACAACCCCGTGAAAGTGGCCAGCTCAGCTCTCCAGAACGTAGGGCTCTTCCACTCCCTGCCTGAAGGGGAGCAGGAATAGGCATCATGGATGGAGGACAGCATACTGAGCCCTGCAAGTTCTGGAACCTCTCCCCTTCTTCCACATCTAGAACGCATGACTGCCCCGTGCCTTTGGATACCTCCAGCCTCTGCTACAGGTATCTGGTCCAAGAGATCAACACAAACAAAACTCTCCCCTTCCCCTCTAAAAACAAAAACAAGAAAAAAAACCACAGCAGTGAAGTTTATGATGAAGCTTCAAGATCTAGTCTCAGCTGCATTTTTCTGACTATCATGAGGAGAAAGGAGACGGGTGGTAGGTAAAAGACGGCTAAACAAGAGGGAGGGAAAGATCCAGGTTAGGAGGACATGATGCCTATTTCTTGTTAGACGCAACTATGGCAATCCTGCCAGGTTCCCAGGGCACCCTGGGGTGCCCAGAAGCCTCACAGTCCCTGAACGTTGCTGATTCCAGTTCACAAAGGAAACGCTGCCCGAATTTTCCGTTGTACCTCACAGATCCCTGCTACCAGCAGAGTTTGCTTTCTGCCCATTTTGATCCTTCTTCCAGGTAGCCGAATCTGAACAATGATCTACTGTACACAAGGGGAAACTGAGGCAGGGAGCGAGGGAGCCCATGTGTCACAGTCCGCTACTGCCATCATCTACACATCCCCTACTTAGCCCGAGGCAGCAGGAAATGTAGGCTTCTCCACTTTTACCTAGAAAAGCATTTGAACGGCCACGGGTACCAAACAGTGTTTCCCCTTAGCTGAGTGGAACACAAACAAGTCGACTGTCACCTTGAAAAACAAACTACACATTCAAGCCACGGTACCACGAAGCCAGCCATGCTGCCAGAGGCAGAAAGTGGACTAGCTGTGAGCCTCTTTGGCTGCAGCTGGCCAAAGCAAAGGGCCCCAAGTGAGGATGCTAGGGTAGCCCAGCCTGGCTGTCTGAGCTGGGGGCTCTGCTCTGGAGGCAGGGTTCTGTCTCCACACCTGTCCCATGACACTCATCACCCACACGTCCTGCCCTAGTATTGCCCTTCAGCTCCAAGGAGACTGAGGATACAGCTGAGGGCTCATGGATAACATGATGGGAAAATGACGCCCTCCACCCCTGGCTTCCCCAAGGCTCAGTTTTGCCCTCTGAATGAGACCCCAGGTGGTGAGGGTGTGATCCAGGAATAACCAAGCAGGGTTGCTGAGGTTCCCCAGCCATCCTGAGAAGTGACCTTTCTTAGTTTCCTCAAAGCTGAAGCACCTTGGGTTGGGATTTTTTTCTTCCCACAGTGAAATACTGAGAAAAGATCGAAGGGCAAGGCTGCATAGCTGCCGAACTGCTTCTCTGAGGTGTAACTTGCTACTGCTGTCCTCTGAGGCTCACCTCCCTGGGGTGTCAATAGCAAGGTGGGGCCAGCATACTCAGATGGGGCAATGAAAAAGGCTACCTGTGACCTGGAAGCACTTCAGCGAGGGAAGTTTTGTGGATTTGTTAGTGGAAATCCAGCCTGCAACAGAGGACTATGTTCCTCACAGACCAATAGCTGTGAGGAGCAGAGGTCCTTGCAGGCTCCTGAGCTGCAGCCTCAGGGCAATTACAGTCTGGGGAAAGGATCTGGAAGACTCTCTCTGCCCAAAGACTTGCAGATGCCTATAGAATGCAGATGCCTGTGCTCCAGGCTAATTGATGAAGGACTTGGGCAGGTGAGGATGCCATGCATTCCTGAGCTCCTGGGTGATGAGGATACGGGGTATTTGCTCTGACCCTGCCTGGGTCTTCCCCAGGGCCCCATTAACAGTATTATTAGAGCCCCAGTCACAGGAACCAGGACAAGATTCAGCTGTAATCAGAAGTCTAGCTGAGCCTATAGGCCCAGGCCTGGCCTCTCCCGCCAGTCCCGCCACACATGCCCGTGAGGATGGTACAGCTACCAGCATGATCCATCTTCCTCACGCACCCCCATTGTGTGTGTGTGTGTGTGTTCATATGTGCATGTACACATAGGTCTAAATGGCATGTGGAAGCCACAGGTCAATATCAGGTATCGTCCTCAATTGCTTTCCACCTTATATTTAGAAACAGGGTCTCAGGGTCCCTGCCTGAACCTGAGTTCACCGATTCAGTTCGGCTGGCTTCATCCCAGGGACTCTAACAGTGAGGCAAGGGAACATGCTTTTAAGCATCTTTGAACTTTTAGCTTAGGTTCATAATAGGTTAAGGCATACAAATGGTATACAGACGGGTAGATGGATAGAAGGATGGACAAACAGATAGGGGATAGGGGAATGGATAACCAAATAAAAGCTTTGCTTTCCCAGTAGTTAACAGTATAGAATCTAGGCAAATATGTGTGTGTGTGTGTGTGTGTGTGTGTGTGTGTGTGTGTGTATATATATATATATATACACACACATATATATATATGCGTGTGTGTATATACAAATATATGGCAGAAGGAACAAGAGCAAGGAAAACTGAGACCTAGGAGATAAGAAAGGACTGAATGCTCATAAGAAGACAAGTTATAATAAAGAATATAAAGTTGTTTTTCTAGTTTGAATCTTGTCATGGATCTTTCATTTTTTTGGTGTTGGATAAGTGCATAAAATCTACTTGATATTGAAAGTGAGAAATTTAATGTAAGTTTTATAGCTTCCATTCTGAATACCAATTCTAAACAGATATAAGTTTGTTAAGTTGTATAAAATTTGGGTCTCATTGATTTTGGTGTGTTACACTTTGTATTTATTTGCAAGGATTTTAATATAAATTCTATTTAATTTTTTTCAATGTGTAGGTTATAACTTAAGACGGGTGACTCACTGTGTCCCAGGGACCCTGAGAAGGAGGAGAGGGACTATGCCTGATGCATCTTTGTACTCCTATCTTAGTGCTTAGTGCATACTAGGCTATGAAACATGAGGTGGACGGACAGTAGGATGGTAAACAGGTAGACAGATGAGCAAGTAAGAGCTTTGGTGTCACAGTGGCTAATGATTTAGAGCTAAGTTTGCCCACCTGAACTTTGTAACCGCAGGCAAATCATTTAACTAAGGATGGGAATACCAGAACACATTTCCTAGCACCATGGTGATGATTGGATCATCTGGTCCATTCAGACCACTACCCACCACACAGTATACTCTATTAGACTACTATAATGTGCCAGCTAGGAACAAACCTGCCAACTTTGGTGAGTCTCAGTAGTGCTGAGGAAATACATGGTTTTTACCTCAGGAGTGTTGTGGAGACGGAGGGACTAGAGTTGTCTGTACGGATGGGGTAGAAACTGGACTCAGGACGCTAAATGAAGAAGCAAAGGAATGGTCTTTCTTGATCCAGAAGATGGAACAACATCCTTAAAACAGCAAAACCTGTATCCCAACCAAAACCACTCATCAGACAATCTGAGTGCGGCCAAGACAATAAATATTCACCACCTTCTTAGTGTTTCTGTGTTTTCAGAGATGCCAGAGTGACCTTTATCCCCACGGAGGAGGGGATGGGCATCCACACCCTGGCTTTTATCCCCTAACAGAGCTCATTAGATAGGAGCACCCCATTCAAGTTGGACCTAAAAGCCAAAGGCCCCACAACAGCTACCCAGTGGCCTGCGAAGGCCCGGCAGCCATGGTGAGGTGGCACGGGGAGCCAAAGCTGACACTCCAAATTACAATCTAATAGCTTACCGCGCTTCCCTCGCACACAGCAGCAAAGGTTACCGTGCAATTATGTGTCGCTACACACAAATGACAGAGCAGTTACGGTTACTTTACCAATTACAGGGAAATTGCTCCCACTCTGCAGAGACTGGCACTCTGAAAACTCTATCATCTCCACCCAGGGGGTCGAAGAGGCTGCCAGCCTCCCTCCAGCAGTGTCCCCTAGCTCTGGGACAGAACCACAAGGCAGCCCCTTGAGGAGCCCAGACCAGGGAAGGGCTGGAAGCAGAGCTGGGAAACTGTGGGAGTTCTCCTTCAGTTCCTTAGAATCACCTTCCAACCCCAGGGGCAGGGATCATCTCTTAAGGATTCAAACATCATGCTGACAGCCAGGCCGGTCCACCGTGAAGAAGGTAAGGCAGGAGGTGGGTTGGCACCTGATCCTGATGATGCCCTGTGCCAGCTGGCAGGCCCGTGGTCCACTCCTCACAGCCCCTTCCCTGCCACAGAGAGATGCTCTCCCTGGCCCCCAGTTGCCTCACCTTTACCAGAACTCTAGTGAACCCTTATTACGGAAAGGTCAGAACTAGGCCAGACCTCAGTAGTCCAAAGGCAGTGCTAACGAGCCAGGGGTCATCAGGTCCAGACCCCTGTGGGCCAATTAGCTGAGCTCTGGGATATAGTCTTTTCCATAGCCACAGGCTACCCCTCTCACCCCAGGCATCCAGTGCTTACAAATAGCCCACACTGGCCCAGAAATGCAGGTCAGGTGAGCCAGTGTGATGGATGGATGCAGCCGACCACTCTGGCCGTGGGCATACCTGCCAAGCTGCTCTGGATCCCAGGAAGAAAAATGAAAGGCCAGACCAGGTTCTTCTACACCTGCTCTGAGGATAGCAAACAGAAGAGTCCAAATACCTGGCAACAAACCAGTCCTTCTTCCCTTCCTGGGTCAGGGGGTATTGCCCAGCCTCACGAGTGAAGTTCTGAGTACCTCTACAGCATGTTTTGACCCTGAGTCACCACCCTGCCCATTAAATAAGGGAGGAAAACAGCCCAAATGCCTAGTGTGCGGCTGTCTGAGGCTCTGCTGGTGTTCCTTGGTCTAGAGGAGCTCCTCACTTTGCCCAACGGGGAAACTGGGGCTTCTGGGAAAACAATGCTGCCAACAGATCCTCATCTGCCAATTTGCTTCTGGGCATTTATAGAAGACCAAGTATTAAAGGAAGTCCCAGGAACATGAAGATGCAAAAGTCTCAGTTGCTGTCCCCCAAACTGTTCTTCTCCAGCGGAGACACAGACCTAAGCTATATTTAGACAAGTTGTCGGGATCCTGTTTCAGGCGTCCCTGGAGAGAATGCGGGCAACGCCACCAGCTACTGTGGAAACAGGTAGTAACTCTGTCCAGAGGTGATTTGGTCTCTGCGTCATGTTCCTTGGCTTAGAACACAGCATGCCACCATTGTTTTATACTATTCCAGTGAAGAAAGTAAGGTCACCAGGCCAGATCAACCCATTTTACAGGAAATAAAATCAAGACATAGATAAGGCTGCCCTAGTAGCCTCTGAAGTTACAGGAAAAACAGAAGTCTAAATTCCCAGTCTAGAAGGAGAAAACAAATAAACAAACGACAACAGAACCTCAGGTGTCCAGCACGTTACTCGGCAACAGCCTTAGAGTAGGCATCTTCCAGACTCAGGGAAAAGAGAGGCCACAGCTTAAGGAGGGGACTTCTGCCCTCTGCCACCTCCAGAGCCTGGACACAACCAAACCTCCCCTCATGAGTAGGTCCCAGGTCAATCATCAAACTCCAAATATTTCTCTCCTGTGTCCATATGTTCCAAAGGAAGTGGGAGTGAAAGCTTTGCAAAGAAATACAAGACCTGAGGGAAAGGTGAGACTTGTGTGAGCAAAGGCATCTCAGGACAGAAGACCTTTGGAGTTCCTCATCCTCACAAGCCGTAGATCTCCTTGCGTTAATTAAAACTAAACACACACACACACACACACACACACCAGGAGCTGCCCATAGCCAGCCTCAATGAATAGAGCATGGGGGATTTCTTTTTAAGGCCGGTATTGATCAGATAAGCTGTAATAGCCCATGTCTAAATACAGACTCGATTGTGAAGCCCGGCAGTACAGGCTGATAATCATCACCCACTTATTAGGAACCATATCTCAAATATGGCTGCTGACCCTTCAGGTGCTCATAAATGCACCAGGGCCTGCAGCACAGAGAGCACGGGCCCCTAGAGAGGAGGCTGTGTATGCTCCACTCTGTCTCCACAGGGGTAAACAGAGAAGACTCTCAGGAGCCTAGAAAGAACTCCAGGAGACTATCGTAGGCTTTGGTTTCGCCTTGTTAAGAAGTGATCATTTTTATAACACACACACACACACACACACACGCACACGCGCACGCGCGCCTCCAGTCCTTTGATGACTTTCCTGATCTGTATATCTTCCCCTTTCTCCCTCATAATTCCTAGCCCTCTCTGTAAGCTCTCTTGAGACTCCC
Source organism: Microtus oregoni (assembly GCF_018167655.1). Classification (NCBI taxonomy): domain Eukaryota; kingdom Metazoa; phylum Chordata; class Mammalia; order Rodentia; family Cricetidae; genus Microtus; species Microtus oregoni. The sequence goes on from NW_024543085.1 coordinate 27,901,847, forward strand.
ACTGCCTTGAACTCTCAGACGGAAGCCAGAGAGGCACTGTTACAGGTGAAACTTGCCCCTGAAGCCAGGCTGTGAACATAGAGAGCAGAAACGGGAGTGGGGGAGCGCCGCCATCCACTTAGTTACTAATGCACTATCTCAGAGTGATTCTTTATTGTGTCCTTTTCAAAGGGACTGTAGGGAAAATGAGTGTGTACAGAGGAGGGGAGGGGGAGCCAGCAAGCCACAGCCACAATAACCTAGTTAGACAAATATGTTATTGAAGGGGCTCAGTAGAAAGTGTCTCGGGGCTGGAAAAACAACCCAGCAAATTGTAGCCAAGGTTCCCAAGAACCAAGAGCCCTGCTTTCAGGCATCTCATAAAGGAGGGGAGGGGGCAAAATATCAGGACAGAAGAAGGCCAATTGTGTCCAAGGAACTCTGTGGGGAGTTGGGGCAGCTTCCAAAGCTCCCATACCTATGGAGCAATGGGAGTCATAAACAAGGGCAGTGTTTCTTTGTATACTCATTTTGAAATCTCTGTGTATTTGGGGATCAACTATGGCCCAATGTCAACAGATATCTAAAGAGTCCTTTGCTAGTCATGATAACAAACTAGCCTTCTAACAGGGAACGAAGGCCAGTCATTTCTGCTGTATTTCCAGGAGAGGACCATTAATCCCAGCCTGCTTTCTGCAGGCCAGGCCACAACCAACAGCAAGTGTTTGCCATACACCCTCCAAGGGGTTGCTGAGCAGAGCTATTGGAGAGCTCAGTCAGGATCCTGGGGGCTGGACCCATGGCCTTCTCCTCATTAGCCCAGCTGCTGAGGGCCCCAGGTTCCTCCCTCTGACAAGCAGCCAGGACGTGGCACAATGGAGGTCTGCACAGGCCATAGCTATGGGCCAGCTTGGAAAGAGAATCAGGACGCTGCAGGTGGTGACTAGGCTGGAAGCAAACCCAGTGGCCCCAGCTGGACCCCTGGGGACTCCCAGAGAAGTTTCTCAGCCTTGGGAGCAATACCACTCTGGAAGCTTTCCTCCCCTTCCAGACCTTAGCTCTACACGCCCCTAGCAGCTGCCTGTCAAGGGTAGATAAATCCCACACGGCCCGCCCATCCATCCCCAGCTCTTGCTCTCCCTCCCAGAGTTTAAGGCAGGCAGCCACAGCCACCACTCGAACTATAATTGAAGTGAGGAATGCCACGATTATTAAGTTTGTGTGTTTCCTGGCGGGTACAGGGAAGCAGTGGCCCTGCTCGCCAGGCTGAATTATGGGGTAGGTCATTCCCTTGTTAGTGGGAATAAATTTTATTAGCCCCACTCATGTTGCTGCGTATCTTCCTCTCTTGCTCCTCGGGCCTGTGTGTCTGGGTAATGTCGCCTGCATGCAGGATAAATCAGCAGAACAGATCCCATTATATTTTGGAACACTGACAGAGAGACACAGTAATGGCGTGGAGCGCGATACTGGCTTGCTTTGCTCTCACGCAGACCCAAGTGTGTGTATGGGGAGAGCATATTAGGGCAGACTCACTAGGAAGAGGGATCTAACCGGACAGACAGAATGAGGAGAGTGACCTTGGTTGCTCCTTTCTTCTCTGTCTCCGTTAATGAAATAAGAGCAGTTGCCAATGTGTGCATATGTGATCTTTCCCTTTGGCCTCGCAAAAATAAAAGGACACCGGAAATATTAAGAGCAGCAAGACTGGCTCAAAAGGTGTCTCCTTCTAGTGCATTCTCTGAGCATTCATTCCGTGCACACGGAGAAAGGAAGGCAGGCCATTCATCATGGGACTGAGAAGCTGTATGTAACCTCAGTTAGGCAGAGCCCACATCTCTCCAAGGAAGAGACTGATGGCGAAGACTCAGCAACACATCATGTGGACAGTATAACCAGAGGTGGGAGTGAGTGAGTGAGTGAGTGAGTGAGTGAGTGAGTGAGTGAGTGAGTGCAGGGTGGGGCTGAGCTCATCTGGATTCATCGAGCGGTTCTGTGCCTTTCCCTGCTTCCTAATAATGTCTGTGTGCTTCTTTTCTGCTCCTTATTAAATAGATATCGTCTCACCGGCTCCTTCTTTAGCATAAAATTAGAGCAGAAGAGAAACTGTTTGCTGGCCCTATGATAGCTCATGAGCTGGCTGAGACCCAAAGGTCCAGACTCCCTGGCGGGCATCCCTGCCAAGACACTGCCCTGTGTAGATGAAAAGAATTAGAGGGAACTCCACATCTGGAGTGATCAGTGACAAGATGTCCAGCCTTCCATTCAGGCTGTGCTGTGCCATACCAAATGAGGCTGGTGTGCTCATATATACATGTACGTGTGTAGACTCATGAGAAAGGACTTTCGCTATATTCACTGCTGAAAATAGTGTGTGAGCAGGAGGGGGAACAAGCCACAAAGAGAGGCCAAGAGGTGATGAGGTACAGGGAGCCGGGTTTAGAACAAGACATGGAGAAATCAGAGAGCAACAGAGAGACATCAACCAGAGGGGAGACATGTAGGCGGAGGCCGCCTGCTCATTTCCTGGCCGCACAGACTCCCAAAATAATCACACAGAAGGTGTGTGCACATGTGAGCATGTGTAGTAGCGTGGGTGACATTGGGCTGAAGTGACATCTCAGCATGGGGAGGTTCCATGTCCGGAGTCCACAGCTTGGGAACATACATGCTGAGTCTCTTGAATCTGCCAGTGTTAAAACTCAGTGTGTGTGATTCTTGGGTTCTGCAGCCACCCCACCCCACCCACCCCGAAGGACTTGCTGGCCAGGGAATGGCATTCTGGGAGAACACATTCAGCCTGGGGCCAACCTCAGACTTCCTCCCACTAGATCTAGCTCATCCCTCTAGGTCTCAGCCATCATCACATGATCCCAAAAGACATTTGACCCAGAGCAGACTTCTACCGCAAACCCTGCTGACCAAGATGGGTAAGACAGGTGAGTGGTTCTATGGATGTCTTCATGGGAGCTACATTGAAGGAAGACAGAGGAGAGTTCTCTCTTGGGGTCATCTTAAAACAGGCATCCAAATCTTAAATAAGGGAGACTGTGGTACTCAAAGGGCTTGTAAGAAGTGAGGGATCAGGTTGGGTTGGGGGATACTTGCAATATGTGCACCTATTTGAACTGTGGAACTCCATAAACTTGGGTAGGGAAGAGGAGGAATTCCTGGACCAAAAGAGAGTAAGCGCCAAGCAAAGAGAGAAACCTTTGCCTCTCACCATAACAGGAAACAAGCCCATGTAGTCAGAGTCCAGCTTCCTGCTGACAGGGAAACGAAAACAGCCCAAGCACACCAGCTGAGACTGGCCTGGGACAGCTGCCTGGCCATTCCGGATGCTCGTTTTATGGAGTTCAGGATCTCAGGCGCCAGGCAAACCTGAGTGACTATCTAGGCCAGGACCCAAGGTCAGCTTGAGTTCAAGAGAATGACCCTGTCTTCTCCCTAGGACTACCTGCTGTGTCTGGGAAGCAGATGAATCAGACAGCGTATAGGGATGGGGTTGTCCTTCATATCACTGATGTATGTTGTTGGGCAGGAAGTGAAAATGAAGCTGGTTCTTGTACCCATGGGACTGGCAAGATCAGTGAGTAAACCTTTAAGTCATATGGGAGCTTGGCCTAGCCATGGTTCTTCCAGATGGACCTCTGGAGTCGTGGGAGATTTCTCTAGGCTGCTTTAACTGGAGAGTTCCACTTGTACCCAACACTCAGGGCCCAGAATCACACGTACCCTGTTCTGCCCAGATGGTCCTTGCAGGAACCTGCCTAACCAGACACTGTCTATCTTGCACTGGGACATGCCATGGGACAAACAGTGGGCTGTGCATGTAGACACACAGTATGTGCTCCTGTTCTCTTGTTCAACTGAGGTAAGTACTTGACTTTCCCCCTGGAGAATGTTTCTCACAGGACTACTCCTTCTCTGCCAAATTTACCCACCTTACACTGCGGCACTGCAGTGGGTCAGGACAGTTGAGCACTCCAGGGGTACAGCAGGCTTGAGGTGCTATTTGCTCCTCCCCTGGAGCCAGAAAGGATGACCGCCTCTTCTGTGGTCCTATAGGACTCCAGGGATAATAAAAGGGGAGTGAGGCACCTTGCACACTGGCAGGGCAAGGCTGTACAGATGTGTGGTGGCCATCGCTCCCTACTCCCAGTTCTGAGGGCCTCACAGGTGATAGGCAGTCTCTCTAAATAAGAGTTCCCACCCCATGGACCCAGTTTTTCTATTGAAAGGTCACTCTGAGGTCAAAGCTTACAGGAAAGAGGACGTGATTTGCGTTCACTCTGTGTGAGCCTCCCATTATCAGCTCTAGGCCAGTGCTACCTGGTGTCTGTCTTCACTCCTTAGCTGGTTTCAAACTCAGACTTCAGGAAAGGGAGTGATAGACACTCGCTTGACCACAACCTTTGTTCCATCTACAGTCTATTATGACCGACTTCCCCTCCACATTCCTGGAGACTGACGTCATTCCTTGATTTTTGGCCTAAGACATTCCCAGGACTTAGGATGTTTCTCTCCTCATGGGCTTACTCGGAGGCAGAGCCTAGGGCTTGTGTGAGGAACCCCAGCAAGCTGAAGAGGGAGAGGAATGTAGGTGATCAAATCTAGGACAGCCCCTAGACTCGTGGAGGACACAGATCTTTGGCTCCCAACAGTGTACTCCCGGGAGCAGGCTGCCTACTCCATGTTAGAGCTGTCGTGTCTCTGTGGGATGGGCTGGCCTTCACAGAGTCCTAGCACAAGATAAAAATACTAGGTTATGGGCTCACTATGGAGGCCTAGAGTTACATGTGACTGAGAGTTGCAGGGAACCTTTAAAGTAAGCTACAAGAGGAGCCAGGGCCAGCGATAGAGTTGGAGAGTGTGAAGCTACAGAAGTAGAAAAGAAACCAAACTGGTCTCAGGCTTGTCTTTAGGCCCTTGAGTCCCAGCACAACCTGAGATGCCTGACAGGTCTTTCTAGGCCTCCTATGCCCTCATGAGATTCTTCCAGCGATGTGCAGACTCTACAGCTCTTTTATGGGATGCTTTCTCCATTCGGGACCCAGGGAAAGAATGGCGGCTCAAGAGCAAAGCTGAGGGCTGTTCCCATCCCTACAAACACCTAGAGATGCTTTGCTGGCTCCCACAGAATCCCTATCCAACACAGCTCAGGGATTCATGCCTGCAAGTGCTCCTGTGTTCTCAGTCACCCAGATGAGACCACTCCTGGTTGTTCCCCGGAAATCTCTCTGATAAGAATGTGGCCAGCCTGCTGGCCCATGAGGAGCAGAAGCATCATTGAGTTCTCTGAGAGTTGCAGTCAGAAGGTTCTGGACTCACGATTCAACACCTTTCCCATCAAGCAGTTCCCTGGAAGCCCCATAGCACAGTAACCTGAGCCACACAGACATCCTCTGCCTCCTCCACACACACCTGCCACCATATACAGCCAGAGGGTATTCTCGGACCTAGTAGGGTAGGCAAGTGATTCAGGGTCAGGCTCGGAGTTCAAGGAAGGAATTTGGGTTGCAGGAAATGGAAGGGCCATATAAGCCTAACAATACCTTACAGGATTAGAACGAAGGGTGTAATCAAAACGAATCTGGTCATATCCCTTTGAAAGGTTCTCAAGTTATAACCATGGTAAAAGCCCTAGGACCCCCACTCTTCAAAACAAAGGAAAAGTTAAAGGAACATCTTAAGCTTTAGCCTCCTTCTGCTATTTCCTACTGGAAAGAGAATCCATGGGGCAAATCCGGCTGTGATGGTTAGCTTTATGTCAATTTGACACAAGCTACAGTGATTTGATGAGAAGAACTCTCAATTGAGAAAGTGCCTGTATAAGATTTGTCCATGGGCAAGTGTGTAAAAGCCTTATCCTGGTTGATGATTGATAAGGGAGGGCCCCGCCCACTGTGGGCAGGGCCCCTTCTTGGCCTATGGTCCTGGGTGCTGTAAAAGAAAGTCATCTGAGCAAATCAATAACAGCACTCCTCCATGGCCTTGGCAGCAGCTCCTACCTCCAGTTTCTACCCTGGCTTCACTTGGGGCTGGGCTGTGCTATAATTTTTTTTTATTATTATTTATTGAAAAAAATTTCCACCTCCTCCCTGCCTCCCATTTCCCTCTCCATGCTCCTACTTCTCTCTTCCTCCTCCTACTCCTCTCTCCCTCCCCTCATTCCTCTCCCCCTCCCCCCAGTCCATTCCCCCTCCCTCTCCAGTCTGAAGAGCAGTCCGGATTCCCTGCCCTGTGGGCAGTCCAAGGTCCTCCCCCCTCCATCCAGGTCCAGGAAGGTGAGCATCCAAACAGGCTAGGCTCCCACAAAGCCAGTTCATACAGTAGGATCAAAACCCAGTGCCATTGTCCTTGGCTTCTCATCAGCCCTCATTGTCTGCCATGTTCAGAGAGTCCAATTTTATCCCATGCTTATTCAGTCCAAGTCCAGCTGGCCTTGGTGAGCTCCCAATAGATCAGCCCCACTTACTCAGTGGGTGGGTGCACCCTTCGCGGTCCTGACTTCCTTGCTCATGTTCTCCCTCCTTCTGTTCCTCATTGTGGTATAAATTGTAAGTTTAAACAAACCCTTTTGTCTCCAACTTACTTTTGGTTATGGGGTTTATCATAGTAATAGAAAACCTAACTCAGGCACCATCTGAGATTTGGTTCCCACTTTACAGACCCCAAGGGAGCCCCCGATTGAAAGGCAAAAGAGAATTCCAGAGTTCATCTTGTCCATTCTCTGCCTTTAAACTTAAAGAAACAACAGCACAGGGGATGGGTCAGGGGAAAACAGGATGCCAGCAGAGCTGACCCTGGGGGCCCTGTCGCAGTCTGGCCTGGCTGGGGCTGACATTGTGCTGTATGGGACACGTGTGGTCTGAGCTGAGTCCAGATGAATTGGAACGAGAGAGCCTGAGCGAAGTAACGTGGGGACCAAGCAAATCAAAGGAAGCTGGTACTGAGCATTAAAAGCTGCCCTGGCCCTTTTAGACTGGCTGGGAGACAGCCCTAGCCCTGTGCAGTTTCTGGCCTCCTCCTCTCTATTCTCGGCCCTGAACTTGCCTCTGACTTGAAAGGGCTAATTAAAGCCAAAAAAGAAAAAAAAATCAAAAGCTTGTTATCTGGCTCCATTACTCTCCATCCTGCATTGGTCTGTCTCTCAGTGCTGTGCTCCCTCTGTTCTCTCAGAGGATACCATGCGGTGTTAGGGCCTACTGCTCGACAGGCCCCGTGCTGAGCTTGGCTTTTGTATTACTGCAGGAGCAAGAGCAGGGTAGATACCTGTTCGTGCTGCCAGGTGGACTGTTATTCCCAAAAGCCAAGCCCAAAACAATTTTGGGTGTGTTTCCTATAGGAAACTGTCAGACATTGCTAAACCCTCTGATCTCTGGAGAACTACCTGCTGAGGAAGCAAGCATGGCTTCCATGTCAACCACTGGCATGATCAATTATGCACATGGGTGTGTAAGGGCATCGGTGGAGACATTTATTGCATGTATTCAAGTGTGTCGGGGTACTCAAACGTAACACGAAGATTTAACCAAGGTGCCATGGATTAAAGTTAACCCCCTCCCACTTGCAGATTTAGATTCAATAGCCTGTTAACTGTAGTAAGTGGTTCTGGGATAATGGGGCTGGGAAGGAGGTTAGTGGCTAAAGAACTTGTAATACAAGTGTGAGCCCTGAGTTTAGGTCCACAGAAGCCCATTTAAACACTGAATGGGCATGCACACCCACTTTGGAAGGCTGAAACAGGGGGATCCCCTGAGTGAGCTGGCTCTGTCTCAAAGAATAGGCTGGAAGAATAATTGAGAATGTTTACCACATCAGCCTGGGGGCTACACATACATTGTATCCGCACACTTATGCCCATCCTCCACAAAACACTAAAAAGAAAATAAGGTAGAATATTTAAGAGGTGGTTAATGAGAGGATTCATTTTTGTTTTATTTTGTTTTGTTTTGTTTTGAGACAGGTTTCTCTGTGTAGCACTGGATGTCCTGGCACTCACTCTGTAGACCATGCTGGCCTACAGAGAGAACACAGAGAGTTACGTGTTTCTGCCTCCTGGGTGCTGGGGTTAAAGGTGTGCATCACCACTCCCAGCTTGAATCAATTACTTTACTGTGGGTTAAGGATGCGACCAGTCATCTCTTACTCTCTTTCTCTTGCCTTCCCTTCATCCTCTTGTTCTGCTATGATACAGGGTCCTCAACAAATTCAAATATTTGATTGTAGACTATGGCAACCTCCGGAACTATGTGAAATAAATTTCTGCTCATGATTGGTGGCCCAGACTTGGTGCTCCACTATAGAACTATGAGGGTTCTCTAATAGTCTTCTCTATACTTGTCTTCTACTGCTTCCCCCCACTGGCCTATGTTTAAGTGTGTAATACACACACACACACACAAAGAGCATGGCACACACAGCACAAATATAGTTCACCACTGACTCCCTACATTTAGGAACTGTTCAAAATCCCCCAGATTCTTAACAGTCCTGTAGGCCCTCTTGACGACCCAAATGGATGGCTCCAGGATACTTGCTTTGCATTCTCTTCCTGAAAGACTGTAATCTGCAAGTGGAAATAAACCCTTTCCTCCCCAAGTTGCTTTTAGTTGTGGTCTTGGTCATAGTCATCGAAACCTTGCTATAAGACAGACGCCTCTTCCACGGTGCTATAAACACAGAGATATTTAATCCCCCTCTACTCTCATTTGTCATTCATAAAGATAGGCTTGGAGCTAAAATAAAACCACAATTCTCTGAAATCCCATGTCCACCTCTAATGAAACATGACTTCTCATGTGATCACTTTCCTTTCCTGAATCTTCCATTGTTTTCTCTAAGCTGCTCCACCGGGCCCAAATGCAAAGAACATCAAGTGTACATGTTTCCTTCTACCCATTCCCAGTCCTGGTTCTCAAAGACAGCAAGGGGAAAGAGAACAGAACCAGGCACCAATAGGAAACCTACAGTTTAGCTCTTCTGGACTCTTTCAAACCAAGGATGTTCGGCTGGTGATAGCTCAAATCAATAAGACCCAAGATGGAGACTATAATGCTGGGGTCCTTATTGACCACACCCCACTGTCCAGGCCCATAGCATAAGATCCCCTCCGACTCACCGCGCTGCTGCAAGGGATGTCCTTCACCTTGAGCCAGGCCAGGTCCAGTGTTCCCTCGCCTCGGTAACAGGACTGCAGGCGCTCCTTGATGCGGTCGTTGATCTGTTTCAAGATGAAGATACACAGGGCCGACTCATCCAGAGATTTCATCTTCCGCTTCTGGCCCTTGGAGAAGACAGTGAAGAGGAGGTCAGCATCCGGACGGACTCCCAGGGTCCGGCCCAGCACAGCACCAGCCTTAGACAGGTAGGCAGCCTGCAGCAAGCGATACTCCACCCCATTGCGCTCACAGCCAATGGGCACCTCCACGTAGGAGTTGAAGGCTGTGTCCTCTTTGCAAAGCCTCACAAGCTTGGACGTGTACACTTGCTCCTTTGTCGTGGAGCCCGGGGGAGACACCATCTCTGGCTGAAGGGTCAAAAAGTAGACAAAGTTGCCACTGCTGAAACCATAGACGTAGTAGATATCAAAATCGGGGATGACAGTGAAGGTGTCGGAAGGGATCTTGATCATAGAGGCCACAAATTCGTCATGGAAAACAAAAGCAAACATGCCATCTGCCTCGGAGTTCTTAGTCAGCTTGCGGCTAGAGATGGTAGGAAAATATTCAGGCTTGCCATCCACTGCGGTGGCAATAAAGAGTTTATCATCCAAATTGCTGTAGGAGACAATCACCCCAAAGACCGAGCCACTCTCGTTAACCCCCGAGAGGTAGTGTTCCTTCTTGTGGAAGGGCTCTCCCAACTTGAAGAGGTCCTCCAGCCTGAGGAGCTTGCAGATACCCTGGTACAAGCTCCCACATGCAATCAGCCTGTTTTCCTTGTAGTCTATAAGCAGCATTTTGTTAACATTATTGGTGCTGGCCAGGGGTTCATTGCAGGTCTGAACAATACGAGGTGGGTAACACTTGGGGTTGTCTTCATCTGGCCCTGTCTGATGAGTCACCAAGACCTTGAGGTCACTCGAGAGCTTGTAGATCCTGTTGACAGCCCCCAAGTAAATGTGTCCTGTCCTCTCATCCACCACAAGGTGATTGAAGCCCTCAGTGGGCTCCCCTCGGAATGTGACGAATGACCGCTTCTGAGACAGCTGGGGGGGCTGCCGTGAAAGCAGAGTAGAAGAGCCCATCCCTACCACCAGGAGGTGGGACAACAGGCAAGTCCAGTTCCAAGGCATGGTTTTCATCTCAGAGCGAGGTCCTGTCCACACAGCAGCAACCAGCACAGGCGTCCCTCCGGAGGGCCAGGACTCAGCAGGGCAGTCTCCCCTAGGAAAGAGAAAAGGTTAAAAACGTGAGCGGACTGTGACAGGGCTCCGTGGTGCCGACAGATCTTCTGAATTTAGTACAAACATGGAACCAGCGTGTTTCGGGAAAGCCAGAGGCCAGTGGTTCCAGACCCCGGGGTAGGTGCATGAGATGGTTATCTTGGTGGTGGCAGTCCTCTTGGTGGTGGCAGTCCTCTTGGTGGTGGCAGTCCTAGTATACCTTATCAATAATAATGATGGGTGATAATGGTGATGAGGATGGTAGCGCTGATGCTGATAAGAAACAACACTGCCTACTGAGTGTCTGGTTTTACACCATTCCCTGGCCAGCACCTCTGGATACTGTCTCATTTCATTTTAGTAACCCTTCTGTGGTGAGTATCTTCCAACTGCCCTTCTAGAGCTAAGGTCTACATTTACCTGTGATCACAGAGTTGACACATGTGGACCCTATGTCAGTGGGTTGCCTGGTACTGGTCCCAAGTTAGGGATTCCAAGGAACAGCATCAATAAAAGCTAGAGGAGGAGCCATCTGCATCTGCACTGGGTTCTTCCTCTGCCTCTCTGTCTCCCTGTGCAGTGGACCATCCCCTGCCTACTTCATCAGGCCTAAGAGAGCAACCGTGATCTCATTGTTACTAATTAAGGGCAGCCCTAAGCCAGGCTGTGGTGGCGCACACTTTTAATCCCACACTCAGAAGACAAAAGCAGGAAGTTTTCTGTGAATTCGAGGCCAGCCTGGTCTACAGAGCTAGTTCCAGGACAGTCCGGACTAGAAAAACCCTGCCTTAAAAGAAAGAAGAAGAGGAAGAGGAAGAAAAAAACAGCACTATTCCCTGAAGAAACCAGTCTTTCATAAATATTCTTATTAATTTCTGCTCAAAAGACCAAATCTGCATATCTTGTTTCCTGCCAGAGCTTTAACTTCTGCCAACAGAAGCCTGTGGGCACTTTACACCACACTTTATGCTAAGGAATGTGATCTTAGGGGACTTTTGTGGCTTGTACCACCAAAAACGGGAAAGGTGGCTGAAGGAGTCCATAGTTGGCCTTAGCCGTCTCATTTGATCCCAGGCTCTCACAGCAAGGACTGGACTCCACCTCCTGTTGTCCACAACAGAATTGCTAAGCCACCCATTAAAACTGCTGTCCCTGGCCCGCTTTGCCCTTTGTACCTTCAGATGGTACAGGGAAATTGCAGTAAAAGCCTACATCCTCCATCCCTTCAAGTTGCAGTGGCCACCAGCCTACCCTGGGTACACTTCCCAGCTCTGGGATCTCCTATTATTTTAATGAGGTCTATCTTAGCTGCATCCTATGGTGGGGACCCCTCCGGCTCCTATGATTTTTCCTTTGAAAGGAGAGAAAGGGGGCTTTCAGAAACCAGGGTCCGACAAACAAACAAACAAACAAATAATCATCTCCAGGGCACAAAATTGCCATCCATCCTAGCTGTTGCCTTCATTTCTATTCAATACACTTTCTACATGTGTTTCTGGGGGACAGCACCACATTTCTCCCAGCTTGGCTGACATAAGGGCCAGAATCACCAATATCTTATTTAGGGGCATCTCAGCTTTCCCCTCAGCTCCTGAAAAAAAAACAATGAGGTTATGGGATGAAGTAAATTGTTAAAGTCATAGAAGTCACCCCAGCAGGAAGAAAGGACAGGTCAGCTGGATACCCAGAGAAGAAGAAGAAAATAATAAAGCTTTACATTGTCAGTCAACATCCTAAGAAAAAGCACCTCAAGGAGACATGAGAGAAAGAAGCCTCTAGCCGATGGGAACACTACCCTAACGGCAGTCCTGTAAATAAAGGGCCTCTGTTTATCTACCGACCAGTTCAAGAGTGTACTCGGTGCATATGCAACACAGGCAAGATATTGTAGGACTCTTGGGCCTGCTGTCAACTTGCTGCCCATCCGGGTGACAACCACTAGAACTTACTTAGTGCGTGAGATGTGTGACATATGACAGCACGCTTTAGGCATTCTTACTTGAGGAGAAGAAACAAGGATTTCAGAAACCTTGTTGGCATCAGAGCTGAGCCCAGCATTGAACTTGGAGAAGACACGCAAAGCTGGAAGAACAGTGCCTTCTTGAGAGAGTATCCACAATGGAAGCGGCCAAGCAGGGTGTGGATGAGGAAGCTTCAGCACAGAGAACACAGCTCAGGAAAGAACCGGGAAGAGGGTATGGCAGAAGAGAGAAAGCTATGAGCCCTGGAAGGATATCACTGAGAAGCCAAGACTAAAATGCATAGAGCCGGGGAAAGAGGACAAACTTTAGTAAAAGCTAAGAGAAATCCCCCACCCTCCTTTGCTGGAGGAGTGATTGGAGCTAATTGGTGAGTTCCAGGAGCCAAATAGGTTCTGACCTAAACAGAGTGCATCCATACCACCAAAGCCCTGCCCAGCACCCAGTGGAGGCTCAACAACTATTTCTTGACTGGCGGAAAGAGGGGCCAGACGCAGACAGGAACAGCAATGTTTGTGCAGCCCTGGCTATATCCCAGGTACCATGGAAGGTAAATGCTTTCCTCTGTATTAGCTCATAGGATCAGCATGGCTGTCCCTGAAACAAGATGGCTTTACCTAGTCTGCAGATGAAGTAGTGAGTCCTTCAAAGATATGTGGCCAATGAGGGGCAGAGTTAGGGATAAGATCCAGGTCTATACCACTGCAAAGTCCATATACTTTCTAGAAATGCATCTTCCAGGACCCAGAATATGGAGTCCTTGAAATTTAATTTAGTAAGTCCCAAACACAGTGGTCCCAGGATGTCACCTATCAAACCAAGAGAAATGGAAGTTCCTGTGATAGGCAGGGCACTCCTTCCTGCTCTTAAAACAGTAGGAATCTCAGGACAAGCGATGAGGTGAAGACAGTTCCTCTTGAACTATCTTTCCAATTCCAAGGAGCAGAGAAGATCCTAAAAATTTGCTTTCTCAACTAGGCAATCTGATTTAATGTTGCTCACATCCCTGATTTCAGAGGCAATGGCGGTGATATCGGAAGGGGCCAGGTGGGATGAGAGATAAAGATGAAGGTGGGTGGAGCTAGCCCAGTTGGTAAAGTACTTGCCACGCACACATGAGAACTTGAATTTGATCCCTGAACACCACGTTGGAAAGCCAAGCGTGCCAGCATCTGTTTATAATCCCAGTCCTGGGGAGGGGAAGACGGGCAAATTCCCAAAACTCCTCGGCCGGCCAGCTTGATACAATCAATGAGTTCTAGTCTAGCGAGAGACTCCATCTCAAAAAAATACTACTAAGGAAGGATCCCAAGGCTGAGCTCTCATCTCTACATGTATGTGCAGAGATACACATGCACTAGAACATGTATGTATACCCACGCCCACCCATGTACACAAACACAATCAATCAATCAATCAGTAACAAAATAGAACTAAAAGATGGCACTGAGGGACAGCACAGACCACTGATTCCCCTTTGGTACTCTTTCTACCGCATTTGGCCTCTTCTACCCCCAACATCTGCTCCCCAGGCTTAGAAAGTGGCAGCTATTCGGGCACCATATGCTCTGCTGGCTAACAGGGCTCTCACTGCTGCTCTGCCAACAGCCAAATTCCAGAGGGACTGGTATACTCGCTGGAAGACATAGGCAGGTTGGGGCACAGCCGCCAGTCCTTTGGGAGGGAGCGCTCAGCAGACCCTGTATCAGAGCATGCCACGTGCCTGACATTTGGCTCACCTTACTGTACACACTCACAGGCCCACAGCCAATCCACAGCTCCCTAGTCTGCTCCAGGCGAGACAAAGAGGGCCATGATCATGATTTTCCTGGGCAGGCAGGGGCCACAGTTCACTCGCCATCTTCTATGGGTACCGAAATGAAACACAGTTATGCATCTCAAACACTTACCACTCTCATCTGGGGATGGTGAAATCACTGCTCCTGGAGGAGCAGGGGAGCACACGGAAATGGAAACACATGCTGGGTATAAATGGCCTCTCTTTTTCCCCCCCGAAAAAATGATTGATTAGGAAACAAAGAGAAATGGAAAAGGAAGCAGTTTGGACAAGCACGTGGGCACCAGCTGGCTCAATGAAGACCCCACTGTGGGGCTGGCTAATGCCAGTCTCCCCACCCCAGCTCAAAAGGGCAGAGTCACTAGCCCCCTCTTGCCCAAGGTCATCTAAGGTTATTCTGACCTCATGAAACTGCAAATTTGGAACTTCCAAAGGATGGAAGTGTCTATGTCCGGGCATCAACCCATATAAGTACTGTCTTTAGCCCAGGAATGCCTTACCCCAATTTTTGATCCATCTATCACTTCTTACTCAAATATCCATTTGGGTGATTTTAAAATAAAAAAAAATACAAGCAAATCACTCCCAAGGTTCCCAAAGAGTTTCCTGAACCAGGCAGGGTGAGCAGGACAGAGGACAGGACACCCACAGACCAAATCAAACCTAAACACCCTGTCACCTCCCCTTCATGAAATCAGACTTTAATTCTGAGTAGTCTCGGGGGAGAGGGAACTCATTTTTAGAAGCTGATCATCATTTTGATTAAAGCAGTTGGTACTGCCTTTGTTTTACATGGCAAGTTTTGAAGAGCTCAAACTAATTTTCATGAAGTGCTACCGTCCTCTCAGATTCCTGAGTGGCAGAAAGAAAGTTATTACAGAGTGGTTTAAAATAGCAATTAGCTCACCAAATTCCTTCACAGTTTGTGCGTTGTCTTCGTGTACATTACCTCGTTCTGACCTTATTGTTCACTGTGACTCTCGGGCTCTCACTGAATGTGATCTCAGAGTGTTACAGAATAAGAATGGCTGAGGCCATCTCGTAACCCAAGGGGCACATACAAAGAAGATGAAGGCTCTTCTTTGTATGTCATAAGAGAACAGAAATAATCAGAGGTGCCCGAATCCCTGCACAGATAATACATGAGCCAAAAGTTGTCCCCTTTCCATAAGCTAGCTCAGGTTCAGTTTTCTGGAATCATTAATGAAATAAGTTCGTTTTCTATTGCTGGGATGAAATACCATGACCAAATTCAATCTAGGGAGGAAAGGGTTTATTTCAGTTTTTGACTCCACATCATAGTATGTCATTGAGGGAAGTCAGGGCAAGAACTCTAACAGGACAGGAACCTGGAGGCAGGAGTTGATGGCCTGCTAAGATATGGTTTGCTCAGCCTGCTTTCTTATATAACTCAAGAGCACCTGCCCAGGGGTGGCACTGTCTACACTGGGCACTCCCACATCAACCTTTCATCAATAAAATGCCCTACATGCTTCCCCCAGGCCAACGGTGGTGGGAGCACTGGGCCAATGTGATGGAATTTTCTTAAGTGAGAGTCCCTCATCCTAATTGAACGTAGCTTGTGTCAAGTTGACAAAACTCACCAGGGCAAATCCTGAGCTGCACAGAGAGACATCTGAAAGCATCTATCACCACCTCCTCTCTACCAGACTGTTCTACAGTGAGGTTAAGTAACCAGCCTAATAGATTTGTCCCCTGTCCACGGTGATTGACTATCGTTCTATAAGTGCTGATGCATTGTCCCAAGTAAGATTTGGGGGTCGTTATGGGTGTAACGACTTTCATAACCACACATTGTTTCCCCCATCTTCAGTCTGTACCCACAAACCTCCCAAGGTTTCCACCTGTTCGTGGCTTTCAAGTCTGGAATTTAATTCACTTCTCAAATGATGCTATCTCTGATCCCAGGAAGACTTTAAGATGCCCTGATTGTGTGTGAGTACAGGAATCAGTGCCCACCAGAGATTCACAGATAACAAGCTGTTAAGTTTGTCCAGCTATGTTGTCCTCTCCAATATCCATAGTCCCTTAAGAATAAGGATCGGGGGTTGGCAAAACGACTTACCGGATAAGTGTCTGCCACCAAGCTGATGACCCCAGTTTGATCCCTAGGTCCCACATGATGCGAAAGAACAGACATTTGCAAATTGTCCTCTGATCTCCACATGGCACAACACAGAATAAATAAATATGTGTAATAAATTTGTAAATAATAAAGATTATAGAGTTTTTTCATCACTGAATATCTCCAGTTCTGAACCTAGATCCTGAGACACAGGAAGTATGTAATAAATGTTTGAGTATGAAGGAAAGAGGGGAAAAATGAATGACTCTCATCGTAGAGTATATGAGATGGCAGCGGGCATCACCTATGGCTAAAATTCAATTTAAATCTCGATGTTGTACCAACAAGGTCAAAAAGGGTCTGGATTGACAAAGTTGACTTTCTATGCCTAATCAAGGGCTTATAAATACTTAAAATCCTCAATTTTGTCCTTTTAAAACATGAGTAAAAATGCATCTGAGAAGCGACACCTTCCATACGTGATTTGCAAGGAGATCAGCAGTTCATTAGCTGAAATATTGTCACAAGTCACCTTGGGCCTACAAACTAAACTTGCCCTTCCTCAATCAAGAAATCCAGTGCAGTCAAAACAGGAGCAGGGCCTGAGAAAGTTGCACTGGAGGGGAAACAGCGCAGTAGATAGAAATTGCTAGAAGCCAGCATGCATGGACTCATTCATTTAATGGCTATTTTTTTTCCTAGCAAGTGATTGCTAATTGATGATATGGCATAAGAGGAATTCTGGACTGGGACCAAAGGGTAGATCCCCTAGAGCAGACTATAACGTCCCTGCTCTCCAGTGCCTAGGGGTCTCCTAGAGAGCCTCTAGCTGTCCCCTGGAGAAGTATGCGGAAATCTACTTCCTCAGCCCTCCTCAGAAGCCAGGGACTCCACCATGTCCTTTAGTCTTGCAGACAGTGCCATGCCCAGGAAACTGCAACACCCCAGCATGCAGGAAGGTCATGAACAGAGAGCTAACTTTGGTGAAGCTCTTCGTTAGGACCAGGAGGCAGCCTTTGAAAGTTTGGGTATTATGATGCCAAAGGGGAGTCAGGAGTCAATACACAATGGCTCTCTCCACTCCAAGCCTAGCTGGGAAGATTTAAAGATTCTCCAGGGAAGCATATCTGAGCAGCAAATGATGGGAAACTTCTTTCTAGTTTGAAGAAGTAAGCTGACCAGGAATTGGGGTTCAGACCCCACTGCTGAAGACTAGCATCGATCTGGTTGCTGTTTCCTATCCCAGCACAGCTTATATGAAAGCTCTTGGCAGCTATCCTGCTCCCAGGGTTGTTTTCCACCCTCAGAGACTGGCAGTGGCCTCTGGAGGCACAGAAATGGAGGGACAGCATGGAAAAGCGACAAAGTCATCGTGAAACTGTAGGAAGCTGTTATAAGAGATGGTGGACATTTGACTCTCATAAGGGAACCACTTGTCCTGTGCATGAGGCTTAGGACTTATATGGCCGAGTACTTTTCATCTAGGGGATGAAAAGTACTTCCCTCCCCCTTTAGACTCACAGTCCAGCTCCTTTTGCTTGTTTTGAGCCACACAGGATAGTCTTATGTCTGCAAACTCACTTTGAAGACCTTGTCTCCTCTCAGAGGCAAGGGAGGAAGCTGAGCGTTCTTAACTTACAACCATTCATGTCAATGCTAGTAGCATTTCCTGAAGCCTCTTCTCTCTGAGCCACCAAGAATCACTGCAGACACCAGGGACAGCTGCCCTCACAGGCCATGGTCTGCCCATTTGTCTTGATGCCTCGGTTTCCCCATCCGTAAACTGGTAGTCGGGTAGGAAAGAGCATGCCCAAGTTGCTCTTCTGCTAAACCACAGGAGAAGTGAGAAGTTTCAGACTTCCCAGAACACAGGTTGTCACAGATTTTAGGAGGGGTCCCCAGAACACATTTGTAGGGGTGCCAGGCAGAGCTGCATGACGATAATGCCTGCAACAACCAGCAGCGTTTCATACGGCTGACCCTAAAGTCACTCTCTTTTTTTTTTTTTTTTTTTGGTTTTTCGAGACAGGGTTTCTCTGTGGTTTTGGAGCCTGTCCTGGAACTAGCTCTTGTAGACCAGGCTGGCCTCGAACTCACAGCGATCCGCCTGCCTCTGCCTCCCGAGTGCTGGGATTAAAGGCGTGCGCCACCACCGCCCGGCTCCTAAAGTCACTCTCTTGAGACGCTGCACCTTTCTTAAGGTGGCTTCGCAGCTGGCTACCCAACCTAAATGGCGGGCATCTCTGGCATGTCAACCGTGCTTTAATCCTGCAGCCTGACCTCAGAGGACTCGGGGTCCTCTTCTGTCAAGTGGGCCCACTCACTCTCCCTAGAGCTTAAGTTTTTCTCTTTCAAGAGGAGGGATCAGGGGGAAGGACACACGTCATGCGTTTTGTGTTGCTCTATTTCAATACCCAGGGAGTATGTCTTTGCTTTTTTTTTTGGCCCCTGGGACTGTGTAGGACAGTTAGTTGGTGGTAGAGTATGGACAGGAGATCTGTAAGCCTGGGCCCCTCAACCACATCCAAACAGGTCTAATATAAAGCTTCATGTAAGCTAATTCTGCCCCATTTCTTCCCCTTCCCTGGACAAGTAAGAAAAAGGCAGACATTCCCATCCTCAGACAGGTACAAAATTTCTAACTAGACTTTTATTTTCTTTTGTGAGTGTGTGTGTGTTACTGGGGACTTAGTACAGAGACATGTCAATACATGTCAATCAAGTGCTCTGTGACCAAGTTACATTGCAGGCCCTGAAATAGACTTTCCTAACTCAAGAAGGTTGTCAGGTTTGGAAGCAATAAAAATAAATGCAGGGTTTTAGGAAATCAAAGCTGAGAGTCTATCTTCCTGGGGACTGAGTATCTGTCTCTCCAGCTACCACCCCTGAAACGGCCATTACCCATCCATCCCCAACAGTCTTCATGCAGAGAACCCAAAGCCCCACCAACAGCAAAGCCATAGAGGAGCAGTTGACTTGAGGCACACTTTGCCAGATGATGGTACCTCCACTGTCCCCCAAAGTCTAGTGGTCTCCCTCACATGCCTTCCTCGTCCCCCTACTCTATCTATCTCTTCCTTTTTCAACCCTAGAGGAAATCAGGAAGTGAACAGTTGTCTGCCTTGTCGGTCTATACTCGTGTGATTAGTGCTATTTAATTCCACGACGAGGCAAAGCTCGTAAAACACAAAATGTATTTCAGCTGTGTGCCGCGAATCCTGGCAGAAACTCCCACTGCAGCCGGAAGCTGAACGAAGTTATATCTGCTCCCTAAAAAGATAAATAAATTCCGAATGGAGGCAACAAAATTTTGAAACCATGGACTGCTACTACCTGGCAGTAGGCAAAGGAGAAAGAACAAGGGATTCTGGTCCCTAAAGTTTGGAAACCATTTCCATTGCCATGACAACAATGACTGTTGAAAACATTTCCTATTGGTTAAGTAATGCCAGCATAATTAAGGTCACTCTGGACTCACCCTCTGCTCACTCTCAAGCACTGATGCGTGCTTTAAGACACTGTCCCCAGCCACTGGATGAGAAGACATCATTACTCTCCCGTGTACTGGACACACACGCGAGTCAGATCCTTAAGCAGAAACCTACAGCTTCTAGCAGCAACTCCAGCTGAACTAACGTGTTCCTATCTCCCACTGCTATTCCCCTGTCAACCCCACAGTGCTGACACCTCCCTGCACTTCAGTATTTATCCCAGCCACACATGGGGCAAGCAGCAGAAAACGGTGTCTTCTGTCCTGCTACCATGGAACTCAGGCTGGTGCTGTGTGGTGTCTTCTGAGAAGACATAAGAAGTATTTATGTACCTGAAGTAAAAAGGGAGTGACAGATCACAGAGAGGATTTCATCAAATTCAGTTTAGTGAGTGTCCAGGGCTACTTACTAGTGCACAGGTGACTCACTGGTAACTCCACCGCTACAAATACCACCGCAGACAACTGTTTACCCTTCCCATAGTGGCAAATGGAACTCAGAGGTGAGACTTCATGAGGACCTTGTGGGCCTCCCTATGCTTGGGAGGGATGTCAATAGACCAGATCTCATATATTCATCACAGCTGCTCTGCTCCAAGGCCATGATGCTCATGTCCAACCTAGTGGGAATAGCTATGGCATTCTATCAGGGACCATCATCACTGGAAGGGCAGCATAGTCCAGACCTCTGATGTTTCCAATGTTACCAGTATACTGGTACTCTCCTGCAACATCCCTGTGAACAGACTGTACCCTTCCCCTTTCCAAGGTGACAAGAATTCAGAATTAAAAGAGGGCCCAGAGCAAGGTCAGGTGCATCAGAACAATATTGGATGCTGCTGATACCCTCTTTCAGGATCTGCTCAGAGCCATGTCAGTGGAGGGGGCACAGAGGGTTGAGTCTGCTGCAAAGCCCAAGAGGCCATTATTTCCAGTAACCCCGAGTCTGCTGTGCATGTAAGTCATAGATGGGAACACAGTATCTTTTGCAGAGAAGTGCCTGCCAGTTCACTTCCTCCTCACATGGTCCCAGAGTCTACCGGCATCACCACCACCACCTTTCACGAACATAACACCCAAGTGCATGGAACACTCATGGTGCCCAAAGCTGGGGACTGAGCCTCAGAGAAGCTCATCAGTTTCCCATATATCTTGGTTAGGATTTCTATTGTTAGGATAAAATGACGTGACTGGAAGCAGTGTACAACTTTCAGGTCACTCCATCACTGAGGGAAGTCAGGGTTCAAGGCAGGAACCTGGGGCCAGGAACTGAAGCAGAGACCATGGACAAGGGCCACTTACTGACTTGATCCCCATGGCTTGATAAACCTACTTTCTTATACAACTGAGGAATATCTGTCTTGGGGTGGCATCACTCACAATGTGCTGGGTCTTCCACATCAATCACTAATGAATAAAATGCCTCCCAGGCTTACCCACAGGTCAATCTTATGGAGGTATATTCTCAGTGGAGAGTCCATCTTCCCAAACAACTCTCTCTTGTGTCCAGGTGACATAAAACTGACCAACACACCATATTAATGCTTCTGCTGATTCTGTTTTTCCCTATGGTACAAAGCTTCCATCAGAGTCATCTCTGGAGATTGTATACTAAAAGTAGGAGTGGAAATGATTCTTGAAGTCCCAGACAACTATATAGTTGGCCATGTTAGCATACTGAAAACCTTTTAAAGTATTATTACAATGACAGACATTGGTGTTTGCATGTTGTGATCCTGTTAGGGAAGTTTGGGGGAAGACAGCAGATTAAGAATGTCAAAGTCAACCAGCAAGTTAAGACATGTCTCATGTCTATTTGAGCATTTGTTCAATAACATATATGCAGCCCTCTACAATGTATACCAGTAGCCTACCTTTTAAGAGTGAAGCCATGGATGGGACAACAATGCCTTTGATGCTATTACACATATTAATTAAAAGACGGAACTGGGGACATAGTTTAAAGGTAGCGTGCTTGCCTAGCATATGTAAAGCTCTGGGTTCCATCATTACTATATTCATAGTAATGGAAACAATAAACAAAAATAGCTGGGTTTAGATAATATTAACACGAAAGGAACAGGAGCAGGAATATTCCCTAAAGATAAAACAGTACAGGTAGGGATCCACAGGTAAGGGACTGATAACCAGGGGTAACCGCCATACAAAGATTTGGGGGGAGTCTTCTAGGCCAGTGAAAAGGTGATCGCAAAGACCATGGAAAAGGAAAAGCCCACTAAGGAAAAAGCAGAAGGCAGAAGACCGGAAACCATGGACTAAGCATGGAAGGGTGACTGGGAAGCCCAAGAGGAAGGGAGCAGATACTGAAGGGCACTGAACCATGGAGGGGAGTTTGTGTTTATCATAAACCAAGAAGGGGCAGAGCAAGGGAGCGGCCTGGCCAGGCGTGGGACTGGCTGTCAGCCTGGCTGTGATGTTCAGATGGGATTGGCTGGAAGAGGAGACCTGCAGGTTTTCAGTGAGGGGTGCTAGCAGACCTAAGCCAGGGGGCATGGCAGAAAATGAAGCATGCTTATTCCAGTGTGCTTTCTGGTAAGTCTGGAGAGGAGAGGAGGAGGAGAGAGGCATTCATCCTGCCTCCACGGTTTTGAGTACCTATCTGAGTGGATGGTGGCATTCTTTTAATGATTAGGGAAAGGCTGAAGAACAAGTCATGGTGTATAAAAAAAGGTCAAGAGCCCTGTTTGGACCCTCAAGAGCTAGATTGTCTGAAGAGGCTGTCCTGCCCACAACGGTTGTCCAGGGGGAGTGACTTACAAAGGACAAAGTCTCTGGAAGGCATGGAATTTAAAGGTTTCTAAGAGGATGCTAACGTCATCATATCTAGATAAGAAACTAGCTCTCCATAATCGAGATGAAATGAGGCAGGCATATGAACCTACAGTACCAAAGGACCCTAGGGACCATGCTCTTTCACCTGGACCGATCCCTTGGTAGTACCAATTTTGCACTAAGCTTTCTAGGCTGGCAGAAGTGATATCAACTAAAATGCCTTACTTAGAATTTTAGAACCTAGAAATTTATGCTTATATCTTATCAACTTTTCTTGTTTATCAAAGAGAAATTGAAAATGTCTTTGCAATGAAGCCTATTCTGTAAACTTGTTAAATTTCCAACCCATATTAATAGCAAATGTAAATGGTTAAAACAAAACAAACAAACAAACAAACACAAAGAGGCACCCTGCCTCTGTCACATAGTTCTTAGCAAAAGGCCTTGTCACACCGTGAGCAGTAGCTTGGGCTGTGGAAAAACAGTGACAGCCAGGCTGATGAAAATTCAACAGAAATCAAAAGAACTCAGACCAAGGAAGGGACTCTTCCTATGCCATTGTTTTAAAGAGGTGTGTTAAAGAATGCATGGCATATATTTTACCATTTCAACCATTTTTAGGATGTGGTTCACAGGCCTTGAATCCATTTGCAGTGGTGTGCAGCTATCACCATCATCATCACCACCATCACCACCACCACCACCATCATCATCATCATCCATCCATCCATCCATCCATCCACCCATCCATCCATCCCCAGAATCCATTCATCCCAGGCTCCAGCTTGCCCTGTTAAACACATCCTCACTTCCTTGGTCCCAGGCCAGGCAATCGTCACTCTTCTCGGTGTCTCTATGAACCCTGGTGGCTCCAGGAACGCCGTGAACTCAGGATGAGAGCATGTGTCCCTTTTGCAACTGACTTCTTTCTCTTAGCATAATGTCTAATGTCTTCAAGATTCATCCAATGTGGGGCAATGAGAATTTTAATTTTAAATAATTGCAGTTCTCCTTCCAATAAAGTTCCTGGGTTCAAAATAACTCCTGTAGTTGCTGTGCTGTTTTATGGGTATGAGGATAGTGAAATTAGAGAAAACATATAGACAGGTGTCTGTCAACGCATACTGAGTGAAAAAAAAAAAACGGCCTCCCAGCAGTCCATATGATTCTAATGTAATGCTAAGAAGAACCGCAATTCCTTCAAGGCCCAACCCAAAGAGAGCCCTGTTCAATGAGTTGAGAAACACTGTCACCTGGGGAAGCATGATGCACTTTAGCTCACTCAAAGTCCTGGGGGACACTAATGATGAAACTTCCTTAAAGTGTGTGAGCCGAGGTTTCTCAAACTTGACTAAAAACTTGCAGCCTCATACCTACCGCAATCTTTAAGAAGCCCTTTTCATGATACACACTTCAGGAAATACTTGCATGTTGATTTGAATCCCAAAAGCACATGTATGCCTAATTTCTCCTATCTCTTACTAAAGCCTTGTAGTGCAAGTTGTGAAATTTAAGATAATTTGTTTTATGTATTCAAACAAATTACCAGGCCTGCAATATTTTAGATCTAGGAAGAAAACCCCGAGATGGAGAGAAGCAACTTGAATGGGTGGTGCGGTCTCTGTCTCTTTCTGGTGAAGGTACAGTGATGTAGTGAGCTCTGTGATGCCCGTTGCCATGACTCCAGGGTGCAAGCCTCCTTCTCTTGACCTACCCCTAGAGCCCAATGCCTGTTACAACCCCCTTCCCCTGTTTTCTCTTAGCATAGCAGAGAGGGCTCACAGTTTCCTATGCTTATATTAGACTGTGAAGACAAATAGGTAAACATAAAGGAAAGAGTGAAAAGCAAAATGAGTCTTCAGAATAAAAGATAGGTGTCTCTGTTTCATCTGATCTCCCCCCTTCCCAAACTCAAGGGCCCTGCAAGGTTATGCCCCCAAAGAGCTGACTCAGCATCTGAGGGGCTTCACTTGGGGTTTCCTGAGCCTGGGCTGCGGTGACTGTCCTGGGAAGGGCACTCACTCTTCTGTCCTCATTTGTGGGGCAGGCCTGTTTGTGAAGGTTGCCATGGCTTCCTAAGAATGGTATGCTACCCAGGTAAAAAGTGACTCCCGATAGATCACGGAGACGGATGATGGCACATCCCATTCTCCTCAAGATCTCTTTATGCCTAAATTTCCAGGGATACTGAGGGTCTGCTGAGGGGGTCAAAAACCAGACATCCTAGCACAGCAGATAGTAAAATGTGTCCTCACTGTAGGAGACAATAAGGAGAAATAAGGTATAACATGGATACCACACACATACCTCATTATAGCAACTCTAAATGTTTTCCTTTCTCTCCATGCTGTGGGAAACACCCAGTGAAGATGCACAGACTTCCTTTCTCTCCATGCTGTGGGAAACACCCAGTGAAGATGCACAGACTGTCTCGGCTGTGCTATTAGATATTAACAGAGAATTAGACATACACTCACCGAGGATTATCGGGAAGTTGTACCCCCCTCATTTAAAAGCAACATGGCCCAAACTGTGGGTATCAGAGTCGTTAGACAACACCCCTCAAGTAGAAGTTCCCTCCCTATTATAGAGTCTAAACTCTGAGCCTTATGTTAATATACATGTCCAAGGGGCCCATTCTCTGGTTAAATCTAACCAACCACCAAACACCAACTCTTCTCCCCGCTACCCGCCCAAGCTTCTAAAGAGTCTAGACGAAAGTCACCACCTCCATTTAGCAGATGAGGGAAACAAGGCCCAGGGAGGTTAAAGGTCTTTTTGAAGGTCATAGAGATTCTCCTAAGAAAGAGCTGATTGGCATTGACACTGAGTAAGAACAATCCAATGTAGTAAAGCGCCAAACAGGTACAAAAAAAGAAAAAGAAATGAAGCAATCTCCAGAGAGCAGACGAACAAGATTCAGTTTGCAGTAAAAAAAAGAAAAAAAAATCAATGAGGCAAATGCTCAACCTGTGAAAATCGATGGGGCAACCAACCAATGGCCCGTATTTCCGCCTGAATTGATACCCAACCACATGATGTCATATTTGTATTCACCCAAACAAACTTCATACCTCACCTGCCAGCATATTGCCTGGGTACCAGAGTCAACATCTATGGGAGCATCCGCCTGACCCCAACTGAACGTCTTCAAACAGCTCTTGAGAGGTGGCTGATGAAGCCTGCATATGGAGGCTAGAGAAAGAAGCCTCTGGAACAGGGAGATAAGGTGACCTTCTGAGAGCTAATTTAGTTACAATCAAGACATCCCTGTGAAAGCCCCGGATATCAGCAGAAGCCACCTTACGAGACATCCTAAATTGCCGCAGAAAGAGTGGGGAACTGCAATCCAATCAGGGCGACAAGGTTTTATCCTCAGCACAACAATGTAACTCAAGAAGGCTGTAAGGGAAACAGTGGACTATACAGAAGGTGTTAGCTAGCTCGAGGTGGTGCCCTGGAGTGCAGAGCAAGGAGCAAGAAGTGCTTGGGGTTCAAGCTCACAGTATCCACAGGGAGAGAGCGGTGGTGGCTGGCTCACCAGAGAGGTGAACTCCGAGTGATAGCAGCCATGTGTCAGGCTTCATTTTATGGGTGACACGCCTCTTAAGGATGAGAAAGCTCTGCTTCTGAAGCCATGTTTCCTGCCAGGCAGCCATCTTACAGTATGCTTTCTTTTTCTTGCTGGTATCTTCACAGCTTCATTCAAGTGTTTACCCGCTGGAGGACCACATCTGGAGCAGGGCTCAGACACAGTTGGAATAAGCCTGAGATACACAGTCAGATCCACTAACCAAGGCTGGATTGGGTCAGCCATAATGATCTCTTTCAACTGACCCAAACATGGCCAACTGGATGTGATGGAAAACCTGCTAGCGACTTCAGGGACATTCAGTTATTACCCTTTGGACAAAGAAAAGTATGTTTCTTCCTAATCTGTCTAGCTGTTGGGGTGCCTGGGAACTGCCGAAGCTTTCTGTGTCCCTGGGAATGACATCAATGATGTGGCCACAATGGCTGATGGAGAGAGGGAAGTCTTGGAGTACGATGCTGCTGGCAGTGGACTAATCTTACAGCTGCCCGCCCTGTGGTTTCCTTATGCTCTCACTACCGTGGACTCTGGCAACAGCTGAGAGCACCACACTGGGATTCTTGGGAAGTCTTTGTGCAATCCAGATCCCATGATCATATGAAGACCATGGAGGGGTCTAGGAGAAACTCTCTTGCCTTCATTAACTGGATAAGACCCACTGCAGAGAATAATCCAACTTTCTTCCTTAAATACCATCTATGTCTTAGATTTGAGTGAATTGAGTCTGGAAACATATTTTACTCTGGGATCACTAGTAAAGACAGACCCTGACCCAGGACAGCTCCTCCAGCACCATTGTTTAACTTTCACTGAATCTCAGTGTCATCTTGGTTGATAGTACTTTGATAAAACAAGAAACAATATGTGCTACTTTCCTGTCCCCACTGTATCTTTCTATTCAACTTGCCTTTGCAATCTGCACACACAGCTATTCCTTGGTACCTGCAGAGATTTGGTTGTAGGATCCCCCTGAATACCAAAACCCACAGATGTTCAAGCACCTTATTCAAAATGGTGCAGCATTTTCATGTACACAATTCTAATCTACACAATTCTCCTGTATGTTTGAACTCATCTCTAGACTTCTAGACATATAATACCTACTGCAATGCTAATTCTATATCAGCCATTTTTACACTATATTGTTTAAGCAATTGTAACACAAGTCTATACATATTCAATACAGCTGACTTTTTAAACATTTTAATGTGCAATTGGTGGAATCTGCAAATGTGGATCCTACAAATTCATTTGCTTCTCCGAGTAGGTTACATCTCCCTTTCGTATTTCCTGATGTTTTTCAGAGATTGAAATAAAATCAATATGAAATATAAAGTATGAATCCAGGACTTTAGAATTCAAAGCATGTGCTGGGAATCATCAGAGGCCTGGGGTGTAGGAATTTTAAAGAAATACAGGTAATAGGATCCCACTCCTGGAGACTCTGATTTAAATGGTCTGCAGGAGATAACAGTGTATTTTTTAAAATGCTCTTCACGTGAAATGTTCAATCATTCAGTCAGAGTGGATGGGAACCTCTGATAGCTGAGTCCTGTCATGTGTAGATGAGGAAGCAGGCCCGGGGAAGTTTAGAGATTTCAAAATCGCATATTTTCCAGCCTTGAGCCAGAGCAATGGGAACCTAGACTTCTGCGTCCCAGACTAGATATCTCCCATCATGCTTCAGTGCCAACTGCAGGGCTCTCATGGTGTTATTTGTAATCTCTAAGGAGAGGAAGATCAAAATGGAGGAATTATCAAAGACTTTGACAAAGACATGAGAAAACTTTTGGGAGTTGATTGTGATGCTACCCAAACTTTTTAAAGTATATTCCTGAAGAATGTAGCTAACTGCAGAGCCATTATATCTCAATAAAACTGCACTCTAAAATACACCTATAGACAAAATGAGAGAAAATATTAAAAAATCTAATAAGTGATAAAGAACTAGAAGCCAGGGTATGTAAGCAATTCTTTACAACTCAACAACTAAAACACAAAGGCATATAAAAGCAGGCAAGTGACTTCAAGAGATACTTGTCCAAACAATACACATCAGTGTCCAGCAGTCACATGAAAACCTGCTTGATGTCATTAGCTATTGGGGAAATGAAAACTACAGCCCCTGAATACTGCTGTGTGAATGTAAAACCACACAGCCACAACAGGAAATTATTTGACATTTCTAGCAAGTTACCAGCTATCTCTGGGACTGGGAGCCCGGGCCACACTTTGGGACCCACTAATAATAACTTAGAATCCTTTTGCAGGGATGGAAACCCAAACTCTTGAGACCACACAGCCTACAAGCACAAGAGCAGCTAAATGAGACTAAGAGCCTGAGCTCTGGGATCTTCCTACTATAAACCTTCATCAAGTGAGCTAGATGCTCTATGTGCCCACTTTGACCCTCAGGTCAATAAATGAAGGCATAGAAGATGTTACCCATGCTAGTGAAGTTGCATGAGAATGATCTAAAATACTGGCATTCTTGCCAAAGAAATTGGGTAAAGAGACAGAAAGGCTGAGGTAGAATTGACCAGAGGCTCTCTCTTGGGTCAGGAGTGGGGAGGAACTGGAATGTAGGCTGCCCTCTTTATTCTTTTGATATCAGTTGCCTCTTATCAATGAAGGAAAGTTTTGTCCTTGCATCGACAAGATAGCATCACATTATAATACCCCTATACATGCAGCATGCCTGTCACACGTTAGGTAGGAGTCGGCTCTTAATGGTCTTGGCACCTCCAGAGTCCACTCTTTCCAGAATACAGTCTGCTGATAACACCTTCCCATACAAGAGTCTCAGGTGACTCCTGCCTCCTATAGAGAGAGGGACAGATGGCCTATTCAAAGATGGCCTCCAATAGAATGACCCTCTATTGCTCAGTGACATGCTCTCCTTTCAACTTATTTTAACCCCTTTTCCTGGGATCCCTTTCTCCTCATTCCTTCTCTATCTCTATACTCAATAATTTCACTCTGTGAAAATTACATTCTACGACTCAGAATCCTGACCATAAAATAGAAATAATGGTTGAGACCCACCTTCCTAGTTGTAGCAAAGAATCAAAATGAATAGGGCAATCCACAGAAGTGGTGACCACCACCACAAATCATTCCTGACTTCTGAGCCTGAGGAATCTCGCTCCTGCCCTTGGTGAGGCTATGCTAGGCACAGACATTGGTCTTCATCACTTCCTACTTTGCATTTGCAGAAATGTTTATATCTGGTTTGAATCCACTTCTCCCAGCTAAGGAAACCCCATGGAGGAGAAACAGTGCTTCTAATTTTAGCCCAGTGCACAGAGCAGCCTAAGTGCCCAGCCACAGTGAGAAGCACAAATGATCAGTGTTAGATGACTTTAAATTGTCCCCTAGAGGACCCTTATAATGCCTAGAACCCCAAAGGAAGGGAGACAAATGCTGGGGCAGGACAGGAATCTAGGAATTAGATGGGTGTAAAGCTTTGGCATGCAAGGGTTTAACTTGCCTCCAGACAATACTTTCTTTAAAGGGTTCCCCCAAATCTACAGAGGTTGGCCACAGTCCAGCTTTCCAGCCCCAAACAACGTCTTCCAGCAATTCGAAGAGCCCTTGTACACCAGAAGTCTCTTGTGCTGACTTAAAACAAAAACAAAACTTAAAAAAAAAAAAAAGAATTCCTCTTCTTTGACACTCAGGGTATCTGGTCTCCTTGTGCATTGCTGGTCTAGGGTGCTGCAATGGCTGTGTCCTCTATAGAAAGTTAGACTTGATGGAGGCTGCCAGCTCCTCAGTACACAGGCCATAGACTCTGAATGTTCAACAGCCCTTCCCCACCTCTTGCCAGTACCTGGTCCTTCTTTAGCTTGCAGCCTGCCTGGGCACCATCAAGACACACCAGCTTTTCACCTTGAATGAGGCCAAAACTCCAAAGTCCACTTCCTTTACCCTAGTCTTCTGGTGCTTAATAGAGCAAAATAAAGGTGTTGGTGTTTTGTTTTAAGCAACTATCCTGGCAACAGAGATAAAGAAATTGAGAGATATTTCTTGAGGTAAGGAGAGGCTGAAGAAAGGCAGGCTGGGAAATAAAATGACTGTTTTTTTTTTTAATGGTTCCTAAGGCTGATCCTACTTAGATTAAAAAAAGAAAAACAAAAGCAAAAAAAAAAAAAAAAAGATGCTGCAGCTCAAGGCATGTTGGAAAGGAGGGTTCATAGTGAAATGCAAAAACCAGCAAAGTGAGGAAAGGATACAGGACTGTTCTCTGCCTTGGTTGGAGCTGGGATGAGGATACATCCATTAAACAGTTCCATCCTCTCTCACCCTGATCCAGGGCTCCTAAGCAACCCGCTACAGGACCCAGATCCTACCACCTACTCTCTCCATTAGACCTACCACCTAAGGAAGGCTGTGTTCAAAAGAGAGGAACGTGGTCAAGAACTTCTGCCAAGGCCCATTCCTGGTACCCACTTATCTAGGCCTAACACAGAAGCCAAGTACCTGGCCATATAGTGGTGGCCATGAATGTCATTCATTGATGGGGACGCGTCCCTGTGTAGCCATGGCAGAAAGGAATGAGAGGCAACCAAGGGAGGGACTGTGATTGGAGAATGTGAAGAGCCATCAAGTAGAATAAAGGGGATAGACAGATGGAAGGTAGACTGGAGTTGAGGCCTTGACTCAGTGATGCCATAGTGAGGGTAGAGGAAGGAGTAACGGTCATGTTCTGCATAGAACCATTCCTACCAGTGACAGGTTGCATACAACAGTAAGCCATGAAGATGAAAATGGAGCTGAGAAACTCCCGTGCCTCACTGATGCACAAGACAGAAGACTTGCTGTTGCTGTCACTATGTTCCTGCTGTATGTGTTTATTATGCTTTTATCGTTAGTGAGTGATCCTTTTAATTGTTACAAATTGAGTTGGCTGCAAAACAGTATGTTACGCCAGCAGCAGCCTCTGATATCCGATGTCCACCATGTCTCTTGATGACATGAAGATACCACATGGAATCCATGGTTGATGTCCATTGGTTAGCCTTGAGATAATGGCATACACAAACAGCAATATGTGCACAGGGATGAAATTGCCTGAGGACACATTACCCAGAACACACACCATCATTAAATAACACACATGATTGAATTACAACTTCTATTTAAATATATTTGCATTTCAAAAGGGAAAAAAGCAAGCCACTCTAGCCAATAAATCAATACGGTAGCTGGGTTGGTGTCCTCAGGGTCCTATGTACCTTAAAGGTAACCTAAGAGTAGCCAGCACCATGAGGCTCAATGACAGAGCCAGTGTCTTCACTTCTTAGTTGGCCATTGGTATTTCATAAGCTATTACAGTGGGTCTCAGCTAATTAAAACAATTTATTATTTATTGAGTGATTTCACCTCAACAATCCAGTGGTTTTAAAAAACAAGCAAATGGTTTTGAGAGATTCCTACAAGGACAGTGTAAGTAGGAAATTAAGGAACATAAACACTATTAATCAATAAGAAAATGAAGAGGTCACCCTTGACTCCCAGCGCAAGCTCTTCATCATCCACACCACAAGCCTTAGGATCAACAAATCAGAATAGAGTCGGCACTTGTTTCTCTCAAAAAGAAATCAAAATCATTCAGGAGACTATTTTGAGAACTAGCTGAGGCCCGCTTTCTTGAAGGCTAAGCTTCCCCTTAAGTGCCTGATGTACTTGTAGGCACTGCCTTATTGGTGGAGGCACACCTCCGTTATATCACAGGCCACATCTCCTCTCCCCATTTTGCTGAGGGTTGCCCTGGTTCATCAGGGCACAGGAGGACTGAGCTTTGGTTGGTGGACATCAAGGAGAAGCCAGGAGAACAAGCGTGTAATAGCGACTTCTGCTGACTGGGACCATTCAAGAGACCCATCCCTTCTCAGACCATCCTTTTTTCTCCCAGCAGTTGCAGGGTTTTTACTTCAGAGGACATACGGGTTGGCTCCTCTGGTATTTAAGCAAATCACGAGCCTCATTTACCTCAGTGGCAACCATCCCCATATGCCTGGTCCTAAAAATTCATCTAGGAAGCCCAAAGGCAAGTATACCACAGAACTAGAACCTGAGTCTCTTTGTCCCTGGATTCCTGTTTGATCTCTTGGTCCTTTCCACGGATGCCGCAGTCAAGGCACTGAAAATCAAAGCATCTTCCTCTATACAACAAGACCTAACCACAAAGACTTTGGTCACACGCTAAACACTGGGCCACACCCTTGACGCCTTCATTTCTATTCATCCGATTTTATTTAAACCCTTTGAAAGAGGAAGGAACTGGGGGTTGCAGCGGGCAGGTAATTTCAAACGGCCAGCTAAACTCAAGCTCAACCTGGGATCTCTGATTTTACCTCTCTACTGTTTCTCACAGTAGTCTGGAAAGAAGACGTTGTAGAAAACATTTGACATTTGTCCTTGGAGAAGTTTCGCTCTGAGCCTCAGATCCCTCGGGTGTCAAATGAGGTTATTCTAGAACATATTGCATGGGGCTTTAAATGAGTTACTACACCCAAAGCTTCAAAGCATACTCAACGGAGTAGCTGCGGTGCTGAGTTAGCAGGGAGTGTCTGTTGTTACCATTGCTGTGTTAGACTGTTGCTTAAGCCGAGTCTGTCCTCTTGTTCCTATGAATAATCATCTCTTATCCTTTAGCCCAGTATCGACTCAGAGAGAAACTGTGATTACAGAGGGTAAGTCTAAACTACCCTTACCATCACCTCTGCACACACCACAGCTCTATCCCAGCTTCAGTGAATGGACCCAGGATGTGAATGGAGCATTAGGGAGAAGTAACTTCAAGACTTTTTTCAATACCCGCAGGGCCCACACCTGGCAAGCCACGCCTTCTTCTCTGCGTCAACCTGCCAAATATAGGCTGTCCTATGGAGACCACAGACACCTGGAGACTAATTAGGCTGCTGGTCCTTGGGCAAATGGGCCCAGAGGCCCCACAGAGAGGCAGCTGCTGGGAGAGGCAGGCTGTGAACTCAGCAAACGCAAGAGAGTAGCTTGTCCCTACAACAGCGGTGACTCGTAAGCCATGGCATCTCCCAAATCATGAGAGGCTCCTAGAAAGTGGCAGTAGAGTTTATCAAGTCCAAGGTCCTGGGATCCCAAAAGTCAGGGCAGTGAGAGTCACAGGAGAAGAAGCTTGCTTTGTTTTTATTTGTTCTGTTTTGCGTAAGGGCCTGGTGTAGTCTAGGCTAGCCTCAACTTATGTAGCCAAGGATGCTTCTCCTCCATCCTGAGTGCTAGGATTACAGACATGCACCCGTCACCCCAGGGATGGCAAGAGGGCAGAGAGAGACGGGCGAACCCCACAACTAATTCACTAACTGGGCAGTTCAGCCTACTTGGCAATGCTCCATGCCAATGGGCAAAACCATCTTAATCAAAAAGCAGAAAGCACCCAAGGACCAACATGCCCACACTTACATAGGCACACATGCACACATAAGCAGTAGTAGGCACTGACCCTTTCGGACAGAAATAATGACGCAGCTCTGGGGGTGGTGTGGGAGGACAAGCGCACACGCATGCTTTCACATTTATGTCTGAGTGGGCAGACGTGTAAACAGGCGAGCATGTGCACACCTGCACATGGGCATGTAGAGGTCAGAGGGCAACCTTGCTCATTGTTTCTCAGGCATCTTTCACCTTTTGTTTGAGCCTGGATCTCTCATTGGCTCGGAACGTCACCAAATAGTCTCAGTTCACCAACCACTGAGTGAGAAAGAGCCAGGGATCTGCTTGTCTTGCACCATCAGTGAGTGTGTTCTGGGGATCCAAAATCAGGTCCTCGCACACCTGAGACAGGCACTTTACTGACTGAGCCATCTCACTTGCCCAAGACCCCTTGAAGGGCATTCTTGGAGACTGCCTGCTTTGGTCTAATGGCCAGACGCAGGGTTTCAGATGCCTTGGGACTAAAGAGCATTATCTACCGTGCTGGAGCTTGGGGAGAACCCAGCTGAGGGTAGAGGCATTTCCTCATTTCCTCACGTCTTTCTTCAATTCATGCTACTCAGGAGAGAGGACAGATGAAGGCACAGAGCAAAAAGGAAGCAGAGGCCAAAGGCCCTCTGGGAATGAGGGGTCAAATCCATAATGACAAGCAAAGCACCAGTAAGAATGGAAGCCTAAGCTAAAAATAAATGAAAAAGTCTTTATCTGACTTAAGACCCCTTCCAAGCAGTGAGCTCTATTGTCAATTTCATGGGGAAGTGCACAGGCAGCGGGGCCACCACACCCCACCTGCTTGGCCTGGACCCCCCACCCCTTCCCACAGCTAGGGATCATTTATCAAACTAGCGGAGGAGAAAACCCTTCGTCAAAAGGCATTGCCTCTGCAGGATTTCACACACTGATGGTCTCATCCCAGCGCCACCTGCTTGCTTCTAGGTCACCCAGGGAAGGACATCAGACCATAACCGTCCCCTCCTTCTGGCTCCCCTGGTGCTCCTCCTGCTGCTGCTCATGTGGAAAAGGAGGCCGGTGTGGCAATGGGCTTGGAAAAGCCCGGCTTGCAGAGGAGCTTCTTCCCGGGGTGGGTGGAGGGTGTAACTGCCTCTCCTCTCAGGGTCCCAGAGACACATAAGGACCCACACAGCAGCACAGTGAGAAAGAAAATAGAGTGCCCACCCAGAGGAAGCACTCAGGCCTCATAAGTTCTACACCCAAGTCAGGTTCAAGGACAGTGGCAGAGGCAATCTACAGCCTGCGCGTGGCTCAGGACTAGTTGCTTCCGACTGCTGAATGGAACCGAAGGTTCTTCCCTGATTTAGACAAGCAGGAGCCAGGGCTGGAAGTAAACACTGGAATGATGGATTACAGGCCTGGGCTTTGCTCTGATATTGCTGGTCTGGCTGCCCTATGCTCATTGCACGAATCTGAGCGCGTCTCTATTTCTCCCAAACTTCCATCCTTGATCTACATAATGGATTGTGAGAACAGGAACCGTCCCCGCAGCTACAACGAAGTGCAGTACATAAGCCCGAGCACGTAGCCACTAACAACCTCAAGTGCTGGGTCTAGCGCTAATACTGAAATCTCTGGATGGGGTGGGGGCGGCAGCTGCCAGAGTACTTTTGGCAGCAGCGCTATGCCTTGTTTGCCTCTCTTTGGTCTTCTTGAACCTTGGTCACCCTACCAAGTGACGGCCAGGAGAAGTAACTCCCTTCCTCATGTCCTAGTCTAAGCAGAGCTGAAGGACATCTTTACCCATGCTCACCTTGAGCACCACTTTGTTCTCCATTGCTGTGATAAACGTTGACCGAAAGAAAGCAACCTGAGGCGCATGCACCCGCGAGCGACACTAAATAGACCCAACAGACTGTATTCGTATTTACGTATGTGTGTATAATGCTAATTAGAATGGGTCATGAATTTGGGAGGGAGGGAGGAGACACAGGAGGAGTTGGAGGAGCAAAAGGAAGAGAGAAACTAGTTAATGCAAGTAAGGTACTCATGTATGAAATTCTCAAAAAAGATTAAAATATTTAAATTGTTAAAAAGCAACTTGAGGAGGAAACAGTTTGTTTGACTCCCAGGTTTCTGTCCATCATCAAAGGAAGCCAAGGCAGGAACTGGAGCAGAGACCATGGAGGAACGCTGTTTACTGGCTTGCTCTTCCTGCCTTGTTCAAGCTACCTTTCTTACACAGTCCGGGACTACAAAAGGGATGGCACCACCCCCAGAGGGCTGGGCCCTCCTATAACAGAGATAGTTCCTCAATGGGGAATCCCTCTTCCCAGGCGTGTCAAGTTGACAACAGAAGCTAGCTAAAGGAAATGCAAACCTGCTGGTCTCGAAAACTTCAGACATCACATCACAGGAATCGTTACGTTTTTTCTGAATGTAGTTCTCTGGTCCTACAATGAGCCACATCTTGTGTGACATCCCAACCTTCCTAGTCCCTGTCTGTTTCGCTGTAGCTGCTACTCCCAAGCAGCCTGCCCATCTCTCTTCTGCTACAAGGCTCAAGGGCCTCATTAGTGCCCACTGAGGACTTAGCCTCCTCCATTCTGGGCTTGAGGGACCCAGGAGTCTTAGTAGATAGACATTACAACCCAGTTGTCTCCCAGCCATACTGCTGCAGCCCATATAAGGCCACCAAGGTCTCACAAATCCCTGGGATTGTGTGGCAGGGCAGAGCCAAACTTGTGAGGACTACATACTCCCCAACCCACAAAACCCTGAAGAGTCAGGAACTCCTGGACACAGGTTCCAGCAATCTGACTGACTCAAGCCCATCAGAAGACCCTGAAGCATGTTCAAGTTTAAGAACCACTGACTGAAATAAATGGCCAGCTTTGATGTATCTCCTTAATTACCATATCAGGGTAGAACTCAAAGCAAGTCTGCCCACTTAAAATTGGCCTAATGATGGCAGCTGTCTCCTTGTGTGGTTGGTTACAAACAATAGAAAAGATCCTGCACACTTATGTAAATATTTGCTAGATTTGTCTTCTTAATAAATCTGAGAGATTAGTCTTTTCCTAGTGAAGGATCCTAGATGTTTTAAAGTGAATCGTTCCAGGCTACTGGGCTGTCAATCAAAATAGTCTATCTCCCCAGGAAGAGGACAGTTATTAACTTATTAACCATTCTCTCCTTTGTTCTTCGTCTTGTTTTTCTGGTATTGTAAACTAGGTCTCACTCTATAGTCCAGGCTGACCTTGAACTCATAGCAATCCTTATGCCCCAGACTCCCTAGTGCTGAGACGACAGTTATGAGCTACCATACCTGACTCAACCATGCTCTTCTTCCTCTTGGATTTCAGAAGTTCTCAGTCAGGGGCAAGTCCCCTCTCCCATGGGCCTCTAGAAATATTTAGTAGCTTCTATGGCCATCTGAGTATACCTGGCTTTAGGATACAGTACATCATAGGTTCTCTTCTTACAGGTGGTACAAGATGGCTGTCAATCATGAAGAATTATCACACACAAAATTGCTTTCAGCACCTCCATTCAAAAGCCCTGACCATCCAAAGTCTGCAAGAACCCCATGCCACAGGCAAACAAATCACAATAGTGTCAGGGAAGAGTGACAATGTCACAAGACATGTTCCCACCATAGTTACCAGAATTCTTACTTTGGGTTTCATTGATGAGTTCCTCCCAAGACACTCCTCTTACTCCCTTTAGTTAGTTGGCTTCTAGCTCACTATTCCCTATGAACCTAGCCCAGATGTTCACTTCCATGGGAGTCCACAAATGTATCCCAGTACTGTGAGTCTCTGGGAGTCCCCATGTTCTCCAAAAGCTCCTATAGGAGACTGATGTTGGGCCAAGAGAATGGGTGTGGGGTGGGCCTATCTTTAAAACTTCGTAACAGTTATTTATGACTCAAAGACAAGCAAGGGATGCCAGAAGAAGGTTGAATGTGTGTACTGTTCAGAAGGTAAAAATTTCTGTGCAAGGAGGAGATTTAATCAGCAGAATCAATAAAGATTTATGTCGAAGAATGCCCAAAGTAACATTGCTCCGACAGAGAACCAGAGGGGGGCTGTTGCAATAGCACTTAGAGGCACACACAAATCACCGTTCCCCTGAAGCATTGATGACCTCCAGCTCTGATGAAGTTGGTGGCCATTTCTCCTGACTTAACACCTCTGTTCCCAGGCACAGCCCCTCCCTCTAGGGACTTCCACCTTGTGCTTTCACCAGCTCCCCCTCCCCACAGAATAGCAACTGAGTGTGCTAAAATGTCCCTTGTCCCGCAAGCCATTAAGCTGTCAAACTGAGGTGGTGAACAAACCCAGAGAGAGCCAGTCCTGGAATGCTAATGGCAAAATTGCAATTATTCTTTCTGCTCCGGACAATTCCTGCTTTAACTTTCCTGGCCTCGGGTCATATTTTGTGATCCTTAGATACTGATGGGAGAGACACGGCCTGATGGAGAAAATAACTGGGGAGAATTTTGTCTTGATAGAGATGGAGGCAACTAGTAGTTTGGCAGTTTTTTTTTTCTTTTTCTTATTTTCTGTTTTTGTTTTTTGGGTTTTTTTTTTTTGACATATATACGGGTGTCATATAATGGCTTCTGGTTATAAAGGCCCTAGCCAAAGGTAAAACAACCCCTCCATAAATGCCTTGCCCACATCAGGGAAATAGCTTTGTTACACACTTGAGTACCATTTTCGAGGGCACTTTAAGTAGAGCATTGGTTGCTACTTTCAATTGAACATGTGAGAAGGAGCGGCTAGGGCAGGTGTGGGGACAGGGTAACCATCTCCATTGCTTTTACCTGTTCAACTTCTAGAGACACAGGCTGTGGGGTCGAGACACAGACCTGTGGGTTCAAGCCCCATGCAAGACTTATTTAGCACATGAATGAGTGCATACTATGTATGAGCCATGCCAGATGCGGGGCACTTCCCCTAGAGCAAGACATCTTAAACTTTTTCTACTAATGACTCTTTTAAGGTTTACACGAAACAGAAATATGGGTATACAAAGGAGGCACACAAATCAAATGTTTACTGATAACACATCATTAAAATTTATTTTACAACAATTCTTTGACATATGTGTCATTTTACCCATCATACGATAAAAGAAATTTAGATGCTAATGAACCGACATGCCCATTTGTTTAACACAATACTAATTTGATATTTATATACTAAGAAATGACGGAAGGAAAATATTAAAGTCTTTGTTTTCTGTAATTAAACCATTATGTTTCTTAAGAGCAGTAAGTTTTATATGCACTGAAATCTGCACCTTACAATGATTTCAAGGTATTGCAGACATCATTTGGGCATGGCATTGTGTGGTGTGAAGGTATGTGTGGTGAGGTGTGCACATGTGGTGTGTTTAGAACCACAGCTGGAACGAAGGGGTGTCTCGAGACATGGGCCAGTAGCGACAGAACTACCTGGAATTCCTTGTGCATTTGATTTTTGAATTAACTTTTGTTCAGTGTGTCATCAGTAACCTTTTGCTATTAACAAATGTTGACAATCCCATGCATAGTTACAACCTCCAGTTTAGGGAGGCCTTGCTCTGTGAAACTGCCTCTCTATGCAAATGACAAGTCAAGTACTACATGTATTCACAGAAGGGCTGGTGAGTTCCACTTTTATGGAAAAATCCAGACTGTGTTGTGGCTGGTGACAAACACGAACCCTGAACTAAATAAGTATATGATAGCACCAGCCAAGGAAATAGTGTTAATACTGTTGACTTCAACTTATCACTGGCCATATAAATAATAAATCGGGTGGAGATAAAAAAATAAGCTCGTCAGAATGTGCTTAGTAAACAAGTGGCATTTAGACAGATGAGATGAAAGGGTGGGGGTAAGCACGGAGGGTCACCTGGAGATTGCACAGTAGAACAGCGTGTCTTCAATGTTCTGCCTATACTATGACATGGCTAGATGTTGGTTTTTCTTTTGTGTCTTCCTTGGAGTGTGTAGGCCTTTTGCATGTGTACATTGCTATTTTCCTTCCATTCTAGAAAATATACAGCTATTACCTCTTCAAGTAACAATTTCCCAATTCTTTCTCTTTATAAAACTACAATTAAATAAACAAGACATTCTCAATGTTGCCTCTGTGACCCTTGACTTTTATTTTGTGTGATTTCTTTTGCCCTGTGTCCCACGTTATTGTATCTTTGGTTGTTTCTGAATTCTTTTTATATTTGTCTATTGAAATCCACTTAAATTGCTGCATTTTTCCATTCTAGAGTTAGTCTTTGTTTCAAACCTACTATATAATTTCTGTAGTTCCCTGTTTGCTGCCAAATTTTTAGTCTTGTTTTCTTTTCACTTGGGAATAGTAAGTCTGTTTATTTTAGAAGCCAGTGCTTCCTAACTGGAGTATCTGTAAAACCTGTAGATCCATCACTTTGGCTAGTTCTTGCTTGTGTGGACTTGGTTCCTCCTGGACTACCTTATCTTTGATGATATGTTGGGCATTGTTTTTAAACACGTTGGCATAAAATCATTGGAGAGAAGGATAAAGTGTCTTCTCCCTGATAGCATTGGGTTACTTCTGTCTGTTAACTTATAACACAG
The DNA here is from genome assembly GCF_018167655.1 of Microtus oregoni. Taxonomy (NCBI): domain Eukaryota; kingdom Metazoa; phylum Chordata; class Mammalia; order Rodentia; family Cricetidae; genus Microtus; species Microtus oregoni. The sequence goes on from NW_024543085.1 coordinate 27,941,989, forward strand.
TAGAGTATTTCTATCATTTCAAGAAAGAAAAAAATTTCTTGAGGTCTTGAATGTTTGGGGAACAGTGTAAGCAGTGTTGACCTACTGCTGTTTTTGATTGATCTTATTAAAGGACCCAGGTCACTTGCCATGCATTTCAGATCACCACAGTTGTAAAACTGGCTGTACACAATTACCAGCCATAGCGACAGACACTTATGCATTTTGCTTTATGACCTATTTCTTTACGAATGTAGTTTTCCTGCTCACAGCCATTATTCATTTGACTGTCATTTGCATACCTGAGTGCCTATACTTACAATAATACATTATTACTATTGCCTATTTTCTCATGTAAGCTATCTGAGAAGTGTTCGCTTGTGACTTTTTATGTTTCTCAGATAAATCCTCCTTTAAAAATGTAAATCCATGTCTGCTCAGAAATGAGCTGAGCTAAGAAGATACCAATTGACATGTCAAAGAGCATGGGTAAAAACCCTGGAGGAATAGTCTTACCTAGGGAAGAGCACACCGACTGGTTATCCACTACCAAATATTCAGCCCTGAAAGCGTATACATACCAGAAACATTATACAACTGAGCATGTTATGTTTCAGAATATATATGCATATACATATATATAACAATTAACAAAAAAGGCCATGAATTTGAAAAAGCAATGAGGGATATATGAGATGGTTTGGAGGGCAGAAAGGAAAGGGAGAAATGCCATAATTAAATTATATTCTCAGACTTTTTTTAAGTTTAAAAAATGTAAATAAATGCCTCTAAAAGGATTTTATCCCTTTCTCCAGGGGATTTCTTGGGGATTTAGGTCTTTACAGTTTTATGCTTTAAGGATGTTGTTCTTTTAGGATTTGAATATTTGAGATTGTGCCGTTCAAGATGGTGTCTATCTGGGGTGGAGAGACAGCTCAGCGGTTAAGAGCATTGGCTGCTTTTCTAGAGAACCCAGGTTCAAGTCCCAGCTTCTATATGGTGTCTTGTAACTTTATATAACCCCAGTTCTAGGAGACCCATTGACACCTTCTTCTGGCCTCCCTAGGCACTGCATGCCCTGGTTCACAGATACACATGCAGGTCAAATACTCATACATATAAAATAAAATATTTTTAAATTTTTTGAAAGGTAATGCCTTTCAGAAACATAAGCACCAAACCAGCCCCAAACCGCTGGATCAACAATGGTGTCCCGCCTACAAAGATATGCTAGTACAGTGGGGAAATCTTGGGCAAATAACCAACCAATGTCTAGTTTGACTTAAGCTTACTCCACAAGACAGGAATTAGAGAATAAGAACAAATCCACATGAAGGAAATAAGATAGTAGAATGATATGATTTGTCAATTGACTAAAAGTGGAGTCAACAGAAAAGAGTTCCCAGTTAGTTCCTTGGGCAGCTGAGGATTGGGAACCTGAAATGACCCTATCCTAGAGCAATACTGACGAATATCTTGCATATCATCATAGAATCTTCATCTGGTGATGCATAGAGATAGAGACAGAGACCCACACAGGAGCACTGGACTGAGCTCCCAAGGTCCCAATGAGGAGCAGAAGGAGGGAGAACATGAGCAAAGAAGTCGGGACCACGAGGCGTGCATCCACTCACTGAGACAGTGGAGCTGATCTACGCGGAGCTCACCAAGGCCAGCTGGACTGTGACCGAAAAAGCATGGGATAAAACCGGACTCTCTGAACATGGCGAACAATGAGGGCTGATGAGACACCAAGGACAATGGCACGGGGTTTTGATCCTACTTAATGTGCTGGCTTTGTGGGAGCCTAGCCAGTTTGGATGTTCACCTTCCTAGATATGGACGGAGGGGGGAGGACCTAGGACTTACCACAGGCAGGGAACCCGGACTGCTCTGTGAACTGGAGAGGGAGGGGGAGGGGAGTGGGGGGAGGGGGAGAAGGGTGGGAGGAGGGAGAGAAGGGTGGGAGGAGGGGGAGGGAAATGGGAGGCTGGGAGGAGGTGGAAACTTGTTTTGTTTTTGTTTATGTTTCTTTTTTCTTCTTTTCTCAATAAAAAAAAAGAAAACAAAAAGAAAAGAGTCAAGTGATACTTAGGTTTGAACATTGATGCCTCACAGACAAAGGGGGAAAGGTGGTCTAAACCACAGCTAACCGTCCTTCAGTCATGACATTGCTTCAAGGAAAGAGCCCAGTCTGAAGCGAGTGGTATTGTCCTCTCCCCAACCCAGAAAACTCCCTGAGGGATGATGGCACGTGAGGATGTATCTATGTCACTATGATCAGGAGGGTAAACTTTTGGGAAAATAGAGGGTGTACCCTATTTAGTGATAGCAGACATTCTCTCAGTCAATGTTAGTTGGCAGTTGATGGTTTTATCCTTTTGAGAGACACCTCTCTAGGATGCTTGTTAATAAATATACAGAGGTTTTGAGCTATAGAAACAAGAACCAGGAGGTACCGTAGAAGACAAAGGACGCAGAAATAGACTGAAGTGTATAAAGAATAAGAGGGGCACATTCCATTGCTGTGGGACCGGTGACACTAGGGGACCCCACCGATTTTCATTATTGGTTCCACTGAGTGATAAAAGAGTGCCCAGTAGGATTAACTTGCCAGGTTTCTAGGGGGTGGATTCAATAGAAATGTAAACCTTTAAACTATAATCACATTGCATTTGGTCTAAATGTCCACCATACACTATAGCTATCCCCCCCCCCATCCACTCTTGCATTTATAAGAATAAGTGTCAAAAGGCAGCTTCCTATGAGGAAATAACTCCTGCTCCACTGTTGGGAACTGGAGGATGAAATAAAATAAAAGTAAAATGTTACTAGAGGAAGGGCTATATATAATTTCATAAATAAATTACAAAGTCTGCCATCGATTTGAGTTGAAGCTGAGCTATGGAAGAGAGTGGTCCAGCCACATCCGGCAAAGCTCTCCACAGGACCTGCTCGCTTTCGCCTCCTTTTATTAATTGTCTTTACCAGATCAATACAACTTACAAAAGCCTCTTCCTCATCCAGCCCCAGGTCTTCTCTCCCTCTTCACACTTGGACTTCAAGAGAGTGGAGACCCATCTCCCAATATCCTGTGTTCTCAAGTCGTATGGAAGTTCCTTGTAATGCTCCCTTAGGGATACTGTCTTCTGATGTCCATTTGTAAGATCTGTTCATTTGTAAGATGTGGCCTTGTTGCACCTCAAAGACATTGAAACACAGAAGTGGGCAGGTGACTGAAAACCTCACTACGCAAAGCGACGGCTGAGGAAAACTGTCTCAGAAATATATTATCAAGTCCCTGCTGATGAGGTCACATTGGCCAGTTCACTGCTGAATCCTCAATCTTGCTGCAATAGCTGAGTTCTATGCTTCCTACCCCAGAGCACAGCCATGAACTGACCCAAGACCCTCTCGGCACTCTCACTACACGGTTCCAAGAAGCATCCTCCATGGGAGTGTGTTTGGACATCTTTCCTATCAAAGTGTTTCTTCCCTAAAAGGGGGAAGCAGTGACTGAGTTCCTCTAATTCTGAGGTACGAAGGGCTCCGTGAATGGTTTTTACAGGAAAAGAAAGGTGAGGAGAAGGATAAGTTAGGACTGAGGTGTTAAGGAGTGAGGTGAGGCAGAGGCCGCTAAGAAAAGTCAGTGTTGCCGGGTAGGGAGAGGTCAGCTGATTGGCTGACACCATCCACTGTCATCAGGCACCTGCAAAGCCTAGACCCAGCAGGGGGTAGATGGTTCTATTTCTGTTTATTGGTGGTAGGGCACCATTAGCAACCAGCCAATCCCAGAAACATTAGCGAGTGGCCAATTGCCCTTCACAACTCCAGTCAGTAAGTAGCTTCTCCAAGAGAGTACGGCTTTAACAACTGTCCCAGTGGACAGGAGCTCCAGAGGTGTGCACCCGCTGAGCCACACCTACAGCCTCTCCTTCTACGGAGAACACGGGGTGTCTTGCTTTAGTGATAGCCTGAGGTCTACACACAAAGCTACTATTCAGACTGAGATATAATGATAGCAATGCAGGCAGAGGATCAGACGACAGGTGGGAGGAAACGGGTGTTTCTAGGGTCATAAAAAAAATAGAGCACAGAAGACAGTCCAAGTACTAGATATCCAACTGTTATGGGCTATTCTCTCAGCTCCTGCTTACCCTGGCCACTCGGGGTCACACTCCTGCACTCATTGCTGATTCTGGAAGCATTTCTAAGCACTCCAGGCACTGGCTCTAACATGAGGCTTCTCTTTTGAAAGAGCATACAAAAGGAATCATTCTGTTTCCCTGGAGGCTTCACTGAGACAACCATTGCCCACCAATCACAACCACAAAGAAAGTGGCCACACTCTGAGGATGGGAGCAAAACTCTGCTGACGGGGTCTTCCATGCCCACACTTACCACAGGACTCTAGACCCTCTACCTTTGTCCTCAATACGATTTTTCTTTTTGGTTCTCTTTGTGGTGATCATATTCTCCTTTCTCATTTCTAACCACAACCTTGGGCTCTAGGCCACTGTGCCCCCAGTACAATTTTTTGGAGTGGGAACCCATCGAGGGAAGCAAAGTTCCTAAGAGACAGGGCCTGGAAACCTGCACCTTCACAGGATATTCAGGTCATTATTATAGCACAGGCAGGACTCCCAGACTCAGGCGCCAAGCCAGACCTGAAGACAAGTAAGATCACGTGCTAAAGCAAGCTAGGAAGAATGAGTTCCTTCCAAGTGGGAGAGCTTGCTCCACCAAAAAGTGGCTCCAGGTCCCTTCAAATGTTCCACTCGGGATTAAAGGCTCAGGACTCTCAGACAGGCCTGCACTTCTGCAGAAGTGCAAAACCACATTTGATGTGTGATCTCCTAACCTTTAATGTTGGCCACAGCAAAGCATTCCGTGGGTATAAACAAAACACAGAATACAAACTGACTTTAGAAGCTCTGGTGAACAGTAATATCTGAACACCATTAGTTTGGGGTCAGTTTGAAAGACACTAGGCTTTAGGGATTCTCTTAGTCCTTTCTGAGGACATCAGCCCATGTTCAAGGGGAACCAATGCTTTCTAGATTGCTAGTTTATAATTCTTAGTTCCTCCCTAAGAGCAGGAGATGGACGTTGAGTTAAAGACCTTTTAAAGTGTTCGGCCAAGAGCCGACTCAACAGCTCCTATCACAAGTGACTGGTTCAGAGCATTATCTACCAAGAAGGGAGACCCCTGACTCATGACTCCTGAGCCATGTTATCAAAATGCTGCAAGGCCTTCATAAAGGAACAGACATGAGGCTCCTGGCCCTTATCTTGAATTATATGATTTCTAGGAAAAACAAAGCTGGCATGAGTCCAGAATATGATCACTTACAATATTTAAATCTTATTCTTGAGATACAGAAAAGTAGGGGCTAGGGAACCACAGTGCTTCCTAGAATATTTTCTCCTACAAAGATGAAGTAGACCCTCCAGCAGTGTCTGTCTGGTGGGGCTGAAAGACAGCAATGATTCTAAACTTAGCAAGAATAACAAGCACCAAGTAGGAAAGAAAATGAAGAAAAAGCAAGAATTGGTGAGAGAGGAACCCACACAATTAGGCTTTTGTCCTCTTTTTCTCATGTCTCCCTATGGGCACAGCTGGCATGAACCCTCATACAGAGGTTTGGAGACTAGAAGATGAAGGAAAGGGACAGGGGAAGCCACCGCCTTGGGTTTACTCAAGATGAAATTGATCTTCTGCTCTTTTGCCGGCCCTAGTAGAGTCAATAAACTATAGAGTTTCGCTGGCATGAATCCAACTTGTAGTCAAAGTTTTAGGATCCAAAAAAAAGAAGAATTGTTGAGAAAGCCATTTGCAAGGATATCTCCAGAATGTAGCATCACTGGGCCAATAGGGCCATCATTAACACACAACCAGACACTCATTTAGATTCAGGAACAGAAGGGGGCAGATGCCGAAGGTCCCTTGAGTACTCAGTTTTTTAATGATACTCTGGAGAGCAGAGGGGAGAAGAAACACCATTAATGGAAACGACAGAAACGAACTGCCTGGTAGTGAACTATGACCTTGACTTGGGCTTCCAAAACTGATTACCGTCAAACTCACTTTTCTTCCTCCCCCTAAAAAAAAATAATCTTTATATTCTCAAATTATAATTATGTCATTTTCCCTTCTTTTTCCTCCCTCTAAACCCTCCCATGGACTCCCCTCCAGTATCTGTTACTCTTTTTGTTATAAACATATATGTGTGTATATTAAGAAGAATCCTCATGCCCATTCCTTACTACCAATAACCTTGGAGATTCTGATTCAATCAGTCAAAGATGAGGTTAGGAAATGAATCATTTTTTCCAAAGTTCATCAGGTAAATTCTAGGCTAATCAGTACTTGGAAATCATAAGTCTAACCCACAGTACCCACAAAATGAACATAAACAAGTCAAATGCCCAAGTGGACCATCTGGCTCCACTGTTCAAGGAAGGGAGCCCAAAACGATGGCACTTAGTCATGAGTGTCCTGACAACTGCATTCATTTTTAAGTATTTCCTCTCATGAGAAGATAAACTGAATTACAGCGAACTAGCTGCATGGTGATTTCCCTGATTCCATGAGCAGGAAGGATTTAAAGTTCAATATCTTTTCCAGTAGGAAAATAAACAAGGCCACCCTTTTTAGCAACGTATGGTCTAGGCCAAGCATCGTGTCTGAACATTTTATATACATCTTACTTCACCCATGAAGATGATAAGACCATCCCCCCAGTGCTCATCTTGGTGTGTGTGAGGAATGGTGTGTGTGTGTGAGGGGGGAGTTAGTCATTGCCCAAACTAAGGAATGGCTGTGAATTGAATGTGTATTGGATTCCATGGTTTTCACCTTTAGTTTCCAGGATAACACTTTGTTGAAGCTTCCATGTGTACATCTTTGGTGTAATTGTTGGTTCTTTGAGTGCTACTTAAATGATCTAGTTTGCTTTCAATTGCTGCGGTAAACACCACAACCAAAAGAAGCTTGAGGCAGGAACATGATTATTTTGTGTATATATTTCCAGACAAGAGTTCATCACTAAGAGAAGTCAGGCAGGAACCTGGAGGCAGAGACTGAAGCAAAGGTCATGGAGGGGCGCTGTTTGCTGCCTTGTTCTCAAGCGCATGATCAGTTAGTTGCCTTTCTTATACAGCTTAAGTCTACTAAAGAACTAGAGTTCTACTTGGAATGGTACCAACCACAGTGGACTGGATCCTCCTACACCAATTAGCAATCAAGAAAATTCCCCACAGACACGCCTACAGACCAATCTTATGAAGGCAATTCTTCCACTGAGGTTTCCTCTTTCTAGGAACCAAGTTGATAACTAAGTTTAGCATCACATTTAGCCAAGGTCCTTCTAGTGCAATCTCTCCTCTTCTGACTGCAAGAAGGGAAAGACTGAGGATCCAGAAGGTGGCAGAAGCTGGGACCTGGGTGTAGGGTTTTTCCTGGAAGTACAAGCAGGTATTCCTACTTAATTGTCTCCAATGCGGAAGAACCAATGGACAGACATTCCAACAGCAAGCATAGAAGAGTCAGAAAACATCAAAACTTCACAGATTCAACCACCAGGAGAATCTAATCCCTGTCTTTGGAGGCAGCATGTGATTTGCCTTGATTTTTTTTTTTCCCTTTGGGTGACTCTGCCCCCAACCTTATGCAGCAACTTGCAAACTAGAACTGGGAATGACACGGACGTAGAAGCCACGGCTCTTTGCAGCCACAACTACAGAGCCCAAGATCACCATGACCAAATTAGGACAGAAAGAGTGCATTGACGCACATACGGCCCCGGGGAGTCTGAGCCCAAACAGATCCAATGCTGTCGAACAAAACATGAAACTGAAGAAAACACCCAGGCACACAGAGCCCTTTCAATGGGTGGCTTTGCTCCAGGGCCGCTAGTCGGGAGAGAGACGAGACAGACAAAGCAGTGCTTTGGAAAGCCTCAAAAGAGTTTCGAGGAATGTCACGTCCATAATCCAGTGGGGTTTGGGAAGGGGTTAGAGAGTCCTGGTTGTTGAGTTGCACTTGGTTGTCATAGGAGGAAACAGAGCTCAAGACTCACCCAGCCCTTGTGTTTAATCAAGTTAAATCCTAACACAAAATTAATTCAGGGTAGAGTTTAATTCTAATTGGCAGATGACTGAGATTTCTATGATAAGCAGATAAGCCTGGGGCAATTTCAAGTGCAAGTGGATTTTTGTTTGTTTGTTTGTTTAACTTGTTATTATTGTTTTGTGTCTCATCATTTCATATGCATTCTGGGAATTGATTTGGTGGAGAGGACTGAAGAAGGGGCTCAGCCGTGGACACCGATGACAGGGACATCAACCAGAGAGCTGCAGCTGAACGGCAGCAGATGTTTGGGGTTTGCTGCCTCCTCCACAATCCCAACAATATGACCCGTAATCCAGACCAAGGATTCCACAGTGACATTTCCCAATAAACACCTAGCCCGACGAGGAGAACAAAGCATCAGCCTGTTCTCTCCTGGCATGGAGAGCATCCTCACCCCACCCAAGAAAACTTCAGTCCAAGGAAACCTCAGCTCGTGTGCAGAAAACTCAACAAGTTCTCAGGGTCTTGAGGTCTGAATGGAACAGCTGAGTCCAGACACTGACATGGTTCTGAACTTGGGTACGCATGAGACGCACCTGGCAACTGTTGGTAAATCCCAGGGGACCCAACATAGTGACCCAGACACTTGTGATATATTTGGTCCTTCCAAGGATTTTTGAAACTCAGATGCACAGACCCTGAATAGAAAGCATTCAGAATAAATGGAGTGTGAAATACCTCTCGGGGCAGGTTTCCTCTGCCTGGGCTACTACCTGATTTGATGTCTTAGAAAATGGGCTTGGGAAGAGGATCGGTCATGCAAACTAACAGTTGGGTTAAGTTGCGGCTGCATCTTTAATGTTCCCCTTGGGGTTTTCTTGCTTGTAAAGCAATGTGGGACTTAAGAAAACTCCTTTTTTCCCCAATAAAATGGTTTTAGAACACCCAGCTCATAGACCTGGTGAGACAGCTCAGGGCACACTTGCCACCAAGCTTGATGACTCGAGTCTCATCCCCAGAACCCAGAAGGTGACTCCTGTGGGTTGTTCAATACCCTCCACACATTTCCACATTCACTGTGGCATGAGTAAAACCGTACAATTAATTAACTAATTAATTAATTCAATGTTTTCAAAAAGGAACTCCCAGCTCATCCTTGTGGAGTTACACTTGAATTATAATTTACACATTAGTTTTTTTTTTAAAAAAAAAAAAAGGAGAAAACCAAGAAGCAGAAAGGTCACCACCTCACGAGAAGGGGAGTTTGGGTCTAGGATGCAGAAGCAACCTAGAGTTCTGTCCAGACTCTGGGAAACACACCATTCTGGACAGCCTAAGTCTGCCACTGAGGTCCTGGAGGCCTCTGAAGCACACCCACTTCCACACCTCAGAAGAAAGTTCGCTCAGAAGGGAGAGGCTACTTCCTAGGAGAAAAGGTGAGAGGCAGGATGTGGGTCTCCACTCTGAGCTCAGAGTGCCTTTGCCTGTAGCATCCTTCCTCTGGGGACAGGATGTCCCAGAATGGGCCGAGGAGCGCTGGTCCTCAAGGCACTCCCTGAGGACAGTCCAAGTCCGGAGATGCAGACATAGCTGCAGAAGGGGCAAAGTTCCTTTCTCTATTACTCTCCTGATCCTTTTATTATCCCTCACCTATCAGAGAAGATTTACTCGAAGTTATGGTCTGAGGTCTTGGTGCTAGGAGGGATTAGGACGGGACTTGGTGGGGTCAGGTTCAGAGGGCAGCCAATGGTCAGTGCGCCTTGAGTGGAGTGGCAATGGGTCCACGGGATATAAGGGCAGCAAAGTAACTTAGAAAAATCACAATTTCAATTTTAACCAAAATGGGACTTACTTTTGTGCTTATTGTGGCACTGAAAAGTCTACGAACACAGTTACCTTCCCACCGACACTGGGCAGAAGATGAGGGCAGCCCAGGAACTCTGCCTGCCCAGGCTCCTGAAATTGCTCTGGCTCTGTTGTCATCTCACCCACTTCTTGGAGCAGCTATACTATGCACACCTTATTTTACCCCTAGTCAAGGCCTCAGCTACTCTCTCTCTTTCCCTAACTCCCAGACTGGAGACACAAGCATACCCTATATACCTCTAGCCAGGCCTTATAGCTATCTCAAAGTCAGATAGATTGTCACAAACTGTTCACAGTTCTAAACATCCTCTCTATCTCTCCCGTTGACTCCCTCAATCCACCGTCCTTGCATTGGCTAGTTTTATATCAACTGGACACAAGCTGGAGTCATCAGAGAGAAGGGAGCCTCAACTGAGAAAACACCTCCATAGGACCAGGCTAGAGATGAACTGATGGGGCATTTTCTTAATTGGTGATTCATTTAAGAGGACCCAGCCCATTGTGGGTGGTGATATCCCTGGGCTAGTGGTTCTGGGTTTTGTAGGAAAGCAGGCTGAACAAGCCATGAGGAGCAAGCCAGAAAGCAGCACTCCTCTATGGCCTCTGCATCAGCTCCTGCCTCCAGGTACTTGCCCTGGAGTTCCTATACTGACTTCCTTTGATGATGAACTGTGTTGTCAAGCATGAACTGAATAAAATCGTTCCTCCCCAAAGGGCTTTGGTTGTGGTGTTTATCACAGCAATAGTAACCCTAACTAAGACAACCCCTCCATTGCCTTTTCACCAATCATAGTGGCCAGTTCTCTCACTGTGATGCCCTGCTCCTCTACCATCCACCATGCCATCAAAATAGATCTAAGAAGTAAATCAACTTAGCTTACCTCTCTGTCTCAATCCATCCCTAGCTACCAACATCCAACGGCGCCAAAGAAGTCTAAACCCATTTTTATTTTGTCTTCTCCCTCTCTACACTTCATTTCTCTTTCTTTCAGGAAAATGTTGGCATCCAGTATTGATCTATAGGTTTCTCCAGACTCACATAATCAAACACACAGTCCTATTACATATGTTTCTTTTCCTTACTAATCCCTTATGCAACCTCCACTTAATAGCCATTTCAGTTATCGGATTTATTGATACACTCTCATGATGATTTTTTTTTTGGTAGAGTTCAGAACTATCAGCTTTCAGGCATCCACAGGGGATCTTGGAATTTATCTCCAAAGCATAGGAGTAGGGACTTCTGTAGCTTCTCTTTCTTCCTCTCTCGGTGGGATGCAGAAGAACCAGTATTGAATTACGAAGCCCCAGAGATGGCAGAACAACAAGCTAAAAGGAACCTGGGATCCTGAATGCCTGTGTAGAGCAAAATTCCATACACACTACGCCATACGAGACTGTACAGTATTTACCCCCTGAGAGTGGGTGATTGTTCCCGAGTTTACCTGCCCTGATTAACAACGAGCATCCCGAGAACAACAGAAAGAGAGAGCCGACAGCAGGAAGAGCAACGTTCATCCCTTGTCAGGCTTTTTCTTGCAGAATGTGACAGCCCTACAGCCAGAGCCGTGAGTGTGCACCCTGGGCGCTGCCCCGCAGCCAGACTGTCCCAGCTAGGCCAGAGCCGTTTATATAAGACTGCGTCTGGCCAGCCCTGCACAAAAGGAGAATTTTTGACCTTCTCTGAGTTTCTCTAACCAAACCATGGAGTCAATGATCACAGAAGAAAAGTGAAATATGATTCTAGGTGTCACCTTTCAATGAGTGCTATCGACTGTCAGCTAAAGCGATTTAAGCCCTGGAAATCCCCCCCCTCCCCACGTCCTTTTAACACCTGAAAGGACCCTCTTCCCACCAGCCATCAACGCTAAATAAACAGAAGTTTCCATTAACCCGCACCTCTGTCCGTTTACTTTTTAAAAGCGGTGTCACTCTCCTTGAAATGAAGATACTAATTAGCGTATTAATAAATAGCTGAATGGAATCAATGAGACATGTAATCAAGGTCTGACCAGGAGTCGCGGCCAGACTGAAGGGAAGGAGGGGCGGGAAAGGAATCTTATTAGCAGGTTTGCTGAGAGGGGACATGCAAAATCAATGTCCCGAATGCAACCAAGATGCAGTCCAAGTTGACAGTTGCTGAGAAGCTAAGTGCCTGCCCTGCCTCCTCCCTTCCACGGGAAAGCTCCTGGTGAGAGTTTATATGGCCAGCAGGAAGGACTGTGAACTAGTGTTGAGACTAGCCATTCAGAGATGGTGTCAGAGATCGCAGAAGAATTATCCATAAGTATGAAAGCCTAACTCCTAGAGCTGTATTTAAAAAAAAAAAAAAAAAAAAAACTAAGAACAAGCTTAGGAGAGATGGCAGAATTCTCAATGAACACTCCCTCTCCAAAAGATTCCGTGGTAGCAGTCATTTGTTTTAGGGGGTCTTAGTCTTAGTCACCCCCAAAGTCTGGGTTCCCTTTTAGCCTACGATGCCCGTCTTTGAGAAGTCAGGGGCCTGACCCTCAGGGGCAGCCTTTGGGGTCCCCACTCTAGGGGAACACTGTTCTTCTTCCTCAATTCCATGTTTCATTTTCTGTAACACACCTCTGAGCAGAGCAGGAAAGTTCTAGAAGTGAAAGAAAGAAACACTTTACGGGTGTGAGGCTTCCAGGTAAGCAGAGTCTCATTATCCTCTCCGCCCGCTATTGGAGCTCAGGTGAGCTCGGAAACTTGATTTCCTCCAGTCGGGGACCCACTCCTTTTGGTAGCAAAGCCCTACACAGAAAAAGAACCCCAGGTTTTCATTTTCCTGGAGATGAACATTAGGAGTGACACCCATGTGTACAAGGTCCATGGGTGCCTCAGCCACTCCCCCAAAGCCAGCTAAGGAACATCAGAAGTGGACCATGTAGTAGACTCAAAGGAAATGAGAAGCCAAGAAATCTTTCCAAGTCGCCCAGTATTGTCCGTAGCAAGCCCTGCCAGGTGACAGAACTGGCTCCTGAGCCTGGTCGACGATGGAGGTGCAGCTGAGCCCCCATGCCATGGAAACTCTCTTCCTTTTCAATCTGCTTGGTGCAGAAGCCAGTCTCTAAGAGTGGCTCACAGACAACAGACTGTCTGCTGGCAGCTCGCTGGTACCCATCTCTGCACATGTATGACCTAAAGGCCCAGGAGGGCCTGCGTCCTGTACTCTCTTTCTGGCACCAGTGTGGCCTGTGACTGGCTCACCCTGAGGACGCATATTAAAGGAAGTGTGGGGGAGAAGGCAGCTCTTAGTGGCTCTTGAGTGATTTTCCACCTGATAGCTAGTCATTCTTTGTCCCAAGAGACTCACGGCACTGTCGAGACATCTCCAGGTTTAGACCTGGCCTGACCCATTAGAAGCGCAAAGGGGTTAACAGTTATTAGCTCAGGGGCAGAACTTCCTGTCAGGCTCCTCAAACACAAGCAAACACACGAGGAACCAGGGAAACAGAGACAGTGGCTCAGCAGAGACACACACGGCTTCCCTGTCAGGTTACAGAAGCTTTAGCGATGTCCCCGCGTACCCATCCACATCCCCAGGAGTGCCACGTTGGCATGCGGCTTCTCCGGGTCAAGCATTATGCTTTTTCAACAACCTACTCCTGCCGCCCAGCTTCTTAAACCCTGGGTCACCACATAATTGACTGTGGAGGTGGAGACAAACCTTGGCAGCAGTGAAAGGTTTCCGGAAGCATAACAACCAAAAATTAATTCCAAATCAAGCATGTAATGAATCCGAGGTGCGCTGGGCAGCTCTTCCTATGTTACATCACATGGCTTCGCTGCAGAGTTGGGTCTGAACACACAGCGTGGAAACCTCACCCTGGGCGTGCCGTCCTGCCAAGCAACCCCAGTGAGGAACTACTGGAAGCCTCTCGGCTCAGGTTTAAGTCTCCTGTGCATGATGAGTTGCACTGTTTGTACCTTGCACACAACAGTTTCTGCTCTCATCCAAACATAGCCACTTGATGAGGGAAAATACAGACATTTATTATTTTCCCGCCATCACCCCTCAACGTGTAAGAATTTTTTAAGAGCAAGGAGGAATATAAAGGAGGGTTTAGGGTGGTGGTCCTCAACCTTGCTAACGCTATGGTGCCTTAATACAGTTCCAACCATAAAATTATTTTGTTGCTACTTCTTAACTATAATTTTGCTACTGTTATGAATCATAACATACTGATACGCAGGCTGATAAGCGACCCTGTGGGGTTCATGACCCACCAGCTAAGAACTGCTAGTTTAGGAGGGAAAAGGAGAAGGGGGAAGTGATGTAATTATATTCAAATCTCAAAAAAAAGAAATAATTTTTAAAATAATATATGGGTTGTTTCAAACCCATGCTGTTTGAGGCACTGGGAGAGGGGCTCAGTGGTTAAGAGCACTTGCTGTTCTCGCAGAGGACATGAGTTTATTCCCTAGCACCTGTGTTGTAGCAGCTCACAATTGTCTGTAAATTCCAGTCCCAGAATCCAGCATCCATCTCTGGCCTCTGTGGGCACCAGACAAGTAATAATACATACACAAACACTCATACACATAAATAAAAGTAAATATTTTTTAAAGTTGTTGTTTGAGTTGCCAGATTAAGTTTCATTTATTTTAAAAAAAAATAAAAGATGGTTAAATGAATAAAAAAATAAAAGATGGCTTCATATTAGGTCAGAATTTCCAACAACTTCTAGAATGGACCTAGCCACACTTCTGACATTCCATACTGTGCATCTGTATGAAGTGGCATTCTTTCCACTGGTGACTGTAAAATAAAAATACTGATGAACTCCGAAAAATGATGAGAATGTTCTGTGTCTGCCGGTATCAAATAGTTAGCCAAGATTTAATTCTTTATGTACAAAATAAACAAGCGTGCCCACCTCACTAGTATGTAAATTTACTTTCATCTTTAATAAATGCTAAAACTATATGTAATTGGCAAGCTATTTTAAAAGAAACTCTTTATGACTTATAATTAGAAAATTTTTGAGTTATATGTACATTTGTCATACACTGACAAATTTAGGATCACCTAAAAATTTCTCAGGCAATGGAGCCGTGAGTAACAAGGTCTAAGAAGCCCTGCCTCAGTGGGCGTTCTCTATCACATCTGTATCCCTGAGATGAGGAGATCTGGAGAGGGCACACAGGGGAAGGAAGAGAAGGAGACTGTGACATCCAGGTCTTCACTGGACTACCCAGATGTTTAGCAAAACTTGGGGAATTCTGTCCCCACTGGTCAGTCGGGACATGGTAAGTAGAAATCACCATGGTGAAAGAGAAAGGAAAGTTTCCTGTGCAAGACGATGCGAGACTGGCCAATGGAGCACGTGAGCATGTCTTTCTCACCTCTGGAAGATGGGTGTAGGAACTATAGCCCAGGAGGCAGGCGAAGCTCTCTGTGGTGTCAAGTCCAGTCTAGTCTACAGAGTGAGACCCTGTCTAAAAATCAATAAGGAAAATAAGGAAGGCACAGTACAGAGAGTTAGACATCCTGTCTAAAGAAAGGAGCGATGCGAAGGGGACATTGAATGGTGTGCATACAGCAAAATGTAGCTTCTCAGTTCGTCCAAGGCTAGCTATTAGGATGGTGGCGGAAGATTATAGATACAGACACAGATACGAAGATGATGACGATTTTCAAACCTAAACTACCAGGACACATACTCCAGCCGTGGCACAGACTGTCCGAACCTCGGGCTCTTCTGTCATCACCGTAGATGTGATGGAGAGTAAAGGATGACTGTGACAAGAATCGGGGCGGGGTTACAGGGAGACATATGTACCAGAGAGTCCTACTTTTCTTTGAAAGGTAGAACAGGAGTGACAATTCTCCTGTATTGCGTGCTCTACAGTGGAAAAACCATCCTATTCGGATCTAGCTAAACTGTGTTGGTTAGAAGCCACATCATCTTCAAGATATACACACGCACACATGTGCACACACACACACACACACACACACACACACAGAGAGAGAGAGAGAGAGAGAGAGAGAGAGAGAGAGAGAGAGAGTTATCAGGCTCTCCGAGCTTTTGTTCCTGCCCTTCTCCACAGTCAACCCGTGGTTCCTTCTTCCCCCGTAAGTGTGTGTCTGGGAATAGTGCAGTGTTCCAAGCTGAAGAATGTGTCAACATGAAGACATGTCACTTATTTTTCAGAACCCAGGAGAACTGAACATTGTCTGACAACCAGGATGCCTCGGGGCAATGGATTCTGACTGGCTAGATGGCCACACGCTGTGAAAACCATGCAAGAAAATCTCCTGGGCCTTTGCTGTGCAGTCTAAGGTTGCCTTGGCAGTAAACCAGGGCCTGGGGCTGAACACAGCAGAAATGGGTGTTTTCATAACTCTCTCTGCTGGATACAAGGGAGCATATTCAAGTGTGTAGATGCCACACACACTGAACACACCTCTCTGGTCTCCAGTGAACCATATCAGCTTTGGGACTCATTGCAGGAGAACATTAGCTGATCGTGTCCTATGATACTTGGCACAGTCTCCATTCTAAGTACTTAGAGTGGTTAGTCACTGCCAAGAATCTCCTGCATTCTCTCTCCTAAAGCCACAGTTAAAGCCCTGGGTAGAAAACCAGAAATAAAAAGCCAATCAGCATACCTATGGTCTGGGGGAACATTATCTGTGTCACCTCTGCATGTTCTGTAGAAATAAAGTACACTTGCAAGCTGACACTGGCAAAATAAATGGCCAAACAGCCCAGATTGGTTGTGTAGACATAGTTGCTAAATCTAGACTCTTGGGGAATCCTTGAGGCTTCCAAAATGGAAGGAATCCCTATCAATATTTGAAGTCCCTTTTCAAGAGGTCGGAGAGAGAGAGAGAGAGAGAGAGAGAGAGAGAGAGAGAGAGAGAGAAAGAGAGAGAGAGAGAATGGATGTGGTAGGAACAGCCACCTGCTCTTCCACTTGGTCACAGAACCCCAAGGATTGCCAAAGCCCAGGACAACACAGATGTGACAATAACCAAGAGGATCAAGTGTGTTGGTCCAGTTCAGGGTGGCAAGAAGCAAAACTAACAAGGTTTAGTTCTGGAGAGCAAGGAATAACTTTCCACAACATCATAGATGCTCCTACCAACTGAACAATTAATATATGTCAAACAGTATACAAACTGGTTCCCATGTGTGCCATTTCATTGTCACCGTAGTCCTTAATGTATTAACCTTTCAGTGATAAAGAGATTGGATAGCAGAGGAGGTAAGTAACATACTTAAGGACACAGCCAAAGAAGTTAACATGCCAGTAAATTACAGTAGTCTTCCTCTTACCTATAAATGATAGATACATCCAACTGGGCACCCAAAACTATAGATAGTGCCAAATACCATATATATTGCTTATTCCTATGTGCATAGTGCTGAATACTATATATACTTTTTATTCCTATATGTATTGTGCTGAATACAATATATACAGCTTATTCCTATATGTATAGTATTAAATACCATATTACTGCTTATTCCTATAGGTACATGCATGCCCATGATAAACTTTAATTTAAAAACCAGGCATAATAAGTGATTTTAATAAAAACAATAAACATGACAATATACTATAATGAATATAGTATAAATATGGAAATCTCCCTCTCTCCCTCAATATCTAATTGTAGTGGCTCACTCTACTTGTGATTGTTTGATCCCTATGGGACGAGAGCATGTGAAGTTAAATGTGTAGGCACTGCGTAATAGCCTTAGACTACTACTTAAGCATTGTTTGAACACAAGTCCTGCAGTACCGTGCAAACCATAAGGAGATAGCTCTGAGTAACGGGCAGGTAGCATGCGCAGTGCAGCTACAATGCACAAAGAGATCACTGGTGTCCTGGGAGAGACTAACCTGGAGGCATGGGATGTCATCATGCTGCTCACAATGGTGCATGATTTTAGACTCGTGAGTTTCTGGAAGACTCCATCTAGTGTATTTGGCTTGTAGTTGACTGTAAGTAGCAGAAACTGCGGCTGGTGAAACCCCAAGATAAGGAGAACCGATGTGGCTACTTCAGCTTTCCACTTTAACTCACACTCATCCGGAGCAGTGTGATCACACACACACACACATACACACACACACACACACACACACACACAGCTGGTGAACTGGGGGTGGAAAGCTTCCTTCAGAGCCTACACTTAGCCTTCCAGCCGCACTGTCTCAGCAGGCATTACTGGATTTGTTAATGAACATGAGGGATGTTAAGAAAAATTTCTCATTGGAAAGTGATGTCAAAGACAGATGATTGGTTAGAAGTAGCTTCCAGGAATCTTTGCCCTCTAGCAAGCTCGGAGTCCTTTGTGTCTCTGTTCTTATCTAGGGCTCCCATTCTGTCTGAATTCCAGTCTTCCAAGCAGTCTGCCCACAGACCCACTAGAACAGCGGTTCTCAACCTGTGGGTCACGTACGGCACGTTCACAGTGGACGCCTAAGACCATTGGAAAACATAGATATTTATACTATAATTCATAATAGTAGCAAAATTACAGTTGTGAAGTAGCAATGAAAATCATTTGTGGCTGGGAGGTCACCACAGCATAAAAAACATTCGCAGCATTAGGAAGGTTGAGAACCACTACCCCAGAAGATGGATTGTAGTGGTATTTCATTTGTATTTTAATAAAATAAAGCTTGCCTGAAGATCAGAGAGTAAAACAGCCACACTGGTCCGTCATACTTACCAGGCAGTGGAGGCACACACTTTAATATTAGGATTTGGGAGACAGAGGCAGATAGGTCTCTTTGAGTTCAAGGCTACCCTGGGCTACACAACATCAGTGCAGAAACAGATCCAGATGGTGGTGGCTCACACCTTTAATGCCAGTACTAGAGAGGAATATAAACTAGGATGAGACAGGAACTCGTTCTCTCTTTCAGTCTGAGGATTTCTTAGAGGTAAGAGCTCTCTAGTTGCTTGGCTGGTTTGATTTCCTGGTCTTCAGATTGAACCCCAATATCTTTCACGGGGTTTTTATTAATTGTGCCACCGGGAATGGGAACTGCATCCAAAGTGCTGCTGCCTCCAGCTCAGATGAACTCACCAGAGTGGCCATGGCACTGCATTGCAAACGCTCTTCTATGTAGATGACACAGAAAAGGGTTTTGCCTCATCCCAAGGCCCTAAAAAGGGACCTCTGTCACCTGCATGTCCTACATGCCCTCTGAGTGTGCTGCATGGCAGGGTTGGAGGTACTTGCTACCTTAGCACTCTGTCTCCTACTAGACCAACTGGGACTGACAGATAGCAGGCCTTCCCTCACCTGTAGAGTGGGGTGGACCCGATGGCTGACAAAGGCTGGTAGGAGAGGAAACAGTGAGTTCGTAATCTGTAATCTGCTTTCGGTGGCAGGTAGCACAAGAGGAGGCCTGCAGCTGTCACTTACCTGTCATTACAGAAAACAGTCTGTCCCTGCGGTGGTGTTGGCATAAGTCAAGCTGCACTGGCGGGCCTGTCTGCCTCCAGAGTCTATGCTGGGTCCTTGGCAGCCCACCGTTTCCCAGACCTCGAGAAGGTAACTCAATGGTTATTCATCAAACTCAGAATGGATGCTCTCCAGGAAATGTCCAGGCAAAGGGTTCTGTCCTTGATGCTAGGCTTTTCCCATTTTTACAGTAATTTGAATGAAGACTGAGAATCACATTTATCAAACCTACAGATGACAAATTCCAAGACTTGGGAAGGTCAAATGAGATAAGAGTAGTCACATTGTATTACAGTAAGGTTCAGTCCACTGATGGAGATGGCCCACAGTTGGGAGCAATCTGTCAAAAAATGGTCCCTCCACCCCAAATTAAATGTGATAAAAATAAGCTCAGATTTTAAATTTCAAACACACACACACTTAAAAAACACCAGACTGCAGAGGATCATGTAAAACATATGTAAGATGAAGGTGGGCAGAGCTGCTCCTGATTCCTAAAGCCTCTGGCCAGCAGCCTGCTGTGCATGTGACTTTGACCCTGGCCTTTGCTATACTCACCTGCTGCACATTGTAACTGGCCAATCAAAGGCGGAGTCATAAGAGAACGAGCCTGCCTAACCACTAACAGTGTTGGGATGTTCCCATCATCCCCTGCAAAGGCTCACAACTTGCCAGCCCCGCCAGGATGTTTGACTCAGACAAGACAGATAGGAAGTGAGTTGGCAAAAGCCTGCCATTTGATAGTTTCTTCACAGAAGAGAAAAAGAGTAGGGAAGGGAAGGGATGAAAATAGGTAAGCAGCTGCCAAGGACAATTGCATGTGCCCTCAAAGAAAGATCTCTATTTCCTGGACTTTTACAACCATGTCAGAGTTCTCGCTTTTCAAAAGTATTTATAAAAGCTCAGAATTTTCCAGCCCAAGACAACAGGAAATCAGCCTGGTTTCATGGTGTTTTTAAGATGGAAAGGAAGAATTAGCAGCTCCTCGTGCTTCCCATGGGATATGGTAAGTTGGTGATCAAGCTCCAACTCACTAAATGCCTCTAGCCGTCCACTGGGAAGTAAGGATGACTAAATGGAATAAACACACTAATGCTATCACGTAGACACCTCCATATGCAGACTTCCCCATGAAACTGCTTCCCGCTTCCTGCGTACTCATATGCTTTCCAGTGGTTAGTGTCCTCTAACCATCTGAACACTCAAACACCCCTCTTTAAGCTAGGCAACTTGGGAGGTTGAGGCAGGAGGCTCACTGGGAATTCAAGGCCAGACTGAGCTATATCGCAAAGTCCCATCTTTAAAAAATAATTTTTTTAAAAAAGACAAAACAAAAACACTTCTCTTTTGAAGATCAGAAAACCTAGTGAGTATGCGGAGAGAAAGAAGAAAATTAAACATTATGTTGGGTCCAGCGGGAATTATAAATGTGTGTAAGAAGACGGTTGCTCTCAAGAAATGTGCAATTAAGAAAATGGAAATACCCAAAATAAAGTCAATAAATTGCAATTTACCAGGAAACTCTTGGCAGCCTGATATTGCAGAGAGTCTCTAAGTAAGCTACGCCTGCCACACGAAAATGACTGGACCCAGGAAATGGTTGGAATGTAAGCGCATTTAAAACCTTGGTTAGCCAATTAAAGTCTCTCCCGTGCCTGGCAATATTTTAAAGTTTGCAAATAGAAGTATTAGGTGAAAATGCCATTCTTTCAAAACAATATGTGCCGGGGAAATTTTATTTGACAGTTGCAGACTCCGTTTTCTATATTTGGTTGTGTGATATGTCTTAGACTTTTACTCTGGCTCTCTTGAACACACCAACCCAGGCCTCATCAAATTAAAACTGAGAGCAATTACATCACTGTAAATCCTAATGCAAATAAAATAGTATTTCACTGGATAATGACAGCCAGTAACATAAACACGGTTTATACAAATTATTTAATGAGTCTGTTTCTAAGTATTTGCCAAGAAAGGCCAGTCTTGTTGAAGCCATGGAAGGAGGACTGGAGAGGAATGGAATGAGTAGGAGCCGTTCCTACAAAGAGGGCTGGGATCAGCAGAGCTTGCTCCCTCTAATTCCACCCAACACACAGTTTGGAGCTCACCCTCAGCCTGGAGACTTCCATCCAGTTTGACACTTATGTACGCGGCTGGCATGTTGAATCTCAAGCATGTGATGCCTCCTTTCTTGTCTTCTCATTTGACCAGGTGACGGGTTGCACCTCTGCGGCTATCTAATAGCCTGTCGGCCAATGAGAAGGCAGTGCAAGAAGAGGGGGAGCAGTGGAGACCCATACCTTTGTCACAGGGTTGGAGAGAGCTGTGGCTAAAATTCAGATCCCTCATTGTAGGTTCTAGAGGCACCGCAGCAGGGCTGGGGAGACACGTGTGTAGGGAGAGCTGGGTGTGGCCACAGCTCTCCTTCCATCCCGACCAGAAGCCCTGCGGTTAGATTACTTCCCTCCCCAGGGTCTCCAGCCATGCTCTCTGCCTCCAGAAAGGAAAGAGTGTACTTCCAGATAAACCTGGAAAACCATTGACTGCTCCAAGGACAGACATGCAGCCACATTTGGAGTTAACATACTGAGAAGAGCACAGCATGCACAAAACTGGATACAGAACTGTGAGTAAAAATGAACAGGAATCCTGCTGCTTATGCAGAACTATCGAAAGGGGAGTGCCCCAAAACATGGCCTGTGCCCCCACCCCACTCCTGTTCTACCTCCATTCTGTGAGGAAGCCTGGAGGTCAGTCATGTTTAGCATCAACCATAAACAATCTAGCAGAAAGCATAAGCATCATGTCCCCTGGAACTGCACTGAAATTCTGCAGCTACAGGCGGCCTCTGGGCTGAACTCTTGGAAGCCCTAGCTCTAAAGAACCAGCAGAACAGTGGTTATGTTAGTCTGATATCCTGCACTGAACCCACCACTCCTCACCCAAGACTGATCCCTTTCCACGGAGGCACGGGGCGCCCAAAAGGTCTGCATCGACTTCACGTGGTGTAGGAGTCCTTCTGTATTTGTGTTGCTTTCATTGGTTGGATAAGGAGATTGCCTTGGCCTTTTGATAGGGCAGACTTAGGTAGGTGGAGTAGACAGAACTGGATGCTGGGAAGAAGGACAGACAGGCAGACACCATGATTCTCCTGCCCGAGACTCATGCTGGTAAGCCACAGTCAAGTGGCGATACACATTAATGGAGATGGGTTGATAAAGATGTGAGAGTTGGCCAATAACAGGATAGAGATAATTGGCCAGGCAGTAATTTAATTAATACAATTTCTGTGTGGTTATTTCGGGGGTTAAGCTAGCCTGGCAGCGGGACGCAGCCCGCTCCTCTGCTGCATTCAAGGAGCTGGGTATTATTTCCTCTCCAAACTCTGCTTAAAGCAAAGAGCCTATTCTCTCCAGTTCCTGTGCTGAGTCCTCAGAACAGGCACACAGAATCAGAGATCCACTACCAGACCAGTCTACATGTCTTACGGTGAATAGGGACCACAAAATGGGACAAGAAAGCCTTCCCATAGACTGCTAAGCACATGTCATAGATATGTTAGTCAATTTCCCAACATGCTGCAAAGACAAACAACAAACACTGCTTTAATATCTACTAGGTGCCAAGTTCTGCTTGGCATATTAATTCAAATGCCCTCACTATACCTGTGTGAAGGAAAAGTAGGTGCACACAGGGAGCCCCCTGGATGGGCACTGCCTAAAAGGTATTTGAATAATGAAATATTCTTTAGCACTCTGGACCAATCCAGACCTATACAATCAACTTGACTATGTCGCCAGGCTCCTACTGCTAGTAGTAGTTCAGATGATATGCAACCTAAATCTGCCACCAGCATCTAGAGGTGTTCCCCTATCAGGGACCTCTGTTGAGGCAAAGCTTTATCCCAGACTCCCTGTAGAGAGGAATTGGGGGGCAGGCCAGAGGGAAACAAAGTTAGTAAGTTTGTTCAGGTAAGTCTGAATGTTAGAGAGTGAGAGAGATGCTTAAGAAATGGATGAAAAGTAAACTAAGTCATGGGTTTACATGTTCTCGAAAGTAGTCAATTAGGCATTGCCTTAGTTAGATTATTGTTGCTGTGATGAGACACCATGACCAAAGCATATAGGAGAGAAAAGGGCTTATATAGCTTACACTTCCACATCATGGCTCAGCATCAAAGGAAGTCAGGACAAGAATTCAAGCAAGGCAGGAATCTGGAGGCAGGAGCTGATGCAGAAGCCGTGGAGGAGGGCTGTTTACTGGCTTGCTCCTATGGCTTGATCAGTCTTGTTTCTAATAGATCCCAGAACCACCAGCCCAGGGATGGAACCAACTAAATCAATCACTAATTAAGAAAATGATCTACAGTCCTGCTTACAGCCCGATCTTATGAAGGCATTTTTTTTAAAATTGGGGTTCCCCTTCTCTGATGACTCTAGCCTGTGTCAAGTTGATATAAAATTAGCAAGCACAGTTGTCTTCACCATGGCTAGTATGTATGTATATGTGTGTGTATGTATGTATGTATATAATCTTGTAGCTTTTTATGTTACATTCTTACATAATTTACAATAAGATTTAAATCCCAGCTTAAAAGTTAAATGAAAATATATGATCTGTTTTAGTTCTTTTTCCAACCTTAAAGAATTTGCTTTTGTAAATGAAATCATACATGGTTTTACAAGTAGCATCATTTGAATTTAGGGATGAGAGTGGACACTCAAGGGCACAAACATTATGACCCTAAATAAGTATAATCTATTGTTTTCAACATTCTTGTTTGAGACATCTTTAGGAAAACACATATTATCTCTGTAGGCAATTCTGGCTTTATCAGTTGTGTTCAAGTGTCTTGACTCTCAGCAGGAAAGAAAAAGAAGACCCCAGAATGAAAAGCTTCTAACTCTCCACATGGCCCCCTAATTTTCCCTGTCTTTTTATCATACCTCACTATCACTCAGGACGTTGGTCTAGATAAACAAGTCATTATCCCTGAGGGTAAAGGTCAAAATCTCTTTGTCATCTCTTTGGTTGATGAAACTCCTTCACTAGACTATAGTGTTTTAAATGTGGCCCCGCTGACATGGAGAGGGGGACATGCACCAAGAAACCGAACAAGAAAATGAGCAGAAAAAAAAGGCCTCTCATTCTCCATTGCCCTCTTTTTGCCCAGGCTTGCTCCTTAATAATGTGGGTACCACTCAACCTCCCAGGACTGTCATTTTTCCCCACTGGAAAATAGTGGGGCTCTCCTAAAACTAGGTGGATGCCTGGGGTGTTGTAAGAAACATCTCAAGTAAACTGTTCAAGACAGCATTGCACAGGAGACCACTTCCTAAATATAACCCCAACATACACTGAGAGAAACAATTAGTAAATGGGACCTCCTGAAACTGAAAAGCTTCTGTAAATCTAAGGACACGGTCAACAAGACAAAATGACAGCCTACAGAATGGGAAAAGATCTTCACTAACCCCATATCAGACAGAAGTCTAATCTCCAAAATATACTTGGTCATCAAAAGAATAAATAATCCAATAAAAATGGAATACAGACTTAAACAGAGAACTCTCAACAGAGGAATATAAGATGGCTGAAAGACACTTAAGGAAATGCTCACATCCTTAGTCATCAGAGAAATGCAAATCAAAACAACTCTGAGATTCCATCTTACACCTGTAAGAATTGCCAAGATCAAAAACACTGATGACGACTTATGCTGGAGAGGTTGTGGGGTAAAGGGAACAGTACTGCATTGCTGGGGGGAATGCAAGCTGGTACAACCCCTTTGGATGTCAGTGTGGTGATTTCTCAGAAAATTAGAAAACAACCTTCCTCAAGACCTAGCAATACCACTTTTAGGTATATATCCAAAGGATGCTCAATCATGCCACAAGGACATGTGCTCAACTATGTTCATAGCAGCTTTGTTTGTCATAGCCAGAACCTGGAAACAACCTAAATGCCCATCTAATGAAGAATGGATAAAGAAAATATGGTACATTTACACAATGGAGTACTACACAGCAGAAAAAAGTAAAGACATCTTGAAATTTGCAGGTAAATGAATGGAGCTAGAAAACATCATTTTGAGTGAAGTAACCCAGATCCAGAAAGAAAATCATATGTACTCACTCATAAGTAGTTTTGAAACATAAAGCAAAGAAAACCAGCTTACAATCACAATCCCAGAGAAACTAGACAACAATGAGGACTCTAAGAGAGACTTACATAAATCTAATCTACATGGGAAGTAGAAAAAGACAAGATCTCCTGAGTAAATTGGGACCATGGGGATCTTGGGAGAGGTTGAAGGAGAGAGGAGAGGCAAGGAGAGGAGCAGAGAAAAATGTAGAGCTCAATACACACACACACACACACACACACACACACACACATAAATGCAAAACTCCACATGTGGGTCTTCCTTGTTTACCGAGCTGCTGCTAGATCCCAAAGTGAGCTTGTAAAGTCCATGGTCACAGTGGTAAAACAGCATGGGCAAGAAGAGGAAGGTCAAGTCACTGGTCTCTGATCCCCTCCACCCTGACTCCCTACATCCTTCAATTCACTATATCCAGACAGGAAAGCACCACTGCTATCCTGATCTGTACTCCAGCCCCATCTCCATCTAGAAACTTCCGCTTTATCAAGGATCTCACTTGCCACCAGCTGCCCAAGTTAGACACCTATAAGGGATCCCCAGGTCCCCTTCCCTTATTTTACCACCATAGCTACCACCATTAACTTTAAGTCCTACATACCTCCTTTCCCACTTTTCCCACTGACTTTATTCGGCCCCTGCTCAGGAATCCCTAGGTTGTCAGAGTTACCTTACTTCCAACTGATATCTACATGCTCCCCATTGAGGCCTTTCTACAAGAGAATCTGATCAGATTGACTCTCTTCTTTGGAATACCCCAAAGCTCGACCTACAGGGCAAATCCCTCCCTGGGACACTTCTGCTGTTCTTGGCCTGGCTTCTACACACCCCTTCCCACTTGGCCTTGAACAATTTCATATGACCCCATGGATTCACTCGTACCCTCTCTATGCCTACCTATGCTCTCTCCTCTACTTCAAGCCTCTCTTCGTATGCTCACTGCTCAACTGACCCTTCAAACTCAGTTCACTTCTCCTCCTGCCAAGAGTCATCTCTATGTCCTTCTTCTCATATTTGGACACATGCCCACTTATGATCTCATCATGCCTCCACCCTTACCATGTTTCATTTAGATTCCGTTCACACCATGCTATATTCATAATCCACTGTTCTCTACAGACAGTAAAGAGGCCCTTTCCTCTGCAAATCAATCCTTCCATGGTTTCTGGCAATGTCGTAGGTACTCAACAGACACTGGCTGAATGGATGACTGATAGAATAGTTGGTAGAATCCCCTATAACATCACAGCGAACTTCTCTAGCTAAAATAAGTATATTTGGATGGAGTACAGTGAAATCTGGGAATGTAAGGAAATCTTGACCCCTTCCTTCTCCAAAGTCCCCAGCTCAACCTACAATAACCAACTCTCCCACCCACCCTGCAGAGGCCCCCTCTTTTCTGGTGTTGAGCATCCCAGTGCACTTTCTCCTGCTGTCCCAATTGCATTGTTCTTTCTGGCCTTGGGCAAATAGCTTTAATCCTTTATATCTCTTTACCAGAGCCGCAAACATGGGGAGATGCTAAAGGATTCATGGAGAGAAGCCTAGCTCCATCACTCTCTTTCTTGATTTTCTTTGACCTTGTGTGTAAAAAGACCTTGGTTTCTGAAGCCAGGCCTTTAATATGTTTGACCATATTCATCCTCCTGGGCTGCAGGTGGGGGACAGAAGGGCTTATCCCTGGCTTCAAAAAGAGAGAAATAGAGGCATTGCCCAGACAGAAGTGACTGGAGAATACTCCGCAGACTTGGGATTAGAAGCTAGGCCTCTCTATTCCCTGACCAGTACATTCAATTGCTCTGAAAATAAAAACCACAGGATTATTTTTGCAGGAGAGGGAAAAAAAATCAGCCTGGAGAGGCTGTAGTCACATTTCCGACAAGCTCCAGTTGGGGGACCCTGTAACTTACATAAGTGACTTCTTATTAGACCACAATTGACAGCTACAGCATGACAGTCTGTGCCGCTTCCTCAGTGTTCTCTTTGTCGATTGTCTGTGCTCATCTCCCAGAAGGAAGACTCCAATATGGCTCAAGCAGGGAAGCAAGCCACAGAACACCACCTGCAGCAGCCCCGAGTCCCCTTCCTTGGGACTTGGCATGGGTAGGGCCAAAGAGAAACTGATGTATAGTCCCCCTGCCCTGTGGGCCTAAGCCCCTCTCCCATCTGCCCTCTGCTGTGTCCCTGCAAATAGGATTCCTACTTTAAGGGTGGGGAGAGAGAGAGAGAGAGAGAGAGAGGAGAGAGAGAGAGAGAGAGAGAGAGAGAGAGAGAGAGAGAGCCAAGAGTTTATAAGGAAGAAATGAAGTGATACTTTCCCAACCCGGCTAGGAATCAATACAAGCTGCTGTCAGGTTTTCCCATCAAAGGATGGTTGCCACACTTATTTCTCCAAAGTCAAGAGCAACAGACCTCCAGTGCTTAACTCACAACTGCTTCATCTGAGTGAGATTGCTTAAATTTAAAACTCACTGCAGTTGGGTTTGAACTCAGCTGGGACTTGATTTACGGCTAATTCATTTCCCCGATTCCTATAATTCTAAACTCAGTCACCAAACAGTTTAATGCTGATAGAATCACCAGTGCAGTTCTTTATGAATGGGTCTCAGGGGAGTTTTGTTAGTAAGTGTATGTTAGCAACCGTTATTCACTCTGGAAGGGAACTAGGTGCTCAGGCGGAGGGGACTGGAGGCCCAACAGTTGGGCAAACAAGCTATCGGTTGCTGTCCCTAGGTAATCCAAAGCCAAATACCACTTGGAATGGTACCCTTGTCCATGCAAAACACAACTCTCCTTTCAAAAAAATGTGAGAGATAGTTTATATACATTGAGCCAAATATGAGTGGTTGTAGTCGAGGAACACAGACTTGTGTTGCCTCAGTTAACATGACCCACCATGGAAAATGGTTTCATGAACTACTATGAACACAGATCAAAAAGCAGATATAAATTAACACATTTACCAAACACTGAGACCATGGGCAGGTGGATACAGCAAGTGGGGGAAACTCTGCTATAGATTTCAGATGCTATCTGATGACATCCTTAGCTTTGGCGCTGATGGAAGCTAATGGCTTCTCAAGAATATGCTCTGAATGTTTTATCTGGTAGTCAAAAGAATGTTAAGTCAGATCCAGGGGTGAGCAATAAATATCTACTAGAAAGACTAAAGATAACCCAATGTGATTTTGGTTCTCCATCTGTAATGTTCTGACTCTCTGAAATCATGAAGTTCTAACCAACCAAACTACAAAATCTCCAGGACCTTGATGGAGGAAGGTCATTGGCTAATAAAGGCACTGCCCTGGCCCATTTTATTGGTTAGAGGATAGGTGGGAGGAGTAAACAGAACAAAATGCTGGGAGGAAGAGGAAGTGAGCTCAGAGACTTGACAGCTCTCCTCTAGGGAGCAGACGCCTGAGAGAGACACCATGCCCGCTCCCGGCATGAAGCTCCTACCCAGGATGGACTAGGCTAGAATCTTCCCGGTAAGACCGGTTCTCACAGATTATTAGAGATGGGTTGATCGGGATGTGAGAATTAGCCAGTAAGGGCTAGGGCTAAAGGGCCAAGCAGTGATTAAAAGAATACAGTGTCTGTGTAATTATTTTGGGCATAAGCTAGCCAGGCAGGCGGCCGGGGGTGCTGAGAACGCAGCCCCGCCGCCCTTATTACTTCAGGACCTTCTGTTCAATCCACCCCTCCTCGCACACATGCGCACACTATTTACCTATTTAAAATTGAATAACCAGTGGTTAAAATGATTCCTATAGGAAATACAATCTCTGGAGCACGATTTCATGATCAAGGCCATGAATTCATAGTCAAATCACAAACCTTCATTCCCCTTTGGGGTGACAAAGGCTCCCCAACACATCTCAGGAGGAAATTGGTTTCAACTATTCAAAATTTAGGGAGATGTGTCTTAATAATGCAAGTCTCATTTGTCAATTTGATAAGGAACGTTTCCCTTGATCAGTTCTTCTGAGGTCTGTTCTTCCATGAGAGTTGCTTAGGAAAAGGTGAATGTCATTACTTACATGTTCTGCAAACATTCACCTTGGTCAATGATGTGCTCTGTGATCTACCAGAGGTGCATTCACACTTCTAAAAGCAAACCCTGCACCCTGCACCTGCCTGCAGACTGTGTGGCCATGCTCAGAGAAGTGGTGTAAGAATTTAGTCACTTCAGGGCCTTTCAAAAGCATTTGACAGGGACAAGAGATGGGCAGAATCTCTGAAAGATGGACCCCACATGTCTTCACTTAGCTAGGACAGTGAATTCCTCTTCCTAGTATGCTCTCCTCCAAGTTGACCTTGAACTTAAAAACATCCCATGGAAGGACACTATCTACTAAAATGTTGCTGCTGCTACTGTCCTCCTCCTCCTTCGAACCTTCTCCCTCCCATTCTCCTCCTCTTTCTCCCCCACTCCTCTAGTTATGGAACAAAGCCAGGACCTTGCACATGCTAAGCAAAATACTCTAACACTGAACTATATCCCCATCCCAAAAATGTTTTCTACCAAACAGAACTTTTATTCCAGGGGATGTCAGCAGGTTTATATACATCAACACAAAGCAACCCACTGCCAGATAAACTGTAAAACATGATTAATAATATACAGGCTTCTCTTTAATACATTTGCTAGAATTTTGAGATGGAGAGGACACAGGAGAAAGTATCTGCAGAACTTTCTTGGTCATGTAATTTTTTTAAGTGGGACATGAGGAGGGGACGTTCAGTGGACTCAGCTCTGGATAAATTAGCTTGACCCATCCCTCTCCGTCCATCAGCATCTAACCCACAGTAAGTTTCACCCAGAGAGTGGTACTTTGATTCTCTGCTCATCAACATGAAAAGCCCACCACACCCTATCCACCCCCATCCTGCGCATTCAGCAAGCATTTACCAATCACCTCAAAAAGATACCCTCTGGATTTGGCTGAGTATAAAAGAAGTATTAAATAGTTCCTCTCAATCTAGGACATCAGGAAATATAGTCATCCCTTGGCATCTGCAAACAATTTGTTCCAGGACAGTTCCACGCTCCATGGATGGAAAAAAAAAAAAAACCTCCGCAGATACTCAAGACTGTTATATATAATGATATAATACTTGCCTGCATGCAGCATAGGCCTATCCTCCTGTATACTTTAAATCATCTGCCGATTACTTATAACACTAATACAATGGAAATGCTATGTAAATGGCCATTAGGGTGCATTGTGCAGGGAAGTAAGAACAAGGAGAAGAGTCTCTTCACATGCGGCAGCAATGTGATTGCTTTTAATATTTTCAATGCACAGTTAGTTGAATCCACAGATGTGGAGCCCGTAGATACAGAGAGCAGGTTGTACATGATTTCCATTGTCATCCCTGCCCCTTGCCGGGCAACAGCCCCTTTATCATCGTGGAAAAGAACGAATGGAGTTCCTGATTGCACAAGATGCGCTTTCTAGCACAGGTGGGGCGCAAAACGCTCAGGAAGACTAGGCTGCAAACCCGGGTCTCTCTGCCAGTGAGCTGCTCACATGCATCAGTAGTTAAAAGCAAGTGCATCTAGGGAAGGAAGACGGGTCAGCCTCTAATAGGGAAGTGAGCTGAGAGAGAGAGAGAGAGAGAGAGAGAGAGGTCACAAACACAGTGTGATCATTGAGCCTTTGCCCAGATTGACCTGAGAAGGCCTTCAAAGTGCAAGTGTTACCAAAAACAAATAAATAAATAAATAATAAAATTTTGAGGGAACAGGGCTGGTTAAAAGCAACAACTTAAAGAAAACTTTATGCAGAACTATCCTCTCTTGCACCACCCTTCAGTGCTTATAACAGGACTCAGAAGTAGCCAGGGGACAGATCACTGGCTTCTGCCCCTGCTTTCCCAGCAGCTGTGGTATCCACTCATGAGCCTGGGATGCCCCCATACCATGCTGGAAGGCGCTTCAGGAGCTAACCCAGCTCAACGTCAGGGAAATGTCTTGATACCTGTCCAGTAACTCTTCTTTTTGATAATATGACCAACTCAACAATTTTATCAGTATTAGCTCATTATAAACTATACAATAATTTCACTGTCAAGAGCAAAAACAACGTAGTAATAGCCCTAGGAATGCCAGCACTCATTCTTAATGTGGTTTGAGTGGGGGCTGTGGGTTGGGTGACCTGCAGTGTGGTTGGCTAAGGCTACCACAACTCTATGAATCTAGGGAGTTCTTTACTAGAGAATTCCTTCCCGTCTCTCTGTCAAGACCCTGAAGCCACACAGTCCTTACATGAGGCTCAATTGATGCATTTGCCCCCATCTGTCCTATCCCACCCTGTTGTAGAGTATTTGTAACTGTGTGAAGATATATTGCTGTGATTGGTTTAACAAAGTGTTGAACAGCCAATAGCTAGGCAGGAGGTACAAATGGGACTTTCAGGCAGAGAGAGAGGAAGGAGATGAATCAAGGCACACAAGAGATGCCATGGAGGCAAAGATATAGTTAGACACACAGAATGGGACAGAGGCAAGAGTCACATGATAGTTGTAGATTAATAAAAAGAATGGATTGGTTTAAGTTATAAGAGCTGGTGGGACAAGTCTAAACTAAGGCCAAGCTTTCATAATTAACAATAAGTCTCCATGTCTTTTTTGGGGAGCTGGCTGGCAGGACAGAGAAAGACTCACTACATATGGTGCCCAATATGAGGTGCCAGACATTATGGCTTCTTTTAATGTTTTATTATTCAATAAAGCTTGGGAGTCAAATCCTAGAGGATAAACCTGACTGCTCCACAGAGTGAAGGAGAAAAGGTCACTTCACCTCTTTCCTTCCAGCTTCCCCCTCAAAGCGACCCAGTGACAACTCATACCAGCCCTGTTATCCTAAAGCTCCTACTGCCTTTCCTCCTTCAGAGCCAAGGCCAGGCTCCTGTAAAGGCTCCATTACCAGACACAGTAGGAAGAACCACAAAGGTCCAGCCCCTGAGCCTCACCATCTCTCCATCAAGTGATGTCCCACCAGCATCTGAGGAAGCTAGGCTGAGATAGGGGCAAGGGGCAGACAGGCTAGGGGGCAAATCCAGGTATCCTCATCTTTGGCCAGAATAATGCTGTTTACACTTATGGTCACTAGAATTTCATATAATATTTCAGTTGAATTATAATATTTCAGTTGAATTCCTCCACTTTATATTAAATATTTTTAAGCCACCCACTCTAGAACAACCTCTTCATTTTGTAACAGAGTATTGAGACATAAAGTAATCTCTCCAAAAACCACTTTTCTGGTAATGACCACGCTGAGATTTACATTTTGCTATATCCAATGCCTACTTTTCCTAAAACACCGGTGGTTATCAAGCAAAAAGAACGTGTAGGAATCATGTATGAATCTAAGTATATGTCCACATGCCTGAGAAGTTCTATGACCTTGGAAGGACAACGGGAAAGGTAGAACATGGAGATGGTTCAGCAGACACTGACGCTAGAGACAAAATTCTGAGGACTGGGGAACCTCATAGTCACCAGAACCTAAGACTTGGTTATAAAAGTTGAGCTGAAATCATGCAGTCAATAATAAGGTCACAAGAAAACATGAGCTACAGAATTACTCAGTCAATCAAGAGTTCAGGATGCAAGCACTTAAGGACCTGGGTTCAATCCCCAGCACTCACACAGAGAAGCCAGACACAACAATAGGCACTGGGATCCCAGCACTAGGGCTGTAAACAGTAAGGGCGTATACGACTCGCTGGCCAGCCAGTCCAGCCAAAGTGGCAAGCTCAAGGTTCGGTGAGAGACCCTGCCTCAAAAACTGTAAGGTGGTGATCAACTGGAAAAGCTCTCAGCATTGACCTCTGGCTTCCACATCCACACACACTGGCACATACATATGAACATGAAAACACACACAGAGAGAGAGAGACCATGTAGGCATTCACATGTACACACACGACAGTGTTTATTTCTTGATAGATTCCAGTGCTACACCACCATGGAGCATGCTGGTGTGTTACAGCCTGTGAGAAATTCCACAGCAAGAAGCTCATTTAGCTTAACTCATTTAAATTACCTAGTGTCTCAAACTTACTAGACTTGATAAATTTGGTGTGTATGATATCTATTTACACAACCACAGAACGGACTTTGGGATTTTCTGCTCTCTTGTTGGTATTACCTTCAAGAAGCAAACCTGAGTTGAAGGGTGAGAAAATGTACCTCCTACCCTCTGCAATGCTGCCACACCACATAGACTGGCTCGATTGAAAACCCAGTGTCAATTGCCAGCACGAGGCTCTACACCCAGTGTAAACAGAAACAGCCCACCACTTTTGCTCGCTCCGCTTCACCCTCTGGTTCCTGGCTCTTCACTGGCCCAGGAGAAGTGAGCTGCGCTCTCCCAAGAAGAGTTTCATGAGCTGCATCAAATGGGAAGCGCTGGCCTGCAGCGAAAGACTTGTAGTAGCTGTAGTTTCAGTGGCCTCATCTCCAAGTGTTCCTCTCCTCCCATTTTATAATGAAAGCCTTTTCCTTGTAAGAGCTGCGGAATTGATTACGTTAGGCTGGGTTCAGTACATTGACTGTGAAGACAAGATCCTCTTAGCTAGTGATGTGTTTTGTGTTGGGGTGACAAAAACATCCTAAAATCCAATTTGCTGTTGCGAATCCTGGTTCATGGGAAAGGCACCGTGGAGGGGAGTGGATATTCCAGCTGACAGCCCCAGGCTCCTAGGATGCTTCAGAACTCACAGGCACCTGTTGGTTTAAATCTGAGTCCTTTCCGCCTTCCCAACTCTTGCCCCCTCCCACCCGGGGGGGGGGGGAGTGATAAAATTCTAAGCAAGCCGCTTCTAACCTCCCCGAAGTTTAACAGAACTTTCCATCACTGCACAGTGTAGAAAAGCAAATTACATTGTGCATGGGATGAAAGTCTCTTGTTTGAAAGTTATAGGGAAATCCTAACCACTAGACCCTCTCTTATTCTGTGCCTGAGAGTATGAAGACCCAATGGACTGAGTCTGGGGAGCCCTGGCCTTGGGTGGGACAACACCCAGCATAATGCCTAGCTTCTTGGGACCCTACTTGTGTATCTTTTCATGTCACAATGGGATTCCTAGCCTGTACCCACTCCACCTTCTTTTCTTCTTCTATTCTGAATTCCAAATTCCATTACAGCTGCAGGATTACCCTCCCTGGGCAGAAACTTTCACAGCGTATGACATGACCTTGTCCCTGCCTCTGGATCCTAAAATTTAAACCCCAAGAGCTAGTGAATGAATGAAAGAACAGCTACAGAGCACCACCTGTGAGCGGTGCCATAGCACGAATTTTTGCCCGACAGTGAACTGGCCATCTGTTGCTTAGCAACCTGGGTCTGGGGCATCTTTAACTGTCATCTCAGCCTAAGTTCTCATGCCATCAAAATGGTAAGCCTCAATACCCCACCTTAGAGGCTTCTCTGAGCATTCCATGGGAGAGTATGCTTTGCACAAGACCAACAATTTTAAATACTCACTACAAAGAACCAGACCCCTAGAGCTTCCCGAAATCCAGAGCAAAGATGGAGACTCCATTCAGTCCCTCGGCCATGTCTTCTGTGTTTTTCTCAGAGAAAAAAACAGAGATTTCCAAATCAAGTAACCGTCAACCTCAGAGCTGATCGGTCTACTAGGAAAATCCGTGCAACTTTGCAATCCACCTTCAGCCAAGGAAAATCCCCTTAATTAACAGGGAAATTTGAGGCTCAACAAATAGAACATTTTGCTTGGGGTCGGAGATAATCCAAAGGAGCCATCAGGACCCCCATCACACTCTCCCACTCACTTGGCAAGCAGTAAGAAGCCAGGTCAGACTGCTCAGCACTGAGACTTGGTTCCACCACTTGGTGGCTATGTGACTTTGGACAAAGTCCTCAACCTCCCTCATCTCAGTTCCTTTGGGAGAATATAGGGACAGCGGTAGGCATTGCCTCTGGATGCTAACGGACACTAAAGGGAGCAACTCCATCTAGAGTATTCAGATGAAGGCAGATCAAAAGGAAATGCTTCATAAGCACCGGCCACTACGATCATCATTAATTAGTACTTATTTTCCATCCCAGGGTTTTCATAAGGGCCAACACTAATGTCCTCACAGCTGCTTCCCTGGGGAGGCTGATCCCATGAGATCAAAGGACAGGGTTCCTCACTCAGGACTTCTAGAAGCTATTCTGCTTCTCAGCAAGTGGAGAAGCAGCCTCCTTCTTCTGGAACAAGGCCTCCAGCCGGGAATCGGGACCCCTGCCTGCCTTCCCTTTTAAGATCCGCCTCCTTCCACTTAGAGGCTTAGCCTGCTCCTGTCTCCTTGCTGGCTCCACCTTCCTGTCATAACTAGAATATCTGCCTGCTGCCTGGGAAGCAAGGACAGGAGGGGGACCCAGAGTAAGGCAGGACAGGAGAGAGGATCAGGTGGGTGTTAGGGGAGGGAACAGTAAGGACTAGCTTTTAAAGAGACAGCGTCTGCAGGGCTCTGTGTGGACCAAGCCTTACTCAATAGAGCCTCCAGGGCAATTACCCTAATCATGTGCATCTCCCAAACAGCCCTTTGATTTATTAGCACGATGTCTTTTTTAAATGCCGCTTTTAAATATAAATAACACTTAATCATCCAGCTGTCGTTAAATTCATGTTATATTGATTTCGTGGAGTGCAGCAAATTTGAGGGTGAATGGGCTGGTGGATACAAGCACAAAGCTGGGAGGCGGCGGTCGCAAGCGCAGGGGAGGGAGGGACAGGACTTTGAAGGAGGAGGAAAGGGGGTGTCGCGTGAAAGAAATGAACCCTGCACAACTGCTGCGGGCCTGAGCCAGTTTCCCATCAGGGAGCACGGTACACAAATAAAAGGCGAGGTGAGAGCGATGCATCCTTTGCAGAGTAATCAAAGTCAGAATCACATCATGGTAGGCTCCCAGTATTGCCGCCGCCCCATCACAGCCAGTCGGATAGCCACTCCAACAGGTCTCCAGTGTGCATTGTCTGTGCAGTGCCGTCTCTGGTGAGACTGGGCTGGAGCTGCTGAGAAATGCCCCCTAGCTGGCTGGGAGGAGAGACGCTTGCTATAATTTCTTCCCATCAAAGCCTGGCAATACCTAGGAGCTCTCAACAGTTACTAACCCATCCCCCTGAGCTCTCTGTCCTAGGTAGGAATGTTGCCACCCTAGAAAGCCCCCATTTAATTCCCAGCAGCCCTCCTCATGATTAAAAGGATCTGTAGGCCAAGTGGAGGCAGATTCTGCCATGTGGATTTCCCTGTCTGCAGGCAGGAGAAGAGAGACAGGGAAGGCGACCAGAGCAAATTGGCTGCCTAGGAGAGAAATTCCTCCCTGAAACATTTTCAGGGTGGTGTGTGTGTGTGTGTGTGTGTGTGTGTGTGTGTGTGTGTAAGCAGGATTTAGTGAGCGCAGAGCAGATCATGGGTGAACTATGCCTGCTGTTCACAGGATGCTTCCAGAACAACTTCCAGCCTCAATAAGGATGACCAAAGAGAGTCATTTGTGTCCGGGCCTCTCCTGGTGCATGCAACTGAGTGTCTTCCAGTGTGGACCAGAGAACTTAAAGCCCGCAGAAGAATAGTAGAGCAAGGATATTGTGGTATACTCCAGGGCTGGGCAAAAGAGCCAGGAAATGAAACATGCACACACACACACACACACACACACACACACAGTGTTAATTACTGTCTATCATTTCCTAGAAACCAATGGTAAGTGCATAAAGTGTGGGGATTCTTTTGAGCTCCAGTACTTAGCTTATAGCCAGCATAATGGTAGTTGCCTTGTCTTTAAAATAACAGATCCTGAGGCTGCAAATATTTGAGAAAGGGAAGAGGGGAACAGAGACGTCTGTTGGGGCAGGAGAGATCTGCACCCCAGCTTCCTGCCCTCACAGTTCCCACGAAGGAATGCCTCTCTGGGACATACTCATTGTGACTAGTTTGCTGCTTGTTCCAAACCATGTGCCACAGCCATGCGCATGCATAGATGGGCCCTCCCCATCCACACTCTCCAAGTGTGTGCACGCTGTAACGTACCAATGTTTTTCCACAACCCAGAAGTCAGAAGTGGATGCCCCTGGCACCCGTGCTTGGACAAGACTGCATTTGGCAAGGCGCATGTGTGCAGCTGGATGTGTGCACACCCACCATTCTTAAAAAGAAGAATGTTTCTCACTGATCCAGGTTCTCATTGTGAGACGCTTTCCTTTATCCCTGCTACCTTTTTCAATCAATCAAAGGACAGCTCACACAACACATAGCAAGGCATAAGGCTTCCCTCCTAGGGCATCTGCTCCCCACCCCCTCCCCAAGCCTAACCAGAGACCTTGGTGGGGTCAGAAAAAAAAAAAGTTTGAAAAACAGGAGAGCTGAGGGTACAAAGAAAGCCCTCTGTGGCTGCACCCCATCATCAGGGTTTCTAAGACAGTGGAAACCCTGCACCTGCACTTAAGTCCCCCTTGTTCAAGAGTCCTTGTCCCTCACCTTCTGGAAGATTCCCAACATATTTCTCCCTTTGGTAGGTTTATGAGACTCTCTGAACACATGATCTTATGAAGAAGAAAGAAGTATATCCCATTTTTATCAGGGTGCCCCAAAAACACCACAAAGGGACACCTATAGAAGGATAGAAACTTTCTATATGTGTATTCGAGCCTGAAATCATGATGTATTTGAACCTTCTATTCTTCTCCAGGCAATAACTGAGGCCCCAAAGAAGTCTCTCTTAGACTTTAATAGGGGAGCCATGAAAAAGCCCTTTGGAACCCTAACCCCCTCCCCATCCATTCTAGGAAAAGTTTCAGAATGAGCAGGCTCTGAAACTAGGGTTTGAGGGGGTGGAGCTCTGGGGAAGTAAACTTGAACCATTGACTTCTGGAAAACAGTTCTGCACGCAGAGGATCTGGACTCTGGGAGACACAGTAGACCCAATACCTTAAAGGGCAGGTATGCCAATATGTTCACGGTCCTTTCTGCCTGGATGTAGAGTCTACATCCATCTCTACTCTCCTCCTAGGTTGCGTTCTCAGACGCATACCCCAAGACATGTGACAGGTGTTAGCTAAAGACACCCTGGGAAACTGCCTCATTTGCACAGAGAAGGATAAGGGAGTGAGAGGTTGGCCACAAAGCTGTATCCCCAAGCCCTGTCTGCTTGCTGTCTACCAGCAACTGGCAACGTGAATAAGGGTTGATCCTCCTTAAAGGACCGCAGCACCCTCCCTAGACGAGGATCCCTCCTCTAGCTTTGATGTTAAAGCCCCTCCCCGCCTGAAATCCCGGCACATTCCGGGGAAGCAGTGCCACGCTTCGGAAAGGCGTGTGTGCTGCCTTTACTAGCAAAACGCAGAGTCTGTTCCACATGCGCCGCCCTACAGAACTGCAGCCCCGGTAGCTTATGTGGCCTCCTCCCAGGCGCCCGATGACCACAATCTCCTAATCTCTGTCCTTTATATATCTATCTGTATATATCTCTCTGTCTTTATCCTATTTAATAAAAGGAAAGAAAAAATAGAGTGTTCAAAAGCCAAGGACGCAATTGCACTGGGCGGGTCTCCTAAGACCTCCCATGACTTCTCCTGTTTTGTAAAAACCAGTTAGGAATTGAAAGGAGCTAGAAACAGCAAAATCGCTCCCTCATCCTACCAGGCTAGATAGGAGAGTCAGTCATTTATCGAATTCCACCCTGAAAGTCCTGGGCAAGAGAAGTCTAGGTCCGGTGAAGAGAAGAACACGGGAAATCCCTGCTCCGGGCTGCGCTGCACCTACGCGGGTGTCCAGGTGGGACGTGGGCAGGTGCGTGAGCTCAGTGTATGCGTGTATGCATGTGTGCGCGCGCGTGTGATTTGTGTGTGTGTGTGTGTGTGTGTGTGTGTGTGTGTGTGTGTGTGTCAGGCTGTCTCGGAGCAGGCGAGGACTCTGGGACCGGACCCGGCACCTCCGCCCGCTTTGCCCCGCTGGCCCTGCGCCCGGCCGGTGGCTCCTTACCTGGAAGAGCGGCGTTTCCCTCCTTCAGCCCCAGCGCCGCATTGACACTGCAGATGGTGCCTGTACCGCTGCCTCTCGCCCTCCTCTGAACGTGTGCGTGTGCGCGCGTGTGGCTGCCTCCTTCAGCCCCAGCCCCGAACGCAAATACTCCACCGAGGCACGGGGAAGCCACGAGCAGCAGAGGAAAACGGAGGGGGCCAAATCAGAGCTTGCCGGGCTTGACAGCTCCTCTTGCAACGTCCAAGGTGGGCGTAATGTCCAACAAAAAGGTCAGAAAATGTGGATCGATTCCAAGCACCCCTTTCCTCCACCCAGCCCCGGAGCCCAAGCAGCGACAGTGCTCTCAGGGGCTGCGGCGGCGACGCGGGGCTGCCCCCCTTCGTCCCCACCCCCGCGGGCTGAATGTCCTTGATGCCAAGCGGGCACGGCGGCGTCACTCCGCGCCGCCCATGCTAGCCGGGTCGGGCCGCTGCCCTGGCGCGGCGGTGAGTGCGTTGGGGACCCGCCGGGGAGCGCTCTCTGAGCCTCTGCGCGCCACCCTGGGTAGTGGCGGCCAACCCCTAGCAGCCCAGGGCTAGCTGCGCTGCTGTTACCCCCACCCCTGCCCGGGGACTAGCCGGGCAATGCCCAGGGGCCGGGGTTGGGGGCCGCGGGAGCCGCCGGCTGCTCCCCGGGGAGGCGCGGAGCTGCGGTGATAGCAGCGACAGCGGCGGCTGGCGCTGCGGCGGCCAAGAGTGCGGCCGTGGTCCAAGCCGAGCCTCCCGGGCGCGCCCCCGGCCCCCCGGGCGGGCTGCTCGCAAAGTTTGCAGGGGGCAGGGAGCGGGGCCGCCGCTGGCTCGGCCGCCGCCGGAGCTCCCGGGCTGCCTGCTGCCGCGGCTCGCTGCTGCTGTGCATTGAAGCCCGGCCAAGCGCTGCAAAAACTCCAGCTGCCTGGCGCTCTCTGGGTCCTCCTCTCCTCCCTCCCGCCCTCCCTGCTTCCCTTCCTCCCTCCCTCTCCTCGCCTCCTCCCCCTCCCCGCCGCCCGCGGCCCGCCGCCGCCGCCGCCGCCGCCGCCGCCGCTCCCTCTCTGGCTCGCTCGCTGGCTCGGAGCTCGCGGCTGACATCTAGACCGAAGTAGAACGGCCGGCAGAGGGGGCAGGGGGCGCTTTCCTGCACGTTGACGCCGCCGCAGGCTCGCCCGCTCTCCCCAGAGTGGACTTTGCAGACACCCCCTGGGTCTTTCGAGCCACCCTGATGGTGGCGACATAGGGCAGAGTGGCGCATATATGGTGACACCAAGTACGCTTGGATTGAGGCACCCTCCCGCTCAGGCATGTGGGTTCAGGCTGTCAGAGGCACTTTCGGGTATTCCTAACAGACACCTGCCAAAACATACACCCATCCCTAAACGATAATTCTGGTCCAGCCCTATTCCCCCCCCCCCCCCCCCCAACCAAGGTAACCCTACAGACCACTAGAGAATTCCCAAGCCCAAGTCTTCTAGTCCTAAAAAAGAAATGAAGCCCCAAAGCTTCCTGGGGAACCTGATATGTCCAGAGGCTGACCTTGCTTCTCTGTTTCTGAAGCCCTAGGTCCTGGACCATAGCCCAAACATATATCAGACAATGCTAACGTCAGAGTAGTTTTGGATGCCCGAAGAAAGAAACCCCAAGGTTGCTTAAGTTGAGACAACATCTGGGAGGCAAGAAATCGGTGGGGAAAGGAAGCAGATAGCACTATCTAGAATATCTCTGCATAGACCACTCCCCACCAAGATGCCCAACCAAAAAAACCAAACAAACCAGAATGCCGACCTGTGTGTCTGCCCAGCTCTGTAAGCCTACTTCTGCCTTAGTTCCGGGAAAATGGCATTGGCAGCCATGTCCATTGAGAGTAGCCAGTGATGAAAGAAGTGTCAAGCCACTCATAGTCTCAAGACTATGGTTTGGGACTCCCAAGCCACTTACCCATGCCATTTCTTCGTCTTAGCTTCCCTCAACCCCAGCAACTCCCAGCAAATATCTGCCCCTCTCATCCAAACCTCTCAGAAGCTACTTATTAGGAGATGACCGACAGCAGTATGAATGCCTCCACCTTCCTATAAGGGTTATATTTTCACAGAAATCAAAGTTATAAACTGGGTGGACTTTGAAATGAGCTGTGAGCTGGCACGTTATACAAGGCCTGGGGGCAGGCAACATATTGTGGGTAGGCCTGGGCTTCCCCACACAGGACCTGGTTGAAATTGCTCTCCCCAGAAGGAGGCAATGAATTAAATGTGTGCAGGAGAGAGACAGACGTTGTTACAGTTAAAGGGTGTTCCAGGAGACAGCATGGAGCCCGGTTAGGCTCTGGTTGTCCGCTGAGCATGGCAAGGCCCAGAAAACAGCAAGGGTTATCTTATTAGCTCCCCTTAATGCATTGATCTGGCTCCTCTCTTCTCAGAAACTCTGGATCCCCGACTCGAGATAAAGCACACAATATCAAGTTAGTTTCCGAAGCCCAGAGAAACACATAACAATAATTCCGTGTTGCTGCTGTTGCTTTGACATCCTTCCAGAACCGAGCAAGCCCCGGGGCCAAATGTCTGTCTAACATGAGACAGCAGAGACACCTGGCATGCAAAATCAGAGGAAGTTGTCCCCGCGGGTCTGCATAAGGCTTGTCTCACCTGGACTCAAACCTCTAAAATTGGCACATGACACCACCCCAACTGGCTCACCCTAGAAGTAGCAGCTTAGGAAGTCCTACAGAAAACCTTTCCAGGCTACTTAAATAATATGCTTCACTAAAGGTATACACAAGATCTTTTCAAACACAACTGTCACTCAGCTACAGGGGACTTCTGTAAAAACGCTGAAGAGAGAGGAAGTGAGGACTAACCCCCTTCTCAGTCAATCATCAATCATTCCAGCAAGTGTTTTTAATACTGCCTGGTTGTCTTTTCTGTTCCTTGTAGTGTGTGTGTGTGTGTGTGTGTGTGTGTGTGTGTGTGTGTGTGCAAATTCCAGTCCCAATGTCCTGATGGATGGACAGGAAGTCAAAGATTTTTTTTTCCAGAGGCAGCAAACAAAGTGTGTTTATTATCCTTTATCTCCTGCCTGGTGTGGGGTGTCATTTATTTTCATTCAGAGGAATGAATACCGCATGGTGCCTGAAGAGTAATGACGGAACTCAGCGACAGGGAAAGAGCGTGCAGAACGCTGGAGCCACAAAGGGCAGGTGCAGCCCCTGCCAGCCCTCCTGTTCTTAATGGGACCTTCCTGCACACTGCCTTTTGCTTCCCTGGCTCCCACTGAATACCACAGGAGGAAGGCAGGCTTCATACCATTGTAAGGAATGGCAGAAAGGGTCAAAATAGCCACAGCAAGAGACCTGCGGGCCTATTGAATGTCCCCTCAAGTCCAGAGTGAGGTGGGGGTTGAGAAGGCAGACTGACCTGCTCCTTGACTCTGGTACTTACCATCACTATCATTTTGCACAGGTCATGTGCCCTCAGTGACGCTCCCTCCCTCCCCGGCCACATTTTTGCGTTCTGGTTGCAGTGGCATTCAAACGAAATACAACCCCTGTGAGCGTGATTTGGAATTCTAACGCAATGCACGTGGAAGGAGCGTGTCCTCCCTGTCATAGGAAAGTATTCTTTTCTCCGGTGGTACAATGCAGGGGGCAGGCGCTTTGCTGTCCTGACTCTTCCCCGTGAATCAACAGACGGGCAAAGCCAGCGTCATGCAATGGTCCACGCCATGGCCCTGCACTCGCGACAAGCCCTCTAGCTCTTCTGCTAGCTCTGTCTAGCTCTGCTACCCCCACCAGCTGATGAGGGGTGAAGACAGACATACTCTGGGTAGTCTAGCCGGTCCCTGCTTTTGATGGGTCTGTGACTCGCTCACTGCATCCCTGGCCTGGTGGCAGAGCTGGGTAGGTCAGCGCCTGGCCCCATGGCCACAAGAGGGAGGAGTTAAATGACATATTGCTTCATAGAGCCCTATTTTTCTAAAGAAGCTATTTTTGTGAGATTTTGATGGCTCATCTCTCGTGGCTGAATAAAAGGGCCAGGTTTAAGAGGAGAGAGTAGACTCCTAAATTCCTCTCACTTAATTATGACCATTTTATTAGTTTAGAAACAGAGACAAAGCCAGGTTTGTTTATTAAACAATTTCCCAGAGTCTGGTGGTGCTACAGAGACATCTTTCTCCCAAGAGCTGTCCCATAGCTGGGTCCTGCACTATGCTCAGGATAAAAACCTCTGGCCAAAGGCTGCTTGAAAACCTACATTGTGGCGCCACCTGCAGGAGAGCATAATTATCGACTTCATCCCAAATAGAAAAGAATGGGAAATCCTAGCCTGCCCAAACCGACGGGGCAGCGTTGTAGACAGAAAGCAGGTGGCCCTGCCACCATCAGGATGTGTCACAAGATGTCCCCCATACACTCCAGCAGCCTTTGATGTGCGTGTTCCTTGGCAACTGCTCTTTCAAAGATCTACAGCAGCTTTACAGCTTCTCAATCCATTCAAACTTATTTTTCCTCATGTCATTAAGGGGCTAAGTAAGCCTAGAACACATGGGTCTATCTTCTAGATGCTGAGCCATAGGACAGAAAAATGGTTTCCTTTGGGGAGGGTGGGGATGGTGCATCCTTGTCACCATAGTTGTGATAGTCTTGGGATCCAAAGGGTTCCCTTTTCACTATCCCATGGAAATCAATGACAATGCAGACGTTAGCATCCGTGCCTCACTCCCTTCTACTCATCTAAGGCTTTGTCCGCCCACCACTGTCAGCTCCCTCTGGGACTCCTCCATAAGGCAAGAGACCCTGCCCCCTGACCTGTGGCGACTGTACTTTGGAGCTGATGGTGTTATTTTCCAAAGGTCTCTATTACATGCACTGTCCATCAGTCACTTGGTAGGAAAACATCTTGGTTTTCCTCTGCCTGTCTCTATTGTTGCTAACAGCCAGTGATGCGGCTTTGCTATGGATTGTTGGACTGCACAGTGAGGGTACAAAGGCAGAGAAGATGCCCCATCAGACCCTACATGTGCACGGACACTGGGGATCTTGGTTGTCTGGTCCTAGAAGCAGCTCCTATGTGCCTCAACCACTCCTTCCTAGCCTTCTTCACCTTCTCTGTAGAATTCTTTCTCTCTCAACCAACTGGCGAACTATCTCTTTAATAATGACGATGAAAAGTTAGAAGATGCGGTGGTGTGGAAAGACATGGGAAAAGGATGAGAATGGCCCTAAGTCTATTGGTCAGAAACAGCAGGGTCCCAGATCTG
Organism: Microtus oregoni; assembly: GCF_018167655.1. Classification (NCBI taxonomy): domain Eukaryota; kingdom Metazoa; phylum Chordata; class Mammalia; order Rodentia; family Cricetidae; genus Microtus; species Microtus oregoni. The sequence continues at coordinate 27,986,779 of NW_024543085.1, forward strand.
GCAAGCTTCCAGTCTTTCTTCAAAAAGAAAGTATAAACACTTGATTGCAGCCTCAGCATCTTCCAAAGAGGTTCAGGGCTCTCCAGGGCAGGGATGCAGGGATCGGATGGTGTTTCACGGGAGCAAGTTGGAAGTAATACATGCCCGATACAGTGAGGTAAGGGGGAACAGATCATTTGCTGGGCCTCTTAACCTTTCACTCTCATTATCTGAGCCCACTTGGCTTTAGGATAAGGAAGAAGGGGGGGCACATGATATCCTGATACGGGGCAGGACTGATCTCCTATACACACCCAGCCGGGACCTCCCTGCAGGAATCTGGGGTCAAGCTTCTCAACACATCTCACTGTGTTAAATGAAAACGACAAAACCAGACCAAGGGTCTGGGAAGCAAAACACAGGGAACGTTCAAGTCCAGCATTCACTTGAAGTGGGCTGTCATCAGTTCCAGACTGTCAGCAATCAGAGACGTCCAGGAGAGATGCAGAAGGCCTGCTAGGTCCTATTCATTTTAATGAGCTGTCTGGCTCCAGCCCCTGACCGAGAGCCTTCTGAAAACCAACTTGAGTAGGACCCCAGTGTGAGACCTTGTGTCTGCAGAACACTACTCCCCTTGGGGCCTCTCTCCTAAAGCTTTGCTTGTAGATGATCTTGATCCTCATCACACCACAAGGGAAAAGGGTAGACAATGGGCAGTACTTATGGATAGAAGGCACAATAAAGTCCAGGGAATGCCAGACTAGTAGTTTGATTTTCCTTCCCACATTTTCCCCTAAGAATGTCTTTATACCTTCTCTACTCCATCCTGGGAAGTTTGTGGAGATCTCAGGAAGATGCCAGGATCATCACGAGGGCCAGGCCTGCACAAGGGCCAGAGAAGAGCTACACATGGTGGCACACATCCACAGGTTCAGCACTTAGGAGGCTGAGGCAGGAGAGTGCTGACTTCAAGGTCATTCTGGGTAACATAGCCAGTTGTACATGAGCTGAGACTAAATAGCAAGACCCTTCCTCAGCCCCTCACTCCCAACACATACCAAAAACCAAAGGTTTTGGAGAGAGGAAAAAAGGGGGGGGGAGAAGCAGAGAGAGAGAGAGAGAGAGAGAGAGAGAGAGAGAGAGAGAATAGGGAATAACAACTGTCTGTCTCAGAAAGGATTCTCCTTCAAGTCTCAACCCAGAGTAACTCTTTCCCCTTTACTGTCTCCCTCCAGGACTCTGAGGCAGGCCCCATTCTTTGCCTCTGTTCTCCTGAGGTCCATTTTCTTTTATTGCTTTTGGAGGAGTTCCTCCTAAGGCTCCTCTGCTGACAGATTTGCAAAGGGCATACATTCCTCGGAATTCAGAGTGGCAGATGTCCAAGGCACAGTGGTGTGTGGAACATATAAGGACAGGGGAAAGCAATCATGCCCATCCTTCGCCATCTCTGCACCCAGTGAGGCCATGCTGGCAGCTGGAAATCAGACACTGTGGAAATATTTACACCATGACTATTGCATACATCACAAATGGGGACTGTTTTAGCAAACATCAGCTGGCATAGCATTAAAGAGGACCAACGACAGGCTTCGATACAGAGGTTTGGTCCAGATTAGCCTACCCTGCCAGGCATTCAGGTGCCTGGTAACAGATTCCATCTGTGCTAGTTCACCTTCTGTTGCTATACTATAATAGCCACGGTTGAGTAACTTTATAAAGAAAAGAGGTCTATTAAGGCTCCTAGTTCTGTAGGTTCGAGAGCACGGTGCCAGCACTAGCTCAGTTCTGGAGAGGATCCCACAGCGAATACCATCACAAGTATCAGAGCACAAAAAAGAGAGAGAAGTCACATCACCAGTGGAAAGTCAAAGAGACAGGGGAAGAGCCACATTTATTCCCTTTTAACAACACTCTTGAGGGAACTAATTCGGGTGTCCCAGGAGAACTGCAATGCTTCCTCTAGGCAAAGGCTCCAGTGCCCTGAAGACTTCCCACAAGGCTCTACTTCTTGTCAGTCTGCCCCAACAATATTTGCCCACTGGTGACCAAACCTCTAAACCTGTTCAAATGGGATCCAGTCATAATATAATTGGAGGTGTCAACAGCACCAACCCAACTCAGCATCATGGTAGCCACAGTGAGTGTTCTATTCTTCCCACATATCACTTTTAAAGAAAACATTAACATATACTCTTTCCATTTGCTGCTTTTCCAAGCCTAGTATTTAAAGGAATGCATTCTTGCTCTATCAAGTGACTGTGATTTATTTTTCTCCAATCAACAAACCAAGGCAAAGAATATATTGACATTATCTGTCTTAGGTTACACAGGAAGCTCAATGTGTAAATCTGTTAATAGATGCTGTATTGGTTCCTTTTCTATTGCTGTGAGAAAACGCCATAACCAAGTCTATTTATAGAAGCAAGGGTTTATTTGGGCTTATGGTTCCAGAGGGATAAGAGTCCATCACCATTGTGTTGTGGAAGCCAAGCATCAGGCAGGCATGAAGCAGTCATCTGAGCACCCCCATCTTAAACCACAGGCAGGAAACAGAGAGAAAACTTTGAATGGCTTGTAATCGTGAAACCTTAAAGCCTACCCCCAGTGAGCATGCTTCTTTCAGGAAGGTCACATCTCCAAAACATACCCAAAACAGCGCCACCAACTGGCTGCCAAATACTCAAACATCTGAGCCTATGGGGGACATTCTCAAAGTACCACAGGCACCTCTCATTTATTCCCCCCACTCAGACTTATGATTAATATCCAAGGTTCGGCATCAATTCTGTTTTTTTTCCTGTGAATACTACTATTACAATTATGGCATACCATGAAATAGAATACTGTGCAGATATTTAATGAGATGAAGTTAATATATGTGTTTCTGTTCTGCAGAAAACCAATGGCTTTGTAAATGTATTTGCATATTTTCAAGTATACAGGAAGTGTGTTCCTATCTCTATAGGCCTGCATATACATAGAGTACTCTAAAATAATGCACCAAAAAGTTCAACAGGAAATAGACGGGAATGCATACTTCATTGTTTTATTACATATTTTATTAATATCCTTTGTTCTTTATGGCATTTTACCATGTGCAAAAAACTGCATTCTCAATTTTTTTAAGCAGCTTATTTAAAAGTGAACAAAACAAATGCTGCTGCTAAAAACATCTTCATCGCACTACCAGCCCTCTGTGCTCTCACTTCCGAGCCCAGCCAACCACTCCTCCATCCCATCTGCATCGTGCTCAGGGCTGCCTTTGTTCTACCTCCCTACTCTCTGCTCCAAGCTGCTCCTCTATTGGAGATCACTCAGCAGGTTGTCTGCCTGAGCAAAGAAGTCCTCATGTTGTCACTTAACGACCAGTCTGCAGTCAACTTGACCTGAGGATTTCTTCTTGATGCTAGATGGATCAGGGGGAATTGCATAAATACATCCGAATAGCATTTTCCCACACCAGAACAAGTCACCTTAGGGTGAGAGAATGGAAATATTCTTTTGTAGCAGGGTTGGGAACTTGAAGAGAGTAACACCCAGACATGGTATGGATATAAAATATGAAAAAGTAAAACAAAAATTAGTTACTAATGTAAGAAAGCATTGTTTCAAATGGTAGAATAGAAGGAAAGCCAAATACAGTTAAATATTACTCTATTACTACAAAATGGAAAACAATGTAAATTCTGTAAAGTCCATGAACATACACATAGTCCAGCAATGGACCAATTTCTTAGTCAGAGGGTGTTAACTTGGTGGTTCAAGGCAAGACTTGGTTCATCACTAGGGATAAGCCAGGGATTGCTGTCTTCATCAGTTGGCAACTGTAATAAAAAAGCATACACTAGGTGGCTTTAAAAAAACAGATGTTTATTTCCTAATATTCTGAGCCTGGAAGTCTAAGATGAGTACCAGCATTGGGTGGATTCTTGGTGAGGACAGTACTCCTGACCATGACCTCCCAAGGCTTTTCTTTGGTTCATGGAGAGAGGAGAAAAGGGAAATATGAGAAAGAGAATGATCTTAAGTATCTCTTCATTATTCATAAGGACATGAATCCCACCGTAAGTGGATTCTTTACCCTACAAGACCATATTCCAAACCCTATCACCTACAAAGACTTCATCTCCAAGTACCATCAGTGTTTGGGGCTTCAGGCTGCACTATATAAACATAGGAGCATCACAAACAATTATTCCAAAGCAGTCACAAAAATGAACTCTGTTCATTAGTCTCATGTCATGACTCAGTAAGCCTGTAACGCTTGAAGAAAACATAGGAGGGTTGGAGAGATTGTTCAGTGTTTAACACTGGCTGTTCTTTCAGAGGACCCAGATCTGATTCTCAGAAGCCACATGGTGGCTAATTCGATCATAACTGCAGTCACAGGAGATCTGACACCCTCTCTAAGCACAGACCTCAGGAACATGTGTGGTACACAGATGTGCAAGCAAAACACCCACATGCATGGAGTAAGAAAAATTAAAAGTTTAAACATGAAGTTGGGGTGGTGGTATCTGAGAGGAGGGTAGTGGGGAAAGAATACATTGTGTGAAATCCTCCTAAAATAAATTTTAAAAAACCACATACAACATTTTTAAAAAGAAAATATGAAAGAGGATATCTGAATTGTATCAGGTATCTGATGAATAAAAGTTTGGAAGAATATGGGTTATGTGGATTAAGAGATGAATGGGCTCAATGGTTAAATCTCAAAGAGGTTCACAGATACATCAGCGGCAGCATGAAGGACAGTTTCCTTGGGATATATGTTCTTGAACTGATCCTATTTAATACAATTACTAGTGACTTTGATGAAGACAGACGAGACATGGTTATCAAGTTTGTCTAGACTACACTAAAGCTATTGAACATGAGTGTTGTAACTCTTTGCTCAGAGAAAAAAGAAACTTTGGATTTGGGACGCCTTCAGTGTTCATTGGGAAGTTTGGTATTGACATGAGGTCTCGTGCTGAGAAAGGGAAAAAGGGAGGAAGTTAAGCACATCCGAGTTGGCAACCCAGAGTGCCGGAAGACAGCATTTAGTAATGGGGAGAAGTTTGCAGTGCGAGGCAGGAAGGGAAGCTCAGGCGGGGCGGGGGGGGGGGGCCTGCCAGGCAGGAGGAAGGCTGGGAGGGCAGGGAGACAGCAGTAGCTGTCACTAGATTTCTGGGAAGCCCTTCACAGTGAGTAATGATGAACCAGATGTCCTCATTTTCTGCCTCTCAGAGAGGCCATCAGTAAAGAACTCTACAATTTTCAACCCTTTGAGGGGATGATCTTGCTTTCTTTTAGATACATTGTCAAGTGACAGTAAGAAGTCTCATTATCTTTCTCCTGCAGGTGTATGACCAGAGCTTCGCAATGAAGAGCACACTCTGCTTTCAAATCAATCAGGAAGCCCCCGAAAAAATGGCCACCTGAGATGGACACACCCATCTATACACAGGTGTAGAGAACAGCTTTGCAAATAAAGTGCCAAGGAGATATTACAACGAGCTGAGACCTATTATACGCTCAATATGAGTCACCCCGGGATGCTGCCAAGGTCAATTGGATGTCAGGTACATTAACAGAGAGTGGAGTCCCGGAGGGAGTGGTGGCCACTGCTCCACTTTGAGATGAATCATCCATGCAGCCCAAGGCCTTCTACTTTGTGATAAATCTGAGCACATTCAGGGGAGAGTGGCCCAACTCAAGAGAAAATTTAAAACCACGATATAGTTGAGAAAATAAAAAGGAACCCGTACTTTTCGACTTCAAAAAGTAAGACTCAGGGAAACATGAGGTTTCAGATATTTGAAGGGCTGTCAAGGAGGTGGGTTGTAGTATCAGTTTCACGCAACTATAAGCTACATAAATAAGCAAGATCAATGAGCATAATTTGTTTATGTAGAGCCATTTAGGCTCCATAGGAGGAATGTCTTTCTAGGAGTCCGAGCTCTCTGAAGGAATAGATTTCCTGGAGTGGCTCTGAGCTCTTCATCATTTGACATGTTCGGGGGGGGGAAGTGGGTAATGATGAAGTAGAAATGAGTATTTGGGCTAATGGCCATCTCTAGTCTAGTGACATCATGCGTTTTAGCTGTTTTGTGTCTACTGCTGTATCTGCCACGGTGCCATAGGCTCACAGATACTTCTGTATCTACTACAGTACCATTGACTCAGTAGGTATCGATGGACTTCCACTGCAATGTGTACGAGGTCACATTTAAGGGAGATAACCACCACCCTACCCAGGATCTCCACTAAGGATGGAACTCAGGGATGCTACTACTGAACAATCTGGAAGGAGCGAGAGGAATCGCCTCAGGTAAGCCTGTCTCTTCCCTACCTGGATTGTCCACGTCTTCCTTAGAAATGCCACCTCTGCCCAGTCAATGCGGCCCTGTATGAAGCCACTTCTTCATCACTTCCCCCTGAATACTTACATAACCCAGTTCAGGATTCTCAATTTTTCTCAGTAGTTTCCGTGACTGCTAGTTTTAGCTGTCCATCTGACCCACATAGAGTCACCCAGGAAAGAGTCCAGTGAGAGACTTTTAGATTAGACTGGCCCGTGAGAACATCTGTAAGAGAGGATCTTAATTACACCATTGAGGAAGGGAAACCTGCCCACCACTAGCAGCATCCCTCCCTCCATTTCAGACCCTGGACCGTATAAGAGGGAAGGGTGTGAGCTGAGCACTAACATGCGTGCATCAATCCACTGCTCTCTGCTTTTGACTGTGGATGTAATCTGACCAGTTTCAGTTCTTGTGACCTTGACTTCCCTAGAATCATGGATTATAACCTGGAATTGTGAGTACAATCAACCCTTCTTCCCTGAAGTGCTTTGTTGGGTTATTTTATCACAGACACAGGAAACTAAGCTAAGACAATTTCTAAGCCCACCTTGCATTCCATGTAACTCAGGGTCCTGTCTTTCTTCTGTGTGGGCCCAGATGGATTTGCCTTCCCATGGACTTGGCAGCTTCTCCTTTCCCCAGGAGTACCCATTCTCCCCCTCCATCCCTACCCCCTTTATCCGTAAGAACTTTTTATAGCCAACAAGGGTCTGAGAACCAAACTGAGTACCTAGCATCTCAGAGAGGTCTCTGGTAGTGGAAATCAGGTCATCTTATACCAATTTACTCTAGGAACCGGAAGCCTTGGGGCTGAGTGGGTGTTGTCCTAACCTGACCACACTGTGATAACTATAAATAACAGCTGCTTTTTCCTCTTCTAGTTTATCCTCCATCACCCGAACAATCACATTCTCACCTGTCTCCTGGGGAAAATTGCTTCATTATCAAGTGAACTTCTCTATGAAGGAATTTGCAGTTGCTTCTTCCACGGGAACACCAAATTGTCAGTCCAAATGTCCCTTTGCTGTTCCCGGCAGTAATTCCTCTATGTTACCATGAGCATTGTGAGCCCTTCTTCATCATCTTCTTCTCCTGAAAGAAAAACTGAAGCATCCCACTCTTTCCTCCCCAGTGACTAACTCCTTTCAGGCCCCATTATCTTTGTCCTCCTGATTCTCCATGCTTACCCAAGCATTCAAGTTTTACAGTGAAAGACGATGTGTCATGTCATAGAAAGAGGGATGTAGGAAAGGATGGAGTGAGAAAGGAAAGCACGGAGGGATAAAGAAAGGGGAAGAAAGAGAAGAAAAGGAAAACTTGATAAGATGAAGGCACTGATAAAAGTATCTTCCAAAGACCACAGATTTTTACATGACTGTAAAGATTTTTCTGTTTTATTGTAATTCTAAGGAAGAAGATGCCAACAAGAGAGTTTGCATAACTCATATCATGTTCAGAGCCACCCATTCAAACAACATCCACGTAATGCCTACCATATGGCGCTGGGCTGCAGGTCAAAGCTCTCAGCCATAGTCACTGCCCTCGGGCTTCTCAGGTGAGTAGGGGGCAAAGCAGTAAAGAAAAAAAGAGCAGGGTCCTGACTGAGACTAAGACACGGGGGCTCAGGTGGGAGGAAGGGATCTTAAAGGAAAGGGTGTCACTCCTCAAACACTTCTTGGTTCTGATAAGATCATCATATTCAAGTTGTAATTATTCTTTCTTAAAATTTATCAACAATGTTTCTGCTATTCTAGTATTTTAAGAAATAAGGCTCACCTCCATGAGAAATCATAACATAACGTGTTCTTCTAAGTGGTGGAAAGTTGAAGCACTTTCAGTCCTTTGGGAAGCTGATCGCTGTACTTGGAGTATGCTTGTTTCATAAATATCAAAATGCTCCAATGGGGACAAGGGCTCGCATAAGCAGGTCCATTCATCCTTTCTTCTATTTGTTGTGGAAATATGCCTTGATCTCCTATGATGTGGCAAGCATTGGTCTAGGTACCAGGGCTGAAGTCGAGCTCATAGCAATCAAGGTGCTTGCTCCTGTGACATACATCGTAGGTAGAGATAAGAATAAACAAGGTCAGCAGACGAAAAAGTTCTGCTTGTAGTAAATTCTATGAAAACAAATATACAGAATAGATGAGAAGGGGAAGAGGTTATCAGGTTAGAGAAACTTCTTGGAAATGATAACCTCTGAGCTGTGACTTAAAGGATAAGAAAGGGTTAGCCAGGGAAAGACCAAAGCAAACAGAAGAAGGAAATGGCACAAGGCTCTGGGGTAAGATTACGTGGGCAGCGACACTCTAAAGAAAGCAAGTGGGGGGAACTATGAGAGTCAGTTTGGGCACAACTACAAAAGGGAAGGAGAAAAACAGCCATGATAAACACACAAATATAGAGTACCATAACTGCAGGACATAGAACAGAGTTAGGAGAAATTAACCATCACTCTAAAAGGACCTTTGGGTCCTAACCTTTCTTGTGCCATCTGGTTCCAGCACAGTTTCCTAAAAGCCAACTCATTCTATTCGTCAATTTCTTCATTGCTATAGCAAAAAAAACAAAAAATTTAACAAATGTAATATAAGAAAAGATTCATCCGGACTCGAGTTTGGGGTACAGTCCATCATGATGTCAAGGCATGGTGTCAAGTGGGGCTCTTGCTGGGACAACAGGAACAGGAGGCAAATGGTCACCGTGTTTGCTATCAGAGGCAGGGAGAGATGACTGTTGGAACTCTTCCTTCTCACCCTCTTTATGCTCAGTCTGGGACACACTCAACCCTCCAGTTTCTGAGATGGTGCTGCCCACATTTTCAGAGGGTCTTCCTGTCTCAGCTAAACATCCCTGGAAATACCCTCGCACACGTGCCCCACGAAGCTTCTCCTGGGTGTTCACAAATAATGTTAAGTTGATAATAAAGGCCAACCCCACATGTCTACCCCTTGTCATCTTGGCACCCAAACATGTCACTTTAAATCATAACACTCTACCCCTGGTCCCTAAAGTCTCATGATAATTTCACAATGAAAAAATGTTCATCTCCCAAAGTTCCCAATGTCTTAAAAGCCAAGTTCAATGTCTCTTCTAAGTAAGAATATAATATCTTAATTACAAGCCCCTACAAAAGGAGTTAAACTACATAATTCCCATATGCAATAGCAGTTCCGTGCCAGAATGTGAGCTTGTGGTGACGTCATCAAGGCTTCAAAAGACCTGGGCAGCTCGGCCTATCCAGTTTTGCCACCTGCCACACACATAGCCTCTCACCTGAGTGAGCTCCACTCTGGCAGCTTTCCTCAGAACTGGGATTCACCTCCACAGCTTCACACAGCAGCCTTTTTGGTGCCTCATTAGGGACTCCAACCCAGCCCGTGCTCCCTGGCTTCACTCTGGAACCTTGGGGCAAGCCTCCACGATCTAAAAATCTTGTATTTTGCTTATCTTCAAAACAAGCTCTACAGTTCTGGACAATGTCACCAAGTACTGTGCCAGCTGAAGATGTGCCCTGGCCTCTCCCACTACAGTATAGTGGCTTCTGTATTTTCTGGTGGATGGGCCGGGGAAACATTCCTCTAACCAGGTCTTCTCAAGCAGGGAGCCCTTCCGCGGCGCTATCAATTCAGGTCTCTCCTTTGAAACAAATTTGTTTTTTCACAAGTTGGAGCCTTTGACAGGTAGGATCTCATCCTCAGAACAATTTTCTTATTATCACTGCAAAGAACATGAGCTTTTTCTTTTATAGCACTAATCTTTGCAACAATTAAAGATACTCTGTCTGAATATACTCTGTCCGATCTTTCATTGGGCACATACTCCTGTTCTCACCAAACTGCACATTTCTGCATCTTTCCTGCTCACTCTGTGTGATCTTGTCTTGCTGAAAGCTGGGTAAGTACAATAAGTGATAATTAAGACATTGATCAAATGTTATGCTGCCTTGAAATTTCCTCTATCAAATAATTCTGTCCATTACTTAGAATTCGGTCTCATGTTAATTTTTATGACAATACAGCTAGTTTTGTTTTTGCCAAAATATAACACAAATGGCTTCCAGCTCACTCCCCAACATAGTTCTCGTCCCGCTATGAAACTTGATGAGCAGTTTACACTGCTTGCCCTCGGTCAGCATCCTGGTTGCCCACTCTCCAATCAGAATGACTCATTAAGCCCTGAGCACCCTAAGTCTTGTTTAGCTCACAGCTCCAAAGTTTTCCACATTCCTCCCACAAATTCGTTCCAAAAGCTTACAGACAAGATGGTCAGCTGGGCCACATCAACAGACTCTTATCTCAGCATCGTTTTTCTGTACTGGTTACTTTGTTCACTGTTCTGACAAAATACCCGAGAAAGAGAACCTAAGGAAGACGGGAAGAAGCATGATGTTGGCTCGCACTTTGAAGGTACAGTTTATCACAGCCAAGAAGCTGGGAGATGACAGCCAACACTCAATTGTCTTTGTCCTTTCTGTTCAGCCTGGGAGAGCCAGCTCATGGGATGGGTCTGCCTGAGTTAAAACTCTCTTGAGATGTCCTCATCAACACACCACAGAGCTGCGTTTCTTGCATGATTCTAGAGCCCGTCAAGTTGACAATGAAGATCAACCACGGCGCCAGGAGACTGAACACAGAGAGAAATGGAAGAAATAGGCTGACAATGGGAGAGGCAGATCAAAATAGAGGCTGTGTCCTTCGGAAAGACTCTGTAAATAACTAAATACCAATCCAGCGGCTCTACCGATGATCGACTTCACATCTCACATAGCAACAAGGCTGCGGGTAGTCCCTGAGACTGGCGCAGCAACTCTGTGAGCGAGCTTACCAGGAGAAATTCCTGCGGATTTCCTATTCCTTATTCTTACTACTTATTCTTGACAAGTTCTTATTTTTGTGCTCGTTTCCTGAGAGTCAGAAAATGTCCAGCTTGTGCTCCAGCCTCTCCTCTATGTATTATTATCCACAGAGGGAGGAGAAGCAGGGTAGTAGGCAGTGGGGTGCCGGGGTGTTCTTTTGGATGAGTACTCCAGTCCAATAGCCAAAGAAAACAATCTCAGAAACCTCCTCTCGTCTGACTGGCCAGAACTGGGTCATATGGCCATTGTAAGCTGCAAGGGAGGCTGGGACAGTAAATATCTGCAAAAAAAGAAAAAAAGGAAAAAAAGGAATGGGATTATTTAACATTGATGTGAATGAGTGAAAATGCAGGTGTTTCCTGTTGATCAACATGGGAGCCTTGGAAGGAAGGAAGGAAGGAAGGAAGGAAGGAAAGAAGGAAGGAAGGAAGGAAGTGGGGAGGGGAGCATGGGCTACAGGGACTCCTGCCTGGGCATCAGAGCCCTTGGGGTAGGTAGAAAAGAAGGAAGGGGCAAAGTGATGGAGAGACACCCAGATCAGGCATCAGAGACGCAGACTATAGCCCCAGACCTGAGCAAATCCCTAAAACAATTTCAGCCACTGTTCTTCATCTACAAAATGGAAGCCATAACACCTACTGAGAAGCAGGCTGTGAGGAACAGAAACTGCCAGGGTGAGCTATGAGCACCTAGCATCTGCCCACGGCTCCATGGGGATGCGGGGAGAAAGTGTAACTTCTGTCCCTATTTATGTCCCTCGTTCTTTAAAAATATATACAGTTGTGCATATATTATACATAACACATTACAATAGCATATATATAACTCATAAATAAATACATGTGCATATGTTGGAAGCGCTCAAAAAATTTACTCATAAAGGCCCAGTTTTTGAAAGTTAGAAGCACTTTTTAAAGAATGCAAGGCATATAAAGCATTTGCCACGAGACTGCGCACATATTGGGCCCTCAAAAAAAGGCCGTCCCTGTTCTTGCTTTCAGATGTAGAGTTCTTACAATTCATAATGGCAAGGACAGGCATCTGCCATAGTCATTCCCAGCTCCCCTCAAACACACACACACACACACACACACACACACACACACACACACCAATGCATAGCGTGTGCTTTTTCAACACCCCCAATTCCTCTCCCAGAAAGTAAGATCACAACTGCCGCTCTACACAAGCCGCTCCCAGGAGGCCTCATCTGTCACAACACCCCCAGCATCTTTCCAAGCCACCGTCTGTCCTTTCTGCGTCCTGATTGGTGGGCATTTCCGGGAAGAGTCCACGAGGGTAAGGACAGGAAATAAAAGACCCCATGGGAGGCGAGGATTGAACACAAGAGCCGGGCTTTATCCTTGCAATTCCTTTCTCCCTGGGAACCCTGTGTCCCATTAGCATGAGCAAATGAGACTTGCCGGTATCTACCTCCCGCCTGCCCTCTCCGTTCTCCCTGGTACTTCTGGCACTAGAGGAAGCTCATCCCTTTCTTCCTCCCAGCGTCACCTCTGTGGTGGGCTAAAGACAAAGATGGTCGTGGGGTACAGGCAGAGAAACAGAGTCACAAGGTTGCTGAGTGGCACAGCTAGAAGACACCCGGGAGTCCTACCATTCAACCCAAATCACTTTCCTCATTAAAAGCCCAAAGATTTGAAGAAAAAAAAAAAAAAGCTGAGGTTCTTTTATATGGCTAAGGGCCCTCCACAGTACTTCGGCCATCAGTCACACGAGATGCGGAGGCATTGTTCATTTATTTAATTTAACCACCTCCCCCTCTCCGAGTGCTTTAAAAACCCACATTAAAATCTCACTTAACAATTTGACTGGCTCCCCTTTAGTTCCCGCTAAGCCAGCTGCCAATAAAGGAATAAAGTCGCGGAAGAAATAAGAAAGAAGCGTTCAGAACACTGAAGTCCTTTATTCGGCCTGTCCAGGCTGAGGCCTCTCTCAAGTGAACTGGGAGATAATGGTAATGGAATTACACATTGTTGACTAGATTGGGCACTGCCGCAGGCAGGTAAATACAAAAGCAAGGCTTTTTAATCAAAAATAACCCCCCTACATGCCTTTTTTCCTCCCTCTTATTTTGCCTTTCTCCTTCAGTTTGCCATAGATATTTCTCCACGTGCCTTGATACTATTTTGTCAAATAGTCTGGTTTGGGGGAGGTCCCCACACACATACATCTGAAAGCAACTCAAATCAGTAAGAATTACCCACCCTGCCTATGTTTGTGGAGACACAAATAACACCAGAGCCCACATCTCAGAAGCTAAACCAAACACACGTGGATTACCTCCCCCAAGATGACACAGAGCTTATCTCTTTGGTTTAGACTCCATTTTAACAAGATAAACATCGCTGGGCCCTGTGATCTGCCACCAGTGAAGCTGTTTACCCGCACAGTTGACATACAACGTGAGCTGTCGTGGAATATAAATTAGTGTGTGGCAGTTGGTTGTCGCCTCCTTCCTGTCCACCCCAGCGCCAACCTGGTTGAGTTAGTCACACCCTCAGAGAACAGGTCTGAGGTCTTACTCATGGAAAGAAAAAACAACCACTCCACGGTCATCTGTCATCTTTTCGATCTTATGATGCATCCTGACTCGTTCTGAGATTAAAATGGATGGAGCGACACCTCCCCAGGTAACCAGGAAGACATCCTGGGTACATCTGTCAGAGCTTGTTTTGTAAGTCACAGAAACGGATTCCACCCACCTCTTAGGCAAAGATAGAACCTATTAGAAGAGCATCAGTGGTTCAGAAGTGGGAAACCTCGAAGACCTCTAGGATGACCTAGGAAAAAGCTGAGCAGACAGGACCAGGTTACAGAAGCAGACTGTTTCCTGCACTGCTCCAGCCCTGGAGCACAGAGTTTCTGCATACTCTAATGGATGATATCCCAGGAGGATACAGTCAAGGGGTTAAGTCATAGGTAATGTCCATCCTTGGCTTATTGGTGACAGGAGGTTAGTATGCTCTTTCTGTTGTTAAGGGAGGCAAGCAAGAGACACACAATAGGGGACTACCCATCACAAGATCAGAATACTCACACACAAAAAAAAAGTTCAATGAGATACATGCCAGAACCGAATTTTAATAGGCCCAGGCTCAGAAAAGCATGCCTGGGAACTGCGTGTTTCCTCTGAGCATCAGACTGGAGGCAGCTTGCAGTGAGAGATGTTCCTATGGTCCTCAGATGAGCTAGACTCAGGCTTTGGGTATCATTACACAAGGACATCACTTTCATGCTAATATTATGCGTTTAACTATGTCCTGCCCCCAGCAAATTCGTATTTTGAAGTTTTCCCTCAGCACTTCAGAGTATGTTTGGAAAGAAGGTTACGGTCGGTATACTTGGCTAAGATGATGTCATACTAGAGTGGGCAGGCTCCTATTCCGATCTGACTCCTTTCCTTATGATGGAGCTTCAGATGCAGACACTCCTACTGAGGGAATGACACACTGTCACAAGCCAAGGAACTACCAGAAGCTAAGAGAAAGGGCTTGAAACAGATCTGTCCCCTTGTCAACACTTGGAGCTTGGGCTTCTAGCCTCCATGGTGAGCCAACCCATGTCAGTGTAATTCCCAAATCCCTCTCTTTCAGGATGCTGACTTCAAGGTTCCTGAGCATTTGACAGGCATTTTTTCTTAACTTTTTAATGATTTTTATTATATATATATTTTTTACATCTGCAGTTTCCCCTCCCTCCTCCCCTCCCAGACCCTCTTCCCTACACCTCCCCATTTCCTTCCCCCTCCCATCCATGCCTCTTCTTGATTGGACATTTTATAGCCTCACCTTATTGGATTGTTTCTCCACAGAGCTGTTGGGCTTGTCTCTTGAGCCTTGGTCACTGCCTTAACTGACCAGGACCTATGAACATAGACTGAGATTAAGGGGGAAAGAGAGCTGAACCCTCATGTTTCTTTCTCCTGAGTGTAAGGCAATACCAAGTCCTCACCCAGCACGGACACCCAGGTCCCAGTCCTGCCGAGCCACTGCTCCCAAGCCTGTTCCCTTTGAGTATGGAGTGAAACCATCTGGAAACATGCATGAAACCTAACAAAACAGTATGAAGAATTAAAGGCTTCTCGGTGATTTATGTACCTTTAACGATGGGCTTTTATGCTTTAATTAAAAAGTTACAGGATTTATCTTTACTTATGAAAAATGTGTTTATGGTTGGCTTCTTCTATCAATTAGCTATCCTGGGACCCCCGAGTTGGCTACATGCTAGCATCCTTGAGCTCCTTTTGGGGGTAGAAGAAGGAGGTCAGGGAGAAATATCATTAAGAAGGGAGGCTGTGACAATTTTCATTACTTTTTGATGATCAAGCAATAATTTTCCATGATAAATCATCTCATTACACCTCAAACTTGGAAGCAGGATCTAAATGTCATGGCTCTTTAAGGGGGCGGGGGCTGGTTTTAAAAGGATTCACTTCCACTGTAAGGATGAACATTAGAGGTTTACATGTCTAATAGTTTCTATTTTGTTACTAATGTGTTGATTAGCTCTCTCGTTGAACTAACCATGTTCGTCTCTGACTGTGCAGAGCTTCAATGTATTTTCCTACACAGTCAACTGGCGTCTACTTCTAAAATTAGACATGGCCTCAGGCTGGCTGATGGTGTCGGCTGCCTAGTGCAATGGGCTTACCCTAGTACCAAGATGTTTTTCCCGATTCGAGACTTGATCATCTCTGCCCTTTGCATTCTTATCAGATGTATCCATAGTTATCCACATTTGATTTTTTTATTCATTTTTGAATTTTATTATTTATTTTTATGTATACACTTATGGGTATTTACATATTTATGTCTACATGTGATTATTAAGTTTCCCATTCATGTCCTGTCTCCTCCACATGTTTGCTCCTCACTTTCCCAGCCCCCGCCTAAGTTGTCGTCACTAGCCCATCATTCATGTCACTGTTCTGCCATGAGCAGAACTGTCCCGTGGTGACTAAGTCAGCATGTGTCTGTCTCCTTTACAAACTCCTAAGTCCTGGTGATCATATTTAGTCACCTCTTTTTCCTTTTCTAGTCTACTAGACGTGGGGTCAGAGAACTGACTCAACCATGCTCCTAGTTCACGATGGGCTCATTCATACTCTCTCTCTCTCTCTCTCTCTCTCTCTCTCTCTCTCTCTCATTTATGTCTCTCTTCTTTCTTTTTTTTTTAAGAAATCACAGGTCACTGACTACTATTACAATGAATTTAATGGTGTTCCTTTGTTTACTAGTTTGTTGTATGCATTCTTATAAAATGTCAATCTCTTTTATGCATTTAAAATTTTAATTTGTATAAACACACACTTTCACACGCTTCTTAATCTTTCCCCTTAATATTATGCTTTGAGCATCCAAACATATTGCTGAACATATATCCAACCTATAACTTTGAACGACTGTGTACATTACTGTCACATTTTCTAACTACTCACCTCCCGTTGACAGGCACCCAGATTACCTCTAACTCTGCTTAGAAGCCTAAGGCATGTCTACCTAGAATGGGGTGTTTATGAGGGCCTTCTGTCCCTCGGAATGTCTGTAGCAATAGACACTCCTATGAACAGCCCACCTCACCCCTTCTCTGCCTGTGTATCTGTCCTTTCTCCATCCCCTTGCCTGCCCAGTCAGATTTCCAGACCCAAACCAGACGGGTCACAGCGCATAGTTCCACATCTTGATTTGTCTCTTTCTCGTGGGTCAAAGAGATCTCTTAATCCTCGTTTTAAAAATAGATTTGGTTCATCTCTGTATGTGCTGGTTAGCATGTTAGATTTCCAATCCCATGGGCTATCTCTCCATTATCCATCCATGTCTATCTCTCTTGCCCATATTTCATCTGACATTTTCATCCTTTGCTTATTGATTTACAAGAATGTCCAATGCATTCTAGATAAAGAACTTTCATCCACTTTAGGCACAGGGAAATGTCTCCTGCCAATTATCAACTGCCACTTAACTTTCCGTTGTATCCCTCATCCAAGAGAAACCCTGAATTCTGATGTGATTATAATTAAATGTCCTCCTACTATTTGAAATTTTGCTATAGATGATTTTTCTTATCCTAGGTCTCAAAGGTCCTCTTCTGGTGGCCTCATAGCATCGCATTCCCTCTTAGTTATCTCTAGTTCACTTATATGCAATACTAATGGGAATCAAGCTTAATGTTTCTCTACATGGCATGTGAATTTACCCATCTGCTAATTAAATAACTCATCTTGCCCACACTCATTTATGAGTCACTTTAACTAAATATCCTACTTCCTATTGGGATGCTGGAAGCTGTCTACCCACTTTTTTTTTACTACTTTGTTTTTAAATATGCTTTTTAAATGTATTTATTCATGTATTCTATGTTTTTTTTGTGAGTCTTCTGTCTTCATGCACACCAGAAGAGGGAATCATACCCCATTACAGATGGTCATGAGTCACCATGTGGTTGCTGGGAATTGAACTCAGGACCTCTGGAACAGCCAACAAATGCTCTTAACTACTGAGCCATTTCTCCAGCCTCCTAATAAATGTTTTAAATTAAAATAGAATTACATCACCTTTCCTTCCCCAAACCCCTCCCAAGTACCTAGCCTTCTGATGGCTCTCTCTACTTACTCCCTCTTTTCAGTTGATGTGGGCATCTATCCTTCCATGTAAGTTTTGGAATACAGATGTATTGACGTTCTTAAACAAACTAGAGTTTCCATTTAAGCTTTAAATATGCTTATTGGTTAATTAGAGATGAACTGACATCCTTAAAATATTGAAATCCTATCCTTGAACGTGACATGTGCCATCTTCACTCAGATAAAGTGCTCTGAATATTGCAGCAGCATTAACTTTTTCTCTGCAGAATTCTGTTATTCTTAAATTCATTTTTGCTTTTATTGTCAATGAGAATAATGCTCTATTGTAAAATATAGTGTATTTGATTATGACTGTTGCAGAAAAATGCTGTTTGGTTCTAGGCAAGCCTGAGACCCATAAATGTTTATGCTAATCATTTGTCTTCTGTTTTCTAGGCAAACAAACAATAACATTCAGCTCCTCCTTTCCAGTCTTTCAGCCTCTGATTTTTCCCATTTTTTTGAGTCACATTTTTCTGTATTGTCTTAGATTGAGGCAGTGATAATGGCACTCTATTCCCAATCTTAAAAGAAAGGCCTTTAACATTCCAAAATAACAATGTTCCCTGCATATTTTCAGTATAAAATCACCAGTTGAATAAACGTCCATTCTCTTCTTGGCTTGTTAAGAATTTTTCCATGAATACTTCAACTTTATCAATTAATTTCTCTACATCAATTGAGATATGATGCAAATTTTCTTTTTAGTCTATTAAAAAAGGCAGTTTGGATGCTCAACTTACTAGACCTGGATGGAGGTGGGGGTTCCTTGGACTTCCCACAGGACAGGGAACCCTGATTGCTTTTCGGGCTGAGGGGGGGGGGACTTAATTAGGGGAGGGGGAGGGAAATGGGAGGCGGTGGCTGGGAAGAGACAGAAATCTTTAATAAATAAATAAATTAAAAAATGGCAAGTTACATTGGTAGAGTTTCTGCAGTTAAACTAGCCATGCTTTTATTTATTTATTTATTTATTTATGATTTCTTCCTCCTCCCCGCCACCGCCTCCCATTTCCCTCCCCCTCCCCCAATCAAGTCCTCCTCCCTCATCAGCCCAAAGAGCAATCAGGGTTCCCTGCCCTGAGGGAAGTCCAAGGACCATCCACCTCCATCCAGGTCTAGTAAGGTGAGCATCCAAACTGCCTAGGCTCCCACAAAGCCAGTACGTGCAGTAGGATCAAAAACACAGTGCCATTGTTCTTGAGTTCTCAGTAGTCCTCATTGTCCGCTCTGTTCAGCAAGTCCGGTATTATCCCATGCTTTTTCAGACCCAGGCCAGCTGGCCTTGGTGAGTTCCCGATAGAACATCCCCATTGTCTCAGTGTGTGGATGCACCCCTCGCGGCCCTGAGGTCCTTGCTAGTGCTCTCTCTCGTTCTGCTCCTGATTTGGACTTTGGGATTTAAGTGCAGTGCTGCAATGTGGGTCTCTGTCTCCTTTCATCTCCTGATGAAGGTTAATATTCAGGAGGATGCCTATATGTTTTTCTTTGGGTTCACCTTCTTATTTAGCTTCTCTAGGATCACAAATTATAGGCTCAATGTCCTTTATTTATGACTAGAAACCAAATATGAGTGAGTACATCCCATGTTCCTCTTTTTGGGTCTGGCTTACCTCACACAGGATAGTGTTTTCTATTTCCGTCCATTTGCATGCAAAATTCAAGAAGTCATTGTTTTTTACTGCTGAGTAGTACTCTAATATGTATATATTCCATACTTTCTTCATCTATTCTTCCATTGAAGGGCATCTAGGTTGTTTCCAGGTTCTGGCTATTACAAACAATGCTGCTATGAACATAGTTGAGCATATACTTTTGTTGTATGATAGGATGTCTCTTGGGTTTATTCCCAAGAGTGGTATTGCTGGGTCCAGGGGTAGGTTGATCCCAAATTTCCTGAGAAACCGCCACACTGCTTTCCAAAGTGGTTGCACAAGTTTGCATTCCCACCAGCAATGGATGAGTGTACCCCTTTCTCCACAACCTCTCCAGCAAAGGCTATCATTGGTGTTTTTGATTTTAGCCATTCTGACAGGTGTAAGATGGTATCTTAAAGTTGTCTTGATTTGCATTTCCCTGATTGCTAAGGAAGTTGAGCATGACCTTAAATGTCTTTTGGCCATTTGAACTTCTTCTGTTGAGAATTCTCTGTTCAGATCAGTGCCCCATTTTATAATCGGGTTGATTAGCCTTTTATGGTCTAGTTTCTTGAGTTCTTTATATATTTTGGAGATCAGACCTTTGTCAGTTGCGGGGTTGGTGAAGATCTTCTCCCGGTCAGTGGGTTGCCTTTTTGTCTTAGTGACAGTGTCCTTTGCTTTACAGAAGCTTCTCAGTCTCAGGAGGTCCCATTTATTCAATGATGCCCTTAATGTCTGTGCTGCTGGGGTTATACGTAGGAAGTGGTCTCCTGTGCCCATGTGTTGTAGAGTACTTCCTACTTTCTCTTCTATCAGGTTCAGTGTGTTCGGACTGATATTGAGGTCTTTAATCCATTTGGACTTGAGTTTTGTGCATGGTGATAGATATGGATCTATTTCCATTCTTCTACAGATTGACATCCAGTTTTGCCAGCAAAATTTGTTGAAGATGCTCTCTTTTTTCCATTGTATACTTTTAGCTCCTTTATCGAAAATCAGGTGTTCATAGGTTTGTGGGTTAAAGTCCGGGTCTTCTATTCGATTCCATTGGTCGACTTCTCTGTTTTTATGCCAATACCAAGCTGTTTTCAATACTGTAGCTCTGTAATAGAGTTTGAAGTCAGGGATGGTAATGCCTCCAGATGATCCTTTATTGTATAAGATTGTTTTGGCTAGCCATGCTTTCTAAGAATAAATCTTATTTGTCCTTCATATGTTTTAATACTTTGCTGAATTTTATCTGCTAAGACTTTAGTTAGCAATTCTGTGTTTATATTCATAAGAAAAACATGCTTAAAGCTTCACTTCTTATTGCTCTTTTTACTTTGAAATAAATATTAACCAAGAACTAGGATATATAGATTTTCTTTTTTTCTAACTATATATATGTTAGAATTCAGTTTCTTACAATAGAAATATAAGACTATCTGGACCTAGGCTGAATTGAATGTAAATAAGAGGGCTTTTGTTTCCATTCTAATTTCTTCGCCATTTATTTGTCTAACTGCATTCTCTAAATTCTTTATCTTGTGCTAATTTGACACTTTATATTTCCTAATATAGATGTTTACACATACAATCATTGTTTTAATTCTTACTTTATAGTTAGTTCTTTCTCTAGTTTGTATTTTATTTATTTGTACCTTCTCTTTCCTCTTGATTAATATTTTCTGTTTTACTAACACCACCAAAGAATCAACTTTTGGTTTCACTGATTTTCTGTATTATTTCACTTTGTTTTCCATTTTATTGATACCTGTCCTTATATTTATTTCAATTACTCTTATTTGTTTCAATGTCATAGTTTTGTTTTGACTTTATATCTTCAGAAATTAGCACATAAATGATATACAAAAGTTTTTAAAATATCAAGTGTTTATTGAATAAATAAATGAAGTATAAACACCCTGAGATCAGACAGCCTGTATTATCCATTTTAATCCAACATGTACATAGCAGTAAAAGACCTCAGTAATGCTTAGAATATTTGCCAACAATTTCAGTATAAATAAATATACCCTTTACTGTGTTATGGAACCTCCAGGGATCATCTGAAATATTTGAGTCAAAAGACAAAACACAAACAAACCCTCAGACACTCCTAATATTTCATTATTGGTAGTATATTTTCAAAAAGAGCCTGATTCTCCCATTCTTTTCTGTTCCATTACTGATAACACTCTAATTTTAGCTTAGTATATAACCATTTGGAAGAAAACCAAGCAATTAACATTTGGTCAAGGAGATACCAGTAAAAATGGCAAGTCAACTTGCAAAGCATAGAGCTAGGAGGGATGTCTTCTCCCCCCTTCCTTGTCTAGCTTTCTGTCGTGGTATATAATGGATAGTGCTCTAGTGGACCAGCAGGTGACCTTTGGGGTAATGTCCCTCTCCATGACGGCAGAGCAAGATAAATAGCACGCCGATTCCCTGTGTCAGGAAGCATCCTTGGTGCGTCCCCAGTGACCACTTTTGGCCTTCATTATGAACTCTTATTTCCTGTAAGTTTCTGTTTGGGGTCTTTGGTGAATGATGGGACAGGGAAGTATCTTTGACATGTAACTGAACATATTAACTGATCAGAATAGAATTAGGTTCGAGACTGTACATGCCCCTTTCTTGGAGGTCATTTTGGCCCAACAGAAACCTGATAATGGAGGTGAGGTTAAAACTCCATTTCATACATGGAAGAAGCCTTGATGGAGCTTGAGGAGGACAGTCCCTCGTTCTTCCATAGAACTCAGTTCTTGGGACAAATTTCTGAACTAAATCATTGATAAAACGTCCAATTTTAAAGGTTCTTACCAGAGAAGAATTGGAGTCGCTGGAGCAAAGTCTAAGTGGCCCCAACTTTCTAGAGTGTGGAATGATTTTTCTTGAGTCTGACCCTCTGGCTTTATAGCTAATCAGAGTTCTAGTTCTCTCAAAAAGACAGTCAATTAGATAAGAATGTAAAAACCAAGCTGGGCAGTGTTGGCACATGCCTTTAATTCTAGCACTGGGGAGATAGAGGCAGGCATATCTCTGTGAGTTTGAGGCCAGCCTGGTCTACAAAGTGAGTTCTAGAACAGCCAACATGATTGCACAAGAACTCCTGTCTCAAAAAACAGAAAAAAAGAAAAAGAAAAAATGTAAAAATCTAGTCTATTCTTTGTAGCAAGTGCGCTTGGCTCCCAAAAGGCTACTCTGACTTCTCCTTCAGATGAGCTGGGGTTTGAGTCTACCTCACTTATGGTTCCACAGTAAGGTTTGAGGGCCTAAGCAGAGAAACCTTCCTTGTAAAGCTCTTTAATCTGTGCAGTCAAAGGTCATATGGTCTCTGTTTCTCCACCACCCAGGGTTCCTGTGGTCTCCTGGCTATAACTGAGGTCTGAGTGTTCCTTTCAAAAATCAACTGAGATATGAAAGTTAAACATGTATTGAATAGGAATGAAAATATTAGGAGTTGTTGTTTTGTTGTTTTGCTCTGACTACTAGGCAAGTTCAGACTCAAGGCTCAGTGTCTCTTTCGTTCTGAGCTCCACCCCTGATGTTCGCACACCTAGCCATCAGGGTAGTGACAGGGTAGACGACAGGCCCTTGTCCCTATCTTAGCCAGAGACTGAAGTACAACACAGATTTGGCCTTTGATTCCCATCTTGGACCCTGAGAGGCACCGAGAAACAGATCTCAGACTGTCTCCACTTAGCCTGATGGTGGAATTCCCACTTGCTGCCAAAGGAGAGGATAGCCCTGATACTCTCAGAAAAATATCTGTGAAATCCTCGGAACAAAAGGAGACACTAGGAAAGATCATTTATGCCTACTATGAATCACAATTAATAAAAACTCAGAGACAGATATTGGAGTTCAACCTGAACACCAGAAAAACAAAGCAGCCAGCCACTGACTCTTACCTCAACCTCAATCTGAAAACGGTGATCCTGCCTCCAGGAATCTCAGAATGAGACTGTGAGTGAGAACCACCTCCTCCTGTCTTGTAACCTTCTCTAGTTCTGGGATTAAAGGCGTGTACCACTACTGCCTGGTTGCTATGGGAAGTTAGTGTGGCTACTAGGATTTAAGCTGTTTGTCATTGTTGTCTGGTCTGTAAGACTGCTCAGGGTGACTGTTTTACTTTTCTGATCTTCAGGCAAGTTTTATTTATTAAAATACAAATGAAATGCCACTACATCCCCCAATCCCCAACACATATCCCCATCAACCATTTATAACCAACCACTGAAAATAGAGCCAAGACAAGGATGTAGCTCAGTGGAGAATGTTTGCCTACAATGTGCAAGGCCCTGGGTTGATCTGCAGCACCACAAACATAATAAATAAAATAATATTTTTAATTACAAGCTCAGCAAGGTGATTCATTAGGAAAAGGGGCTTGCCACATAAGCCTGATGAGTTGAGCTCAATCCCTGGAGCCCAGCTGAAGATGGAAGGAAAGTTCTCTGGTCTCTACGCATGTACCAAGACCCATGTGTACAACACACACATGCGCACACACAGGTAACAAAATAAAATTTTTACATTTCAAAAATGTGCAGAAAAGAGCTATGTACTTAGAAATTGAAATGTTTTTTGTTTTGTTTTGTTTAAAGTAGGCTTCCCAATTTTCCTCTCTTTCCACACCACGTTTCTCTTCCTCTCATAGCCAGTATACTGGGTTCCATTTTCTTTCAAGTAGCCCCAACACTACTAAAACTGGTAGTTTTAGTATTTCAAAGAAATGGCACCGACAGCTAGAATCTGTATTCTCTTTCTTAGAAAAGAATATCAAATGTACTGCAGAGAATTAGGTGGAATTAATTCCAAGCTGAAAAGAGAGGAGCCGGGTTGCTTCAATCTCTTGGTTTATAAGGTCACCAGAATCCCTTGTTGGGAATTATTCCTCTGTAAATGACTCCTGCCCAGCTACTCGGCAGCCCTGAGTTGCAGATAATCCAGTGATTGTGTCTGCTCTCTAAGCAGAAGCATCAGTGACCTTCCCTATGAGGATTCTGGTACCATTATCAGCCACTGGATGAAGTAGGAGAGCCTGGCCCCTAATAAGTATCATTTCTTTTGACCATCTGCAGGCTGGGATTCAGCCTCACAGACAGATGTCTGGCAAGCAAAGACTGGTATGCATAAGAGCTCACATGCCCAGTACCCAGCTGAGTCCCAGGTTATGAGGCAAGGGTGGGTCTGCCTTAGAACCTGGGAGATGGGTGGCCAGCTGCAATCAAGTGCACCAACCACTTTCAGCAGGGAGAGGGGTATGTTTGTGTGAATCTGCATGACTTCTTTGTAAGCATTTCTGTATTTATAAATAAAAATATCATATTAATCAGTCCATCTTTATTTACCAATTAACTCTGGTATTGGCAAATCAGCTCATGAAGGGTGCCTTAAACAGATCTTAAATCTTAGATTACTATCTTAAACTAATAATAATAACTATACCTTTAAGTAAATGATGTCTTTCCAAGTATGTGTGTGTGTGGTATATTTATGTATGGTGTATGCATGTGAGCGCGTGCACATGTGTGCAGATGATCATGCACTTGTATATGCATGTGTGCATATGGAGAAACTGACATTGGATATCTTCCACTATCACTTTCTCCCTTAGTTTTTTGAAGCAGGAGCTCTCATTGAAGCTGGAACTCACTGGTTGGTTAGACTATCTAACCAGTGAGCTTCAGGGACTCCTGTCTCCACTCTCTATCGCTAGGGCTACTGACACTCCTAGACACTACCAGCTTTCTTGTGGGTGACAGAAATCCAGGCTCAGGCCCTTGTGGTTAAACACCAAGCATTTTACCAACTGAGCCACCACCATTACCCATTCTCAAAGCTTCAGTTTCTAAACCAGCGTAATGAAAATGCTGATGACCTCTTCCCAGGGTTATGGTGAAGATTTCGTAATATAGCATTTTCAAAGTACAGAGCAGATCACCTTGCTGGAAAAGACTAGTTTGAGTTTAGATTTGCAATGTTCTCTACAGACTCATATTTTTGAATGTGTGGTGTTATTTTTTGAGGTTCTGGAGGCTTTGAGAGTTGGAGCCCAGCTAGAGAAAGTTGGGAACTGGTGAGTTCATATAGGTATATTGTCTCTGCTAACTTTCAGTAACACTCCTTCCTTCCAATCCTCCAAAGTGGAAGAGAAGCCTCTGCCACAGGAGGCTGCTGTCATATGAGCTGCTCAGCCCTGCCTTCCTCTCCTTGCTGCATTAAGCACTCTGAATCGGAGCTCAAATAAATCCTTCTCCTATATGTGATTTCTGCCTGGCATTTTGTCCCAGCAACCCCAAAGTAAGTCACAGCTTGAGTTGGGCTCTTTGCTGTGATGCATCCATCATCCTCCACCATCCTCTTCTGTGAGATTCCTTTCTCTCTCTCTCTCTCTCTCTCTAGTCTTTTCATATGCAGAGGTGGAGGCTAAAGTACTGGTTAATAGCTTCTCTATGGTCCAGAGTGGGCATGCAATCAAGCGGGCTGATGTGAGTGCTTTCCCCGAAGGATTCAGCAGGAGATGGGTACTTAGGTGATGGAGGAGGGTCATTTGTCTATGTGTTACTTTCATTGGTTAATAAAAAAAACTGCCTTGGCCCTTTGATAGGACAAAAAATTAGGTAGGCGGAGTAGACAGAGCAGAATGCTGGGGGGAAGGCAATGAGGCAGACGATATAGCTCTCCTCTCCAAGGTGGTCGCAGGTTAAGATCCTCGTGGTGCTACACTCATTAATAGAAATGGGTTAATCAAGATGTGAGAGTTAGCCAGTAAGAGGCTAGAGCTAATGGGCCAAGCAGTGTTTAAAAGAATACAATTTGTGTGTTGTTATTTCGGGGCATAAGCTAGCCAGGCAGCTGAGAGCCAGGTGGCAGGAACGCAGCCCGCAGCTCCTTACTACACTTAGGCATACTGGCCTCCCTCCTCACCAGATCAGGAACTGATAAGAACATATGCTGGGCCATGAGCAGGGGAATAAGTGAGTCTTCAAATGGAGCTTTGGAAGAGGAGCAGAGGAGGCCGGAGACAGAGCAAGGCACATTTGGATGACTGCTTGTGACTCCTCTCTGGCACTGGGCTCCCTGAAACTCACACCTCTGTTTTCTCTTAATAAAGTTCCCTTCCTGCTAAAGACAGCTTGAGCTGGCTCTTGGTTGACATAATAGTCTCAATGTGGTAAGCCATGCTTGTTCTATGAGCGGTAAATATCATACGGAAAAACGAAAGAACTGGCCAAAGTATGCTGCACGTTCCTGCCCTTCCCTACTCCCACCTGCCCTTCTCCACTCCCCCCCCACCCTATCTCTGACTTGATATAATTATTTCATAGGAGCCCATCCCTATCTGTTGCTCCTTCTACAACTACTTCAACCTACACCTCCTATCATTCGGCAATCCATTCATTTATGAAAGCGAGTTTCTGCCATCGGTAGGGACCATGATAGGCCTCTGTCCATGTAGAGGACAGCATCTCTCAGCCTGGTCCCTGGACGTGACTGTCTGTGTCATATACATGGCCCTGCCTCCCCTACTGTCTCAGCCTCAATGGCTGGACCTCTGGGAGCACTCTCAAGCTCAGCCTTAGCACCACCTGAAAAAAAAAAAGACATTTTCAAAAGGCAAAGTCCTCTCTATTTACAACAGAAATAGTGAATGTGCGGGCCCCACGCTGAGCTCTCCATGGGAGGTGCCTCATTTAATTCTCACAACAACTTAGGAGATTGGCACTGTTCTCATCCACATTTTATTAATGTAGAGACTGAGGGCCCAAAGGCATGAGAAATTCATTCAAGGGCACACAGTTAGAAAGGGGCAAAAAAAAAAAAAAAAAAAAAAACAGTGTTCAGGTCCAAACTGGGTTGCATAAAGGCCACACCCTTTAGCTACCTTAGACTTTAACCTTCAGATAAGGCTTCTATTTGATAATTTGCTTCAGATGAAACCAGAATGACATGAGTAATTGCTTTAAGAATTCAGAGAAGGGGCTGGAGAGATGGCTCAGTGGGCAAGAGCACAAACTGCTCTTGAAGAGTAACCAAGTTTGGTGCCCAGCACTCATGTGGAGAGACTCGGGTAGCTTCAGCTCTGGGGAATCCAAGCCCTCTTCTAGCCTCCAGGGTCCCCCACCCACATGCATGCATTAAAATGAAGAATTCACCATCTTCAGCAAGGACTCAAGGGGGGAAAGTAGAACTGGACTTTGGGCCCTGAAAGTCATAAGTACAATGGGGTTGAGGCGAAAACCTAAAGTCCAAGCTGTCCTCCCAGTTATGGCTAGCGAATGCTTCCAAAGCTCATCTGTCAAAGGGTTGGTTCTCTGCAGACTGGGGAGTGCTGGGAACTTTAGGGGTTAGACTTAGCTAGAAGTAGGTCCAGTGAAGTCCAGTTGAACCCCAACCCTTCTGTCCTTCCCAGGCACCAGTAGGTTAAGCACCTCTGCTCCACCATACTCCCCAGCTGGAGATCCTGCCTCTCCACTGGCCTAAAGCAATGCAACCAGGAGACCATGAACTAAGACTCTGAAGCCATGAACCTAAGGAAGGCTTCTCTCCTTTTGAGTAGTTCTCCTCAGGTGTTTGACACATCCATGAAAAGTTGGCCCACGCAGATGCTTTGTTAGGAGGTGGGTAGATTGCACTAGTACATTTGGCCCAGTTCTTAAGATATGAGGCCAGGGAAGGGATTGGAACAAGAGAATGACATGTCATTGTTAGAAGGTGGAACTGTTGAAGTCCTAGCCCCAAGTATTTGTGATTATGAACTTGTTTGGAAGTGAAATCTTTACAGACACGATCAAGATTAGGTCATGAGCCTTCTTAATCCAATATTGTGGTAGGAAGCCTCTTGTTTGTTTTCCAGCCGCCCAGACTCCTAATCACACAGAAACTATATTATTTAAATTACTGCTTGGCCAATCATTTAAGCACATTGTTAGCTAGCTCTTTTATCTTTGGTTAACCCATTTCTATTAGTTTATATTTTACTACAAGGCTCGCTGCCTATCAGCAAAGTTCCAGCTTACAGCTTGCATCTTTTTCCTCTGGCCACTCCATGGCATCTCCCTGACTTCGTCTCCCTTCTCCCAGCATTCAGTTTAATTCCCCCATCCCACCTGTCTACCTCTATTCTGCCCTGCACTGGCCATAGGCAGTTTCTTTATTCATTAACCAATAAAAGCAATACCTTCCCACACCACAATATAGCTAGTATTCTTACTCAGATAAGGAGGTTTGGACACAGGCAAGGACAAAAGAAAAGAGATCTTAGGAAGAAAGAGACAGAGGGAGCCATGCAGAGACAATGCCAAGAATCACAGAAATTGATAGCTCCCATCAGAAGTTTAGGTAAATAAGGAAGAATTTATCTACCTAGAACCTCAGAGAGAGCATGGCCCCGGAGACACCTTGATTTCTGACCTCAGTGCTGGTGGCCACGTTAATGGAGCAGTAGGTGGCAATTGAAGTCCAACCTGTCAGCCCACCAGGAGGCAGCTCTCTGATGGGTGAATTTTATTTTAAGCAAGGTCATGGAACTACTGACCCCAGAATGTCTTTTGCTTCTGCTGTGCCTTTAAATGCTTGTTACTGTAATATTTCTATGGTATCGAGTAAGGTGTAAATGAATGTGGAAAGATCTCTACTGCTTGTAA
The DNA here is from genome assembly GCF_018167655.1 of Microtus oregoni. Lineage (NCBI taxonomy): Eukaryota > Metazoa > Chordata > Mammalia > Rodentia > Cricetidae > Microtus > Microtus oregoni. The sequence continues at coordinate 28,015,884 of NW_024543085.1, forward strand.
TATAGTGTGTTTATCTCTTGGAAACATCCCATTCTACTGGGTATTTTTATCTATGGATTGTCAAGTTGATTCTTCCCCAAGCTGTACTACTTAACTGATAATAATGATGATAGCTTATACAGAATTTTGATGAATAAACATAAATACAAGGATACATTTCATAGCCAGGGTATGTGAGTTTCACCTAAGGAGCTGCATAGAATGTAGCTCAAGTTCATGACTGAGTCCCAGTAGCCTATCTAATTTAAATTCTTTTAACATTAATGTCAGAGACATGTTCACAGCTAAAACAAAGCTTTCAAAATAACATAGTTAGACTAGGATGTTTTTGTTAATAGCTTTGTTTGAGGTGGAAAACCCAAGAAGACAATCCAGTTTTAGAAAAGCACCTAGTTGAATGAGGAACTCATTAAGGTCAGGGAACAAGAATAAAGCAGCCCAGTTATTATTGACTGACACACATTTATTGCTAGGATTGGTTGATGACCCAAAGTGATGGTTAATTCCTTATGCCCATTTTTGCCCTTAATCTCCTGATATAAAAATCTATTAATGAGTGGATATGTACCCTAAAGATTTAAAGTAGAGCTGACTGATTATTTTTTCTCTTTTTTGTTTTCTTTTTATTAAGAATTTTTTAGTACAATCATTTTACATAACTATCCCCAAATTCCAACTCCCTCTCCTCCCCCTGCTCTACCCTTCTCCCCCCCCCACACCATTCGCTCCTCAGAAAGGATAAAACTTCCCCCTGGGGAGTCAACAAAGTCTGACACTTCACTTTGAGGCAAGACCAAGGCCCTCCCCGCTATATATAGGCTGAGTAAGGTATCTCTCCAAAGAGAATGGGCTCCAGGATGCCAGTTCAAGAGCTATGGATAAATCCTGGTCCCACCCAAGCCTCACAACTGTCCCCCACATTCAATAGGCATAGTTTGGTTTCCCCACTATCAGTTCAGAGTCAGTGAGCTCTCACTAGCTTGGGGTCAGCTGTTTCTGTGGGTATCCCCATCATGGTCTTGACCCCTTTGCTCATATTCTCACTCCTCCTTCTCTTGGAATGGTTTCTAGTGCATCACTGTAGATCTCTGTATCTGCGAAGGTTCTGTGATGACAGTTAAGGTAGTCATCAATCTGATTACAGGAAAAGGCCAGTTCAGGTGTCCTCTCCATTATTGTTTAGAATCTTATCTAGAGTCATCCTTGTGGATTCCTGGGAATTTCCCTAGTGCCATGTTTCTCGCTAGCCCTTTGATGGCTCCCTCAATCAAGATATCTCTTTCCTTGCTCTCCTTCTCTGTCTTTCTCTCTTCTTGTTCATCCCGTTCCCCCATGCTCTCTTCCTCACTGCCCTTCTCCCCTCCCCATCCCCTACAGCCCCCCCCCAATCTTTTCAAGAGATCTTGTCTGTTTCCTCTCAGGGGTATCCATGTATGCCTCTCTTAGGGTTCTCCATGTTGCCTAGCTTCTCTGGGGTCATGGACTATAGGCTGGTTATCCTTTGCTTTGGTCTAATATCCACTTATTAGTGAGTACATACCATGTTTGTCTATCTGAATCTGGGTTACCTCACTCAGGATGGTTTTTTCTAGTTCCATCCAATTGCATGCAGATTTCAAGATACCATTTTCTTCCTCTGAATAGTACTCCATTGTGTAAATATACCACATTTTCTTTGGCCATTCTTGGGTTGAGAGGCACCTAAGTTGTTTCCAGGTTCTGGCTATTACAAATAATGCTGCTATGAACACAGTTGAACAATGTCTTTGTGGCATGAGTGTGCATCCTTTAGTCATATGCTTTGGGTATATGCCCAAGAGTAGTATGCTGGGTCCTGAGGGAGGTTGATTTCCAATTTTCTGAGAAACCACCGCACTGGTTTCCAAAGTGACTATACAAGTTTTCACTCCCACCAGCAATAGAGAAGTTTTTCCCTTACTCCAGATCCTCTCCAGCATCAGCTATCTTCGGTGTATTTGATCTTAGCCATTATGACTGGTGTAAGATGGTATCTCAGAGTCATTTTGATTTGCATTTCCCTGATGGCTAAGGATGTTGAGCAATTCCTTAAGCATCTTTTGGCCATTTACAATTCTTCTGCTAAGAATTCTTTTTCATATATGAAAGTTTAGGTTTGTAATTCCTTTAAGATTCCTTATAAGATTACCTTTCAAAATATGTAATAAAGTAATTGGTCTTTTCTTTGTAACTGCAAAATATAGCCTTCCAGTAAAAGGCCTGACAAGAACACCTTGCTTGCCCACACAGTTAATCTGTAACAAGTCGCTTGGGCGTGAATATATGTGAGTTCTTGGGATAATTTATTTCTCACCTGTAATACATAAAATAATACATAAAATACAAATATTGTAAGAGAGTGAAAATCATGTTTTTACCTGTATTCATTACAATCATTTACTTAAAAAATAGAATCACATTGTGATTCCTATATTTCCTGAAAAACTTTGTTGGAGTATATAAGATGTAGAAAAAAAAGTATACAGTAGAGAAAGAACATAGAAGGAACACAAGAGAATAGAGAAGAAAAAAAGAAGCCATCAAGAGAGTATGCGAGTGTCTTTTTCTATCAATACCCTCAGACAGAAAGGTCTAGCTATGCCGACTCTGTGGATTCCTTCCAAAGCCCTGTGCAGCTGGAGGCTGGACCCCAGACAGCAGTACTTCTGTCCCCTAGAACTAGGAAGCAACAGGTAGCTATGGCTTCCAGGCACCCAGTTTCTGGTACTCTGTTATACCAGCCTGTGGAAATCAATACAGTACTTGTCAGAGAGCCTTCTCAGCCCCCTAAATGGGTTCTGGGGAATAAAGAGGAAGCTGTGATTAGGAAGATTGTAGTTAGACAGTGGAAGGTACACGGTGGTGGGGCAAGACAGGCTTCCATATAAAAAACAGCCCAGCCCTGTCTATACTGTCTTCTTCTCCCCATAGGTAGGCCAAAAAAAAAAAAAAAAAAGCCTCCTTCCCTCCCACTGCCCCTAACAGGTCCACCGATGGATCCGAGCAACACGAGCCTCCTTTCTTTACCTTTCCTATAGAAACAAGGATGAAGGCCCTGACTACTTCCTCCCCAGTGCCCCCCATTTGTCCCTTCTATTCCCTCTGCTCTAAGGACCCCTTCCCAGCACCACGTTTCTCTGGAGCCTGTACGGAGGTAGAGGGCACACTGATCTCTCTGTTTGTTCAGTGGTTCCCTTCAGCAGAAGCTCAGCTCCCTCGTGAGAGAGGTGGACTCCTGCTCAGCTGTGACACCCAGGCGTCAGATAAACACCTGCTACATGGTAGGACCCAGGAGGTCCAAGGGGGTACAGGAGCAAAGGCCGCGGATGCCAAATAAGACAATGCTTGGAGCCCACCCATTCTACCCTAAGGATTCACTGCATGCTAGTCCTTCCCCTTGCATGTCTTTGCACACAGCCAATGTATCTCAGGACACGCCGTGCAGACTGTGAAGACACGGTCTGTGTTTTGATACAGGCTTAACTGAAACAATGCCAGCCCAATAAGCCAAGAAATCTTGTCAGGTTTCTATTTCTTTAAAGTAGGAGGTACATTTTGGAAGTGGAATTTTTTTTTTTTTTTTTTTTTTTTGAGTAATGGGTGTTTGGTGAGAAATCAGCCTTGTCTGTTGTCAGATCCACTGTCATTTGCATTCAGCGGGATCCTTTTGCCCCATCGTGAGAACTGTCTTGCTCTCCCAGTCGACTTAGACTGAGGCTCACACACACCACCCCTCCCCCGTCGCATTCAATTTTGCTGTAATGCAGCACAGATGTTCCTATTAGTCACCGTGTAAAAATTATGAGATAAAACCCATAGTTCGTAAGGGGGAAACGAATACAGAGTACAACACTCAAAAGCTTCACCGGGATACATTTGTTAGGTGAGTGCAGTGACCACTATGCTACGAAAACACCACGGCATCATGACACATCTGTATGCTTATAAACTGGTGCTTTTTTGAAGACAAGGTCTCATGTAACAGAGACTAGCCTTGAGCTCACTATGGACCCATTCAAGATTGACCTTGAATTCTGATCTTTCTGCCTCGACATATCAAGTATCAAGATTACCAGCATGTGCCACCATACTTTTTAAGTGACTCTAATGGGTTGTTAGGATGTCTTTGAGGGTAAAGGTACTTGATGCGTAATGACCTGAGTTCAGTGCCTGGGACCTACTTAAAGGTGAGTAGGAGAGAACTGACTCCATAGAGTTGTCCTCTAACCTCTGACCTCCACACACATGCTGTGGCATGCGCCCTACCCCAATAATAATCAATAAAAATTAAAGTGGCTTTTAAAAACCCGTAAGTACTATGATAAGTAAAGATAGTACTTAGCTCTGACAAAGTCTTGATTTGCTTGTAGAAATGGCATAAGAAAGGCAGTAGCCTATGGATTACCAGAAAGTATGGTGTGGTAGTCAAGTCAGCTTTCTGGAACCTCAAATACGTGAAATATTTAACCCTCAAACTTACTTCGGCTCATAGTTTCGGAGGTATCAGCACATGATCAGTTGGTCTCATCATTCTTAGCCCTGCAGCAAGACAGTGTAGCACATTAAGCCTCATAATGAATAAAATTTCTCTCATCATAGCCCAGAAGAGCCTAGGATTATACTGGTTTCTTCTAAGACGTAGTCCCAGTGACCTAATGGCCTCTCGGTAGACCTTGCCCCTCAAAGAGCCAACAACTTCTCAATAGAACCACCCTGGGGATATTCAAGATCCAGACTGTAGCACAAGTTTACCTGAAATCAAACAGGAAGATGAAAACCCAGCCATGGATAGTTGGGGCTTAGACTGTGACGTGAACCGAGGTCACGGGTGGGTATCTGAAGAAATTGTGTGCCTGGTGCTATTTGGTTCAGTTGTTTACAGCTTTCTCTGTTCACCTAGTGTTCCTCGCAGGCTAAATCACGAGTAGAGCTTCAAATCGTGCTATGCTCAGCACACCCCCTGATCCATCAGCTTCACTGAGACAGATTTAGTCACGAAACAATCACTGTTGCTCTTAACTGAACATCCAGACTCACTGAGCATGTCAGCGGAGGGACGGACGGACTGGAATCAGTTGACATAAAACTGTCCTGATTCACAAGGGCCACCTCCTTTTAGCCTGAAATCGTTTAGGGAAGAGAGAGGGCCTGGTGCATGGCAACATGTTATTAATCAGGAGGCAACCCCCAAGTCCTCATATATTTAGAATCATCTGTTGTTGACTTTATAAAGTGATTTTTAAAAGACATAAAGGAAGGCTGGAAAGACAGCTCAGCAGTTAAAAGCACTTCCTACTGCTGCAGGGACACATAAGGCAGCTCACACCTACCTGGAACTCCAGTTCCCAGAGAGCCAACGCCCTCTGGACTGTTAGGCAACTGTGTGCCTGTGGAGCACTTAAACTCTCATATACATAAATAAGAGCAATAAACAAATCTTTTTTTTTCTGAGACAGAATTTCTCTGTGTAACAGCTGTGGCTGTCCTAGAATTCACTCTGGACACCAGAGTTTCTCTGTGTAACTCACCAGGCTGGCCTCAAACTCACAGAGATCCTCCTACCTCTCCTCCTGAGTACTGAGATTAAAGATGTGCACCACCACCTGGCAATAATAAATCTTAGGGGAAAATGCTTTAGGAAATAAAGACAAACTGAAGTTTGCAGTGGGAATGGACACAAGAAAGGAGGAAAGCTGGGCCAAGAGCATAGCTCCGTCTGTGCTCAAGCTTGAGGACCTAGAGCGATCCCTAGAACCCACATTTTAGCAAGCTGAGCCTGAGGCCAGAGAAATGGCTTAGCAGCAAAGACTCTGTTCCTGAATCCCACAGCACAGTGAAAGAACTGACTCCTGAAAGTGTCCTCTGACATGTTCAAGGATGAAGAATGCCATGGCACACACGTGTTTACTCACCACATCTCTCTCTCTCTCTCTCTCTCTCTCTCTCTCTCTCTCTCTCTCTCACACACACACACACACACACACACATATGCATGCGCACTCTCATGCATTCTCTCTCTCTCTCTCTCTCTCTCTCTCTTTCTCTCTCTCTCTCTCTCTCACACACACACACACACACACACACACACATGTCCACAGCAAATTTTAGGCAATGGATAATATCTGTTATTTAGACAAAAAAAATGTCAAGAATGTGTTTTGGGATGGGCCTATATCATTGTAGGTAATAACTATTACCTATGCTTATATTATATGATTATAATAAAAATTGGCATTTCAGATGGTGTGAGCCTCACATCAGGATCCTGAATGATTTCTGAATCACCAACTCAGTGGAATAGAGTGTTGGCTGTACAAATGGCCAAGGGAAGGAAGCAGCCTAAGACAAAGGGTCTAAACCGACTAACCAAAGCAAAGATTTTTCAATAATCCAGCTAACGGGAAATCTCATGCTGAAGCAATCCAGGGACCAGCAGCTGGCCTCCCTCTGCCCACAGCAGATTCTTTCTGCAGCATGAACAGTACATCCCAGCTCAGGAGTCTGGAGAAATTGCCTGTGTGTCTCATCTTTCTGTTTCCCACCACTACCTCCCCAGCCAGCCCTGGGCTCTTCCCACTTTACCAGGTCAGACAGGGCTCCCTACAACTCACCAGGAAAAGCAAAAAACACAACAGAAAAGCAGCCATAAATATGAGTGGCTGAGGAATCTGGGGAAACTTTCTAGATGGAGAGATGGCTAGTTCTGAAGTATAATAACGAGGCTAAAGGGATAAAAATTTTATCTACCGTTGATAGAAGAGACTTCGTGGAACCCCTTGTAGCTATAATAGCTGTGGTTGCTATGTAGAGGGAATGTCCCTGGAGCCCATGGCCTCTTTTAGCCTGGAGGTTCCAATCATGCCACTTTGCTCACATTTATTGATTGGACCACCTGTGCTCCCAGGTAAGCTCAGAAGCATTGTGTTCTGCAAAGAGGAAGGTACCTAATGTCACATCATCATCATGTCTATCATCATCATCATCAGCCCCCCAGGGGCCCGAGAGACATCCATGAGACCCCACACTTGTGGCTGTAATAAAGCATCTGGACACATTATCCTCCATGAGTGTACGGGGAGAGATGTAATTTGCTCCTTTACATAGGCCTCTGTTCACGTCACCAACATCTTGGCTCTGTGGCAGTTTGCCCTTACTTCCTATAAGCATGAGAGGTGAGGGGAGAATGAATAAGACATAGCCTCTGCATTCAAGAATCACCCAGGTCAATGGCCAAAGAAGAAATCAACTGCAGGCATTATGACCGAAGAGCCATAAGAGGGAGTGGACCCAAGATGCAAATTACCTGAGAAAGCAATGAAGTGATCACCCTTGGCCTGCTGCCCATCATCAGTCCCTCACCAAGGCTTCCCAGTCTCTCTCCACATTATGACTTCAAGCCGTCCCTCAAGATGCTACCCCGAGTCAGGCCCTCGGAGCTTTTAGAATTGCTCCTCTGGCCTGGTCCCCTGTGTAGCCCAGTGGCTATTCCTGAAGGAGTTAGCATGTGGGGAAGGGTCAGCAACCATTTACTCTGCTGGCCACAACGTCTCCCTGTCTCCAGGACTGCATTAAACCCCTTTAAAGGCCTTGTGGTATATACTAGTGACTTTTGTATTGATGTGACCAAAATATCTGAAAGAACAGATTAAAGGAGTGGGGATTTATTTTGCCTCATGGGTGCAGAGGGTTCCACCTTCTGCCCTTTCTACCCCTTCTGCCTCTTCTGCCCCCTCTGCCTGGACTACCATACTTCTCCTAGGCTACTTGCTCAAATATCCCTTGTCCCTACTGGACGTTCTCAGCGTCCGCAGGAGTGATAGACAAGTAGCAGTCAGCACACGGTGATTGTGGTGTTTCCAGTTTTGTCAAGAATATTTGTTTTGCTTTGTTTTCTCGTAGCTGGAATCCCTCAGTGGCACAAGGTAGGGGGACTCAGCAGCGGATGGTAGATGATACAGTCTGAACAAGCTTCCTGCTTCCACATTGTACCACCCACCCCACCCCAACCTTGGCAGTGCCTGAACTGTGCAGTCATGGGTTCAGAAGCCCTGCAGCATGGTGTCCCCAGCCTCCCTTCACCTATGACCTGGCTATAAGACCATGTGGCTATAAGCAATGGCAGAGTGAGGGGGAATATTCCCTGGGACAGTCATCCTCCTTGGCTCCTTCTTTTCTGTGATCACTGTCAGCTTAGCTGACGGCTAGATGGTGTCAGAGTGAAGTTGGTTAGCATGGCGAAGGAGCTTTGGCTGTAGAGGTCCCTCCGCCTGTTGTACAATTACTCTTATTTGCTTCGATTAATAGATACCATCAGCTCCATTTTATATGTAGAATGCAACATCTCTGGGGTTAACCTGCCAACGTTCACACAGTGTCGGCCTTGGGATTTGAACCTCTGACTGATGGTTTGGAGGAAGCCTTGTTTCTTCCTACTATTCTAGGTGGAAGGGGGGCGCCTATGGAAGTGTGGCATGGTGACACAACCTCTGGGGAGCTAATGTTCTGTGCGCACTCATTTTGTTTACCTTCTATGATGAAAGAAGGGTGCTGATTTTCCCCTGTGGCTGCAGAAGAGTGGGGAGCTATTTGATGAGTGCGTGTTTTCTGGCTCCTGCCTCTCCACCATCTGCCTGTGTGAACTAGTGAAACCAGGGTGATGTGATTATGCCTGATTCTAAGAGAAGGTCCTTCCAGCCCTACAGATGAGTTCATCCTCTTACTATTTTAAGGAAGAGCTTCACAGAACAGGGCATTTATGGGTCACTTCCAGGAACCAGAGCAGAAAGTGAGAAGATGAAGTCAACAATCGTACAGGCAGAGACCTAAAACAATACGTCAGGAGACTGGCTGGCCCTGCTCCTCCCTGGGATTTATGAAGGAGGAGAAACAAGTCCTTCAAAACTTTCTTTGCCTGTTTCCAGCAGACCCTGGCATTTGGAGATGGAGTTTTGCTGTTATGAGGAAGGCCAGCCCTATAGCTGCTCCATGAATACAGTATTGGGAAAAGCCATCTCCAGGTTTCTCATCTCACACTCCTAAAGAAGCCCTTTAGATTCTTCTAGAAGATCCTCTCTGTCCCTCCTATGCCTCTAAAGATAAAATTCTGGAAACAGCTTCTTGCCGCTATATCCAAGTTCTCTGTGCCAGCATCCAGCCTTCCTACTAGTCTCTAAACTAACACATGCATAAAAGATAACGGGAGCGTAAGGCTAAGAGAAGCCATTTATCCAACCAAAGCATGTCCTTTAAACCCAGGTGTCATTCATCCAAATCCAAAGGAATGCCTTCCATTCATTCACGGAAAGCTCTTTTCCCTACCAGTTCCTGCCTCCCTTCTGCATCTTTGAAGCATTAGCGGTCCATATGGCGGGGGAGTGGCTGTCTTGTTGCTTGTGAAGATAACTGCCTCTCGAAAGAGCAGAGCTGGGCTACTTGTGAGGTGGGCGAGCAGAAGCAAGGGAGCCACCGGAGCTGCTCTCTGCCCGTCTCCATGAGAGAGAGACTGCCTTCCTTGCTAGGGTAGCCCCTCCTCCTATCACTGGGCTTCCCAACCCCAAGTACGGCACCCACCCTGTTCCCCATCGCCGAGACTGGCAAATGAGCCAGTCCCTCTACCAGGCGCCAAGTTAATTTTATAAAGTCTCTCTTTGACAAACTAAGAGGGAAAGTTGGCTGTTTCCTCTGGTTTTCTTTAGCAACACTGAAATGTCTAACATCTAAATGTGTGGTGTTTGCGAACTTAAATATGTCGCCTCTGGACCAGCCATTCCTGAAGGAACAGCTGCTCTCCAGAAGATCTGACTTGTGAAACGGCAAAGTTACATTACTTATCTTTCCCTAAAGAAATGGAAGGTGTTTCTCTCCCCCTCAAAGTAACAGCTCCTTCACGCCACATCAAAACTCCAGCCTTTGGCAAACACGCCTTAACGCTTCCAAATCGAAGCGCCTCCACCAAACTTCAGACTTCAAAAGCGACAGCAGCCCCGGAGCCCCACGTGCTGTCCTCGGGACCCACTCCTCCGTAACTTCTGAACGCCTCTGCCAGGATCAGAGTGCGAAGAGGCTGTATATTGTGCCCACACCATAGCGCGCATCCAAAGCACAGAATTCACTAGCAGCCGAGAATGTCACCCTGGAAGGCTGAGCTACGTTCCCCAAAGGTAGAGTCTGGCTTGGCATTTAAAAAAATGGGACAATGGTGCCTGAAGACGGCTGGCAGGTTAGCAGGAGATGGTGACGAGTGCCCACAGATACACAGATGGCTGTGGTGGGAATGGAGCCTCCAGAGGAGATGTGATGCCTCCACCAGGGTCTGTGCTCTCAATTAAGGTAAGAAGATCAGAAGTTCAGGACCTGTCTGAGCTACAGAGTGGGTTCAAGACCAGCCTGGGCAACTCAGTGAGATCTTGTTTAAAATGCATACATACATACTACATGCATACATACATACTACATATATACATACATACATACGGCTGAGGATTCAGCTCAATATAGAGTGTTTAGCTTACTACTATGAGGCCCCAGGTTCAAGCCTCATCTCTGTGGAAAAAATGAATATGAAGGAGAGTATGGGGAAGAAAACAGGAAAAGAGAGAAAAAAGAAAGAGGGGAAGGGGAGGAGAGAAGAAGAGAGAAAAAGAAAGAACGTGTGTGTGCGTGTGTGTGGTGGGGGTAACTCTAGAGCTTAGCCTCCCTGGGAGCACCAGAGGTAGAATGAAGTTCTACAAGGCTCAGGAGATTCGAGTAACAAAGGCGTCAATAGGTTGGGTGCATCCTCTCATGCGGAAGAACCCTGGAAGAAGGGAGGGAGTCAACAGGCACCACAAAATCGTCAGAGACCAAGGTCCTTCCTGACTTGGTGCTCCATCATCAACACGCTCACCTCTGGAAAGTAGACAATAAAGCACACAGGAGAAAAATGTCCCCTTGACCTTCCCCCAAGCCAAGTCAGCTCCGTTTTAGCCACTGTTTCCCCAAATAAGACCCCTCCCCTTACGTCTCAGAGGCCAGGACTTAGCCATATAACATCATAGCATTCTGACCTTGGAAACTTGGCTTTTTATTACAAGTAGAGGGCACAACATACTTAAGGGGACATGAGACAGGCTGTCACAGATTCAGCTTTCTTTCTGTCTAAAACCAACGGCAAAAACCTGTGTTCCACCTGTCTCTCAACATCAGCACTATTGATATTTGGGGGGAGATAAGCCTGCAGCGTGAGCGGGATGGTACTGAATGATACAGCTTCCCCAGTCACTAGCCACCAGTACAACCATCGCCCTTGTAGTTATGATAATAAAAATGTCTCAGACATTGGCCCATGCGTCCCAGGATGCGGAAATCATTCCTTGATAAAAATCAATAACATGTTGAAAGAACATTAACATAAGATTATAGATAAGATTTTCATAATAAATATCATGTATCACTATATATTTAAATAGTACTTAAAAGGTATTATTAAATATCTGGTCACCTTGCTGGGTGGTGGTGTTGGTATACACCTTTAATCCCAGCACTCAGGAGGCAGAGGCAGGTGAATCTCTATGAGTTTGAGGCCAGCCTGGTTTATAGAGCTAGTTGCAGGACAGTCAGGGCTACACAGAGAAACCCTGTCTCAGAAAAACAACCAACAAACCAAACAAACAGACATAGATGATAGATAGATAGATATAGATATAATAAAAGAAAAATGTATCTTTAGCCTTCTTTGAAATCTCTCTCTCTCTTTTTTTTTTTTTTTTTTTGATTTTTCGAGACAGGGTTTCTACGTAGCTTTTGGTTCCTGTCCTGGAACTAGCTCTTGTAGACCAGGCTGGCCTCGAACTCACAAAGATCTGCCTGCCTCTGCCTCCCCGAGTGCTGGGATTAAAGGCATGCGCCACCACCGCCCGGCCTTGAAATCTATCTTGAAAGAAGGGGTTAAGTATTGTCTACAACGGGATCCAATGTTCCAGAGTCAACTGAGAAGACAGAGGAAAGTAAGCTAGCAGCTACTCCTCTCGAGGGGGGGGGGGGGGGTCCAAAGATTGCTTGCAGAGGAAAGTGTTCTTGCTTCCTGTGTTCTCCTTGTCCTTTATTGGGTGCTAAAAATCCCAACTCAGGGCCTTCCCACATTAGATTCACTCTGTCTGAGCCCCTGACCTACACATCCTGTCAGGCTTTTCTTGAAGATCGTTGCTGAGAACCAACCCCAGCTTGGGCGGTCCTCAAGTTCTTGGGGCCACGGACTTCCAGTTCCATGGCTTTGGAAAAAATAAGGCATCATTTTCAGTGCATACTTTCTGATCTGTCTCCTGATGCAATTTCTCACACGGCCCCACAGGCAGCTCCTCTTGTGTCCCTCTCTTATCCTTGGTCTTCCTTTCAGCTGGTCATACAAATGGATCCAACGTGTCTCTTCATGTCCCAAATGTGGGGGACTTCACTCACTCTAACCAGAGAAACTACAGCAGCTTCCAGCAATGTGTGAGCAAACACACAAATGCATATGCATGTACATATATACACATATGCATAAACATTTATTCATTCCCTCTTACTCTCTATCCTCAGGGGATAGAGAAAGCCATCTAACTCACTCCTGTGAACCATTTTGTTTTGCTTTGCTTGTTTAGTCTTTGAAATTGGGTCTCATCATGGGTAGCCTTGAACACTCAGGATCCTCCTGCCTCAGCCTCTACTAGAATAAGCATGCTAAGGCAGGCATAGCCACCATGCTCAGCTCATTAACTTCTTGACTATTAATTTTCCCTTTCTCCTTCCCTCCTTCCCTTCTCCTCTCTCCAGTGACCCCTCTCTGTTATCCCTCCCTTTGCTCACCCACAGCACTATTTTCAACAGCCAGGCTCATGTCGTTGCTTTTGTCTGAAGAGACTCTTTCAAAAGCTTCCAGCCATATTCACCTTCCTAGATATGGACGGAGGGGGGAGGACCTAGGACTTAACACAGGGCAGGGAACCAGGACTGCTCTGTGGACTGGAGAGGGAGGGGGAGAGGAGTGGGGGGAGGGGGAGAAGGGTGGGGAGAGGGGGAGAAGGGTGGGAGGAGGGGGAGAATTGTGGGAGGAGGGGAAGGGAAATGGGAGGCTGGGAGGAGGTGGAAACTTGTTTTTTGTTTATGTTTTTTTTTCTTCTTTTCGCAATAAAAAAAAAAAAAAAAAAAAAAAAACAAAAGCTTCCAGCCATTGAAGGGAAAGCAGTGAGAGGTGACACCCGGATTTCCTGCTTCTGTTTTCAATGGTCTTCTTCCTCACCTCAGGAGCCTTCTCCTCTGGGTGCCCCACATTCCGCATGTGCAGGGTGACCAGGTGCCTCTGACAGGGGCTCAGATGCCTCTACATTTGCTGCAGGCAGATGATGCCAACAGTTACTCACCCTAACTCGCTTTGCCATAGCCTCTGCTCTCAGGCACTGAATCTGGAAGCTTCCGGAAAGGAATTTGGCCAAGGAAACTGAGATTATGTGCACCCCACATTAAGAGTTAAGGGGTGCCCTATTTTCAAAGATCCCTTAGTTCTCGCCACCTAAGGATGTCTGTTTTCTATTCCTCAAGCCCAGTGGTCTCCAAACATTTGCATTTGCTTGCCTTATTCCCAAAACTTTTTTGAGCATCCACCCCCAGTATATACATATTTATTTATTTGTAATTATAATCACATACAACACATGTCCAAAATTATGTGTATTATAAATAGAAACTCTCGTTATAATGGAAGTAACAGATCTACTCAAAAAATAGAAGCCGTAAAGGGAGAAGAAAATGACGACTCTAGCCAGCTGTCCTTCACGCCTCTCTGCACCTGTGAAGCATCCTGTGGAGCATGCCTGACCTTCAGCCCTTACCCAGATGACCTCTGTGGCATCCAACATTGCTACCTACCACTGCTTCCTACTCCCTCTTCCCCTTGAAGTCAGGAGTTGTCACATGACTTCTTTTGTCCAGTCCATGAGTCCTTTTGATTGAAAGGCAAAATAAATGGGTCTCTGTCTCTCTTCTCATTTCACAAAGAAGCTTGAAGCCTCCTGTTGGACCACATCTGAGGGTCATCTCAGGTACCCTGAGTGGCTAAAATGAGACTCTTGGCTGAGTAGTGCTAGACTTAGGCTCTAGAAGTTTTTGTTACTACAGCACACTGTGATTTGTCTCAAGTAACAGTTTTTGTGTGTGGAACTTAAATGCTGCCATCATCATAGGTTTGTTTCTTTATGTCTGGTCTCTCTGAGAGTCACACTAAACTGAGAGATACATCTTAACAGTGATGGTCAGTCTTAGCACCATGAAGGAGGAAGAATGTGGCAATAAAGAGGTCAAGAAGTATGAAATAACCCCTAGTCTGAAGACCAAGCCTAAAGATTAAGACGAGTGAGTCTTCTCACCATACATGGGAAGAGGATTGCCCAGAACTGAGGGGTAGTTTCTACTGTAGCCCTGAACCCTGGTTGAACCTTAGAGCTGAAGAGCTCTAAGCCAAGGTAAGAGATGACCCTGTCTTGCTGGTATCTATATGTTCCCTGACTTCCTAATAGAAAGGAGTTTGTTTTCAGGTCAAAACATGAATTCTTTTAAGGCTGATCTTCTAGCTCCCCTAGGCAGAAGCACCTTGTCTTATAGAAGTTTTCAGGAGAATTGCATAGGAAAGTACCTATAAGTAACCGAGGCAACCTCACTGAATCTAAAACATTGGTAGACCACTTACCAAATGCTGTCCAGATTAACTGACCAAAAGATGGCTCCTGAAATGTACCATGGAATCTAAAGTAGTTTAGAAGAGGAGGGAATTTGGAATTCTCTTTTCAGTCTTATATGATTTGGTATCTTAGTCCATACACACAAAGAAAAGACAAATAGATTATGCAAGACTGGTGGCTGATCATGTTATCTCCTCTTGGCCCACATTCTAGACAGCAGATTAAGAAAATGAAGGCTCAGCCGGGTGGTGGTGGCGCACACCTTTAATCCCAGCACTTGGGAGGCATAGGCAGGTGGATCTCTGTGAGTTTGAGGCCAGCCTGGTCTACATAGTGAGTTCCAGAACAGGCTCCAAAGCTACAGAGAAACCCTGTCTCGAAAAACCAAAACCAAAAAAGGAAGGTACACTCTTCATCTTAGAAGCAGTATACATTATAATGTATAATGTACACATTATTTCTGCTCACACCTCATTGATTAAAATTCAGTCATGTGGTCAAGCTCAACCACAAGGATGCCTGGGAAATGTGGTTACCAACTACATCACCAATAGTTAAATTTTAGGAGTGCCAGTATTAAAGAGAGAAGAAAAGAAGGGATATCGAGGGACAATTTGCAGCCTCTGGTGTATTATGAGGACTTATTGAAGAAGCTTTTTCCCTATGTAACCCTAGCCCATGAGATCATGTACTCACCTGGACTATTGGTCCAGATCATCCAGGTATCGCATTGTCAATGCTTTACTCGACTCCATAGCCCGTGAAGGCTGAGGTGGGTTCATTCTGTTTAGCACAGCGCTGTTGACAAAGATTATGTCCTGTCCAGTCCCACAGTCATTCAGTCCCAAAGAAACACACAGAGGTCTACATTAATTATAAACTGGCCCATTAGCTCAGGCTTCTTATTAACTTATTCTTACATCTTAAATTGACCCATTATTCTTGTCTATGTTAGCCACATGGCTTGGTACCTTATATCAGTGAGGCATTCTCATCTTGCTTGTTCTGTGTCTAGCTTCCTCTGTGATGACTGCAGACTAAGCTTTCCTCTCATTGCCCTGCCTATACTTCCTGCCTGGCTACTGGCCAATTAGCATTTTATTAAAATACAAGTGACAGGGTACAGACCGTTATCCCACAGCACAGTGTCTTGGGTTTCAGCTCTTTATAGACACTCAATGGATGCATATGGTAGCCATCCCTTATCTCATCCCCAGTTTTGATTTCCACAGTTTTACTTCCCTTCTAGCGCTAAACCCTTTCTATAAATCAAAACAAGATATTTTGAGAAGAAACCACATTCAGGTAGTTTCTTTATAATACATTGCTATAATCTATTTTATTCTTGTTTATAAGCTGTTTAATTTAGAAATCAATTTATATTATTGGTTTGTACTCATAAAAAAAAGCATAGTAGGACAGAGTTCAATACTGATCCACACTGTTAGGCATCTTGGGTGTTACGGAAAACGTCCTCTGCAGATAACAGGGCTAAATGAATCACTTGACAAGTGAGTATGTCTGGGTAGTTTTTTGTTTTTTTTTTTAACTTCCCACAAAACAATTCTGCTGCATCCAGAGTCTCTGCAGTAATTGACCTTGATGGTCGATAAGCTATTTCCAAGGGAACAGTCCTCCAAGCCTGATGCACTGACCAATGGCCAAAGCCTCCTCCTGAGAGGTTCTTCTGAGGCTGCCATGGAGACCGGGATATGGATGAGGTCCTTCTCTTGGCCAAACTGTGGAATATTCCAGGGTCTGCTGATCATGTCACTCTCAATTATTTGGATGGTCCCAGTATGACTCAGCCATGATTCTTATTTTAAGCACTCAAGGCACCTCGGATGGCCCTCTCTGAGATGCGGTTGAGCAGGAGGCTTGTCAGTAGAAGAACACGGGGACGACCACCATCCATCTCTAGCCATTCTTTCTCTCCCTCTTCCTCCAGTTCTGCTCAGCTCCACCTGCCTCAGGGTCTAGTCTAAGTCTCCTCCAGACTCATGTTGTGATGATGCTCAGACTCTTGGGCTGTGTGTCACGAGGAAAGGAGGTGAGGGAAAGACAAGAGGTAGAAGATGAGAGTCGAGGGGATGGTTTTTGAGTAATGGAGCTGCATGAGGGAAGCGGGTAGGAAAGAATATACTTAAAGAGTGCCGCTATGGCTTCCTTAGATCAAAACATGCCTGAATTATTTGAGAAAAGTTGAAGCTTCGTGAGACTGTGTTTCTGGGGCCTAGATACCGCTTGGCTGCTCGTCAAGCTCTGGCTCAGAGGGAATGACTCAGAACACTGGGAAAATGTCAGGAAGGAATAAATCCCCCAAATCCTTCTTCATGACGATGTCTTTCCTGCTTTGTAACCTTAGGAAAAATAAACAGTCCTATAAAAGAACGAAGCATATGTCAGTGGTTCTGAACCATTTTCAGATAATATCAAGACCAGAAACTATTATATTGTCTCAACAGTTCATGAGACATTGGTAATCTTTTGTCTGTTGTTGTTGTTTCAAGACAGGGTTTCTCTTTAGCTTTGGAGCCTGTCCTGGAACTAGCTCTTGTAGACCAGGCTGGCCTCGAACTCACAGAGATCCACCTGCCTCTGCCTTCCGAGTACTGGGACTGAGGGCGTGTGCCACCACCGCCCAGCTGACATCGGTAATCTTAACTGCACTTACAATACAACCATTTTGACTGAAGACAATGTGATTTTGACATATATGTAAAATCTAACACAGTGACTGTACATATATGTTCATAAGGTTAACTGTCACACACAAAAGGGTGTTTGATTTTCCTGTTTGTGATCATTAGCTTCTAGCTCATCAGCTTTATTACTGCTGTATGTGCTTGGCAGTATGTGTCAGCTGACAACTGAAATTCAAGAGAATCTTATAAGAAAAAAAACACCAAAATAAGAATTTTATGAATCAATTAGCTTTTTATCAACAAAAATACCTATAACTGGGTATGGTGGCATGTATCTTTAATCCCAGTACTTGGAAGATGGAAACAGAAAGTTCAGGAGTTTGAGACTAACTTCAGATTCATAACAAACTAGAGATTAACCTAAGCATGTCAGACTTTGCCAAAGGAGAGGGGTAAGAAGGGGTAAGGAAGGAGAGATGAAGTGAAAGAGGAAGGAAGGAGGAAAGGAACTAGGAAATATCTATGGACTGTAATCTCTACAAGTAAAATGGTGATTTTATTCATCGTTCTGTTTCTATACTCCTGGAAAAATGTTTAGAATATTCCAAAAACAAAACAAGCCTGTATAGCCCACTATTCTATTCCATCCATATAGCAACACTCCAACTGCTAAACTATTAGAGTATAATTAGAGACTCATAGGACAATAGCGGCACTCTGTAGCCATGTTTTTGAGATAAACTCTTTAGACGGTTACTATGTTCAAAACTATAGGACTACAATATCCTCTAACATTAAAGAGCACTGTGCTCCTTGAAATAAACTTAAGTAAGTGCCTTGCTTCCGACCAGATAGGTAGAGTCTTGCGCCTAAGCACCACCACTGACCCTGAAATGGAATTAGGTGTGCCCACTTCCTGGACTGGGCCCTGCTTTTCCTTCAGCTGCCTTACTGCAAATAGATATGGTGAACCTGGAAGCTGTCTGGTGAAGACGGCAGAAACCCAGGTGAAAGACGAGTCTAGGAATAGCTATTTGAAAACTAGACACCTACCAGTCCAGACCACCTATTTGGATTTACTGTGAGAAAGAAACAAACTTTGAACATTTACGGATCTAATCATCATGGCAGTCATGGGTAAGACTGGGAATTAGCTCATTAAAATTACTGTGGAAGATATTGAAGAAATTCAGGGTCAGTCCCCTGAGCAGTTAAGTATATCTCCCAGGATGGAATAATTCATCTTAGAAACCATCTAAACAGTTAATAATTACATGGATCAGAAAGACCCTGGAATATTCTAGAATATTCCATAGTTTGGCTAAGGCACCATCCATTTCCTGCTCTCTACAGCAGCTTCAGATGCACCTCTTCCTAGGAGTCTCTCTGGTCACTGCCAGTACATCAGGTTTGGGGGATTGTTCTGTGGAAATGCCCTATCAACCACCAACATCAATTACTGCAGAGTCTGAATGGCTACAGAATTGTATCATGGAGGGTCAGAGACTATGAGAATAATATCTGCTGTTAGCGTGTTTCCCATGAGCTCAGGCCAGGGATGAAACCACCACCAGGTCACCCGCCGAGGTCAACTTTGTGTGGAGCAGAGAAATTTCCTGAGGCAGAGTCCTCAGGGGATGTGCCCAGCGTATCTCCTGAAGTGCAGCTACCCAGCGGGGTGACTATCACAGGCCATTTGTGCAGGCTGCTGTCCTGTATCTATGAGAGAAAATTGACCCGCACCTCTAGGCGACTTGTCATTCTCTCGGCCATTTTCTCATTACATACAAGAGCTGGAATTAAAGCTCCTATGCCCTGGCTGCATCCATCAATGATAACAAGCTGTCTACGGCTCAGGGTACCACTGGGAAGGGTGATGGGAAGGGGACTTCAATAGAGATTCACCAATGAGTCAGCTGCAAATGCTGGGAAAGATGAAGGACACAGACCGTCCAGCTCTTGCCACCAAGGTAGCAGCTTTCAAACAATCAGAGCTTACAAAGTGAAGCAAGTTGCACAGAAAGCAAGGAGGCAGGCCAGGGTCCATCCTGGCTGCTCTGTCTCCCATTCATGGGCGCTTGTAACCTTGAGCTATTCTGAGAACATAAATTAACTGACCACACAAATGTTCTTCTATCCAAAGATGAGGCAGGAAGCAATCTCTAGAATGCATGGACCCACACCCAGAGGTGGTACCAAAAATGAGCAAGTAGAAATCTCTGCCTTGGACCCAAAACATTCAGCATTCTGCTTAGTTGCTCTTGGCCTATTGTCTTTCCGGTGTCTGGTTTAGAATCCCAGCACATGGTGGGTACTTCATATCAGGGAATGAAAGTTGCTTCGTTTTTGTGTGCTATGAGAAACAGTTACATCACACTGACCACAAAGCCCTTCAGGGCTTATGCGGCACTTGTCCTGAGATTGTCCTATGCAGTCCTCAGAACACCTGAAGGAAACAAGTCAGAGATTGCCATCTTCCTAACAGAAATGGAATTGCATAGAGGGAAGGTGATATGTAAGGTGACCCAGATGGTCAGGGATGGGGTGGGCCTGGAACCATGCTCACAGGTTCCAAGTACCAATACTTTTCCTGCTCCCTCACCAATGACATTCTATGATGCTGCTATTCAAATGCAGGAATGAAGGTGCAATCTACCCACTGAGGTCATAGCAACATGCAAGGGATGGGTGGTTTCTACCTCCTGGTTCTAAGCATATGCCAGGCTGATCAGCTCACACATCTCCAGCATCTTTTCGTTCCAATCAAGAAAGGTGGTCCTCAGCCGGGCGGTGGTGGCGCACGCCTTTAATCCCAGCACTCGGGAGGCAGAGGCAGGCGGATATCTGTGAGTTCGAGACCAGCCTGGTCTACAAGAGCTAGTTCCAGGACAGGCTCCAAAACCACAGAGAAACCCTGTCTCGAAAAAAACAAAAAAAAAAAAAAAACAAAAAAAAAAGGTGGTCCTCGCCTCAGAAACATATCACAAAGCCCACAAATCGCCAGATGTCTATTCCAGAAATCACTGGGGCACAATCTCATCTGGATGGCTTAGAAAATGACTCAAAACCCAGGTCCCATTGTCCATGAAAAGCCCTATCTGAGGGCTAGTCAGTCTTGGAAAAGGATACATGAGACTGGAAACCATAATTCCTGGGTCCTGGTATAAATTGTGAAATTGGTCCACAAAACTCACAGGTTATTGATTTGGAGTTTAGCAGCTCCCAGGACCTTGCCTCTGGCAAATTTGCAAAATCTGATTCCCCACACCCTAGCCACTACTTTCAGAACCAGTTTCACCACCAAGCCTTAAATAACCTTCCCCATGAATGATCATGGGTCTCTTGGCAGCCTCCACCTTGTCAGAGGCCAAAGGTGCCGGAAGTATTGGGGGGCTCTGGTCTCTTATCTCATTCCCAAGTAACTTTAGAGTTATTTCCTAAGAGGAGGTAATGTTAGAGTTTTTGTTTGTTTGTTTCTGTTTTTGTTTTTTTGTTTTTTTTTTTTAAAGAAATCGCTTCTGGTCAAGAGAATAAAATCTTGGCCTAGGTGGAGACCTAATATTCCAGTTGGACAGGGTCACTGACCCGGCCAAGGGACCACCTCCGGAAAGGCAAGATTACCTTAAGGCATGCGTAAAAATAGGTAGAATAGGTAATCTTTTAATGAGATGTTGTACTTTTCCTTCCCAGAACTCTCTCCTTCAGCACAGCAGCTAACAACACCACAGCCATGGGCGTCATCATTTGTCCACTCTCTGGACTCCTGATAAAGGGCAGGGACCCGAGATGTCCTCATTGGGGAAGCACATCGCAGAACACCTACTGCGCCCTCGTATTTGAAGCGGTTTAACCGGATAGAGAACTTTAGGTTCAAACAGATGTTG
Source organism: Microtus oregoni (assembly GCF_018167655.1). NCBI lineage: Eukaryota > Metazoa > Chordata > Mammalia > Rodentia > Cricetidae > Microtus > Microtus oregoni. The sequence continues at coordinate 28,037,124 of NW_024543085.1, forward strand.
CCTCAGAATTCTGAGGGTTTTTCTCCTGCTCTGTCTTCTGTTGTTGGTCTGCATCTCGTTGATCTCTACTGATAGTTCACATTTCGTCCTCATCCCCTTCTTACCTCTCCTTCTTCTTTCCTTCCATCCTCCGTCCTTCTGTCTCTGCTCTCTGAATTCCCTCCACCGATCACTCAACTTTTAAGCAGTGCCAGCTTTTATTTTTTAACCCATGTTGTGATTAAGTGTGGTATGGTCTCCATTGTCCTTAACATTTTGTGGGACCTTTTATTATTAAAACTCACTTTTTTCTTTGGTTTTTTTGAGACAGGATTTCTCTGTGTTGCTTTGGAGTCTGTCCTGGAACTAGCTCTTATAGATCAGGCTGGCCTCTAACTCACAAAGATCTGCCTGCCTCTGCCTCAGGAGTGTTGGAATTAAAAATGTGCGCCACCACTGCCCAGGACCCTCTCTTTCATTTTGTCTTCCTTTCTAAATATATTTGATCTAAATTTGAAGTCTTCTCAATTTTCTTTCTCTCTTTCATCTCAGTCTCTAAGTTAGTTTCACTTACTATCGTAGAGATCTTCCCCAACTTTATTGTGTTGCTAGATTTATTTCTGTTGTTATCGTGGTGATGGTGTCCCTGTGCATTATTTATTTATTTCTTGATCTTGCTTTTCATTTCTGTGATCTTGTCCCCTGGGGGGTTCTTCACTATCTCTTGTTATAAGAAAATTATCTTTATCAGATTAGGAGTCATACTAGTTTCTCCTCTCAATGCTCTGACAAAATACCCAGCCAAGGCAACTTGAGGAAGAAAGATTTATTGGCTCACAAGTTGAGGATGCAGTTCTAACGGCAGGAGAGGCATGGTGGCAGGAGCCTGAGGAGGCTGGTGACAGGAATCCAGGAGATGAATGCTGGTGTTCAGCTTGCTCCCTTCCTTCATGAAGACCAGGATCACCACCTGTGGAGTGGCGTCATTCACACGGAGGCCAGGTCTTCCATATTCAGCTAAATCCCCCCGAGAGCACCTTCCCAGTACTCCTGGGGGTGTTTCCGTGGTACTTCTGAATTCTAATTCCAGCAAACTAACAGTCAGGGTTAACTCTCATGATTACCTGTGAAGGGTCCTGTGCACATATACAGGCATCTTAGGGATAAGGGCGCAGCACATGAATGAGGGTTAGATAGCATACAGTCCACAGCACATTTGCAAAAATAGACTTCCAGGAAGGATGCCTTTGTTCTCTTTTCTGCTGTGAACAAATATGTTCCTTTTTAGCCTGGTGCAATTACAGAATTCTCTTCCTGTCACGTCATTTGTCATGTGCTCATTGCCTTCTGCCTTACACAATTTTCCAGACATTATTTGCCTTAAGAAAGAACTTTATGGTCATTTCCGTGGAGTCGGGGAAGGCAGCAGAAACAAATCCAGGTGTTTAATCTGTAAATTTACCTAGTAGTCCTCAAGAGTGACATCTCTAATCTGCCATCTTTATTAGGGCTCTTCTCTCGTTAAAATTATTTTATCTCCTTCTGTGACACACAGAAAGAGCTTTTAAACTTTTAACCAACACCCATCAGCAGAAGAGAATTAACATGTTTATTCCCAAGTTTCTGGGCTGTAGTCCAAAAAAGTCAACCACTTGCATGAAATTACTTTGAAATCTCAAGTTTTATTTTTTAACTATATGCAAATTTTACCCCTAATTCTATATTAGCTCTGTTTATTTTAATATAAGAATATTATTTTAAATTACTTAGCATTTAGGTTGCTTTGTTTTCCTTTCCTCCCCTAATTTTCAAGCCAAACTGGTACTTCAGAAGACCGATCACATTTTTCTCACTGTTTTGTATCTCTATGAGACACACACTTCAGCGTAACAGATCAAGCTGTCGATCTCAAGGAGCCTCGTTCATATTTTATTTCCAACCCTAAACACAGTGCAGACCACTAGGAACTCGCACTGGGTCTTCAGTGAGTGAAGTGAGTGGAGGGATCTAGAAGGAAGAGCGGGAGTTGGATGGGAAATGAAGGGCTGTCTTCATCAGGTAGATGGTTGAGCAAAGCGGTTTACTAGGGGAAGGAATGAATACTCAACGAGTGTGTGTGCCCTGCTTGATTCTCTGGGTGTGGAGCCTTCCCCATGCTCTCACTGCTTATCCTTTCCCCAAAGATCCCAGAGGAGTTGTGTCCTGGGTGAGCTTTGTCACCTCTTTACCTGGTATATTTGTTACTTTTCTCTGGTGTGATAAATGTGTGTATTATTGGAATGACTTACAGGCTGCAGCACAGGTAATCAAAAAATGGCTGCAAACAGAGAGTCTAAGAATCCAGGAGTTGCTCAGTCCACAAGGCTGGACACCTCTGCTGGTCTTCAGTGTGTGCTGGGATCCCAAAGAAGAGGGGTCCAGTGCCAGAGAAGGAGTGCATTGCTAGGAAAGGGCGGCAAACAGGCAAAAAGCAAAAGCTTCCTTCCTCCACGTCCCTATGTAGGCTTCCAGCAGAAGGTGTGGCCCAAATTTGGGTCTTTCTGCCGTAAAATCCAGATTAAAGACCTGCGTCTTCTCACCTCAGATGTCTGGACTAGAAGGGGATTCACCCATTTCAAACCAAGCACAATCTCTCCAGGTGTGCCATCTGTCTCTGAACCGCAGTCCATTCCAGATGTAGTCAAGTGGACAGCCAAGAAAAAGCACCACAGGGTCTTTCTGTGTACCTGGAACTGGGTACGGGCAGGAAGTTGTACACCTCCCAGAGGGAAGAGGTACAGAGGCAGCTACACGTCTTCTAGGAACAATAGAGGTCAGAGAGCTCTGTAGGGGGAACCCCCTCTGGGGTTAGCACAGACTTTTTCAGCTTTCCAGCGCATCTGAGAGCCAGGTCTAGGGATAACAGTAACAGGAAAAGAAAACTAAACAACTTCCAAGGCATGGAGACAATTACTTGACATCTCTTTGGTTTCCCTTTGGAGTCTGCCATCTTAGTCTTCCCAATCTCAAGTTCCAATCTTCTGGGTGCAGTCAGCCATGTACCAAAAGAGTCACAAATTATGTGAACAATGAACATATACAGACATTGTCTTGGCATTATTCCTTAAACAGGAAGGTACTACTTATATAGCTTCCACATTGTATTGAGTATTAAAAGTAATCTAGGAACTGGAGAGATAGCTCAGCGGCGAAGAGCATGTCTTGCAGAAGTCCCAAATTCAGTTCCCATCCCCCACATCCAGCAGCTCACAACCGTCTGTAATTCCAGTTCCCAGGGATCCTATGTTCTCTTCTGGCCTCCACTGACCCCTGCACTCATATGCACAGATTCACACACATACACATGATTAAAAATGAAATAAATCTTTTTTATAATATAACCTAGAAACAGGTTAAAACATGCCATCTTCACAGGTTATATGAAAAAACACTACATCACTTATAGAAGGGACTTGAGTACCTGGATGTTGGTATCTGCTAGAGTCCTTGGTACCCAGATACAACTATTCGTTCAAATAGCTCTAGAACATTCTCCCATCTTTTCCTCCAGTCAGTCACCTTGTCTCTCTGCCCCTTCCTATTATAAACTACGTGGGAAAGACAAGGGAGGCAGGTTGCATTAATCAGCTGTGGGAAAGCATTCCAGGCTCCTTGGAGAGAACCTTGGTTGCATTATCATATATAATACAGAACACACATTAACTCACTCAACCCTCTATAGATGGGGTCTACGTTCATCCCATTTTACGGACTGGGAATCTGAAGCTCAGAAGTCACATGGCTCATAATTCTAGGACTGAGTGTGACCCTGTGCTGTCCCTAGCTCCAGGTCAAACAACGCTCTGCCAGGCACCCCCAGAAGCAAGAACAGAACATCTATCACAAAAGCTCCCAGATTCTAGACTTTGCATGCCAAGAAAATTTCAAAATAATTTGGGGGAGGGTAGATCAACACAGGATTGCCAAGTTTCTGTTTTGCCAAATAAGCACATTAAAAATAAATCCTATTATCACTATCATTTCATTTTTAAAATGACTTGTTAACACCACCAAACGAGAAGAAATAATCTCGGGATGAAGTCGGGTTCTTAAGCAGAAAAAAATGCAAACTTATGAAAAGCAATATATTCTTATTTTTCTCATTTTGCTGACGATCAGTGAGAAATAACTGGATCCTGCTATGATCCCTTGGAGTCACTGACTTGTTTTCTCAGGACCCACAGCAGAATGTCCAAGTCCACTCAAAGCGTGGGTGAATGACAGACCCTGGGCCTCGGTACTGGGAACACTCCAAGCTGGGAAAGCCCCTCTCTGCCCCTTTCCAAGACATCCTTCATCCCAAACTCTTGTCAGCTCCCAATTTTCCTAGGCCCTAGAAGAGCCAGTGTGTAAGATGAGGTGGGTGAGGAAATGGAGAGAGAGACAGAGAAAATGAGGCCAGTGTTCTGAGTGGACTGCAGAGCTCAGAGAGCTCTGGAAATGAAATGAAGTCATCAGTTGCCCAAGACAGGGGAAGACAAATAACATCTGCCCAGGGTGACTGAGAGAGCTGCGCCATGACATCCCCATTCTTTGTGGTGCGTGTCTTCTTTGGTTGGACTGCCATAAAATGTGTATTCGTAACCGAACAGCCGAAGGTGAGTCTTTTGTTCTGGTCATCCCTCCTCTGAGTTATTTCACGCATTTTCCCCAGCTGTTCGTCGACTCCAACCCTCATCAGTCTTGAGTGGGAATAGCTTTGACCAGTGTCTCCACCGCCCTATAACCTCGAACGGGGCTTCTGAAATGCAAATGTAGCCACAGTCAACCCCCTCTTCAGTTTCTTCTCACTTACCAGCGGAGCATCCATGGGTACCTTGACCACACACACACACACACGCATGCACGCACACACACCTTCATCAACAACCTTGTGTCTTTGCACATACACACAGGAGCATGGCCCCAACATGCAGACCGACAGACGTTACTTAACCACACTCAGTCTTCCAAAGGCATGGGCCTCCTCTGACTTGCTATGTGGTGCCGCTGGGCCTCTATCAAGCTTCACCGTGGATAGACAACCCTCCCTTCCACCTAATTCCTACCTACCAGTTCAGACCTTGTCTCAGTTTCGGAAGGAAGCTCTCTGAGCCCTGCCCTGGCCACCTGCTCTCACCTGAGATGGGACACAGGGGTATACATTCATTCGTCATTATGACCATCACTGTGCCATGCTAAAATGTTTCTGACGTGTTGTAATAGGAGCCGCGGGGCTGCGTCCCAGGCACCCGGCCGCCCACATGGCTAGCTTAAGCCCTGAAATAATTACACGGAAACTGTATTCTTTTAAACACTGCCTGGCCCATTAGTTTCAGCCTCTTAACCCATTTCTAATAATCTGTGTAGCCCACGAGTTGGCTTACCAGAAAAGATCTTAACCTGCGTCTGTCTGGAGTGGGAGAACCATGGCAACTCCCTGACTCAGCTTTGTAGCGGCGTAAACGAATGCAGACAGAGAGTAAAAATATATATATATATATAGCTTTAATGTAGAAATAGACTTACAGAACCACCGTTCCCGCGGAGACCAGGAAAGCAGAAGCGAGCGCTCGGAGCTTGCTTGCCAAATTTATAGGCAGACATTAGCCCGAGGCGAACACGCCCCCTAAGGGGCGGGACTTATCCCTACATCTCCCCTTTTTGTCTAAATATGACAGAACTAAACCAAATACAACTACATACAATAACAACAAATAATAAATATAACAAACAATATTGAGAACAAAAGCTTTGCTAAACATTCTATCTCAAGGAGTCCAAATAATGTAAAGAGTAACTACAATTATATAATCTTCAACTCAGTCAAAGATCTGAGAAGGGAATAAACACTACTCAACAAACGGGATATATCCAAAATGTGCAACAATTGACAGAGACAACTGACTACCTGGGCAATCACCCAAAGTTTCGTTTGCAATGTTGAGTCAACCAATTTTGGCTAAGGCCTAACATAACTGACATACCATTATTAAAGGCAAGGAACTTTTCAAAACTATCTTACCCTGTCTTGGCAGGATATGACAGTCCTGTTTTATCCATTGATGCACGCTCTGTATCTGTGTCAGTGGTTGAGGTATGGGCATTTCTTTGCCCAAAGGCCAGTTCTGCCAAATAGAAAGGCTCCAGGTGGAGTGTCTTTGGTGCTCAACATTCTCTCGGGAATAGAGCGGTGTTGCCAGGAGCAATTGAAAACTCTGCCTCCCGAGTGCTGGGATTAAAGGCGTGCGCCACCACCGCCCGGCTAAGTCACTTTGTAACAGACCAAATCTGACACTGTGGCAGCTTTTGTTGCAAAACCGCAAGTACTTGAGCTTCTGCTAATTCAGGCAGTGGGGTTCCGCTGCAAAACTTAGCCAAGGCAGGCAGAATGGGCCTGTGTCGCCGAGTGGGTCTCGGACTCGGCACTGGGGCCGGAGTCACGAACTGAAAAACAGCACCCGGGAGGGTGCTGTGTTAGGTAGCAGGCTACCCGCTTGAGTCGGGGGCAAAATAGCCCCACGTTGGGCGCCAAAATGTAGCGGCGTAAACGAATGCAGACAGAGAGTAAAAATATATATATATAGCTTTAATGTAGAAATAGACTTACAGAACCACCGTTCCCGTGGAGACCAGGAAAGCAGAAGCGAGCGCTCGGAGCTTGCTCGCCAAATTTATAGGCAGACATTAGCCCGAGGCGAACACGCCCCCTAAGGGGCGGGACTTATCCCTACACAGCTTCTTTCTCCCAGCATTCTGTTCTGTTTACTCCGCCTACCTAATTTTATGTCCTATTAAAGGGCCAAGGCAGTCTCTTTATTTAACCAATGAAATTAACACAAGCCAGAAGACTCTCCCCCATCACTGAAGCTTCCATTTTGGTGACAAGGTCACGTGACACTTATGGTTGCCTTCCCTATGCCACATAGCCCACATTCAAATAGATTTTTTTAACTGTTATTTTACATAGAAAACAAGATGAGACATTGTCTCTGTCCTCGAGAACTGATAAGCTTTTTGGACACATGCCACCTACAGATGTAAGATAATTCCATGCTAGGTTCAAAAATCACCTTGAGCTGGAATATACAGCATAGATCATTCACAGAAGGTGGAAAAACAAAACAGTGAGCACACAGTGCTAACAATAGTTTCTAGAGGACTGATGAGGAAGAACTACACAGACAAGTTCTCAGCCACCAGGACTGACTCCTCCTAAACCCAGCTCCACACAATTCACTCCAAGACTCCACGAGGCAAGTCTTCCAATCTTCACCCAACCAGGATGCCAAGAACAATAATAACAATCAGGAAGTTCTACACATATATGTTGCACTAAACACCATGGAAGACTGTGTGAGGGCCGGGTTCATTAAAGCTGAAAGTCTGAATGGCTGCCTGTGGTGCCTTCCAAAGAGAAGAAGACATTTTATCTGCAAAGGACATAAAACAAAGCAGCTGCTGTTGGTGGTGGGGAGGGGTGGTGGGGGATGAGACAGACTCTGAGATCCTAGAGCAAGAAACTATTCGGCTGAACACTGAGGTTCCCTAGCTTCAGAAGATGGTAGGGTGGTGGTGGCACATGCCTTTAATGCCAGCGCTTGGTAGGTAGAGGCAGGCAGATTTCTGTGAGTTCGAAAGCCAGCCTGGTCTACAGGACAGGCAACCAAAGCTACACAGAGAAACCCTGTCTCAAAAAAAAAAAAAAGAATAAGAAGGAGGAGGAGGAGGGGGAGGAGGAAGAGGAGGAGTAGGAGGAGGAGATGGTGGTGGTGGTGATATCCCTACTGAAGAGAGCTCCATAGCAGAATGAGGTCCACTTGTGTTTTCACTGTTGAAATTTAAGCGCTATATGTGAGTAATTGTGAAGATAGCAACAATGTCATGATTTACTGATAAGGAGGACTTTGGAAGGCAATTAGAATTATAGAAACCTATTAAGATGGTGCCTCTGTGACTGAATCCTTGAGGCTCTATAAAATGAGGGCGAAACAGCAGACATCTGAGCACATATACCATACGATACCCTGCTCCACCTTGGAACTCTGCCAGCAAGACAGCCATCATCAGTTATAGACCCTGACCTTGGACCAGAGCTATGAGCCAAAGCTATAACATACCTAGTCGGTGACATTAATTTCTAAGTAACAGAAAATAAATCAATACAGAGATGAGGATGATAAACCTGCGCCCCAGTGCCCTAGATCTAAGGTTAGCCCTTATGTGCGATAACTTTCCAAATTCTAAGGGCGTTAGAGGCTGACCTCCAGGAAAGCGCTTTAGGATGATGACGATCCAGGGGCAGGCAGATCAAGAAAGACAGGTGGGGCAGAGATGTGGATGCACAGACTGTGAAACTACTTTGGTTGGTAGATGGGTAGAATGCCCATCTAGCATGTGCAAAGCCCTGGGTTCAATGCCCAGCACCACATAAACTAAGAGTGGTGGGATACACTTATGATCTTGGTAGTCAAAAGGGAAAAACAGAAGAATCAAGAGTTTGAGGTCATCCTTTAAGAGCATCAGAGGTCTGCCTTGACTACTTGATAAAGCAAAAAGAGGGGCACTGAGGTTTGCAGCCTCATGCCCAACATGGGTTGGGGCACTCTTTAGAGACTAGTGTTTGGTTGTTGAGCTTCTGGAATGGGCTTTTTAGGAGTCTGTGGATACTCCAGCTGTTGCCCCACACCCTCGCCTCCATGCTATCATTGTTGGTGAATGTCTAAATGTCCTCAAGCAACTGGTCTTCTCAACAAGGCCATGCAAGGCCCAGGGGAGCAGCTTGTAAGTCCTTCTAGAGTCACCCCAAGCCTTTGAGAGGCTCTGACTTATGTGATGTCACCCCACATGATTTCTACTTGCACTCCATAAAGAAGCCCACTTGGAGCAGAGCAAAGATTGAGGGACTATCTGTGGTCTTTTCTCATCTGGAAACACAGCTGACCTCAGGTACTGAGTCACTCACTCACTCTTCCCTGGGGAACACCCAAGTCATCCCTCAACTTGAGCATTTAAAAGGGTTGCCAGGGATGCAACCAAATGAAGCCAAAGGATACAGGAAGTTGGAGGTGGCCAAATGCTTCTTGACCCGCACCCCATCACATACCTGCGCCAATGGAACTATGACTTCAAAACATCTTGATACTGGACTTTGCTTGTTTTATTTTTTTATTTCTTACTTTTTGGTTTTGTTCTTTTGAAACAGAGCCTTGCTTCTCAGTAGCCCTAGATGACCTGGTAACCACTGGCCTCAAACTTTTGGCAGTCCTCTTGCTTGGGCCTCCCAAGAGTTTGGTTTTGACACAAGTGTCGGGGACTTAGGTGGGTGATCCCATCTCTAGCATGGTTTCACAAATCAAAAATTGGGCTCAGTTATTGGAGAGGATTACAAAGCGATCTCAGTGAGCCAACACATATGACGAAACATCTACTCCAAGATGGATCCACTGTAGGTGAGATACAATGACTGTATGGTCCACTTTCTGTCACCATAACAAAATACCTGAGAGAATTATTTTACGAAGAGTAAAGGAGCTATAGTTTCAGTGCATGGTGCATGGCTGGGTGAACCCATTGATTTTTTTTTTTAATTTATTTATTTATTAAGGATTTCTGCCTCGTCCCCGCAACCGCTTCCCATTTCCCTCCCCATCCCCCGATCAAGTCCCCCTTCCTCATCTGCTCGAAGAGCAATCAGGGTTCCCTGACCTGTGGGAAGCCCAAGGACTGCCCACCTCTATCCAGGTCTCATAAGGTGAGCATCCAAACTGCCTAGGCTCCCCCAAAGCCAGTACGTGCAGTAGGATCAAAAACCCACTGCGATTGTTCTTGAATTCTCAGTATTCCTCATTGTCCGCTATGTTCAGCTAGTCCGGATTTATCCCATGCTTTTTCAGACCTAGGCCAGCTGGCCTTGGTGAGATCCCAATAGAACATCCCCATTGTCTTAGTGTGTGGGTGCACCCCTCGTGGTCCTGAGTTCCTTGCTCGTGCTCCGTCTCCTTCTGCTCCTGATTTGGACCTTGAGATTTCTGTCCGGTGCTCCCGTGTGGGTCTCTGTGAACCCACTGATTTTTAGGCATGTGCGAAGGCGGCCCTTCATGGCAGGAAAACAGAGCTGAGCAAAACTGTTCCATCCCAGGCCAATGAGGGAAAGGCAAGGGAGCAGCCATGTTCCCATGGTCTGCTTCAGGGGCACACTCCCAGCGAGTGAGCCCCAAAGACTTCTCAACAGGCTCCATATTAAATAATTTTATAATTCTGTTCAGGGAAACAATTCTTTACCATGTGGGCCACAGAGGATATTTAAGATCCAAACTATCCAAATGACCAAAGGAGACATGGTCGCCGTGGCACTAACAAGCAAAACCATTACATCCCTCAGAATCTGTCAGCTGTCAGGAGAGATTTAGAATAAATGAATAAATTACCAGAGATTATAAACTAAACTGTATCCCCCAGAATTAATATACTAAACCCTATGCCTCCGACATGTGTCTTTGGAGACAGTCTTTGGAAAGGTTAACTAGGGTTAGAAGGACATAGGACTGTGCTCTTAATTCAGCTGGACCGATGCCTTTTTAAGACGAAGAGAGACCAGAGCTTTCTTACAATACAAACAAAGAAACAGTCCTTGTAGGGACACAAGGAAAGCAAGGGAGAGTGGACTCACCAGGAAACACATTTTCTAGCATCCCGGTATAGGTTTCTAGGCTCCAAGAGTGTCTGCATTTTATGTGACACTCTCGAAGGCTAGCAATGCCTGCATTTTACGTGACCTAATTGGTGGTTTTTTGTTATAGGAGCCTGGGCTGACTAATACCTCCTCTTCTATAAAACCAACACCGTCACTACTGTGTGACTATTGTCTGTGCACCATTTAGAAAAACCCCATCTAAATGCAACACTTCTTACCGCTCTCAGCTCAGGCTGTGGCTGTTAATTCAGTCTAACTGAAAGAGGTTTTTTCTAAGAATCTTAAGACAGATGCCTTCTTGTGAATCTTATACAGGGGTGGGCAGGAGGAAACTAAAGGCAAAATAGGTAGATGATGCTTTTCCTAGCACTTTAGAGTCTAAGGCTTCTCAGCCACTTTCCAACTTGGACTTGAAGATGGCACCTCAGACGGATGACAGGAGAGGCAGCAACTCTCAAAAGTATGTTCCATGATTGTCACCAAGGCTTCCTTCCCAGCTCTTGACACCCGTCACTGAAGACGAATGTTCATCTTCTCATATAGGACCACGATAGACAATCCTTCACACCAATGTCAGCCACGAAATGTCCCTCCTAGTTTCACCCACTTGTGCTTCTTTCTTAGATTCTAAAATTAGCCTGCTTGGGCCGCCATACCAAAATAGCACAGCACAGCGACTATATTGTGTCAAGTCCTGGAAAACCACGGGCAAGATAAGGCCTGGTTTGATTTCTCCCGAGGACTCTCTCCTGGCTCTGTAGGTGACTGCTTACCTCCAGTGTCCTTATCTGGCCTTTCCTCTGCATCCTACAGCTCTGCTGTCTCTCCCTGTTCTTATAAAGTCATCAGTCTTATTAGATTCCAGCCCACCCACGTAACTTCATTTGACCGTAATTACATCTGTACCGGCTTGAGCTCCAAAAACAGTCACTGCAAGGGTTAGATTTTCAATACAGAAATTTTAGGGGAACCAAATTCACTTCATAACCACCCTGTAAGGCATTCCATTGTTATTTTGCAATAAAATATTGAAGCAATGTTGTCTTTTAAATGCTAAAATCTGCTTTGCTTGCTAACATCAAACCATCTCTCTGCTAGTCTATATCCTTTGTGCATAAATACTTTTGTTTCGGGGCCAAGTAAGACTGACATCATTTTTGAAGGTATTTTAAATATAAACTCGACCTCTGACATACGTTATCAATCATACACCTAATTCAACTAAAGAGATAATGATGTGACTACTGTTCATGACCTATGGTTCCACAGACAATGGCACCACACTCATGATCACTGTCCAGTGCACACTACAAGACAGAATTTATGGTAAGAAACACCAACTTCAGAAATTCTCACTGTGGAGAAGAGAATGCAAGCATCAGAGGAACTATGGCAAAATAAATTTAATTGGGCTATCTGTAGTTAGTACATAGTTTAAGTGTTTGATAAATTCATTTTTTATACAACAGCCACACCATTTACAAAATGCAACAGAGAAGGAGTTTCCCCAAGATTTTAATAAAGAATTTAAGGTTCATTTATGGCAATTCTCTCTTTAATTTTCTAGGTAATAAACACTTCACAATATGGAATGGTTATATCCAAATGTATCTAAAATGATGTCGGAGATGTTGAAAGCCAACATTTCTGTAATTAAATGTAATAAATTATGATCAAACCCCTTCTCTATTCCATTGTGTAGATTATTTATATAGCATAAAGAAGTGGTATTATTAAAATGCAAAGCTGTATAAGGGCTTTAGGACCATCTGTGCCATAGGAAGTGACTGATTACAAGTATACAACAATAAGTCAATCAATATAATGGGGTCAACTGACCTTTGAAAAGGGAAAGGTGTTTTTTTTAAAGTTAGGATGCACCATCCTTGGATAAGGTCATTATTAGTTTATGAAAGTCTCTTCAAATGAATCTAAAGCAGTGGTTCTTACTACTGTGGGGAGTAATCCCTTTGGGGTAACATGACCCTTTTTCACAGGAGTCACCTAAAATCGTCCTGCACATCAGATGTTTATATTACAATTCATAGAAGTCACAGAATTACAGTTATGACGTAGCAACAGAAATAATTTTATGGTTGGGGGTCACCACACCATGAGGAACTGTACGAAAGGGTTGCAAGATTAGGAAGGTGGAGAATCAGCGCTCTAGAGAGTGTGCCCTGAAGTAAAAATACATTTCTCAACTGTGATTTTTCACCCCCAAAGTGTGTGAAAACCAGTGGACCAGAGAACAGAGTGGCAGATGCTGGAGTCAAGCCAAGGTTGGCTCAATCCCAATACTGTGATTCTTCCTCCCTGGTCGTTTAATCTCCTCCCTGTGATAAGGCAGAGGCAGTAGTGATGTTTGCTCTGTGGTTAGCACACTTAAGAAATGTGTGCACAGCCCTTAAAGGAATGTGATCACTACCTCATGAGTGCACACTCCCTACAACTTGCTGAGATTCTCAGTCATAGGTACAGACCACAGATTGAGCTAAGCTATGTCTGAGATCCTGCATGCTAAGGAAGGTCCATACTGGTTGTCTCAGAGCCTTCCAGACCAGCATCTACTCCTGGCCTCCTCCCACCACTGCCCAAGCAGTAATGCTGTCCCCGGTTTCCTGTTTCTTCCCCAGCAGAGAGGCTGTGTGACCACATAGGCACCTCCCCATTCAGGGGAGAGCATTACGTTGCTCTAAAAGTACATTTGATATCCCAATCCCCTTTAAGCATGAGTGCCAGGGAAATAGATGGTCCCTGGATAGCACAACTCCTCCATGATAGATTTTATGATGAAGATGATGAAGAAAAAGATGGAAGTTGATTTGTGGTTTGAAAGGTTATACAATATGCATATCCCATTCAAAATTAAAGATGATGAATCAATGTCTGGGAGGCAGAGAAAATGCTTTCTACTGAGGTCACTGACCATAAGACATCCCTGCTCCGGCTCCCAATTTTAGCCTCTGAGCAATAGTGAGGGTTGGTTCTGCGTCTCTTTGACTGATAAAAATCCTGAAGTCCACTTCCTTTCTTTTTATGCTTCCTGAATCAGTCGGCAAACCTATATGACCACCCAAGGGGAGAAAGCACAAGTACTTGTAGCAGTAAGAGCCTGAGGATGCTGTCAGATAAAGAAAAAACAGAAAGCAACAGAATGGTCTCTCAGCTGTGTGTTCTTGACTTACAACACCAATTATGGAAACCCACCTGCTGCTAAGAATACTCAGAAAGGATCCAAAGCAGGACCCACATCCTTCACGCTCACCTGAGGTCCCCTTCAGTATATAAATACTGCCAGGATATCCTGCATGACTAGGGCAACCATCACAAAACCCAGTAGCTTGGATGACTTTAGGAGGCTAAGAGTCCAAGGGCAGAGTGTAGGCAGCTTTGGCTCCTGGCAGTAGCTCTCTTCTGGGCTGATACCCGGCTGTATCCTCACAGTACGGGACCAGAGCTCCTCTGTCTCACTTTCTCCCATCCAAAGATATTAATCCCACCATGGAAACCCTTCTGACTCAAATCCTCATTTATCTTCATCATCAACATTACTGAATTTAGAACAGGAGACAAACACTTGGGCATGCTCATGAGGACTCTCCCCCACCCCAAGGAGAGAAGACCTCTTCTGAATGTGTGTGGCACTATTACACGGGCCAAGGACCTGGTCTGAATAAAGAGTGAGTCAGGTGCCCACATTCATCCCTATCCCTCTGCTTCCTGACTGCTGCTGCTGATGTCTGCTGCTGCGTCCGCCATACCTTCCCCTCCATAATGAACTGTCTATCTTCAAACTGCGAGCCAAACAAACCCTTCCTTCCCTAAGCTGCTGCTGTCAAAGCAAAGATAACAATGTATTTATTCCCCAAAGATGAGCGTATGAATCCCAAGGGAAACATAAACATTTCCCCTATACAGGGAGGAAATCAAGGAAGACCTCCCCTGTGCCCAGGCTCCAAGGAGTGGCACCGTCTCTGGGTTGCAGAAGAACTCAGTCCGTCTCATCCTTCAGCTGCATTTTCAGATGACTCAGCCCCAGAGACTTCACAGCTCTTCCTGGGAGGCAAACACCAGGAAGGCTGACAGAGGGGCACACTGCGCTCTATGATGCTTGTCACCTTAATGGCCTGTTGAAGGGAGTGTGACAGAGATAGATCAAGATAATACTGGAGATTACTTACTAGATTGCCATAATCATTAACAGCCTTAATTAGTGTATAATATACTGCACCTCAGCAGCAAGTGGGAAGACAGGCAGCAGGGATGCTCAAGTCTGCAGTTACTCAGATCTACACAGCAGGTGAATCCAACCTTGTACCAAAGCTGGACTTGAGCTATGGGGCCAGCCTTCCCGTCTGTGAATAGCACATCTCACTCACACTTTTGCTAGCCTTGACGTTACTGTCTAATGGAGGTATATCACTTTATATTCACCCAAGGATGCTTAAACTTATTTCTTCCTTACAGTGATGGTGGGGCTGCTGGGGACTCATGCCACAGATAGAGGGAGCTGAGATGTACTCACTGAACACACAAAACTCAGGGTGTAATTCACTGCCTGCTTCTTTCTCTCTGTTTCTCTGTCTCTCTGTCTCTGTGTTTCTGTGTCTCTCCATCCCTATCTCTACATTCTCTCTCATACATCCACAAATACAAGAGCTCACATGCATATACTCACCCATGCAAGCACACACATACACATATTCATATATGATCTACACATATGCTCACAGATATACCTGGGCTGTCTCTTCAAGTCACAGGCTGGCTGTCCATCTCCAGTGTTCTCCGGTAATTCTTCCCTGTGACAATGACTGGCTTATTCTTGCCCAACTCCTTAGCAAATTTTCAGTGACATAAAACAGAGAATTTGCCCACAGAGCCTCAGCCAAGGTACTTAGCAGGAGTTGCTCTTTATGCGTTCCTTGGCCTTCACACTCTCAGTGGTAACACTGCTCCATGGCCCTGTGGCTCTCAATGAGGGGCCTCCTCCAGCAAATCCCTCCCCCACATGTAGGTGGGTAGAAGAAGATGAGGTCAAGTTTTAGGCCCTATGTTCACCCATCCTTGATCCTGCTCATGAGGAAGAAATGCTAGCAGGATTGGGTTGAGTCTCCAAATGCTGACTAACCATAGCTATTAGTGGGCAAGATCACTGCGCATGGACACAGCGGGACCAAGAAGGCTTTGATCACAGCTTGTGGCCCCGGTATAATCACGCAAGAACATCAGACAAACCCAGACAGAGACTTGGCTTACATGATCAGTTCTCTTCCAGAGTCAGGGTAGTGGCAAACGAGAAGGGACAGACCAGAAGAAACAAGGGAGATATGACCACAGGTTGCCAAATGGTTGCTTGGAATGAGTCTTGGTACATAATACGATGCTATTAGAAGATAAACTCTGAGTGACGCTTGTACCTGGGTAAGAATACTCTACCTGTGCCCATTCTCCACCCTGACAACGGCCAGAGGAGTATACAAGAGATCAAGGGAAGCTGCACCAAACCTGAATCTCTAAATCCAAAATTATTTCCAAATAAAATGCTTGTCTAAAAGCGGTGGGAGGGAGGGAGAGAACTGGATTATTAACACAGAGCAGCACATTCCAGGTTCAATGGGTTTTGTGAGCCTGACAGTGGAGCAAACTGAAGTCACCTGCATGTGAGCCTAGCCCTGGAAGATCACTCTGGAAAGATGCACGCTGCAGTAGCGCTCTTGTTGGGACTATTTCTTGGATGCAGACTTGCCAAATAAGTTCAAATCCTTCCCCATCAATGGCCTGTTAATAAATAGTTTGAGCATACACATACACAGACGGCAGAAAGAGCTTTATTCTAAGATCTGTGTCTAATGAGTTCGCCTAGCAAAACAAATTTTAACATGTTGCATTCAAATATGCTTCTATGTGGCATATAACCCACTGGAGCTATGTCTTTCTATTACATAAAAATAGTTTTTGAATGAAATCCAACTAGCTTTATCGGAGGGAGAAGACGTGAGTTCCACCACAGTCAGACTTTATGATACCATCTTTTGATTTCTTGAGTGTACATCTGGACGAGCTTCCTCAAGATCACACGGCAAGACTCTATTAAGGACTCAAGTCTCCTAGCTTCCGGTCATGGTTCCTCTGCACCACAGATGGTCCAAAAGTAGGTCCAAAGCTAAAACTCTCCAGCCATAAACAGCCTGGCACATTGTAACAAAATAGGGGAGGCCAAGTTGGCTGGAGCAGCTGGGAGCATTTGATGCTGTGACTCATGTGGGAGCGGGGGCTGCTGCAGGAAGAAGTGGGCAGCTCTGAAGAGGATAGTTGGGCAGACGTCTCCGAGGATTCCATCACAGACCCAGACAGCGATTGGATGGACAGGGTATGAGGCACCCCAAGAGCATGGAAGAAAACTTGAGGCTGCTCCAGATGAGGTGATGGGCCCTTGCAGAACCCTGCTGTATGTTTTTGGTCCAGAGGAAATGAAAAACCATGATGACTGGGGAGCTAGCCCAGGGGTAGAATGCTTGCCTAACATACACCAAGCATACACAAGGTCCTAGACTCAATCTTCAATACCAAAATAGAAAAAGAAAGGAAGGGAGGGAGGAAGGGAGGGAGGGAGGGAGGGAGGGAGGGAGGGAGGGAGGAAGGAAGGAAGGAAGGAAGGAAATATAACCTCAAGGGAAGTGAGAGACTTGAAGCCCTGACCCTGGTATCAGAGAGGATGATCAGTAGTCTCCAAAAATCACAGTCTGGATTCTATACGAAGCCGAATAATCCTCTGATAAATATTGCAGTCAGAACATATCCTTTGTAAAGCAGCTACGATAGATAGACTACACAGAGGCATGCAGACTCCACCTCCACCCAAGCCTGAAAAGCTCCATTCTTTTTGCCCCAAGCCCCTCTTGGCAAAGAGTTCAGTGTTCAGAGCATCTGGCTTTTGGAGGCAGGCTGCTTTGCTGTGGATTGGGGATGTCTTATGCATTAAGGGTTTGGGTTGACTGTCACTCTGTGGCTCTACCGAGAAGTTTTAGGAAATTTTAGGAAATTTTAGGAAATTTTAGGAAGTGGGCCCAATGAAAGGAAGGTCACCAAAAGTATGCATATGGCTCTGTTGGAACCTTGGCCCCTCCCTCCTCCACTCTCTCTGCTTCCTGGCAGCCACGGAGTAAACAATCTTCCTCCACCATCGTTTCTCATGCCCACGGTGTGCAGTGCTATCACAGGTCCAAAGCGGCTGGGAGAAGTGACCATGAACTAAATCCATGAGCCAAAATTAGCCTGCTCTTCTTTTTAAATCGATTTGTTCGACTATTTTGTTGCAGCAACAGAAACATTGGGTCAGAGGAACGGTTAAGGCAATGATCTAGAGGCACAGGGAATTACAAAGATTGCTCTAGCCTTTCACGTCTCCAAGAACTGTTGCGTCTTTTGAGCAACACACACTGCTTTCCAACTTTAAGCCCTCGTAATTCGCGTCCCTGTTCGAAACCTCCCAGTGATTTATTTCCATTCTTTGAATTAGGACCAAACTCCTGCACACTGAATGGAAGTCGTCAGTGGCTGCCTGCCTTTCCCTCCTCCTGCCACACTGCTTTCTCCTCAGCCCATGGTGTTCTCCGTGACCCCTGAATGGTAAGACTGCTTTCTTACTAGTTCAGAACTGGCACCTTAGCCCTGCAGAGGTCCCCAAAGCTGCACCTTCCTGCCTTTCACCCTTCCTCGAGGCATGATCCCTGAGCATCATGTTTTTCTTCTCGACGAGCATTGTTCGTATCTAATTACCTTGCTCCTGTTTAATGCCTGGATCCTCCTATTGGAATGCTGGCAACTTGTTTTACTCCTGTGGCCTTCATCCCCTAGGATAGTAACAAGCACACAGCAAGTGTTATCGTACAGGAACTGAGCAGATTCTCCCCGCGTCTGAGAGATCTTTCTGGGCTGAGTCATGTCAGCCTTTTTTAGAGGCATCCCGAAAGCTGTCTGTCAAAGAGCAGAGGCTTGGGCGGGAGAACACATCCCTGGGGGAGCATCTCTCCCCCGCCTCATTTTTTCCTCTGTGCTCTGTGAAGCCGCTCCGACACCAGGCTGCTTCCCTCCCAGGTTGCCGCATCCAGCACAACTGGTTTACAAGCCAACCCTGCTATTTCTCCCGTCCTTGGGTAAACTCTAACATTTATGTCAGATGGTTCTTCCGTCTTAGGGATTCAGGACTTATAAGGATATTAGAAGTTTAGCCTCAGGCTATAAGAGATTTGGCATTTCATACATTGAATGGGGAGCCTGGGCACCACAGACAGATGGGTTTGGCACAGTCCCGATGGTGCTGCCCTCCTAAGCAAGCTTCACACAGACAGATTGTAAAAGCTCAAAGGCCCAGGTATTCGTGACTTAGGACACTGGCTGGCTCCACCTCTCTTCCCCAGATTCTCAAGAAGAAGACAAAGAGTTTCCTTATGCAGAGACAAAATAGAGGACTTACATAACCAGACTTCCAGATTTATGACATAGACCCATATCCTTGTTGCAGGGGCGGCATTGCGGGTTCCCCGGGGAAAAGATGAATTTACAATAAATGGTACTGAGACCACGGCTGCCTACAAAAGGAAGGAGAGAAAGTGGGAATCGTGAGACCTGGAAATCAGCTCCAGGTGAGCAGAGGGCTGAGCCGTGGCAGGCAAAGTGGAAAACATTTAGGAGAAACCATGGAGGTATATCTTTATACACCAAACGAAGCAAGGGAAACACACGCGGTCAGGCACAAGGAAAATGCTGCCAACTTCCTTTTGGTGAGAGGGGTGTGTGTACTTGCGGGCTCACATATCCAAGTGCACATGCATATCTGCAAAGGGGGTGGTGGTCAGAGGTCAACCCAGATGCCGTTCCTTCCTCGGGGGTCATCTGCCTTTTTTTCCTTCGCTCTTTAGCCGGTTTTATTATAATATCATAATTCCCTTTACACCAGTGGGACTCAAAGTATCACTGCAAGGATAAATGTAAGTTGTTTGGACATCACATAAATTGATGGTTTAAATCAATTCTGTGATCATTAACTAAATACGACACAGTAATTTCCCCTTATAAACTGCTATAAGAGTTGCCTCTATTAGCTTCAATCCTTTGGTAAGTGCTTCTTTTTTCATTCTTAAGCTACTTTTTGAAATTATAATTAGAGCATTTCCCCCTTCCCTTTCCTTCCTCTGAAATGGTCCCATACCCCCTTCCTTACTCTTCTTTCAAATTCATGGCTTCTTTTTTCATTAACTATTATCGCATACTGAACAGAGACTACACCAATAAGCTCGAAATGTAGACAAGAGTGGAGATTGGGGTGCAGATTGGAGGCCTCACCCTTACACAGAAAACTACAGGCAACTAAGAAATGCTGAGGGCAGGGCAAATTGTCTTCCCTGGGGATGAGCACACCACAAGGGTGCTAGGAATCGAACTCTGGTCCTCTATATGAGATGTAAGTACTTTTAACCACTGAACCATCTCTCTAGTCCCAGGTTACTGTTTTTGTTTTCCATACTTGATTTTATGTATAGCCAAACAGTTTACATATAAAGTAACATTATAATAGAATGACTTGACACAGGTTTTTTTTTATGATTGCTACTAACCTTATTACAATCAACCCCAACATTGAGTAAGCTGAGCTCAGTAGTATCATGAAAGAATCCCCTGTCTCCCAGAATCCCGTTAAGAAAACTCTGTAGTCAGAACTTTCCCCTCCTCCTGGATGAAACATGAAACAGGTCCTATGACTTTTGTTGTTAATCTTGATCAGTACGAACTTCTCTTAATCATCATTATTTCAAACAACAGAGCCTCCATTTGATCAATAGTTGTAAAAGACATCTTTGATCCTGGTTTTGGGCTAAAACTTCTTCCCTGCCTTGCTCACTGTCTGTGAGGCTCTGGAAGATGGAAGAGGGCATATACCTTTTATGCCGTTTCTATCAAAGCTTCTGTTTCTCCTTATCCACCTTGTTTATCAAGCTTTCTGGTCCCCTATGACGGAGCAGTGGGACCGAGGACTAGAAATAAGTAGAGGAAATTATGAACGGCTAGCATTACTGTGGAGCTTTAGCAAGCTCTGGACTTCCCTGATATAATCTCTGTCTCAAAAAAAAAAAATCTTCCTACACTTTGATTATCTGACTGAGTTTCCATAAGTGATAAATTCATCTTCATTCTTACTTTTTCTTTATGATTCCTTCCAAAGCGCTTGGCCATCTGGCATTAGCCCTATCTTCTTTAAAGAGAAGAAAAAATAGAAAATTACAGTTTACAAGACCCCTCCTTATCCCCCAGAACAAAAAAAAGTAAATCACCTTTTCTAATTGAGTCAGTATGGCAAATATAGCCAGTGGAATTAGTCATGTTTAACTCCTAGTGTATTGATGGTTAATGGAATTTAAAAAAAAAAAAGATTAATAATGCTGTTTGGTTGTTTTTTTAAAAAATGAAAACCTCTTGAAAGTTAAAACTAGACCTATGAGAGGCCAAGTGGCTCTGCAGTGAGTGTGCATCCCAGCGAGACTCAAGCACATAGGACAGGAAGGATGCTCCCAGTCACAGTGAACGCAAAGCCAACTATCCTCCGACAGGAAAAGCAAATGCATAAATCCCACTATAGCCCGCACAACAGAATATTAGATAGTGAAAAATGAATGTAATACTGCTACTCACAGCCACAAGGACAATCCTAGAACCATATGTGGAATAAAAAGCAAGCCTCAAAAATTATCATCCATCACAAGGACAATCCTAGAACCATATGTGGAATAAAAAGCAAGCCTCAAAAATTATCATCCATATGTCTTTTGTCTTGTGCTCAAAAGCAAGAAGAATGGAGCAGCATACGGTGTAAGGCTTCACAGAAAGAGAAATGAAATTATACTTTCAAAGTCCAGGGAATGGTAAACTCGAAACAGTGGCTATCTTCTATTCTTCAGTGAGAAGAATTGAACCCAGGGCTTTTCCCTCACTAGGCTACAGCCCCAGTCCAACAATGCTTCTCTGTGGAACAGCAGAATCCACAAAGAATTGAGTGAGCAATGCAAACAACATCCACCACGATGTTAAATTTTGGCTTAGTCGAGGTGGCAGATTATACCAGTGTGTGCTTTATCACCCTGCTTTATTACACAGGTATCTCATATTACATGTGTGTGTGTGTGTTAAATGGCATTTAACAAAAATTAATATTATTAAGAGAGACTATAAAGAAACACTATCTCTGGTCCCAAATCTCACTGTCTTTCCTAAGATACATTCGCCTTTTGAGAGCACACTGAGGCTGAATAAGGGAGGATGCATTGTGGTGATAAGGAAGACAGGCCCTGTGCCTGTATATGACCCTGTGTCTACCCTGGAGTTTGGTCTTGTGGCAGAGGAAGCTCATCTTTTGCTCTTATAGAAGTAGGGGTCTAGGAGTTGACCCGGGGCTTGGAGGTATCAGGTCCCTCCCTCATCCCACTCTTTTTTTTTTATTTTTTTTTTGTTTGAAATATTTATTTATTTATTTATTATGTATACAATATTCTTTCTACATGTATGCCTGCAGGCCAGAAGAGGGCACCAGACCTCATTACAGATGGTTGTGAGCCACCATGTGGTTGCCGGAAATTGAACTCAGGACCTTTGGAAGTTGGAAGAGCAGGCAATGCTCTTAACCGCTGAGCCATCTCTCCAGCCCCCATCCCACTCTTCTCTGGAAGAAAAATCTCCATTTTCATCCCTTTCTGTTCTAATATCATCTGAGAAGAGGCGGTGGACAAGGATGAGGATTCTTTAATACAATATCCACTGGGGTCCAGAATCATCTTGCCAAACACATATCTTTAGCAATAATTTCTTTGGCCACTGAAATGTTCCCCATGGACATTAAGGCCCAGGGAGGTCATCTGCTTATAACATGACAGTTGGAACTTGGATGCTGAAATATGAATTAAGTGAACTGAAGCTGTGCTTAATTTTTTAAACTGCCTTTGGCATGGGGTGTGTGTCCCAGGCCCTTTCCTTCTCAATGTTCTGCTGTGTTTATGCAATTAATACCCTGTCTCCCTCTGTGATCCAGGCCTCTGTGTCCCTGACTGTCTGGGTGTGATGATAGCAAGCCTGCCCTCAGATCAGGGGAATGGGAGCTCATAGCCTCTCCCTACTGTCAACACTGCTGAAATACAGAGAATGTTTACCCTCCTGCACACCGAGGGAAGACCTGCCTGAACTCTGACTTTGACTAGCTCTGAACCAGGCTAAGGAGAGGCTGAAAGCTTCTTCTTCCTAAGAGGTATTTGAGGATTATAGCAGGAGACAGAAAGTTCTAGAAGTGCTTCTGGCAAGGGGAGTCCCAAAGCATATCTTAATAGCATTAATGACCAGAGTCATAGACTCAAGAGTCACCTGGGTGGTGGGCCTCTGGGCGTGAGTGTGAGGGTTATCTTCACTGTGTTAACTGGGGTAAAAAGACTGCTCACTGAAGGGGGCACCGTTCCCTGGTCCTGGACTCCAAAAGTTGAGAGAGGGGTCAGAGTAACAGCAGGTGTTCATTCCTTCCTGCTTCTGGGTTGTAGATGTAAGGCAACCACCTGCTTCAAGTTGCCACCACCCTGATGTAGGAGAGTGGAGCCGCTTGTTGGTTCCCGGCTACCCGGCTAGCTTAGACCTGAAATAATCACACAGAAACTGTGTTAATTTAAACACTTGGCCCATTAGCTCTAACTTCTTATTGGCTAACTCTTACATCTTAATTTAACCCATTTCTATTAATCTGTGTATCGCCACATGACAGTGGCTTTCCGGCAAAGTTTTGGCATGTCTGACTCTGGCGGCGGCTCCATGGCATCTCTCCGACTCTGCCTTCTTCCTCCCAGTATTCCGTTTAGTTTTCCCTGCCTAGCCCTGTTATAGGCCCAAAGCAGTTCCTTTCTTCATTAACCAATAAAAGCAACACATAGACAGAAGGACCTCCCACACCACCCTGACTCCTCTGCCATGCTGCTCTGCTCTCTTCAGCTACGAGCTGAAAAAGATCCTCTCTCCATGAAATTGCTTTGGTTAGTGTACTTTTGACCCCAGCAATGGGAAAAGAAACTAAGCCATACAGAAGCAAACTAGACACAAAGGACATGGAACAGCCTTCTTTTCTCTAGTGCTTGTGCTAAAGGACTGTCCATGACAGTGGGAATGTTCCACACCATCCTGTCAAGATGACAGCTGTGAACTGGATGTGTCTCCTAAGCCCTTGAGATTTAGTTGTCCAGAATATTATTCTTTCCCATTTCCCAAGCGGTTAAAGACAAATACAAATAAAGCCATCACTGTGTTCTTCATAATTCAGTGATAGTGAAAGACTGCTATGTAGATAAGATCAAATAGTATATAAATTATATTTTTGCAGATAATTTGAAGCATAAGTGAAAAGCAAGACTGACAATGCCATCGAGGTTCATAGACTAGAGGATATACAGATATAGAAAAACATTCCAAATGAAGCATTAAAATATCAATAGAAGTCATTTCTGGGTGGCAACATTTTGATTAATTTCACTTCCTCTTCTATTCTTCTTGTATTTTTCAAATTTTCTGTAATAGTTATTCTATATTTTAAAAGGTCTTATTTAAGGGATAGTATGAAGATATATTTAAATAACATGGAAATTTTATTTTACTATTTTTTTTGAGACAGGGTTTCTCTGTAGCTTTAGAGCCTGTCCTGGAACTAGCTCTTGTAGACCAGGCTGGCCTCTAACTCACAGAGATTTGCCTGCCTCTGCCTCCTGAGTGCTGGGTTTAAAAGCACGTACCACCACTGCCCAACATATTCTATTATTAAGCAAGAAAAACAAGATATGATATCATACATGTAAGTTCCAGTAAACTTACATAAATCATATGTAGAAAAAAAGGTTGGAACAGTTGCAACATAAGTGGAATTAATTTTTTCTACTATATTACTCCTTTGTAAGCCATCTTTTCTAAAATTGGACATGTATTATATTCTAAACTAGCATAAAACAGGGTAGAAAAGAAAATTCTGCTGCATTTGAATAAGACTCCAGCCCCCAGCACAGAGATACGCCTATTGGGGTGAGTGTTTCCCCCAACCCCAGAAGCACATGAGTCTCCACCCCTCACCCATCCTTGAAGGGAGTCAGAGCAGGCTGTGACCAGCAAACTCCCCGGCCTTCCCACTGCTCCAATAGATGGTTACTCATTCACCTTCTGAGGGCTACCCTTTCTCCTCTTCTCCCCTCCCATCCCATTACCTCAGCCATGCACTGAATAAGATCAATAAATATGAAAAACAATTGATCTCCCCTTCCTTCTCTGAATGATATTGATCCTGTCTGACATGCTTCTAAGAAACAAACCAGAAAGGAAGTGTGTTGGTGCCCTTGGATGCTATGTTACCCAGTCCTCTGTCCATACGTCCGATGACCCAAGATCTCTGTATCAAGGCAGGGTTCCTACTCTCACTTCACCACCTGCTAAGATCCCAACACCAGCCTCTCACTTCGCTCCAGCCAAAGCACAGGCTGTGGCAGTATCTGTCCTGGGAGGGCAGAAACCACTGGCAGCTGGTTGAACAACCTCCATGGTGTACCTTGGGAACATTCACCAAAACAGGAATATCTCAAAGAGACACATCTGTGGGGAACTTCATTCTTTGTATCTCAAAACAGATTGCTCAGAGCTTTACAAGGGACCAGAGCCAAGAGGGAACGCTGCCAAACTGCCTCTCTCTGGAACTCAGTACCACACAGTGGATAGAACCTTGGTATTTATAAACTTGACATTTGATATGCTGACTCCAAAAGTCCATTACCAGAGTAATTGACAATATTATCAAGGCATGCATTCAGGTTGTTTCTATGGTATAGTTGATAAGGCCAAACAAAATAGAGGGCATATTGACTACAGGATTTTCATTTAGAAGGGAAACTGAGGTGCCTCGGGATAGAGGCACCAGCCCATGTTGAGAAAGTTAGATTTCAGGTCTCATTGTTATAGTAACTGCTTCTAGAAACAGACAGCTTCTAGAAAACTCCTTACATTCTGCAAAAATATTAGATGCTTCTTTATGAATAGACGGTACAATTACCTCCTTCCCTTGTGCATAAGTGTGTGTTCATGTGTGTATGTATATGCATGTGTATGCATGTGTGTGCACACGTGAACATGTGCATGTGTGTGTGTGTGGAATTCTTTAATTCTTGGCTTACTAGTCAAATAGTGAGTGTAGAGAAAAGGGAACAGATGGAAGACAAGGTGCATGGAGGAGGAGGGTGAGTCAGGAAGGAGATGGGGGAAGCAGGGAGGGACCGGTGAGAGGCATTAAGCAAGATTCATTTCCAGAACCAAGCAAAACTTTGCCAATCGCTGGCTGGTGGTAGAAATCCCATCATTACAAAGTCATTCCTATAGCAAAAAAAAAAAAATCTACTAAAACACAAATGTCCTGATAACACATTGAAAGGAAGCTGGTGTGTTACTTAGCTATGAAAGTTCCTCCGGAAAGTTCTGAGATGGAAGAGGAGAAGAGCAGGCACTGTGAGCAAGATGGGGATGCCAGTAGGGTTGGGGGCCAAGGACTCTGAGTTCCCTACCATGCTCATCTGCTCAATCCTACCTGCTTCCTCCCACTTCTAATTTGTTTCAGTTTCTTTTCCCTTCCCAACTCCCCTTCTCTGTCTCTCTATGCTGATGAGTTCCCCACCTCTCATTCTAACCAAGATGACTACGAGTCTCCCAGCCAACTACAGGAGTTTGTGGGACATGTGTCCCAAGGACTTGATAAGACAATTTCAGAATAAACTGCCCATGGGCACTGTGCGTTCCAGTAGTGTTTTCTTCCTTAGTCCTTTCTTCTTTCTCTATTCCAATCTATTCTTTCTCTAGCATTTATTAAACACCCCTTTATGTACAAGACACTACAAGTTATAACGACAATACATAAACCAAGCCATCATTTTCTTTTTGTCCAAAATATTCTTGGAAAGCTAAGATGTAACTTGGAGAGCAACACATACCTGGGGTTAACTCTAGCCTACTGCCATGGCTTAAATGTGCACCTTGCAAATGTCCCCGTGGTGGAAGCTTGGTCCCCAAACTACAACTTTGTTGAGAGGTAAAAGAATATCTGAAAAAATAGGACCTAGTTAAAAAGTTTCCAGTCACAGGTCCCCTCCTCTTTCTCTCTGTTTGCTCACCAGTAACCACAAGGTGAGTAGCATGGTCCTGCTACAAAGGATAGGCTCACAAGCCCGAAATCAACCAGGCTAACCGAGCATGGACTGAAAACTCCAGCACTCTGAGACAAAATAAACATTTCCTCTGTTTGAAATGTATAAACTCAAGTACCTTGCTACAGGAATGGACTCATATACAAACATCCCTCAACTCCTACACTTCCTTCTCTCCAGGGACGGCAAGCAATTGCATGGAGTGTCTCGACGGATAAAATAATTCATACCACGTAAACTCTGCATTGTTCCCCTCACAGTCTTGAAGAAATATGTATTCTTTTGTCTGGGGATGCACATTCATTTGAGCCCACTAAGAACTCCCAGGAAAACCAAGTGGTATTATTAAATGTATCAGCAAAAGTGGTTTCAACATCTACAGAAGCTCTATTTTGCATATTGATGTTTTGGCAAATCTACCTTAGAAATCATGTTATAAGACCACATTTTAAAGTAAACCAGATTCATTATTCTAATTTAATATAATAGAGAATTTAGGTATATTGTGGTTCTGTTTTCTCTAGCTCAAAATTTTAAAACGATTTTTCAATAACACTCACAAAAGATTGATTTCTCCCCTAGAACTTCCATTGTCTAACAATTATTGTGCTGCTCAAACCATGAGTTATATCACGGACTTATATGTATATTTCTGAGGCACATGTTGTGCTACAGAGAACATTAAACTGAAAGTCCCACAGTCTGGCTTCTCATGGCAAAAGCGCTCTTTATAAATCCCATACCTTCTTTTAGTGAAGGGTGTTTTTTTGTGTGTAGCTAGCATCAAATATCAGCTCTAAATTGGATTTATTTATCTTAGGAATGATTCATTGGAAAGACATTGAACTATATCAGGAAACTGAAGAAATCTGGAAGTCTAAGACACATGACAAGAAAGCAGGAGAGTGTGACTCCAGCACTTGGCCTCAGGAGAACATGGACTCCTCCCATGGCCCAGCCTAACCTTAAAATGTCAGGGCCTATGTCTCTTTCGAATGTCAGACTCTTGACAGAAGACATCTGTCAAGAGTGAGCCTCATCACTGTGATCAAAATACCTACAAAACCAATTTAAAGAAAAAAAATATTTATTTTGACTTGTGGATTCCGAGGGCCCCTTCTGTGGTTGGCTGGCAGATTCTGAGGGCTCCTTCTGTGGTTGGCTGGAGGATTCCGAGGGCTCCGTCTGTGGTTGACTGGCAGATTCTGAGGGCCCCCTTCTGTGGTTGGCTGGCAGATTCTGAGAACCCCTCTGTAGTTGGCTGGCAGATTCTGAGGGCTCCTTCTTTGGTTGGTTGGCTGTACTGCTTGGGGCCTGGGGCAGGCTGAATATTGTAGTGATGTGAACTTTTTCACAATGTGGTAGCCAGGAAACAAAGAGTGCAGGAGAGGAAGGGGCCAGGGACAAGATCCCTCCAAGGGCCTACCCCCATTACCTGCTTCCTCCTGCTACCATCCTACCTCCTAAACTTTCCAGAACCAGGCCCCAGATGGTGCCATCACCTGGGCACCAGACATTCAATATACAAATCTGTAGGGGGTCATTTCATATCAAACCGTAACATTAAAAAAAAAAAGAAATACAATCGGTTGTCACCAGGCTCTCAATAAGAAGGAATTCGCCAGGATAGCCCAGTAATGGCCATAAGGTCTTCCCCTGTGCCACAGTCATTCTCAGAAAAGAAGGTCATGTCAACAGGTCTGGAAGCCAACTCTTTGAGACCTCAGCTAGTGTTTTTAGACAAGTTTCTCAAATCTCAGTTCCTTTGAAGGTAGAGGTTGAACTATATTATTCATAAGGTTCCTTCTAAATGTTACTACTGTTTTGCCTTTACCATCTTCCTCTATCTACATGTACATGTGAATACATTTCTGTGTTGGTGTGTAGACATCTATGTCCTTGTGTATACGGAGGTATAGGTCAGCTTCGGCTGGTGTTCCTCAGGAGTTGTCCATCTAAGTTTTTGCTTTTGGACAGGGTCTTTCCCTGACCTGAATAGGCTGGCTGGCCAGTAGGTCCAGGGACCTGACGGTCTCTGTCTCCAGTATTAGAATTACAAACTCACACCACCATGCTTCCACTTGGCTCTTTATTTGGAAAGAGAATTCAGGTCCTCAAACTTGCATGGCAAGTGCTTTACCAACTAAGCCATCATCATAGCTCATCTTCTAGCTTCTTGATCTTGTGCCTAATGGTTTCCAGTGCTTCTTGGCAGCTGTAATGAGAATCTTTGGGCAACTCTCAATATTTCCAAAAACACAACATAAATAGTTCATTGGAAATAAATTTGCTTAGTTATATGAAAACATCATGTTTTTGATTTATAGCCCAGAACGGTTTCAACCCAGTGAGAAAGCAATGGTCAGAGACTGATCAAAAGCTCTGACTGGCAGTTGATTTTGATTAATAGAAGGTAGAGACATAATCATTATTGACTCAATAGATGTTGATTGAAAAAATGCCTTGTGAGATTCCTTAGAAGTAAAGAGCTTTGGCATCCTTAAGCAGGATTATGAGAGGGAGCTTAATTTACTTGTGGGAAGTTGTAATAAGTTCTCTTCACATAAACCTAGAGATATCTAATGAGAATTTTAGGAAATAAGGAATTTATGACTGCCTTTCGGAGCCCCTAGAATAACATATCCATATACATTGATGTCAACATTTGAAGTGAGTTAGAAGAACCTCGGAAGGCCTTTGCTACAAAAGCCTACATTCCACTTCATGCCAGCAAAGCTGCTATCAACGCACTTGCTTTCTTTTAAGTAACATGGAAGAACCTGGAATCTGAAAGGCTTCCATTCTTCTTTCTTATGGCATGGACATTAACAATGAAAGCATGATAAACTGACATTCACGGCCTCTGCAAAAGCAGGACACGCTCTTAACTACTGAGCCATCTCTCCAGACTTTTTATGTCTTAATTATTCTGGGAAAATTTTGTTCTAGAAATTTCCTGTGCCAGCTTGGTGCTCAAGAGACCCAGATTCCAATGAACATCGAGCTAGCATTTCTCCCTCTGTGATGAGCCCTCTGTCATGGGTCACCCACTTGCCTCACAGACCTTCACTTTCATCTTCTATGGATTGAGACCCTGAAAATGAGGCTAAGGTTATTTTTGGTCCTCGTTTATTGAATTGCCTGAGCTCTTCCAGTGTACCAGGCACAAGGCTAGGCAATTATTAATACACAGTATGTCTTTAATCTCCAGCAACAACAGTAATCATTTTCATCCAGTTTCAAAAGACAAGAATCTGTTACAGTTTAAATATAAAATGGCACCCTCTCCCATGGACTTACGTTTCCAAACACTTGGTCCCCAGCCAGTTAGCGCTATTTTGGAAGGTGTGGAACTCTTGGGAAATAGCACCTAGTTGGAGGGTTATAGCTTGGCCCTGACTTTGGCTCAACTCTCTGCTCCCTGATCGGCCCCATATGAAAAGCTACACCACAGGTTTCCATCACCATGTACCAAACCACTCCGTCCTATATCACTGCCACCTATAATAAATGGTACCCTCTGCCGGGTATTGTGGTCATGGTGATGAGAAAAGTAACTGACACACTGAAGCAGAGGGAGGCCACGTCAGGAAGAGAGCAGCCGGAGGTCTGTATCACGAAAGGCTCGCTATGCCTGGCACTCACAAATGAGGGATGCATCCCAGAGTCCCCTCCTTCAGCTGCTTCTCTGTAACCCAAGTAGACATTTGCATGTGCAGTTCTTTCCCCTGACATCATTCCTACTCACCTAAGTTACTTGCTTCTAAATTGCATCCAATTTGTCTTCATGCTTTTAGGACTGGAGATGAGACCAGGTACCTTCCAGGTGCTGTTTCCTTGAGGACCCTCAAAGAAGAAGGCAAACTTCTTTCATGAATGTCCCCAGGAAGGCCTCTAGAGGTTAGATGTCTGAATGGTGCTACCCAGAAGGCAGGACAGGAAGGGACAAAAGCCTTAGACCTCAGAGATAACTACCTGACATATGATGGGGCCAGGAAATAGAAGCTAGGGACAAAAGTAAAGAGACACATAAAACAGAACAACATTGAGAGACTCTTCTCTGTGGAACTCTTGGGATTTTAATGTGTCTTACAGGCAAGGTGCGGAGTGACTTCTCCAGATCACCTTATACGAATGTTTGTATAGCAAACAAATTTGGAAGATAATGACGGGGTCCCATATATTCAGGGTTCCTTTCCTACAATGGAATTTATTTTTTTTAATTTTTTTTTTATTAAGAAAAGGAAAAAAAGTTTCCGCCTCCTCCCAACCTCCCATTTCCCTCCCCCCCTCCCACCCTTCTCCCCCTCCCCCCATTCCTCTCCCC
Source organism: Microtus oregoni (assembly GCF_018167655.1). Taxonomy (NCBI): domain Eukaryota; kingdom Metazoa; phylum Chordata; class Mammalia; order Rodentia; family Cricetidae; genus Microtus; species Microtus oregoni. The sequence continues at coordinate 28,068,397 of NW_024543085.1, forward strand.
TCCCTCTCCAGTCCAAAGAGCAGTCAGGGTTCCCTGCCCTGTGGAAAGTCCAAGATCCTCCCCCCTCTGTCCATGTCTAGGAAGGTGAACATCCAAACTGGCTAGGCTCCCACAAAGCCAGAACATGAAGTAGGATCAAAACCCAGTGCCATTGTCCTTGGCTTCACATCAGCCCTCATTGTTCGCCATGTTCAGAGAGTCCAGTTTTATCCCATGCTTTTCAGTAACAGTCCAGCTGGCCTTGGTGAGCTCCCAATAGATCAGCCCCACTGTCTCAGTGGGTGGGTGCACCCCTCGTGGTCCTGACTTCCTTGCTCATGTGCTCCCTCCTTCCACTTCTCATTGTAACATTGGGAGCTCAGTCCAGTGCTCCAGTGTGGGTCTCTGTCTCTATCTCCATCCATCACCAGATGAAGGTTCTATGGTGATATGCAAGATATTCGTCAGTATTGCTATAGAATAGAGTCCTTTCAGGTTCCCTATCCTCAGCTGCCCAAGGAACAAACTGAGGACATCGCCTTGGGCTCCTGGGAGACACTCTAGGTTCAAGTCTCTTGCCAACCCTAAGGTAGCTCCCTTAACTAAGAATTGTGCTTCCCTGCTCCCCTATCCAACCTTCCTTTATCCCAATCATCCTGTTTCCCCAAGTTCCCCCCATCCTCCCCTTCTCACTTTTCTCTCCTCATCTCCCCTTACCCCCATCCCACCCCACCCCCAAGATCCCAATTTTCTCCCCTGCAATTTTGTCTACTTCCCATAGCCAAGAGGATAACTATATGTTTTTCCTTGGGTTCACCTTCTTATTTAACTTCTTTAGGTTCACCAATTATAGACTCCGTGACCTTTATTTATGGCTAGAAACCAATTATGAGTGAGTACATCCCATGTTCATCTTTTTGGGTCTGGGTTACCTCACTCAGGATAGTGTTTTCTATTTCCATCCATTTGCATGCAAAATTCGAGAAGTCATTGTTTTTACCGCTGAGTAGTACTCTAATGTGTATATATTCCACACTTTCTTCATCCATTCTTCCATTGAAGGGCATCTAGGTTGTTTCCAGGTTCTGGCTATTACAAATAATACTGCTATGAACATAGTTGAACAAATGCTTTTGTCATATGATAGGGCATCTCTTGGGTATATTCCCAAGAGTGGTATTGCTGGGTACAGAGGTAAGTTGATCCCGATTTTTTTGAGAAACTGAAACACTGCTTTCCAAAGTGGTTGCACAAGTTTGCATTCCCACCAGCAATGGATGAGGGTACCCCTTCCTCCACAGCCTCTCCAGCAAAGGCTATCTTTGGTATTTTTGATTTTAGCCATTCTGACAGGTGTAAGATGATATCTCAAAGTTGTTTTGATTTGCATTTCCCTGATTGCTAAGGAGGTTGAGCATGACCTTAAGTGTCTTTTGGCCATTTGAACTTCTTCTGTTGAGAATTCTCTGTTCAGTTCAGTGACCCATTTTTTAATTGGGTTAATTAGCATTTTAAAGTCTAGTTTCTTGAGTTCTTTATATATTTGGAGATCAGACCTTTGTCTGTTGTGGGGTTGGTGAAGATCTTCTCCCAGTCAGTAGGTTGCCTTTTTGTCTTAGTGACAGTGTCCTTTGCTTTACAGAAGCTTCTCAGTCTCAGGAGGTCCCATTTATTCAATGTTGCCCTTAATGTCTGTGCTGCTAGGGTTATACATAGGAAGCGAGCTCCTTTGCCCATCTGTTGTAGGGTACTTCCCACTTTCTCTTCTATCAGGTTCAGTGTGTTCAGACTGATATTGAGGTCTTTGATCCATTTGGACTTGAGTTTTGTGCATGGTGATAGATATGGGTCTATTTTCATTCTTCTACAGATTGACATCCAGTTTTGCCAGCACCATTTGTTGAAGATGCTTTCTTTCTTCCATTGTATACTTTTAGCTCCTTTATCGAAAATGAGGTGATCATAGGTTTGTGGGTTAAAATTAGGGTCTTTTATATGATTCCATTGGTCTACTTCTCTGTTTTTATGCCAGTACCACACTGTTTTCATTACTGTAGCTCTGTAATAGAGTTTGAAGTCAGGGATGGTAATGCCTCCAGAAGATCTTTTATTGTATAGGATTGTTTTGGCTATCCTGGGTTTTTTGTTTTTCCATATAAAGTTGATTATTGTCCTCTCAAGATCTGTGAAGAATTTTGATGGGACCTTGATGGGGATTGCATTGGATCTATTAATTGCCTTTGGTAGAATTGCCATTTTTACTATGTTGATCCTCCCAATCCAAGAGCAAGGGAGGTCCTTCCATTTTCTGGTATCCTCTTCAATTTCTTTCTTCAATGCCTTAAAGTTCTTGTCAAATAGATCTTTCACTTCCTTGGTTAGAGTTACCCCAAGATATTTTATGCTGTTTGTGGCTATCGTGAAAGGTGAAGCTTCTCTGGTTTCCCTCTCTGCTTCCATATCCTTTGTGTATAAGAGGGCAACTGATTTTTTGGAGTTGATCTTGTATCCTGCCACATTACTAAAGCTGTTTATCAGCTGTAAAAGTTCTTTGGTGGAGTTTTGGAGTTCGCTTATGTAGACTATCATATCATCTGCAAATAACGAAAGTTTAACTTCTTCCTTTCCAATTCAAATCCCCTTGATCCCCTTATGTTGTCTTATTGCTATTGCTAGAACTTCAAGCACTATATTGAAGAGGCATGACGAGAGTAGACAGCCTTGTCGTGTTCCTGATTTTAGTGGGATGGCTTTGAGTTTCTCTCTGTTTAATTTGATGTTAGCTGTCGGCTTGCTGTATATAGCTTTTATTATATTTAGGTATGACCCTTGTATCCCTAATTTCTCCAAGACTTTTATCATAAAGGGATGTTGAATTTTGTCAAATGCTTTTTCAGCATCTAATGAAATGATCGTATGTTTTCTTTTTCTTTCAGTTTATTTATATGATGGATTACATTGTTAGAGTTTCGTATGTTGAACCAGCCCTGCATCTCTGGGATGAAGCCTACTTGATCATAATGGATAATTTTTCTAATGTGTTCTTGGATTCGGTTTGCCAGTATTTTGTTGAGAATTTTTGCGTCGATGTTCATGAGTGAGATTGGCCTGTAATTCTCTTTCCTGGTTGAGTCTTTGTGTAGTTTTGGTATCAGAGTAACTGTAGCTTCATAAAAGGAATTTGGTAATGACTCTTCTGTTTCTATATTGTGAAATACATTAAGGAGTATAGGTATTAGGTCTTCTTGGAAGTTCTGGTAGAATTCCGCATTGAAACCATCTGGTCCTGGGCTTTTTTTGGTAGGGAGGTTTTTGATAACAGCTTCTAATTCTTCACGACTAACAGGTCTATTTAGATTGTTCACCTGGTCCTGGTTTAACTTTGGTATATGGTATTTATCTTAAAAAGTGTCCATTTCTTTTACATTTTCTAGTTTTGTGGCATACAGGCTTTTGTAGTAAGATCTAATGATTCTCTGAATTTCCTCTGTGTCTGTGGTTATGTCCCCCTTTTCATTTCTGATCTTATTAATTTGCATATTAGTTTGGATAGGGTTTTATCAATCTTGATTTTCTCCAGGAACCAGCTTTTTGTTTCATTGATTTTTTGTATTGTTTTCTGTGTTTCTATTTTGTTGATTTCAGCCCTCAGTTTGATTATTTCCAGTCTTCTACTCCTCCTAGGTGAGTCTGCTTCTTTTTTTCTAGAGCTTTCAGGTGGGCTGTTAAGTCTCCAATATGTGCTTTCTCTGTTTTCTTTAAGTGGGCACTTAGTGCTATGAACTTTCCTCTTAGGACTGCTTTCATAGTGTCCCATAAGTTTGAGTATGTTGTTTCTTTATTTTCATTGAATTCAAGGAAGACTTTAATTTCTTTCTTTATTTCTTCTTTAATCCAGGTATGATTCAGTAGTTGACTGTTCAGTTTCCATGAGTTTGTAGGCTTTCTGGGGGTAGCATTGTTGTTGAATTCTAACTTTAATCCATGGTGATCTGATAAGACACAGGTGGTTACTAATATTTTTTTGTAACTGTGGAAGTTTGCTTTGTTATCGAGTATGTGGTCAATTTTCGGGAAGGTTCCATGAGCTGCAGAGAAGAAGGTATATTCTTTCCTATTTTGGTGGAATATTTTATAGATGTCTGTTAAGTCCAATTGATTCATTACCTCCATTAATTCTCTAATTTCTCTGTTAGGTTTCTGTCTGATTGACCTGTCCATTGGTGAGAGAGGAGTGTTGAAGTCTCCTACTATTATTGTGTGCGGTTTGATGGCTGCCTTGAGTTTGGGCATAGATATTCAGGATTGAGACTTCATTCTGGTGAATTGTTCCTGTTATGAGTATAAAATGTCCCTCTCCATCTCTTCTGATTGATTTAAGTTTGAAGTCAACTTTGTTAGAAATTAGTATGGCCACACCTGCTTGTTTCTTAGGTCCATTTGCTTGATAAGCCTTTTCCCAGCCCTTTACTCTGAGTAGGTGCCTGTCTTTGTGGTTGAGGTGTGTTTCTTGTAAACAGCAGAATGTTGGATCCTGTTTTTGTATCCAATCTCTTAGCCTGTGCCTTTTTATAGGTGAGTTGAGTCCATTGACATTAAGTGACATCAATGACCAATGGTTGTTAACTCCGGTCACTTTTTTAGTAGTAGAGTTTGTGTGTTTCCCTTCTTTGAGTTGTGCTGGTGAAGGGTCTCTAGATGTCTGAGTTATTGTGGTCATTGTTGGACTCCTTGGTTAGTGATTTTCCTTCTATTATTTTCTGTAAGGCTGGATTTGTGTCTACGTATTGTTTAAATTTGTTTTTATCCTGGAAAATTTTGTTTTCTCCATTTATAGTGAACAAAAGCTTGGCTGGGTATAGTAGTCTGGGCTCACATCCATGGTCTCTTAGTTTTTGCAGTACATCTATCCAGGACCTTCTGGCTTTCATGGTTTCCATAGAGAAGTCAGGTGTAAGTCTGATAGGTTTACCTTTATAAGTAACTTGGCCTTTTTCCTTTGCAGCTCTTAATATTCTTTCTTTATTCTGTATATTTTGTGTTTTGATTATTATATGGCAAGGGGATTTTTTTTGATCCAGCCTATTCGGTATTCTGTATGCTTCTTGAACCTTCATAGGTACATCTTTCTTTAGGTTGGGAAAGTTTTCTTCTATAATTTTATTAAATATATTTTCTGGACCGCTGAGCTGCACTTCTTCTCTTTCTTCTACTCCAATTATTCTTAGGTTTGGTCTTCTTATCGTGTCCCATATTTCCTGAATGTTTTGTGATGAGAGTTTGTTGGACTTAATGTTTTCTTTGATAAGTGTGTTTATTTTCTCTATGTTATCTTCAGAATCTGAGATTCTTTCTTCTATCTCTTGTATTCTGCTGGTTATGCTTGTTTCTGTAGTCTCTATTCGTTTACCTAGATTTTCCATGTCCAGCTGGCCCTCTGTTTGTGTTTTCTTCTTTGCCTCCATTTCAGTTTTCAAGTCTTGAACTGTTTCCATTATCTGTTTGATTATTTTTCCTTGGTTTCCTAGGGTATCATTCACTGAATTATTCAATTCTTCAAACTTTCTGTTATACTTCTCATCCATTTCTATAAGGGCATTTTTTACATGCTGTTTAAGGGCGTCAATCGCTTTCATAAAGTCAATTTTTTTCTACTTTTTCTTGATTAAGGTGTTCCTGTCCTCCTGTTGTGAGGTCGCTGGGTTCTGGTGGTTTCATGTTGTTCTTCAGATTGTTGGGTGAATTCTTGCATTGGTGTCTGCCCATCTCTTCCTCCGAATGCTTCCCTATGTATCTTCTTTTACAGGATCAGGTCTCCTTGCCTACTGATGTACCTTCCCAGTGATGGCACTTTCCAGTGATGGCTCTCCTGGTGCTCGAGTGATGGCTCTCCTGATGCCGAGATCAGATCTCTGTACTGGTTGGGTAGCTCGTAAACAAAGCGCCTATCTTGCTTGCTGCAGGCAGGTTATTGAAACAAAGGAGCTCCCGCCCACTAGGTTGTCCTCAGGATTCGGCCCCAGAGCCCCAAGAGGGAAGGGAGGCAGAAAGGGGGGAGGGTTCTGGATGCAAGCTGGGTGGGGTAGGAAGAGAGAGGCAGTATGCTGGGAGTATAGGCCCAGCAGGAAGCCCAGGAAGTATAGGGAGGATGAGGAAAGTCTGAGTTCCCTGTCCTGGGCTGCTGCCGCGGGTCCCAAACTCACCCCAATGATGGCTCTCCTGGTGCCGAGCTACAATGGAATTTAGTGTGTGTGTGTGTGTGTGTGTGTGTGTGTGTGTGTGTGTGTGTTAGGGTTACAGTGGTTTAAATGAGAAATATCTCCCATCAATTCAGGTATTTGAACACATGGTCCTTCCCCAGGTGTTGGCACTGTTTTGGGAGGTTATGGAACCTTTAGGAGGCGTGGCCTAGATTGAGAAAGTTAGCCACTGGGAGCTGGTTTTAAGAGTATGTGGCCTCTCTCCACTTCCAGTTCACCCTCTCCGTGGGTGTGGTTAAAGATGGGATTTCTCAGCTTCTTATGCCGGTTGCCTACTGCCATACCTCCCCACCACCACCATTGTGAATCACCATTATGAACCTCTGGAACCATAGCCACAATAAAATCTTTCTGCCATAACTGCTCTTGATCATAGCATCCTATCACAACAATAGAAAGTATCTGCTACAGGCATCCTCCGGCTGTCTTCTCTCCCTCATAGGGGAATTCAGCTACTGCATTTTGATCCAAGGATTGTGTGTCTTCCTCAACTTGAAGCAAAATTAGGCTTTTAATAAGTTTTAATTCAAGCAGTATTTTGTCCCTTCACAGCTTTGGGCATTAATAGATTTCAGAACAAACTCCATGAAAAAGAACCAGATCCTCAGAAGGGGGATGACAAATTTTACTCTTCCCTTCATTAGAATTTAAGACACATTTTCTGAGGCTGTTAGGAGAGATGTGGACCCACGCTTTCAGAATATTAAACTTACCAATGCTTGTTTGGCTTACCTAGGACAAATTTGGAATCACTTATCTTAGATATTTTTTGAGACAAGGTCTCACCGTGTAGTTCTAGCTGGCTTGGAGCTTGATACGTAGACCAGGCTGGCCTCTCACTTATAGAGATCTTTCTGCCTCTGCCTCCCAAGTGCTAAGATTAAAGGCATGTGGCCGGGTGGTGGTGGCGCATGCCTTTAATCCCAGCACTTGGGAGGCAGAGGCAGGCGGATCTCTCTGAGTTCGAGACCAGCCTGGTCTACAGAGCTAGTTCCAGGACAGGCTCCAAAGCCACAGAGAAACCCTGTCTCGAAAAACCAAAAAAAAAAAAAAAAAGGCATGTGCTGCCACAATGGGTGTCCCAGAAGATTTAAAGGATAATGTAGATGTCTGTCCACATAATACAGGTGACCACAAAGACAGACACATGACTCTTATACGACAACAGTGCCCTAAAAAGAAGCTCCTCCCACACACAGTCCCCTAGCTTAGTTCTTGTCCCACCATAGGAACCGTCCACAACCTTTTCTCCAATGCATTGTCTTAACACAGTCAACCCTAGCACAAAGTCCGTATGACTCCTATGATCCAGTAGCACCCTAAAACAGGCGTTTGTTAGAACTAAGCCCTCTCTCTGTCATTGTAGGCCTGCCTGGGGAAAACATTGTCAAAGCCGTGACGGGCTCCACCCATTCAGAAGCGTGCATGGCTCCTGTCCACTTCCACCGTCTGACCTAGCCTCCCTTACTCTGTCTTCTCCACAATGTCCTCACAGGGATGCTTTGAGTAACAACTCCACAGGGAATGGGCAGGCCCAAGGGATCATCATTTCCCATCTTCTCTGTAGCACAGATCTTTTCTGCCTTTAAAGCACTGCTATCTTCCTTGTTTCTAATAAAACCCCGATACTCCAGAGAATTAGAAGACCCATCTTACAGGTAAAGGCGTTAAAGCTTAGGGAGGTTAGTGGTGACGCTTAAACAAGGCTGTTGTCATGTGTCATTCCTGAAAAGAGAATCCCAATATCTGTCTCCTGGTCCACGATGCTTTCTGTTAGAGAAGGTATATAGTACAGGAAGCTATACCTCACAGGAAGATATACTACCCCAAGGGAACATATAGCCCATAGAAAGATGTCTCCATTTTTTCTCTATTGCTTTAATAAAGACCATGAGCAAAGACAACTTGGGGGAGGAAAGAGTTTATGTCCACTTACAGGTTATATCCATTATGAAGGGGAACTGGGGCAGGAACCCAAGGCAGGAGCCTAAAGGCAGAAACTGACGCAGAAGTCATGGAGGAGTCTTGCTTACTGACTTGCTCTCTATGGTTTGCTTAGGCACCTTTCCCGCACAGCCCAGAAACACCTTCCTAGGGATGGCACCACCCACAGTGAGCTGGGTCCTCCTACAACAATCATTAAGAAAATATCCCATAGATTTGCCGTTGAGCCAACATGGTGGAGCTATTTTCTCAACTGAGGTTCCCTCTTCTCAGATGGCTCCAGTTTGTGTCTGGTTAACATAATAATAATAGGTAGTGGTAGTTCCTGCCTTTAATGAGTCAGAGGCAGGTGGATCTCTGTGAGTTTGAGGCCAGCCTGGTCTTCAAAGTGAGTTCCAAGACAGACAAGGCCACACAGAGCAGCAACCCTACCTAAAAAATCAATATTATCATCACCATAATGATAATAAATAATAATAATAAACACAGGAAGGCATGCCTCATAGAAAGCCATGCCGCACACAAAGATATTCCCTACACAAAGGTATACCAAACAGGAAGGGATATTCCTGCAAGAAAGTGTGCCCTACAGAAGGTAGCCATTAGCAAGATGTTCCCACTTTGTAGAAGACAAGAACCATGCAACTTGTCCCAAGTCACATATTATACAAGGTATAGTAAGTAGCACCAGAGCTAGACATAAGGTCTCTAGAATCTGCGGTTTTCAGCTGCCTCTCAATGACTTCACCTCGGTAGAATGGATGACAATTGGTGTTTAGAAGAAAGGATAGGCATGTAGCTTAGCTGGGCAGGAAGATCCACAGTCTGTACACCAGGACCAACGAAAGGACCCATCTGTCCGGGATCCCTCACAGCACAGGTTCCCATTTTGTCATACTGTGGTGGCTAGGCCACAGTTTTGGCAGCAGACCAACTGTAATTTGAGTCTCAATTCTGTATTTCCTCTCTGTGAGACCTAAGATCAATAGCTAACCATATCGCCATCCTTAGAATTTTCTTCTGCAAAATGAGATGATGATATCGACCACCTTCTCCTAACACTATAAAAAAATCAGATATGTATGTAGACTATAAGTAAGTATAAGTTATTATTGTTAACCATGAGGAGGGGAGCTGGTAGCTGGCAAGAGGCTCTGGGGAAAAGAGAGGGAAGGTGACTGACAATGACGAGTGCCCTAAGATGATGTGGGAGTGATTTCTTATTAATAAAGAAACTGCCTAGACCCATTTGATAGGCCAACCCTTAGGTAGGCGGAGTAAACAGAACGGAATGCTGGGAGAAAGAAGCTGAATAAGGGAGTCGCCATGATTCTCCCACTCCAGACAGACGCAGGTTAAGATCATTCCTGGTAAGCCAGCTCGTGGGCTACACAGATTAATAGAAATGGGTTAGATCAATATGTAAAAGCTAGCCAATAAGAAACTGAAACTAATGGGTCAGGCAGTGTTTAAAAGAATACAGTTTCCGTGTAATTATTTCGGGTAAAGCTAGCCGGGTGGCGGGACACAGCCCGCCGCTCCGTATTTCAACAGAGTGGCGCCCAACATGCTAATGAACTCCACGTAAAACCTGAGAGGGCTTAAAAAGGAGAGAGAGAGAATTTAAGACAGCTTTTTGCTGTTTGTGGGTTGCGTGCCGCAAAGAAATTGTCCTGACTCAACAGCAGGAAAAAACTGGCTGTTTTAAAATGCCGGCTTTCTGGGCTGTGCCGCCATTGCGATCTCTGTCTGGCTCCTGTGGGAGACAGAGCTTTTGAATGGAGCATTTGGAGTAAAGCTCTACGGCTTGCTTGATGGCAATGTGGACTGCTGTGTGCCTGGAACTGTGTGTGGCTCGGGGGCACCAAATGGCTCTGAGGCAGGAGCGGCTTGGCTCAGCTCTGCCATGCTGAACTGTGCTGGTCTCAGGCAGGAACTACCGTAATTACCATAAAAACAGCGCAGTTAAGGTTTCAACTGGGCAGGACACAGGCGGTACCTTATTACCTGTACATGGCACAATTTAAGTTTTTAAGAACTGCTTAATATTTTAAGAAATGTTCCTGGATAGTAAAAAAATGTTATAGATTCACAATAAAACAGATTCAGACATAAAAGACCACACTGTTGGATGAATGCACATAGACTTGAGAGAGAGAAGAAAAAGAATATAGAAAATAAAGTTAATGGTTTAAAAAAAAAGGGTAAAGTCCTTAAAGAGACAGAGTACAGATAGTTAAGAGATTAAAAGAAATAAAGAAAAATAAGCCACGTAAAAATGGAAAATTCACAGAGAGTCTGGATTATGTACATTGTGTTTTCTTTAAAATTTTTGACTGTGAAGGAGCTAAGTACAGAGAGACATTTCATTCTATGGGCTGCCAAGTGGAACCAAAACAGATATCATGAGGGTATGACTTTAGAATTTGGGTCTAAGGATATGATGCTTTGGAAAGGGTCTTCTTTTGTTTTCACAGAGGACCAGACCCTGTGGATTGCATCTATCCCGATATGGTATGATAGACCACGACCTCCGGAAAAGTTCCTGTGAACACCCTCAAAAAATTACTTCACTCAACTGGCAACTGAGATAAACCTGGCACACAGGTTACACCCTAAATGATCTGATTAACAGCGCCCCCATTCAGCAGGAAGCAGTTTGGAGAGAAAAAAACTGCGCCCATGTTCCCAAAATATTGTTTATAAATGTTCTTTTACATTTATAGGGGGAAATGATTTAGGTATGAATAATTTGCATTGGTGTGGATTTTAAGGTCAATTTTGTTATATGTATATGTATTTCATGGTCTTGATTAAGGTATTGTGATTGTGTAGTTCATTTAAAAATGTACTGTATAATTAAGAAATATAGGTTGTTAATGGATAATCATTGATAATAGTAAAGCTTGTAGTCATGTTAATTAGATTTTCTAGATATATAGAGATATATTTCAGATAGGCATTCTTCATATCTCTCAAAGGCTGCAGAATATGGTATTTAAAATATTTTAATAACTTAGGACTTTTCATGACAATGAGACATATCTGCTCCTGGTGGCACCAATCTACTTCGAGAGGAAGATGGGCATCGAAGAGGATCCTTATGGAGTTGGATAGCCATTTGGGCAAGAAGCTGTTCTTGCCTGGACTGTTGCATAAAATGGACACAGAGAACCCGCAGAGAGAGGACTGCTGAACTTGCCTAAGGTCTTTTGGGGTTCATGACTCATGAAAGAGTCTGCGAGACATTCTGCAGGACACAGCAGATAGTGACTGAACTGTCTTTGAAATTTTCTGCTTCATGGAAATGTCTGCTGGATACTATGGGCCTGAAGGCTGAAGATGGATGCCCCAACCGTACAAAAGAACTTTGGGTGACTGTCCAGGCAGCGAGATGTCTCTGTCATTTCTAGAGTTTTCTTATTTCTTGTTTACTTAGGTAGTATTATATCCTTCTGGAGTCTTTGATGGAGTTGAAGAATGAATAGATAGTTATAGTTTTCCTTAGTTATGATAAAAGATAAAATAGATATAAATATTGTAACTGTAATTCTTGCTTGATAACTGTTTTGCTATATGTAATTTTACTATGTTAAAGTTAAAGCCTTTCTTTTTTGTTTAAACAGAAAAAGGGGAAATGATGTGGGAGTGATTTCTTATTAATAAAGAAACTGCCTAGACCCATTTGATAGGCCAACCCTTAGGTAGGCGGAGTAAACAGAACGGAATGCTGGGAGAAAGAAGCTGAATAAGGGAGTCGCCATGATTCTCCCACTCCAGACAGACGCAGGTTAAGATCATTCCTGGTAAGCCAGCTCGTGGGCTACACAGATTAATAGAAATGGGTTAGATCAATATGTAAAAGCTAGCCAATAAGAAACTGAAACTAATGGGTCAGGCAGTGTTTAAAAGAATACAGTTTCCGTGTAATTATTTCGGGTAAAGCTAGCCGGGTGGCGGGACACAGCCCGCCGCTCCGTATTTCAACACTAAGAGACCTAAGCCTAACACCCAGAACACTCTTCTGAGGTCAGAATGAACCTTCTGGGAAGGTCATGCTCCGGACTTACCAGCCCAAGCTGGCTCAGCTGCCAGGGAGTCTTAGAGTTTTGGGAAATAGCATGAGTCATCATGGTCTGCCCCTGCCTTCACCTCTGGGATGCATTACAGATTGCTGTGGTGCCCAGCTCTGTCTGTCAAACTACAGAGCTTCAAGCCTGCTCCAGCTTCCACTGCCACTAGAAAGCTGTAGTTACTGGTAGGCAGGGGGGTAAGCCCTCGAGAGAAGTGAGACGAAGAGATGAGCCTACTGCTAGACACTGTTTGCCCCAGTTTGGGGGATTAAAACTCCCAACCAGATCAAGGAAGACTAGAGGAAAATGTCTGCAAAAACATGGAAAATAGGGTTTTTCTTATCATCTTTTAGACCACTTCTGTCATTGTATCCAAGGCACTATTGCTATGGTAGTGGTAGAGAAAGGATAGTGGGAAATACAGCAGCTGGATTCTTTTGCTTAGAAAGGTTGGGTTGAAGCTAGCAGAAACATGTTGTCTGTCCATGTGATAAGCTCAGTCTGTGTGCATTTGTGTGAGTGTGTGTATGCATCTTTGTGTGTACATATGGGCACATGCGTGAATGCATATGAGTACAAGCATGAATACAGAGGTGAAGGCTAAAGGCTGATGGCAAAAATCTTCCTAGATTGATTTCCACTTTATAGACTAAAGTAGGGTCTCCCACTTGAACCCACAGCTCCCTGGTTTAGCTGGTCCTGTTAGCAAACTCTCTCCAGGGACCCCCTGTCTATACCTCCCAAGTACTGGGATTACAGGTAGGCTTCCATGCCTGCCTGGGAGTTATATGGGTCCTTGGAATTCTAACTCAGGTCCTCATACCTTTATTTCAAGTGCCTTATACAATGAGCAGTCTCTTCAACCTGTTTCTCTGCCTCCTGGCTGGCAAAATGGAGGAGTCCTGCAAAATCCAGCAGTTCTCGGATTCTCAGTAAGATCTGGAGCCACTGATTTCAAACATAAACCATTGGTCCAAGAGAAAAGCATCAATCAGAGATCAGTTGCATAAATAGCCTTAAAAATCGTCTGTACAGCCTAGAAGAACAAAAGTAAGATTCATGCTATCCCAGCACTGACCACATCCTCCCATACATGCGTCATATACTGGTCAAAACTGACCCCACGCTCAATCAGTATCCTCCTCCCTCACTCTCTCTTGGCTGTTTCGTCTGTTCCAGCAGGACTATGCTCCTCATACAGTGCTGCCCATGATCACCAATATCCTTCACCCCAGGCCCTCATTACCTATCCATGCCCACACCTCAAATGCAAGAATCCTGGTACAAACCCAGCATTTTTCCTAGCACAGGCCCACCTCCCCTGTAAGCTCTCCATCACAAAGCTGAATGGTTGGGGTGTTGCTTCTGAGATCCCACATGGTTGCCAAGAAAAGAGAAAAGTGAAGTGTGATAAATCTTTGTCCAACCCACTTCTCTGGAGGAAACCTTTGAAAGAACGACAACCCCTCTTTAAATTGTTCAGTTCAGCCTCCAGGGTGACACAGGTCATTGGAAGTAGAAACATTCTGAAAGCTTTTTGGAAAGACTGGAGAGTGTCTAGAAGTCACTGGCCTGAATGAATAGAAGGGGAAGGTCGGTGAACAGAACTTCTTCCGGCTCTTAAAGTTATATGGTTCTAAAATTCATGGAGTTTATGGACTGAGGATAATCTGGCTTAAAGAACAAACTTCCTAGCTGGGTGGTGGTGGTGGACTCCTTTAATCCCAGAACTTGGGAGGCAGAGGCAGGCAGATCTCTGTGAGTTCAAGGCCAGCCTGGTCTACAAGAGCTAGTTCCAGGACAGGCTCCAAAGCTACACAGAGAAACCCTGTCTCAAAAAACAAGCAAAAAAAAAAAAAAAAAGACCAAACTTCCTAACAGTCTAAGTTATAGACAAGATGAAGAAGGGAAAGGAAGAAAGGAAGAAAAGAAGGGACGGGGAAAGGAAGAAAGAAAGCAACGAGGTTCTGCTATATGGTGAAATTCTTATTAGACATGTCTGAGATCCCCTAAAGTGTAAAAACCATAAAATAGAAAATCAAGAGAAAACTCAAGGAAGAGAGACCAAACAGTGTGACCTCAGAAGCATCCTTTCAGCCCAGGATGCTAGGAGGATGAGGGATCCTAATGAGGATATTATTGATGGTAAGAGAGAAACATCACCTGCGTTTTAGAATCACTTCACAGCTTAAACCCCAAAGGTCATGTCCAGCCGAGACCTTGCCTCCTTCTAAGCAAACTCCACCAGTTCTTCCCAGGGGAAAGTAAAAACCATAGTCAGACACAGCTCTGCTGGAGAAAAGTGCAGGCATAACTCTCCTTCCCATGCTGGACCTGTTAAATCGGGAGTTTATCAGAAGTAGCATTCTGTACCAATAAGACCCAGGTTCTCTGCAGAAGACCCTGGCGTGGCCAGTTTCCTCCATGGAAGGGGAGGTATGAGCCTTGGGGTTGATGGGAAAGGTTGGGAACACAGAGAACAGTCTAGCAATAGAGTCCTTCCCTTTCGTTCCCCACCTTCCTGCTCATTGTGCTTCTGCTAATGAAAATAAGCCCGCACAGCATCTTCTGCAGCCCAAGAATTCGTTCAGAGCAATTTGAAGCCAATTGAATGAACAGGAATAAATGAGCAGATATTGCAGTTTATGGCTGGCTGCTCGGAGGCCCCAGGCAGTGATTAGAGGACCTCGGTCCTTTTTATGCCCACAGCAAGAAGACGGGAAAAATCTGGCCCAGTTAAGAGCTTTAAACTGGAGGTGCGGTGGTAGGGAATAGAATGGGTAATTACAGTCTGTGTTAATACTGGGGCGGTGGTTCTGCCACCCGGATCTGAGAAATCATTAGGTGATTGAGTAAAAGATAGAAGCAGTGGGTGACTGTGATTGCTTTGTTAGGTCCATGGATGAAGTGTCCTTGCAGGGGGAAAAAGGCGATTGCTACTTCTGGTCACCCTTAGCTGTTGCCAGCCTCTGTCCCAACACTTGTTTATTCTCCTTGAGTAGCAAGGAAAGCAATTGTAGTGCCCAGGTGTGTATGTATCCCTGGAACGATCTGGGAGCCCTCAGCATCTTTGAGATGCAGATGATAACACTGGGGGGGTCTCAGATTTGCATTCTATCCTCCCCCAAATGAAAAGAACGAGTGAGTTTGCACTAATCCCTCCCTAATCTGTACCCAGCTCATCCTTGAGGACAAGGACACTAATTCCAAAGATGGCCATCCAGACTCCTGAGAACATCTATGACTTTGGGATAACTCATGGTCCACAGGCCACCAGTGATCAAGTATAGCAACATGTGTAGCCCAACATAAAACCACAAGCTTACTTAAAACATTATGAGACATTTTTGCCATTTTTATGACACTTGACTGTGCAGTTCTCACATGTGAACTCTACAGATGACATCATATCACAACAGCAAAGACTGGATATACCTGGACAAAAGTATTCTCTAAGTCTAAGATGTTTAATTAACAGCTCGCTTTGAGAGATGGGTCCTCGGTCTTGAACTCGGAACTCAAGGAGATGCTGAGCAGATATGGGTGACCTTGACTGAGCATCTGAACCTCAGAGAAGCATTGTTGAAAGAGGCCCTTGGGATCAATACAAATAGAAGAAACACAGTCTTTATTAGGACACCCTGTATCCTTAGGCATTTTGCTCCCCTCCACTGTTCTGAGAATAAAATCAAAGAGAGTGTTTGCTCTCAAACTCCCACCACACACATACTTTGTACTGCTTTGGCGATGCAGCATCGCTGCTATAAAAATGAGTGAGGGCTGGTTTCTTGCTCTTAAGAAACAAAAAGTCTTATAATGGAGATAGATAAGCAAACACATTTCTTTCTGTACCACAGGAAAGACTGTGTTGAAAGTAGATGCAGGGTGTTATGGGAGCAAAGATGAATGGTGCCCAATCCGGCCCCAGGGCATGATATGAGCTGCATCATGCAAGACAAGAAACGGGGATGAGGCATAAAGAGCCGAACATGGGACTGGGGGTGTTGCTCAGAGCTGGTAGAGTACGTCTCTAGTGTGGACAGAGCTCTGGTTTTGCTCCCCAGCACTGCACAGCCAGTTTAAGCCCAGTTGCATGAGACCTGTCTCAAAACAAAACAGAAACAGAAATGAAAAAGAAGAAAGATGTACAAATAAACCATCAGGAGGAAAAAAGTGGGGCTAGAAAGCCACCTGGCTTATTTGGAGAATCACTGCTGGCCCAGAACTGTGTAGGCCTAGGGTGTGGGACAGACAGGCAACCGAGATGAAAGCAACAGCCATAGACACCATAGCGGAAAACAGACGCTTTGCTCAATAAGCAATGAGCTCTTCGGAAGGCGTTCAAACCAGCAGCTGAAAACCGAGGGTATAGGTGGGCAGTAGCCAGGGTTTAAGTTTTGGAGACCAGATTTAAGGAAGCCTGGGGTGGAGGACCCTAGCTAGGGAGTTAGAGCCTGAGTCCAGTCTAGCTGAGACCTGAGGAAGGGCTTCTGAATCCTCAAGAAAACAAGTCTGTACTTGATCAGATGTGAATCGCGATGCAGTCCAAAAAGCAAAGGGCTACCAGACTTCTGGTTGGATGGCTCTGACCGAAGAGAGAAAGAGCCTGTCACAAGTGACCAGGGAAACCAAGGGGCTTTGGAGTGTCCCACTGAGAAATTTCCAGAAAACGTTAAGTCTCAGATCCCTGCTGCTGTGTAGCTGGGTGGGTTAAGGAACACATGTAGGCTCTCAGAACTTTAGCTTCCCTCTGTGTGACCTGGCTCCTCATTCCCTTCAACTCACTTTCTGCAACGAGGTTGAGAAGACCAAACACACTCATGTATTTGAAAACAAAGCTGCTATATAAATTCAATGACTGTAAAGCCTTGGCAGTGGGCATTCTCGGGCTTCAGTTGCTTCAAACTATCTAAAATAGTGAGCTTATTTGGAAATATGTCTATTCATCATGAGTTGCAAAATGTGTTTAAAAGAAATTCACGTTGAAAGGTGCAGTTGGTTTAGCTTTAACTCGAGTTCAGTATGTGTGTACCTTGCAGAGGTCTGGGAGGCCATTTGGTCTAATAGACTTCACACATGAGGCCACCATAGACAGAGAATGAAAAGTGTGCCATTAAAGGACCAACCATGGTCAGCAAACGACAAACAGGGTCAGCGTCGGAACCTTCACTGTACCTTCTTGGGAAGGTTGGTATGGACTGGGCACCAGAACCAAGGCCCACCTACCTCCTGTGGCCACTGTTCTAAAGAAAGAAGGGGGGGTTGGGGACAATGGCTGTGAAGCTCTCTGAAGTTTCGAAGACCTAAATACGTGGGGCCTAGACTAATGAGTCTCTCGCTCTCCACTATGGGGCCAGAACATTTTCCAGAGTTAAATAATGCAATAGAGAATATGGATGGTATCAGCGACTGAGGGCGGCAGGCTGGAGATGTGCACTGTGAATAAATTATAGCACTTGGGCAGAGTGGGGTGTGGAAGGAAACAGGGAAGTGCAGAAGACAAATGAGCCTTTAATATGGGAAGAGGGGGAGGTGGGAGACGGACAATAAGGCTGAGCTGGGAGTGGGCAGCTCACAGCCCCAGCCCCATCCGGGCCCCCAGCTCCAGCCCTAGCTCAAACCAGGATATGATATCCAGAGCATATCCCAGGGTTAGCTGAAGGGACCTGGGTATACCTAGATGTTCACTCTTTCATGGCCTGAACCATATATGAGTGTGTCTTCCATCTGCCTCATGTTGGGAAAAGCAGCTGGTGGCCACACCCTGGTCCTCCTTCCTGTCTAAAGCGGCTACCCCTTCCGGGAGGAAACCATGTTCTGAGAAGCGGAAGTCCAACACACTGGATTAACTCAGAGACTCTGCCTGTCCTTGCCTTTGTCTATTGACTCCAGTGTGAGCAGCTCGTCACCCTCGGGACCAGTACTTAGTTACTCTAGTGCTGAGTACTGAGTGTTTGGAGATTGCTTGTGATACATAGAATGAAATTCTTCTAGTCTAACTGCACAGAGGACTAACGTTTTCACTTTGGGTGAGACGTGGGAGCCAAGTACACAGAGATAGTAAGTTAGACAGCACGACCTGTCCAATCAAAGCCTAGGGCACCCCAGTCACCTGTCCAATCAAAGCCTAGGGCACCCCAGTCACCCTAGTGAAGACTCAGACTAGAAGGTAAAAGCCTTATTTCCCTACTATATATAGCAAATGTGCAGGATGTAAAATCTATCAACTTCCCCATTTTTAAGTACCGTGGTAAAGAGATTCACACTGTGGACAACCAATATCACTGCCCTCGGGCTCTTCTCTTCCTGTGTAGCTAAATCTCTGTATCCAGACGCAGTTTCTCCTTTCCACCTCTGCAGCCTCTGAAATCGCTCCTCTGCTTCTTGTCTCTGATTTCAAGACTTCTGGGTTGCCCCTGGAAGTGGAGTGATACATGTCCGGCTTACTTCACTCAGACTGGGCTTGGGCACATCCATATTGCAGTATGTGTTGGAATTCCCTTCTTCTGGAGTCTGTATAACACCCCACTGCATGGATATACCACATCTGTTTATCCACAAAGCTTTCTTGTAGAATATGGGCAATGAGCTTCTGAGAGGAGAGGAGTGAGTGAGGTCAAGGTTGGGGTGGGAAAGCTCCACGCAGGGACGTGGAGATGACCTGACTGAGATTTGCTAGTTACTTCCCTTTGTTTTGCTCAGAATCAAAACAGACAACAACTGACATCAGATGGGTCAAAAGACCTCTTTTCTGAGCCAAAGGAAGGTTCTAGAGAATTAGTCAGTTGAAAGCTGCTGTGGCACATTTGAAGAAGAAAGGGTGGCTTTGTATCCAGAGTGGATTTCTGTGGGTGCAACGGCTCCCAAAGCCGTCCTCCTGTAGGAAGTCATCCCGCTGGTTGACAGCCCTTAGCCACCCAGTCCAGTTGCTTCTGTCCAAACCATTCTCCAAGTGGAGGATTAGAACCTTTCCCAACTGAGGGGACCTGACTG
Source organism: Microtus oregoni (assembly GCF_018167655.1). Taxonomy (NCBI): domain Eukaryota; kingdom Metazoa; phylum Chordata; class Mammalia; order Rodentia; family Cricetidae; genus Microtus; species Microtus oregoni. Next base: position 28,087,646 of record NW_024543085.1, read on the forward strand.
GCATCTCCCACACAGAGGTGATTTAAAATGTGATTTAATACCCACCCCTGCTGAGCCCCTCCCCTAGAGTCAGGCCAGGTGACCCAATGGACTCCAGACCCTCTTTTCCCTGGGGAACTCAGTTTGCGACCTGGGCCTGCCTCATCTGATACTTACCTGTCACTGAACAACGGTCCTCTCATTAGTCATGAGCGATAACTTCCTCTGTGTGTTCCTTTATTACAGTAACTATGGAGTTCACCATTGTGCTTATTGATAAGAAGGAAAGAGCTCTTGGGAATTTTTGTCTCCACTTAATGGCTGACATCATCCTCTATGACCATCAGTAATCCAGACCTCTCTGTAGTCAGAGGGTCAATCCAGGGACACAGCAAACAAGAGAGTAATGACTTACAGTCCTCGGGTCCAGACAGGACAGTCCTGAGGATACTGGGAAGAAACATAAGGTAGCTGAGAATCCACAAAGAGACCCAAGTAACCCATGAGGTCACTAGGGAGACTCACTCTCTACCTTGGCCTGTCCTTGGTTCCATGGTCACCAAGCACATGTTTTCTAGTATGGTAGAGAAGATTCTAGGGAGAGACCCGGCAGCCCCTGCTGCACTCTGGTCCATCCTCACACCATGCCCAACCATAAAGCAACTCCACCCAAGCCAGGTTTGACTGAAGTAAAGTACAAAACCCAATAGACACTGGTTGGTTTTGCAGTGTCAACCATCCCCAGATCTTCGGAGATGGTGTAAACTGTCACAGCTTTTACGAGTACCTCTTGTGTGCTGGCAATGAAGACAAGGAAGAATATAAGACAGATCCAAGTTCCGTTCTCAGAGAACTTCAGATAGACATTGAGCTGCCCAGTGACATGCTGAGAATCCATAAAGGAGGCACCTGACAAATGTTGAGCAAAAGGAAAGGCTTCTTGCGGAAGGTGATTTTGGACTAAAGCCAGAAGGATAAGCAGGCATTAGCTATTAAAAGTAGGTGGCGCATAGCTGTTGGAGATGGCGCCTCTGTTAAAGGAGCTTCCAGGGTCAGGTTGTGACACTCAAGCCTGTCCTTTCCCATCACCACTATCTCCCAGGTGTCAGTGGAGAAGTCCTTTGTGGGAGATCCCAGGAGACTCACAACTTCTGGAAAAAAACAAAAACATCCCCAAGGAAGGAAGTCCCTTTACATAGCACTGCAGATGCTAGAAATGCCTTCTCTAATCACAGGAGGGCACTGAGTCAGGTGATGAACAGAAAAGAGTAAAGAGCTCTAAATTCATGCAGAAACCATTCAGATCCTGTCTTAGCCACTTGTCTGCTCTGAAAACACATCCAAGCTGGGTTAGCATCTCTGAGCCTTGGTTTGCTCATCTTTGAAATGGGGAAACAGTGTCTACATCGGAATTATTGGGGAGATGAATGGAAAGAATGAGAAGATAGTGCCAAGCCCTAGATGTGGCCACCTTCCCTCGCCACTATTCTTTCTTCCTCTGAAATGCATGTGATGCTTGTATGGAGACACAATCCTTTGCGTTTCCAAAGTGCCCTAAACCTCATTATTCCTGGTTCCTCACACCACATGGTTTTGAGTTCTTATGGCCTACTTACAGATCAAAGGATAACTCTGCCACACCAAAAAAAAAAAGTTTGATAAGGGCATGGTTGATGTGCGTCATTCACTTGTCTATCCTGGGACCCAGCACATAGTGAGCAATCAGTATACACTTGAGTGAAAGAGCGTGGTCTGAGCACGATGCCTCTATGAATGCAGCCTATGGTGGTCCTCGTTTTTAAAAAGGCTGTCATTCTCTTGGCTCACATCCATCTAATAGACAAGAGCCCCAGGACTCTTTCCTACATGGGCTGCTATTGTGTGGAGCAGCCCACATCCAGTATTCACTCGGTTTTTAAACCAAAGGCAGGGCTTTGATTTATACCTCGTGTATTTTATCTTGTTAGTTTCAGCCCATTGTTCTGGCCTGCCCAGACCTTTTTCCAATGCTCATTCTGTCATCCAGCATATTAGCTCTCCCTTCTAGCTTTGCTTCATCTATCAATTTGCTAAGCACCCTTCTTATGTCTTCATGTATCAGGATAAAATGTCAAAGAAGACAGACATCTCGTATGGTTCTTTAGGAGAACAGGCAAGCCTTTATGACCTAGCACTGGGGACCTTCTGGTTGACATCTGGTCATTAATCAATGCATCTTGGGGATGATTTGCAACCAGTAAGGAAGTCATCATTCTGTCTGGGATATTCCATTTCGCCCACAACAGTATTATAAGAGTCACTGTGAAATAATTGTCTGAGGTGAAACCTTTGCAGAGTAGTGACTGTCATATACAAGGAGGCTCCCAAGGGTCGATTCTCGATACACTGCCTCACTGAAGCCCCGCTACCTGGTAGAGGAACTTAATGAGGAACAAATCAGATTGCTGGAGTTGGACTCCTGACTGCCCTCTGCTGGCTGGGCAACTTTAGACCATGATTTGTCAAAGTGGATCATTTGCTACAACAAATTACTTCAAAGTCTAATTGACTTCCTACCACAAGGGTGTGTTTCTTGTGTATGTACAGCCCAGTTCCATAAAGCTGGCCTTCCACAGGACAGTTTTGGAACCAAGGCTCCTACTATTTGGTGGTTTCTTCTCAGAGACCCCCTCTGGGTCTACTTCTCCACTCAGCCAAAGCACAAACTAACTGGGCAGTCCCAACACAGGGACAGTTCTGATGCATCACTGTGCCACATTCCTGTGGTCAGACCTTGTCCCATGACCAAGCTCAGTGCACAGAAGGCTGGGAAATGTAGGACATCTAGATGAATAGACACATTTACTTCTGGCTGTGGTAACACAGCTTGTCTCATTTCCGTATCTATGTTAACAACATGACCACATTCCTGCCATAGAATGTCCACATTAGAGAGGAGAAAGAAAGAGATTTGATTTAAGGAACAGGCATGCAGGAATTGTAAGGGCTGCAGGTTGCACATCTGTGTGTCAGGCTGGAAATTCCAGAAGGAATTCATGCTGCAGATGAGAGTCCAAGGACAGTTTAGAGAATCCGCTATTGGGACCCCCCTCAATTGATGGGATTCAGGCAGCCTTCATTGTCAATCACAATGGATGGTAAGCTGCTTTATGCTTTACCTTCTGATTTTTTGATCAAGCCATTATAAAGTACAAATGCAGCCAAACCTAGACTGATGCTTGGGGCTGGGGCCCTGGTAAAGCTGGCACACAGAATTAAACTTCACAATGCCTTTGTGCAAACGAAATGAACTATAGCTGATAACCAGGTGACCCTCCCTTTTAGACCTGATACATAAACAGATTCTTGATAAGGACTTGTACTGGCCATTGCTCCACTTTTGTTGGAGAAGGCTGCTTGTTGGTTCCCAGCCACCCGGCTAGCTTAAACCAAAAATAATCACACAAAAACTGTATTAATTAAATCACTGCTTAGCCCATTAGCTCTAGCTTCTTATTGGCTAGCTCTTATATTAATTTAACCCATTTCTATTAATCTGTGTCTTGCCACATGGCATGGCTTACGGGGTAATGTTCCCAGCATCTGTCTCAGGTGGAGGATCCATAGCTTTTCTCTGACTCTGCCCTTCTTTTTCCCATCATTCCGTTTAGTTTTTCCTGCATACCTAAGTTCTGCCCTATCAATAAACCAAGGCAGTTTCTTTATTCACCAATGGTTGATGTGGGAGTGATTTCTTATTAATAAAGAAACTGCCTAGACCCATTTGATAGGCCAACCCTTAGGTAGGTGGAGTAAACAGAACGGAATGTTGGGAGAAAGAAGCTGAATCAGGGAGTCGCCATGATTCTCCCACTCCAGACAGATGCAGGTTAAGATCATTCCTGGTAAGCCAGCTCGTGGGCTACACAGATTAATAGAAATGGGTTAGATCAATATGTAAAAGCTAGCCAATAAGAAACTGAAACTAATGGGTCAGGCAGTGTTTAAAAGAATACAGTTTCTGTGTAATTATTTTGGGTAAAGCTAGCTGGGTGGCGGGACACAGCCCGCCGCTCCGTATTTCAACAGAGTGGCACCCAACGTGCTAATGAACTCCACATAAAACCTGAGAGGGCTTAAAAAGGAGAGAGAGAGAATTTAAGACAGCTTTTTGCTGTTTGTGGGTTGCGTGCCGCAAAGAAATTGTCCTGACTCAGCAGCAGGAAAAAACTGGCTGTTTTAAAATGCTGGCTTTCTGGGCTGTGCCGCCATTGCGATCTCTGTCTGGCTCCTGTGGGAGACAGAGCTTTTAAATGGAGCATTTGGAGTAAAGCTCTACGGCTTGCTTGATGGCAATGTGGACTGCTGTGTGCCTGGAACTGTGTGTGGCTCAGGGGCACCAAATGGCTCTGAGGCATGAACTGTGCTGGTCTCAGGCAGGAACTACCGTAATTACCATAAAAACAGCGCATTTAAGGTTTTCAACTGGGCAGGACACCGGCAGTACCGTATTAGCTGTACATGGAACAACTTAAGTTTTTAAGAACTGCTTAACATTTTAAGAAATGCTCCTGGATAGTAAAAAAATGTTACAGATTCACAATAAAACAGATTCAGACATAAAAGACCACACTGTTGGATGAATGTACATAGGCTTGAGAGAGAGAAGAAAAAGAATATAGAGAATAAAGTTAATGGTTTTAAAAAAAAAAGATAAAGTCTTTAAAGAGACAGAGTACAGATAGTTAAGAGATTAAAAGAAATAAAAAAAAATAAGCCATGTAAAAATGGAAAATTCACAGAGAGTCTGGATTATGTACATTGTGTTTTCTTTAAAACTTTTGACTGTAAAGGAGCTAAGTACAGACAGACATTTCATTACATGGGCTGCCAAGCTAAACCAGAATGGATATAAGGGTATTACGATTTCAGAATTTGGATCTAAGGATATGATGCTTTGGAAAGGGTCTTCTTTTGTTTTCACAGAGGACCAGACCCTGTGGATTGCATCTATCCCGATATGGTATGATAGACCACGACCTCCCGAAAAGTTCCTGTGAACACCCTCAAAAAATTACTTCACTCAACTGGCAACTGAGATAAACCTGGCACACAGGTTATACCCTAAATGATCTGATTAACAGCGCCCCCATTCAGCAGAAAGCAGTTTGGAGAGAAAAAACTGCGCCCATGTTCTCAAAATATTGTTTATAAATGTTCTTTTACATTTAAAGGGGGAAATGATATAGGTATGAATAATTTGCATTGGTATGGATTTTAAGGTTAATTTTGTGATATGTATATGTATTTCTGATCTTGATTAAGGTATTGTGATTGTGTAGTTCATTTTTAAAATGTAATGTATAATTAGGAAATATAGGTTGTTGATGGATAGTCATAAATAATAGTCAAGTTTGTAGTCATGTTACTTAGATTTTTTAGATATATAGAGATATATTTCAGATAGGCATTCTCCATATCTCTCAAAGGCTGCAGAATATGGCATTTAAAATATTTTAATAACTTAGGACTTTTCATGACAATCAGACATATCTGCTCCTGGTGGCACCAATCTACTTCGAGAGGAAGATGGGCATCAAAGAGGATCCTTATGGAGTTGGATAGCCATTTGGGCAAGAAACTGCTCTTGCCTGGACTGTTGCATAAAATGGACACAGAGAACCCGCAGAGAGAGGACTGCTAAACTTGCCTAAAGGTGAGATGGTCTTTCGGGGTTCCTGACTCATGAAAGTCTGCGAGACATTCTGCAGGATACAGCAAAAAGTGACTGAACTGTCTTTGAAATTTCCTGCTTCATGGAAATGTCTGCTGGATACTATGGGCCTGAAGGCTGAAGATGGATGCCCCAACCATACAAAAGAACTTTGGGTGACTGTCCAGGCAGCAAGATGTCTCTGTCATTTCTAGAGTTTTCTTATTTCTTGTTTACTTAGGTAGTATTATATCCTTCTGGAGTCTTTGATGGAGTTGAAGAATGAATAGATAGTTATAGTTTTCCTTAGTTATGATAAAAGATAAAATAGATATAAATATTGTAACTGTAATTCTTGCTTGATAACTGTTTTGCTATATGTAATTTTACTATGTTAAAGTTAAAGCCTTTCTTTTTTGTTTAAACAGAAAAAGGGGAAATGATGTGGGAGTGATTTCTTATTAATAAAGAAACTGCCTAGACCCATTTGATAGGCCAACCCTTAGGTAGGCGGAGTAAACAGAACGGAATGCTGGGAGAAAGAAGCTGAGTCAGGGAGTCGCCATGATTCTCCCACTCCAGACAGATGCAGGTTAAGATCATTCCTGGTAAGCCAGCTCGTGGGCTACACAGATTAATAGAAATGGGTTAGATCAATATGTAAAAGCTAGCCAATAAGAAACTGAAACTAATGGGTCAGGCAGTGTTTAAAAGAATACAGTTTCCGTGTAATTATTTCGGGTAAAGCTAGCTGGGTGGCGGGACACAGCCCGCCACTCCGTATTTCAACAAATGGTATTCACCGCATACAGAAGGAAATCCCACATCACACTTTACAAATGAAGAGATTAGAACTTAAACAAATAGAGCAATTTGCCCAAAACTACCTCTGTTAGACCCCAGTGCCAATTTCTCTCCACATACACATAGCCTACAGCTCCTGGGGGCCAATTAGTGATCAGGAATTGCTGTCTGTGGGCAGAGTGTTGGGGGGGACTTTGGGTACAAGCTAGTCAGATAACAGACTCTAAGCATTCCCTGTGAGTACACATGTACTTGGAATTCTTACCAATGAAAATGCAGATGCATCTATAAAATAATGAATGCGATATCAGAACTTGAGGTAATCTCACTCACTCACTGGAGCAATACCCAGGACAATGGCTTTTGTCTCTGTGGTCCTGTGTGGTCCCATATTCACAGGCATGAGTCTAGTTACTGTGAGGTGGTAGTCCTGAAGATTCTCAGTAGCAAGCCTGGGCTTGCTCATAAAGGTTCATCTTGTCACATGCAGAAGTGAAGGCACCCTTCAAATACTGGTCAAGCATTAACTGATTATAAGGTAGCAAGGGTGAGCCTGAGACCTCAGACACCCATGGGAACTAGGCTTCCCAATGTCCTATAAATGCATGAGTCATCATGCCAGAAATGGTACTGTATACCAATGGTATACAACCATCCCTACTAGTGAGCAACAGAAATCTCACAAGCAGATAAGAAGCCTGGATAATAGAGTAACTCTATGACAGGAAGTCCAATGTACTGACTGGTTTGGTGTCAACTTGACATAAGCTGTTGTCATCAGAGAGGAAGGAACTTCAATTAAGAAAATGCTGCCATAACAATTAATAAATGGGACCTCCTGAAACTGAGAAGCTTCTGTAAAACAAAGGGCATGGTCAACAAGACAAAATGGCAGCCTACAGATTGGGAAAAGATCTTCACCAACCCCACATCCGACAGAGGACTGATCTCCAAAATATACAAAGAACTTAAGAAATCTGACATCAAAAGAACAAACAATCCAATAAAAAATATGGGGTACAGACCTAAACAGAGAACTCTCAACAGAGAAATCTAAAATGGCTGAAAGACACTTAAGAAAATGCTCAGCATCCTTAGTCATCAGAGAAATGCAAATCAAAACAACTCTGAGATTCCATCTTACACCTATAAGAATGGCCAAGATCAAAAACACTGATGACAGCTTAAGCTGGAGAGGTTGTGGGGTAAAGGGAACACTTCTGCATTGCTGGTGGGCGTGCACACTTAGCCACTTTGGAAATCAGTATGGTGATTTCTCAGAAAATTAGGAAACAATCTATCTCAAGACCCAGCAATACCACTTTTGGTTATATGCCCAAAGGATGCTCAATCATACCACAAGGACATATGCTCAACTATGTTCAAAGCAGCATTATTTGTAACAGCAAGAACATGGAATCTAGATGCCTCTCACCCAAAGAACGAATAAAGAAAATGTGGTACATTTACACAACTATACAGTGGTAATAATAATAATAAAAAAAATAATGACATCTTGAAATTTGCAGGCAAATGGATGAATCTAGTAAAAAACATATTGAATGAGGTAACCCAGACCCAGAAAGACAAATGTAATATGTACTCACTCATAAGTGGCTTCTAGACATAAAGCAAAAAAAAAAAAATTAGCCTATAGTCCACAATCTCAGAAAACCTAGACAACAAAGAGGACCCTAAGAGAGACATACATGGATCTACATAGGAAGGAGCAAAAGACAAGATCTCCTGAGTAAATTGGGACAGTGGAAGTCACAGGAGAGGGTAGAAGGGGAGAGGGGAGGAAGGGAGTGGAGGGGAGAAAAATGTATAGCTCAATAAAAACATTTTTAAAATAATAATAAGAAGAAGAAGAAGAAAGAAAATACCTCCATAAGATACAGCTATAATGCATTTTTTTTAATTAGTGGTGAATAGAGGAGAGCCCAGCCCATTATAGGTGGTACCATCCCTGGGCTGGTATAGTCTTGTGTTCTATAAGAAGGCAGGCTGAGCAATTCATGAAAAAACAAACCAGTTAGCAGCACCCCTCCATGGCCTGTGCATCAGCTCTGCCTCTGGGTTCCTGCCCTGTTTGAGTTCTGTCCTGACTTCCTTTGGTGATGAACAGCAATGTGGAAGCATAAGCTAAATAAACCCTTTCCTCTCCAACTTGCTTTTTGGTCACGGTGTTTCATGGCAACAAAGAAACCCTAACTAAGACACCCAAGCACATGCTACTTCTGCTATCTGCTGCCCTGTGCAGACTCTGCTACCTTGCTGAGCCCTTTGTCAAGCTAAGCCATTCGCACCATCTCAAGACGCTTTCTCCAGACGAGCACAGCACTGGGAGAAATTCAGAGTTCCAGCTCTGCCTGTGAAGCCACCAGGGACAAGGAAGTCCCTGACCTGTCTTGAGTCCCAGGGTCTGCAGCATGGGTCTACAAAGCTGCACACTGTCCCTTACCCATGTGGCTTTGAAAGCAATGACGGACCAGCGAGTGAACAGTGCCATCACCGGCTTTCCGACTCTCAGGAAGGAGACTCGAGGCAGCCCCATCCAGCAGGCCTCTCACACTCCATTCCAGCTGGCACAGACCTTGGCAGTGACAACCGCAATCGCCACTTCCTCAGTGCTGTCTGCCTGTGGTCATGGCAGCCCAGGCTGGGAATGTTGATCCCATCTGGCTGCAGCCTCATCACCAAGCACGTCAGCCAAATGAAGGGAACGTGAACATGTGAACAGAAAGGCTTCAGCATACAACAAAGGCAAAAATCAATGGCTTTCCCAAAACATGCCCCCACACAGGTGCCGCCTTAGATGACAAAAAGAAAGGGCTGGTACGGTTAAAGTCAAGGCCACTGAATAGAGAATGGCCTTGATTGTCCAGGTGGCTTCATCCTCATCATCGGAGACCTTAATAGTGTAAAACCCGTGCCTAGCTATATTTTGTGGGAGAGGTTGCCATAGAAGGGGAAAAGAAAACAGGAAGCCATGTTGACTTTGAAAATGGAGGCTGGGCCAAAAGTCAAGGATAGTGATCCCTGGAAACTGGAAAAAGCAAAGAAACCACCCTTCCTGGAGGCCCCAGAGAGGAAAGCAGCCTGGTCTACATGCTATTAACTATGGGGCAGGACTCATGAGACCTCTCTCTTTAAAACTATATGCTAATAAGTCTGTGTTGTTTTGAGCCTAGAGTAGCCACAGGAAACTAACACGCATGTCAAGAAGATATAATCCAGAATAAAGCTGGAGCCGTAAATAGAGGGTAAGAGGCCCCAGACTAGACCCTAGACCAGCTGTTCCATTCTTCTCCTCCTCTCTGCAGTTACCATCACGGGCCTGGAGACTTGCAAAGGGACAGTGGAAGTGGGACATGGAGGGAGAAGGGTCCTGATGAATGCTAGACTCTGGGCTTTGTGTGTGTGAGCTGGGCAGAGGAATGCCCATACCTTTCCAACACCCATCCCCGATCTGTGAATGGAGAACAGCCCTCTCTAGCCTGTGCTGCATCTCTCCCTCCTGCTGGTATCCACCAAGGGTCATCTATCACAGGGCCTATCCTGGCTGCCTCCACCTCTCCTCAACAAGAGCCAACAGCCATCCATTCTCAGCTCCTCATCATCTCTTTAGAGAGATGAACGCCATCGTTAGGAGCCTTTCATTATCAGCGGCTTGCACGCAGCTGATGTTGATTTGATAGAATCCAATTTAGCATCCTTCTCTGGGCTCTGCTCCATAGCCATTTGGGTTTAGCATGTACAGGCAGTTTGATGCCGTCTTGATGGCCTTTTAAGCGGCAGAGGAAATTGCTGGCATGGCAATTTGGTGGCAGGCAGCTCCTGGTGGGTGGGGTTGGAGAAATGAGGGAAGGAGACAGAGACCGAGGGGACACTCCAGCCCATATTGGTAAAAGGCACCTAAGTGACTTGGGGGGTCATGCATTAAGGTGGACAGAAGCAGATACATCCCACAGAGGAGCTTGGAATGTTTGGGCCTGCTAGACCATGATGCCTCCTTTTGGTGGGCCTAGCACCGACCAACCCCAAAATCAGGGCACCTATGAACAACAGATAACCATTCACAAAACAGTTCCCCGGCATAGTTGATAGCACCATTCACAGAATGGTTTCTAGAAACCTTCCCAGATGGTTTCTAGAGGGCAGTGGTGCACTGACAATAGTTAACATCCTAATCTCCAAACACCCAGCTTGGGGTGCTCACCCATGCACGTGGTGTCAATACTCCCACGGCCAATCCCGAGCCACCAAAGACATTGACCAAAGGCAGTATCCAGGGCAGATGGCCTCGATAGGTTTGGTGGGTTAGCGTAAGTCACCTCACTGGTCCTGTAGGAAATGATTCTGAATTTGAGCCCCTTTTATTACTGCTTAGAAATGAAGCCTAAGAGACATTCCAGTCTAGTCGCAAATCAGTGTCGCAGGCGTTTGGACCGACCACCGCAGACTGCAGGCGCCAGAGATACTATGGCTCCTTCTTGTGGACGGACCCGCTTGCCTCTAGCCTAGATGAATCCAGGTTGGCCTATAGTGAGACTGTGAGCTCCAAACCTTCCCCCCCCCCCCCCGCCTCCACCACCACCACCCTACTCCATATTAGAATGCAAGACTTTTCCTGGGAAGCAAGAGGGGTGTAAGATGATGGGGTGAGACCAGGGCCAATTGTCCCTAAGGGATTGGAAGCGGGGAGACAGTGTGTATTTCAGCGCAACCTGCTTTTAAAAGTTCGGGAGGTTAAATAGCTGTGTTCTCTCTCTCTCTCTCTCTCTCTCTCTCTCTCTCTCTCTCTCTCTCTTTCTCTCTCTCTCCTTCCTCCGTATGTCTCGTCAGAGACCTCAGCTAATCACCGCCCCTCCTGACTTATGCCATAGCCTCTCTCTGTCTGATCTCCTCTTCCTGCCTGTGGAGGCCAGAGGTATCATAGGGCCTGGGTCCCACCCCTGCACCACATCTGGTTTCGACCCCTGCTGCAAGAGAAAGTGTTACAGCAACAGTGCCCTGCTTTGGGAGCCAAGGCTATCTCATCTCCTGCTCACAGCACTTCCCAGTCACTGTAGGTCTCAGCTGCAAGTGAGGGACACTCCAAAGCAGAAGAGAGCTTGTGTCCCAAGAGGAAGGTCTTCTCCAGATCCAGGCAGATCTTTCCAATCTGCCAAAGGAGCCCCCAAGAAGGACAGAGATGCCATGACCTGTTTCTCTGACCTATCTCCTCACCTCCTGGGCCATCTTCCAAGTCAATCCCTGACTTTGCTCTTTGAATCAGGCTCTGCCTGCGGGTATAAATGTAAACACTCTAGGTGTGCCATTATTAGCCCCATTTTATAGATTAGACAACTGAGGCTGGGTGTCTGCCTGACTTGGAATAAGAGGTCCAGCAGGGCTATCCACAATCACAGTGGCTCTTGAGCATGCAAAATCTGCCCACGTTCACTGATTCACTGAGGTTGCTGGCGAATCCCACCCCTCCTCCCGACATAGCTGAGCTAAAATGTCATCTGACTCAAAAACAAACAAACAAACAAACAAAAAAACAACAACAAAAAAAAAAACAGCTCACTGTGGCCACAAAGAGAACCACATGAGAACTGATGTCTTCCTCTCTGTCTTCCCCTTGTTCTCTTTGAAAAGAATCACACCCAAGGTCTCACCTCAATTTTTTTTCTTTGCTTTTTTATTTGTTTTATTTGTTTTTTATTTGCTTGCTTTTCAAGACAGGGTTTCTTTGTGTAGCTCTGGCTGTCCTGGAACTCACTCTGTAGAACAGGCTGGCTTCGAACTCAGAGATCAGCCTGCCTTTGCATCCCAAGTACTGGATTAAAGGTGTGTGTCCCTACCATCCAGCTACTTTTGGTTTGTTAACATACAGACACATAGACACACACACACTGCATAGAGAGATATATGCACCAGTTGAGGATCCACAATCCAAAACCACTAAATCTGAACCTTTCTGAGAGCTGACACGACACTCGGAATGTCCAGGTCTTTGAAACCTCAGGGATTTGGACTTAGAGAACTCTCCAGCAGCAAAGGATCTCATATAGACTCCGTCCTGCATCATTTAATGAACTCGGGGACATGTTATAAGCATGTCCTTTGATAACTTCAGTGTTGTGAGAGTGTCACAGAGTGTCCTTACACAATCAAAGACAGCTATGACTATGACATCCCTTGCTGATTTTTCAATCCCACACTAATCTCTAGGACCACCTTTCCATTCATGGGCTGAAACATCACACAGCACATGGCCAAAACACTCTGAATTCTGAAACACTTTAATAAGGGAGACTATACCATACTGTTGTGCAGATATATGTATGCATATAAGTATGTGTATTTTGTGCATGTGTGTGTGTGTGTGTGTGTGTGTGTGTGTGTGTGTGTAGTTAAAATGTTGGCAAAAATATTCACCAAAACATTAGCAGTAGTTTTTTTTGGATGATGGCAGATAATATTTTTATTTTGGGTGTGGTTACTGTCTTCTCTGATCTTTCTCATGAGGAGAGATTATGATGGAAGATGCAAATGTGTTGTTTTTGGAATAAGGAGTGGTCAGACCTCTCTGAGGAAGCTCGTGACTGACCTAAACACAGGGTCCTCTGTAATCACAGGGTCCTCTGCAGGGTTGGACCAGCTCAGCTGATGGCTGCCAGCTCTATCATCCCCCAGGAAATCCAGACAGTGGAGATGGGGGCAGAGAGCAGACAGCAGGCCAAAGGAAGAGAAAGGCCTACAAATCAGACACATTTTCCTCCCCCGACACGCAGTGGCATGGACGACGGGAGAAGAGAAGGGGGCCCAGCCGGGTGCGGTGCATGCACGCTAATGTAGTCAGCTCTAGAAGGACTGGACAAGAGTCAGCCATCACAGAACTACAGCACATGCTGCGGATGACATTCACCACCCATCCTACTTCAGGTGGGGGAAGAGCACGTCCATCCCAAGTTAACCAGTCCCTCTGTTTATTCTATTCGTAGGAATTCAGCATTCCCACACTAGCCCTAGCCATCAGGCCCAGGGTTCTCAGAACCTTGCTAGCCTGTATTAATGTGATTCCTCCTTTCCCCTAACCTCTTGCCATCCAAACTGCTAGCATAATTCAGTAAGTAAATCCAACCCCCATCCTACCTCAGACAGAAAAGTTGCTGTATCTGGGTGAAAAAAAAAAAAGTCAGAGCATGTGAGTTTTTGTTGCCACCGTTGGAGCTACCCACCTTCCATGACCTTTGGGGCAGCCAGCAATTTACTTTGTCATTCAATTTCCCCAAAGGAGGAAGAGTTTATTCCAAAAGAAAATCAAGGAGAGAAGCACAAACCACCTATTATGTATGTACATCTATCAATTCTACCAAGATTACATATTTTTTTTCCCTTGGGATAAGGAGCTGGCACAAATGGAGTGCATAAATTATCCCCCCCACCCCGTCCTCAGCTCCTCCCACCACACAGCAGGCAAGGTCAGGCAGGCAGGTCCACGGGGCACTGAGGCTAAGGCAGTGGGGGCTGGGAGGATGCTGGGGCTGGGTGTGGCTCTTCCTACTTATCTTCAGTGGCTTCTCCCTGGGGACCTTGTGGTCTTAATGGAGGCTGCATTAGCTGAGATGGTGATTCAATTAGTTCTAAATGCTCCTGGCCTGAGAAGGAGGGATGGGAAGGTGGGGATTTGCTGACTCCTATTTGCCGGAAAGGGTTTCCCAAGACAATGGAGATGCAATTTGAATTCCCAAGCCCCCCACTCTTTTCCCATTCAGGAGCCCCTAGGTCATCAACCCAAATGAGATCATGCTTGTGAAAGCACTTTGTAAAGTATTCTCATTACTCATCCCCTCTTAGGAGGGCCCATTGCCTTCTCTGGCCACCCTTTGGTGCAGAGATGAGGGGCTTCTCGGGGGGGCAGAAGGACCAGCATGTTTGGGGCAGTGAAAGCCCAAGCCCCAATTTTGAGACATCTTGAACCCACATAAATGACATGTTGATCCTCTGCGTGGTTGTGGGGAGGGGCTCTCGTGTCCCACAGCCGTCTCACTCTGGGACAAGGATCACATATGAGGACTCAGCTCCTAGGAGGAACTGTTTGATAGCTAACAAGAAGGGTCAGAAAAAGCAGTATGTTAGCCAGAAAGGAGAGCCAAGGGGGACAAGTAGCTTGGAGTTGAGGCTGATAACTGTATATCCTTTTCCTTTGGGGAATAAAGTATCTTTTCCTGAGGGCTGGGAGTTACTCTGGAAGCTGCCAAAGTTGAGGGGGGAGTAATTTTACACCTTTGACCCCACCTCCTTCTGTGTTCAAGGAGAGGTTAGCTTACAAAGTGCCCCCAAGTCCAAGTTTAGCTAAATATTAAAAGTACCCGAGAAACCATCACGCTTCAGTCCCATACACAGAGATTCTGATTTCATTGATCTGGCTGGGAAGGCTGCATGTGAATAGTGTCCCTAGTCAATGAGTTCTCAACACAGAAAGATCCCACATCCTGAAGACGGCTCGGTGGGGGGTGTGCGCGCTGTGCAAGCGTGAGGACCTGACTTCAGATGTGCAGCTCTAGAACTGGGGGTGGGGGCAGGCACAAAAGAGCCCTCAGCACTGCCAGCCAGACCACCTGGTCTCATGGAAAGGTCGGCTCCATGTTCACTGAAATGCTTCATCTCAAAAAGTAAGCTGGAGAGTAATAGAAGAAGCTACCTGAAGCTGAACTTTGTCCTCCATGAATGCATCCACAGGCAAATACATTTGCTCTCTCTCTCTCTCTCTCTCTCTCTCTCTCTCTCTCTCTCTCCCGCACGCGCACACACACACACACACACACACACACACACACACATCTAATTCATATTGTTTGCCAGTTCTCGTGGTCTAAACCCACTGTAGCATATTTCAGGCAATGACTATCTTGACCAACATCCACTGCTTCCTGGTATTCTAGCCTCACCATTTTCTCTCATTACCTAGGGTAGAGATGGTCACATCTGTGGGCGACTTGAAGAAGATGCATTTGCATGAGACCAGGTGGTTTCCGGTCTCCAGAGCAAGGGTGAGAAAGAAGGGAGGGGTGTGCTCATAACTCACAGACACTCCCGGGACCCCTATGCTTTCTGCAGCCACGGAGGTCATCATCCCCTCCCATCCCCCTGCCAAAGATGCTTGCAAGTGGTTTGTGGAGAGAAGAGCAACGAAGGAAAGAAAATGCTAGTGGCTGCCAGGAGCTGTCAAGACTCCTTCCAGGAAACAACTTCTTAGCTGTTCATCTCCTTTGTTATCCATCAGAAAACCTGTTCAGTACTGAAAGCGGTCGACCAGATACCCGAGAGGTCACCGTTTAGCACATTATCCACGTTATTTGGCAGTAAGACTCCACCCCACCAAAGGCTCTCAAGGCCCACGCTGGAGCTAGGGAGGTGAAGGAGGGGCTCCTGGGAAGACAGAAGACAGCTGCGCCAGCAGTGATGGACTCTTGGGTGTTTTACTTAAGGCCAAGTCTGTCTAGACACTCTTTCTTCCAAAGGTGTGTGTTCATAAACATTTACAAATTCTGCCCTGGGATAAGCATCCGCAGAATGTGGAGTCTGAAGAGGAAAAGCCTGTCCTGATAGGAAGATAGTCAAGGCTGGTCAACAAAGCAAGGTTTGGTGATTAGAATCGAACACATTAGCATAGCCATTCCTGTGTAGAGCTCCAGCTGAGAGAGATGGCAGAATCTGAGTAGATTTCATAGATGCAAACCTTTTTACGCTCCATCCCTTTCTAAAACAGTATATATATATATATATATATATATATATATATATATATATATATATGTGTGACTGAGACCCAGGGAAGCAAAGGCCAGTGCAGGCTCAAGTGGGGAGTCTCCACAGTAAAGCGACCTGTGGCACAACGCCATCAAGGTCCCTAGGCAGTATGAGAACTCTCTGTTATCTCAGGCAGTGGCAATGGGATGGGAGGTCCTGCATCTAAACATTGCCCCCCCCTTTTATTTTAGCAACACCTAATAGTCTTGTTAAGCTATAAATAAAAGGTACAGTCAACTCAGAAATATAGCTTTGTCTGATTTGCTCCAAAGCGACCAAGCGGCCAACAAGGGTCTGAGAAGACGTCCATCCTGCCAGGAGCACAGAGCCAAGCAAACCTCACTGCTGTCCAACTGGATGTGGGTTCCAGTCCCCACTCCGAACTGAAGGAACTTGATAGAAAGATTAAAAACATTGTAAAGCAAGCGGGGGTGGGGGTTAAGTTCAGGCTCACCTTGAACTTAGACCAGTATTTTATATCTCCAAAGCCTGCACTGACCCGGCGTGGTTGACACCCACAGGCATATCATAATGAAAGGTAAAATTAGATTAAAGTGTCTTCTGTGTAGAGATTTATGAGTTGACTATTTTTATTCTTTGTATGTTGAATACTGTCAAAGGTCCCTGTGTTAAGTGGGGCCTAGTGGGGCATCCTTAGATCATTGGGGGTGTGTCCTTGAAGGAGATGGTGGGGACTAAGCACCTTGTTCCTTCTCCTGCTTACCTCCTACTTATACACTGAGCATCACTGTCTAACATCCACCAATGGCCCAAAGCAAAGGGCCTGCCCCGTCTCACACTGTGATCTCTATGAGTTAGGTACCTAGAGGATTCTGTTGTGGTCCTACAAAGCATTAATTAGTAGCACTGCTCTCAAATGTATTAAAATAAACTATTCGTTATTAGCCCAGTCTTATGAACTTTACGACTAAAGAAGTTGAAGCTGAAGGGGATTGGCGATATAGCTCAATTGGTAGAATGCTCCCATAGTGTGTGTGCATGGAGCCCCAGGTCAGCTCAATTGCTAGAATGCTCCCGTAGTGTACATGGAGCCCTGCATCAGCTCAGTTGGTAGAATGTTTCCATAGCATGCACGGAACCCTGGGTTTGATCCCCAGCACTATTTAAATCACATCCTGGTGCATACCTATAATTCCAACTCTTGGAATGAAGAGGCAGAAGGACCAGAAGTTCAAGGTCATCCTCAGCCAAGTAATAATGAGTTCAAGACCAACCTTAGCTACATGAAATTCTATCTCTAAATTTAAAAAAAAAAAATGCTAAAAGGGAGTACAGACGTGATCGACAAAGACTACTCAATTTTATAGAGAGAGAAAAAAAGTTGAAACAAAACGGTGAGAAAGTAAAGTGCCTGGGTTCAGGTCACACTACCTCTTAGATGCGGACCCTAGTCTCAGAGTGTCTGCGAGAGGGAAGGCATGGCCCTCGCAATCACGACCATTCACGAGCCTGAAAGGCTATAACAGGGGAAGAAAAAGCTGAATTGTGAAAGAAATATAGAAGTCGACAGTAACACTGACACAATTCAATGGTAAATCGGGGGTGGGGAGAGGAAAAATAGATTTCAGAATTAGGTAAGAGCCAAATCAGTCGAGGGTGAACAAAGAGCAGTGAATGAAAGACGAATGGGGCGCAGGACCATGGAGAGAGATGAGCTAAGTGAAGTGTGAAATCAAGCCTCCTTTGGCTGCAGCACAGGGGCGGGCAGCCTTGAAATATGCTGCTCACTGACTGCCCCTGGAGGTGGAGGAGAAACTGTGGGGCTGGGGAGTTAGGGGTACAGTCATAACTGCTTCCTGCGTGCAACTGGGGTGCAGATGAAGGCCTGGGCAGCCCTAAGCTTTCTGGAAGGAAGGGGTTGACTCATCTGGTGACCGATTCTTTTTGTCAAGAGCTAGAATGGAACAGTAACCCCCTTCCTCAGGGTCCAGCCTCACTGTGTTTCTCTCTGATGGGGTCTTGTCAGCTTGAGGGTCAGCCAAGAGCCCAGTGCCCATGCTACTGTTTCCCTGAGTTATTTCCAAATACAAGTGCTCACACCAGACCCGGCCTGAGTCCAGACCGCATACAAGGCACTCCTGGTAATCCCTAAGCACCCTCAGCCTGCCTTGCCCCCCTCTTCCTGGTAATGTCTGAAAACAAATGTCCTTGCAAAATCCAATTCCAATAAGGCATCCACTAGAGCTCCCCAACTCAAATGAAAAAACATCCATCCACCCCTGTATTTGGGGGAGGGGCCTCTAACCCTAGGAATGGGCTCCTCAAGCCATAGTCATACCAGAAAGAAACATACTTGTTACCTAGAGTGACCACCCAGGAGCTAACAGACAAAACCAGAGGTTGGTTGCTGTGGTCTCCAGTGAGCGGTAGGCAAAGGGCCATAGCGTTCTTGACACTGTATCATGGAGCCCCAAGACACTTGAGGGGGCACCAGGCTTGAGCCAAAAGCTTTTATTTAGCTCACTTGCTGCAACCCACATACTCACTTTTCTCGAGACTGCAAAGAAAAAGCGAGCCCTCTCAGCAAACACACTGAAAGAACTCCAAGAGCTGCAGCCCAAGAGTTACCCACGGATGGGGTTAAAAGGGGAGATTCGGTGGTGGCACACACCTTCAATCCCAGCACTTGGGAGGCAGAGGCAGGTGGGTCTCTGTGTGTTCAAGGCCAGCCTGGTCTATTAAGTGAGTTCCAGGACCGCCAGGGCTACAGAGTGAGACCCTGTCTGGAGGGGAGGGGAGGAGGCAGACACCTGAGCTCCTGGATGCCCTAGCTTCCATTTGCATAGGTCTCTGATAGGCCTGGAAGTCTATATGCATAGCAACCCTTGTCTTCCCTGAAGCCTTCAGTCCCTGGACCACACTTAGAAAAATCCTGCAGAAATCCTAGCAGAAAGCAAACTGTCAAAAGAAGAGAAAGCCACTAGGCTGAAACTGAACTGTTTGGTCAGGCATGACAGTGTGTGCCTATAATACCAACACTCAGCTTTTGGGAAGTAGAGACAAGAGTATCACAAGTTCAAGACCATCTTGGGCTGTATAGTGAAACCCTATTTCAAAAAAAAAAAAAAAGACAAACGGAAAACACAAAATGAATTGAAACACTTCCCTGTTCATCTACGCTGCAAGGACACAGCCCAAGCACACGACAGTCACCCCCATAGCAGCACAAAAGACTCTGAACAGAATTATATGGCTGTCTATGACCATCTATTCAGCTGTGTAGCGGAAGGGACTTGAAACAAGGACCGATCCATCTCTCTTCTAATGTCACCAAGGCCTCCCCAAACAGATTCACACTCAGACGTGGATGGAGGTTGGTTTATAAGAAAGCTATTCTGTTTGTCTGCCACAGTCACCAGCAACATGACATCCCATACATGTGAGTTCAAGTGTCAGTGGGCTGTGACCGCACCTCCAGCATCCTCAGTTGCTTCTGCCCCACAGCTTCGGCTGTGATGTGTGTTGTCCTGCTCCCTCCCCATGCACACAGAGAGGCAAGCCACTGTGAGGATAAAGGGG
The DNA here is from genome assembly GCF_018167655.1 of Microtus oregoni. NCBI lineage: Eukaryota > Metazoa > Chordata > Mammalia > Rodentia > Cricetidae > Microtus > Microtus oregoni. The sequence continues at coordinate 28,107,468 of NW_024543085.1, forward strand.
AGGGTGGGGTGAGGAATGAAATATGAAAATGGCATCTACCCTTAAATCTTTCACTGCGCTACTTAATCCTCTGTGACTTTAAATGGAATCCTCACTCCTTTGAGACCCTTCTCCGTCCCCCACTTAGCCTGTGACTCTTGCCTCCCACCAAACGGGACGACTGGGAGTCCGCACAGCAGATGCTGGCTCAGCAGATGACCTCCACATAAAAATTATTCTTTATGGCTTTGATGGAGTTTGCACTGTTCAAGCCAAAATAAAATATGAAAGGGGGCATTGGAGGATGACTCGAAGACGCCCGGGAGCAGTGATTGGATGCAGCCCATGAGTTACATTCGATACTCATTGAAATATGACCGTGAGGCTGGATGCCGATGGGCTGGACCTCCTTGGGTCCTCCAGATATTGACATCCAGTGTCTCTGTCTTTCTTCTCCCACACGTCCTCCCTCAAAGGAACTGGGCAAAGCTTAATGTTTCTACGTGAATATGAATCTCCTCCTATATCTTGGTCCTTCTCTGGCAGCTCTAGCCTAGGTAATGGGCAACAGGAGGGAGGCCAGAAAGGGGGGTTAAAAGTCCTGGGTCCCTTTGCCTATCCTCTCTACCTGGCCATGGGAACCCAGGCAAGCCCCTCACCACTGTTGGACCCCTATTTCTTACTTTAAAACCTAAGAACACTACCACTCACTCTACAAAGTCCTAACATTAGCAGACAGAAGTTTCTAGAGTCAGCTGATGGAACAAAGGTGTATGGAGACATCTGCAAATCTGATTGGTACCACAATGCTTAACTGAGTGGTTCTAGAAAGAGGCAGCTACAGACTCAGAAACTGGGCCTCGGAGAGTTTTCCAGAAGGGAAGCTTTTGTTACCCACGGCAACCAGGTTGTTGTAAGAAAGTTAAAATAAAAGGAACTCATTCTTTGTTCTCCCTGCCCAGTCACAGATCAGAGGTGAATATTATTAATTTTGGAGCCTTTGTTTGCTCAAAAATAAAAAAAAGCCTTTTGCCTAATGAAGAACTCCTAATAGGTGTTGTTTTTCCTAAATTATCATATTAACCACAGATAATTAACAAGCGTATCCTTAATGCGGTGGGATACTGACGAACCCGCTGAACACATCTTGTTCCCTATAAATCATCCAGCCATCCTTCAAGGCAGCTGCTCACTACAGCTTTGGGGAGGAGCAATATTGAGGCTCTCTAAATTCGGTTGCCAGTGAAAAGCAAGGCGGCAGCCTTTCAGCTCTTTATTATCCGTGCTCCATCTTAGGATGCCATGGTCAGTCCTATTTATAACGGGGAAAAGCTGGAGACCGCCCAAATGTCCAGCAACGGGGGAATCACTTGGCTGTACCAATTAAAAGGGATACATTTAATGAACAGCATACAGATACCTAAATGACAAGGCTCAAAACGACGCCAGTACAGGAAAACGTGCATTCTAAACCGTGCTAAGCAGGGGAAACGATGTAAAATACTATGTACACAGTGATCACGACTGTATAAATAATTATTGACACATAATAGGTGAGAATTTAAGGAAACAAAATGCTATGTTTGAGACTTGCTTGCTACACCAAGGAGGACTGGGTTTGTCAGAAACCAAATAAAACACTGCTGGTGGCGGTGGACCAGGTAGGTTCGGCCTCCAGCCAGCAGTGCCAGGCTCCTGAATTCCGAGAAGGATAATCAGCTCGCTTCCTCCAGCGTCCCTTCCCTCTCTGAAATGCACTTTTATTTGTCGTCCTCAAGGCTTCTGCATGCATGGTGCTTAGGGTGGCAATCAGCGGGATGTGTCTGTCACACCTCATTGTTCATGGCTTGGAGCTCCTCCATGCTAGAAGGAACCTTATTCTCCACAGAAATGGATTCAGCGCTCTCCTTGGCCAGACTTCCTCCCCAGGAGCTCAGCTGCAGGCTAGAGCTGCCTAACTCTGGTGCCCAGCAGAGGTCTCAGCCTGAAGTCTGGCTTCAAGTGGTACCGAAAATTGGGGAGTGAGGCGGAGGGAGAGAAATATCTGGGTTACTCCCCCCCCCCAAATACTCAGCAAGGCACAGGCTGGGCCTGACCACAGAATGGAGGGGAAGAGAGCCCTTTTAATAATGTCTCTGAATTTGGTGGGAAAAAAAAAAACTTCTCCAAATACTCAAGAACTCTGCCAAAACCTTCACAGGACATTTATTTCAAGATTTTTTTCCTTTAATCCTGGAGAGAAGGAGAGAGGGCAGTGTGAGAAGGCAAGAAAAGGTCCAGGAAGCCATGCTCTGGGAGAAAACCGGGATGCTGAATAGCAGTGGCCATGCTAAGTCCTCTTCCTGTTCTTTCCCTACAGCCCAAGCAGGTCTTAGATTTACAATACTCCTGTCTTGGCCTCTCAAGGGTGTGATAGTTAACACTGATTGTCAAATTGCAAGATCTGGAATCACTATGAAAACAAACCTCAGGGGCCGTCTGTGAGGGAGTTTCTGTATTGGATTCATTGGGGTGGAAAGATCTACCACGGGAGGCACCATTCCCTAGGTTGGAGTCTCAGACAGCTCCTGCCACCACTACTTCCCTGTCGTGATGGACTGTACCCTTGAACTTGGAGCCCAGGGATTTTGTCACAACAAGAAAAGAAACTGATGCACTGGGATTACAGCCCTGCCACCAGGCTAGGCTCTTCCTGTTACGGCTCCCGATTCACACACACCCTCTTGCTCCCTGATAAAGTCACTGGGGTGTGCACAGAGAAGGAGATACAGAGACAAAGACTTTGGCCAGTCCAAGGCACTCAGAACCTGAACAGGGAGGCTAATCTCTTCCCTAGAGTTTTTAGTCTTAAAGGAGCAAGCTCGCCCACTATGCTAACCTCACTAGAAACAGAGTTTATGTCTGCCTGAGCTGGTGCTTGGCAGGGAGCAGGGACACGTGGCCCTCTGTGGAGACAGATGGAGGACGTGGCTTCTCCCTCCCACTGCCCTGGGTGTTTGGGAAAGGTCTCCATCTCCTCTCCCACTCACAGCTGCCTGACACCCGTTATCTCCTTGGCCCTGTCTCCTGCTTGCTGCCTCCTACTTTTAGTGAAAATGTATTTCTGCCACTCATTAGCATATGTAAGCAAAGTTAGAGATGAAGTCCTGAGGTGACCCAAACACTACATTGTTTGTCCCCTGCAGTGCCTTGTGGGAAACCTTTAAATTTAGGCTCTAAGAGGCGCCCTTTATACCAGCAGTGCCAATAAATCGGAAAGTCAAAGCCTCAAGTGCACATTGCCTGAATTTGAACATGATGGAAAACAGACCAAGAGAGACTCCTTTTGAATATGAAGCCGGGTCGTGGAAACACAGGCATTTCTTGAGCACATGAGGTTATAAGTTTGCTCATTTGTTTATTCAGAGACAGGGTCCTGTGTAGCTCTGGCTGGCCTAGAACTTGTGGGAACCAGGTTGGCTCTGCACCGACGGACATCCTCTTGCCTCTGGCTCCCAAGTGCAGTGATTACAAGTGTCTGCTCCAACATCCAGCAAAGTAGGAACTCTTGAGATCCAACTTTACACACAAGGGATAAACGCTCTGAGAAGTTGAGAAATGTTTCTAAGCCCTCACAGCTTAGCCAGTCATGAGTCAAGGTGTAGAGCCGGGCAGACTCCAGACAGATGCTCCGCAGGGAATGCTGTAGCCTGTCCAACTGATGACCCTGCAGGAAGGAAAGCAGGGGTGAAAGTAATGTGAAAATCAATGCAAAGACGACTCAGAGGAATGCGGGGAAGCCAGCGCAGTAACCTCTGCTGGACATAGACTCTGGGTGTTATGTCGTGCCTCTAACTGGGCTCTGAGTCCATGAAATGTGTTGCCATTTGACTTTCTGCAAGGACTTGTCTCCTGAGAAGGGGGTTGAAGCAGATGACTGGGCAGGTTCTGGCACTACAACCATTTACATGTTCATTTTCTGAGTAACTATGTAACCTCTGGAAGCTTTGGGTGATGCCCACTTCTGCCCCTCTCAGGGAGGTCCAGGTGACAATCAGGGCATCTGCCCAACAAAACGAGTTCTGTCTCCAGATTAGGAGGTCACCGCTAGCCAGCCAGCAGAATTTCCTGACAGCCGGCGGGAGGGGGAGGAAGGCAGGCAGATGCCTCCTCAGATGCTGGGAAAGGAAGCAGAAGCAAGCTGCTCAATCCATCACAAGACCTGGTGGATCAGTGCTGCTATAGCGAGACTCCATGGTGTACAAAGACTAGAGATTCCTTTCTCAGCATATTGGAGGCTGAGAAGGAAAGAGCCAAAGGACTAGCAGGCATTGCTGTCTGGAGCAGGCTGCTCTCTGCTTCCAAGATGGCGCCTCGATGCTGCCTCCTCCTGTGGCCAAAGGCCCGGCTGCAAAGGGAAGCTGCTCCCTCCATCAAGGCTTCGCTGGTTGTTATTTTTCCTATCACTGCAATAAAAACACCAGACAGGAACAACTTAAGGGAGGGGTTTCTTAGGAATCATGGTTCGTGGACCATGATAGAAGAAGAAAGGGCACAGCAACCAGGGCAATGAGAGTTTACGGCATGACTGTTCACATACTGATGGATTAGGAGGATGGAGCTCAGGTTAGACCCCTCAAAGGCCCAACCCCAAACCCACAACCCACCTCTCCCAGCAATGCCACCCACTCCCAAACACAGGGTCTCCAGCTGGACAAGATGTTCAAGTATACAGCCTGTGTACACATTTAACAGTCAAACTCCATCAAAGGACTGCCTACGGATACCTAATCCCTTCGCAAAGATGAACCCTCAGGGTCTAACCTTATCTCATGAAGACCCATCACTCCACAACATTTAGATGCTGGAGGAGATCCCTTTTCTTGCCTGCCTCCTTGCCTTCACCTGATCTTACGTCGTCACTCAAAACTCCGTCAAGAACGTTCTCTGTATCATTCCCAGGTTTACAGTTCCAGCCACAAAACACTTGCCTACTAGCTCAGACCGCCCATCATTCAAATACTTGTACAAATTCTCTCCCCAAGTGGGACACAATGGAAAAGATGATACATAATTAGTAATCAGTAAGAAAAACCTACAAGTGGAAAAACAGAGAAAGAAGGACAGAGAAAGGGGGCTATCAAGATGGCTTGGCAAACAAAGGCACTTGCCACCCAACCTGAGGATCTGAGTTCAGTCCCTCAGACCAGCATGGTGGAAAGAAAGAAGAGACAGGTACCTTCCCAGCTGTTCTTACCTGAGATCGAATGTCAGCGTCTGGTTGTTCACCCTAAGGAAGAATGTGATGTGTTTTTTTCCAGAAGCCTGTGAGTTGTCCTGAGGATGACATTTATTTTTATTAACTTTCTCTCCCAATGAGGCAACCTCAGAGATACATGAGCCCTGCTCCTCCTTGGCATCCATGGATGGAAGTCAATCATCCTTTTCCCTCTGCCCCTGCTATCCTGGGATGATGATGTGTCTCTTAGCCAGGACCGAGAGTTTTGTCTCTAGCCCTGAGCCTGGGTCTCTGAGCTCAGCTTTTCAATAGCTCTGTCTTTCCATCTCCACTTTCACATCGGGTTTTCTGACTCAGCAGTGCTCCCTCTGTCTCATGGCTCCTCCGCATTTCACGTGATGTCTGAAAGGACACCGCATAGGCAAGAAACACATTCAGTTGCAGCTAATAGAAAATCTGACTCACAATCATTTTTAAAAATAGGGTTTGATTCTCCTCAGATAACAGTGAAGGGGGTAGCTGGTGATAACAGCACAGAAATGTGAAGCTGTCTATCTGAGAGGTAACTGTTGCTTTCCTTTGTGGGCACAGAACGCCTGCCCCAGCTCCAGACATCACACGAGAGTTGAGGCGGAAGGAAGATTAGTGGACTCAGTCACGCCTCTCTTCTCTGTTTTTGCTTTTGTGTTTTCAAATGAAAAATTTGTCTTTCCTCTAAAACAAACATATACTTGGATACTGATAAATTAAGCTTGCTTTTTTAAAAAGCTTATAAAATAAAAATATGGATAGCCTAGCTGGGCTTGGGTTTGTGGATTAAGAACACGGACTATTCTTAAACAGCCTCCCTTTTCTATCAGGAAAGCAAAAGTTTTACCAGCCGCTCAGAGTGGACTGCTGCCTGTCATTGCTCTGTGATCACACCTAGATCCAAGGGAGATTGGGAGACAGGCGTTTAGCTTCAGGGGCCTCTACTGAGCAGAAGTGGGGATCCTCGGGGCCAGCAAGCCAGAAGTCCAGGTTACAGAAGCCAGTAGAGTGACCACAGCGAGCCTTTCCTTGCATTTACAGTACCCCAGGCCTTTGCCTGGGTCATTCTGTCCATCTGTCACCCTTAGTCATCCCAGCACCCCAAGATGAAGGCATTCTGGTCACTCTGTCTTACAGATAAGAAACCCAACACTTCTTAAGGCTGGAGAACTTGCTGATGTCACCCCATCTGTAGGTGTTCTGGCTGGGATCTAAATTCCAAATAGCCAGAGAGCCTCCTCCCAGAAGGGTCAATTAACACACAAGTAAGGTCTTGGGTACTGTCTGACTTTCTCCCTTCATCTCTGCAATAGTCCTATACCAGTAAATCAGTGGGGACAAGGGAGTTGAGGTCTAAGAGAACTTTATATTTAGACACTAAGATCGGAATTTCGAGCTATGTTCTAGTGACAAAATATTACTCTTCTAATTTTTTTAAGTCTTTAAAAGTGGAAATCCCACGAGCAATTCAAAGGCCATATTAGAATGTCTTGCTCAGATTGTCCCCCCTGGAACCACGGAATGTCACTTCCCAGTCAGCCAGGGCTGAGGGCCTTTCTGATACTTAGCACGCAGATTTGTCCCAGCCTCTGCCACAGGTACCTATGTGGCTCCACACATCCCTCCGTGATGCTGGCTACGACCGTACTCCCACGGGCATGGATCCCTAATCATCATCACAAGACAAGGGTCCCCTGTTATGTCCACACTTGCCTCCGAGGAAATGGCTTTGAGGTGTGAGGTGGTGACTTTGGCAGAAAAGAGAGTCAATGAGGCTGAAGCCCTGACCTGCAGACTGGGTGCTTGCTCACTTGCTGAGGGCTATGTGGTTCTAGTATGTTCTCTTTGGCTGACTCTTGGAGCATAGTTGCTGTTACAACCATCTGTAACTCCAGTTCCAAAGGATCCAACACCCTCTTCTTGCCTCCATGGGCCCCAAAACATGCATGTGGTCCACAAAAATACACGTGGGCAAAACATCCATACACATAAAATAATGAATTTTGAAATTTTTAAGGAAAAAAAAATGAGCACCTGGGATTTTTTTTTTCACGAGTCTAAGTGAATTCAGGGGTTTGCAAAGTGGGTGGGAAGGACACACATCCACCTGCTCCCTCCCCTCTCAGTCCCTAGCACGGACACCTTCCATGCACCCTCCTTTTCACCTGAAGTCACCCTGGGATGTCCTCCCGCCTGTAAAACCACCTTTCCAGAAGATTTGTTTCTCCACAAACACTGGCTCCTCGGCGGCTTTTGCCTCTCCGCTTAGCAGCTCCTCCACAGACGATAGAGACAGGACTTCGGGAAGGCACCCTTGGTGGGGTCACAACCACCACCTGCTTCTCTCTTACCTGAATATGCTTGCTCCTGAATTCCCTTGGTTTATTTAATATGGTATGTTTTTATGCTCTCTGGGGTGATTTTAGTGATGAGGTTAGTATCTTGTGCCTCAGTTTACTTATCAGTAAAATTGGTAATTGTCAGATGGTTCTGAAAAATAGGTGAAGGTCGTTCTGTGTGGCAGTATATGAGATAACTCAAGCATGCAGCAAGCGCTCTGCCAGGGTTGTTCCCTGCCCAGCGATTGGAGACTCAGTAACGTGGGTAATGTCCAAAGATTCTGCTCGATACGCCTAAGAGCACTCCCATTGTCCCTGTCCCATGGCTCCCTGCTATCCAGCCCATAGACAGATACATCAGCACTAGCAGCCTCTTCACAAGGCTAACAGTAAGTACTTGTGGCCGGCTGTAAGGTTAGCTTTACAACAGAAAAATGGCAGCAAAATCCAGCGGCTCTGGGAAGGCTGTTAGTTTTCCATTGCTGCAACAAAATCCCTGAAGCCAAGTCCTTATAAAGGAGTTAGTCTAACTCGCAGTTCTAGAGGGTCCAGGGCCTGGCGTTGGTCTCTGGTGAGGATTTTGACAGATGAATTCGCAGTGTTGGGAACGTGCGAGAGGGAGAGGTCGCATGGCAAACACAAAACTAAAGACAAATTCAGAGTCCAGCAGCTTCCTTAATAAGCAGTTCAAAAGACCTAACTGGGTCCCACAGAAACTCCCTAGTTTCTTCTGAGGATAATGCTCACGAGGCTCCCACTAGACTTCACAACCTCTTAATGATGCTACATGGGACCGAACTTCTGATCCATGAGTCACTGGGGGAACAAACCCCAGCCAAAGCATAGCAGGTATCAGTTAACCGACCTGAAACTCCTCTAAGGAGTCTTCTCCATGGTAGCAAGGCCTCGACAGATGTGGCTTCAACAGGCACTGACCACCGTTCAGGAAGGCGGTGGTTCCAGGCGTGGAGGCCCTTCCTGGCACTAACTTGTTGGTAGCAGAGTTATGAATGAAATGGACCAAAACAGAAACAAAGGAGTCAAGAGGGCAAACCACAGAAATCTATCGCTTCCTCTGGGCAGACAGGCTTGAGGTTGAGGAAGTACATTAGCCACAAAGAACACTTCTTCGATTTCACCTCTCTCTTCTGTAACCTCATCCCTCAGCTCCTGACTGCACCCTGGCTCCTTAGGGCCAGACTCCAGTTGTGCTCTGGAGCTCCAAGAAACCATTCCAGAAAGGAGTCTAGGGGAAATTCTAGAAAAGGCGTTCTCAAGAAGGGCATGTACCCTCTTGGCATCAGATACAAAAGAACAGGGCAGATCTATCCTAAAATCCAGACAGTTTTGACTTTCTGCTTATTCCTTCCAGCACAGGAATGGGAACACTACCTTGGGTGGATGTAATAGGGAGATTTGTGCCTGGTTCCCACCTACCCATGGTGTCTGAAGACCTGGTCATATTGAGGGAGATCACTTTCTCTCAGAGGCACAGCCTCACAAGCATCCAGGGCAAAAGCATTTGTCTCCTTTCTTCAAAGGCCTGGGCTGTGAAGAATGTAACGTATCCATCCTCCAAGCAAAGCCACCTGCATTTCCCAGCATAGGTTTCTGCTTATAGCAAATATTCTGCTGCCTTAAGTCCTTGCTTCCAGTGCCATCTGTAAACTCATTCTGTCACCAGTCCACACCAAGTCCCTGACACCACCGCCCTCCAATATACTATGCATGTTCCCTGTCCTTAGATTCAGCATCACGGGAGGCAGGAGACACTTTGCTCCCATTTGGAAATGAAGGAAACAAAGTGGCAAGGAGAAAGGCACATGGATGAAATCCCAGGGACAGGCACAAGTTGATGAGCTCCAAAAACATTTTCCTCAAAAAACGTGCCAATAGATGCATGGAATTTAGCAGCTTAATAACTGCTTTAAACTCACAGTTCAGTGGCCTTAAATGCATTGATACTGTAGCGCCATCACCATTTCCCATCTCGTCTCTTTCTTTCATTTGAAACTTTGTATCTATTAAACATCAACTCGCATGCCTCCTGCTTCTGCGTCTGAGATGACTATTCTCGTTGGTAGAATCATATGGTTTGGTTGGCTCATTCGGAAGAACATAATGTCCTCAATATATAATCATGTTGCAGCAGATGTCAAAGCGTCCTTCCTTCTAAAGGCTGAATAATATTCCATTTTACAGATATGCCAAAATTTATCCATCCATCCATCTATGGGTGGATACTGGGATGGTTTCCACCTTTTGGCTATTGTAAAAAAAGGACTGTTATGACCAGAAATGCACTCTGACCTTAATAACTTGGTGTATGCTTTCAGAAGTAGAATTGCTCGATCATATAGCTATGTTTAATTTTTCAAAGAATTGCTATACTATTTTCCACAGCTATGAAGCTTCTTTTACACTCCTACCAACACTGTAGAAAGTTCCTGTTTTTTCGCACCCTGCAAACATTTATTTTCTATTTGTTGCTTTCATTTTATAGAACACCTCCTGAAATAGCAAAGCATTTGTATCTATGAGTGTGAATAAAGGAGAGAGACAGACAGACAGACCTACAGAGAGAAAATAGGCAAGAACTACTTAGACCAGGTGTTTCCCATCCCTTTGGTCTCTGAAAGTGGTCACCTCACAAACCCTGGCAGAAGCTTGTGAGGTTGCCATAGGTTGAACTGTATTCCTCCAAAATTTATGCGTCCAGTTCTCAACCTTTAAACTTAAACAAATTGATAGCTGGAGAGAAGCCAGGAGATGAGGCTTCACCCAACTCCACTAGACCCCCAGGTTCTCGAAGATGTCAATCTAGTTCTCACGGTGGGAAAACCCAAGATGGTTCAGAAATGTCTTTTTTGCTTTCAAATGCCCAGATCTCATATGTGCCTGTCTGTCTTTTATGCTAATCTGAAGGCTGCTCAAGACTGGTCCTGTACTGTGTCCTCCTGCCTGAGAGTTTCTAGACACGCAAAGGTTCTGTGGGAGAGTGCTGCCACCATGCTTTGGGAAGAAGTCCACTTGCTCAAGAGAAAAGAATTCCCTGTTACAGTTGCTCCGGCAGATCCACTGATGTCACAGAAGTCCCCAAGTGACCCTTGGCTCTTCAAGTCTGAGAACTGGGACAATACCATCTTCAAGATTACAATGGTTAAAGTCGGTCCAGCACTGGAGTCCCACTCTACCCTCTACCCCGCTCTGTCATCAGAAAGAGGAATAGATCTCCATTCCAAATTTGACTCAAGGTTATTAGTCCAACAATAACTTGCCCCAGAAAAAGATGGTTTCCCATGACTTGGGAATCATGTTTTGAGGTATCATGAACCACTTTCCCCCACCTCACCCCCCAAAAAAACCATTGAAACATTCTATTTCTGGCTCTCTTCTCACACTGTAGCAAACACCAGACGTCCATTATTTCAAACTACATAGTCTCCCTCCCTCACCTATTCTTTAAGGAAGATTCATTAAGTCTAAAAAGAGCCCTTTAGGCTCCTTTCGAGTGCATTCCCTGAGAGCATCAAACTTCAATTGCCACCGTGGAGAACAGCTCAAGGAAGCATGCCTGGTGTTCTGTGTGATGCTACGGCTCAGGCAACCAATGTTAATGAAACTACTTATCTATCTTGGTCAGAAACCTTTATGTACATGTACCCACCCCCCCCCTCTCTCTCTCTCTCTCTCTCTCACACACACACACACACACACACATCCTTCTACTCCATCCCAGAGGGAGCATTCTTTTTTCTTATAATGTGAGCCCACTGTGAGTGGTGACAGGCAATAGAAATGATATAATAATCATTTCATTTGGCTCAATATATCATTTAGAAAATAAAAACTCTCCCCTTCATCAGGTGATGACCAAGAAGAGAAATGCCTGCTTCTGGTCAGTAATTGATGTCTGCAAAGCAGAATGGATGGGCTCTCCAGCCCAAAGCCCTTGTGTCTGTGTTTTATGGTACCCGCTATATAGTCAGCCGGACCCATAAAACATCTGTCAGAAGGGCTCTCCTCTGAATGGGAAGCCCTTCCCTCCCCCAGAAGCAGGAGCATGAGGCAGTGGGTGACATTGCATCTGCAGTCAGGAAAGAGACAACCATGGAGGCTGTTGCAAACTTCTTTTTATTCAAATCAGGACACTAACCCTTGACATGGTACCAACCACAGTTAAGGCGGATGTCATGGTGACACCCACAGTGAAAGAGGACCTTCCTACCTCAATTAATGTGATCTAACAAACCCTTCACAGACAGCCCCAGCCTTCTTCTATGTGACTTTAGACCCTGTGACACTGACAATATTGACCATCACACTAGTGTTTTATAGGACCCTCTGTATGCCTGCCTCAGCAAGTCCCATTTGCAAAAGAAGGGCAACAGAAGACCAGTACAGTACATCTTTTCTGCAGGTCCATAGGATAGAATCTAGACCAGTCTTCCTGTTCAGTTGCAGAGAGCTCTGCTGTCTTCCTGCAGCTTTGTGGGCAGGATCAGAGCAGGAGAACAGAGGTAGGGAACTGTCATGCTGTGGCGACATTTGTGTTCCAGTCAGGAAAGGGATCAGCCAGGCCCCCTTTCCCTTCCTAAAAGCCTTGCTTATCCCACTGCCTCATCCCGACCCATAGCCTTCCCACTCTCTTTGCTGCAACAGCTCAGGAGCAGGTGCCATGAAAGGCAGATTCTTTAGAGATGACCACAGTTCCATCTACGTTACTGCCTTCCTTGGTACCAGGTTAGTGTGTGTCTCTGTTTAGCTAACATGCAAGGAAACCTTTGAACAATTAGTGGCATCCTGAAGAACTAAAGAAAAAGGTGAGAGAAGGAAGAAAACCATTATTTAGTGTGTGATGGATAGTATATTAGGACATTAAAATACAAAACTCCCAAAGGAAATTAATTTGGTTGAAGAAGTATCGACAATAAAATAGATGTCACCCTTTTATGTATAAATATAGCGTTGCTGTTCCCCTCTGCCTGAACGGCCTTGGATGGATTTGTCCACGGGGGGGGGGGGGGGGGAATGAGTTGGGCTAAAACTTCTGTACCCTCCTGGCAAGTTTTCATTTGAAAATAGCAACAGCCATTCATCTAGTCAGAACTAAGACTTCTAATGGAGAGGCAAATTTACTAGCGAATTATTTGCGGCAGCTGTCATTTTGGCATATGATGCAAATTACATTACATGTATTACATTACATGTACATTACATTACATGTGCACATGTGTACACGGGGTGGGAAACACGTATGCACACGTGAGGAAGTCAGAAGTCAACCTCAGACACCATAATTCAAGAAACCATCTACACATCTTGGTGCTTTGTTCATCTTGTTTTCCTTTTGAGACAGTATCTCCCACTTTTACCCGGAATTCGCCAGTTTGGCTAGGCTACCTGGCCAACGGGTCCCAGAAATCTACCTGATGCAGCCTCCTCATCACCGGGATAATTACATACCACCACACCCATGTGCTTTATGTGAGTTCTGGGAATTAAACCCAAGGCCCCAACCTTGCACTTTATTGAGCTGTTTTCCACAAATGATCTTTGCATCTCACAACGGTTCTTGAGCCCTTATCACGTATCTAGCACTACCTTGAGCACGAGGGGCTCCTCCAAGGACCTGACTGAAGACTCAAGACACAGAACACAGTTGAATTCCTTGCTTAGGCCAAGTTGTTCCCAATCAAGACAATTATTCCAGAATGAAAACAGTTCATTTTTATTCACTTTCGATTTTGAAGAGAAATTCAGACTTAGGACAGGACATCCATCGGTGGAAAAGGCACCCCCAGAGCTTGCCTTCCTATCACCTCACAGGGCCCTTCTCCAATACCAGCTGCAGACCCACATAGACTAGAACCTCAGGGTATTTAGTGAAAGAAGATCTTTGGCCATTCGCAGGAGTCTTTCAGTCAGGACTGGTCAAGAGATGTACACACAGGGGAAATCTGGCCTGTCTATAAGTCCCAACACTCTAGGACACCAAGGAAAGAGTTCCTTCCTCAGGGACACAGAGGGCCCCAGATAGACAATGAGCAAATTCTGTAGCACAATTCACAGGCTCTCTGGGTACTCAGGAAGTCTATGAAACACACTCTTGGATCTTTAGCCACACAGAAGGTCCTTTGGCTCCTGTTACCACCTTCATGTCACTGGTACTCAGTACCCAGCTTACAGCCGGTGCACAGTACAAACTAAATTGTAATTGTTTTCACAATCGTAGTCTTCTCAAAATGAGCATCACCAAGCAAGCCTTGCTAAAGTACTCTTTGTGCAAAAGGGGGTGGGCTGTTCCAGGCGAGGCAGCTATGATATGGGATTACTGAAGAGAAAGGGGAAGAAGTGGAAGAACTTGAGCCTCTGGGCCTAGTAGGAACCAAAGGGCCGTCTGGGGAGACGGAGGCTATAATCCTCCACAGCTAGTATCTCTTGCTCAACTTGACTTTTCTTGACTTTTTCAGCCTCATGCTGACAGAGTTATAGCCCAGCTTTCTTGAGCAAAAGACAGTCTCATTTTAGTACAGGAAGTGCCTTTCTCCAGTATTTGGTTACATTGTGGCATTTTCCTGTTGCCTTTTGACACATGCAGCTGTTGGGTGCACCTCCCTGGACTGCAGTAGGAGTAGATTGTCTCCTGATACTGCATTACCGACCCTTGATGGACCTCCAGCGTCAGCCAGACTTTCCCATCCCACCGCCACGGTGCGAGTTTCAGGTGCCAAAGATGCTCACTTGGAAGGAAGCAAGTCATCCGTTTGATGTTCTTCACGTGACCCTGGGAGGATTTTTCGGATTTCTTCTTCAAGTCTTCTGAAGGACACTTGAGCTCACATTAAGAATTCATGACCCTCTTCAAGCCAGCTCTGACTGCAAGATCTGGTGACTTCCTTGTCTCCTTGTTGCTTCCTCTCTTTCATCTCCAACTGGCCAATGCGCATGTGAAGTCCACAGAGCTCTGGGACATCTGTCAATTCCCACTTGGTTTCCGTGGGGATGTCACCTGGCTCTCTGCCCCTCAGAGCCCGTTTCATGCACTTGGCCACATTTTCAAGCCTGCATTCTGTGGTCCACCAGCCCTCACACCCTGTGCTCTACTGTGTCCTTTTCTGAAGGACTGTAGGCAGAGACTGCTTGTTTGTTCCCAGCTGCCTAGAACCAAAATAATCACACAGAAACTATATTATTTGCAATACTGTTTGGCCAATAGCTTACGCATATTTCTAGCTATCTCTTATATCCTAAACAAACCTATCTCCATTATTCTGTGTATCATCACAAGGTCGTGGCAGACCAGCAAAGTTTCCAGATGGCAGCTACCATCTTTCTCCTCTGGCAGCTACATGGCTTTTCCCTGACTCTGCTCTCTCTATATATCTTTTCCATCCTGGCTATATTCTGTTAAGCTATTGGCCAGAATCAGCTTCTTTATTAACCAATGATATTCACAGCATACAGAGGGGAATCCCACATCACCTCCCCTTTTCTCTCTAAATATAAAGGAAGGTTTTAACTTTAACATAGCAAGATTTCATACAACAAAACAGGTATACTCCAGAAGGATATAATATTGCCTAAGTTAACAGGAAGTGCATGGTAAGCAACTTCCAAAACTCTAGAATTGACAGAGACATCTCACTGCCTGGACAGTCACCCAAAGTTGTTCTGTAACATTGGTGCATCCAGTCTTCAGCCTACAGGCCCATATAGTATCTGGCAGACTTTCTCATGAAGCAGAAAATTGGAAAACAGTTTTGCCTATATTGGTAGTTTGTCAGTCACTTTCTCCTGTGTCCTGCAGAATGTCTGGCAGACTCTTTCATGAGGCAGAAACCCTGAAGGACTGTCTCAGCTTTAGGCAAGTTCAGCAGTCATTTTTATGTGGGCCCTGTATGTCTGGTTCATACACCATAACATCAAGCAGTCCAGGAAAGAACAGTTTCTTGCCCAAGTGGCTAGCAAACTCCATAAAGAGCCTCTGCAATGCCCAGCATCCTCTTGGTGCTACCAGGAGTAAATGAGTCTCATTGTCATGAAAACTCCTAAGTTCTTTAAACATTTTAAATGCCATATTCTGTTAGTCTTTGAAAGATTTGAATATCTATCCATCTGAAATATAGCTCTATATATCTAGAAAACCTAACAAAACTAGAAGCTTGACTATTATTGATGACTATCTATTAAACTGTATTTCTTAATTATATATTACATTTTAAATGAGCTGCACAAACACAATACCTTAATCAAGAGCAGAAATATACATATAACAAAATTGGCTTTAAATTTGTACCAAAAAAACAAGATCTATACCAATGCAAAGTATTCATTTCTATAGCATATCCCCCTTTAAGTATAAAAAACATTTATAAACAATATTTGGGAATGTGGGCATAGTTCTTTCCAAACTGCTTTTTGCCTTTCATTGGGCAAAGCATTTTCTTTGCGGGGTGGGGGGTCATGGAGACCTTTCGGGGGCTCTTGGTCCATCAAACCACATTAGTCTGGAAGGGATCCACAGGTTATCATCCTCTGTGGAAACAAAAGAAGAACCTCTTTTCCAAAGCAATAAATCCTTAACACTCAAAATTTGAAGCCAAGATACCTTCAAAATATATATGTTGGTTTAGCTTAGCAGCCCCTCAAAATGAAATGTCTCTCTATACTTAGCTCCTTCATAGTCAGAAAATTCAAAGAAAACACAATAGTATACATAATCCAGACTCTCTGTGAATATTCCATCTTTATGTGGCTTATTTTTCTTACTCTATTACTTTTTCTACAAGTTTACACTGTCTCTTTAAAGACTTGGTTTTATTTTAAAAAATTAATTCTTTTTATAACTCTCTATACTCTTTTCCTTCTCTCTCCCAAGCCTACATACATTTTTTTTTAAAGTACACTGTGACCCATTTAGAGGTCTTTTTCATCTGGATTTGTCTTTATTGCATATTGGTAATAATTTTCTCACCAGGAGCACTTTTAAAATTGTAAGCAGTTTGGTCTTATTGGCCCTGAATGCTAGCTCCACCTCTCTCAGGCTTTTAATATGGTGGAGGTAGCTCACCACTGGCTCTGGTACTGCTGGGTGGGAGCCGTCCTCACCACCTCAACTCTGGGTAGCACTGTGCAGCATTTAAACCCTTTTTATGTGAATAAAAGCTAAATCTGCCCTGCAGCACACCGCGCAGTCTGGAAATACCTCTGTGTGTGGTGGTGGGAATCCGCCATGCTCTCCTGCCTGGCCGAAAGTAGCTTCTTTATTAACCAATGATATTCACAGCATACAGAGGGGAATCCCATATCAAACAACAACCCTAGACTTTCTTGAAGATGAATGTCTTCATTCAAATAATCTGTTGTTTTCTTTTGAAACTGTTCCCCATTGTTCTGGGATGCTTGTAAGATGGTTTTCATGAATCACCTTGGACTGGGGAGGGGGGTTTCAGTGTATCTCTGAGGGCCCAGGTCTACTCTTGAAGGTGAATTATTTTCAAACCATGAATTGCTAGTCTGGGGAGATGGTTTTCCTATCCTCATCCAAGAAAGCCCACCATGCCCTCAAGGGAAAGCCTGTTCTGGTTTCCACCGTGTGACTGCAGCACAGTCTCTGTAAATGCCTGCCCTGGTGACTTGAGAGTGACAGCAGCCCAGTCTTCTCACCAACCTCCCAATCTGGGCCAACCAGCAGAACCTCTTCTGGTTCACCTCATCCCACTGTAAAGCACATTAGCTCTCCATTCATAGCCACCGTCACAATGCTCATGGGGCAGAGGCCCCGGGACAGTCAAGGAGAGCTAGATCTCCTTCTCCACAGCTGCTGTAGGCTATTCAGAACAAGAGCAGCTGGCCCATCAGTGCAGATGGGGGATAGGGAAGCCAGGCAGGCTCTCTACAGGACCACTCCCTGATTTCTCTGCTCAGAGCATAGAGGCTCATGGAACCAGAGACCATATTGGCGCTCAGGCCACTCCCGGCCCTACACCAACCACGGTGGCAGTTATTAGAGAAACCTAAACAACATTCACAACCCTGCTTCTTGGTCCATCAACTTTAAACAATATCCATTGACTCCTATATATGAAATATAAAGATTTAAACTCAAACTGCCCTGCTTTAAGACCTAGATCAATGCCTGTGGTCTCTTGTTATCTTTTACAGATGGGCATACGTACTTTCAGAACATCAAACATCCTATGCTTCCATTCACTTTGGTCAGGGTTTTGATGTTCTTGTAGGATGAGAACCTTTAAGCTCCTGCCCTTCCTGTTCCCTCCTTACAGGCAAATTTTCATATTAAATCAACATGGATAACATTTGTATTCTCTGACTCCCACTTTATCCTCTAAGGACTTTCTAGGCTTTCTCTCCCTACTTTGTGTTGCTTCTTAGTGTTCACACAATCACACATACACACTGTTCACTTCCCAAACTGTATATCAATATCCTTCTACACATCCGAGAGCTTAATCCCCATGCCACTCAAAAAAGAATGGTCTCAGCATAAAAACTTCAATGAATCCTTTTTCAGGCAGTTCAGCAGTGATTTGCCTCGTAAAATATTTTACTTTCTGTTTGAATGACTTTGGGACACAGGCTTCAATTTCTTAGGTATTTCCAAATACCTTTTGCTTGGCTAGTGGGTAATATATATATTTCTGGGATTTCCCATCCTCTTGAGGACATTCGCTTCCCTAAGAGTTCCCCTTTGGAGTCTGGGGAGATGGTTCGGTGTGTAAAACGCTTATCATGAGGCCCTAAGTTCAGCTCCTCAGAGCCAGTGTAGCGCCAGGCACAGTAGCACATTTATGAGCCCAGTACTGCTATGGTGGGATGGGAGGGGCAGAGAGAAGAGTCCCCCAAAGCTCACAGACCAGTTAGACTGGAGTAGTGGAAGGAGCAAACCAGAGAGCCTGAGTCAGGCAGGGGCTGAGGACTGAAACCAAGACTTCTCTGTCCTCTGCTTCTCTCTGTCTCTATCTCTGTCTCTCTGTCTCTGTCTGTCTGTCTGTCTCTCTCTCACACACACACACAGACACAGACACACACACACACACACACACACACAGAGAGAGAGAGAGAGAGAGAGAGAGAGAGAGAGAGAGAGAGAGATATTGAGATTGATTTGGGGAAAAATCCTCTTTTCTCCAGGTGGTCTCCACGGCAGAACCTTTTTAAACTATCCCAGTCTGAGTTGGTTGTCTTTTGCTTTGCATTTTCTTAAGAGTTTTCCTGGGTTCTCTCTCCACTTCCCTAGGCTTCTGGGACGCATCATGAAACACTACCTGAGGAAGGGTAGATGGATATAAATGCAGATCTATACGTGTGCTACAGATATGGATACAGATACTGTGCTAGGTTCTCTAGACCCTTAAAATTACAGTATTTTTTTAAACTTCCTTTTATTGTTTCTTTCTTAACTCTTATTTTTTGTTTTTAATTTCTAGAATTGTTTTTTGCTATGTTTGTCCTCAAACCTTTTTGCCAACATTTTCTTCTCTATATATTTATGTTCAACATTCTAAAATATTCTCTTGATTTTATAATCCAAGTTTGTTCTGAATTTATTTAGCAATCAATTTTTTAATCTCTGAGAATTGTCTCTTCTTTCTGTTTTTATTTATTACAATTTATTCTTGTTGTATGAATGCAATATATATGTATATATTATACAATTATGTGTGTGCATAAATATGCATCATATATACATATGTACACACACACATATAGATAGATAGATAGATAGATAGATAGATAGATAGATAGATGCACGTACGTGAGTTTCCAGGTACCCTTACATTACATGTGGCGGCCAGAGCAGAGAAGAATATCCACTGTCTTTCTCTATTGCTCTCTGTCTTATTGCTGTGAGATGGAATCTCTCACTGAGTTGGGTGCTCACTGCTTCAGCTAGGCTGGCTAAGCAGCCAGGAAGCTCCTGGGCTCTGCCTGGCTCTGCTCCCTGATGCTGGAGTTACAGCATGCACAGCCATGAAAGGCTTTGGATGCATTGCACCCTTGAATCAAGTGTATAAATTATATAAAATGTCTTTTTTCTGACCTAATTTTGCTTTGGGAGAGAGGTCAGTCTGTTTATCTTGGTCTGTTTCCCTTTAAGTATTTTAATTCCAAAGGTCCCTGATTATCCTTTCGTGGTTATAAAGGGACTAAGCAACTGATGTGTGCTCTTCTGTAATGCATAGAATCCAAGAAACAGATTTGCTTTTTCCTCGTGTCTCTTCCCTAGAATTATGATCCCCCAGCATGAAGTGTGAGCTGATGTCTGGTTACATGCTGCAGGTTTTCTTATCGGAGATGGCTTGATATTCTATTTTTCTCCCCAGCTATGGTATACATTAAAATACTTGATTCATTTCATCTTCCAGAAAGATGTTGACCTTTCTCACCCTGGAGCAACATTCCTAATTTCTTTGCCACAACAGACATCTCGCTAGTGGTAGAGGAGGAAGTATGTGTTCTGTCGATCATCTTGAGCCAGAAGGTCTCACTAAGAATGTGTTTGAATCCGACTACGAATTCCACCTACAAACGCTATTCCACTATGTGCCAAGTATTCTGTTTGCCTTTAATAGGTTACTGGGAAAAGTGTTAGACTAAAGATTTATGCTGAGTCTATTTTTATTAAAAATTTACAACGGAAATTCAAGGTGGACTTAAGAGAACTGTTTCAAAGGTGCAAGGGCTGAAAGGCCAGGGTTGGCAGCTCCCCTGACTACAGCTGCCAGAGCAGGCAGAGCAGGCGAGGGCTGGAGGCCACTGGAGCGCCTGCTGGGAGGGTGCCAGCGTCTGTCAGTCAGGAGCCAGAGTCCACGCCCTGGGGCTTTGAGCCTGGGCTTCTCACCAACTTTTTCTCTGCATCAGCTCAGCTGCCCCCTTTGCACACACCTGCTTACCCTGGTAGTGCCAGGACACCCAGGAGCTCCGAATGCAGGGAGAAGGGGAGACTAGATTCCAGTCTAGGCTCTGATGTGTTGGTCTGCCACCACTCTGAAACCCACGGGAGCTTTAGAACCTTTCCAAAGGAACTCCAGATGATAAAAAGAGAAAGTGATTTCTGCTAAGAGGCAATTTTGTCAGAAAGAGCTGATAAAAATCACTGGGGCCTGGACGCCTTAGAGAGGGTACAGAGCTGATGGCTGGGGGTTCTGGGAATTGTCCTCCAGCACAAAATCCCTTCTCTGGTCCTCTGTCCCATGCCTCTCTCACCCTACAGGTTTGCTTTCCTCTCAGTCTTTATCTGAGTGAAAATACCTGGATAAAAGCAACTTAAGGGAGAAAGGGTTTGCCGTGACTCACAGCATCGAGGCAGCGGGCGCTTGAGGCGGTTTGCCCACATCACTAGTACAATCCGAAAACAAAGAGCACGAAGTGCCCGCACACTTGGGCTCGGCGTTCTCCCTCTGCTTATTCAATTCAGGATTCCTTGCCTCAGGAATGGTCCCATCCTAACTGTGTTCTCTCACATCAGCTACATTCTTCAAACGATCCCCACAGACCTGCTCAGAGGGCCATCTCCCAGGTCCTAGAGCCTCTTACACTGCCTGTTAATCCCAGCCATCACAGACTTCCCCGCCAGAGCGGGAATTCCTCTAGGCTTGGGGGACGGGTCCAGCCGTTTACAGAGCCTGGCTTTCCTTTAGACAAGGAGCTAGAAACCTAACAGGACCCACGTTTTGAGCTGTGAGGACGATACAGCTGCTCTGCTCCACTGCTATTCACAAAATGGCCACAGCCAATCATGTAAACAAAATGGCAACGGAGTTGTGTCCCAGTAACCCTTCATTCGTGAAAGTGGATAGTAGGGGGTGGTATTTGACACTTGGAAACAATCCCAAATCTTTAAAAGAATCTAGGTGGTTTGGTGCATATCAGTTATCAATCTTTAGTAAATGAAAGATGGAGAAACATGGCTACTGTTTGGTAAAACCTGAGGTAGAGCAGGCAGTTCCCAGAGACCATGATTTTGCTTCTCTGCTGCTGTGTTAAGATATTGACCAAAAACAATTTGGGGAAGGAAGGGTTCTTTGACTTGCAGATTATATAGCCCATCACCAAGGGAAGCTAAGGAAAGAAGCAGACCCCAGAGAGAAATGCTGCTTACCGGCTTGCTTCCCCTGCTCATACTCAAGTCAGTTTTCTTATACACCCCATGATCACCTGCCTAGGGGTGACAGCACCCACAGTGGGCTAGACTCTCCTACATAAATCACTAGCCAAGGTAATTTCTCACACACATAGTCACAGGCCAATCTGCTGGAAGCAATTCTTCAACTGAAGCTCCCCTATTGCCAAGTGTATCAAATTAGCAATCAAGATTAACCATCATAGGGTTTATACCTTGTCAATTTGAAGCACAAGCAAATCATTGTTAAACCGTAACCTTTCCTTATTCTTAAGATTGCATGTTAATCTTACATTATAAACCACAGTATAACTTTAAAAGTTCAATGGTCTTTTAAAAGCTCGACATTTTAGAAGTTCAAAGCCTTATTAAAAATCCAATGTCTTGCCAGGCAGTGGTGATGCATGCCTTCAATCCCACAACTTGGGAGGCAGAGGCAGGCAGAGCTCTGTGAGTTCACGGCCAGCCCTGTCTACAAGAGCTAGTTCCAGGACAGACTCCAAAACTACAGAGAAACCCTGTCTAGAAAAACAAAAGCAAAAAACCTAACGACTGTTAACTATGAGGTAATTTGCTAATTTGCTATTCTAAGAGGGAAGAATCAGGGCACAGTTACAATCAAATCAAAGCAAAACCAATACTCCAGCAGTATAAATGAAGTCCTGTAGCATCTGGAACTCACTCATGATCTTCTGGACTCCAAAGGGATTGAGAAGTGTTGCTTTTCCAGCTCTGCCATCTTCAGCAACACACATGGCTTTCCTGACAAGCTCAAGCCAGCCCACTCCAATGCTACCAATGTCCTTGGATGCTCATCCCCCTGTCCTAGAATTTCAGATATGCCCAGGTCTCCACTGAAACTCAGTTTGCACCCGCACCAACGACCTCTTGGCCTCTCTACACAGACTCTACCACACAGTGTCAAACCTCAGACTTTCTCCAGGATGCCTCCAATCCTAGCGTCTAAAACTGAAGCTTCATCTTTACCAGTGCCTATTCCTGGCCTATCACAGTAGCAAGCCTCAGCAGCTGTCCATGACGCCTTCACGTCTCCAAAACCAGTACAGTATGGGAGACTCTTTTACATTATTTGCCAAGCTGTACTTCCAGTTCGAGGTGTAACATTGGTCCCCTACTGAACCACAGCTTCTGTGTGATGATCAGAAGAAAATACTTCCCAGATTCCACCTCAATGACACTGGCAGATTCCTCAGTCCTAGCTGGGTACCACATAATATCTGAAGATACTTGATCCAAATATATCACATAAGCAGCCCCAACGGCTGTCTGCATTTTTCTCAACATTTGTATCTTCTAAATTCCTACAGTACAGCCAGCCATTAAGCTCTGAGTACTCAATGGCCTTCCCAGTCCACGGTTCCAAGTGTTTCACTCTTCTCCCATAGAACAACATGATCGGGTCCTTCACAGCAGTCCCTGACTAGCTCCAATCTCTGTCCTAGCTGGCTTGTCTGTTGTCGTGATAAAACACTGACTAGATGCACCTTGGGAGAGGCAAGGGCTTACGGGCTTTTCACCAGCAAGAGGAGCCAAAGCAAGAATCTGGAGGCAGGAGCTGAAGCAGGAGCCGTGGAGGGATGTGCTTCCTGGGTTGCATCCCCTGACGGGCTTAGCTACCTTTCTTACATAACCCAGCGCCACCTTCCCAGGAGTGGCTCTGCCCACAGAGGGATCAGCCCTTTGTCATCTATTAGCAGTGAAGAAAACGCTCCACAGACACGCCCAGAGACGAATCTGATTGAGGCAAATCTTCAACTGAGAGGTCTTCTTGGGTGATGGAGTCTGTCAACCTGCACAGAAAGCGAGCATCAGAAGGTCACTCTATCTATCCACACCTTGGTAGAGAGCCATGAATTGGAAATAGCAGTTCTTAGTTTGAGGTAATCTTGCAGAGCGGGAAGCCAATGTCCTGAACAGCACCCTGTGATCCTCAGAAACAAAATTCTTTTAGAGTGAGACATTTTGAAATTTGCCATAGTTAAATAAAAGGAAAAGAATAAAGGGTGCGAGACAATCAGCCCTGTGAACAGCTGTAGCTCAGGAATCTGCTTCAAAATCTGTATCATTTCTTACATGGGCGTTTAAGTGAGGGTTTTGTTTTAGGTATTTTTATTTTACATTTAAATTCATAGTTCTGAAAATGAACTAAAGCAATTGTGCAGTCAAATGAAAGATTCCACTATCCCCCAGGCTGGGGAGTACCCAAGGTGGCCATAACCCAGCCTGCATCTTTGCCTACCATGGTAGCCCTGCAACTTTTGGGTAGTCATTATAAACCCATGTAGTAGTTTAGAAGTTGTGAAGTGATATAGACACCACGGAAGACAGTATTGTGACTCTGCAGTAAGTTAAAAAAAAAATGGAAGCTGGAGAGATGACTCCGTGGGAA
Organism: Microtus oregoni; assembly: GCF_018167655.1. NCBI lineage: Eukaryota > Metazoa > Chordata > Mammalia > Rodentia > Cricetidae > Microtus > Microtus oregoni. The sequence goes on from NW_024543085.1 coordinate 28,131,593, forward strand.
AAGGCACCTGCCACCAAGCAGGAAGGGGAGAATGAACCCCAGAGAGCTGTCCTCTGACCGCTGCACACACATGTCATGGAAGGTATGTGCCCGCACCTGTATACACACAATAACAAATAAGTAAAATGTAATAAGAAAAAAGTTTAAGCTAAAACTAAAATTGCCATATAATGATGAGATTCCATTCTGGACATATCCAAAAATGGAAAAGAATCTGTCTCAAATACTTGTGTCTCCATCCTTATTGCCATAGTATTCACACTATCAAGGTGAAGAAGCAATCTAAGCCTCCGCCAACAAAAAGATTGTTATACACACATACAATGGAGCATTATGCAACCTCCAAAAAGAAGGAAGTCTTGACATTCTAAATCTTGCCTTGGAAGTAGGCATGAGTGAAGGTCTTTCTAGAGACAAGCTTCTGTCAAGAGGAATTCAGGAATGTAACACACCTACAACCAGCTCTCCTTATCCAAAGATGCTCCATCCATAGACTGAAGATATTGAGAAAAAAATAGAGTCTGTGGGGAATAAGTATAGACTTTTTCTTGTCAGCATTCCCCAGACAGTACAGTTTAATAGGTGTGCGCATAGTTTCTATTGCTGTGGGCCGTATACAGGGTCGAGGGATGATTAAAGCATATAGAAGGTGGGCTGGGGAGGCGACTCAGTAGGTAAGAGGGCTTCCTTTGCAAGAATGAAGACCTGAGTTTGAATCTCCACATTAAAGAAAATGTCAAGCATGTCTATTCTGCCTATAACTTCAGCACCAGCAAACAAACGAATCCCAAGCGCTGGCTGGCCAGCCTACCCAAATTGGTGGGCATCCAGTTCAGGGAGAGACTGGTCTCAAGACAGGGTGAAGAAAAACCGAGGAAGACATTTGACTTCCACCTCTGGGCCACTGCATGGGCACACAGAGGTGAATGCACACACACACACACACACACACACACACACACACACACACGCACGCACCAGAGGATTACACAGGTTCTATGCATGTGCTTCATCATTTTACCCAGGAACCTGGGTACCACAGATTTTGGTATGGAATAGTCATACAGTGACCCAGAGGGAAAATGTGCAATTCTACATTGCCACCAAGCATTCCCTTCTGGCAATTTGACCTCTCTAAGTCTCTGGCTCATCTCCAGTTAAACACAGATATTCGTGTTAACCATGCAGATAAAAGGCTTGGCAAACTATGAGGTGTGGTATGAATTTAAGTTCTCAGAATTTTCTTTTTCTCTTTAACTTTCTCTTTATTTATTCTCTGTCAGTCACATCATGTATCTCAATCCCATTCATTTCCCTTCCCTTTGTAGCTGCCCTCTGCCCTTGCAACATCCCCCAAAAATACAATAAAATAAAATAAAATTTAAGAAAAAAAGAGGAAAAATTTCATCATGGAAACTGCAGTGTGACACAGGGAGTCGTGAAGTAAACCCTTTCATCCATAAATCTCTACATGCCAGTGTTCATTGCAAAGAGTCCTCGGGCTGGCTCAAGGCCTCTGGTTTCTGCTGCACTATCAATGCTGGGCTCTCGCTGGGACTCTTGGATATCCTGTTTCTGCCCTGGCATGGAGATCCTGAAGCTGTAGGTCTGCAGGACCTGGCCCTTCACGTGCTCCAGCAGATCATAGATAGGGTGGATGTTGAAGTAGGCCAACTCATACCATAGTTCAGGGCCTGGGTCATTGCAGGGTTGGTCAGCTCGTCAGCTCTCCTTGTTCTTCACCATTAGCTGAGCACCCCAGCATTGCTCCGCCTGGTTCACCCCTTGCCACAATAGCAAGGGGCGGGGCCTGTTCTCCTGCTTTCACACCCTCAGGGTTGACTCTCCCACACCTACACCTTCAGGGCCAGCTCTACTGTGTTACCCCGGAGAGGTGTAGGGGCCTCTCTCCCAAGTGCTGCAGCTGGTAAGGAGGGGGGTCAGCTCCTTCATCTGTCATAGGCAGTAAGGATCAAGGGGTAAAGGGGGGCATTTTGAGAATTTTCTAGAATATATATATTTGAAATAAAACTAAGTCTGATTTCAAGGGAAGAAGACATGGTCCAAGGCAGACAAGATAATTCTTTTGAGAATGAGAGAAAAAAAAAACAATCCCTCCCAAACAGGAGGAGGAATGGGATTAGAATCACAGCTGATGGTTAGCCATCTTGAAAGAAAATATGTCTTATTATTTGAGGAATAATAATAAGAAAACAGTTTGTATGTGGTGGCCTCCCTTCTCCTGACTTCCTGGAGGAAGGACTATAGAGAATCAGGTGACTGGTTTTTCTCTGGCTATCATGAATCCATGGTCAATGAACTCCATGACTACAGAGGGTGATTGTGGTTCATCGTGTTTCTGAATTCTTATTGAAGAAGCTACTGAGAACCAAACAATATCAGCAGGTTCCCATGCTGCCAAGATTTAGTCACCCCAAGCTCAAACCTTGCATCAGCACCAGTTCAAGGTCTAGACCTTAGGACCCTGTTTCCATGGAAACCCCCAAAGTCTAGGCCAAGCCGTGAATGGTCAATGAGGAACACAGAGGAAAAGTGGATGCAGATCTTTATAAACAGCACTGGGGCATGATGGATAAAGACGGGCACTCTTCCTCATTTCCCGCTTCCGATCATGCTGGGGTTCATGCTCAAGAAGAAGTTGCTGAATCAGGCAAATGTGCCGAGGGACCAAGCATCCCTTCTCTGGGGCCTTGGGGACTCAAGCAATTGCCCACCTCCATGGCCTCTAGCTCCTCTTAAGTGTGATAGATGGACTGAGTTTCCCTGGCAGTTTAGACACTTTGCACTGATTTGTGTATTCGTTTGTATATTGTTTTGAGAGACCAATTTCAAGAAAGGCTTTGCCCATCGTCCATCAAAGCTCATGGGTGCTTTGTCTTCATTCTGAGCTTGCTGCTCATCAGACTCAGGGCAGGCTGCTGCCGAGAGATGTGCTGCAGGGGACCTCCATCAGTCATAGTGTAGGGAGCACCCTGACTCGGGTCTCAAACAACTCCCGGGGAGGAAGCCATGTTCTACTTCCAACTGCTCCTTGAAGAAAATCTAAACTGTTGATGTTTAGGATATTTCCAGAGATGAGAGGGTCATCATACAACCAGTCCAGAGATACAGAAACAGAGCCAAGCACCGTGGAATAGAAGTGATATAAAGCCAGCTGCATCCTCACAGTGGTGTGAATTGGACAGCTGGAAACATCTGTCAAGAGCAAGATACTCTCTCCTTTAAATATTAAAACATCCATGCCAGAGCTACGACTGTAGAGAAGGAGAGACAAGGGGCAGTGAGGGTGAGACCCAAACAGGCAGCCTGTTCCCCAACCCCATGGCTTCATCTTCTCCTAGCCCTTCCTGGAGAAATCAAGAGGAAGGACACATACAGAGAAAACAACGTGCCCAAGTGTTCACAAGAACAGAAGCCATGTCATTGCTGTGCTTGAGAGGTAGATTGTCCCTCAAGGTCCACATATGGTCCCCAGTGTGGCAATACTGAGACATAATGGAACCTTTGAGAGGTCAGTGATGGTGCTAACCATGGAAGAGATTAACATAATTCTCTTGGGCTGTTGTGAAGAAGCAAGTCTAACCTCTTGATGTTCTCCGGCTTCCTGTCTTGCCATGCCCTCTTTCCCTCTCAGGCACATTCATGACTCAGTGCCACAGGCTGGGCTGGGCTCAAGCCAGGGGACCTCTTGTCAGGACTGGCACTGTCCAAACCCTGTGAGCTAAATAAATCTCTTCTTTAAAAGTTCCCCAGCATCTGACACTTTGTTATGGTGACCAATGCAGCTACAAAGAGTGAAGCTGCCTGGCTGATAGCAAATCTCCACCAACCCTTTGTCCAACTCTGCAAAGCAGATGGCCTGCCCCTGCTTTTCTGGGACTTGCACCAGAAAGTTCCATCGTGCCCACGTTGAAGTGCCTGGTGATGTCAGTAAAGGAAGATGGAGGCCACCGTCCAGTGTGAGCCGAGAGGACTTCAGAGGGTCACTATGACACAAGTCATTGAGGCAGCTGCAACAGGGGCCAGGGAAGCTGAGAATATGTCAAGAGGAAGGAGCATAGTTAAAATAAGTGGGCATTGTCCTTTTTAAGTTATTTCTTTTAATATTTGAGATTCAAATATAATTAATCATTTTCTCCTTCCCTTTCCTCCACCCAAAGCCTCCTGTGTGTTCCTCCTTACTCTCTTATAACATTTGCTGCTCTTCTCTGCCTGGAAATGTCGCTGTCTGGACACCCTCATGGGCAGCAGGGATAGCCACCACTGTCCAATACACACGCCACATTTACACAGCACTTCAGGGGTTACCCACCCACAATCACCCTCAGACTGCCTCCATTGATCCTCATGAAAAGGGTGCTAGTCAAGTTACCAGGGCCATGAGCATGAACGTGATCCTGTGACAGCTTACCAAGAGAAGTGTTTCTCACCCTTGTAACAGTCCAATGTCACATTTAAGGACAGTCCATGACTTCCTTGCAGACTGGGGTCTCAGGTAGAAGAGCCCAGTTACATATACTACTAGTGCTTCATGGTACAAATAGAAAGTTTATTGGAAAATTCACAGGGAGGGAAATGGATGGTTTTCCTCACAGTGACTCAGCCCCCTTCTGACCTGTGACTTAACTATTCCTTAGGGATGCACAGTCCAATATGATGAACCATAGCTCCATGTGGCTCTTTACACTTAAGTATTCATGAATGAAAACAAATAGAAGGCAAAACCAGTTCTCATTTGCACCAGCCTCATTTTGAGTACTCACTAGCCAAACACAGTAGTTAGCGGCTGCCGTCTTAGACAGTGCAGACTTAGATGTTTCAGCAGCACAGAAAGTGTTAGTGTCCGTGGTTGTCCCAGAACTTCAGTTCCCTGATGCCAATAATCAAAAAAAAAAGGTGGGGGTACAGGAAGGACCTCTACATTCTCCTTCCTCTTTACTACCACGTGCAGAAAGATTGTTGTCCCTCCCATAGTCCATTCATGTGTGCTGTGTACACTTTGTCTTGTGCTGTAGATGCATGCAGCAGGGCGCACACCTCTGGCTGCACAGCTGCATCCCGGCAGCACCTCCACACCAGGGACAGGAGGGTGATGTGGCCCATGGGACAGCTGCTGTGACCCCAAGTCAGCCTTCCCTCTTCCCAGCTGAGAGAGTCAAGGACCAGAAAAGTGAAGTAGGATAGCCAGATGGTAAAAAACGCGAGAGGTGAGGGTAGAGCCCTGACTGCCTGATGCCCCCACAGGGCCCTTCTAAACAAAGCATGAAGAGCAGCCTCAGTGGGGTAACACACTTCCTCAATTCCCCAGCACTGACCATGGCTGGGAAATAAAGTCAGAAAGAACATGCAGAGCTGAGGAAAAGCACCCCGTTCTGCGACACACAAAACAACTATTTCTAATAAGGGACCTTTCTCAACACAGCCAACTGGGAGATCTCCCTGGCCAGTGCTTTAGGAGATGGTATTAGCAGCTAGAGCCTCCACTTAAGAGTCAAACTCAAACCAGAGAGAGATAGAGAGAGAGAGGGAGGGAGGGAGGGAGGGAGAGAGAGAGAGAGAGAGAGAGAGAAGGAAAAATAGGACAATATATTGATGGATGCCACTCTTTCAAAATCGAACATTCTGCCTATCTCCCCATCTCTAAGGTACATCTCTGTATCTAAGAGGTGGGGCTTCTGCAGAACTTTAAGCTGACTGCAGGGAAGAAAGAGGAACCTGAATCCCAAGATAGGCCACCCTGGAAAACCAGAGTGAGATCATTCTGCAAGATGCCATTGTCCCTCTGCCTCTTGCAGCAGACAGATTGAGTGCCCTTGACAAATCAAGATTCCCCATGTTTTGAGGGGGAAGACATGGCCCCTTGGAATTTCTAACCCCTTAACTTTATGTTCTTGATGCAGCATGCTGGGAATGGCATCCACCTGACTTCTGGTTCAAAGGCAGACACTGGTATTGGGGGAATCTCAGACTATTTCTGTACCTCTCTGAGCCTCAGTTTCTCTATATGATCAATATCATGCCCCTTCCAGGTCTGACATCTGTCATTGTAGAAATCTCACACACCCAACTGCTTTAGAAAGTGTACCGCTGTCACCTCACTAAGAACAGGCATTCTGCTCCCCTATTTATTGTACACTCAGTGGCACCCACACCACTGAGGCCTGGGATACAGGAGAAGCCTCTGCACACAGTGGGAGCCCAATAGAAACTGAATAAGCACCATTCTGCTTAAGTGGCTCCACGCTGGCAGGGGCTGATAGAAAATTACACCCCAGACTGGGATCACCACCCTCACACCTTCCTATGGTTTCCAGAATAGGAGACTCTCCCTATTTTTCTACTGTCTTGCATATGTAGGAAGTCTTACTACAGTTCCAGCCTCTAGTGCCAGCTATCAGGACCAGAGACAGATGTTACACAAGGCCAACCTCACCCTGGACTTTTTGCTTCTTCAAACTGCATCAGTAATGGTTGATATCCATTGTCATTGACTGGATCTGGAATCACAATGAAAACACACCTGTGGGCAAGCCTCTAGGAACTTTCCAGAAAGGATTGACAAAAGAGGGGAAACTCAGCCTAAATGGGGTGTTGCCATCCCTTAGGCTGGGATAACAGCTGGAACGAAACAGAGAAAAGGAGCAGAGCCTCCCCCCGCATCTGTTTCTCTCTGCTTCCTGGATGTAGATGCAGATGCGGTGTGACCAGCTACTTCACAATCCTGCCGCCCACACCTTCCCCGCCATGAACGACAACGCTCTCAAACCGTGAGCCGAAACAAACCCTTCCTCCCTTGAGTGCTTTGGCCAGGTGTTTTGCCACAGCAACAAAACCAAAGGAACTTACAGAACATCAAAGTGCGATGCTAGCAAAATACAGCTGCCAGCACTGTGCTTGGCCGGGCCTGCAGCAGCATCATGTCAGTTACGACAGTTTCTTCCACTTCTTCCACGTTGCTGTGACAATATCTGGCAGATACAACCGAAGGGACAAGAGATATACCGTGGCTATCATCAGAGAGTTTTGGTGTATAATGGTGGGGAAGGCACGGTGTCAGGATCTCAGTTCATGCTGTACAAGCGTAGTCCTATCACAGCAGACCAGAAGCGAGACTGGGCCTGGGCTAGGGACAGCAAGAGGCCTTTTCCTAGGGACCTGCTTTCAAACATGTGCCAGTGGGGGACATTTCAGATGTAAACCTAGAGGATCTTCATTGGATGAAGCCTGAGATTCCCTTAATAGTGAGACTATGATCAACTTGCCTAGGGAACGCGTTGTGGCACCTAAGGGTGGGCAAGAAATGAAGAAAGGGGATTGCCTCTGCAAAAATTCGTAAGAAAAAACCATCAGTGGCCATTTGTCCATGTCCTACCCTCATATGTCATCCTTCTTCCAACCTTCCCCAAGGAGTCCAAGGTTCTAGACCTCTCTATTCTCCTCTCTTCAAAGCCTACGTCTTCGATCTATAGACAGCTTTCTGTGTATAAGACAGACACACAGACTTATTCAAAAACAGAGAAACACAAATTAGGACTTCTCTGAGAATCTACTTGCCACCATCAAGTTAGAAAGACAAGAGCCCGAAAACCGCAGTGTTGAAGTACTGTGGCGAACAAGAAGAGCAAGTTAATGCTTTAAGACATTTGAACTGCGCCAGGCAGTGATGGCGCACGCCTTTAATCCCAGAACTTGGAGGCAGAGGCAGGAGGATCTCTGAGTCTGAGGCCAGCCTGGTCTACAGAGTGAATTCCAGGACAATCAGGGCTACACAGAGAAACCTTGTCTCGAAGAAGGAAAAAAAAAAGATATTTGCACCGTATCTTTCTGGGGTACAGGAAACACATACACACACACACACACACACACACACACACAAACGCACACATATCTTTGTTCTCCATTCCTGGCTGAGCTCCTAAAATTCTTTGCATTTCCTAATTGGAGTGTCTTGTTATTTATAACAAGTTCTCAGTCTCCAGCTGGAAGAATCCTCACTAGAAAGACACCCAGAACTCCGTATTGCTGTTTATTTAGGACACAGCTCAGGGACAGTGCAATGGAAATGTGAGGGGAATGGGGCAGGGGCACAGGAAACAGAGACTCTGCCCTCCAGGTACTGCCTTGCCCAGCACAACCAGGACTGGAGATACTGAGGAAAAATGAAACCTTGCGTCGTTCTCTCAGCCATCACACAGGGAGGACCGTTACAGATCCCTCTTCTGCACTAAAGCTGAAGGCATAGAAATGGCACAGAGAGGGCCCTGGCCAGCTGCCTCACAGAGAAGACAGAATGATTGTCAGAACCCGGGCCCTGACAGATAAGTACTTCTGTGGAGGTCCTATCAGGACATGCACCTCTCTGACGCAGGCTTCCGGCAACAGCTTTGAGTCAGCTGTGGCCAAGAGGCACTTGGAGCTCCTCTGCTAAAAGGGAAATTTGAACAATGCGCATTTTCTTCTTTTCTTAACATTTATTTTTATTTATGTGAATGTGTGTTGGTAGATGCCTGCCTACCGCTAACCCTAACCCTAACCTCCGCCAGAGCAACAAGTGTTCTTTAACCGCTGAGCCAGCTCTCTGGTCCAGTTAACCTGCTTTGCTTGTGATTTGTGATTCTAGAAGCAGGGAGCAATATGGACCAAACAGTTCCCAATGCTCTGCTCCCACATGTGGATAGAGTGTATCAAAGGCCAGAGAAAGGGGATTGACCTACAAAAGGTGAGTGTGAGATTTAGAAAGTTGTGCAGATGAAAGCCTGGCCTTCACCTTGTTTGAACCAGTCGGAATAGTTGGCTGCGCATAGCTGACGAAAGCCTAGCTGTGGGGACTACGTAGCCTGTCAGAAAAGCGGATCTCCACAACATGTCAGGGGATAGTTTTGCCGTGGACTTTCTCTGTCCATGGTGTAGGCCAAGCAAGATATTAACATAGGCGACTTTAGGCCCAAATTCATTCAAGCTAAAATCATTATTTATTTATTATATTTTACTTGAGTGAATAGACATTGTGTTGTACCTCTTTGAGCTTGGAGCTCTGGCTGAGCTAATTAGTGATAATAATTTATATCGCAACTGTTAAAGTCACATTTTCCTAGAGGCTATGAAGGATCCCAGACACTGAAGCAGGTACAATAGTCTAATAAAGAGAGCTTTTAATACCATTTTGTGAAACATTGTAAGCAAGAGCCTGTGGTGTATCTTCTTACAGAATCAGCCTATGCATAGAACAAGAAAGGGAAGAAAAACAATTAGACAAATACAGCCAGTGTTTATTATGCTTAAAGCACTCAGGAAGAGAAAACATCCATTCACAGAGACGCTGTCTGGGAGACTCCATTGTGTAGGCTACACTGGTGATTTAGGGGGTTGCATCGTGCCTGCGCTCCTTCTAGGCTGAACTGATTAAACACTAAACACCGTGGCAAGGTGGCTGGCAGCTGTTCCCATTCAGACACTGGGAGTTTTCCGTCTTCCCCTGACTGCCTACTACCCAGCCCAGCCAGACACAGCACTCATGTCAGCCAGATTAAAATACTCAGAACCTCCCAGAACATAACTGTTCATCACCTATAATGTGTGTCAAAAGCAAGTTTTTGTGTCTCGGCAGGCCTGCAGAGTTCCAAGGAGACAACCAAAGCGACACAATCCACACCCGGGGAAGTGTAGCTTGGGGAAGGCCATCCATGATGGATGGGAGTGTGGTAAGCCAAAAAGACACGGGGCTCATGAGGACATTCCTGTTGGCAAGCTTGTGGTCACAAATGAGAGGACCATTAAGGTCCTTAGAGATGGCTGGACTGCTTGCTGCGAAGGGAGCAAGGGCTATCCACATTGCCAGAGGGAGAACGGGCAAGTGAGATGAATAGCGGTCAAAGCCTGTTAGAACCAATTTCATTACAAAGAAAATTTCACCTTAACAAAAATATACACAAGCCCCAGGCACTAGACCATAATAATCGCTTACTGCTGGAATAAGCCAGTGTGAAGGGTGCTGTTCCCCCTCCTTACCTCTGCTTAGAACAATACCCGAGTGCACACCCTTTCACCTCGGCAGAATGTGGCCACACCCACCTCCCTTCCCTCCTGACTGTGGGAGATGACTTTAAGATGCCCTAGTGGAGGGTGACACTGGAAAACTTTTAGGGTCCAATCTTAATGGGAATTATTGTTTCATCTCACAGATTTCCATCAGACCAGACGCCCGGCTCTGATGTCATCAGCAAGATTACTTCGAATGTTAGGTTACCACTTCCAAATATGCAGAAGCAAAGATTTTGAGAGGCATGCATAAAGGTATTGCCTTCTGCAAGAAACTGGAGCAGTATCTCCACAATTAATAACATGGCTTACTCTTCCATGATACCCAATTTGGACAAGTTCAACAGAACTGCCATATATGGGCTGTTCATGCATGCTTCAGCATTACAGGGCATAAATTTCAGTTTTCATTCTACTCTTACAGGCAAGCTGAATTCAGTTCTTAGCAAGCACTTCTGGCAGCTTACAACCAATGGACCCAACTATAAAATCTGACACAGGAGAATCTGACTCCCTCTTCTGGCCTCCACAGGCACTGCGCTCATCTGCACAAACCCACACTCAGACAAATACTTACACATACTTCAAACATAAAAACCTGTAAGCATTTTAACATCTTCTTTTTATTGACTATAAAGTTGAATTTGATATTACATTAGCTTTTTAATTTCTAAATCTTTTTCACATGTAAGTCATTAATTTTTATGGTTAAAAATGCTATTCCTTTGTCTGACCTCTACACACATGCACAGGCCCCTGACACAAACCTATGTACCTTTTGCTGTTTTCTTAAAATCTTGTGGTACTTATTTAGGGCATACAACATGATGGTTTGATACACACACACACACACACACACACACACACACACACATATATATATATATATATATATATATATATATATATATATAGCAGTTAATGTAGCCAAGTAAATTAACACACCCACCCCAAACATTTATCTACTGGATAGGTGTGTTAAGAGCACCTAAAAATCTATTCTTGTATCAAATCTCCAGAATGATCAAAAATGTATATTGTGGCTTTGTCTTTTCTAGGAAAGAAACTGAAAACAACATTCGTGTCCCTCAACTGAGAAATACACAGAAAGTGATTCATCCTCCAAAGGGTCAGTGCACAGCAAGCAAAACAGATGAACAGGAGCCACGTGTGCTGGCATGGACCATTGAGGTGGGGGAAGGAAAACATCTGTAGCCTGACATCTTGATAGGAAGCCAGAAGCGTGCAAAGCAGCACACGTGTGGATAGTCAGGTATAAGGATATGCACAAAAATGAAAACACCAAATCAGAATATTGGAATCAAGACAACTAGAATAGGCTTTTACTACATCTGCAGGATTTTGTTTCTTAGTTACATAGTGTTCATTAAATAAGTATTTGATGTTTTATTCTTATCTAAAATATTTAATAATTTAAAATAAAAATAGTGATACAGACAGCACTGAACATAATATTTTCCATGTAAGCTGTTTGTGGTGCATGCCTTTAATCACAGTACTCAGGAAGCAAACAGGTTTTGTGAGTTTGAGGCCAGGCCAACCAGGGCTATATAATGAGACCCTGTCTCAAAGCAAAACAAAGCCCTCAAAATAAAATACATCATTTAGCCTCTAGACAGAGAGACATCCTAGTAGGTAAAGCTATTGGCCATCAAATCTGACAACATAAATTCAATCCTTGGGACCCCTTTGGTGCAAGGAAAGACTCAGCTCCTGAAAGTTGTCCTCTGACCACCACATTCACACCATGACACATGTGCACCATGCACACACACACACACACACGAGTAAATGTAATTTTTAAATTTTTTTTTGGGGGGGGGGGTTGAGACAGGGTTTCTCTGTGGTTTTGGAGCCTGTCCTGGAACTAGCTCTTGTAGACCAGGCTGGTCTTGAACTCACAGAGATCCGCCTGCCTCTGCCTCCCAAGTGCTGGGATTAAAGGCGTGCGCCACCACCGCCCGGCTTAATTTTTAAATTTTTAAGAGACAGCATTTCTCTTTGTAGCTCTGACTTTCCTGAAACTTGCTCTGTAGACCAAGTTGACCTCGAACTCACAGAGATCCTCCTGCCTCTGCCTCCCAAGTGCCAGGATTAAAGATGTACACCACCACTGACTACCTAGCTATAATTTTTAAAGGTCTTAAAGATGGTTCTATTTACATGTTTAGGTTACTATCTAAGTTAGGGTTTCTATTGCTGTGAAGAGAATCATGACTCTAATAAAAGAAAACATTTAATTGGGGTTGGCTTGCAGGCTCAGAGGTTTAGTCTATTATCAACCTGTTGGAAAAGCAAGGCAGCATGCAGACAGACATCGTGCTGGAGAGATAGCTTAGAGTTCTACATATAGATCTACAGGCAACAGGAAGAGAGAGTGACTCTGGGCCTGGCTTAAGCTTTTTAAACCTCAAAGCCCACCCCCTGTGACTCACTTCCTCCAACAAGACCACACCTCAAATAATGCCACTCCCTATGAGCCTATGGGGGTCATTTTCTTTCAAACCACCACAGTCACAATAATGTTATGGCTCTTCTGCCCATAATCTCAGGCACTTGTCATTGCAGAATATTTACTTAATTATGCAAAGATGTATTGCATTTGTTTAATTACGCATTGTTATTTTATCTTGCCTACCTAAGATACCTGATTGGTCTAATAAAGAATTAAATGACCAATAGTAGTGGATGAGATATAGGTAGGACTTCTAGGCAGGGAAAGTTAGTAGTGGGAGGTTCTTAGGCTCAAAAAAAGGAGAAGAAATAAAAAGAGACAACAGGGATATAGATGCCAGGGTCCAGGCAGACAGACATGGACTAAGCAGAAAAGTAAGACATATAGAATGAAAGAAATGTATAAAGTTCCAAGGCAAAACATAAATGAATAGAAATAGGTTAAATAAAATAGCTAGTGGGACAAGCATAAACTAAAGCCAAGCATTCATAATAAATAATAAGTCTCCATGTTTTTATTTGGGAGCTGGTTGACAGCTCAAAGAAAAAGCCAACTATGCTAGTCCTACTCAGGTAAAAGGGTTCCCATCCCCCATGAATGCATCATGCAGTGACAGTCCCTAAGGCTGGGTTGAGGAGTAGACTAGTGTCTTAGGATTTTTCTTGCTGTGAAGAGACACCATGACCAAGGCGCAACTATAGTTTTAGAGGTTCATTATCATCATGATGGGGAGCATGGTGGCGCATAGGCAGACATGTTGCTGGAGGAGAAGCTGAGAGTCCTACATCTTGTACACAACAGGAAGTCGACTGAAACACTGGGTGGTATCCTGAGCATAGGAAACCTCAAGACCCACCCTCATAATGACACACTTCCTCCAACAAGGCCATACCCACTCCAACAAAGCTATACCTCCTAATAGTGCCACTCCATATGAGATTATGGGGGTAAGTTACATTCAACTACCACAACCAGGGTTAGGAAAAGTTCCAGGAAGTTTTTTATTGCACCATATGGGCTTGCTACTGCATTTTCTGTGTGTGAGGGCCCAAAAAACGTAAGCCTATTTCCATGTTGATCAAAGGTCAGAGAGTTGAAACTTACCTTTGTTTCTTCAAGGTTATTGTCTGTATTTAGCTCAAACAAAGGTCCCACCTAGATGTTGAACAGAGAGTTCTGTTCTCTCAAGGTTATTATCAACAGGTGTGGCTAATAGCCAGACCTTGCACCCCAGAAATAGGGAAGTAGATATGTTCCTACATCAAACAAAAGGCTTAGGATCCAACTAAGTTCCAGTTCCCTTAAGGAGATAACATTGGATTCCACCCAGGGAATGGTTTGCCTACAGACTGTTTTGGTCTAGTGTGTGAGCGTGACTTGTTTTGTTCTAGCAACAGAATGTTTAACTATGGATATGGCCTGTGACCTTCAATTGGTGTGTTCATTTCCTTGTATCATGTTAATGTAGTTTTTTGTCTTACTCCTACCTTCTGGGATCAGGGGTATTTAAAGCAGTTGGAAATTAAGCACAGGTGAATTTCAGTACTCACTGGAATTCTCTCCTGATACTATTCTATGTATTATTATTTTCATTTGCATTTTCATATCTTTTACTATGTGTCTAAATCCCCACACCTCTACCCTTGCAAGAGATATTTTTGTTGAGGCTGGTCCCCTACAAATGGCACCCAAACATGGGGCTCAAACCCAGAACCCTGAGATTAAGAGTCTCATACCAATAGCTCTACCAACTGAGCTATTTTGGCCCCATAAATTTACTGGTAAATGAGGAACAATATATGACCTTCATATATTCGATGTTCCTTCATTGCCTGTTGTTCCTGGACACAGGCCATGCTCAACAGTCTAACTACAGATAATGACCAGCTGGCAAATTTAGTTCAGGGTCTCAGGTGCTTGTCATTGAAGTGGCTCTGTAAACACCATGTGAGACCATAAACTTGGGGGGGGGGGGGTAATAGCCATGCAATTTTTACTATCCTTGCTTTTTTATTCTTAACCTTGCAATTACAAAATTAGGAGAATTCCTGAATCTTCTCCTCTATTAAAAGTCAGATTTATCCATTATAGGTTCCGTAGCTCATAGGTCAATTAGCCTCTAGGCATTTCCATTGACTCCAGGTGCTGACCATGGGAGGTATAGCCCTTTAAACTTTCCTGTCTGCCTTTCCTGGCTCCCTGCACAGTGAGGGTCAGACTCAGCTGGTCACAGTGTGTGTGTGTGTGTGTGTGTGTGTGTGTGTGTGTGTGTGTGTGTGCTGCCACAATCTCAGTGGTAACGTAGGCCATCGCTAGGCCAAATGCCATAGTCCCTTCATTCTTTTCACCGGCTCAGTAGCAATAGAAGCCTTGGCTAGGTGACCAAAGCACTGCTCCTTGCAGGGACAAAGGCAAGGCCTTATTTTGGCCTCTCCAAGATCCAGAGCAGCCTGAGGGTGGTGATACGCAGATACACGGCCAGCGCAGGGGGTAGGAATATAATATTTACAAACTCTAAAAATCTCTGTATTAGTTTTTGTTTCATTTGAGCTCCTCTATCTATCAAAATGCACCCAAGAGACTGTACAGATAGTTGAATACGATTCCTTGTGCCATATTTACAAATGTTTACACTTTTATTCCCAATTTTTCCCTTCCTTTCTCTTTCCTTTTTTATATCTACTATTTATTTCCGAGTGCTTATTACTCACCTCTCCACCTGTGGTGCAATTTTCTTGCAGGGTCCCTCACATACTTCCTTGTACACCTGGCCTCACTTCCGTGCGTTTTGGGGTTCACTAGTCAGCCCCACATTTCAGTGCCATTTGTCAGGGATCAGCCTTGACAAAAATGCCCTTTGCCAGGGTAGAGGCATGGGGATTTAAAAATATAGTAAAGAATATGAAGACGCGAATGAAAATAATGATACAGAGAAACATATAGGATAGTATCGGGAGGTATTTTTGTGAGGCTGGTCCTGGACATCTGTGTAGATGCCACTTGTTGTTTTATCTGTGTCTTTAGAAAATGAGTTTTTATGATGACTCAAGTAATATACCTACTTCAGAGAATTTGAAGAACAAATATATCCCGGACATCTGTGTAGATGCCACTTGTTGTTTTATCCATGTCTTTAGAAAATGAGTTTTTATGATGACTCAAGTAATATACCTACTTCAGAGAATTTGAAGAACAAATATAAAGAGCAAAATTACCCATAGTGCTAACTTCCAGAAGCATTGTTGACCAGTGTATATCTATACGTTAAGATTCACTGCGTCAGCATTATGTGTTTTTATTGCTTTCATTTGCTGAGTATTCTTTGGTAACATAATTTTATTAACAATGTATTGCTTAAGCTTATGGATGAATCAGTATTCTTCAAGAATCACATTATCATTGAACATCTAGATTGATACTAATTCACCTAGGCTGCCATGGATTTGACTGTGTAGCCCAGACAGACCTTGGCTGGTGATTCTCCTGCCTCTGCTTCCTGAGTTGCTTCAATAACAGTTGTGCACCCCAGGTTCAGCTCTGTTATTATTGTCTTAATTTGCACCTAAAAAGTAGGAAAGCTCAGGATTTTTCCTGCTCTTACTGTTTGTTTTTATGCTACTCATCCATGCCCTAAGGAACTTTCAAAACTTCTTAATGTTCTGAACCTTAGGATATTCTCCAAGCCTTGAGGAAACATGTGGGTATACATACATATATATGTACATATATATGTGTGTAAACATGTACATGTGCATATATGTGTGCATATTATATATTATACAATGTGTGTATATTATATATTATATAGTGTATGTGTATGTATATATATATATATAATCTTTTGTTACTTACAAAATTTTCTCTTTGAGGGAGAAAAGAGATTACCTTTGTTGATAGTTTGACTTCAGTTTTTCCTAGACATTTTGGTACTCAGATATAAGATTTAGAAGTCACAGTTACCAGTCCTTTATTTTAGTATTAGGACATTTAGACAAACAATCTACCACTACCTGCTCTGTTATTTTACTGTAAAAAAAAGATGGAGGTGTGGCTGGAGAGATGGCTCACTGGTTAAGAGCACTGGCTGCTCTTCCAGAGGATCCTGGTTCAATTCCCAGCACCCACATGATGAATCACATCCATCCATAACTCCAGTTCCAGAGGATCTGACACCCTCTTCTGACCTGTAGGGATACCAGGCACACACATAGTACACATGCGTACATACATACTTGCAAGCAAAACATGCATAAATAAAAGATAAATCTAAAAAGCAAATGCAAAAGAAGAGGGAAGTAGTGATGGGAGAAAGCATACAAAATGGGGGGCACGCCAACATATCTACAGGAAAAGCAAGTGCTTAACTTCATAGACGGCCCCTCCGAAGGTCAGGTTTTAATCACTGTGGAGAATAAAAATGTGGCCACCTGTATGGTGGTTCCCGTCTGTAGGCTGGCATTTGGGAACCTCTGCCCCAGGAGCTCACATTGTCCCTTTATCTTCCTGGAATTGTTCCTTTTCATCAGCACCATCATCCCTAACCACAGTTTCCAAGTGTCCTCATGCACGTTCCCTACCAGAGACCATTTGTCATTAATACAGAAACCAGGTTAAAATGTTCCCTTTGCCAGGGAGCAAAAGGTCCTGGCAGGTGAGTACCACACAGCACTGAGCAGTGAGTCAGCAACCCTCTGTGTCTCCTCCATCATTCCCAGTGCTGCCTAGGACCCTCTCCCTGTCTGACCACAACATCTATGTCGATGCTGTCAAGTCACCCCATGCAGTACTCCTTGGATACTCTTACAATATCTGTTCTCTTGCCTCTGTGTTTGAAATGCCTGGCCTTCCCCTCAGCCCACCTTCTCAGCCCTAATTCTGGCATACAAGGCTCCCCAAGCATGGTCCAACCTCCTATTCCAGTCTGATCTTCCATAAGAAGTTTTGTGCTGCCTTTATTGCCCAACATGACTTAACTGGTTTGTATTTAATTCAGCAAATATTTATATGGCACTTAGAATGTGCTCACTATGGGTTTAGGCACCCTCCAAATGTCCACCAAGTGAAATCAGAGAAGAAAGCACAGGGACACTTTCCTTTCTGCTTGCCTCCACTCTCCTTCCCTCCCACGTCTGGTGCGTGATCTCTGACTCCCTATTATGCATGTGTCTATTGGCATCCAGAAATTATCCCAGGATGCATCCTTCCCCACTTCACCTCTCCAGTAAGCAAAAACATCAGAAGACCAGGGCTGAATGTTTCAGGCCTGTTGTCTGGGCCAATATTATCCTCCCAGTGGACCCTTGACTCTTAAGGAAATTAACATTAAGATGATCTAGTTTAGCCTGCTTCTCTCTGAGGTTCAGAAGGGCAACAGGACTTGCCCTAGCTCATGCCTCTGTTTATTGAAAGATAAAGCGTCCTACTCAGGACTCCTGTCTCCAAGAATAGCGTCGGGTCTCCTATGCCACAGAAGCCCTTGATGTGTGTTCGTTATGTAGATCCCCGAAGCATCAACTTGGTGATCCAAAAATACCAGGTTGTGATTGATGCCACTTTCAAGCTCGGGCTCCCTCCCCCGTGGGGCCAGAGTCATGTCTACCATCACAGACTGGGATGACACCCAAGTATGCACAGTGGCGCGTGCAGGATGGTGGCTCCTGCATTTAGACCATGACTCATCCTCTCAAATGTCCCTTGGCTTACAAGAGAGGAGGGAGCTGTTGAACTCTCAGCACGTGTGCTGAAGGAGACACATTCTTGCTAGCAAAAGGCAAAAGGAATTGCTTCCAGGATATTTCCATTATGTGTATGCACACATGTGTGTGATGCACACCAGACAGACACACACACACACGCACACACACCACCCCAGTAGCTGATATCTGCTTTGGCTAGGGAGTACATCTATAAACACCCCCAGCTAGATTGCTTTCTGAGGGAGATCGTTTTGTTCAGACCCATGAGAAAGGCATATGGGATCTGAAAAGAAGCTAACGGTTCCCACTGATGGAGAGGACTTTCATTCTGATCTGCTTGGCGAGGCTGAAAGAACTTCCCAGATGTCTACACTCCAAAAGCTCCTGATCCAATACAGGTCAGAGTGACCGACCACTCAGAACAGACCCAGACACCTGTGAGTAAACACGCAAGAAAATGGTACTGAACTTAGAAAAGGACCACACTCCAAACAAAACAGATATTCCAAGTGAGATGAAGCTAATCAATGGAGACTTATTGCAGAGGACTCCCTCAGGCTCCCAGTGCCAACAGACTGGAACCACTTTCAGCTTTTGTCAGAGAAACTTCTTTTGCAATGGGCAGAAGCCAGCAGAGGGATGCAGAACTGGTCAAGGTGCTGAGAACGTGAGGCAGGACATCAAGGCTCAAGAAATACCAAGAGGAACTGAAAAGAACATCAACGTCAGAGGATGGGGCGAGCGCCATGGGAAACTGCCCTCCTCAGCATCACTATCATGCTTGCAGTAGGTGAGGTCACCTACATAAGACCAAGGCAGCCAAACTCCTAGCACAGATGATGCAGCTCTCCAGGCTCCGTCCCTTACTGAGGAGCTTTTGGCAGTAGAGAGTTCCTGGAGGTGGAGGATCATTTCTTTTTATGGATGGCCCCATGTTCATGCCCATATGGGCAGCACTAATTGGACTTAATGGGTCATCAAACAAGAAAATGATATTATGAGGGGTTTTGTCAGAGGGGAGGCTTGGAGAGGGTTGAAATACAGGGTGAATGTGATCGTATTTCATTGTATACGTTTATAACAGTCTCAAAAATAAGGAAAAAATATTTTTCGAAAACGTACTGGACAAAGAGGTGGCTGTTCTATGAGGTTGGAGGGAAGGGAAGCTCTCTGGTGAAAAACCCAAGCCGCAGATGTCCAAGGCAGGCAAGTGGCTTCTGTCGCTGCCATAAAACAGGTCTGACGGTGGTGGCCGCTTTCTACATTAGCAAGATGAGCCGCAGACTTCTTCCCATTCCCCAAAGCAACTGATAGCATCCAAGAGAGATGACTTCCCAAAGAGAGAAGAGATGCCCACGCCATCCGCCCTTCGCAGTGTGGAGAGAGGCTGCCCAAGACTAGCCAGCCAGCCCTCAAGTTCACAGCCGACAGCTGGCAGGCTGAATCTTGAACCCAGGGCTTTGAACTTCAAGTGAAGAGCATCTTGAGTTCTTCTGGTAGGAATCTGGACTGAGTGATAGGATTTTAATGTCCCCAAGCAAGTACAGGTTTGTGTGAGACAATGCGCTTTCTCTCTCCACGCTTTTGGTTTTGACTCGGTGGATTTGTGGGTCAAGGATTACAAACAGTGCATGTACGGGTGGATCACGGTTTCAGGGCCTCAGCTGGCAGAGCTGAGGGCTCCACGGAAAGCCTTTGATCTCTGAGCTTACCGGGTACATTATCCTGCACGTTTGGAGTGGAGAGGCTCACCAGCCGAGCCCTCCATATGAGAAAATGAGTCTGCTAACGCACAGTGCCCAGAGCAGAGAGAAGTATCTCCAAGGATCTGTTTAATATTGGATGGCCCAGGGTCATTTTGCATGCAAAAGGTGACCTTTTCGAGTTACTGGGAAGCGAAGTGGGACTGGCCACTTACTCTTTTTCCTCTTCCAGCCTGACTTCCGGATCTTCCAGTTGGAAGCCGGCCACATCTCTGCACAGAAGCAGCCAGCCTTAAAGAGTGTCAGATTCAAATGTGCTTAACTTGTATCCCTAATTAAAAAGGCCAGAGGAATACTCAGTAAATACTTTGGGTCTAATTAACTCTGATTGCATTATGAAATAGAATCAGACTTTTTTACATTTTGAAATTCCAAAGCAATTCTGCACTCTCCACGGCCACAGATGATAGCCCCTGTGTATGACATACAGACGCATCTCTCTAGCTGGCCTGCAGCAAAGGCGTATACACAAACCAAATCTCAAAGCACACCTGTCCACAAGACCGGAAAAAGAAACCGTACCTCGTATTATCCCTCCTCTGCCTCTATCCTCATACACCTGGAGGGCTTCTGGACTCTTCCATAGTCCCTAGCACCATCTCCCTCCTTGGTGGTTAACTTGCACACATACCAGGACTGGGGAGCTTTTGAAATACCAATGTGGTTAAGCACTGTCTCCAGGATACTGATTTGGTTTGGGAGAAAAGCCATTTTAATTTGAGCAGTTAAGGACAAGGAACCACAACTAAATGACCTTATCAGTTCCTACGCCGTCAATTTCACCCATGGCTATGACTCCAAAATTTCTTAGATCCTTAGATGTCTTTTAGAAATTGAAGACAGAATATTGTTTTGACAATAGCTTAAATGGAGCCCAAGAATCTGTGTGTGCCAAGCAAACATTATACCACTGAGTTATGTCCCCAGGCCTTGAAATTGTTGATTTCTTCCCACCTTCAATATGTTGTTTCTCCAAAGGTTCCCATTGGAGCTCAAACCAAAAGCCTAAAAATATGTTTCTTCCTGTACCACATAGGATTTAATCAGCAAAGTTAATGTAATTGTATAACCAACGATCTCAGCTTCCAAGATGGTCCCAACTGTTCCCTCTTCCAGAGACTCATACCTATGGGTTGTCTCTTTCCACATGTACTAGAGTTGGTGTGTGTGACCACTAATGCATGGAAGGATTGATGCATGCTGCTGCCGAGGTTCAGTTAAAAAAAGGTTGTAGCATCTGAAGTAGGCTGTCACTCAGGGGTAGGGCACTTATCTAGTCTTTATAAGGGCTTAAGTTTGCTCTTTAACACACAGGAGGCAGGCGACTAGAGCTCCTGTTTCGTGTTAATTTAGACACCTCTACTCTGACAGATATTTTCCCCCTCACTCCGAGGGAAGCAAGCTGTCAGTCTTTACAGCTGTTGTCACTCCTTGGAGAGACCCTGTGGTGGGGAACACAGGCATCAGGCCACCAACTCCCCAGAACTAAGCCTCCCAAGAACCGTGCGGATGTGTTTGCAGAGGACAGTCTTCCTCCTGTTTCAGTTCTGATGTGACTTCAGCTTCGGCTAGAGGGTTAATGATAACCTCACAAGAGACCCCGACCCTGAAATGTCTACCTGAACTACTATAGATTTCCAACCACCAAAAACTTTGTGGTAGGGAGATAGGCTTTTTAAGCTGCTAAATTTGGGGCAGATTGGTGATTCAAGGTAATTTCTACCCACTCAGTTTTTGCCAGCTGTACTGCCATCCGCTAGAGCCACTCTATTTAGACCTCAATAGCCTTCCAATATGTCTTTTTCCACTTCTGCTCTGCTCTCTGCCAATCTATCATCCCGCCCCCCCCAAACTTTCTTTCTTTTAATGAAACCAGTTTCCAACCCTCCCACTAATGTCTCCATCTATCCTCTGTTTAATGTCTCCTTATTGGCTGTGGACTAAAAACCAGCTCCCACACACTTCCGTGAGCTTGATTTTCATCATTGTATCTCACTTATTTTATATCCTTCTGATGGCTCATTTTGGTGGTCAACTTGACAAGACCTGAAATCAACTAAGAGACATGCCTCTGGGCAGGTTGAAAAGGGTACTTCTTGGAGGGGTTAACTGAGGGAAGCAGACCCTCCCCAAGAGTGGGGAGTATCTCCTAGTAGCTGCACAGATAGAAGGAGCTTCCGGGGGAAGCTGTTGGTTTTGCCTATCTGCCTTATCTCCCAGATGGTGAGCCCATCTACTCTGCTGCCGTGGCTACTGCCTTCTTGGCTGGTAAGCTTCTCCAGCCTTCCAATGAAGATTGAAGACTTGCAGTTGGAGGCTTCCATTCCCTGCTCAGGTATCCAGAACTGTGAATTGGGCAACTACTGGGTTCTCAGCCTCTCCAGTGAGCAAATAACATTGTTGGACTCCCCAGCCTGACTCACATAAATCTATACATCTATAAAATCTCCTCTGTAATATATATTCATTCTATTGGCTATGTTCTTCTAGAGAACCCAGCTAAATGCATTTCCTATTTTTATTGTGTTCCAGACACATGGCCCTGTGATGTCTAACAAGAACCTAAACCTACTTATTTGAAATTTGTAACTGATAATTCGACCTCTTTGAGCTCTCTGGTTCCGAACAAATCTTTGTATTTATTCTGACCCTTACCCACACTGTATTATATCCCTCATGTGTGATGATTCTGCTTTTCTAGATTGCAAGAATGAAGACAATTTTTAAACCCCGGAAGCCATGATCTGGGTAACGGTGCTCAAAACAGAAATGATGTTTTTCCCAAATCTCTCACAAGTGTTCATCAAGCTAGGGGGCAGAATGGGAGTATCCTCCCAGCGGAGAGCGTCTGGAAGTGCTGGAGAAAATACCACATACAGTTTGATCATGGTTGAACTGGCAGGGGAAGAAGGAAAGCAAATAGAAGAAAGAGAGAGCGGGATTCAACAGGCCCTATAAGCTACAAAGGTGTTTCCCTTAGGAATCCATAGATTTTCAAGTGGCCCAGAGCCACACATGGAAGAGACTAGAGGAAAAAAAACAAACAAACCAGGCTTTACATGGCCTGAGCAGCATGGGATTTGCATGAGCTGAATCTGCATAGATACACCCCAGGGGCCACACAGAGGGGATACGCCAGCCCGCAGAGTGGGCCAGGGAAGCAATGGAAGGTCTAGCATGGTGTGACACAAGCTAATGATTATCAGCATGCAAGCAGTCATACAGCGTGCTAGCCTATGCTCATGCTGTATTCTCTCTCTTTGACCCTGGCCCTGGCCACGTGATTCATATAAATTGACCAATGGGACATAGTTAATGCCATTTTTATCCTCCGCTCACCCCACTGCCATCACATGGAGAAGAAAACAATTTTGCCCCCTTAATTATGAAAGGTCACATGACCTGCAGGGCCCAGCTGAGCACAGAGCTTTGTCAATCTCCCTTGGGGTGTAGTCATGGGAGTCCACCTTGGGGTGTAGTCATGGCAGTCCACCTTGGGGTGTAGTCATGGGAGTCCACCTTGGGGTGTAGTCATGGGAGTCCACCTTGGGGTGTAGTCATGGGAGTCCACCTTGGGGTGTAGTCATGGGAGTCCACCTTGGGGTGTAGTCATGGAAGTCCACCTTGGGGTGTAGTCATGGGAGTCCACCTTGGGGTGTAGTCATGGGAGTCCACCTTGGGGTGTAGTCATGGGAGTCCACCTTGGGGTGTAGTCATGGGAGTCCACCTTGGGGTATAATCATGCCAGTCCACCTTGGGGTGTAGTCATGGGAGTCCACCTTGGGGTGTAGTCATGGGAGTCCACCTTGGGGTGTAGTCATGGGAGTCCACCTTGGGGTGTAGTTATGGGAGTCCACCTTGGGGTGTAGTCATGGGAGTCCACCTTGGGGTGTAGTCATGGGAGTCCACCTTGGGGTGTAGTCATGGGAGTCCACCTTGGGGTGTAGTCATGGCAATCCACCTTGGGGTGTAGTCATGGGAGTCCACCTTGGGGTGTAGTCATGGGAGTCCACCTTGGGGTGTAGTCATGGCAATCCACCTTGGAGTGTAGTCCTGGCAGTCCTGGCAAAAGAACAAAAGAGTCACCCAGCCAAACTGCCAACTAGAGAGAAACAATGAGCCATTGTTGAAGCCATGTTATTTTTGGGGGAGGGGGTTGTCACACAGAAAGAGATCATGGGTAAACTCCCCTTGAGTTCTCTTCTTCAGTCTGTGAAACACACGTGACCCTTTGTCCGCGTGGCAACTCTTCATGTGGCTGGAGGCAGAGCTCACCCTCCTGGGTCTCCTTTAAGTTTTCAACAGGTTTTCACTACAGAAAATGACACCATAGGCACTTGGACTTGTCCTCCCTTCCACACTTGTGGGCTAAGCAGAGAAACATTCCCCCCTTGTTCTGGCAGGGCTCTTTCGGATGGATCTTCCCACCACTGGTCCAGAAGACCAATGATTTTCACATGGGCCGAGTCAGAGTGAGTATGCCCTTTCTGACTGCCCCATCATGGAATGGCTTGTTGGGCATCCAGGGTCCCTGACCTCAGGCCTTTTCTTGTATATCTTCTCCCAGTCTCACAGGTGGTCCCTTCATTACACATAGGTCTGACTACCAGCATGACCTTTGCAGAGAAGTCACCTTCCCTAGAACAATCAACATTCCCATCGCAAGCGCCCTGACATGTTTTTTTAAGCACATGTCTAGGTGGTGCAGTGGTCTGTGATGTCTTCTCTAGGATACACACTGTCTGTGTGAAAAGGGGCTTTGCCTTCTTTTCCACTGAGACTCCAGGGCTAGAACCAAGGCTGGTCCACACTAACCATCTAATGTTGACTGAATAAATAAGTTCATTATCTCTCCCAACTTTGGGGCACATTAGAAATCGGCTGTACATGTCAATCATATCTGTCAAAGAAACTGAATTTCTTACATGGTCAAAAAGATGCAACCCAAAATAGATTCCATAGTATGAGCAATGGAAGACAGGTCTGTAAAGAAGGATGAGCCTAGATCAAGGCTATAGACCACCTTGAGTGACCAGTGGGATCTAGATTTCTTTTTACTGGAGGCAACAGGGTGTCAGGGCTTTTGAATATAAAATGATACAAATTCCCCAAATAACTTTCACTGGGTACATTTTTTTTTAAAACTCCACTTAGATTGATTTGGAAGCAATTTGACATTTTCTTTTTTTATTAACTGGCTTTTAGAACATGTTGACAAGTGTTCTTCAATTTGTAGGATCTTAAGAAAATCTCTCTACCGGGGCTGGGACCACCAGGTCATCCGCAAACAGATGCACATGGTCGTGGATAAAAAGATTTATGCATCTGGGCCCTCTGAGAACATTTTACACTCATAACACATGTATTTCTTATGTAACACCTGTGTGCCTATATATAGCACACAGAATCTTGTTTTCATATCAGGCGTATAGGTCCTTGCCAGAACCTTCTTCCAAGCCTGAGTCTGAGAAAAAAGCAGAGGGAACAGTATGGAAGAGGATGTATTGCAATCTGGCATTCGCTCTGCCAAACACACCCAATTCCCATGCGCTCACATGTGTCCGGGAACCATCCCCACAGGTGCCTGTGCCGACACCACGGGGGCATGGGTCAGTCAGGATAATGGAAGTCTTTTCAGGGTGGGTAGGCCTAGCATGAGGAGGAAGGAAGAAGCTGGGACCACTCCGAAGCTTTGTTCATGAACTTCCTCCAAGTGGGAACTATTGTCTGGAGCTAGGGCCTCCAGCTGGTGGTCACCAAATCATCTGGTTTTCAGTGGCAGCAGACAGGATCAACAGGGGTGGCTCTATGATTCCAAAGAGATGGCAAGGCAGAAAGACTGCCCCGACACAGGGCAGGTCCTCTGCAGCCACCCACCTGTGAGACCCCATTGCTCAGGAGCCAAAACCAAAATTATTTCCTTATAATAAAAACTAGAAAGGGCTATTTTCAGTTCATTGTTCCACTCCCACTAACAACTAAGTGTATTTAACTTTGTCTCAAATTCTCTTCCTCCTTCCTAGAACAACCTCTACTCCTTAGGCCCCAGATTCCATCTCTCCCTCTCCATCTCTTTCTGCCCCTCTTTCCTTCCTAACTCCCATCCTTCCCTCCTCTCCCCTTTAGCTTCCAGGCTTTCCTCAGACAGTCCCATTCTAACCCTCCCTTCTCTTCGTAGCCATCCTCAGCACACACCTGAGCACTGATCCTGGCCAACTTCAGCTGTGTCTTTCCTTGCTGCAGATGCAGAACATATGTGTTCTCTCAAATACACAGCTTCTGTTTCCGCTAACTTCTGCTGGTGTGTGGGCTTCCACCAATGAGAAGTCTTGTGGCCCGTAACACAGCCCAGCATTAACACACACTGGTAGGGAACGGATGGGATGGGCAGGGTCTTGCAGACAAAGAGGCACAGGAAACTATGCACAGTGTATGGCATGTGTACATGGGCTTCCTGTTGCTTTGGCATTGGGCCCTCCTCCATAAGCCAGAGCCAGGCTGGGAACTGCAGGATAATTTGTGAGAGCATGTTCATATACCCCTGTCAGCATCAATATTTGTTTCTCTCCAATTTGAAAAGGCCTCTAAGAGCAATGGGAGGTCAAAAAAAAAAAAAAGGTAGTCAGTGGGGTCAGGTGGTGTATACAGATGCTAGAGGTTGCTATGGCAACCCCTCTCCTGCTTATCCTCCTGTATCTTCACTACATGTTTGTCTTGGAGACTCTTCTGAAGGATGGAAGCGACCTTTTAGATCTGGCCTGGTTCTCAGAGTCCTACCTCCCCTGTCCACAAGTCCAGGCACAACTGAGGACCACAGGGATGAGAGGAAGCAAAGTTAACTGATGTCCTCACTTCCTGCACCCGAGCCTAACCAATCCGGGTGGTCTTGGAGATAATCTTCCCTGTGGCTGGTCTGATGGGGAGAGACTAGAAAGACAGGAAGAAATAAAAGTACCTATTTTAAAATATATGCACTTTATATTATATATTTACTTATATTAATATAAATAATATAATAGTTATATATAATAAATATATATAGTTTATTTATATATTTAAAAAACAACAACAAACCTGGGGCTAAAGAGATGGCTCAGCAGTTAAGAGTAGTTTCTGCTCTTCCAGAGGACCCAGGTTCAATCTTCAGCACCCACGTGGCAGCTCACAACCTTGTGTACTCCAGCACCAAGGGATCTGACACCCTCTTCTGGAGCCTATCGTCACTGCTGTCACATGATACATGGGCACATGCAAGAAAAACCTCTATACACATAAAAATAAAATAAGCAAACAAAATCCTGGGATATGGTGGGGGCAGAATTAGAATGGAATACCTATTGTACAAGTTTACATTACTTTGGTTCTTAACTATCAAATACTTTTTTGTTTTGTTTTCAGATAGGGTTTCTCTGTGTAACAATCCTGGCTGTCCTGGAACTCACCCTCTGAATGCTGGGATTAAAGGTGTATGCTACCAAACGCATATGCTATCAAATACTTTTTAAAAAATGAGTTCTGGGTTGGTCATTTGTTAACTAGAAGGTGGACTTACCTAGGGATCTGGCTAGCGCCAGGTATGTGAACTCTACAAGGCTTTTCTTTTTTTTTTTTTTTTTTTTTTTTTTAGTTTTTTTCGAGACAGGGTTTCTCTGTGGTTTTGGAGCCTGTCCTGGAACTAGCTCTTGTAGACCAGGCTGGTCTCGAACTCACAGAGATCTGCCTGCCTCTGCCTCCCGAGTGCTGGGATTAAAGGAGTGCACCACCACCACCCGGCTACAAGGCTTTTCTTGACCTTCGGGTGTTAACCTTAGATTTCTGGGTTCCCGTTCTGTTTCTGTTTCTATTGACTTTGTCTTTTGTGTCAACATGGATGAGTTTCTCTCCACCAAGGTTTTGTTTTTCTTCAGTTTTGAGGATGAAACCTATGACTGAGTGAGCTATACCCCCAGATCCCAATCCATGGATATTTAAACCAGTGAACACTGCAAGAATAATGATGTTTTATACTGGTCTTATCGGTAGGTATATGGACATATTTTATGCAGTTACATATTTCAACATTAAAATGCTGTTCTTTGTTCATTCTTTGACCTAGCATATAGTCCTCTTGGGCGCAAGCCATCCGTGACATCTTAAGTACGTGAATGGCATGGTGTGTGTCTCCAGTCATGGGGTAATTTAACTGGTTAACTCATCTTGCGTGGAACAAGAGCACGTTCCTTAGAAGTGAAAGTCAGTGAGGCAGAAGAGGAGCCTTCAATTTGCTGGTACAACATTTCCTGTGCTCTGTTCTTCCCTATAGGTCAAAGCCTAATCAGCGTTTGGCCTTGCAGAAACTCGGTGTCGTTTGGTGATACCCCTCATCCTAATCGCTCCTTTCTTTGGTGAAGTTCATTGTTGAATTGTAGCTCGGAGTTTTCATCAGCTTGTCCTCAGAGTTACCTTAGCACTTGGAAGCAATTAATCAATTAACACATTTCATAAAGCTTCAAGCAAATAAAGTCGTAGGATGCAGTGTCTAGAGCCTACCACACTGACAGTGAAGTCTTCATTTCTGTGGGATCATGGGAAGCTGGCATACTCAGCAAGCATGCTGAAGCTTAGAACTGCTCTTTCATAAAACAAAACACTTCGCAACTATGTTCTGATTTTATCATGATCTCAAGGTTGGGTACAGGGAGCAACACAGAAAAACCCATCTCTTGGCCATACTCTATCCTCAGTTCATTTTATATCTGATGCGTCACAGAGTTGGCCAACAGAATGATCCCTTACCCTGGACCATTCAGTGAAGATTCCTGGAGATGGTTAAGTGTCAGGGTCTAACTCAAGTCTAAGTCTTGTTGCTACTCGGCTTTCCAGAGTTTGGATGAATCATTACCTTATATTAGAAAGGGTTGGGGTATATTGTCTCTGAGTGTGGAGACAAGAGGAAGAAATGAAACCATGGTGGCTCAGTAGCCAGAGTATTTAAATAATCAGTAGAAAGAACTCTAGGATCACATGTGAGGTATGGCCTGGCATGGCATGGTGAGGAGGTAGAGCCAGAGAGCATCACGCCAGCCTCAGGGCTGTTCTTGGTCAGTTCTGTTTGCTGCGAGTCATCACAAGCATCAGATGAGAAAGTAGGATGGCTGTCATGCACTGCAACCTGCCTGGACTATAGCGCCCTGGTGGGCTAGATACCACTCTAGACAATACTGTGAATTTTTATTGTTTTTATTGTTTTTAGATATGATCAGCTTTAATCCAGTAGACTTTGAATAAAACCGAATTACCCTCTACAGTTCTCAACCTTCCTAATGCTGCAACCCTTTAATACAGTTCCTCACGTTGTGGTGACCCCCCAACCATAAAATTATTTTTGTTGCTACATTCATAAATGTAATTTTGCTACTGCTATGAATCCTAACCTAAATATCTGACATGTAGAATATCTGATATATGACTTTTGTGAAAGGGTCGTTAAACCCTCTGAAGGGGTCGTGACCCACAAGTTGAAAACCACTGCTCTGCAGTATGGGAGGGCATCATCAACCCAACTGGAGATGTTAAAAGTAAAGACTGCCATTTCCTGCAGAAAGAAATGAACTTTTCTTCAAAATAAACTATATAAAAAATAGGTTGCTTCTATGGGAAACTCTAATATTGCACTAAGCTATGCCCCTAGCATGGCCTTAGACAAAGATGGTACCCAGCTATTCATTCTTTTCCATTATCATTCCTTAACACAGATCTACCACTTGGTCAAATGTATGCCTCCCTACTTATAAAGTACCACATGGGGAAAAGATCCAGTAGCATCTATAAGCTGCCCAAAGTCATGGTCAATCTGTGACGATGCTGGGATTCAAACCCTAGTCTCCGTGGCCTCATTTGTTTCTTCTGCTTCCTATTGCCATTACCACCTGGCCACTATTCCCCAGGTCACTCTGTTTCTGTGCCTTCTGAAGCTTAAGAATTGCCTTTAAACAAGGCCATCACACACAGCACCTTCCAGCACTATGGAAGCTAGACAGTAGGGACGAAGCTTTGAAGTCAGAACCAGCTTAATTTTTCCATGTTCTGTGGTTCCAATGTATGATCTCTTCAGCAATAGAATCTTAATGTCGTGTTCTGAAAGGTAATCAAAAACAATGCCAATACCCTGTAATGTTTGGGGGTCCATGGCCAACAATTTCAAAAGACACTCCAATGGGGCCAAAGTTACATAGACATGCACCCTTCACTTCATCCCACCTCTTCACTGCTGGCTTGACTCTGCTCAAAGTGCCCATGACATATTGTGCCCGGAATTGCTACAATGTCTGCCACTTAGCCTGCATCCCTGGTGTCGTTTGCCTGATTGGTATGTTCAGTGTGGTCAGTCCTTGGCCAATTCACTAAAGTCACATGAGGTAACATTTAAAGGATGACTGAGACCAAGCATGGTGGCCCATGCCTATAAACCCAGCCCCTGGGAAGTGGAGCCAAGAGACTGGGAGTTCAAAGTCATCCTTAGCTACACAGATGCGTTTTCATGAAGCCCTGTCAAAGAAAGAAAGAAGAAAAAACTAAAATGGGTTTAGGAGAGAAATAGTTCTACCTGCCCACCTGCACAGTTCTCTGATTAAATTTTGAGAGTGGTCCACCAAAACCACACTTATTTCTGAAAACTGTAAGAGCTGAGGGGTTCCCTAGACACACTCAAGGCAAGAATTTAACTGAAAAGACTCACCAAACTCCTCACAATTGTGGCTCGTGACAGCTACAGGATACAATTTACAACGAGACAAGGGAAGAGACCATAAAGTAGAACTCAGGAGACTTCCACGTGGGCAGCTTCCAACTGTCTTCATCCTGAGAGCTGTAGACAGTGCTAACACGCCTAGACAGATATGTGACTTGGGAACCCTATCTCACCTGAGCAAAGAATACCCACCTTCAGTGGAGGATACCAGTGAGGAAGGACTTTCAGAGGAAGCAGACAGATGCAGTGCTATAAAGGGGGAGAGGGAATAATGGAGCAGTAGGGTTAGATAGGGTGAAGGACAGGTGGACAGGATAGAGAAGAGAATAACATGGGGAGGGATACTAACACTAAAGGCCTTCGGGAAAGTGATATGGAAGCATACTACTGTAAAGCTTCTTAAAATAAACACAAACATACACAGGGAGAGATTAAATGGAGTTTCCTTGTAACAAGGTGAAGTCCAACATTCATATTCATATTCATATTACATGCTAGCAAATGAAAACCCTAATACCAGGAATGAGTTACCTCCTTTTGAATTGATAGTCGATGGGGTCCCATATGCCTTCAAAAGAATAGGACAATGCCATTGCTTTTGGTTACCCTCTAGAACTTTACAATAAGATTGTTGCTGAAAACACTATATATGTGAACCATAGACCATGGAAAAATCAAGCTGGAACTGACCTTGAGGGTTCATGCCTACTGGCTAGCTTTCATAGGGCTAAAAGGGGTTATGCATGTACCAGAGAAAAGTAACCAACAATTTTACACATCTGTGAACCCTGTGAGCAAAATAATAACTGACTTGGCATGACATATCTACTAGTATATTAGTGGCATCAATGTTATGAGAGTAACTAAAAACTTTCTGATTGGATTTAAGCCCCGCTCCACAAGATGGAACCCACACCTGGCACTGTTATCAAGGCTCAGAACCTGTGTCTACAAAGGCCATAGGCCCACGGAGAACCTACTGTTATTATTCTGCTAGATTAACATAGTAGTAAGCCGAGTCCTAACAGCTTACTGCTATACCCATAAATCAGTACATCTATCAACCCTCATCCAAGAGGTTTCTTGCTGTAGAGGGCAGTCAACACATCCGCTCACAACTGTTTAACATAAAGCGGATAAGAGCTATGGAGTACTCGGTCCTAACTAGGACATCAATATCATACCCTACCCCACAAGGCTCAAAATCACTTCGGAATAGGAGGGAGATTTTATGAACAGAGGCTGTGGATAGCCACAAGGAAACAGTGTTTCTGGATACAACAGGGTAGTTTCACATATAAACCCACAGCAATTGTGGTGGCATGTGCAGGGTCTGTAAAAGCTCAAATCAGACCAAATCCCAGCATGGCAGAGGAAAGACAGGTACCCTCACTAAGGAGCTACTGTGGGTGATAGCTTCTAGGAGAGGGAGGGTACTGACTCTCCTCTCTAAGGGTCTGACTCCTCTCAGGTCACCTATGACCCAAGGAAGCTTCCACACTTACACTGTATTTGATGAATTTAACAACAGCGACAACAAACATAGAAAGAGAGGGGACATGAAGTTGGGTGGCTAGGGAGATAGCAGGGGAACTAGGAAGAGTTGGAGTGGATATAATTTTAAAATTTAAAAATAACATGAATCAACTAATCATTACTTTGAAAGAATACGTGATGTATGTGCCAGGCTCTATAAAGTCTCCCAAGTCTTGGTCTTCGAGTTCTTGCTTGGATGCCATGGTTGACCTTTGTTTATTTTGTAAAGAGTAAAGCCACAGCCCACGTGTAGAAGTCAGAAGACATCTTTCAGGAGTTGGTTCTTCTTTTCTTCGCCCCCACCTTGTTGAGGCAACAAAACTTAACAGATTACTGGAATTCTAATTTCTCCTTGGCTCACACACCCTAGCAGGGGCAAAGGGCACATGCAGATAGGAAAACCCAGTGGCTGAAGTCATGGTTTCAAAGGAGGCCACTTTTTCTGCCCGCCCCCCATAAATTTAGAGTTAGTTCTGTTTTAATTCTGTGTGTGTGTGTGTGTGTGTGTGTGTGTGTTTGAGATGAGGTTTCACTATGTCGCCAAGGCTGTTCTCAACTTCTGTGTCTCTACTGATTCCACTGCCTTAGCCTCTCAAGAAGCTGGAACTCCAGGCTCAGGCAGGCAGATTTCTGTCCTACCAGTCAATTCCCAAATAATCACATGAAGACTTCTTATTAATTATGAAAGCTTGGCCGGCCAATAGCATAAGCCTGCTTTTAGCTAGTGCTTACAATTGAAATGAACCCATTTCTATGAATGCATGTGCCAGGTGCTGTCCCGGGCTCGTTTGCATCAGCTATGTTCTTTCCATGCTGCTTCTCAGAGTCTGACTGCTGACTCCCGACTCTGCCCTTCTTTTTCCCAGCATCCTTTCTGTCCCCCCAAATCCTGCCTAGCTACTGACCATTTGGCTTTTTTTTTTTTATTAAACCAATCACAATGACGTATGTTCACACAGCGTAATGGGATGTTCCACATGCCCAGCTGACTGCTTTCTTTCAGGAAGAGGCAAAAGGTATCTTGAAGCATTGGTAGCCACACCATAGGATAAAGAGATCATCTCAGAGTGAAACTATCTGCATTTTACAAATGAAAACCTTGGGAGCTCCAGTCACATACAGCCTATGACCAAAGACTAACATGGAGAATCCAGATTAGAACGCTGCGACAGGCAGATTCCAGTAACGCAAGAGAAGTCAGGACTGATGACGGAGAGGGCTAGAGAGGGGGCAAGGGAGGGACAAGGTGACAGGTGTTTGAAGTTGTATCCAGTGGCCAGAGACAAGGGTGAAGAGGCAGGAAAGGGCAACCTGTTTCCTCCAAAGGGCCGACCTTGGGCACTGCTGCCAAGGTGTGTGGAGTCTTATAGCTGCAGAGAAGCGACTGCCCATGTCCTCAAGTTAACATTCTTCCTACACAAGGAGCAAGTCATTCGGTGAGCAGCCTTCCTGATGGCCCTCCCTCACCATCTCACGCCTAATGAAAGTAGCATCTACCACAAATCTGCTCTCCCACTGCCCCAGGGGACGGAATCTGCTTTGCCCAGCGGAAATATGTCATTACAGCTGGTACCATCACCAGATGGCATTACCCTTTTTACCAAGGCTCCAGGACTGGGCAGGAGAGATATGTGTGCCGCCTTCATAGATGTCTTGCCCCAACTCTGCCCTTGATGCTCTGAAGAGTCTAAAGAGACTGAAAGGAACTGGCCAGCTCAGTGTTCCCATGCACTCTCTCAGTCCTGAAGACTCAGGTTCTAAGTAACACAGGTCTTCTGCATTCCAACAATCATGATTCCAAAGAGATGGGCTTACCCCTAGCTTACCCCTGCTGCACACCTACAGCAAAGGGGTCTCTCCTCTCCCTGCTCTCTCACAAGCCAGCTTGAACAGGCCCAGCCTGTGTGTCCCTGTGCCTGGCCCCGGCCCTTGAGCTGGTGGAGAGGTCGGGGTCTGCCTGCCTTTCTCATCGACAGGTCTGACAGGGTAGCAGAATGGAACTGCAGCATGCCCACCCCAGACCACACCACACCTGCTGTCTCGAGGCATTGGGCCCTCACACCCGGCCCTCCTCTGTGAGCTGTGTAGGAAGAGCTTTCTGGGCACCCCGAGAAAACAACAGGTGCAGGGATCTGAAAACAAACTAGACTTCATGCAAATCTGCCAAGGCCAGCTTCTCAGGATTCAACTTTCAAAGTCCCTAATGCTGACCAGGGACACCTGTTCCAGGTGGCTCCCACCTGTTATTTATTCATAAAGCATAAACACTAATAACCTAGGTGCCCAGAAGATGTGTGTGCCCTTGAGCCAGATGACCGCCTGCAAAGGATGCTCCATGCTCAGGTTTGGCTCCTGGTTCTTTTATTCAGGAGCCATTAACTTGGTCCTTCTCAGTCCTTCTCAGCCTCCGGGGCCCAAGAAGCCACGCCTCGATCTGGATTTCATCTCCCCTCCATCACTAACTTTCTGTGACCTTGGAGCCATCTAAATGCTTCCCGAGTCACTCCTCTCCAAAATAAGAGTGAACAGTCCCCAGAGAAGTCCTATGCGGGAGTGAGGTGACACATGCCAGGAAGAGCCGGGAACACCTGGAGACGAAGTAAGCGCTATTTTTATTTTGTACCTGCAAGCAGCAGTCTCTCCACGAGTGGGCTGTGTTGGCTTCTCCGCCCATAATGTTTGTGGTCGGATCATGTCTGTATTTAAACCAAACACAATATTTAAGCCACCAGAAATAAGAAAACAAAGAAGGGAAAATTCAATCACATGGGCTTCATCCCCCCCTCCAGTCTATTCATGCAGATGGTGGTAATTAGTGGAATTGCCTGGCCGCACCTGCTGTTTATGCAAGCGCTCCACCTGTACGAATGTGTGGGGAACATTCTGGAAGAAGCTACCTAGCGAAGCTATGGGATCGGATAGAGCCTGGAGCTCTAGGATGTAGCTTTGGTTTTTGGGTGGCATCGATAACAGAACTCTTGCTGGGTTTGCTGGCACACATCTTCAATCCCAGTCCTCAGGGGGTAGAAGCCAGCAGGAAGAGAAGGCGTTCAAAGCCAGCCTGGGAAGCATGAAAGCCTGCCTCCTAGAAATCAAACCAAAAACAGCACGAAGAGCAGAGCTCCCAGGAGCAGGGGAATTTCCAAAGCCAAGTGTGAAGGGCTGGGCTGAGGACTTCTCTCTCTCTCTCTCTCTCTCTCTCTCTCTCTTTCTGCCTCCCATAGTTCTGGTGACAAGGATGAGCTGCGACCAGCTGAGCTTAAATTCCTGCTCATAGCGACAGCAGCCCTGACATACCCAGTGGTTTCCGAAAATTCTTTACACTAAGGCCACTGTAGAATCCCAAACTGAATCCTTTGGGCAATGCATAGGAGAGAATTCTGTTTTAAACACCATGTGGTTTGATACTCTGTTGAGTTTGGGGCCATCTGGACCAAAAAGAGCGCCAAGTTTTGAGTGTAGTTGGATTCTAAGCTTTACCAGAACCTTCTTGTCTTTCCTGGGTGACCCTAGGAAAGTCACCTTCCTCTGGGCCTGCCTGCCTTTAAAGGCTGCTGGAATAACTGACTCCACTTACACCTCACAAACTCTGGGAACTCCAGAAGTTTCTAAGGGGATGTTCTTCATCATAGACGCTCAGCATCCCATTGAGCTGGATCTTCTGATAATATCTGTCTGTGATATGGATACATGCAACCAGAGGTTTTCTCCCACTTGCCAGTTCCCAAATAACCACTCAGAGGCTTAAAATTACTTACAATGTTAAGTAATGTTATATAGTAATAATAATTTTATATTACTATAAATATATATATATATAATAAGACAGTGGCTCAGGCTTATTACTAGCTGGCTCTTACATCTAAATTAACCCATTTATGTTAATCTATGTATTGCCATATGGCCATGGCATTACCTCATTTTCTACATGGCTTGCTTCCTCAGCAGCTGATTGGCATCTCCAGGCTCCACCCTTCTACACCTACATCTCTGCTTGAATTTCCTGCCTGGCTCTATGCTGCCTTGCCATAGGCCAAAGTTGCTTTATTTATCAAACAATGACAAAAACACATATTCACAGTTTACAGGATCCCACAGCAGAAGCAAACAGCCCTAGATCTTATTCAAGGTGGCATACCCAGAAGTAGTGAACCTAGAAATCCTATTTTAAACGTTGCTCCCCAAGATGCTCTAGGACTGAGCCATATCCTTGGCTGTAATGGATAATCTAGACTCAGCTATAGTTCTGAGGCATCCCTGTCCCATTGGTCTGCACTGGAGCACACCTTCCCATCCTGAAGGGAGAACTGCACAGAGAAACCTGGGCATTGCATCAGAATGGGAAGCTGAACTAGGGACCAAATCCGGCTCCTCTCATCCACATGTTGAAGTTCTGACACAGAGTGACTCTATATTTGGAGACAGAGCATTTGTGGATACTATGAGAGTTAAATGAAGCCATGAGGCTGGACTTCCAATCTAATAGGATTGATACCCATATAAGGTGGGAAAGGGGAAACTAAAGGGGGACATGAAATGCCCCAACAGTTCTGTGCTGCAGGCTTGGTCCCCAGTGCAGTGTTCAGAGGTGGGGCTTTGCGGAAGTTATTAGATCACAAAGCTCCTGCTCAACCAATGGTTAATCCATTGAGACATACCTAGATAATTGGACTGTGGGAAGATGGTGGAAACCGTGGAAGGTGGAGCCTGCTTATTCCCAGTCTTATCCTCTGTCTCTCTACCCCCAGTCACCATTAGGAGACAGTTTGCTCTACAATGCCTTCCCGACATGCTGTTCTGCCCCTGGCAATGGATCTGGCCCGTTAATGACTGAAAGCTTCACAACCGCAAGCCAACAATAAATCTGTCCTCCTTCAGGCTGATGTCCTCAGGTCTTTGGCCACAAGGTGAAACCTAAGAGGAGCTGTTGATGAAGCGTGGTGTTGAAAAGCTTGCAGGTTTTGAGTTTGCAACTCTAGTGATAAACGCTTTCACTTCCTCAACTAAAGCATTTCTGTTTAAGCACTTTCCTGAATACCACTGGTTCTTTACTACTCCCTGAGAGATGGGAGTTTATTCCAGTTCGTAAGCACAGAAACAGTCTGGGCTGTGAATTTCCAAATTCACTCGCTAATGGGCAGTCTCGCAGCATTGACCCTGCATTCCAGCATCCTATTTCATCTCATGTTTGTCTCAGACAGAAATGAGCCATAGCTACAGACTGTCCCTCAACTTACACCCTTGCTACCTACTATGCTGTAGGCTCTGGAGTGTCCAGTGAATGTTCAAATGGTTTAATGTAAAGCATGTTTTCCTAAATGGGTTCCACAGAATCCAAATCCTAACAAGATATTTAAATACACCTTTTGTGTAGAAAGGGTGGAGTTATCCTATTGTCGACTTTAAACAATTACATCAGCAATTAAAAGCTCTGAAGAGCCGGGTGGTGGTGGCGCACGCCTTTAATCCCAGCACTTGGGAGGCAGAGGCAGGCGGATCTCTGTGAGTTCGAGACCAGCCTGGTCTACAGAGCTAGTTCCAGGACAGGCTCCAAAACCACAGAGAAACCCTGTCTCGAAAAACCAAAAAATAAAAAAAAAAAAATAAAAAGCTCTGAAGAATCTTGCAACAAAGAAGTAATTATAAATTTAATTCCTAGATCCTGACAACTTGCTTTCTTTTAGTAGGTTAACTCTTTATATCATGCCTGAGCCAAAAAAAAGAACGTGTCCACCCCAAAGAAGGTCCCCATGAAGGCAGTGACCAAGGCGCAGAAGGACAGCAACAAGGGCAAGTGCAGTCACGAGGAGAATTACTCAGTGTACGTGTGCCCAGTGCTGAAGCAGGTGCACCTCGACACGGGCATCTCTTCCAAGGCCGTGGGCCTTATGAACTCATTCATCAATGTCTTCAAGCACATCGTAGGCCAGGCATCATGCCTGGTGCCTTACAACCAAGACTTGGCCATGGCATCCCAGGAGATCCAGAAGCCCATGCACCTACTGCTGCCCAGGGAGCTGGCCAAACACGCCATGTCAGAGGGCACTGAGACCATTACCGAGTCAGTACACCAGCTCTAAGTGAGAGTACCGCCTTGCTCCTAACCCAAAGGCTCTTTTCAGGGTCACTCGACAATGAGTAATTAATTAAAGTGAATCCTACTAATTTGTCTAGCAATATCTTGGTCCAGAGAGCATGTGATACAGGATAGAGACTTGTCACTGCTTAAATGTAGATACTTACTCCTGATGCCAGAAACAATGGATCACTACCACAAGAAAGAATTGAAACCACAATCATTGTCTTAACTATGTTTGACTCCAAAATCTGTCACTAAATGTCTATTACATAAGTTGATTACATTGTTTATTGTTCATGTGCAAATACGCTTTTGCCTTATAATATACTAAACCAACAAAACACTGATTACTTTCATCTCTTACCTTCTGTGTTTACAAAAAAAGGCATCATTCACTAACACAGAACAACTAATCTTAAATCATCTCCCAACCCACTGGATAGTGGTGGCACCCGCCTTTAATCCTACCACTCAGGAAGCAGACGCAGGCCGATCTCTATTAGTTCAAGGCCAGCCTGGTCTACGGAGCAAGTTCCAGAACTGGCTCCATAGCTACTGAGAAACCCTGTCTCAAAAAAAAAAAATCATCAAAAAAATAATCAATCATCTCCCAGTTCAAGGCTGAGATTTTAAAAGAACAAGGAAGCTGGAGGGGACAGACACAGAAGCTTGCCCTACAGTCCACTACAGTGACTTTAGACAGTGTGATATGTATACAACACAAGGTTGTCAAACTGGGGGCTACTGGGGGGAATTCTGTAGGGATGGAAATTTGGTTTGGGGATAAAGTTGGTTTTCTCACCAAGGCCAAGATCTCTGCTATGTCCCTGTATGAATGGAGAGCCAAGAAGAACAGAGACCAGAAGAAAGGGGCAAGATCAAGAGCAGGTTGCTGTAGGAAGTCTTACAGCCAGTGGTAATCTGCCCACTGGGGCGTGGCCTCTCATACTATATATGCTGATGCAGAGCCTGTGCCCGCCCTCTTTTCCATCCTCTCTGTTCGGTTGCGGATTTCAGTTTCTGATCTCTGCTCCAGCAGAGGATTTTGATTTGTGAGTTTACCCCTAAATAAATAATCACCTCTATCTCAATTCTGAGTTAATGTGGAATTTCTTTTAAGCATCCTTCTTCAGCAGGTACTGGAGGTAGAAGCTCACAAAGGGAGAAAGAGCAGGGAGGAACTTGGCTTGGTAGACAGGGCTAGCCAGAAACAGGAAATAACAGAAACCCAAGTGTCTACACACACTCTCTATAGAACTTTCGAATGAACTCAGTCCTCCCAACAGCCTTGTTTTATGCATGGGGAAACTAAGGCAGGAGCAGATAAGTAGCTCACCCAATTTCACAGGATCATAAGTACACCCCAGAATCTGGCTTTCCTGACAGACTTATGGGGGTGCCAAGCTAAGAAGGCAGATGCCAATGGTTGGTAAAGTAAGGGAGAAACCAGCACAAGTGGGAATATGGGAATAGGAGGATGATGTCACAGAAAGTCAGACTAGGAAATGGGAAGTGGTCAGGGTCTAGTTCCAATCCCTCCTTCACCCAGGTAATTGGGGCTTGGTGGCAGTTCACTCTTCAGATAGTTTGTGGCCCCTTATGGCTCCATGGTCATGTTTAAATTGGAATGCATGGGGCAGTGCCATGATTGGAGTGAAGGTTCAAGTCCAGGGTCCTTTGTGAGATTCCCTCCTGGAGCTGGGAGCCCAGCTGGGGTCTGTTGAAATGGAAAGGCCAACATGAATTTAAGCAACATAAAAAGCAGACTCTCTCTTGTGTTGTCTCTCCCTCCAGTCTAGCACAGTAAGGATACTTGAGATACCCTCATAGCTCTCTTTAAAGTTGAAGTCAGAAAGTCTGAGTAACTCTCTCTCTCTCTCTCTCTCTCTCTCTCTCTCTCTCTCACACACACACACACACACACACACATACACACACACACACACACACACAGAGTCCAGGGCACCATGAAGAGGGCACAGGTACACAGGTGCATGCAGTCCAGTTGTCTTCCAGATGCTGAGCGGAGGACGAGCATTGCAGAACCAGCATTGAATTCTTCAGCCTCTACTTCACTCTACAAAGACCCACTGTTGGCCTTCTTGTCTGGACATAGCATCTTCCTCCCTCTCCTATAACCAACCCCTTTCATTCTCCCTGGCTGCTCCAACTGGCCCCAGAGCCTGTAGAATGGGAGGATACTGCTAACACCGTCACATGTGAAGTGAGCGGTGCTAGAAAACACACAGGAGAGTGAGGAACTGGGGTTAAGAAACAATAAACAAACAAACAAGAACAGGACAGTGTTCCCAACTTGGGAAGCACCATGACTTAGCTGTTTGTTCCAGCAGGGTGCTCCTGAGAATTCCACATTCAGTATGTGTTAAAAAGCCAAACTTGGTGCCCCAGTTTGCCAGCCAAGAGGGAAAGGGTCTCCAAACAGATACTGCCAGTTCAGTGCAAAGCTGCCCTCTTGGGCCTGTTGGTCCTGGGTTTCAAGCCCCTCTCAGATCTTCCTGGGACAGTATCTCAAGCACTACTTGTTCTAAGATGAGCCAGAAGTGGATGTGTAGACAGAACCTTGGTTGTAACCTGACAATCCAACACTTGAAGGGGTCTGAGTTAATTTTCAAAAGACACCATACACAAAATCAAGATTTGGGACCCATATATGCTCATTCCATATACACAAGCCAGCTTCAAATGGGTCACAAAAGTAAATATGAAAGCTGAAAGGTCTCAAACTCTTAGATGAAAATACAGGTGTAAGTCTTTGAAGTATTGACTGAGGCAATACTCTCCTACAAACAAAAAGAAAAAAGAGGTGGATTTATAAATGCTAAAAATGTTTGACCAGCAAACAGTACCACAAGAAGGCAAAAAGGTAGCACACACAATGGGAGCAAACTGTGCAGTGCATAGCTGATAAGGGATTTGTTTCTAGTGTACATAGTGTAAGTCACTCAGTTTCTAAAGTGGGCAAAAGATCTGAATAGATTTCTCCAAAGAAGGCATACAAATGGCCAGTAAATACCCAGAAAGACATTGATTATAACTAGCAATCAGGGGAGTGTAAACAAAAATACCGCTCCACCCCAAGTCAGTCAAGGAAGTGTAAACGAAAATACCAAGTCAGGTGGCCATGAGCAAAATGGAGGTTAGAGAGTACTGATAATCCTGTAGGGAAATTCTAACCCTCACGTCCTGCAGGTGGAATGCAAAACAGTACAGTCGCTTTGGAAACCTACCCGGCAGCCTTCACAACTGTAAGGACCTCAGAATTTCCTCTCAAAGGAAATGAAAACTAAAACCACACGAAAAACTTGCACGCAAGGGCTAGAGATCAGTAG
Organism: Microtus oregoni; assembly: GCF_018167655.1. Classification (NCBI taxonomy): domain Eukaryota; kingdom Metazoa; phylum Chordata; class Mammalia; order Rodentia; family Cricetidae; genus Microtus; species Microtus oregoni. The sequence goes on from NW_024543085.1 coordinate 28,173,281, forward strand.
TTAGGAGCTCTTGCCAAGGACATGGGTTGGTTCCCAGGACTCACCTGGTGACTCAAAACTATCTATAACAATTGGATCCGTGGGATCCAATACCCTCTTCTGGCCCACAAAAACACTGGCACACATGTGGTCCATATATACATACATACATACAGGCAAAACACTTATACACAAAATTTTTAAATTATATTTTTAAAGGAAATAAATACGTTTAAGACATGCACTCAAATGTTCATTTTAATATATGAATAATATCCAAAAGATAGAAACCACCTAGATACCCACCAAGAAAACATGGTATATTCATTCAGCGGGCTATCTGACACTAAACAGGAATGAAGGTCTAATAATACTCCAACAAGAACAGACCTTGAGAGTGTCCACTGTGAAAGAAGGCACAGAGGAACCACAGGGATCCATTAACATGAACTTTCCAGAAAAGGCAAGAGCCAAAGTAAACTCATGGTTTCCAGGGGTTGAGGACTTGGGTAAAATGGAACTGGATGGCGAATGACCAGAGGGCTTCTCTGGGGGAGATGAGATGTCCTAAAAAGGCACCATTAAGGAAACCTGTCACCTTGCATGACAATTAACAATGAAGACAAAGCCCTGCTGTAGAGGTGGTAGGGGGTCCTGTGAAAACAGTGACAAAGGCTAGAGACTGTACACTTCAGCAGTACCGTCAGACTGCACCAAAGGCGGGGTTCCAACGCTGTGGACATCAACAAAACCGTTTCAATTAGAGACAGTATGAAATCTGTAAGATCCATTTTAAAACGGAACAGGACAGCATCAAAGAAAGTTTGCTTTGTCTGGAAGCACCTAGCTTTGTAACACTGATGTTCTCATATAGGCCACAGTCTGTTTTCCAGCACACTTTTCTCTCAGACACTGAAGCTTTTTTTTTTCTTCTAAACATCCTGCTAAGCCTGTGTTCACAACAGAGAAATAAACTGATAAAGAACGACATTAAGATGCAAGTGGTTGCTAGACAACGTCAGAAACTCCAGGGCATCGTGAAGCCACCGAGGCTGGAAAAGCTTGAAGCTGGGGAGGATAATGTAGCCCGGGAAGACAATGAGACAGGCAGGGTACCAAGATGGGATGCTGCCTCTGAGCCCCTGCGTTGGGCCAGGAGAGAATCACTCAGCCCAAGAGGAAGACCCAGGCCACCCAAAGGGCCAGGAGGCTCATTACCTGCTGTTGACACTGTGGCCTCCCAGCCAGCTTCAGAAGCCCGTTGAAAAGCACCCCATCTCAGCAGAGGCCTGCTGCTCTTCGCATGGGGTACACCCCCCACAGAGCTCACAGCAGCCAGCCTCTGTTGAGCCTGCTATGATGGGGAGCATCTTGTCTTGCGCTTCTATCTGTTAATGAGCAGGGAGGCGCGGAGCTAAACATCCAGCCATGAAACTCACAGATGATACTAATTTGGAAGGTGTGGGCAACACTAGTCCTAGGAGAGAAAGCCTGCAGCTGTGGAGGCTGAGGTTCGTAATCCAGTCCGGAGCAAGACAAGAACGGCAGCTGAGACACCACAGGTGTGCTGGCCAAGGGACGTACACAGGTGGACTTGGGCTGGTGACATGAAGCCATTGTAGGGGCTGGAAATGCGGCTCAGCGGTTAAGAGTACATACTACCCTTGAAGAGGACATGAGTTTGGTTCTCACCTACTCAGTCTGGTGGTTAACATCCACCTGTAACTCCAGCTCTAGGGGTAGTGACACCCCACTCTTCTAGACACTGAGGGTACTAATATGCACATGCCCCAACCCCACGAACATACACAATTAAAAATCTTTTTTAAAAGGAAAAAAAAAATATTCCATAGCAATGTGGGTGGTGACAGGCCTGTAGGAAGGTCATGTACATTGGAGTCATCGCTTAGCCTATCAAGAGCACACGCCTACGACTTTAGCCAGACCTTCACTTTCAAAACACTTTGAATTTCTGTTGGCCATCTCCTGGGAGACTCATAGAACTTCTGAGGACAAGACAGTTAATTGTGGTACAGCCCAGGAATAATGGGTCAGAGTACAGATGATAAGCATCAACAGTACACATACTATGAAGAAAAGCAACCCAGGACTGGGGTGGGACAGACTCATGGACCATCAAGCTGGCTGGAACTGGTTGGGACTGGTTGGGACTGGTTGGGACTGGCTGGGGCAGGCTGAGGCTGGTTGGGACTGGCTGGGGCTGGCTGGGGCTGACTGGGACAGGCTGGGACTGGCTGGGACTTGCTGTGGCTGATTGGGACTGGCTGGGGCTGAATGAGACTGGCTGGGGCTGGCTGATTCTGGTGTGGACTGGCTCAGACTAGCTGGGGCTGGTTGGGACTGGTTGGGACTGGTTGGGACTGGCTCAGGCTGGCTCAGGCTGATTGGGACTGGCTGGGACTGGCTGGGACTTGCTGGGACTGGCTGGGACTGATTGGGACTGACTAGTTCTGGCTGGGGCTGGCTGGGGCTGGCTGGGGCTGGCTGGGGCTGGCTGGGGCTGGCTGGGGCTGGCTACAACTTGCTGCAACTGGCTGGGTTGAAGTAGCTAAGACACTTGTAGAGATCTGAGTCTGGAAGAGGCACACGGGGTGTGTAGATTAATTGGGATCTCCTCTAAGGTCACACCATTGCTTCTGATGTGATGGCCAGGAAACCCTGAGCCCTTCAGCACTCATCCTCCATCCCAAATAGCAAGTGCCAATCAATTTTGTTTCTGTGGATTTGCCTATTCTACATTTCTCAGGAAATGAATGGGTCAACAAGGCTCATGCCCTTTTGGGACGGGTAATGTTTTCAAGATCCATCCACATTGTAGCACGCAACAGAATTTCGTTCCTTTTCATTAGTAGCCCACTGTACAAATATGCCACGTTGTGTTTATTTACTTATTATCAGGTAGTATTTGACTTGTTTCCACTCTTTGGCTAACATATGTTCTTAAGACATTTTTTTTCCAATGGAAAGGGATCAAACCCAAGATTTTGCACATGCTAGGAAGTGCTCGAACACTGGCCTACATCCCTACCCCAGGGCTATTAGGAACAACACTTCTCTGAATATCTATCTATCGCGTTCCAAGCTTTCATTTCCCTTGGAGATAGTCCTGGGGGGGAGAAATGCTGTCATAGTGACTGCCTGTTGAATGTGTTGCCTGACAGTGTAGGCGGGCTCTAATTTCCCTGCCTTCACAAACACCTACCACTCCCCAGTTCTCTTGAATCAAACCTGCCTTGGTGGGTGGGAACTGGCATCTCATGTGTGATTTGTTTGTGTTTGTGTGTAGCTCAGGGGCCAACATCAAGAGTCTTCCCCTAGCATCTTCCACCTGACTGAGAGAGGGTCTCTCACTAAGCCTGGAGTTCACTGATTGGACAGGACAAGCTGGCCAGCCAGCTCCGGGTTCGCAGGCACACACCACCACACCCAGCTCTGCACCATGGACTTCAGAGACTCAAACTCAGGTTCTTGTACATTCAGAGCAGGCACTGTGTGAGCCATAGCCCACACAAGGTTTTAATGTGCATTCCCCTAACGATTACAGATGCTGAGCCTCTCTTTCCGTGCTCACAGGTCATTGGTACATTCTCCATGGAGGAACGTCTATTCACATTCTCAGCTCATGTTCTGCATGATTCTGATATGTCTGACTAGTAACTTAATTTAACAAACTGTTCATGACAAGATGGAAGGCCTAACCTTGACTAAGCATAGGATAAGTTCATCAGGGAGATTATTAAATCGTCACTCTATTAATTGTTTTTCATGTTGCTGTGACCAAACGTCGGAGGAAGGCCACCCAAGGAAGAGAGGGCTCGTTTTGGCTCACAATTTGAGGGTCTATGCAAGCATGGTGGGAAAAGTATGACCGCAGGAGCATGAGACAGCTGGTCACATTGCACACCCAGGCAGGAAGCAGAGACATGAATGCTGGTTCTCCATGTTTGATTCAGCCTAGCTCCGGTAGCACTGGATGGTGCCACCACATTCAAGGCAGGTCTTCCTTCTTCAGTCAAACCTCTCTGGAAACAGCCTCCTTGACACGCTCAGAGATGTGTTTGCATGCTGAGTCTAAATCTGGTCTAGATGATCGTAAAGAGTTGCCATCTTGCCTGGTAAGTCCTAGACCTAAGGAAGAAGCTAGCCTGGGGTGGATAACCTGGTGGGAGACACTGTTTGTCACCAGGAGGTGTATCTATCACTCAGGAACTGGCCAGGTTCCTTTAAAGGTTACAGAAAACCCAGTCCAACCACACGCATGACGAGGAAAACAAGCGATGCTCTTCTAACAGAAAGTCCCAGTCACGTCTTTCTAACTTTGCGGCTCCCCATCATGAAACAGCAAGTGGTTCCCATCTCTGATCCCTGTCACCTTCCATGGGTAGGTTCTGTCTTCAGGTCTGTCAGGTCACAGGGTGGCTACCAAGGCTCAGAGTCTTGCACGCTCACTGCAACATGGATGGCCACGAGAAGCAGCAGAACCTAGCCTCATCCACACCACTTCTGAACTTCTCCAGAAACACGAGGCAGATGTCCCTCCCTCCTCATTGGCTAGTATAATGTCACATACCCTTTCCTAAGCCAGTCACTGGCAAGGGAAGCAGAATCACCATGTTTGGTTCAGGCTAGAAGGTTCTTTCCTTAGTAGGGGCAAAGGCGGTTGTTTACTGAGAGACTCAGTCACCTTCACAAACTCAAGGTCTGTCAGGAAGGAAGTTGTTAAAGTTTAGGGAGGCGACAATGAGTGGTATTTAGTACACTGTGTAGTGAGAGATTGTGGAAAGAGCTTGGCCCTTCGCGCTGCTTTCTAGAGATTTATAAAGATTTCCCTGGGGATATTGTAGACTGCCCATAGCCTTTTTAGTGCCCTGTAACACTCTCACAAGACATTATTTATGTGGCTTCAATCTGTCTATAAAACAAAGGATTGGTTTAAGTTCTTGTGACTCTTAAAAGGCTGTCAGGGCCAAATGGATGGTTCTAGAAGTCTGGAGGAATTAGGAGGTGAAAGAGAAATACACAGGACTGCCAGACTCAGGCAACAGGAATATGGCAGTGTGAAGGACAACAGAACAAGTGGAGACAGTCACCTGAAGCTGTATTAATGTTGGACTATATTAATAAATTTCACCAATCCTGAAAAAAAAAAAAAGAAAGTTCAAAAGGTAACATGGGTTGGGGAGGTTTGAGGGTCAACTTTAGGCTGTGCTCACAAATATGCAGGAAAAATGTGTAGATTTCTGGGACTTTGATTTGATTTCTTTCTCTTTTTTTTGTGGTTGCTGTTTATTTTTAAGCCTTTAGCAACAAGCAAAGGGCGCGTGGCGAAGGCAGGTGGCAGAGGCAGCACTGGTGATATTTCACACAGCCCCACTCGGTGCTTTGTATCCACGTTATCGAGCAGCCCGGCTTCGAAGCCAATGCCCCAGTAACAAATTGCCAGCGTGGAGCTGGGAAGTTTCAAACCAACTGCTACAAGCCTTCCCATCTTTCACCTCAGAAGACCTTGAGAACCTAGCGGGTGCACGGTCCTGGGAGCTTTATTTAGCGTGGCTGGGCTCTGGGCCCGGTGCCCCCATGGCCCACCTGGGGCCTGCTGAGTAGCTGCACCTGGGACACCCTCCTGTGGCAGACACAGTGGGTATACAGCTCAGCTGCCTCTCCATCTCCCGCTTCCTGGGTGGCAGGCGGAGGGAGGGAGCTCCACACAGTCACACAGATGTCTTGGAACTCGAGGGAAGTAAAAAAAGGAAGTAGGGAATTTTGTCTGACAGACCCCAGCTAGCAAAATTAGCACCAGCCCCAGGCTGGAGACTCTCCAGTCTTTTCCTCTGCTTGGAACCTCAGGGAGTCTGCAGAAACGTACTCCTGCGCCCATGGCAAGGGGGAAAATGAAGAAGAGTGGGGCTTCGATTCAGGATTCGCTCAGTCCACAGAAAGCTTGTTACACGCTACAAATGTGTGCTAGATAAGGGCTGGGCACTACAGGTTAAGCAATTGGGATGCTCAGAGGCTCTAGATTAGAGTCAGGCTTGTGCAAAGGGAAACTTGGAAAGTGGGTGGGAGCCAGCCTTCCACAGAGTGCAAGACGAGGGTGCAGTTTTGTGGGTGTGAGCCCCTGAGCAAATTATGAGCCCCCTTATCTGCAAATGGGAATAACAGGATTGTCGTAGTTAGGGTTTCTATTGCTGTGATGAGACACCATGACCACAGCAAGTCTTATTAAGAAAACATTTAATTGAAGTGGCTCGCTTTCCGTTTCAAAGTTTCACGGCGAGGGGGAGCATGGCGGCGTGCAGGCAGATGTGGTGCTGGAGCTAAGAGTCGTACATCTTGACTCAGAGACGACAGGAAGTCGACTGTCACACTGAGTGAAGCTTGAGAAAAATAAAGACCTCAAAGCCTGCCCCCAAAGAGACGTACTTCCTCCAACAAGACCACACCTACTCCAACGAGGCCACACCTCCTAACAGTGCCGTGCCCTCTGGGGGACCATTTTCTTTCAAACCAACACAAGGATCATAGCTATGGGAGGTGGTGGACATGAACTGTTCTGGCCAGAGATGGCTTGGAGCAGGCCTTCCTGGGGCTGTCATAGAGTGTGGCAGTCCTTGACATAGGAGCAACCCAAACTTGAGTATCTTTACTTCCAACCCTTCTTCCCATCAAATGTAAACTATAAATGTGAAGCTTGGTGAATTATTAGAAATTAAATACACCAGCCAGGCGAATGTGTGTCTGTGGTCTTAGCCATGTGGGAAGCTGGGCGTTGGCATTGCTGACATTCGTAAAGTCCAGGCGTTCCAAGTCAGCCGGCGGAAGGTAGTGAGACTCTACAAGCAAACAGCCCCACTAGTCACCCAAACACACAAACCACCCACAGGACCTGGAGCCCCCGGGCTTCCCTCCTACTCAGGAGACTGATTGCACACCTACAGAAGGTCATTGCTGTCCACTCGTGATGATGAGGCTTGTACAAAAGCATCTACCCTATATACCGCCCAGCAGACTTGGAAGTTTGCCTTTCTCTGGGGCAGGGCATCTCACATGGCTCAGGTTCTGGCTGTGCAGCCAAGGGTAATAAACTTTGGCTCCTCCACACCCCAAGTGCTGAATTACCAGTGTGCATCACTAGGTTTTCTACGGTGCTGGGGCTCGAACCCAGAGCTTCAGGCACATGGGTAAGTACTCTACCAGTTGAGCTCCATCCTAGCCCCAGCATGTGGCTTGTGTTAAACATCATCATCTGTGTGTGCATGTGCGGCCATACCCCATCAATTTGTGTTACTGTGATTGTATGATATGTCTCCGTCTTTCTCCTTGGTAGCTGCTGGGACTGGTACTACTTGAACTTGCCAAGTTATGTACCCAGGCAGGGCATTGCTGGATCATACCTTGCATATGTATTGTCTTAACAGCCAATTTCTGCTTGTAAGTGAGCATATACCATGTTTGTCTTTCACTGTCTGGGTGGCCTCATTCACGCTACAAGCCACAGACCCAGAGAGCATAAGTAACAAGGATGGCTCTGGGGGGTGGCACCTGGATCTCCCTGGGAAGGGGAAATAAAATAGATTTTGTGGGGGGGCTGGAGAGAAGGCTCAGAGGTTAAGAGTGCCGGCTGCTCTTCCAAAGGTCCTGAGTTCAACTCCCAGCAACCACGTGGTGGCTCACAACCATCCAAGATGAGATCTAGTGCCCTCTTCCAGCCTGCAGGCATATAGAACACTGTATACATAATAAATAAATATTTTTTAAAAAATAGATTTTGTGGGTGGACAGGGTGGGATGGGAATAGCAGGGATCAGGTAGGGGAGAGATGGATCGAAGGAGAGAGTATGGGGAGAGACAACTGGAACTGGGGAGGGGTGCATTTGGAGGGTGACATGGAAACCCAGAGTAGTGGAAACTCCCTGGAATCTATGAGGGTGACCCTAATCTCGCCATCTCCTGTAACTAGGCAAGGCTTTCAGTGGTGGAACTGGGACACCACCCCAGCCACAAAACCTACTTACAACCCACCTTTCCTGCAAGATGTGCTGGGGCAATGGTGGCTCAGAGCTTGTGGGAATGACCAAACAGTGACTGTCTACCATGAGCCCCAAGCCCCGAGAGGGAGCCCATGCCTGACACTGCCTGGATAGACAGGAACTGGAGACTGGATAGCCCAGAGAACTGGGTAGAACCAAACACAACTGCCCCACCCCCGACCCCGAGTCAATGAAATGATCCCTACTGATATTGTGCTATATTCAGAGATCAGCACCAGTCGTTAGCCAAGAGACTTCATCCAGCAACCGATGGGAGCAGATGTAGAGACCCACAGCCAAATGTTAGGTGGAGCTTGGGGGACCCCACAGAAGAGGAAGGGTCGTAGGAGCCAGAAAGGTGGAGAACATGGTCCACAGAATCAACAAAGTAATAGGGGCTCAAAGACACTGAAGCGGCCATCACAAAGAGAGCCTGTGTGGCCCTGCTAGGTCCTCTGCATATGATATGGTTGTTTAGCATGGGGCTTTTGTGGAACTCTTAACAGTGGGAGTGGGGGTGTCTCTCACTCTTTCATTTGCTCTTGGGACCCTTTTCCCCCTACTGGGTTGCTCATGCAGCCTTGATATGATGATTTGTGCCTAGTCTTATTGCATCTTGTTATGCTGTGTTCAGCTGACATCGCTGGGAGGCCTGCTCTTTCCTGAAGGGAAACAGGAAAGGAGGAGAGGTGGATCTGGGAAAGAGAGGAGGTAAAAGGGGGTGGGAATTGGGAGGAGTTGAGGGAGAGGAAGTTAGGGCCAGGATGTATTGTATGAGAGAGAAATAAATTGAGAGAGAGAAAGAGAGAGAGATCCAAATTGTTCCCCAAATTGATTGTAGCAATTTCTGCCTCTACATATCTCAGTCAATACTCAAAATGTCTCATCTTTCCACCAATCTAAAAATAAGCAGAAACATCCTGTGAACTCCACTTGCTTTTTTCTAACGATTAATACTGCTGGTGCTTTTCATATGCTTGTCAGTTATGTATATGCTGTAGCTGGGCTTGGTGGCTCACATCTGTAATCCCAGCACTTGAATGCCAAGGCAGGAGGATCAGAAGTTCAGGACCAGTCTTCGCTACATATCAAGTTTGAGGCCAGCCTGGGCTACATGAGATCCTCTCTCCAAAACCCATCAGACCAAATGAACAAAATCTCCAACATTTAACATTTGGTAACACGCCCATGTTAGTCCCTTGCTCATTTTCCTGCTCAATTATGTTTATTTTTTACTTGTAGATGCTCTTTACATATTCAAGACATGAGTCTTTGGTTGGCCGTGTTTCACAAGCATTGACAACGTTAAGCTGCACACCTGTTTATTCTCTTCATGATGTCATAATGTACAACAGTCTTAGGGTTGTAAGTCATTCCATTTACTAGCCTTTCCCCTTATGAGTTAAGAAAACACAAAAGAAATATTTCTCCTTCCTGAGGCCATGGCAGTATTCTGCAGTATATTTTAGAAGTTGTAGTACTTCTAACTTATTTACTTATTTAACTGACATTTGTCATCAAAATGAGAGAAAAATAATTGCCATTGCTAGCCTCTAACCTGCCAACCCTCTGTTTTGTTAAGTCTCCTGATTTTAAACCGATATTTGGGTTTGTTTGCTCTTCTTTTCTCTTGGTTTTCATGATATTGACACCTTGGAGGTGGCAGGGTTGTATTTTGCGGGTAGTGTCTCTCTTGCCTGGGTCTGAGGTCCCCTCAGACTACAGGTTTTCTTGCAGGGGTCACAGGAACACATCTGAGGAGATCCTGATGGGCCCATAACTGGCATGTGGTGCTGACCACTTGGTTTGCAACTTAGGGGCTCCGCTCACAGTTACTCTTGAGGCTCGTTGGCTGGGCTGTGCCTGATACCAACCTGGGAGGTTTGGCTCTGGCTTGAGTGTGCCCTCCAGGGTTCATGTGCGAGGTGAGAAATAACAGGGGCTTTAAGAAGTGGGGCCCAGGGAGGGTTTGTAAGGGTCACTGCCCTCGGAGGGAATGCGCTGTTTCTCATGGGACCCACATTCGCTCTTATGAGGGTTGTCTGTAGAAGAGAAAGTCTGCCCCTCTGTACTGTCTGTGTCTCCCTTCACCATGTGATTGACCGCTTTAGCACATGCTCCCACCATAATGCCATCTGCCACATTCCTTCTCCACAGCTGGCACTATGCTGTTTGGACTCCCAGCTTCCAAATCTGTGAGCTAATTAAACCTCTTTTCTTTATAATTTACCCACCCTCAGGGAATTTGTTACAGCAACAGAAAACAGACTATATATAGAAGGCTTTTTAAGAACCATCGTGTGTGTCAAGGAACATGATTCTCTAATTTTGATATCACTGATGTTTCTGGATTGAATTATGATGGTGATAGTTGCCAAATAATGATTTCATAATTCTAGCAGTCCTTTTAACATTATTAATTTTTATTTTATTATAGTGTTCTGTAAATTCTAGAAGATGCTTTCTTGTGCATTTGTATAGACTTATGGTATCCATATGGGTCCTGTCTATGTTAGTCAATGATTTATTATAACTTATTTTTATACTTAAATGGTCTCAGATTGATTTTCATATTGTGTTGGCCATACCCAGGCCTTGTGGCTAGCCATTTCTTCAAGGACCTATGGTTCTTTGTAGGGAAGGCTAGTACTTAGAGAAGACCTGAGTGTGTCAGTGCTGTTCGGGTACTGGTGACCCCAGCAGACCTAAGTGACAGAGATGAGGCATACATGTATGAATATGTATACATATGTATGCATAATATATATCTGTGTAGGCACATGTACATAAAATATGCACATATAGCTCTATCTATATTTATTCCTGTATTTATATATACTTAAAAACACAGTTTTATATTAATATCTGCAATTCTTCCAAACAAGAATCCTTCTGGTTTTCTCCCTTTCCATATTTGTAATTTTGACAGTCAGAAACCTGACTTCCACTGTTTGTGATATATTCATTTACTGGGCCATGCCCTCCATATGTAACCACATTCCCCCTGCTATTGCCACCATTTTTCCCCAACCCAAACAGCCCCAGCTCCCTGGCCTCACCAAAGTGCCCTTGTCATTCTCATCTCCCTCTCAGCCATGGCCACTGTTACTCCTCACTTAGCAACCTCCAGACTCACGGCACGCAGGCTTACATTGGCTGTCCCTACTACTGGTTTCTAGGCCGAGTTATTCAAGAAGGGAGGCACACAGACATCTTTAGTTACTTATCTGCCTCTGCTTGACCTTGAATGCTCCTGACCATGCCCATGGGTCCCCCTGCTTCTCTTTTCTCTGGCCAGCCATTGACTGACTGAACTACCCTTGCTCTAGTGCTACCTGGGCCCTGGTGTCTTGGCTCAAAGACCTTCCACATGGGTCTTCTCTCTTTGGCTGGATCCTCTACCTTCAAAAGAAACTTCCTAGAACCCCACACTTCTTCCCTCTTCCCTCAGCTTTGCTCTGACCAGGATTTAATTGTCGCCTGTCACCAGAAGAGCTCTCGAAGTGGCTTGATGCCCGCCTGACTCTTGCTTGCTTCAGGCTTCCAGCATTCAGCATGGCCGCGCCTTCCTCCTCCTCAGTCATCCTCTTCCCTTGGTCTGTCCCCTTGCCTTGCCGTGCTTCTCAGCATGATGGTCATTCTCCCCTCTCCCTCTTGATAGGTGTTAATAGGCTGTCTCCACCCCTTTTCTTCCTACACTCTCTTGTGCCAAAGCTGTGTGCTCAGGAACTTAGTCTTCTCTCCAGACTGCTGAATATCTGATGATCTCCTCTGACAGGATTGCAGTCACGATGTTAGACTTCATAGGTTCTAAACAGGATCTCTGTCTCCTGCCCTCAACCCCCCACATCTTTCTGGTGTTACAAGTCTCCATCTCAGTAAATGACATGGCCATTTAGCTGACTGCTTAGGCAGTTTTGGGGGTTCTTCCATTTCTTACCCCTCACACCTTACATCTAATTGTCCAGGGCTTGTTTATAGTTACCCTAATCTGACTTCTGGTTTTCACCACTGCTCTTGCTCTAGTCCAGGCTGGCACTTGGCTAACGCAGGGGTCTCCAGTGCCTGCTCTGCTCCCATTTAACCTTTGAGAACTCTTCACAGAGCCAGAGGGACCTTTTATAAACTTGAATCAGATCTACAGATGGCTCAATACAAACCCTACAATTAATTTGTCACACTCAGAATAAAGTCAAATCCTTACCATGGCTAGAGGAACCTTTTTGATGCAACCCTGCCTGCCTCTCTAGACTCAACCCTCAACCACTGAAGTCATGATGACTTCCTTGCTGTCCCCCTAACACACCGCACTTGCTCCTGACTCAAAGGACCATTGGGCTTACTTTTCCCAACTTGGAACGCACTTTCTCCAGGTCTTCACGGGATGGTTCTTCCACATTCAAGAATCATCTCAAAGGTCTCCTCCTCAGAGCCATCTTCAGCACCATGTCTCAAATCGCTTTTTCTTCCCCGAGCTCTGTTCCTCCATCCGTAACACCCATCACTATCCGACATTATGTTATGCTTGTCTCCTTGAGAATGTGTTTGCATGGCCAAGACCTTGTTGGGTGGTGTGGGGTGATGTGTGTGTGTGTGTGTGTGTGTGTGTGTGTGTGTAGTCCAGAATAACCTCAGATGTTGTTTTTCTGGGACTGTCCTTGTCTTCTTCTTCTTCTTCTTCTTCTTCTTCTTCTTCTTCTTCTTCTTCTTGTTCTTCTTGTTCTTCTTGTACTCCTCCTCCTCCTCCTCCTCTTCCTCCTCCTCCTTCTTCTTCTAAGTCAAACAAATCCTGAGTTTTATTCAAAGAGGATAGTTTTATTAAAGTTTAAAAGAAAAACACCAGGGCAGGCAAGCTGTAAATCTCAGCAGCTGCTCATAGGAGACAGAAGGAGAAGAAGGGGCACCATGATTCTTGAATTAAACTAGCATGGTGGGCAACCACGTGGCAGCATGGCAGGCAACCACGTGGCAGAGAGAGACTCTAGACAAAGAGTGAAGCCCGAAGTGTTAGCAAAAGCACGCCTAGAAGGAGAAAGAAAAGGCGAAGATATACTTTTCTAATTCAGAAAAGCAGGCTGACCAACAGCAGCAGGGCTATGCTCTGTAGACTTCAGTGGGGGTGGGGATCCTGGGAACGGAAACTATAGGATCTCATTAAAGGAATAATGATGATCATTGCCTTAGCATGGCGTAAGGTAAGAAGGCACTTTCCCTAGAGATGGTTCCACTGCCCAGAAGGGCGGTCCCCTAGGCAGGGGACCATTGGATTAACTCACTTGTGGGTAAATTGGAATGTTAGGTCAGTGTTACTCACTGCTTAGAACTCTCAGGTAGACAAGGCTATCTCACTAGTAAGTCTCAGATCTGCCCGTCTGGATCTCTCCAGCAAAGGAATTACACACCGGCCCTTACAGAGTGAGCTGTCTCCTGAACTCTGGGCCCCTTAATGTGCATCCCTACCTCCCAGAATGGCATCAGCTGTGCAGAGTTGGGGAATTAACCCAGGAACTCAGGGCGGTGCAACAGTGGGATCGAGTGGCAGGAGCTGGTCCCTACAGCAGCGCTTAAGTCGCTCTTCCAAGGGAGGCTGCCTGGGAATTCCAGACAGGAACTTTTGATGCTCCCAAGCATCACGGACCACACAGCGATTCCCAAGTTGCCTTCTGCTGCTACACAGTAATATCTCTCCTAGTTCACAACCACACTCCTGTCCAGGGGTAAGGAAGCCAGGGCTCCAGGCACTGATAGACTCGGGTTCTACATGAAGTACTTCAGTGTGGGGAGGAGTGGGTGCTCCTTTATTGTAGGTTCACAATCAGGCACCGATAGACTCAGGTTCTGCATAAAGCACCTCAGTGTGGGGAAGAGTGAGTGCTCCTTTATTGTAGGTTCATAATTAACACGTGGGTGCTGAAAAAGCATTTTGAGAACACAGAGGCAACTTAAAACGAACCCACCACCAGCTAGCCAACACTTCGCTTCCCCTCTGCCCAGCGGGTTTCCAGTTTTGCAGTGTAGCTCCCCTTGACACAAACCACTAACACTGCTTTGAGTCCATGTGGTATGTGAGGTTCCTTCCCAAGACTTGGTGCTTCACAGCAGACAGCAGCAGCTCAAAGGAGGCAGGGGGGGGGGAGCACCATGATTCTCGAATTAAACTAGCATGGTGGGCAACCACGCTTCTGGGAGGAGATGCAAAGCCCTAGGAATATGTGCTCTGCATCCTGATTTGATGCTGAGATTGAGGTCTGGGCTGTGAGATGCAGAAATGTCCCCCATGACTCCTAGGTGGCACAGGCTGTGGTAATGAGCAGGTGGCTACAGTCACCTGGCCTTTGACCTGGATTTTATCTATCAGCAGGGAGAGGCTAGGATCAGGTGGGCATAGGCTCCCAATCCGTGCTGTGGGCACTGAAAGTAGCCCCCAGCAGGCTGGACAGGGAAGGAACCCTGTATAAGGTTCCTCAAATGTGGGCCATGGCGGTGGTGGGGGGGCACAGCTAGGGTAGAGTGGTCCCTAGCAAGGACCTCTGACCTCTGGCTTGCAATTTGCATTTAAAAGCCATGATGGAAATGTAATTTTCTCGGAAGGCAGGTTTAGATTCAAAGCACACAGCCTTCTTAGCAGAATGACCACAGCTGGGATGGGTCCTCCCAGGAGAAGTAGAGAAGGCTGCGTGAAGAGTGGGCAGAGGGGTGAAGAAGTCAAATTTTCTTGCATAGGGGAAATCTTTGAAGTGTGCAGGCCTCGCCTAATCAAACTCACTGTGAGACGCTCCAAGCACTTCACTAAATCCCAGTGTAGCTACTTCCATTTAGGGTTGACTTGCTTTGAGGGAGTTTTGGGAGCTGAACGGAACAGTTTTAATTTCCAAAGTTCTTGACTGAAAGCAACTACGCTGCTCAGATTTCCTGGAATCTACCAGGGATTTGACACCATGTTACCCTCTAAAATACAAACGCACTTTATCGCGGTCGAGAGAGGACCGTGGGACTGGAAAGGCAGGAGAGATCTTCGACGTGTCTGATTTTTTTGCTTCTCTTTTTGCACTAAAGCAATTTCCTGTTTCTCCAGCAATACTGAGGCTGGAGGCCGTGGAGGGGAGAGCACAACATGGAAGATAAATTGTTGTCTGTGTCAAACTTCAGCGGGACAGAGAATGAATTTGCTGGTAGTTTTCTTCCAAACCCAGACAGGGCCCAGCGACCCTGGAAGGTATAGGAAGTTGCCTATGCTGGGGCCACACACAACTCCTATGGTAAAGGGGCCTCATGCAACAAAGAAACAGACGCACACCCGGGTCAGGGACAGCAAAACCACCTTTGCTTATGGATATCAGTTCAGCCAGTCCACTGAGGCACGGAATTGGAGCGCGCTAGAAAACAGTCCCATCACAGCGAGTGTTGGGGGTCCCCTCCCACTGAACAGCTCTGTCGTTCCGGAGTTACAGTCAAAGGACTGCAGATGAGAAGCACCTGTCCAGGTGTCCAGAGGCAGGCTAGGAAAGGGAAGGGATTCTGGATACTAAGACTCTCTCTGTAGCCAGTGTTGTGGGCTGGGTGACAGCTAGCATGCACAGAGCTCTGGGTTGACTGCATCCCCAGCAATAAACTGGGCATGCTGCACCAGGCCTGTAACCTCAGGTAGAGGTGGGGAGGTAAGAACTTCAAGGTCATTTCTGGTTACAGAGTGAGTCTGAGGCCAGCCCGGGCTGCAACAAGAACCTGTCAATAAATAAATAAATAAATAAACCAGTATGGCATTCTAAGGATGTGAACTGAATTCTTGAGTCCTTATCCCTTTTCTGTATTCCCCCAAATGCCGTTTCACTGCTGGTTTCTGTAAAATGGTTAAGGGAAAATAAGACCAAAGAGACCTAAGGACCTGGTGGGGCGTTTGCCTTTGGTAGAATGGTTTCTTCAATAGGCATGCAGCTCCACACTGCTGGTGTGGGTAGAGGACCTGTGATATGGTCTTGTTTCTGGGGTGGTTTGGACCATGTGTTTAGTTGCACAACCTGTACATTCTAGGGTGGGCATACCTGGCCAAGTAAGCATCTTTTGCCCTTATTCTTTCTTTAGGGAAATAGTCCCATTTACTTGATTTAAAAGTAATTACAGCAAGCATAAAAAATTTGCTAGAGTGAGAAGTCATACAGAACTGACGATTTAGAGACTAGAACAGAAGACAAAGAAATCCTAAGACAAAGGAAAGGACCACAGTGAGTCACTCCACAGTGAGATTGAGGGGAGCTCTGCACCATCAAGGTCCTGTGTACCTACCTGTTCCAGCCTCAGGAGATGGGAGAAACGTGAACACACAGAAGAGCTTGGAGGACAGAGAGGCGGCAAGGAGGTGGAGGGACTTTGGTAGGAGGGAAGGGCCTATGGGTGAATTTCAACCCGTTTATTCCAGATTTCAGGTCAGGATACAAAGCCAAGACTCCTAATTTTCAACTCACTCAGTCTGAGTGAGTCAGCTGTTGCTGCCCTTTTGAGCTGATAGCTGCTCTCATCTTTTTGTTTTCCATGATTCTAGCTCAGAGTTATTAGGCATAACTCCTGTTACGTAATGGGTCTATTGAACTTACTCCTCCAGGGTCTACTCTTATGGCTCCTGGCACGTAGGAATCTGGCACAGGCAATTAGACCTTAAGATGAATGTTAGCATTCAAAGAACAATGCCCTCACCCTCATTCTAAATCACGTGACTGCTCGCTCAGGTCTAGGTCAAATATTGCTTAGGACTGCTGTAGAGGGGTCTCATCAGCTGACTGAAGGCTAGACGCAACACATGGGGTTATTAAAGCTCAATCATTTCTAAACCATTCCATGTTGTCTTCGCTAAGCACTGGCTTCTCAGAGAAGACTCATGCAGCTTCCATCCAGCTATTTTCTGTGAGTTCACCAGGGGTTTGTTGAGGGTGGTACCAGCTAAGCATCTTTCTAGGCACGTTATTCTTGACTTGATGAGCCAAACCACTGTAGCCTGAGATCTGTTCTACTTACAGGAACTCCGTGAGCCTCGGATAAGTCACGATGCTCTTTCCAAGCATTTGTCCTAGAGGTCACGGTGGTCCAGCCAGAACTAAGAAGCTACACACAGAGAGGTCTGTAAAGATTTAGAAAAAGACACCCCCACCCTCTGATGCCCTCTGAGTGCCACCTTCCCACCCTTGCAGCCACCACACATATCCACAATGGTAAGTTAGTAGCTGGCAGTTCCAGAGATGGCCTGACAACCCACCCAACCCCTAGGCTTACCAGCTTTATACAAACATCTGACTCCTCAGTGCTGCCTTCGCCTGCCAGCGACAAGACTGGCAACCTGGGATGTGCCAAGTTCTTGGCTCCAAATTGCAAAACAAAACAGTATAGGAGGGAATTTGCGAGTTAGCTGATTTGCAAACACTACAGCAAGCCACTGTGCAAACATTTGTTTCTGTGTACCTATTATTTCTCCCAGAAGGTTACCTGGATGCCATCCTGACAGTGTGCAAGTGTGCTGTGCTTTGAATTACACATGCTTCCATCAGTCACACTTAAGTGAACCAGCTGATTGTGCATCATTAAAAGCTAAAACAAACCAACCCAGCCAATAGAAGAACCCGAAACCCAGATCCTTCATCAGATGGCAATCACAGGGTTGCTCAGTAATTACAGAGGGAGGGTCTCCACTGTCACTCAGAATCAGCATCAGGTCTCCAGGTGTGTTCCCATCTGATGAGGTATGTCACTCACAAGAAGCCACACACATCGAGGGGTGCTCACCCTGACTTTCTTTAGAGGAACAGTGTTGGGCTCCAAACACCACTTTTCTGAAGGCATGTACGCCCGCATTTGCTAGGTCTCACAAAATGTGGTAAATGTTCCAACTCTTCACCACATGCTTGGACACTAGGTCCCATGGGTCCCTTTCCACATTAAGAGAGTCAGGTGTAGAGAGGAGGCAAGGCCCCTCCACAGGTGGCAGGCAGAAGAGCTAGAAGCCAAACTCAGACACACCTTACTACAGAGTATATTTTTCTTCTGAAGAACTTAAATCTTATGTATGTATGCACTGTCTATTTGTGCAGATGTAGATTGTGGATATGTGAGTACAATCTTATGTATGTATGCATTGTGTATTTGTGCAGATGGAGGTTTGTGGATATGTGAGTACAGTGGACATGGAGGCCAGAAAAGGGCATCAGATCCCCTGGAACGAGTTACAGACAGTTGTGAGGCAGCAGATGGAATGCTGGGAACTGAATCAGGTCTTCTACAAGAGGAGCAAGTACCCTTAACCTCTGAGCCGTCTCTCTAGGCCCTGGGTATGAACTCGCAAAATTCTACAGGACAAAAGGTGACATCACAGAGCACAGTCATTTCCTCCTACCTCCTGAGAGGCGCCACTCAGATCCAAGACTGGAGCCCCGGTTATATGCAGTTATAATAGGGATGTTCTAAAGCGGGAAAACTAGCGGTTCACTATTGTTTAAGTCCATACATGGCTCAGCACGGCTGGAAGGCCCTTTTGAAGGTTATCCGCTGTTTCTGGCTCTAGGCAGAAAGACCTAAGTCTTCTCCAAGAAAGAAAGGTTCATGCAATTTGTAAAATCTTCCTGAGTCACCTGCCTGGCTGGCTCTGCTACCAACTCTGGAGACTGGAAGGGAGCTGCAGAGCAAATGCAAATAAATAGCAATGCGAGCCTGTAATTCACCACCCAAACCTTCTTTCTACCCCAGCCAAAGGAACACACAGGGCCCTAGCAAGAATGCCAGTCTTTGTCAGAAAATAGATTTATTATTGATAGTGAGTGAAGTTGTCAGTTTTCACTACAGAAGTTGCATAAGCCAAGGTTTGCTTTATATTGATAAAAATGCCTTATTTCACTTGCAATCATAAACATTATTCCAGTAAAAGAGGTACATTTTCTCTCCTTTTTGTCTTTCTCGCATGATCACAATGTTACAATGAAGTAGCTCTTACATAATGGGAGAAGAACACCCTAGGCCCCACAGCCCAGGCCAGTCCACACTGCTGCTCCAGCCCAGTGGGTACTTGCTGTGTCTCCATGTGAAATAGTTTAACGTCCCCCCTCCCAGCTTTCTCAGAGTAGAGGTCACTAAATGGTGGAGCCTGGAGTGAAAAGAACATTCTATGTCAGTAAGAGTTGGAAAGAGTAAAAAAAGGTGCAGTGGACTGCCTTTCTCTTTTATTCATTTGTGAGTTTCATTAACACTTAACAGTGTTCTTTGATGACTGATCCTTGATCTAGACGTTGGCCTTTTAAACTGTTGATCAAAACACGTTATGATTCTGTCGAGTCCATTTTCCAATGCCTGTCTGTCTTTAGTGGTCTTCTCTTTAATTGGGTCATTTTCTTACTAGGAAAAGAAAAAATGTTCCACCTCTGGAATTAACGTTGAAGGAGCGTTGCATGTTCTCGGGGGTAACTTTATCCTCCCTTCTCCAGCATGCTCTGCAAGAGAAACAGAAAGTGTCAGTTTACTCTCAGAGGCAAGGGCAAGCAAATGGCAGTAATATTTAGGGTGATTATGGTGCTTTTCAAATACTGCATCCAAACCATGAAGCAAAGCATATGCTTTCTCCTCTCAAAACACCACTGCCTCTGAGCAGTGCCCTCCCTCCCCAGCTTCAATCTCCAACGACCCACCCACCAGCATCTGAGAACAGTCTGGGGAGGCATGTGGCCTGGAGGAGGGTGGGGAGGGACATCTGGACACAGAATACAAGGGATGGGGAAATTTGTTGGGGCAGTGTGAAGTTGGTGGGGCACAGTGCAGCAGTTAAACCCAACAGCTCTTGAGGAAGACTCTCACCTACAACCCAAGTCCAAGCTCAGAGACACCATCTGGCTCTGGGAAGAAGGCAGACAACACCCAGGAGCACACAGCCAGGTCTCCCAGGCTGTCCAAGTGCTCTCTGTACTCTCTTTCCAAGTAATGGGAGGGGGGCTGTAGATATGAACCATCAAACGGAAGCTACAGCCAGCTGTGCAGGAGGAGGTGCATGTCCCCCACTCTTAGAGAACCTTTAGGATGGAAAGGCAGTCATTTCTCTTAGGTTAAAGGCACCCAGAAGAGGGCAGGTTAACCCTACAGCTGCCTCTTCCTCCTGTCCTCATACTCCCTACCAGCTCAGCTACTGAGTTCTCACTGCATTAGTTAAGAGCTACAGGAAAGCTAATACATGTACCCTTGGGAAATGAGAGACTAAGCATGGTAATAATTTGCTACTTTTAACTTATTTGCTAAATACATGCTAAGGTTTGTTAAGCAAAACACATGTACATGGTAAAAAAAAAATTGCACAGGAACGAAGCATATACAAGGAGGTTTTGGTTCAGGCTGCATTTGGGGAAGGTGAGAGTTCAAAAGTTCTGCCTGGCATGGAGGGCAGTTCCCTGCAGCTGCAACAAAGAAGGAGAGCATTAACCCTCGCAACAGTCAGAAAACAGACAGAAAACCTGGGTAGTGAGTACGGAAGATAGGGTGCAGCAGTGGGCAGTTAAGAGTCAGGAGAGCCGGGCGATGGTGGCGCACGCCTTTAACCCCAGCACTCGGGAGGCAGAGGTAGGCGGATCTCTGTGAGTTCGAGACCAGCCTGGTCTACAGAGCTAGTTCCAGGACAGCTCCAAAGCCACAGAGAAACCCTATCTCAAAAAACTAAAAAAAAAAAAAAAAAAAAAAAAAAAAAAAAAAAAAAAAAAAAAGAGTCAGGCAGGGTAAGTAAGGATGGACATGAGGTGGACAGGCTTCCTGCTGGCCACCGAAAACACTTGTCTGGCTATCCAACAAATGCTTTTTAAAAATAGAATGGCAATCATGAAATGGAGCCTGATATCCTTGGCACAGTGAACTCAATAGACGGGAGTATGGAGGTCCGAAGACCTAGCAGACTGGGCTATGAAAAGCAAGGGTATGAAAAGGAAAACACAGGCACAAGAAGCCCAGAGAAGAAAAGAGGGAGGTGAGAGGAGAGGTTCATGCGTACCCTTAGTGGCAGAGTGTGGGAGGGGACACTGTGAACAAAAAAGCAAAAAAGATAAATTCTGTTTTGAGCCTGTGGGCTGATTTTGGATGAGGCATGCCTATAGGAACTTTTGGAAAAAAGCTGCAGGGACGGGAAGAAAGGTCAAATGATTTAAGACAAAGATGACTGGGGAGGGGTAAAGAAAATGGAGCACAAGGAGTACAAGGGCAAAGGGTAGATGATTGTCTGATTATTCTTGGGTCTGAGATTAGAGGGCCCTATGTGGCCTGGGGACACGGTGCACTAAAGAACTGACCCACAGGCAGGCAAACTCATGAGAGATATAGGAATGGGAAGAAAAGATGTTGCTTTAGTCAAACAGGAAGTTAGGAAAGCACAGGTCCAGAGAAAATAAAGGACAATGGGGAGGAAGCAAAAGCTACACATGACGGAAGGGCCAGGAGAATGCACACGGCATGAGTGCATTGCTACCAGCACTGGGTTTGCGGGCAAAATATAAATCCAACTGTGCACCCAACACTGTCTGCCACTGTCACAGGGTCTTAGCATTTCTTCTAGGCTCACCTCTTTGTGACTTATCTGTGAAAGTCTCTCCAACTACACAGGTGGGTGCTCTGTAAATGCCCAACATACAGACAACCTCATTGCCCAGTTCTTTACTGCATGCTCCATGGAAGCCAGCCTGAAGCACATCTATATTGAGCCCACTTAGGGTTTCTGGTTACTAGAGAGAGCGCCCCCACTGAGTGGTACTCTACGGCCATTCTGCACTGGGGGTCATGGGCCCCATATATTTTTGAATTCACCAAGGGGAAGCTTAAGCCTTGTGCCATCTGCCTGATATGGATCACATGGCTCTCCTTCTCCCTGCAGAGCCAGGTGACAATATGCGTCTTTTCAGTGTTTTGACACAATCTGCAGCTAGTGCAACACAAAAAAAGTCACAGTTAACGGGTTCTCTGAGGGCTAGAGATCCTTTTAGCCATTTTTCCCTCTTCAACCCTGAGCAATTATAGAAGAGTAATTTTCTGTTGACTGCCAGCAATGCTAGACTTCCCTGAAGAAAGACAAGCTGGGCCCTGGCTAAAATGGGGATCAGACACCATTAGGATACAAGGCCACAGACAGAGAGCACACTGTGCTCAGTCACCACACATCCTGCCACATGGCTTAAACTCCCAGTCCCTCTGAGAGAGTGCAATGGCTCACTCTGGAGACATGGGGGTGCGGAGGAAAGCTGAGGGGCTGGTCCACTAGCCTGCTGCTACCAAAGGGTGGCAGAGGAGGTACAAAACCACTCTACTGCTGTCAGACATTAACAAATACAACAGCAAGTTGGGGTTTTAACAAGATGAATAAACTGATAAGCATTCTGTGTTATTACTCTATCAGAGCTATGCAAGGAGACCTGCTGTAGGCTGGAGTAGTCAGGGCGGTGGTTGGAGGGAGTCCCAGGACTGACAGGTCTACACTGCACCTCTCAGGCTGTCCCATCTCTGCATCATCTATATCTAGATGCTGTTGGGTTGAATTTCAACACTGCATAAATTAACACTGCATAAATTAACATAGGAAATTCCCTAAAGAATGAAGGGGAAGCTTTGCAAGCTATATTAAAAAAAAAATCCCGCTGTTTTCATTTAAGGCAACGCTAACACTTAATGTGGAGAAAGAAACTCCTCGCTGCTGCTCCTCTCGCGCGTATTTGGGCTCGCAGAACTGCCTTTTGTAAATAGCGGCACAAATTACCAAAAGGAGCGAATGGCTCACGCATCAACACTGCTCTTTTCCAAAATCTCTTTCGGTTCCAGCCACTGATGAGCTCACACTGTCAAACAGGAACAGTGGCCCTGGAGACCCAAGATGGTGTGTCATTTCCACTTATTAAAACCAACTCAAGCACTTTTCTCAAATATTTTGTTACATAGTTGTATCGTCAGCCAGTTTCTGAACCTTGGCTTTTTTAGCAGAGGCTGACTACCCTAGCAGTGAGCAGCCCCTGGCTGTCTCGACAATTTTAAAAGGAATTTAAAAGCAACCCTGCACCGCTAGGCAATCATTACAGAGAATATGGGATTTTAAAAAAGACCACCCAGAGTATATGTGTCCCTAGAGGGGAGCTACCCAGAATCTCCCCAAGGTTTCAGACACAGAAGGATTAGGTGTGGACATAGTGAAGGTTTCATCATTGGGGGAGGGGGTGCTAACACAGCAGCAGGTCCTGAGTTAGGCACAGCCTTAGTACCGAGTTTTCACTGAGGAGAGACAGAAAATGCAGGGGTGCGTGCGAAGGAACAGATCTGTGGTGGGGAAAACAGGACTGTGGGTGAAAAAGGAAGGAAGAACACTCTACACATTCAGCTCCTGAGAAGCCCCTGCTGCCTGTGTGCTGATCTTCATGATCGGGAAGTCTGATACTAACTAGTTTTGGTTTCAGTGTCTGCTCCTCCAGTCAGGGTTGTGCCTGGTCTTCCTGTTTTGGTAGAAGACACCAGTCAACTTTGCCTGGATCTAGTTTCATATCACCCATGCCTCTGTGTGACATTCAAATTAACATGCAAGCAATTAACTGTTTATATAACTCGCCACAAAAGCAGACAAAACATTAACAGACTGTAGCTCAAACTCTTGGAAGATGCGCCCTAGGAATAAAATACCTATTAAGAAAAAATGAAAATCTAGTACCATGGTAATATATTAAATTCAATTTTTTTTTTTAAAAAAGAAAATGTCATAAAGCAATGTATTACTCTGGGAAAGCAGGTGAGAAATAGATTCGTAGGATGAACAGGGTTAGGGCAGGGGGCATGAACGCTTAGAACTCAGATTACTTGAACAGCTTTAGTTTTGACAGGCGGCCACACCACAGAAGGAGTAGGATCATCCGGCGGACAGCAGCCCAGTACAAAGATTAACAAATGCCAAAGAATATATGGAACACAATAAAATTATATTGCCAGAGGTTTTCCTGCAAGGCTGACCTTAGTTTATCTTTGTGCTGGACAGGTTGGGGATCTGGGAACCATCAGTGTGGTGTTAGCCAAGAGACAGGCTCAGTGCACTCTTAGCTCCTGCCATGAGTGGGGGGGGGGGGGGGGCGGGGGCTCCTCACCCAGGACTACCTGCAGCTTCAGAGGGCACCAGAGGGCAGAAAGGGAGCGCTTCCACTGGAGTGGCTTCTGCCTTCTTCCCAAGCCAACTTCCATTTGCTTCAGAGACTAAGTTTAGATGCATTCCTAGAGGCAGTGAGTTTAGACTTCCGCTAGGTGGTCTGGACTCAGCTAGCGACAATGACTGCCTTCTCATGAAGGAAAACAGACAGACCCTACAAGATTTGGTGAAAATTTGGGGTGCCTGAACCCTACTTCTAAACTTCCAATTCAGAATCTCCAAGAAGAGGCTGGGCATGTGCATGATTTTTAACCTTTGGAGCCTGTGAGGTTCACACGTGCCTGAGCAGGCAGTGGGCTCTGCTGGGATACAGCCAGTTCCCACTACAGAACTGTGCAAAGGAGAAGCTGAGGTCGGGTCTATGATCTCCAGGTCCTCCAGCTCCAAGAGCCTGGTTGACATGTCACAGAGCTCACCTTACAGTCATGAAGTAGACTGCTCTGGCATTAGGTTTTGTTTTTTTTTTTTTTCGTTTTCTTTTAAATATTTATTTATTATGTCTACAAAATTCTGTCTCTGTGTATGTCTGCAGGCCAGAAGAGGGCACCAGACCTCGTTACAGATGGTTGTGAGCCACCATTTGGTTGCCGGGAATTGAACTCAGGACCTTTGGAAGAGCAGGCAATGCTCTTAACCACTGAGCCATCTCTCCAACCCTCTGACATTAGTTTTTTTTTTTCCTCAAGAGCCCAGATTTCCAAGTAATAGTCACTCCCTATGCTTCCAGGACCATTTCAGGCTCAAAATAATAGGGAAACATTTTGCAACCCGGCTGAACACAAATCCAAATCACAGGGGAGGTAAAACACAGCCTTAAGAAGGTTGCAGGAATTTTACCTGGGCAAATCCTTCCATACCCACTGACCTTGTAGTCACCTATTCTGGAGTTAGCAACAGTGGAAATTTCATTCACATTTTATACATGAGAGGACTGGAAACATGGAGGTCTAGCCTCAGTGGTCAAGGTCTTGACTCTATTCTTTCTGTAGCCAGGGCCCCCTGTGATCTCAACAGTTCAGCAGGGAGAACAGGTCTCAAGGAAAAGGTATCTGGCTACCAGCTACTGCCTATGCACTGATTCAAGTCTCAGCATAGTTTATGGACCTCTGACTGCCCCGCTATCTGACTTCAAGCACCTATGCTGACCCCAGGCCCTTGGGCAACTCTTAGTCCCGGTTCTTTCCATCGAATACTCTTATCTTACTGTACCTCCAAAGCCTCTCACCTCCCATGAACTATACCTCACAGAGTAAGAGACATCACAGTACAACAGGAGCCCGGGGCTAAGGCACCTGCATTTTGTAATGGAGTTTATTAGCTGTCAGGCTATGTTTTGGCAGGCAGCTTGGGGAGAACTGTTTTTCCCTGGCTCAGGAGAAACTGAACTGTTTCTAGCCTCTCTGGTCACCTTGTCAGGAATGTGACCTTGAGGAGAGGGTGTGTAGCTGACACCATAGCAGATTATCCGCTAGGGCAGCTGAGAGCAAACTCCAGGAGGCAAAAGCACTAAAGCCCAGAAAACCCAGAAACCACAAAATGAAAAGGTGCTATTACTAATCAGACTTGAGCCTATACCTACCTCTTGCTCTCCACAATGAATGCAGATTAGTCCTCGCAGGTAGAGCTTCAAGCTCTCAGCTCAGCAAAAAAAAAAAAACAAAAACAAAAACAAAAAACTGAAGTTCTGGTCACCATGAATAATCTGGGATGGTGGCAAAGCATCACCCAATAACCCTACGTCAGGTGAACACAGACTGTTCCATGAGAATACTGTTAGTTTCTTCACCTTATAAAAATGCTTAGAATTCTTGCCTACAACCCTGTAGGTAAGTGTTAAAGTACCGAGATGTCACAAGGAACAGAGACAATGCTGATCTATAATCCAGACCTCCTTCACTTTAAAAATTAGAAGTTAAAGTCAGGAAGTGGTTGGTAGCTCACATCTTTAATCCAGCAGAGACAGAGGCAGAGACAGGCAGATCTCTGTGAGTTCAAGGCCAGCCTGGTCTACAAAGTGAGCTCACAAAATCAGGACTTTCATACAGAGAAATCCTGTCTCAAACAACCAACCCCATCACCCAAATAGAAGCTGGACGGCCAGGCATGGTACTGTACCCCTTTAATCCCAGCACATGGCATGCAGATGGCAGATAGATCTCTGGGAATCTGAAGCCAGTCTGGTCCACATGGTGAACTTGGGGTCAGCTAGGGTACACACACAGAGGACTCTGTCTTAAAAAAAAAAAAAAAAAGATGCTGGGGACATTTTATATTATCTACTTATCTACTCCTGGATTCTTATTCTCTTCCCTGTTTACAAAGTCCCATATATGTCAGCTGTAGCAAGACTGAATGGGAACCAGGCTTTAATGGCAAGAGGTAATTCAATATTGGGAAGCTTAGAAAGTTAGTAGGTTAAGCAGGTATGGGCCAGACACAAGTTGATGTCAATTGATGCTCCATTTGTAAATACTGTCCTTAAATAGCTAGCCAAAGGCTTTTACAACTTAGAAACGATATTAGAGCAATTTAGTATCATGAAGAATACATAACTTAATACACTAACAATAAGTTGAAATGTCTCACATCAAACCACAAGGAACTGTTTAAGAATAGCTGAAGATTAATGTCCATGCATAGATAAATAAGAAGAAAGGAAAAGTAAGGCTAAGAAACATCCGGAAATTTTGCTACCAGTAAAATCTATTAGTCTTCCAAACAGTACCCCAGGGACCTGTGAAAGCCCAACCTATGAGTCATGTAAAAGTGGAGTGGACTACTGTAATGATTCCACAGGGGAAACCCTCGTACAGTGTCGGAAATGGGGTAAGACTTAATGGTTGCTGTCCTGCTCATGCCCAGTGCATTCTCTGGACTTCACTGGAAGGCTAGGAGAAGGGAGCTGGCCTACCTGGAACTGCTACACTAGGCAGTGAGGACCGACAAACTTCCTTCTAATAAGGGAGGCAGAATTGGGTTCTCAAGGTTAGATCATTTTCACAGGGAGCAGAAGCACAGTTTTGTACCAGGTCCCTGCAGTTTACGTGGTGTGGCTTTTCAGAGGGCAGGCCAAGTGGCCCCTTTGATCATGGGCACTATCATCTCATGTCCTATGTGTGACCTATGGACTCTATTACCACTTCAGGAGCCTGTCACCATTCCTTTCTCTCATTTTGTCATTACTGTTCTCATTTCCCCTCACTCCCTCAACCTGTATTTGTGGGTGATGGATGTCTCTTATTACACTCACCTGCTCTAAAAACAAACACCACTTAGTTTCTCTTAAAAATTTTTGTTTTGTTTCATTTTCATGGCAGGGTGCATCTTGAACTAGTTGTTAAATTTATCATCATGATGTACCTGGGTTTCAATGCTCTCAACTGCAAAATGGAGAAAGAACCAATTTTACTACTTACAGGGTGTCATCAAAAACATGTAAGAGTGGATGCTGAAGTAGCCTTGAAATCCTAAAGCTTGAAGAAATGAAGGGGCCCATGTTTCATGGTTCT
Organism: Microtus oregoni; assembly: GCF_018167655.1. Classification (NCBI taxonomy): domain Eukaryota; kingdom Metazoa; phylum Chordata; class Mammalia; order Rodentia; family Cricetidae; genus Microtus; species Microtus oregoni. The sequence goes on from NW_024543085.1 coordinate 28,200,991, forward strand.
TAGCTACTTCAGTGCTGTCCAACCTGTGGCAAGACTTGCATCTTTCTGATACTACTCAGTTACCATCCACTTCCAAATAACTGGACATAGAGCTGTGAAATATTAGATACTCTGAACAGGCTAGCTGCAAGTAATAAACCACATGGCAGGCTTTTCCAAATACTAATATATGCCATGATTTCCCTAAATGATGATCCTGAAACTGGGGAGAACAAAGATGTACTGAGTTGTTGCGGGAGGTCCTCCCACTCCTCCAGCCTATCACTGCTGAGATACCAGCCCATTGGGGCGTGGTCTCTCTCCCTTTAAAAAAGCGGCCACTTCCCTCCTCTCTCTCTCTCTTCACTTCCTGCTCCACCTGCGACTAGACTCCTTTCCTGGTTGCGTAGAGGGCTGTTGCCTGGGACAGTGATCTGTAAGTTTTTTCCCCTTTAAATAAATATCACCCTATTAATCATAATCCCAAATTGGTGTGGCATTGTTTGTGACTTACGCCTTCACTGAGTACTCTGTATAAGTGAAACCACCACAAAAAACACCCAGTTCACGGATGAGAGAGACCTAGTAAGAGAGGCCCAGACCCACCAGACTCTCCCCCTCTACTGTGCTGTGTGGCATGTTATCTTGTGTGTTAACTTTTTTTAAATTCCATAAATAGGACCCATCGACACCACAGGACTAAGTATTTTTCAACAAGCTCTCGCCAGGCAAGGGTAGAGCCAATGCTCCAAGGCACTCAGTGTTGCCACTTCAGCAATACCAGAAATCACACTGTGGAAATTCCATGTCAGACACCACTCTTGAAACATGCCCCCTGACACAGCCACTTTTCCTATGACCACTCAGTCCCACCTCCACAAGGTTCTATTATCAGGTCACCTACAAGTCCCAAGTGCTCAGCTAGTAGTGCTATTGAAGGTCGGGGGCTTGTTAAGAGCTCATCAGTGGCTGTGACAAGCAGCACGCACTAACATCAGCAGCACTACCTCTAGTAAGGTTGTTAAAGAATCTAGTAAGGTTGGAAAGAATCCCGACATAGACTCAGTCATGCAAGCACCGCTGTCAGCAAATGACAGACAAAAGCAAACAATGAAACTTTTTAAGACAACATGGGTTTTTAAATCTTGATCACATTTCCCCCACTTAATGTTACTGTTATTTCCCAGCTACCAGGCAATAGCGACCCTCCCTTCAGATATTTATGGACTGCTGGAAATTTACACTAAGTGGTATTATTATAACTGGAGCAAATAGGGCTATAGGAAGGCATGCTGTGTAAGTCAAATACTAGATCTAGATGGGTGAGAAGGACAATTCTAGGGAGTTTGTCAAAAGAAAGAACAGAAGTTCAACAATTTGTGTCTCTCCAAATCACACACACCCAACTGTAAAGCAATTATGTGAGCTGTTGAAATTGTTAATCTGCTAAAAAGGGATATGATTAACTTCTAAAGCACATACATTAAGAGAAAATATGCATCCTGTGAGTGTCATATTATGCAATTATGAAGGGTCATGAAGCATATGAAAGGAGAGAAGTTCTTTTCTAAATGACTCAGCTGTGTGTGTGTGCATGTGCATGTCCCTCCCAGCTTGTGGTGGCTGGAGAGAAAACGGCCTTCAGAGGGAGTGGCACTATTAGGAGGTGTGGCTTAGCTGGAGTAAGCGTTGCCTTGTTGGAGGAAGTGTGTCACTGTGGAGTGGGCTTTGAGGTCTCACATGTTCAAGCTATACCCAATGTCACAGACTCCTGCCGCCTACAGATCCAGATGTAGAACTCTCGGCTCCTTCTCCAACACCATGTCAGCCTACTATGATGACAATGAACTAAACCTCTGAAACTCTAAGAGAGTGCCAGTTCAATGGTTTCTTTTGTAACGTTCCCACGGTCATGGTGTCTCTTCATAGCAATAGAAACCCTAACTAACACAGGTCTAATGGGCTCGACCAACTGGTAGGGGAATGATTAGCGACTGAAGGATGGATTTCTTTGATTTCTGCTAGATCTCCTCCTACTTATGGATCTCAATTTGCTGGCTTCTTCATTTACAGCCTTCGTCCATGCTGGCTTTGAAAAGTGTCTTAATAAAGTAAGGTATTAATAATGAGGACATAATCATTGGAATCATTATAAGATGAAAACTTCAGAGCAATGAAGTATATTTTTAATGTATTTTTCTCCCGGCACATGAATAAACATAGGGAGAGTTCTGGCACAGGGACTCGAATCCATGTCAGGCAGGCACTCTGCCACTGAGTTACAGCTCCACTATTTATTTATTTTTATATATATATTTATTTATTTATTATGTATATAATATTCTGTTTGTGAGTATGCCTGCAGGCCATATGAGGGCACCAGACCCCATTACAGATGGTTGTGAGCCACCATGTGGTTGCTGGGAATTGAACTCAGGACCTTTGGAAGAGCAGGCAATGCTCTTAGCCTCTGAGCCATCTCTCCAGGCCCGGGCAGCTCCACTTTTTTACTTTTTACTTTGAGAGAGAATCTCATGAAGTTGTTCAGGCTGTCCTTGAACATGAGGTTCTCCTGCCCAGCCTCCAGCAGCTAGGATCACATGCCTGAACTATAGGCCTATGGAATCTGGCCTCTTCTGGCAGTGAACTGGATAGAACTTATAAGCTAACTAACTGATTACAGAAATTTTGATGAGAACTAGCTGAGTTTAGAAAGCTTTCCCATATGTTAGGTCCTCGCCAGTGGCTTTCTACTTTTCAGGTGTCCAGGGAGCACGCACACCCACCTGTTTGGCATGGTTGACACAGTGCATGTACTGGCTGGCCAGAGCGGAGCAGCTGAGGGTCTGCTGGGTGTTCTGGCGGTAACACTGGAGGATTTTGGTCTGCAGATCTGCACAGACTGGATGATATTCATACCGCCTGAAAACAAAACAAAACAAGGATAACTGATCCAGGCATCCCCATTCATTGTAATGGTCAAGGTTAAAGACTATATAAACACACACATAGGTCCTACAAATGACCAGTGTTCCTGCTCTACAGCCTGGTCTGGAAGTCAGAATCTGCCAGCCCCAACTTCTCTCTGGCATACTCACAGCCAGCAGGTCATGAAGCTCTGGCCCCTACAGTACAGTCTTTCATACTTACTGTTATTACAGAAATTCCAAGTATTTACACTTTTTGGATCCAAGGGCTCTCTCCTGCCTTCACAGGTCACCCAGACGGTTGTTTGTAGTCCACTCTCTATTGCTTCTTAAATGAAGTACAAGGCTAGCAGAGACACTGATCCGGCTCCTGCCTGCCTTTTGCCCTTGTTGGACCCTGTACCTTGCTATGGCTTGGGTAAATTATGCTCAGGGTCCAGTTACGGGTCTCACATCTGTAGTCACAAACTGCTTGTGAGCTGGGAGATGCTTTGCACCCAAATTCTCACCTTTGCCCATGTAACTGAAAACTACCTACTCATCTTTCAATAGAACCAACCTTCTTTGAATAGCTCTGGCTAGTTTTCTGCTCCCATCATCCCACACTAACTTTTCCCTGTGTCCATGTCATGGACTATACAATAATCGAGTGCAATCCACCAGCCTGCATTTACCAGAATGTAAATTCCAAGGAACTGTCTTGCTTTCTTTCTGACACTCACTATTCAGTGTGGATAGTTCTTACCTAAGCCATATAATAAGCTTGTTGAATGAATAAAACTGGGTAAACAGCTAAAAATCCCCCAGGTTAAACTTTTGCAATTATATTTACAAGTCTCAGATTTTAGTTGGATTGCTCTCAGTGAATATGCCATGCCAAACATAAATGTTTCCACAAAGCTTTTAATACACACTTGAAAATAATAAGCCAAATGAATTATATAAACAGAAAATATTCTTGTTTGTATGACATGAGAACTTGAGTTATAAAGACTAACCACACAAAACAACGCAAAACAATCATTAATCTAGGAATTTGTATTTTTTTTAAAAAATTAGTTAGTTTAATAAAAAAAAAAGCTTCCAGTCCTATCAGTTCTGTCTCTGAAATTTAAATTTGTTATTTCCATATAACCCCGAAGTAGCATTACTTTAAGTTTAATGGGTTCTAAACACAAAAGCCCCAGAGAACACGAGGATAGTTCCCATCAATAAGTAAGCCCTTGGGTGACGGTTTGTTTCCTCATTACTTTTACCCAACATGATAAGTTAATGTATGTTTTGCTGGAGTGGAAAAGCAAACCATGTGACTGTCCCTTAGGCAATCTTCTTCCCACTACCCCAGAAAGGAAGTAGATATACAGGGGAACAAATGATCCACAGATTTTACCCAACACTGTTTTCACTTTTTCATTCATTACTTTACTACTTTGTCTAATACCTGAGAACAGAACTTAAGTCCAACTCCAGGGGTTTCAATTCTTTTTAAGCCTTTGATGCTCTGGATGTCTGTGGATTTTTCTGGACCTGAGCTTCCCTAATCCCCGACAAATGAACATCAGGATCAAAAAGGAGTCGGCTATGCTTCCAGAAACACAGCCTCCGAAAACTACTGACCAACTGGTGACAGTAAGACTTGTGTCTGGATAAATGTTGAATAAAGTAAGAAAGATTAAGCCTCAGGTTAGCTGAATGCGGCAAATAAATGGCTGGCAATGCTAACGATTCACACAGGAGAGCCAAGCTATTGTGCTTCTGTCCTAGTGCTGAAATCAGACCAAGGGCAGAGGAAAGGGGGTGGGGAATAAAAATAGGCCCAAGCAGACCCATGACTCTTCACTAGTGATGCACAGGTAGCGCACAAACACACATGCACACTGTATACATACACACTGCACACACACACACCTATGTATATATATTTTCATTAATGCCACCCCCTCTTTAGAAAGCAACAGTGCAAGTCACACACAAGCACTAATCCTGAGCTGAGCCCTCAGTCATGCAGGTTCAAGTTCATGAGTTATTTATGGTTTGAAGTGTATCAAAATATACTTTTATCACCACAAATCAATACTAGTCCTTGCTCCCAAACCCTTGATTTCCTGTCTGGTAGTCTGTTCTCTGTGTGACCATCACCTGAAATCCTTTCTGTATACATTTTAGCCTGTATTGATGACTAGGTGCAGAGGGGGGAAAGAATAGTGAAATCAGCATAATTGGCCCATAGATTCTCCATAGACTCGGGTCCATTTCTCTTGCATTCATCTGAACGGCGCAGATCTGCATCTGTATTGATCGGCAGGGCATGCTGTGCTGTCCTAATGCACTGTTTTTACTTTGGAAGATGCTAAATGAGATTACCATCCTACATTAGAAGGCCATAAAGCACAAGCCATGGCACCATCCATTCAGGAAAAGGGCTTCAAAGACATTTCCAATACGCATTATGAGAAGCCCTTCATATAAGCATAGAGTCAGCAACTGACTTCTAGTGGCTGCTTCCATGCCTGCTGAAGGAAAAAGCCACTATTAGGCAAAAATAAGAAAAGGCAGACCTCCAAGATATTTAGGTTGGAAAATTAAATCTTAGTTGAAAAGGACATTTAAACAACTTAAGAAAAGTTGAATGAAGGAATGATAACCAACAAGATAAAAGTAAGATGAGGTCAAATTTGAAAAACACAGGACAGTTATCCAAAAACAAGTTGATCCAAAAGGAACTATTAATAACAAAAAAACACTTTTTTGGCTTATGAAATCATTGGGAACTTTTAATAGAACCCAAAATCTTTTTTCATTTCTTTTACCTTTTCTCTTTCTTTCTTTCTTTCTTTCCTTTTTTTTTGGATTTTCAAGACAGGGTTTCTCCATAGCTTTTGGTTCCTGTCCTGAACTAGCTCTTGTAGACCAGGCTGGCCTCGAACTCACAGAGATTCGCCTGCCTCTGCCTCCCGAGTGCTGGGATTAAAGGCGTGCGCCACCACCGCCTGGCTTCTTTTACCTTTTATTGGTTATAGTTGCTTTGTTTTTTTAAGACAGGGTCTCTTTATGTAGTCCTGGCTATTCTGGAACTTGTTATGAAGACCTGGCTGGCCTTGAACTCACAGAGATCCACCTCCCTCTGTCTCCTGAATGTTGGGTTTCACTCCAACCATATCCTCAGTGCATGGCCAAGGGGTTGGAGGATGGACACAAGGGGAGAACTGGAGTCCCAAATATGAGACCCAAGAACAAAACCCCAGGAGAGCATTCTTCTTCCTGTGGCGTTTGGGAGCCAGAAAGACATTCCCATTGTAGCTAATGCTTAATGACAATACTGAAAAGCATCTAGGAAAATATACTCAGAGGTTTTTCTTATTACACTCACAACATAATTGCTCATAATTGATCCCTTGGAAAAAAGACCAGAAAGAGAGTCAGGCTGTTTCTAATTTTCCAAGGCTTCCAACCACCTGGTGATGACATAAAATTATCACTACCATGTCAGGTTATTTCCTTAGGAGCCTTTCGGGAAGGATGAATTAATTGGTCAAAGAGAGGGGGAAACGCTGTGGGTGCGGCTGAGGCTTATGTAAGCAGTACCCAGCAGCCCCACTCAGGCCCTCAAACGCTGTGACACGGTTACCAGCTCTCTAGCTGTCGGGCCTCACTGATGCCTCTCCCACTTTTATGTTTTAGGATCTTCTTTGATGGGAGTCAGAGCTTCAAATTTTGAAGAAACTACTTATCCACCTTTTTAGCTCTGCTAATATAAACGGCACACGGAAAACGCTAACTTCAGAGAAGGAAATGTATGGAGACAGTTCAGAAGAATTCATGTGGTGACAAGCAGTTAGCAGTCAGAATTCTCAAAGCTCTGGGGAACACAAAAGTCATTCACTGTGAGCACAGACACAAAGAGGATCGTTTCCTTGTACGTTAACCAGGAAGTACCCTGTGAGGGGGAGAAAATATGAATTAACGAGACACCTGATGCTAAAGGGAACATTGTTTTCTTAACAGGACCCAACAATGCAGCTTTCATGAGGTCAGATGCTTCATGGAACATGGCTGTGAAATGAAACCTTCCATTCTTAAGGCATAGCCCAAAAGCTATCATTAAATCACACCAAACTGTTCTTTAGATGTTAGTCCAATGGTCAGTAGTGCTGCTTTTCCCAAAATGCACCACTAAGACTGTGCCCACTGCCAATACATAAATGTTACTATTTTTCACCATTCATAATAGTCATCACAAAATTCAATGAAAAGAAAGGATTTAAAATGCAGTCAGTTTATTACATTTTCATTGTACTCTTTACCTTATGGTATCCTTATATTAATTTTTACAATAAAATGTAAACAGTCTCTTCCTAATAATGCAGGATCCAAAAATTTTCAAGCATTCTTAGTACCTGCTAACCATTTCATGAATGAAGTCTCTATCTGAGCTTTACTCAAATTCTCATAATTACATATTAGAGGCCCAAGACCGCTAACAGGTGCCTGCTGTGTTTTCCATTTTTCCACAAGCATCTTGTGATGTAATATCTTAAAAACTGACAATTCAAGATGCCCCACAGCAATTACTAATGCAGTGTCAACTAGTATGCTGCTGTCTATCATCACAACACAACAACAGTCAGGATCCCCTGCCAGCGTAAGACTAAGTGGCATGGATCTCAACTACTAACGGCTCAGTACTTAGTTCAGAGGTTCTCAACTTTTCCAATACTGCGACCCTTTACTACAGCTCATGTTGTGGTGACCCCAACCATAAAATTATTTTCATTGCTACTTCATAACTGTAATTTTGCTAATGTTATGAATCATAATGTAAATATTTTTGGGCATATAGGTTTGCCAAGGGGTTAAGAGCTGCAGGTTGACTTAATTTAACAGCCAGGCTGACAGGCAGACCACTACTCCTAATGAGTGCTCACCATTAGACCAGTACAGCCGGCCTGGGTGTCCTAAGCGTGCTCACCATTAGATCAGTACAGCCGGCCTGGGTGTCCTAGGAGTGCATACCATTAGATCAGTACAGTCGGCCTGGGTGTCCTAGGAGTGCACACCATTAGACCAGTACAGCCGGCCTGGGTGTCCTAAGCGTGCACACCATTAGATCAGTACAGTCGGCCTGGGTGTCCTAAGCGTGCACACCATTAGATCAGTACAGTCGGCCTGGGTGTCCTAAGCGTGCACACCATTAGATCAGTACAGTCGGCCTGGGTGTCCTAAGCGTGCACACCATTAGACCAGTACAGCCGGCCTGGGTGTCCTAAGCGTGCACACCATTAGACCAGAACAGCCGGCCTCAGTGTCCTAAGAGTCCACACCATTAGACCAATGAAGAGATGTTCCAGGACATAAGCTGAATCTACAGAGGACACTGAAGGAGACAAGTAGCCTTACACAGCCCAGTGTTCCTACGTGAACAGCTTAGTAAGAGGGCAGCGCTGTTAACCGCACTATCATATTAAAGACAAGCACAGCCCTGCCTCTTATCTGACACTTTGTAAAGCAACTCTTTAATTAGACGCCAGGGAACATGACAACCTAAGCGTACATGATACATCAGCCCCAGCTTCTCCTTAAATACGTGTATCTGTATAACACACAGCACTGAAGCTGACGCTAGTTCAAAGTCATCTTAACCCATGGCTTTATGACTTACTTCCATTTCTCCATGATGCTATTTTGAAATGTTCATAATATTGGTTCAAGGATGGAAAATATGAGGATCTGGTTGATTCATGAATTCTTTCATCCACTCAGTCACTCTTACTACAAAATGATTAATCCAGAAATGATTATTGAGAATTCATCACATATCAAACACGGTAGCAGTTGATGAATGAGATGTGAACCTGCCAACAGTCTAGAACAGAGGTGTACTTGAGGCTTAAAATGTGACCCAAGGATAATGGTATAAACACAGCACCAGGCACTGACAGAGGCAGCCAAATAGTATTCCAGAGGACAAACTTAGCACTGGCAAACAGGAACTAAGAGCTGGCTTTAAGAATCCCTTAGGCTATTTTTCAAGGCCATAGGGAAATTGTCCAGTGTACCTAAACTATAGAGATTTTAAACTTGGGTTGTAAATACATCCATAACCATATGACAGTAAGCCTTCTAAATGCTCTGCTTTCCCTCAGAAAAGTTTTGACTGTGTAGTTATGGTATGTGTTAACACAGGCTCAGTCTGCAGAGGTGGGAGCAGCTATGTGCAGTAAGAACTTAGATGTCCTAAGTCAACCAGAGATTCCACACAGACATAAGCAGAAGCTAAGTTTCATACCTGCCAAGAATGATGTCAAGGCTCGGCAGAAGCTGAGTTTAGACAGACCGGTGGTAATTTTTAATTGGTAGGGCTCTTCAGCATTTATTATTTTCCCTACCAGAAAAGTGCCTTCTGGAACCTTCCTATGAGCTATACTGATGTTACCATGAAGAAAACCAGACAATTCAGTCTTTGGTCAATGCCTAAATTTGGATAAATCGGGGATTGTAGAAGGGTCTAAGGGCACAGAGTAACTGACTAAAATTAGAAGAGAATTCTGGAGAAAAAATAAATTATACTGGTCATTTAGAGGAAAACAGAAGGAGTGGCTGAGCACACCACTCAAGCAACAGGAAGACACAGGAAAGAGATCATGACCAGGGCAGTAGTGTGCACCCCATTAAAGTTGCTCAGAGACAACTTTAATCCCAAGATCTTCAAGGGCACCACCCTTCATCCCTCCAGTCTTCCTGAAGACAGTCCTCCAGTTCATAAGAGGGAGAACTGGGGAAACGTGATGACAGGTGTCAAAGGGCTGTAGTTCTGGCAGTCTTACAGCTGTTACTATTTTCACTGGCCATGTGTTTGCATGCTGCATGCGTGTACATGTGAGTGCCTGTGTAGGCCTGGAGTGCATGGTCGATGTCTTGCTCAACTGTTTTCCACTCCCAGCTGTCTCTCTCACAGCACTAAGATTACCTGTACACTCTGCCACTGACACCTAGGTTTTTCAAGTGAGTGCCGGTGAACTGAACCTCAGGTCGTCCTGTTTGTGTGACACTTTACTGATCCATTTCCCCCAGACTTCTTCTGAGTTTTTCTAACACAGGATGCTTGCAATGAAATGTTGATCTTCTAAGAAAATTATCAAACACAACTTCCCAAGATGCTCTTTCCATACCTACTTCACCTGTCTTATTAAATCCTTCTAATCACTGGAATTTGCCTAGTGCAACACTGGAGAGCCACAAATCTCCTTGTTGGACAGTATGGAATCAGCACTCTGGGCTTAAACAGTTACAAACACCCTTACGATAAGCTTCTAATTAAAAAAAAGAATTACTCTTTGGGATTAATTTTTAAATACTCCTCTGCTGCGGGAAGATGGGGTGGGGATAACTGTGGTGAAATTTCAGTTACCTATGCATCCTGGTATCTCTACCTTTTCCCTGCTATGATCAAATTTAAGCAAGTACTTTTAATATCAAGACATGAATAGCTTAAGTTAAAAAATTTAAAAACTGTCACACATCTCAATGAAGACTGTGACATATCCTAAAAAAAAAAAATTAGAATAAGAGCAGCATTTAAGTCCATAGTGAGAGTGCTGCATCACTTACATGGTACTTTCTTTCACTACATTTTAGAAGCAAGATCCAAATACCAGATATACACTGGAAAAAAATGTATGGGGCTCCCTTTGCTGAAAAAACTGCAAATGTATTTATTTTAGTGACAAGTGAAGGCTAAAAAAAAATTACTCAGATTGATTTGCCCTTTAAGTGTCAAAGTGTTGACAATGTAGGGTGGAGGAGGCGGTAGTCGGGAAGAGGGCAGAGTCAAGCCTTCTGTCTTCCTTCCATCTGTTTGGACTGTTCAAATGAGAGGATGCTTAGGTCTGGCACTAGAATAGGGAGACCACCCATGGATACAGGGCTGTCAGGCAGACAGAATGCCACATAGGCACAACAGTTGTAGACACTATGTAGTGGGCAGTGAGGGTATTAAGTTTATTCTTCTGAGGTTAGACATTGTCAAAGTCACATGGAGTACAAGGTACCCTAAGTGTTAAGGGAACACTGCAAGTGGTAAGTGTCACAACTCTTCTGAGAAGGAATGCTCAGCTCTAGACTCTTGGAAGAGAAGAGGCAGGATTTTAGAAGGCCTCTAATTAAAGGGTGGACTGTAAGAGGTACAGGCCACTTGCCAGGGCCTGTGTGAGCCAAGGTCTAGGCTCAAGATTTGTCTAGAATGTTCAGAGCTTTCAGAGTGTCATGGGGTTGGGGTAGGGTGGGGATGAAGGAGGTGGTGCCGAGCAGGAAGTGGCTAGGCTATGGGGAGTATGATAATACAGTCCAGGCTTTATTACGCAGGAGAATGGAAACTACTGGCCTTTCTAAACAATGAAAAAGTTGTTCTAACATGAATGACTGGAACAGATGTGGATGTATGTGTAGGTCTACCAGTTGGTTCATGAAGTAGTACATATATGTAAAGATGAAACAGGTTACTAAGAGGAATGGGACAAGGAGACAGAAGACAGGGAGGACTGCTGAGTCTTGTCAACAGCTATGATGGGAAGAATCAGAAACGGTTGAGAACTGAGAATGGAGAGGTAATGGCATAGTGCAGCATCATAAGGCTGGGATGGAGTTCCATGACAGAAAAGACAGGTGAAAAGAATGAAGGGCTGGAGCGATGGCTTAGCAGTTAAGAACATTGCCTGCTCTTCCAAAGGTTCTGAGTTCAATTCCCAGCAACAACATGGTGGCTCACAACCATCTGTAATGGGGTCTTGGTGCCCTCTTCTGGCCTGCAGGCATACACACAAACAGAATATTGTATACATAATAAATAAATAAATAAATTAATTAATTAATTAATTTTAAAAAAGAATGAAAGTGATAAAGGGCCAGGGAATGTGGTCCCCAGCAATCTGGAGAGAGAACAGGACACACATCAGATGACAGGAGCCAGATGGCAGGGAAGTGGTAAGTGGTGGAGCAATAGAGGTTGTGACTTAGGGTGGATCGGACTGTTCAGTATACCGGGGTACTTGGGAGATAAGGGAGAGGGTTACCAGCCGCAGAGAAGCTTTCATATGTTCCATCTTACAATGGCCAAATCTGAAAGGGAGGGATTAAGCCTGGCTGGAGATGATTGCAGAGATGACAGACATCCCGTAGGATTTGGAAGAACAAGGCTGCCTTGTAGGTCAGAGGTGAGCTAGGGGAGCATTCCAGTCAGAAAGTGAAGGCGTTTCCCATTAGACACCTTTCTATACAAAGCAAATACACCCAGAGCAGGGGCATATCTGCCGCTGACTCCTAGCTGCTGCTTTGCTCCTGTATGGAATGCCTAGTGTTTCTAGTTAATGTCCCACTCTCAGCTACCATAATTAATAGCTGAGTAATGGTTAATGGGAAATGGAGAAAATCTGGCACAAAATACATTAGAAAAATAGGAGTTTATAGATATTGGTCAACCATGATTTATTTATTCTGCGTATGCTCATGATGTGCGCAAATTCAATTTAAAATCATATAACATCTATATGCTGATAAATGCAGGAAATATATCTTTTTTTAAAAAAAAGGCAAAAAAGCAATTGGAACTAGCAGCTGTTTCCCAGGAGGAAAATGGATGGGTGGCTAGAGTCAGTCCAGAGGTTTTCTTTCGCACAGGACAGTTAAAATTTCCATCATGTGCATGGATCGCTCGTAAGGAAATATTTCATCTAAAACGCAATGGTCTATTACCGAGAGACATTCTGTATGACCTGGGAAGCTGCTGTAGAAAGCTTGTGTCTCTCCCCTGGACGCCGAGGCACAGAAATTCCTAACCATGACATCTGCCTGCGTGGGCTTCATGGCACTGAGTTAACCCTGAGACAATAGGTGTGAAACTCACAGTTCCACCAAGACAAACCTTAAACTTGAGAGAAACTCTACTGGCTCCATTTGCATTAACCTTCAGCACAAATCTGGTATAACTCCTTCAGATTTAATATGGCAGCAACTTTATAAGAAAAATAGAAATAACCCAATTAGCAAAGTCACAGGTCAAGGCACCGGTAGCAGTTTACCAACAAACTTAGAAAAGCCTGGGGCTTCCTCCACCTGTGGAATTCTTCCTAGTTGGTCTTTTCTGATTTATCATCCCCTTTCATCTCCTAATTCTAAGTAATTCCCAAAGCTCTGATCTCCGACTCACTCCATCCACCATTTCTGGTGAAGTCTTCTTTCCTTTTCTATGTATGCAGAGTTGATTTGTTTGTTTTTTGAAATAGGGTTTCTCTGTGTAGCTTTGGAAGAAGCTCAGTCTGTAGACCAGGCTGGCCTCAAACTCACAGAGATCCGCTTGCCTCTGCCTCCCACGGCACCACTTTCTACCACCCTCTTCCAGGCTTAGCAGCTCGCTCAGTTCTGTCAGACAGAGCAGTTTTACCTTCGGAACAGAGCTAGAGCTGCCGGTGCTTTCTGATTCCCTCTCCCGGTGAGATTTCTATACTAAGCATCAAGCTAGACCTGCATGACTTGTTCTATTTGCTTACAGAAAAGCCCTTTACCAATGCTCACAACTAAACCTAGGACCTAAGCAGGTGCTCCACCGCTGGGCTCCACCCACTCACCACCCCTCCCTCCTTTCCCTCCTCCTATTTTTATCAGTTACAATTCTATCACAGTATCTTGCCTGAAACTTTGGTATGTTTGTTGTTGTGGTTATTAGTTCTTCCCCTGAAATGCTTTTTACTTCTATCCCTTCCTCAGTTTCCCCACCCTTATACTAGCTTATTGTACACTGCATTTCTGAGGCAGCCTCCTACACTCTCTCTGCCCTCAAATGCCTCGTTCATGCTCATTAACATGAATTCTCACTGAATAGCCCACAAAATGCCAACCAGGACTCTCCTTTCCCTCCATGCCCTGAAGCTTATTTCCCATGTAGCTCGTATATCCCTTGCCTCCTCACAGGTTTCTATTGTGGTAAAGGGAGAAAAAAAAAAAAAACAAACCCAAAACATGAGCTTCCACTAAGTCCCTACTTACCTATTCTGGCCTCATAGTGAAAGCATAGGTGGTGACATTTACAAGGTTGTTTTCAGATACAATCCAATATGAAGCAGTCTAACAGCCAAGGAACACAACTACCCATATTCCTAACGTCCACTTCCCAAGTCATGCTATAAAATTACAAAATCATTCTTTGAATTGACTTTAGTCTTCTCTCATGGATAAGGGCACTATCTGCAGCAGCGATGAGTTTCCATAGGAACTAAATTCATTTCAAAAGGTTAGACATGGAAGTTTTCTAAAGAAAGTGCCCAAGTAACATAATTCTGTACAAAATGCCTTGCACCAGGGAAACTGAGCGTCTGAAATTTTAAGCTTTATCCCCCCAAATCCCTGGGAATGAGAGGACAGTCTCTTTGTACTTAAAAAAATGGATGTTTAACCAAGCCAGAGGGAAACCGAGAATGCAAAATGGCATTAACAACAGTTCATCTCTAGTATTAATTGCAATTAATCACGCATGATAACAATAATAATTTTTGGCAGTACATTCGTAGGTCAAGTGGTTACTATTATTTCCCAAACTGTTCCATAAATCAAATATAAAAATTAGAGGAAAATATTCCTTCAGAGTATTTTGTGGCTAACTAAAGTAAAATTTAGATATGAGAGTATAAGCAGAATAAGCCACATATGCCTCTATGAACAACCACACACAATTCTGGAATAAAAAAACTATTATACTTTTTTGGTTCTGATTAACCATAGGACTGAGGACTGATGTCATAAGAAGGCATTAAACTCTAGTGCATCATATAATCTCATCTCTTGTGTTGCATAAATGGATTTAAGCATTTTTAGATGGCAGGCAAGATTAAGAAAATTGGCTTAACATTTTACACTGCTGCTGAATCTTGAAATAAACAAAGTAACTATGAAGTATAGAACAACAATCCACCACACAACTTCTTTATATATGCTCAGCCTGAATCTTGGGCTACTTCAGGGACGAATTTCAGTAACTCCCTCCTGAGCACGTAATGATGTATCATGGCAGGACCAAGTCCACGTCTTGACTAGATTCTCCATGCCCAGCTCCGTTAGTTCTACATCTCCTCAGGGGTTCTGACTCAGCAGTATTGATCTATGCCGTCACACACAGCCCCAACCCGAGTGCCCTTTCATACAGCTTTCCGGTTGAACATCTCTGGAGTTGTCCACTATGCCATTGCATTTCTGGGCTGCACTCCTCTTGCATTATGACAAACGTCATGTTCAGGCCAGTCTCCTCTGAGCTCCCCACTGGCCTTCCAATCTTGTTGCTGACTAATGGCTGGGTCTCTTATTTCATAAATAACAGACAGAAGTCAAAAAACACCACCCTCCCCCTTTCCATCACAGTTTGCATCTGAGCCCAGCTTCTCTTGAGAGAATCTCTGAGGAAAGGCCATTCCTGCAGGTGGATCCAATTATCACCTGATCTCCCAATCCTAGTGGGATTCTATGAGACTGTTCTCTTCCGGCATTTTCAGCCTCTTCCTCTCCTGGGTCATTTCTACCAGCAGGACACTATTCTTTGGAGCAGTGTCACCAAAGAGAAATTTCTGTAACAATGGGTTTGTTCTAAATCTATGCTGCCCAACACACAGTCATATGTGGCTGACGAGCATCTAAACTAAGCCTGTAAGAAAACAATTTAAAGCTTATTTAATTTTAATAAATTTGAAGCTAGACAGTCACTTGTGGCTAGTGACACAGCTTTAAGAAAAATCTCTATCCTTCCTATGGCTGCTTCTGCTTCCACCCACTCTCTGCGGCCTACACCACAGTGGTTTGTTTCCACACAACCATTCAACAGAATGAATCGAGTTAACATCAGAGACCAAAAATCCAGTGTCTTTTGGTAGATATTATAGAACTGAAAACCTAGTGAGTTTACCCCTCTTTCTTGCCTGCTCTTCTTGCCAGTTTCCCACCACGGCAGCATGATCAATACCCATTAGGTTCTAGAATAATTATTCCCCGTTCTTTAGTCATTGGCTATGATAGCAAAAACACAGGACCCAATATCTAAAACAAAATGTTCAAATCTGTTCCTTACTGAAGCAGCTTGGACCATTTGCTTAATCTCTTTAAGGTGAAGCTTCTCTACCAATTTCCACCAATGAAAATAGCCCCGAAAAATAGTCAAATAAGGCTCATGCATGCAACATAATGTTTGGCACACAGTGAGTTTTTAATGAACATTATAATTTCAATGAATACATTTCTATACTCTGGGAGTCTATTAGTTATCAACTGAAATCCAAAGAAAAGTAGGCACCCACTTTCACAAGGCAACCCCAACAAAGCATTGGGCTACAAACAACCCGAGAGCTGGTGACCCCTATATAACCTGAAGGTGCCTACAGAGTCCGAGTGCTGTCAAAGATGGCTACTGTACATGTGCTGGATAGAGGGAGTAAAAGGCTGTATTCCTGTTAAACTCAAATCTCCAGCATGTGGTATATAATTAACATAAACCTATATGCTTTTTCTTTCCTCAACTAAGTTCTCATGGGGAGCAACATTCCTCCCTATGAATAAATGGAATTGTATTTGAAGTAATTACACTTGGCACAGATCTGCCCACTGCTGGTGGCACGGTTGCTGCTTGTGACTAGGCAGTGAGGGAATTCAGCAGAATTGATGGTAAACTGCTTTCATTTGCTTTCATACTAGCAGAAGCCTTTCTAAAATAAGTTGAGTATTTTGAGAATAATAAATACCACACAGTTAAAGTTCTATTGCCATTAAGCCAGTATTCAAACATGCTAGAAACTGGTTTTCAGCCACTTTCAGAGAGTTCCTGGATCTTCAGGGTCATAAATGTCATTATGTAAAGTCAGGCAGGCAGTCTTCAGCAGGAGGTCCAGAAGTGCCAATTTTAATTAAAAGATTGGCTGCCATTTCTGTGTTTATGTGGTAAGGCTTGTTCTTCCCCAGCTCTGCCCAGGAGCTGTAACTACCAAAGGGCACTGCAGAAATGGCTCTAGGTGGTGTTCTGGTTTGATGTGGCATGTCTCCCATATGCTCATATGTTTGAACATGGGTCTCAGTTGGTCTGTTTGGAAGGTTGTGGAATCCTTAGGAGGCAGAGACTCTATGGAGAAAGTGAATCACTGGGGACAGAGGTTTTGAGGGTTTACTGCCTTGCCCTACTTCCTGTTTTACTCTGCTTCCTGTGGATGCAGGACTACCGCCTCCTGATCCTGACACTGGGCAGTCTCTGCCACATCTCCCAACCACAAAGGACTGTATCCCCTGAAGCTGTAAGCTAAAATACAAACTATCTTAGCAGCTACTTTGGCCAGGGTATTTTATGATAGCAACAAGAAAGTAAGATTAGATGACTTGATGATGACAGTTGATATCCGTGGCTCTGTGGCCTGTTCATAAACAGTGACGGGGAAGAGGGGCTAGAAGGAGTCCTCCACGTACTGTGGTTAGCTGCCAAGAAAACCTAGACAAAAGTTAAAGGACTTCCAGAAGCTGCAGGAGTGACTTTGGTGAAGGATGAATTAGAACTCGGAGCCTATATAATAAAGCCAGGACATTTGTGGAGTCATTACTGTTCAAAAGTTAACTGGTGAAAAGCCTGTATAATTTGGTTCAGACTATAAAATAGATATTGTAGACTCATCTGCCTGACAGGATCAACGTACACCACCAGACATGGCTGACGAATGACGGCAGTAACCCCAGTGTGAGTTTGGACTGAAAAGCCTAAAAAGGGAAACATGTCAACTGCTGCTCTGGATTGTAATTCAGCTTAAGGTGAGAAAAAGCAGTATGGCTATCTAAATTGAATAATTACTGAGCTAATTATCATCACTGCCATACATAATGAAATAAAGTACAAGGGCTCTTATCAAAGCTTTTTAACATGGTGGCAAATCAATTATAATACTAATGTCTGTCAAATACCACTGAATCCACTTTTTGTATTCACTATAAGTAGCAGTATTTTGACTGAAGGGATATTTAAGAAGCAGTGCCTATCCTGTCTGCAGTACTTAGGAGAGAGGTCATGTGACTGAAGTCTTACTTCCCTACTTGTAAGCTGTGGCTTCTGCCTATGCGACTCATAAACACACAGAGGATTGGTATCTTCCCTGTTTTACAAATGCCGAGCACCACAGAATGCTGATAAACTCTGATATTACAAACCAAACAGCAGGTATGGCTGCACACTAGGCTGCTCCAGCAACAGCTGTTTCTGATTACTTTTAAAGCCTTTCAATACTACTCACAGTTTCACTGGTCTCGGGTCACAGAAATGACTGACAACAGGCCATATCAGTACAAGAAGTAACAAAATAGAGCCCTTGTTTGACGTTTTTCATTTCCCCACCCTTGTTCCTGGGAAAAGAGCCGGAAGGGACTCAAGATCAAACTTTTGGTTTTCTTCCTTCCTTTCTATCTATCCCATACTTCCTATTTCTGGTGAGGCGCCATTAATTACAGGGTAAAGAGATATGCATGTACACTCCTGGTGCACAACAGCACGCACAATTGCTTACCTTATGCCAGTGACAGACATCACTAGTCAATCCCTGACACTTTCAGGTAGAGGTCCCTCTGCTGTCGCTGTTGTCTTGGGCCTGGACTCTTTGGGCTTTGTACTTTTCTCTGGCCCTTCAGTTAAGACTGAGCCTTTGTAATGTCAAAATTCTTGAGAAGCCTGGCTCTTTTCCAGAATATAAAACCCTGAAGGATTCTGAGAGTATGAAAGGGAACAGATAATGCCCAGCTCTCTGAGAGGGAGGCAAAGCCACAGAAAAGTCTAGGCTTAGCAGCGATTTCTTCACTTCCTAGAGGAAAGAGTGGGTTCCCATGAATGTTTAAGGCTTGGTCTTAACTGTGCCTGTTCTGAAAGCTGATGTGAAGCTGAAATATAGCATTTACCTCTTTAAAGCATGTGTTAGAGAAGAGTTTCCTGACAGTCACTAGGCTGCTGTCATGCGCACAGGAGGAGCATCTTCCCCATACATAACACACGGTCATTTGGCTTTAGACTTAACGATTCTGTCTCTCCAGAACTCTTAATGACACCATCTTACATCCAACCCCCGTCATTTGGCTCTCCAAACCAGAGAGTAGGGCTTCCCAGGCACCATCTTGCTGTCATCATGGTCCAAATGTTACTCTCCCCAGCTGCTGTCATGCATCTTCCTCTATGGCAGGGGCTTGCCTGATCATTCCCAGCTATTCCAGGACCAGAAGTCTTCTGGATCCTGAGAGGCTCTCACGATCACCTGCCTGAGCCAGCGCCAGGCTGTGTTCTCAGGAGTGATGGATGCATACTTCTGTCCCATATCCTTTCATTCTGTTGCTTGGGAGAACAGCCTTCCACATGCACACAGACCAAAGTCAGAGAGCAAAATCTTGCTAGAACTTAATTCAATAAAAGACACAGAAAGCCTCAAACCAACCAACCAACCAAATAAAAACTGTATGTTACTGAACTAAAGGCAGATTCAACTATGACTACAAGTGGCTGTGAAGACAGTGGCACAAAGGACACCTCTGCTCACCTGGAGCTGCGTCAAAGCTGCTGCTTTTGTGCACATGTGCCTGTCACTGCTCTTCCCAGCTGCCGGGACTGAAGAAATGCTGCCTGCAGCAGACAGCCAGGAGAACTGTTGTAAGGACTTGTGAGGATTTGTGTTAATTTTACTGGGGTCCAAAGCTGTTTCTACTTTTTGGCATTACCCATAATGTCTTTGTCCACATGCTCAATAGAGAGCCTTCCTCTGGACTGTCTCACTTAAAGGAAAACACAGTAGCTGTTATGCACATCAAGGTATGACTAGAATGTGTGAGACTGTAGACTTTTCAATCACACAAAAAGCTGTCTAACAAAGTACACTGAAGAGAAAAACAGACACAAAGTGACTATGTTCCTTGGGGATGAAAGTCTTATTGAGCACGAAGATATAGGTGCCACTTTCTAGATAAGCCACCTGCTACCACTTGGAAGTGCCTCAGATACTCAAAAGCCAGAGTTTCAGAGGACTGCTATCTCTGGGGTTTATATGAGAGTGAGCAGGCCCACGTACTCAGAGGCAAAACCATGTGTAATTACTTGATGGCTGTCCCCTTGGAATAATGAACCAATCACATCCATCATTTAAATGATGACTAGTACCATGCTGCTAGCCACAGCTAGGGAGAAACATTTGGAGCATGAAGTGCAATTCCCCTGTATGCTGTGAATATGTTTTATTACCATTGGTAATACACACACAGGGTCAGAGTAAAGCAGACACCATGTAGCTGCCGAAGGAGACAAACACCAGACCCTTTTCTGTAAGTCACAGGCTTGTGCCGATATATAGATTAGTAGAAATGGGTTAATTTAAGATGTAAGGGTTAGCTAGGAATATTCCTGAGAAATTGGCCAAAAAGTGTTGTAATGAATATAGTTTCTGCGTGATTATCTGGGTCTGAGCGGTTGGAAAACGAACAAGCAATATCCATCTGCAGAGAACCCTGCCACACCCAAGCAGGAGTGAGCAAGTGACTTAGTCCTTTCATAGGGTTGCATATTGCTCAGAGGGCTTGATCCATCTAAAGCAGGGAACAGGGTGTGACAGGGAGACAAACCTCACTATAGTTTGTTATTATCTGCGACAATATACTACTGCAAGTACTGTGGTGTGAAGTCTTCTTCATGTGGGAAACCGTCCACAAATCCAAACAAAAACTGACACAAGACACCAGACAGTTCCCAAGGCGCCTTTGCTGTTGTGCACCTTCACAGATGTGTCCATGATGTGCCAGGACCACTCCACTCCACAGTGAGGCCACTACTAATATATGCAAGGGAGTGGCCTGAGAGGTGGAAAGAAGAATGGCTTTCTTGTCCTTACACATGCAGGAGGTGCCAACAGACTCAGAGCAGACAGTGCAGACCTCATGGGAAAGAAGGGAGGTGGGCTTCTGCAGGAAAAAAACCTGTTATACAACATATAATTGGCATTCTTGGTAGAGAACAACCTGGCTTGAAGAATTCATGTTTCCAGGTTCAACTAGAAAATGTTAATGAGACATACTTTTTTAAAAAAAAAAATATATATATATATATATAAATTTGTCTACATCAACAGAAGCAAAAACAGGCTTCAAGTCAGCAAAAGTCAAGAAAATTTCAAGTCTCACTAATCATTCTGTGACAAATATTCACTATATAGAAATTTGAACTGAAGAAATTTTCAACTCAGAGTTTTTGTTTATTAGATTAAGGCTTGTCATTAACTGGAAATTCCTTCAGACTACCCTATTGATCTAACCATCTTATTGATACTGTCACAGGGAAGCCAGCTTCTACCAGGTGTATCTTGGCAATGTACTCTGGCAATTAATGTCTAACAAAAACCAAGCCCATATTAATGTCCTGCAAAGAAGACCACCAACAAAAAGAAATCAAACCAATAGGTTGGCACAGAATTCAACACAGCTTCAGGTTCCTTCCTTGGTGTGAAGTACAGCATACACTGTATTGCTGGTAGAGAAAAACAAAGAGAATAACTCCCCTGCCCTCTAGATGGTTTCAGTTCACCTGGGAACAAGGTTTGAAAGCTGTAACTGAATACATAACCTCCGGAATGGACCCTGGAAGCTCCAGGGCTCGAATTCTTAGCTTTTTAGTTAAATTCCCTGTACTGTAAATTCTAGGCTATTTTAGGACTTCATCCACGGTAGAAACACTGTGAGTGAAAGTTGAGACACACTCAATTCAATTCAGTAAATTAGGATATCGGCACCAACTGAGCAACCATGAGAATCAACTGCTGCAACAATGGTCTGGAAATGCTCATGAACTGCGCACACCTTACGGGGCTCACAGTGAGAGGGATAAGAGGTGTGGGCAACTATGACACAAAGTAGACTATAATAGGCACGCAGATTACACGGAGACACAGACAACAATTAGTTGTGGCGTTTTAGTGGGGAAGGAAAGAGGCAGACAACTTCATGAGGAAAACAGAAATTAGCATACACAACAGGTCTTAGGTGCTTAGAGCTTGTGGGGAGGAGAATGGAAAGCTGTGATGTACTAGGTGGTGAGGGTAGAGTTGCAGGAGGGCAAGGGGCAGGGTGTATGTTGTAATGGGCGAGCTGACATGCAGGAAGGAAGATGGAGAGGATGATGCTGAAGGGGTACCAAAGGTTATCACATACTGTGCCTTAATATGATAAGTTTTAGGTTTTTGTCTCAACTTTTATATTATGATTTATTAGATACTGTCAATTATTCAGCTTTGAAGCAGAAACTTATTTTGTTCTTAATCATATAAATCAGACCGATGGATGAGCATCTTGTGACTGTGAGACAAGCTGTTAAAAACAACCTGGGATCATTTGCCATTACTTACCAGTGAAATCAGGATTATCACAACATGACCGTCAAATGCTTAAATATGGGGACTGAGGCTAAGACAAGATCACAGCCACCATCCTTAGCTCCACTTATTAAATTCCTCACTTTTTTCATGAAAATAAGCTTCATTGTTATTTTAAAATAAAGAGGTTGTAAATAAGCTTACAAGTTATAGTAATAAACGATCACATTATGAGCTCTAATATCTATAAAGATTTCTTTTGAAAATAGGATTTCCCAAACTGATAAATAAAAATGTTTAAAAGTTGCTAAAAAACATGGGAGACAGGCTGTTTTTCCCAAGGCTTTCTTCATTAAAAAAAAAAAAGGGGGGGTGGCCCTACCTGTGACTAGGCTAGCAAAGCCATTTAGATCTAGAATGTGCTTTAAGCACACAGGCACACACATTTACATGTACATAGAGATTCTTTTGAACCTCCAATCTTTCATTCTTCCTGTGAACAAACAAGGGTCAAGCAGGTTTTTAATGGCTAAACCAGATGCTTAACCACAAAGATCATTTTCATTTCTGGGCAAAATTACTAAGTGTCAAGCAAATGACTGTGGAATAAATTTCAAAACCACTTTGTTAATCTGAATGAAAAAGGCCCCAATGGGTTCATAGGGACAGGCACTATTGGGAGGTGTGGTGTTGTTGAAGGTGTGGCATTTTAGGGGAAGGGTGCCACTGGGTGACTCTGAGGTGTCAGGATGTTTAAGCCACGCCTAGTGTGACATTCACTTCCTGCTGCCTGTGTGTCCAGATGACCTTTTACCCATCATGTCAGTCTACATACTACCATGCTTCCCACCATGACGATAATGGACTGAACCTCTGAAACTGTACACCAATCCCAATTAAATGTTTTTGTTTATGAGTTGCCATGGTTATGGTTGTCTCTTCACAGCAATAACAACACTAAGACAGAAGTTGGTAACGGGGACAGGGATATTGCTGTAATAGGCCTGATCATGCTTTTGTTTAAAGGAATATGCACTGTGGGACTGTGGATTAGAAAAATAGTGGAATGCTTTAAGAGCTGCTTAATGGGCCACACTAGTAGGAGCATGGAAGACAGCAGTGCCGAGTGTGACTTGATGAAGTGTGGGGCCTGGCTCAAGAGTTGTCAAGTGTGTTGCCTAGAGAGCATTCTGGTGATATTTTGGTAAAGAATATGGTTGCTTATTGCCCTTGTTCAAAAAGTCTGCTTGAGACTAAACTGAAGTTTTAGATTAATTCCATTGGTAGAGGAAATCTCAAAAGAGCCCAGTATAGACTCTGTTATGTGGTTATTAGTCTTAACTCTAATGAAGATTTATAATAAAGAGGAACATGGAAAATGCTGAGTGTGGAAAAATACAAGATGTAGAACAATTTGAGAAAAGAGCACCAGAAATGGAATGAAGCTAATTCTTGTGTTCAATGAGATACACAGAGTAAGAAACGGACTAAACGAGTGGTGACCTCAGGGTAAGATCCAGCCATTGAAGTTTCCAAGTGTTGAAAGGAATTAAAAAAAAAAAAATCAGAGCTTGCTAGAGTGTATGCGTTTAACTTCAGCACTGAGGAGGCAAAGGCTTGCAGAGTTTGAGGCCAGCTGGACCATAAGGCAAGTTCCAGGACAGCCAAGCTTAGACCGTGAAAAAAATGACAAAAAGCTGGTGAAAGTGTAATTGAATGAGGGGCCATGTTCCAGCCTCAGTAAGCAGCAGAACTTGGCAGCCTCGGCCACATGGTTCTGTCAAGGAGAGAAGAAAAGAGTTATGGAACTCTCCTCTGTGATTAAGGAAAGTTGTTGAGATCAGGCATGTGTCAGGGGGTTCTGAGAGGCCATCGCATGAAGCTGTGAAGTTGAAGCCTGGATTGCCTTGAAGGACCCAAAGATGTTGGAAATGCTAGGGCCATGGGATACCTGCTGAAGAGAACTGCTAACTAACAAACAGAATGGAACCAGTCCAAGAGAATTATGTTGCAGTCAACAAAATTGAACAGAGTTGGAGATCTGAAGAGTGTTTTGATGTCAGACATAAAGATGCAGAGTTTGGAGTCTGCCCAGCTAGTTTTTGTTCTTGCTTCCTTACTGTGCTCCCTTCCCTACATTTTGGAATGGTAATGTATATTCTGTGGCCATTATATGTTGGAAGTATATGATCTGTTTTTGATTTTGATTTTGTAGGAGATTACAGTTAAGAGACTGCATGAACTTCAGAAGGGAATTTGAACTTTGAACTATAAGACATTGTTGAATCTGAGAGACTTGGGAATTTTTGAAGTTGGACTAAATAAATGCATTTTGCAGTATGATATTGTTATAAGCCTATGGGAATGAAACGTGCTACTCTGAATGTAATTAGCTGCAATCAGCTCATAGCGAGTGGCAATATTAGGAGGCGTGACTTTTTGGAGTAGGTATGGCTTTGTTAAAGAAAATATGTCACTGTGAAGGTGGGCTTTGAAGTCTCCTATGTTCAAACTATGTTACCTGGGAATCAAGATATAGAACCCTTAGCTCCTTCTTCAGCACCATGTCTGCCTGCATGCCACCATGTTCTGCCATGATGATAATGGAATAAACTTCTGAACTGCAAGCCACCTCAATTAAATACTTTCCTTTATAAGAGTTACTGTGGTCATGGTGTCTCTTCATAGCAATAGAAACCCTAACTAAAACAATGTAAGAAAAAAAAATCAAGACCACCAAGAATTGTGAGTTAGACCAAACAAGTTTCTTTTCTATGGTGCTGATACGGGGAAGCCTGTAGATAATTAACTATTCCTCATTTCTGAAGTCTTTTTCCCCACAAACATTGTCATATAAAAGGGGAATTTCATGGCACAAAGTACAACAAGATATATCATTAACGCAAACGGATCAGGATGTCTCAAAAGCTTAGCACTCAAATCTTTTAGAGACCCCAGCCTAATGCACTCTCTGGAGCAACAATCTTATTTTCTCTGCATCATCAAGTTCTGAGAACATAGTTTTCATTTGTCTTCTCGTCAGTTGGAAAAGGTGAAGATGTGTATACGTTTTGCTTTTCAATTCTCCTATTAAAGTGGCTTCTGGGTGCTTCAGTTTCCAAATGCTCCAGAAGAGGCGTGGATTGACATTTCTGCCCAAAGGACAATTTTTTGCTCTGTAGTTTCCCCCAGAGTTAATGGAAAAAGTTCTACAACTAATCTTTTCAATTCCCTTCTACTGAATTACAAACCCAAAGAAAACTTGCAAAGGAAGTGCCAATACACACTGCTTTACCACATAGAAGTCAAAAGGCCTCAAAATTTCACAAACCAGGGATATTTCCTCTAAAAAACAAGTTTTTGCTTGTTTTTGCTGTCTTGAAAGGCCAGATGTGGAGTAATGCTGTGATCAAATCTGTAAGGTTTAGGTAACTTTGCCCCAACAACTATATTCTATGACACCCCCCAAATGTCCCTTTGGTATAGGGTCAGCTCTATAGCCTGGGATTTTACTACATTGTCCTATTAAACTTTACAACATTACCATGAGATATCACAGACACCTGACATCAGCAAAAAGAAGAAAAAGAGGTAAAGTAGCTTAAAGCCACACAGCTGGAAGTATCCACCCAGGAAACAGAAATAGAAACACATACCAGATTTTGAGGGTTTGTGTAGAAATTTGTTCAAAGTAGCCTTTTAAAGGAGTGAAGTAAGGGGTGGGGAAAAGAAACAACCTAAGCTTCTCTTAGTAGGAAAAGGGCTTCATAATGATAGAAGACTAAATGCCATAGAATACTATATGGCTATATTTAAAAGAACTAGTTGGATTTATATTATTGATCTGTGGGGTTTTATCTGTAATAAATGTAAGTTGAAATAATCTTATATTTTTAAATAAAATTGAAATAGTACCTACGCCAATTAACACTTTCATTCATTGAGATAAATGTGGAAGCATCAATATCAAAATACAACTTTATATACTTTTAAGGGGTGACTTAGAAAAAGAGGAGTAAAGTTGTATCTTTTGTTGAGAAGAAACAAAACAAAATAAAAAAAAACCCACCAACTTAAATAACTGATTTAACCTGTTTACTTCTTGAACTAAGTCTCCAGAAAGAAAACCAGAAGGCACGAGCTAATCACAAAATTTAATGAGGAAACCTAATCACAAAATTTAATGAGGAAACAAAATACTTTTATAAATACCAGTGCTATCCACAACCTCTTGTCTCCCCTTCCCTTCCTCTCCCTTCCCTCCCATCTCAAATAAGGTCAACCAGTTTTCCAGGATGGTCCTAGTGTCTGCTCATTCTGTGCAAGAAGTGAGGTTGAACTATTTGGCTTTCCAGTTTGGGCTGTGTGTATTGTTTGCCTGCATGTATGTGCACCAAGTGTGTGCCTGGTGCCTATAGAAGTCAGAAGAGGGTGTTAGATCCTTTGTTACTAAAATTATGGATGAGTAAATGTAGATGGAAGTTTCTGTCGGTGCCTATTAGCTCAGGCTTATTATTAACTAGCTCTTGCAACTTAAAAAAACACTATAAGTCTTATCTATGTTTAGTCACGTGGCTTGGTACCTTTTCTCAGTGGAGCATTTTCATCTTGCTTCTTCTGCATCTGGGTGGTGACTGTAGACTGAGACTTTCCTCTTCCTAGAATTCTCCTACTCCAACCAATACTTCCTGCCTGGTTACTGGCCAATCAGTGTTTTATTAAACCAATAGGAGTGACGAATCTTTAGAGGGTACAAGAGCATTATCCCACAGCAAGTATAAGACAATGTAGGTTGATCTGGACTGCCCTCCTTTCCCTCACACAAATTATGTAAAAGAGCCACACAAGAAGAAACTCCATCACTGGAACACAGGAAGACATCCCATCCTTGCTCTCTATAACCTACTGACTTAATCCATAGGTGATATTCTACCTTCCCTACCTGTTTCCCCTCTTCCAGCATACTCCATTAAAAAGTTTCTATTAAAAACATCTAGTATTTTCAAGTAGACTAGCAATAGAAATTTATTTACAATATCAGCTCATTTAATATATCTGGTTGTGTTAAAAGATATACCCATAAATAAAAGACTCGTTATCCATATAAATCAAATCTGAATATGCACTCTGAATTTGCCCCCAACATATTTTCCTTATGGCATATAGAATTTGGTTTAAGAAGTCTTAAGAGTACCATTCAGAGAGATGGTAGCTGGGTACATAAATGTTTAACATATATCATTTCATCAGGATAAGAAACCAGGTCCCTTCTTTTTCAAAGGCCTGATTTCCCCAGACAGCATTCTATGAAACAAATCTTTCTTGACCTCTTTTTTTCCCAGACTTTCAGACAAAACTATATTCTATCCCACTCAAGGCCTTCAATTTAGCTAATATGACAAAATATGTGCTTATTTTTGACTGGATATAAATATAGAAATACAATAGTTATTAGTGATGTAATAAATTAAAATGATTTTATATTAATGTATTTGTATCTGTATCTTTAGTTGAGAGAAGATTCCCCTTAAACACACTAACTGGATCAAAGTTCTAGCACTGAGAGGCATCTATTCATATGGCCCCAGGGACAATATAGAGAAATGTTGACTCTTTGAATTTTTGCAGTTATGGGTATGGCAGTGGATGGCACTGTAGTGGGGGTAGGGACAGGCTTAAGTGGGATGGTGATTGGAATTATTATAAAAGATACAACACACTCATGCCCAACATACACGACAACAGACTAGCAACAATGAGCAATCCAAAACACATAATTCTTATGCAGTGAATTATGGGGCACCAAGAATTGGTGACAGGTAAAAGTACTCCCCCGTATGTAAAAATTCTGGTTCTATTTGCAGATTCTATTAACTTTTTCTTTCAAAATCCAAATTTAAACTACTTTATAAAGTGGAAATCCAGTGTTCCTGTACAGCCCAGCCCTTCATGCCATCCTATCTCTAGTGTTTCTAGCATTTGACTTCCTCGTGGAAAGAAAGCCACTCTCCTCTTCCTTTGCTTCAGAACATCTCAAGGTGAAAACAGCCAGTCCATGCCAGTCACTTCCACAGACAATCCTTCCCCTGTTGCATTCTGCATGCATCTTCATGCCAGTATTAAAACTTTTTGGTCACTTTTTATATTCCCAATATATAAAATCATCTGGACAGATGAGGTACAGTAATCATTTCTTGAGCAAATATGTAACACCTCTGGGGACTGAAGACTCTAACTTACTTATGGACTTTCAGTACAAACAGAATTAGCACTTCAAAAGGACTCTTGGTGAGGATTCCTTCCCTGAAACAAAGCTGTCATATGTGTTATGGAGCTCGTCAGGGGGGAACAAAATGAACAAATGGGGACACGTGTCAGAATTCACTAATAGAAAAGAACTCCCAAGACAGCACCAATGAAATTGGTCTTCTGGCAAAAATCCAGTATCCCAAACTTACGGCTTCAAAACTACAAACCAGCAACCTCCATTATCACATCCAAACCTCCAACTATTTAAGTAGCAACAAAACATTTTTAACAACTAACGAGGATGCCTGAGGAATATACTGCGCACCCACTATGTCAAATTCCCCTTTACTTTAGCATCTTTTGTACTGGAGAAACACCCTCCCTACAAAGAGAACTGTGAGTGATGAGCAGCACCAAGTGAGCTGTAATGGAGCTGTTATGAATGTGAATCAGCAAGGCCTAATGCAGAGAACAGCAGCATCTGGGCGTGCAGCTTGCAGAGTAATGAGACTGTGACTATGCGCTGGCACCCGGCTTTGATCGTTTCATCTTGCTCAAGAGCTCTGCTGGGGAAACAAAGGTGAGAGGCACTGACCTCTCGCCCACAGCTTGCACAAGCAAGGAAAATGGGATGAGATCAGAGAGCGATCTCTTTTCCCCTTCTCCTCCTTGCCAACACACTCCTTTTCCAGACCTGATGGATTCCTAGTTGGGGGCCCAGCAGAATGCAGGCTGAGCAGGCTTCTACCATATGAAGGGCTGTGTCTGAACATGTCGACAGTAATTGGCAATTCATTTTTCATCCTGAAAGCAGAGAACAGGTGTAGACTAACTTCAAAATCCCAGTCATAAGCCTTGGTGCATGCATCTCTCACCCAGCAGCTTTGCTGAGATCCATGCTAGTGGCAGGCTGGTAGTCTTCTGAGTCTCCACGCAAAGATCCACCTCACAAACAAGTATTTGCACAGGAGAAAAAAAATGAGCAAAAAATTCCAAACTCACAATAGCAGGCCCCAGTCTTTCTGGTGTAAATACTGTAATTAGCAAATAGCTGACTTCTTTGTGCTTGTAAGATCCCCGCAAAGCACACTGAACATAGTAAAAAAGGAGGTTCAGTGCCTGAAAAGAGAATAAAGCCAAATGTAATACCACGCAGAATTCATCCAGAAACATTAGCTGAGGTGACTTGTGAATCAGAGCCAAGAGCAAGAACCCATCTTAATGCGCACATCCATCAGGCTCCAGGGCAGGCGGCTGCTTACCAGCATCAAGGCTTGCACACGGAATGAGGGGGTAGTTCTAACTGCAAGGCCAATGAAGAGAACGCACATAAAGTAACTTAAGGCAGCCATGTGAGCAAGTTGGGGATGGCAGGGGATGCTTGGCGGTACTTTAACACAGGAGCATGTGTGCTTTTCTGTCAACATGTAGGGAAGGGCCAAGATGCAAGCTTCTACAAGTTTTCAAGCATTCTGCCAGAATTCAATAAGGAAAATGAACAAACTGCTGCCTGAAATCATTATATTAAAACGCATCAGTGCTACTCACAATATGAATGTTTTATTTATAAATACTACTTTTAAAACCCCTTAGTAAAAGGAAGAATTCGGTGCCCCTATTTGCAGGTGACATGGTTCCACACCTGAGGTACCCAAGGACTCCAAGAAACTCCTAGAGCTGATGACACTTAGAGCAACGTGGCAGATGACAAGATCAACTTACCTACATCAGTAGCCTTCCTAGAGACCAAAGGCAAGGAGAGAAACTAGGGAAACAGTCCTCTTTAGAACAGCTCCCCCCTCAAAAAAAAAAAAAAAAAAAAACCAACCCAAAATCAAAAGCATGCCTCTGAACACACCTAAACAAGGAAGTGAAAGACCTACACAACAAAAACTAAAACACTGAAGAAAAGAACAAAGACATCAGAAAAGAGAAAGACCTCCCATACACATGGATTGGTAGGATTAATATCACAGAAATGTCCATCTTATTTCCAGTAGCAATCTAAAGATTCAAGGTAATTCTCACCAAAATTACAATGTAATTCTTCACAGAAATTGGGGGGAAAAACAAAATCCATACAAGTATGAAAGACCCCAGACACCTCAAACAATTCTGAACAACATAATTGGTGAGAGAATCATCATACCTAATATTGAGTTATATTGTAGGAACACCGTTGTGCTGGTACAAAGCACACACATCAATCAAGAGGAGCTGAGGACCCAGATATTTGTACACACAACTACATCGTACTTGACAGATGCCAAAAATACATACCAGAGAAAAGACAGAATCTTTAACAAAGGGAAAATTAGGTATCTACATGTAGAAGAATGAAAGATTATCTCTCTCCTCCCCCAAACCCACCACCCTCTCTGCACACAAATCAATTCCAAGTGATCAAACATCTAGTGTTAGACCTAAAACTCTGAAACTTCTAAAAGAAAAAGTAGGACATACACTTCAGGATATAGGTTCTGGAAAGGACCTTCTGAACAGAACTCTTTCTCAGGAAACAAAGCAACAATCAACAACTCATGAATTATAAAGCTTCTGCATGTGAAGGAAACCTCTGACAGACAAGGCAGTCTACAGAACAGGGAAAAGTCCCCACCAGTTTTACATCTCGTAGAAGGCTAGTGTCTAGGACACACAAAGAACTGAAGAACAAAGCATCAAGAAAACAAGCCAGTTTAAAAGTGGGCTATGAAACCGAGCTAGTTCTTAAAAGAGAAAATACAAAAACTGAGGAAATATTTTAAAAGGCACTCACCATCCTTAGTCTCCAGGGAAATGCAAACAAAAACGACTTTTAGACTTCATCTTACCCCAATCAGAATGGCTAAGATAAAGACAACAAATGACAATGAGGATGTGGAAAATAGGCAACCCTCATGTACTGCTGATAGGAGTGAAAACTGGTACAACCACTGTAGAAATCAGGTTCCTCAAAAACAGAGAAATAGATCTGCCATACAACCCAACTATCCCACTTCTGGGTATATACCCAAAGGGCTTTATTTCCTACAGAGACACAAGCTCACCCCATGTGTATAGCTTCTCTATTCAATAGCAAGGACAAGCAAAGAGCCTAGATGTCTAGCTCCTGATGAATAGATATTGAGAAAGGGATGCATTTACACAATGGAATTTTATACAGCTGTAAAGAAAAATGAAATTTGCAGATAAAGAGGTAAAATTGAAAACATCATATTGAGTGAGGTAACTCAGACCCAGGGAAATAAGCATCACATGTTGATTCTTTAGATTTATGTGTTTTAACTTGGAGCATCTCTAGAATCCAGAAAATTAAAAAGGGACTGTTGGTGGGGGGAGGGAAGGAAGATCTTAAAGAAGAGAGAACAGTGGACCACAAATGTTATGCAGTGGGAATAATGGGGAGGGAGGGTTAGGTGTGTAGAGGGATGGAATTGTACAGAAGGAGGAATAGGGAAGGATGACTAATACTAAAATGTCTTAAAAAGCCCTACACAAGGGGTAATGCTGTTCCCATAAACAGCTTGCCAAATAAAAAGTCTTGTGTCTAGTATGGGTTATCTCCCCTTGAGTTGGTCAGTGTCTAAAAGACTCCCTAAACTAATACAGCCAGTTGCCATTGCTCTTGGCTGCCCATCAGACTTGATGGTAAGACTGTATTGCTGAAGACACCATGCACTGAGGTCACAGAACAAGGTACCAACCAGGAAGCTTCCTCCTTGCTGGCTAGTTTTCATAGTACCAAAAGGAACTGTGATTGCTGTGGGGAACAAAGTCATCAACAGTCTTCTTTATCCACCTGTGTGGCCTGCGGACTACAAAAATGATCAGTGTGACAAGAAATACCCATGGGCTTAATAGTGACATGAATGTTAGTGGGATAACCAATCACTTTCTGATTGGATATAAGGCATGAGCCACAGGAAGAAACTCATGCTGCAAATTTGGCTAAGAACCAAGGGGTTCTTAGCACAGGCCTCAGAATTTAATCTACTACTATTATTTTGCTAAATGGACATAGTATCAAACTGCTCTCTACATTTGTTATTTCTATGACCATTAAATGCTTGCATACAATAGATGGCAGGCAACAGAAACTTACAAGTGATTAAAGTGCAGAAAACCTTGCTAGAGATAGTTTAAGGGTATGACCCTAGAAGATGACCATATGCTAGTGCGTGTCTCTTGATCTGAGGTAAGACACTTGAATCTTTTTTTTTTTTTGGTTTTTCGAGACAGGGTTTCTCTGTGGTTTTGGAGCCTGTCCTGGAACTAGCTCTGTAAACCAGGCTGGTCTCGAACTCACAGAGATCCGCCTGCCTCTGCCTCCCGAGTGCTGGGATTAAAGGCGTGCGCCACCACCGCCCGGCTCAGACACTTGAATCTTAATACAAACATGAATACTGGTAGAAGAGCCAAGGTTTAACTACTACATACCAACACTCTGGGAGTAAGTGAGACCATTTACGACCCCTCAGAAAGTCTATTTGTGTGAGTCCTTTTCTAATAAAGTCTTCTCACTAACCATTTCAGATTTCTACCAGTCTAACTCTATTTTTTTAACTTGGTATAAATGGAACCACATAGAGCAGCACATAACTGTTTCGGAGACTCACCCTGTTAGCGCACAAATCAACAGTCCCATTCGCTGACCTTCTACAGGGTCTAGCACACCACCTTCTGCTGCCCATTCTTCTTCTACTTAACTGATGTTCCAGCGTTCGATTACTGGCCTGCAAGGACTTTTTGCAGACTAATGAGTTTACTCCTCCAGGAACTGGATTATGGACTAAGTGAAAAGTTTAAACTGATAAGGAACTTCCAAATTTTTTTCAAGGGTAGTGCCATTTCACACCCCACCAGCAAAGAGCTAAAAACTCATTTCGCTACCACAGTGGTCAATGCAGTACTGTCAGCCCTTGATTTCCACATTCAGATAATTCTCATTTGCATTTCCCTAGCAAGCAATGATGGCCAAGTCCTTTTCATGTGCTCAGTGGCCTTTCTCATATCTTTCTTTGAAGTGTCTGATCAAATCTTTTGTCCATTTAAAGAAATTCTCTTAAGACAAGCACAACTCTGAAACTTGGATCTAGTTTATCAATTTCTACATTTTGCTTACTTGCTATGAAAAATCAAGAGCCAGAAATCCTTAGTAGTTGGAATCCAGGAGGGCAGGTTTGGTTTTTCACAAATTCAAATGGGTAAGAATATCTGCTTAGGTAACCATCATCCAGAAAGTTTGGGTTTCACTTTTTGTACATCGTTTTTTCTCATGCATAGCAAGCGGGCAACTCTTACACCTAAAACTAACTTGCTTAAAAGCAGAGAAGACATGTAAGTATTTATGAAACTCCGCAGTGATAAGGCACAGACAAACCTCCTAATAAAGCTACCTGCACAGCATTCTAGGTATCTCAAAAGTCATCCCAATTTTATGGGCAGACAACTTCTTTGATACATTTTTTAGTCATGAAAACTTTTTAAGATGGTTAACTTTGCAAATTTGACATAGTGGCAGAATTTGAAATCTGCTTTCCAGAAGTGTGCCTGGACATTTTATACTGTGGCAGGTCAGTCAGACAATAATTAACGATAATTGGCCCTCCTGCAAGCTTCAGTGCTCTCTGAATGGCACTCAGAAAGCAAAATTATGTTTCCTTATCTTTGAAAGATCAAAAGAAAAATTAAAGAAATTATTTTTACCTGGTGCCTTTATAAAGTAAACGAACTCTAGCTAGTATCAAGAGGAAAAACTTAGAAATTACTTTTGAAAACTATGAGTTATGTAGTTAACTACACAAATAAGCAAAGATCAATAAACAAATTCCTTCAAATTCACCAAGTTCTCCCTTAACATATAATGATTCTTGGGAAGAAACACGCTATTGCTTTGGCAGAATCTTCATTTATCTAACTAACAGGCTACAATTAATATTTTATATAACATGTAAGGAACGCTAGATTCTTAATGAATTGTATTGATTAACGAAGAAAGTTCAATGCTAATGTTCCTGTAAGGGAAAACAGAACAATCTGTTACTTTGACAAGGGAAAGTATCATGAGATCACCAACTTAGGGCCACAGACCTAAGCACAGCAGCTTGGCTCCTGTGGTCACTCTACGCAGCACATGGCAAGAGCACGGGAAAGAGCAGACCCCCCAAGGAATACCAGCAAACACAACTGCCAAGTGGTAGGGGCTCTGGGCCACAGCTAACTTGGCTGCACTGTCAGTGATTTTTGGCACCACTTGTGCCTTCTTCCCCCCAAGCCAAGGGGAGAGTAGCATTTCCACAGTGGCCTTGACAGACGCACTGCGTCCAGAAGATGGCTCCAGTTTGTGTTGTCTTTTATGGGAGTAGATAACACCGCTTCCCTAGTTTACAGCCCTGTCCCTGCCTCTTTCTGCAAGACACAAGAGACAGGTAGAAAGTTGTGTTGTTTGTGTGTGGGGGGAAGCAACAGTGGAAATTTGAATCTAAAGTGTTGAGACAACCTAAGCATTTGCTTCTAGTATCTTAAAAAATAGTGTGTTGTAGCAGGAGGCCACTAGTTCATTGCCCAGACTCCTGAAATAAGCACACAGAAACTTTATTAATTAAATCACTGCTTGGCCTATTAGCTCTAACTTCTTATTGGCTAGCTTTTACAACTTAATTTAACCCATTTCCATTATTTTATATTTTACCACGAGGCTCGTGGCCTCCCAGCAAGGTTCCGCCACCTCTGTCTCCAGCAGCAGCTCCATGGCTTCTCCCTGACTCTGCCCTCTTTTCTCTCAGCACTCGGTTTAGCTCCGCCCCTGCCTAGCTCTGTTCTGCCCTGCTCTGCTATAGGCTCAAAGAAATTTCTTTATTAACCAATGGTATTCCCAGCATACAGAGGGGAATCCCACATCAGTGTGTGGATTAAGCAATGAAGATACAGTTCAAGAAACTGAAAACAGGTTGGGTGGTGGTGGTGTTCACCTTTAATCCCAGCACTTGGGAGGCAGAGGCAGGTGGATCTCTGTGAGTTCAAGGCCAGCAGGGTCTACAAGAGCTAGTTCCAGGACAGTTAGGGCCTTTACACAGAGAAACCTTGTCTCGAAAAAGAAAAACAAAACAAAACAATAACCTCTAAACTTCTAACCACAGACCTCATAGCAGGGCTCCATTTATGGGTTTGCAGAGCATAAAATACCAAAGGTCCCTCCTTGACGCCAAACATAATCAACTCCAAATGCTTATTTTATATATTACACATAGACATACATGAAAGCGTCACACATTGGTGTATTTGAAAGCTTTCTTTCCTTCTAACTAATTGGAGGCTCAGGAAAATAAGCAGCCTGAAGTACAGCTTGAGAGCTAGGCCTGCGCTTCAGATTCCTGATGACATCATCAATAACAGACTTGAAAGCAGCCAGTGCCATATTGATGTGAAAGAAACAAATTAAAATCATCTTTCCCCATAGAGAACAGCAACAATTTCCTTTTCATTTTAAGCCTCTCGGCTTCAGGCCCTAAAAGGGTGACGGTGACAGTTTACATTCACTGAGGGGCACTAAGACGTTAAAGACACAGTTATTTGCTGGGACTCAGTGTGTTAAATAGCCAAGTCTACATTCAACCAAATGTGCCTTTGCTCTGAGCAGCAGATAAAAGTATATTCTTTTCAGGAAAGATTTTTTTTTATGCGTATGTGTGTGCCTGCTCACCTGAGTTTATATGCACCACACACACTCAGGTTCAAGTGCTCCTGGAGGCCGTAAGATGGCAGTGGATTTCTTGGAATTGGAGTTACCTTTTTGAGCCACCTGATATGGGTGCTGGGGGCTAAACTTAGGTGCCCTGCAAGAGCATTCATCACACACTAATGGCTGAGCTATCTCTCCAGCTCCAAAGTCCACTCTTAAGCACAATCTGTAAAAGAATTGAAATTCTCCTTACATTCCATAGGGCACAAGAAATACTGCAGAGGCCAACACAGGTGAGCTAATGTTTAAAAAACAAAAACCAACAGATAACCCTGAACTTCTAAACAGGCAATTATAACCAGAAGGGGATGTACAGAGGGCACAGGTATATTTGCTTTATCTAGAATTTTGCCTCTTCAGTTTCTCTCACTGAATAATCAAGATGTCACTTGGCTCTGAGGGCCATCGGGAATTAAATGTCACCACAGAAGCTGCTCTATTACCTGATCACAGTCCTGCAAATTAAAATAAAAAAAAATGGGGGAGGATACAAATGCAAAATTTAATTAGTAAGTAAAAGCCCAAATTCTTTTCCAAAGCCCCATTTTTTCTGGAATATGCACTCTTTCTTCTTCTGTAAACTTGCATTATGAGGGAGGCATCTTTATAACACAGTAACTCTAGCTATGATGTAACTGCTATAACATCACTCCTGCATTAGAGTAGGCAGCATGCCCATATAATGGTATTTTACTACAATTTGTGTTCAGCAGAAACTAAGTCAACTGGCTCATTTCGAATCTGATCAATGTGAATCAGTGTCTGACTGAGATAAACCATTTGATCATTTTGAAATGATCAATGGGAATCATAGATAAAAGATTGTTCATGTACACTTGGCAGGTTAGGTCCATTCACACAGCACTAACGTAGGTTTTAAGTAGCCATCAGTAAGTATGAAGGACAGTGTGCAGGAAACCTGTCAGCAGCAGACATAAATACACAGCAATGGCATATAATGTTAGTCCTTTTGATGACAAGTGATTCAATAAAGCACAGGAGTCCTGAAAAGCTCCCAGAGCTCAATCTCAAAGCACCTAGGACAAGCAGCAAGACACTACTGAGCAGCTCAAAGTTCTGAAATCACTTTTAATTAAAAGTGTAGGTGGAAAAATAAGTAACAAATGTACCTGACTAAATTTCTAAAAGAGATTTAAGACTATTAATCAGAGCAAACTCTGTACCTGCAGTACAATTAGTCCTATTAATCTAATATTTCCAAATTGAAGCCACATTGGCATTTGGGCACACTGACTGAGGTATCTAACAGAATTATAAATTTGCCAGTCAAAATCTTATTTAATTATTGTACAGCCAATTAAGCAGGATCTTTTAAACACTGTTGCTTACAAATTGCCTATGATCCACACTGTAATGATAGCAAACAGGAGAAACACTCGCTGATGATACCAGCCCCACAAGGCCTTGCCTATACTCCAGAAGAAACTAAACAGTGTTGTCAAAGTGGATCCCCAAACCCCAAGGACATTTTAAAGTTAAAGAGTTTGACATGGAAGAAACTCTTTCAGGAGGCAGTGAAACTCACACAGTCCATTTTATCTGTACACGTTGTACATAGATTCCACAGATACTCTAAAACCACCTCAGCTTTATTCTTCCAGGCAAGTTAATTTTTAATCCTTTATGAGACTAGCCCAAGGTTCTTCCGAGGAGCCTAGACTTCTAAGTCAGGACCATGGTTCCCTCAAAGATAAAAGGGAAGCTCCTCCTGCAATCTGGCACACAACAGGCTACTATTTTTTTTTTTGTTTGTTTTTTGTTTTTTCGAGACAGGGTTTCTCTGTGGCTTTGGAGCCTGTCCTGGAACTAGCTCTCTAGACCAGGCTGGTCTCGAACTCACAGAGATCTGCCTACCTCTGCCTGTATTATCTGTATTCATGTGTGATCTCATATAATCCTTTACATTGAAAGAAAATGAAGCCAAGTTAGGAAGCTCAACCTCCAATGAAGCCTTTCCAAAATTATTTTCCAAGACCCCATGGAAGGTAGAAACCAGTCACTACCTATTTAAAGGACAGCCTGGGAAGGAAGTATTGGCCAGTTCTAAAGTGCCGAGCACGGCTTTGCATTGTCTTTATTGTTGAATAGTTTCTTTCTTTGGTATGTGCTTTACACTTGCTTGATCTTTGCTTTAAGAACAGCCTGCGGGGCTGGAGAGATGGCTCAGTGGTTAAGAGCATTGCCTGCTCTTCCAAAGGTCCTGAGTTCAATTTCTGGCAACCACATGGTGGCTCACAACCATCTGTAATGAGGTCTGGTGCCCTCTTCTGGCCTGCAGACATACACACAGACAGAATATTGTATGCATAATAAATAAATATTAAAAAAAAAGAACAGCCCGTGTGCAAAAACACGGAGGCATTCTGTGTTCTATAAGCTGATTTACGAGCACCATTCGACCAGGGAGGGCTGGGTCTGACACGGTCCTGCAGCACTCGCTGCTTCGCCGAGACACGTCTCTGAAAGCTATACTGTCATGTGTGTGCCTGGAATCCTGGCTACACTACTGACTCCCTTGGGTCCTTATTTTTGTTGCTCTGTTAGGGCACCCTATTACAATCTATACTTTGTGGGATGTCTTTCTGTATACTATGAATATGGATTGCTCTCATTAGTTGATAAATAAAGCTACTTTGGCCTATGGCAAGGCAGTTTAGAGCCAGGCGGGAAATCCAAATAGAGACACAGGGAAAAAAAGTGAAGCCTGAGAGACACCAGCAGCTGCCCAAGGAGCTATAATATTCCTGAGCACCACTGGTAAGCCAAGGGCCACATGATGACACACAGATTAATAGAAATAGGTTAATTTAAATGCAAAAGCTAGCTCGTAATAAGACTGAGCCACCAGGTAAAGATTTATAATTAAAATTAAGCCTCTGACTGGTTATTTGGGAACTGGTGGGTGGGACAAAATGACCAATTACAGTGTACTTCTTTGGCACATAGTTTTAGAATTTAAATATAATAGTAAGATCTAACATTTATTGAACACTTATTTTGTGTTAGATTTGCCCTAAGTCCTATGCATAACAATCTTTTTTGTTCTCTGCAGTACTAAGAAATGAACCCATGGCTTTAGGGATACTAGGCAAGTAGATACTCTACCGTGTGACCTATACTCTTCATCTGATGTAACATTCATAAATGTAGTATTTTAATTAACTATGAAGAAGAAAAGGCTAAATTCAGAACACAATTTTCAGTCATATTTAGTAGCAGGATGATAACACCAGATGGCCACAAGCTAGCATCCTAATTGCTCCACGCTGCAGGCAGTAAGCAACTGCCCATTACAATAAATGTAAAGGACTAACTTCTCTTCTTCCACCATGAGAGTTCTAGGAATTGAATTCAATTGTGAAGGTTGGCAGCAAGTGCCTTTACTTATTGGTTTGTTTCACAGCTAAAAACTTAAAGCTATTAATGAAAAAAACTACCTGAAGTAAAAATTAAATGGTATGAATTTAACTGTCTTTGAGTTCTGTAATTCTCACCAGAATAGTGTTGATAATGCTTAGAATTTACTGGGGAAGTAGCTCTCACTGCAACAGAGTTCTGGACTTTAGAAAGGAGCTTCATTTGAAAAGCTGATCTTCCCTTTTCTTTTGCAATACAGTGCAGGTCCCGCTCAAGTTAGGCCTCCTGCCCTCCTCACAGACATACAGATCACAACAGGGGAGGGTTACATCCGAGTTTCTAAAAGTGTGAGTGCCATGTAGATGAAGCTAGAAAAACAACACCACTAATGCTACCATGCTCAAACTCTATTCTGCCAGACTGGAGCTGGAGCTAGTATTTTAACTAGTCCTGGAATGTCTTGGCAGGAGGCGCTGACATCAAGGTTATTAGCCATGTGCCACCTCAAATGATTTTCGCTTTCTTTCCTGTTTTGGTGACTTCATGGGAGTCCCATTTTAGGAACAAAAATTGCTCCTAAAATGGCAATTTAGAAAGTATCCCTCTCCTGCAGCCAACCAAGGTGCATCTAAATCAAACTTCTTCCATCCAATAGCATTAACTAAAGGACTAAAGGCCCTTTCTGTGTTTGTTGCTTAAGTGAATGCTGAGTTCAGGTTCAAGATGGTCAGACAGCTTCAAAGAGAACCTCAGAGGTGCTATATAGGTGTACAGACAGGAGGCAGCCAGAATAACTGGACCAGACAAGATGGCTGTTATGTACTAAAATATAGTACACTGCTTTGGAACAGATGGAGGGTCATTATGTTTTAAGATGGTCAATCTTTTAAGGAGACACGGGACTCTTCTAAGCAATTTTTATCCTTTGAAGATAAGAAGTCTTTCTTACAGTCACAATGCAAACCAAAATAGGACGCTCTGGGATGCTTGGTCTAGCAGGCAGCAGGCAGGAAACAACAACACAGATGCAGTGAGAGTCTCTCTCTAAAATATCAATCCTGAAGCTTCCTCACAAAGTGTAAGTGAAGCCTGCACACTTGCTGGCATCATCTGAAGGACACTGCACTGACGACCCTCACTGCTGACCAAACACCAAGGATGCGAAGGCTCACGTATGGGATAGAGAATTCACGAAAACGTCTCAGAGAACTGATTTAAGCCAAGGTCAGCTATAACTCATTGCTCGAAAATGGTAACAAAAAATTAGCCAAAGGAGGGATACAGAGGCAGTCAGGAGAGATCCAAACACAGAGCTGATACTGCTCCCAGGGGCCAGTTACCTGGCCAGTAACATCAACCACTGACCCACAATTCTGGGAACTAGGGGAGTGTAGCCATGCTTCCGTGCACAGGCTTACTGAGGTCTCATGACTCGGTCTTTTGTGTCCTATCACCCTGATACTACATGAACTGAGGAGTCCGCCACCAATAATTTCTACCATGAGAGAGGTTCCAAGCATTTGGAGGTTAGCTCTCAAGGGGCCTGATACAAACCCTGACCTATCGTGGCAAGGGCAAAGACTTGTTCGTCAGTTAGGCCAGAGCCCAGTTGGATTTTATAAAAAAATACTATGTCAGAATGGTAAAAGAATGATGCTATGGGGTTCTGTTCATAACTGAGTTTACCTTCCAGGTCCACATTTTCTTGTGGAAGTCATAACACTCGCGTGTCCTATGGGGTCTCTCACTTTCTTTTTCCAGGAGCATGTATGGAAGGATGGCACAGTGTGGGTACTTCAGGAATGATTTTTCTCATCCCCAAACCACACATTTCCTTCAAGAAGAATCAACAT
Source organism: Microtus oregoni (assembly GCF_018167655.1). Classification (NCBI taxonomy): domain Eukaryota; kingdom Metazoa; phylum Chordata; class Mammalia; order Rodentia; family Cricetidae; genus Microtus; species Microtus oregoni. The sequence continues at coordinate 28,242,506 of NW_024543085.1, forward strand.
ACAGTTTCTTAACCGACTAACCCCATAGTCTTGTGTTTCTTTTTCTATCCAAAGAATGATGGATTCAACTGTATCATCCTTACATTCAAACTTATATACTAAAACCCTAATGCTTACTATATCAAAACATGATTGCATTTAGAGCTTTTAAAGGGGTACTTAAGGGGTGGTTGTGGTGGCACATCTTTAATCCTAGCATGCATTTAGGAAGCAGAGACAGAGGCAGAAATAAGGTTGGGCTCTAGTCTAGTGTCCTTACATATTTTTAAAAGATAGGCACGATCAAGAGCACACAGGCAGAAAGTGGCCATCTGCAGGCCATGGAAGAAGATCTCACAAGAATCTAACCCTAGTTGAGCATATACTTTTGTTGTATGATAGGGCCTCTCTTGGGTATATTCCCAAGAGTGGTATTGCTGGATCCAGGGGTAGGTTGATCCCGAATTTCCTGAGAAACCGAAACACTGCTTTCCAGAGTGGTTGCACAAGTTTGCATTCCCACCAGCAATGGGTGAGTGTACCCCTTTCTCCACAACCTCTCCAGCAAAGGCTATCATTGGTGTTTTTTATTTTAGCCATTCTGACAGGTGTAAGGTGGTATCTTAAAGTTGTCTTGATTTGCATTTCCCTGATCGCTAAGGAAGTTGAGCATGACCTTAAGTGTCTTTTGGCCATTTGGAGTTCTTCTGTTGAGAATTCTCTGTTCAGATCAGTGCCCCACTTTATAATTGGGTTGATTAGCCTTTTACGGTCTAGTTTCTTGAGTTCTTTATATATTTTGGAGATCAAACCTTTGTCAGTAGCAGGGTTGGTGAAGATCTTCTCCCAGTCAGTGGGTTGTCTTTTTGTCTTAGTGACAGTGTCCTTTGCTTTACAGAAGCTTCTCAGCCTCAGGGAGTCCCATTTATTCAATGATGCCCTTAGTGTCTGTGCTGCTGGGGTTATACATAGGAAGTGGTCTCCTGTGCCCATGTGCTGTACAGTACTTCCCACTTTCTCTTCTATCAGGTTCAGTGTGTTCGGACTGATATTGAGGTCTTTAATCCATTTGGATTTGAGTTTTGTGCATGGTGATAGATATGGATCTATTTTCATTCTTCTACAGATTGACATCCAGTTTTGCCAGCACCATTTGTTGAAGATGCTCTCTTTTTTCCATTGTATACTTTTAGCTCCTTTATCGAAGATCAGGTGTTCATAGGTTTGTGGGTTAATGTCAGGGTCTTCTATTCGATTCCATTGGTCGACTTCTCTGTTTTTATACCACTCTTGGGAATATACCCAAGAGAGGCCCTATCATACAACAAAAGTATATGCTCAACTATGTTCATGGCAGCATTGTTTGTAATAGCCAGAACCTGGAAACAACCTAGATGCCCTTCAACGGAAGAATGGATGAAGAAAGTATGGAATATATACATATTAGAGTATTACTCAGCAGTAAAAAACAAGGACTTCTTGAATTTTGCATACAAATGGATGGAAATAGAAAACACTATCCTGAGTGAGGTAAGCCAGACCCAAAAAGAGGAACATGGGATGTACTCACTCATATTTGGTTTCTAGCCATAAATAAAGGACATTGAGCTTATAATTCATGTTCCTAGAGAAGCTAAATAAGAAGGTGAATCCAAAGACAAACACATAGGCATCCTCAGGAATATTAACCTTCATCAGGCGATGAAAGGAGACAGAGACAGAGACCCACACGGGAGCACCGGACAGAAATCTCAAGGTCCAAATCAGGAGCAGAAGGAGACGGAGCATGAGCAAGGAACTCAGGACCACGAGGGGTGCACCCACACACTAAGACAATGGGGATGTTCTATTGGGATCTCACCATGGCCAGCTGGCCTAGGTCTGAAAACACATGGGATAAATCCGGACTAGCTGAACATAGCGGACAATGAGGAATACTGAGAATTCAAGAACAATTGCAGTGGGTTTTTGATCCTACTGCACGTACTGGCTTTGTGGGAGCCTAGGCAGTTTGGATGCTCACCTTACGAGACCTGGATAGAGGTGGGCAGTCCTTGGGCTTCCCACAGGTCAGGGAACCCTGATTGCTCTTCGAGCAGATGAGGGAGGGGGAATTGATCGGGGGAGGGGGAGGGAAATGGGAAGCGGTTGTGGGGACGAGGCAGAAATCCTTAATAAATAAATAAATTTAAAAAATAAATAAATAAATAAATAAAAAATATCATAAAAAAAAAAAAAAAAAAGAATCTAACCCTAAATACTGGGTTTGGATTTCATCCTCCAGTACAATGCGGACCTGGAATTTAATCCATTAGCCAATTATTAACTCACACCCAATCTCAACAACCGTTTTCCACCAATCTCCTTGTAGCTGCTGAGAACTCCTACCTGGTACTTTTCATTCTTTTTTCTTATATGTCCAGACAAGCCTCACACCCACTATTAGATGTCCACTACAAAGTATTGAAGTCAGGGTGCTCGTAGGCTCAAACCTTTCCCACTGACTTCTTACTAAATGAAGACCCAACTTCAGCCTGGCAGCTGGTGACCTGTGACCTCTGCAGCTCTATCTTGTGCTAATCACCTGAGTCAAGCCATTGATCTTCACTAACGTTGTCACCCACCAATAAAACAGGAACATTTCCCTTCTGGACATCTTCTTCGTCCACCTACTCAATACTTTTTTCAAGTCACAAACAAATGCCATGTTCTTTATGAAGACTCCATAGATCATTCTAGCTTGCATTAGTTTCTAATTTATTTACTTATTTTTATACTGTTTATATTATGCTGAAAAAGCATCAAGGATCCCAACTGAAAGGTTCTCAAAGTATGAAGACAAAAGGTTTTTGGAACGTTACTCTATCAGGACCGAAGATAAATAACAATTAAATTCTTTGTTTTGGACACAGCATCTTATGAATCCTAGGTTTGATCTGGCTTAATGTGTTACCAGGGATAAAATCCAGGGCCTTGTTCACAACAGGCAAGTGCTCTAGCAAAAGTGTGTCCCTAGCCCTTTATCTAAAGTCTTCTGATCTTCAAGAGTAAGATTTGCAGTTAGACACAGGGGTGCACACCGACCACCCCAGCACTTATGTGGTGGAGACAAAGGAATGAAGAATGTAAGGCTGGCTATTTTACCAAGTTTGAGACCAGTCTGGACTTACAAAACTCTGCCTTCAAGGCGGATCTCTGTGAGTTCGAGACCAGCCTGGTCTACAGAGCTAGTTCCAGGACAGGCTCCAAAGCCACAGTGAAACCCTGTCTCGAAAAACAAAACAAAACAAAACAAAAAAAAAACTCTGCCTTCAAAAACAAATTAGATATTGAATGACTGGTTGAACTGTGATTCGCTGTTGGACTTCTCTTTTATCCCCCACACTTTTTTTCTTGCTAAGGAAGATAGAAAGTTTCCATCTATTTAAACACATGTTAAAGCACCTTTAAAAAAATCTTATTTTAACCAACATTTAAGTAACACAAATATTCATTACCATATAAACTGCACTGAAGCAGAAACTAATAATTCTACCTTAAGGTTTAATCATTTTATTAAATGCTTATAAACATGGACAACGAAGGAGGTCAGAGCTCAGTGTAATCTTATACTAAATCTGTCACAACACCTTTTTTTCTTCACTAATTTGTACATGTGCTACTAATAGGGGATATATAATAGAATCCTTTATATACTCAGTAAAATATCTTCTTATGTAATGTGAGAACTGGCAGCAAAGAGAACGAATAAGGCTGTGGGTCATGGGCACTTTGATCCATCAATTACACAATATTCATTTAGATATCACAAGGATTAACAGATGTAGCAATTTAACAACAACTTCATAATCAAGGGCAAGGTAAAGTCTATGATTTAAATGTGTTCAAGGCACTTGCGAGAAAATAAAAATAGTTTAAATGCAAGAAAAGAGGACATCCAAATTGGACCTGCCCATCATTTTACTACATAAGAGTGAATGTTTTCCATGGTTTCATTAAATATAGTAACAATTTACTAGAACCTTCATAATTAAGGGCATTCTATGTCAACTATCATTCCAAATTCAAATTCTCTTACCATTTCTTTCATTTTCCATTTAGTTCATAAACTGGATTGTGCATCAACAAGCTTTCATCAAATGCTCCAGAAAAGCAGGTAACATGGTTACATCTCAACCACCCAAAACCATTTCCAAGTGTCCCCCAGCCCGAGTACCAGTGGTCTGCAGAAAGCGACACAACTGAACTTTCATCTCGGAGGGCAGATTAGGACGGGGTGAAGAACTTACTTGAACTTGGCTTCCACCTCTTCAGCAGCTTTCTGATACTCCTCGGTGGTGACTTTGTAGAACTCTGAGCTCTGTGGACAAAGTCGACAACATTTTCACTATGTAAGAAGACAAACTGTTCTGAAGACTTAAAATTTCAAAACATAAAAGGAACTTCATTGCAGCCACTCTGGAAGTATAGGGATTTCTGGTTTAAATGGCATAGTACTTAAATAGTTGGAAGGCCACCATTCAGATAGCAGTACTGACAATGATATATAAATTACATGACAGATGGTCATACTACTAACTCGTCATTATTTGATCCTTCTGAGAACATTGCCAACATACTTTTGAAGGATGCCTTAGCTCTACCTTACTTGGTTTTACTGTGCTGCAGAATCAAAAGATTCTTAAACTCAAAGAACAAAAATCACGCATACTCAGGGATGCAAAAGCAGTATTTACTTTGCATAATATTTTGTTTTCACTATGGTGGTATATGCAGACTCAGTAGAGGGGTCGGCCTAAATGACCCATGAGCTTTCAGACTCAATGAAATAGCAGGAAAAACACTGGGCAGTGCAGAAGGATGCAACACAATACAGGGCTCTATTGTGCGCCTTCACTCCCTAATCACTCAGGTTTCACATCCACAGCTTGGGGTAGTTTATTTTTTAATAAATCATTGTTGGTTGGTAAGAAAATGAAAATGAAAGCCTCCTCACACCGGTGACCCCTTTGCATTTAACAATCTGGGTTGCCCAATGACAGTCACATCCAGGTTTCTGAGATGCAGATAAAATCAATAGGTATGTGATTAGACAACAGACTGGGGTGGCTGGAGCCATGGACAGGTCACCATTTGAGATGATGAATGGCTCTCTATCAACCTCCAGTCCCCTACGATGCTAACATTTACTATAATCTTATTTGGGCTACGATTTATCTTTCTTGCACCTGATCAATAAAAATGAACAGAACAGTTGTAAGGATCGATTGTAATTTTTTATCATTTTCAAGCACAAAAGTGCATTTCTGACGTGAAGACAGCATCCTAAGTGCACGGCCTCTGCAGCTTAAAAAGTGCAATCTGAGTGATCAACCACACTCTATATGTGGAGAGGTGTTAATTCATCAGTAGGTCTAAAGCGATCAAAAAGCCATTTGTCTTCTCGGACACTGTAGCTTTAGGTTGCCTTTACCTCACCATATGCTTCACTTATAAGATTTCCCTGTGTTTCTCTGCACTACTTAGCTTAAGCTTTTCCTGGGAGATTTTTAACAAAGGAGCAATAAAAGCAGCTCCCAATGACTAACTCCAGAAACCTCCAGAACACTGTTCAATGTCAAGTGGGCATTATGCCACAATACTCCAACACAGTAACATGTTGGCTAATATGTTCCTTTATAGTAAAAGCTAAAACTTTTAGCAGCTGGATAGGACTAGGCTCAAAGTCCTGGTTTGGGGTCTAGCCTGTGACCTTGAGCCAGTTGTTCAAGCTTCCCCAGTTCCTCTCTAGTATCTGTAACCTGTAAAATGTGGTAATTAGCACTGCTTAGTTATCTAACAAGCTGTTGAGCAGACAAGCAAGATAGATGAGAGCTGTGAAACAGTTTGTATAGTAAAAACAATTCTGAATAAAATAATGGTGGGGACCTAATGTGTGTAATTCCACTCTGGGCAAATGATCAAAAACAGTAAAGGCCTCTACCGAGTTGATTACCATGTACAAAGTGAGAATTTTGCTACTCTACAAATCACTGAACTACCCTCCCCTCTGTGATGCCAAAGGCAGGGAAAGCGACTCCAGTTACAATCGCTACAGTGGTAAATGCGGAGCAGCTGTGCCTATGGCGCCTCCAAACTCACTAGAGAATTCTCAAGCGAAAGCTAAGGTTTTAGTTTGGCTCTATACTTCCACCTCAGTGACCAGTTCCCCATACTGCATAAATCTTTCTAATGATAAACAGTCCCAAGAAGGCAACACTACATAAATACTTAAGCATATCTGAGATATGTAGACAGTATTTAATTAATAGAAAAACTTATTCAGTTAATACTTATTATTAACTGAATTATCCCAATATTAACTTATTATCCCAATGAAATGTTCACCCAGGGAAATTAGACCCTCAAGAAAATTTCAATCCAACATCAAAGAGAAACAATCCTAATGGAAGGCAACAGTCCAAATGTGTGGATACTATTCCTGGAGTTCAGAAGATCTAACTTCGACCTCAGAAAGACATCTAAACATACACAGCATTCATTCAAAGCCCCAAATCCTCAGTATGTTTGCAATGGGAGAAAGGATGAGAGTTAGGTGTTCCGGTGGAAATCTATATAGCAGAGAAAAAGAGCTAAGCATGCACACACACACATGGAAGGATGTAATTCATGTGGTTTGGAAAAATGCAAAATTATCTTCAATTAGTAGTTTTGTGCTGGTGGTAAGAAGGGAAGAGAGAGTAGGAGGTGTGAGGCCACGGCCCTGTGGTTCTTTAAGACGAGATGTGAATACGCTGTAAGCTTGCTTATATTCCACAATGCACAAAACCTGCATTGCTTTCTTCTGCCCACAAAGGGGCTAATTAACAATAAAAGTGTGTTCGAGGAAGGGTACAGGCTGAGTGGAATTTTAATATATTCTTACAAATTAAGCCACTACATACACTAAACAAATGTGTCTTTTCCATTTTTTTAACTGCAAAACTAGAGTCAGATAAAGGACAGAAAGGTCCACACATTTCACTCAGCTTCACGGAAGAGCAGAAGTGAAACTTTACAATCCCACACCCCGTGTCTAGTGGCTGTAGTGGCAGGTATTGACTAAACCTTAGACTTTGTGTGTGTGTTTGTGTACCTAGAGCAGCCCAGAGACTGATGGCGAGGGTTTTCTCTAACTCCGCCATTCTTTTTCAGACAGGGTCTTTCACTGATGCCAGAATTCATCAATTCGGCAAGACTGGCTGCAGTGAGCTTCAGCCTGTCTCTGCTGCCTCAGTACTGGTATTATAGAGCACTGGGCTCGGCCTTTTATTAGGTACTGGGGGTTCAAACTATGCTTGCATGAAAACACTCTACCAACTAAGCTGTCTTCCCAATCCCTAAACTCTATGTACCAACATTTCCAGAGGGGTGTTCATTTTTCTGGTCTAGGAGCTAACCCTCGACCATCCATATAGCAGTTCATTGTCACAGTTGAGTTTCCTCTAGCCTATGATAGGTCCTTTGATGTTTGCTTGTCTACTCTAGGCTTGGCACTTCTGAAGGACACTGGTCAGATAGTTTGTATACCTTATAGTAGGGCTTGTTCTTCGTGACGGGACGGAGTCCATGTTATGGGGCAAGAGTCCCACATAATCAACCTGCCCTTCTCTTTATGCATTCATTGCCAGGTCTACTCTGCAACCATGACAGGTGTATTCTGCTGATGCATGTAGTTTTACATAACATTACTGCATATCTATACCACAGAATGGTATGACAAGTTTCAAGTATTTCTTCTTTTTAAATTCAATAGTAGAAAACATGTAACAGATTAGAAAAAAGACTTTCAGAGAATAATCTTCAAAGAGTTAGCAGCTGCTCTCAGGAAAGAATAGATTTTTTAAAGGGTGACTGTGGAACAGAGAATGGGACAGAGAAGAGGGAAAGGAGGGCCCCTAAGAACTAGAGTGGGACAGACCTATATCAGGAAATCGAATGCCCCCTACTTCTTAGGTTACTAGCACCCAGGATGCTCAGACTGCATTGCATTGTGGGGAATCTCCTTCCTGCTCCCAGATGTTATTTGCCAAGCTGAAAAGAGCTACCCGTTGCTTACGGCATGTGTAGACTAGCGCTTGTAGGTAAAGGAAAATAGAAATGGGGTGGATGGTTCAGATGTTCTCCCAGGGGCAACATCAACTCTAGTTAGAGGACTTAAGCAAGGAACTCCAACTCTTCTCCCACTAGCCTAGGAGCCCCTAGGACAAAAGGCCTGTGCTTCACTGTCACTTGTGGAGTGTGGAGCACGGGGAATTGTAACTCCTGAATCTCAGGGTTGGGCTGTCTTCAATTACATTTCTATTCCCATGACAAAACACCATGACCAAAGAAACCTATAAAAGTAATTTGGTGCTCATGGTCCCAGATGGTAGTAGAGTCCATGACCATCACAGTGGGAAGCATGAGCATATAGGCAGGCATGGTGCTAGAATAGTGAAGAGATTACATCTAACTTACAAATGGGAAGGAGGAAGGGAATGAACTTACAGGAAATGCCATGCACTTTCAAAACCAGCCCTCAGTGACACACTTCTTCCTTCCCAAACATTCAAATATATGAGCCTACAGAGGCCATTTGCATTCAAACCACCATAGAGAAGTTAATTTTTTATGTTTATAACTTATATATTACTTTACCCTGAACATTTCCTAAAATTGTAAACTACTGGGTTGCTAGAACAAGAAACAGTGAAAAATTGTCAGTACTCTTGAAAAATGATGGCAAACACCACTTGTCATCTTTAAATACGACAGTCATCTTTACAAAGGTGTGCCGAACAGCTTTTTATACTGATACTGTCTGCAGATGACTGGCTGAACCCCAGACTGCTACAAGAGTTGTGGCCTCTCACACTGCCTAGCCGCACCAACTGTTCATACCCCAAGTCAACAGGAAACAGAACCACAGTAGAACATCTGCTCTTGGTGTCTGTGTCTTAAGACAGTTGATACCATCTTACTAATTACAGGTTGTCTGTATTTTAATGTCATGGTTGTCCTTTAATGTAAAAGTCCTTCTGCAGCAGAGCAAACCTACACAAACTATTTCTACCCAATCATTTTACAATGTCAAAATCTGTTTCAAATAAATAATATCTATATTTCTTATGTCTAAAAGAGGTATGTATATAATCTCTTGATATTTGTTGATAAACCAAGTGTTGATTTTGTAGGGGGAATCCCAATAAGTTGGTAAAACTGTAAGATCCAGAAAAGAGTAGCATGGACACTGGCAAGAATCACATGCAAAAGTTTGAAGCATTCTTTATTTATTATGATCAAAGCATGCTTTATGCAAGCATAAAAACATCACAATGAAACTCATCACTTCTTACAATATATGTTAATAAAAACAAAAGCAAAGATTACAGTTTTTACAGACAGAACCAATAAGAGATGTTCATGACCTTGCAAGGTGGTCTTTCAATAGAAAACTACTGCTTTAAGAAAAAGGAGCCCACAGCTGTGTGCTGAGGGACAATGGACTGTACCCTGTCACATGTATTTTAAATAAACGCTGATTGGCCAGTATCCAGAAAGGAAGTATAGCGAGCAACCAGGCAGGAAGTAGAGGTGGGGCAACGAGAATTCTGGGAAGAGGGAAGTTTCAGTCTGCAGTCATCACCCAGACACAGAGGATGCAAGATGTGACTGCCTCCCCGAAAATGGTACCAAGCCATGTGGCTAACACAGGCAAGAATTATAGGCTAATCTAAATTATAAAAATTAATAAGAAGCCTGAGCTAATAGGCCATTCAGTTTATAATTAATGTAGACTTCTGAACGACTGCAGGACCAGGTGGGACAGAAAATTCAGTCAATAGCTGTAAGCATAGCCTAAAATTAAAACACACCTCTACATAAATTCACTCTCGCCCTATCAGCCTCAAGAAAAACTCCTGACATGACTTGTCTGCTTGTGGCATGGACTGGTGGCAGGTAAATATTCTGTAAATCGAGTACTAAAGATCTGATTTATTTATTTCTTCCTTCGAGATAAATCTTGTCTTGATGTAAGCATAAAATGTTTCCCTCCAAGAATTTTTGCGAGAAAGTAGACTCCATAAATCAGTGTAGAAGAACAATATCATTGAGATGTTTCAGCACCAGGAAAACCCAGGTATACCCTGCCTTCTCTTATTAAGCAAAATGTGTTCCTCTGGGAGAACTACCTCTAGAACAACAATGTAAGTCTTTACATTTGGTCTATGCTTCTGTCACATGTCCCAGAGGATAAGACATCGTTAGAAACACTAGGCATTTTTACTTCCTGTATTAAAACATTTTCCCAACCAAGGAACCGGGGACCAATTACAGGAAACACAAGCAGCTGAGTGGGGAAAGACTCCATTGTACATAATTTTTAAAATGTACTTCATTTCTGATGGAGGAAGGTCATTGGTTAAATAAAAAGAAACTGCTTGGCCCTCATTGGTTAGAAGATAGGTGGGAGGAGTAAACAGAAGAGAACGCTGGGAGGAAGAGGAAGTGAGCTCAGACTCCACAGCTCTCCTCTCGGGCGCAGACGCCTCAGAGAGACACCATGCTCCCCTCTCCTGGGCGGATGCGATAGCTCTGCTCTCTGGGACACACGCGATGAAGCTCCGACCCAGGATGGACATAGGCTAGAACCTCCTTGGTAAGCCACCTCATGGGCTACACAGATGATCAGAAATGGGCTAGTCCAGGTGCGAGAGTTAGCCGAGAAGAGGCTAGATAGAAATAGGCCAAGCAGTGATTAAAAGAATACAGTGTCCGTGTAATTATTTCGGGGCATAAGCTAGCCAGACGGCCGGGGTGCTGGGGACGCAGCCCTGCCACTCTTATTACTACAATTTCAATCATGAAATTTTCCCACAGAATAATTCTTACCAGTGCACCATGGTGGTTAGGAAGGACCTTAAGGTCAGATACCAAACCACAGTTCCTTGAAGCACAGAATTACTCAACCTCAACAGGTGCATCACAGATCTATAAAACAGGGACGGTAATGACAAATACCCAGTAAGATACTTTGAAGAAAAAAATACAACAGTTCATGGGAAAATACTCTGTAAGGTACCTAAGACAAAGTCAGCCCCCAACCAGAATACTGTAAAACACAAAAGCTTTTTCTAGTAAAGTAGGCACCACTGAGTCAAGGGGCTTACACTCCTCTGCCAGATCATAAGGTGAATGGGAAGACGATGAGGCCTGGGCAGTGCTGGGAATGTGGATAGTTATATTACTAAATAGCCCAGGCAAAAAGAACGTTTATTGTGGTCACCCATAACTGTAATGACAGCCCGCATAAGGCTGTAGACAGGAGGCCCTTGAGTTCAAAGCCTGCACTGGCTACAAGGTAAGGCCTTGCCTCAAAACATACACCCCACCCATAACTTTTCAGCGTATCACCAACAATATGAAACTAACTCAATAATCAGCCCAAATGCTTTAATGTGAGAACTCCTTCTGATGTTAACTTTTACTGTGTATTATAAATCTTGAAGAAATGCTGTTTATCATGATTCCACAGTAGGCTCATAGACCCTTTTATTTTGAAGGATCTTCATAAGCAAAATCTCATGGAATGGTCTATGAGAAATGCTAGGTTAAGAAAAATTCACCAATACTTAATAAATGCAGCTCGTCTTCTCTTAAAGCAGTACTTTCTCATGAGCTTAGTACTAATATCTAAATATGAAGAAAACAGAAGTTGGCTATGCTGAAAATGATTCCAAAGTTGATGCCTCTGACAGCTACTTTTTACCAAGTATAATAAAAAGCAAGGCATTACACTGAATTTTGAATATTTCTATTTTATGTGTGTATGTTTTACCTGTCTGATAGCCACAGAGGCTAGAAGCAGGAGTTATAACAGTTGTGAGTAGCCTGGATGCTGTTCTTAACCACTGAGATAGCTCTCCAATCTTTAATTGAATTTTTAAATATAAAATAGTTATTTTGTTTTTTCAAGACAGAGTTTCTCTGTGTAGTCCTGAAACTCACATGGTAGGCCAGGCTGGACTTAAATTCAAGAGATCTGCCTGCCTCCGCCTCCTGAATGATGGGATTAAAGGTGTGCACCACCGCCACCTGACTAGTTTTATTTTGGTTTTTCTTTAATTTCCATTTTAAAAGTATCTATTTTTAACTGTGTTTGTATAAGCATGTGCGTACAAGTACTGGTGCCAGCAGAGATCAGAGTGTTGAGTAACCCACAACTGGAATTATAGGCATTTGTGAGGTTCCTGACATGGGTGTTAGGAACCCAACTCAAGCCATCTGCAAGAATATTAAAGGTTCTTAACTGTTGAGTCATGTGTCCCGCATCTACAAACTTTTTTTAAAAGTGTGCATTTGTGTGTGATATACATACATACATATACACATACATATGTATATGTATACATATACATATATATATATATATATATATGGTGTGGGTGTGTGTGTGTGTGCGCGTGCGTGCGTGTGTACATCCCCAGGGCATCACATTCCTTGAAACTGCAATGTTTGTGATACCCAACATGGGGGCTGGGATCTGATCTGAACTCTGGTTCTCATTACTGAGGAACAAGCGTTTTTATCTGAGTCATTTATTTAGCTGAGATCAATCTTGTTAAGGCAGCTTGCTGCTTTAACTTAACCTGTTTCTTCAGACCTCTCTAGTTAGTTGTCAAATGGCCGCCATTCTTTCCTCTTTTCTGATCCCATGCCCCTTGGATGCCAGTAGGAATACTTGGAATCTATGTTCCCACAGCTTCTATCTGGGTTGAGCTAGTGACTCAAGTGCCCATGCAAGCATGCTCGTTCAAACCAGAGCCTTGAAGCCCTGCCATAATGGAATGAACACTATCCAGTAGAGGAGATCCTATCTACATCAATCTCCAGTTCATTCAGTAGGATAGAGTCCCGGTGAGACAGGAGCTGCCAGCTGACACCAAGTGAAGGAGGGCTAGAGATTCAAAGATGAATAAATGGTGGCTGTTTCAGGCCAGAGTTTGGCGTCGTTGCTTATACAGAAAAGTTACCAATTCATGCCCTTTCTCTGTGTTCTCATGAAGAAAACACCACACTGAACCAGCAGCATGGTTCCATGTACCCTAAGGGGTACCCTGTCAGGGTCTGTGTATGAAGCATTCTCCATAAGCCCATGCACTTTTTGAATGTTTATTCCTCAGTCAGCTGGACTATATAGGGAAGCTGGAGAACCATTTGGAGGAGACCTAGCTGATAGAAGTAGGTCACTAAGGGTCAGGTCTGAAAGTCACAGCTGGGTCACAGTGCTTCCTGGTCTGTCATGGTGTGGACAGCTTTGACATCATGGTCTCACCACTACAGATTGAAAGGATTCACTTCGTTTTTCTTACTATGATAGAATAAAAGACCATATAACTGTGCGCCAAGATAAACCTTTCTTACTGCATGTTATCTGTTAGGTACTTCCACAGGGATACAAAAGGAACAAATACATACATTGTTCTATTCCTTATTATAGTAAGAGCACTTGAAGAAAGCACATGACACATAATACTGAAACAATGTCACACTGACACCATCAAATCTGAACTGTACTTCAATCTTATTCAACACACAATAAGCCAGAGACAGGTCTAAAGTAAACAAAATGGTGTGGTGACGCAAAGGACTGCACCCAACATGTCCCTCCCCGACAAGTGGCTACCAGGTCTCAAAAGAGGTTAAGACTGTGTTACACTCCAGTCATAGCAGAGACAAGAGCCCAAGACACAAACAGCAGTTCAGGCACGGTGTTTGATTCCCCATGAAATACAAAGCCTGGGCACTGCAAACCAAAGGCTGATGTACTTGTCTAATATATATATATATATATATATATATATATATATATATATATATGTATATATATATTATACAATCAGGTGACTAGGTCTTTTCCTCTACTTCTAGCTTTGCTAGCTTCCTTTGGTATTTAGGTTTTTTTCAGAGCGAGAAGATGGCTACTGCACTTGGTTATTCTGCCCATGTTGTCAGGAGAAAGAAGGGAGGCTGAAGTAAAGGTAGAGGCCTTTTTCAGAAATTTCCACCTACACAGCTTTGGCCAGAGCTGTAAACCATTCACAAGCATGGCTGAAAGGCTGAGGAATTGAGGACTTTTTGTTCTCTGCTTCTAGACTAAAGAGAAGAGGAACCTGTAATGGGTCTCATTGAGTCAATTTATCAAACCTGCCAGAGAGCTTGGGTGACTGTAAAGTAGCAAGATGATTTTAGATGCAACCATTTTAATCTCTCTTAAAATACAGGTGTGGCGGCGGCTGGGACATGGGGCATGTTTACCCACCTACTATCTAGGAAGGGAACCAACTGTGGCAGTGAAGCCCTCAAGTTTCTCTGGGCTGGCTGCCACACAAGTGTCAGAGTGTGTGATACACTCCACTTTGTAATTCTAGGAGTTTCACTTTAAAAGTGCATGGAAACACGCACACAGACACATACTGCTGTGCGACTTGAAACCATGTTTTCAACTCTTAAATGAGGTCAGAAGAAGCACAGGCACATGCAGGGTCCCTGCAGTGCTTTGTCAAGTCTCCTGTAAGTTTCCAGTCTCCTGTAAGCACTGTGAGCCTACCTATGGCACACAAGAAATGAACACACCCAAAAGGTCAAAGCAAAACTGGTTCATTAGCTCTTGGTGTTTCACAGGGATAGAGGAGAACGTTATACAGCAAATCATGGCCAAGGTACAAATGATTCTAGTGGCCTGAGACTACCTTCCAAAGAACAGCTCTGCTCCTTACTGTCTATTCAGAGCAAGGGATGGAAGGGAGCAGTTTGGGCTGTGTAGACTGGCTCCCCTCTTTTCATAATCATCAACTACCCTTAATGACAAGTCTCTCCTGGTCTATAACACCTTAGATATAAGCATCACTTGAATGGCCAGCCAATTCTAACGAAGGTCTGGGTGCCCAAACAGTAGGAACAAGTTAAACACATACCTGCTGTTGAAAAGCTGGGTTCATAGTCTTATTTATAGCTTTACTACAACTCCCTCAGGATCCACACTGTAAGACCTCACTAGTTAGATGTTGGTAGGTATGAATCCACTAAGGTAAAATCAGCACTTAGGAGCCCAACTTAAAACTGTGTTAACCACAGTCCAGTGTTCCAGGCAGGAAACCCCAGCCACTAACTCTGCATTAGTTAGTCTTTTCAACACCAGGACAGTATGTGATGGAGTAACTTAGGAGAAAATGAGTAAGATTTAGTTCAGAGTCTCAGGGCGGGGGTGGGGGATGGGGTGTTGGCACAGGGCACATAGCAACGGAGTCTCCATCTGCAGTGGCTACAGCTTGCAGTAGGCTTGTTTCATCGTAGGGTTGTCAGAAAGAAGAAATCGAAGGCAGGAATGTTACAATCTTCTTAATCTGACTTTACACCACCATATCTGCCATATATGTTTCATGTCTGCAACCTACCAGAAGAGTGCAACCAGCTGGGGACCAAGTATGCAAACATCTGAGCTGGTAAGGGACCGTTCACAATCAAACCACAGTACACTTCATGGTAGCGGGCATCCATGGCAGATTCTATGATTGATCTTTTCATAGAATTACACGGAACCATGGGACTGACTTTGCAGAACAACTACATCTTTACCAAAGGAATTTTGAGTTATACAGCTTTTAAAAAATCATGACTAGTCTAGTTTAGAGGTTTTACCCTCTTCCTCCAAGACACCAATAAGATAGCATAATGCCGGGCTCAGCCTTATACTCTGCAGGATGGCAGAAGGACGGTGGAAGAAATTTGAAATTCTTCCCAAGAAAATGGGCCCAAAATAGAGAACCTGGCATCTTAAAGAACCTCTTTATGGGCCTTTGAAATTCTCAGCTTTGATTCCAGTCTCCTGATAATTTCCTTCTATCCCCTCCCTCCCTTTGCACTATGGGAAATAGATACCTCAACAATGTGCCCAACTGCCAACATGGGTTCAAATGCATGATGTATCAGATCCAGTATTCTGTTTCTAAAAGGTACCCTTGAATGGGCAAGGCTGTGTAAACAGTCTCACTTTCATATTAAAATGAGGTGATCCTATCAGGAGCACTAGACTGTCCAGTCATTGGCAGGGAGCCTGGTTTTCCTTGTGAGGGACAGAGGATCTCACCATCATTCCTCCAATGCTTGATCCTAAGGGGATACAAAAAGCCTGAAGTGCCACTAAATTATCACTGTAACTGTATACCAACCTGAAAAGAGAGGCAAACTCAACTGCCTTTTGTCTTGTATATGCATGAAGTTCAGAGGATAGGTATTTATTCTGAGTGCCTTAAGTTTCTGTTAATGAGCACCTTTGACTTTCCGAAGTATAGCTTACATTTTTCCAGCCCTACTCAGTTCAAATCCACTCTACTGCTAATCAGTAATGACTAACTTATTACTTTCTATGGTTCAAAATCTTAAATACTATGATAAAAAAAAAAATGAAAATATCCCCGTGGGGAAAAACCTCCTAGTGTCTTGCCCCAGTATCTCTCCTTCCTCCTTCGAAAGTAAATAGGATCACCCAAATTACAATTCCCAGCACCAGCACAACTGCCATGTAGACTTGCAACTAAGCTGCTTTTAAAGAGAGCTGGCCTCAGCTAGCTGAAAACCTGCTCAGATCTTTCTGTTCTCCTAAAGCCCTTCTCTCAGTTTGCAATGTAGACTTCAGGGTTAGTGCCTCAAGAGCCATCTTGGCTTACAAGAGACCTTGAGAGGAAAGTGTTAGCACATAGGGATGGACCCACAGGTGCAGAGCTTTCTGGACAGAGACTACCACGTCAGCCTGTGAATGCCTCAAATCTACAATTAAACAAATGAAAAATACACTTTTCTGATTGAAACAATTCTATTTTTATGAAATATGAAGTCAAACTAATCAAGGCCAGGCTCTCTTTAAGTCCCACGATGTTTGCTTTTCATGCAGCCTGTGGATAGCTTCAGTAAAGCGTGTGATGACACCCTTGGAACACCTTTCTCCTGCAGCCATGCTGCTTTTCTACTCATCAGTCTGTGTCCTTCTGCCTCCTTCCCTTGTCAACAAAGAACAGGGGGAATTAGAAAAAGAAAATTATAGCTATTTTAACTTCAGCACTCAATCTTATCAGCTTTAAAAAGCCACATCTCATAAAAGTCTCACTGTCTTTGAGGTACCTTGGCAAAATTAATAAACTGCTTTTGTAATTACTCTCCGAGTCCATCTTTACTATTACAGAAGAAACTTAACTATCTAGGCTATTTCCAGTTCTTTAACTTTATTCCAAAAGCTTTAGAAACTTGGCTAATTACAATCTTGTGGGGTTTGTTGTTGCTGCTGTTTTCCCCTTGACTTAGTTTTCCTAATTAAAAACAGTAATCCTAGATTCAATGACAGCCTTGGCACCACAGAAAGATAACTTTAGCTATATTACCCCGTGCCTCAGTTTCTTCATCTAGGCAAACATGCCAAAAAGATTCAACTGTCACCATGTTGGCTAGTCTTATGTCAACTTGACATAAACTAGAGGCAGGGACCTCAACTGAGAAAACGCCTGTGTAAGATCCAGCCGTAAAAAGTCGTTTCTTAATGAGGGAGGGCTGAGCCCATGGTGGGTGTCTCTATCCCAGGGCAATGACTATGGGGAACAAGTCAATAGACAGCACCCTTCCTCTGCATCAGCTCCTGCATCCAGTTCCTCCCGTTTCAGTTCCTGTCCTGACTTCCTTTGATAATGAACAGTGATGAGGAAGTGTAAGCCAAATAAGCCCTTTTCTCCCCAACTTGCTTTCTGGTCAAAACTCTAAGACAGTCACCTGTGCTTTCTTTTAACTTAGTTCAAAAAGCGTTAAAAGTCTGTGCCAGACACGATGCCCAGAATTTAGAGTACTATGGTGATGATGACGTGGCCCCACTTTCACAGTTTATGGTAAATTGTGTGTGAGACATAAATTTAAAAATCCAATAAATAAACGTGTAATTAGTGAAGCACTGTTGGGCTATAGGATCATAAAGGGAGGTCTCTACTGCTAGGAAGCAGTTTGTCAAATGAGTCTCCAAAGTCCTTTATTTCTCTAGTATGTAACTACCCTTCATACTCAGTTCCTGGTTTAGCTATAATTTTATTTCCTTTAATTTCCAGTGTTACAATTCAAGGAGTACCTCTGATTTCTCTCCTCTTGTAAAAGTTTGTTCTGACCTCTTTAGTAGTAAGAGAGATCTGCCTGTCTTATGAAATGAGGTCTAAGAGGAAAGAAACCAGAAGCCATAGTGCAGTTTGAAGAGTAGCGTGTGAAGTACACATGCACATGCGTGCAACACATACATCGGCATATTAGTAGACAGAGATTCTGAAACCAACAGTGGTAACCCTTGAAGGATAAAGTTTTCCTTCTAAGTTAGTAGCCATCTATAACAGGTCTTAGCATGAATCCATGTAATATTTATAAGAAAAATCATACTGTATTCATAGTCAGAAAGCACTACTCTGGAGTTCTTATTATGTCATAAAGTTGTCCAGATAGTAAAGCGTGGGCCAGAAAAAGATGGCTCTGGGTAAAGACACCTGCCACCAACCCTGATGACCTGAGTTCAATCCCCAGGACCCACATTAGGAGAGAACCAGCTCCTGAAACTCATCCTGTGATCTCTGCTGGGTTATGTGCACCCTGACACGATGCACACAAATAAAACATAAAATTTAAAAACTAAAAAAAATTATTAAATATACTGAGAAAGTAGTCCCATTTTCTTTTTATTCTGAATAGACGACAATACTTTTCTGAACATATTCTATTCTGTAATGATGCCAGGAAAAGGATTTTGTATTTTCTGTTTGCTGCTCTCCTGTGACAATCAGAATCACTCGTTTCCACTCAGCTCTCAGACTTGGGAATCACACACCTGAGACCTTTCTGCTCTTGCTGTGGTTAGCGTCTCACTGTTTCTCTACAAGGGTGAGACAAAGCAATTTCACGGTTATCAGAAGGGTTATCAAGAGAATTTACCAGTATGTATTGCAAGACCTGGACAGTAACTCTTGAATTACTGTGTGTTGCCAGCATGGGCACCTCTCATTCTCTCGAGGGCTCTGAGATGCAGCTGTCACTCTTAAGGTCGCAGGTCTTCCTTGGGAAGTGCTCAATGAGGTGACACTGTGTGCACATTTAACAACACACACTAGATGGCTTCATAAAGAAACTGTCATACTGGTACTCAGCACATCTCAGCCTCAGCACCAGGGTACCCTAGCTGTTTTCCTCTCACCTCCTGTGGAGAGGCACTATGTAAATCTAACAAATGGACTCTCCTGAGTTTCCTCAGCACAAGTGCTGGTGAAAGTCTTTACAGATAAAGCCAACCTGAAACTGGGATGGTAAAGTCTTAAATGAGAATTCTTAGAGGAAGGTATGTTCAACTTGCAGCTTCTGAAAGTAAGTGCAAATGTGGCCTAAAACAAAAGCATGAACGTACTGAAGACTTTATTAGCACTATTGCAGATCAACTAATATCTGTCACAACAAGGGAGGTACAGAGAAGGCTGATGGCATCCCAAAAGGCCAGATGGCTGAAAACTACTAGCTGATTATAGTCAAACATAACTGGCTTTCAATTTTATAGTCCAGCTAGTCTTCAAGAGTGTCATTTATGCAAATGCCCTGGGAAATCGCAAGGCTTGTCACCCATTCCAGGACTCCTTGGGTTTGTAATATCCAGTTGAACAGATAAAAATATGATGGCACTGACCACAGAAAAGCATGAGACAACAGAACCCAAACTCTAACGATCTTAATTGAAAGAATGGGAGACCTCTGAGCTCATTTGCCTGGAACCTAGGCTGAGAAGCGGTGAATGACGAGTAGTTTTCTCGAAGACAGCAAACAGGTGGCAGGCAGCCAAAGGAAGCAAGGCAGGCGAAGGGGATGGATCTTTGCTAGGGATGAAGAAGTGCTGAAGGGAGTAGAGTGGTCCAGGCAAGCTTGGCTCTTCCACTTTTGCCCAGAATATGACTTCCCACTGCATGACTCTATCTGATAGTTAGCAACATGAGGCAGAGCTGTTCTAGAGAAGCGTGCATCAATAGTTCATTGTGAACTGAGGTGCTTCATCTACGTAAGCGGTTCTCAACCTTCCTAAAGTTGTGACCCTTTAATACAGTTCCTCATGCTGTGGTGACCCCCTGGACCATAAAACTATTTCATTGTTACTTCATGATATAACTGGCTACTATTGTGAATAGTAATATAAATACCTGAAATATGACTCCCAAAGGGGCCTTGACCCACAGGTTGAGAATTGCTCATCTACATGACTGGCTCATTCTGATCCACAAATTCTACTTAAGGAGAATTTATCTGAAAACAGAGTAAACTTTCTATCCTTTCATAAACATGACACCGCTCACGGCTCTGTTCCTTGGCACTGGCTGGGCAGTACCTTGAAAGTGAATGAAATCTAATTTGTTTAAAATTAATTCCCTTCCAACCCACAGCAAATAGCAAGTCTCGAAAAGTGCAGCAGCACAGCCCAAACTCGGCACTTCCTTCCTAGGGATACACTTCACCTAAGGATGACGGGAGAATGCCAACTGGCCTCAGTGGAGTTAAGCTGTAGGCTTAATGATGAAGATGCAGCAAAGCATGCTAGAGTTTGAAAGACAATTTCATCACATGCTAGACAGTTATTTGTGGCTCCTCTGAAGGTGACACAGATAAGATTACTTGATGAGTAAAAGAGATTTACTCATTAGGAACCATACTGCTCACCCTTCAATGTACACATTTAACATTTATAGTCAACAAAGTCTTGGACCTTCACTTATAGGACAGAATTATCATCCTTTGTAAACCTACTTCTGTTGCTGGTTTTGTGTGCTTAAAAAGGTCGAACTCAGATAAAAACTATAAAATCCAGCCATGGCAAAGTTAAAAAAGAATTTTTATTGTTTTCTAAACATAAATTTTACTTAACTGAAAGGCCATTTAAAGAAAAGGCTCAGTGGTTAAGAGCACTGACTGTTCTTCCAGAGGTCCCTAGTTCAATTCCCAGTATTCACAGTGTCTCCAACTGTAACTCCAGTCTCAGGAATCTGACGGCCTCTTCTGGCCTCTGAGGGTACTACATAAATGTGGTGCACTGATTTCCATGCAGGCAAAACACTTTATATACATTAAAACAAACAAACAAACAAACAAGCCTTCCTGATAAGCTGGAATGTGGTTCCGTATTAGGTTGTATGCCTATCTAGCAAAACAGGAGTACACACATGCATTCACCCCTAAACACACACGTATTTTTTTCCAGCTGACTCATATTCAAATTCTCTCCTTTTTAACACAGATGTATTGCCAGTGACCATATGTGCAAATGGGCTCCTTGGTTATTTGCTAGGAAAAGTATAAAGCAGTACAATTTGTGGAACTGCCTTTCAATAATGAATACTGATGCAGAAGTGAGATCTCTACAGATATTTGGAACAGACACTGATACACACAAAATTAAGGTAAACATTAGTTCATCACAGAGCTAATATTGAAAAAGTGCAATGACAGAGGTCAGCTAACATAAGATCATTTTCATCCAATGGATACTAAGAGTTATTCAGGGTATTTTGTTTTCCCTGAAGCGGGACAAGGACACAGGAACTGCTGAAATTCTTCCCAGTACTAGTCCTCAGTGAGCAGATCTGTAAGGAAGCACAGCTACAGATATGCATACATACAGCAGTTATATGATATTCTTGTCACAAAGAGAAACCTGCTGTTTCCACAAACTCATCCAGCCAGAAGGCCAATGCAGATCAAAATCAGAATAAGTTTTAAAAGCTCAGGTTAAACTGATTTTAAAGTTATGAATAACATTAAAGTTATGAACGACTTTAGATATTCTTGGTGTCTCAGAAATTCCTCTGCCACCCGTTAAATAGGTAAATGGTCATTCTTTATCTGTACAAACATTTACACTCAACTTCTGCCGCATAAATTTAGTACTGGAAGACCATCCCCTCCCCTACACACAATGTGTTTTCTCCCTGTGACCCAAGCTGTCCTGGAACTGGCTTAGTAGGTCAGGCTGGCCTTGAACTCACAGAAGTATGCTTGTCTCTGCCTCCCAGTGATGGGATTAAAAAGGCAAGTGCCACAACTGCCTGGCTGATTTTTTTAAAATAGTCACACAATGCCAATTCTTACAGCCTCCTGGAATGTAACACTCAAATAAAAAAATCTCAGGACATGGGACACTGACAATTTCTCCTTTACAAATGAAACACAAAATTAAATCTACCAGGAACCTGGAGAAGAAGCTCTGGGCTCCCCAACATCCGCCTTTGACTATTCCTTCATAGGACTTCACAATAAAATCCTAACAATGAAGAAGCATAGCTAGGAATGCTTTGTTCATTTTCCCTGCCAGGATTATCACACTTAAGCTTAGCTGAGGTTACACAGTTGGCTTGATGTCTCATAGATATGAACAAAATCAGTTCAGGTCCTAATACTCCGGGTCCAAGGTTAGAAAGCCATAACTTGTGATTTGTAGTTTCTTCAATTCAGAGCAACAGAAGATGCCTTACTAAGTACTTGTAAATTCATCCTTTTCACTATGGAGATCTTATATTTATTTTTAACAGTCACAAAAATTTGGTACAGCATCCAAGCAAATGACCCAAGGAAGATGGTCTATCAAGTTTTAATTTCCTTTCATGAATGTGAGCATAAATCTAGATGTTAATAATAACAACCATTACATGCTTTCTCCTGGTGCTTATCAACGTGTATGAAATTACACAGGTGAATAGAAAAGTCAGTCTTAATTTAAGGGTTAAAAATCACAGATGTGAAATGGAGAAAGATTTCAAAAGTGGCAAAGAGATCACCTATCCATTTCAAAGATGTGTTTATCTTTTTGTATTTCAAAGGAAAGGCCTTTTGAAAGACATGGCATAGAAATATGCATGTGAATAGAGGCACACTGAGAAGTCTTAGCTTTCAGATACAATGACTTTCCCTCAGAAAGCGCCACAGTGCATGTCACGTGCTGCCAAGCACACTAAGAGCCTGTGGCATTGCCTCTGTCCAGCTTCCATCTGATGGCTCGTTAGCATTTTCCTAAATGATGACCCCAAACTCGACTATTACCTAACAGTGTCACTCTTCAACAGTAGACACATTCCTTCATGTGGTACTGAATACACCAGAATGTCTCATATCTCTTTTTAAAAAAAAGTGCGAGAGACAATGGGCAGGATAGGGCAGAGAAGAGAATTATGAAGGATACAGGGTGGAAAGGATGGAGAAGGAAAGACAATTACAGAGGACACAATAAGCAAGTCTGATAGTTTAGAAATATTCATGAAAATCTGTCCTTGAAAATGGCGCGGATTTGGGAGCCAATCTTTTCCATATGACTTCTGAGAAATGTTCTTAGAAAGAGCCCACAAAAGGGTGATAACAAAATGCATCTTGTCAAATGATCTTTCATTCTGGCATGGAGTTATTCTCTCACATCTTCCATGTGGGCTGCAACTCTCCTTCCAAGGCCTATCTCATTTACTACATCTTAATTACACCATGCATTCTGCTGACTGTGGATCCAAGACCTTTCAAACAAGGTTTTAAGCAAGAATGCATCCATCCTCAAAGGACAAAGCATGGTGCATTGTCAGTGCCCACAAAAGCAGACACCAGGGACTTAGGGAGGAGCTGAGGTTTACAAAGAATAGCTCACAGGCCACACAGGGAAGGGGTTCTTGTAGAAACCTGTGGTCCGAACACATCTCGCAGGAAAGAGACTTGAGCTGTACTTTTGAAATAGGGTCTTTATTAAAAAGATAAATATAGAATATAAATGGAATCTGGGGTAAGCAATGTGAATTAGGCCCTAAAATGATTTCTTTTCCTAGCACACATTTGCAGAAATCACGGAGCAAAGAAAGTGTGCAATAACAAGGCTGTGCTTGAATCTCGGTTTATTGCTCAGTGTGACCCAAATGTACCCAGACCAAATCCATCAGCAGGGAGATGTAAAATGGTCCTGTGCTAGGCTGATTTTCAACAGGCATTCTCTTTGCCTGGTGAAAGCCCCTTCCAACTACAGGCCAAGTTATTAAGAAATTGTTTGTCATCTTATATTGGATCGATCATTTGTTTTCCCGAATTCTTTTTCTCATCATTTACTCATTACACGCCTCCTCCTGATAGAAGGAGACATTTATTAGCTTCTGCATTTATTGCATTGGCAAACAGAAACATTCTGCTGCATTTCCTAGGGGTTCACTCATTTATCTATTGGATAAGAGACTGAAGTTTTCTACAGGGCAGAAAAATTAAAATATCAGTCAGGTTGACAGCGGGAAAATGAGGGTCTCTGTGACAAGACGCTTGTTTAAGCATCTGGTTCAGTGAGGAGGTGCTGTCTTATTTCACCAAGCTACCTCTTCATATGTAACTAAAACTGTGGCTATTAGCTGGCCAACAAGCACTCACTCATGCAGTTTACATATGATACTATAAAGCTCTCAGAAGCAATGCTAATTGCTGCTTTAAGTGAAAAATACAGCATGATGCTTTTAGAGATCCATGTTGAGAGGCGATATGGAAGGGAGAATGGGAGGGGCGGAGGGAGGGAGGGACACAGAGAGGGAGGGACGGAGAGACACATACACACAGAGAACTGTCTCAGCAAATCCACGCAAACTGAATCCAAACTGACAGAATTTGAAATCATAAGAAACCTTATGTCACCAAATCCTACAGAAATTTCTGCAGCATCCCCGCTAAGACGTCATTCACATTTGCTGACAGTCATGAGACCAGCATACTTCACAGTGCAGCCTGTTGATGGGGGTTCACTTCCTAAACATGAAGAAATGGGTGTGACCGAGGCAAGTTAGCTAACCCCTCCGAGTCTCTGGGCCCTTGTTTCAAGCATTCACTATACTGAAAGAATCAGGGAAGAAGGATAGGAAGGAAATGCAGGAGCCCAATACAGTCTAGGTAGCCTGCAGTTACCAAAATATGTCACTGCCTTTTGATGCTGTGCAAGACAGGTACAAAAGAGCACAATTCTCCAGGGCAACATACAAACATTCAGACTGGCATCCGAGCTCAGTTACAACAGAGCTTTCTTCAGCTCTTGGTCATTTTTCTCTCCACTTCTTTTCCCTCCTTTTCCATGGCTTCGCTTTCCTTGAATCAACTTTAATTGCTCACTTTTCATTCTTGACAAAAAAAGAAAAATAACCCAGATACAATACTTCATTGGAGTACTCCATTCAGCTGGCATACTCCAGCTCTGACCTGGTCATCCTAATTCTTTACTATTGCCCTAACTTTCTGGGGGGTTAGTCTTCACGTCAACAAAGCATGAGTAGCCTACTATTATGACAGGTATTGATATAACAATGAAAAATCAATTTCTAATCTTTTACCTCGAAGATGACTATACAGAAGAAAAGTCCAGCTTTAACCCCATGCTGGGCAATGGAGCAATCTGGTGCAAACGTACAAGCCCAACACTCAAGAGGTTCAAAAGTTCAAGGGTGACCTGGCCCACATAAAAAGACTCACTTCAAAGAACAAACAACTAACAGCAAAGTCCATTTTTGCTGATATAGTAGTGCTTAAGATTGGTCATGTCCCAGCACATCACCGTGGGAATAAGAACATAAGTGTTGATGATAAAGTAGCTCTCTTCCATAGCAGCTTTCCACCAAAGGCTCACACAAACTTTCTTTTATTCACTTTCCCCTTAACAACGTTAAGCACCTGAGAGCACCTGTAGTGTGTGTGTTGGAGGGCATCTGGTGTGGGACAAATTCTCTATATTCTGTCAATTATATTTTAAATAAATGCTGATTGGCCAGTAGCCAGGCAGGAAGAACAGGAGGGACAACCAAACAGGAAGCAGCGGCAGGTCAATGAGAACAGGAGTATTCTAGAAAGAAGGAAGCTCTCTCTGCAGTTGTGAGCCTACCACAGAGGAAGCAAGATGTGACTGCCTCGCTGGGCCATGTGGATAGCACAGACAAGAATAATGGGCTAATATATATGTTATAAGAGTTAATACAAAGCTTTAGCTGATGGGCCAAACAGTTTAAAGTTAATGTAGACCTCTGTGTGATTTCTTTGGGACTTAATGACTGTGGGAACTGGGCAGGACAGAAATCCCGACAAGTATCAAGCTGTTTTGTTATTGATAACCAGACAGCTCCTGAAGCCCTTAGTCCCTGCCCCTCAAAGTCCTCCATCATTACCCTGGAAGAGATAATGATGCAACAATGCAACAGTAGTGCACTTGATGGCTGCTCTAAATTCCTCTCACATGCAAACAGCAGCTCAGGGCCAACACAGAGCTAGAGATACCTGCCCACTCGGCAAACCAAAATGATCCAGATGCTAAGCTTATATTACCTTTTATATAACTAGCCAGAATAAAAAAGCAATGTAGGCTCTTTGGGGGTAGTTCAGAGGTTAACAATTCCTACAGATTCCATTCTATAGCACAGGATGCTAAGATTATTCAATTTACTTCCCACACTTATTTTATTCAAGCAGAAATGTTTCTGAAAACGTCCTTATTTGATGAAGAATTCTTTCAACACTTTGCCTGTAAAGCACTGCAAGGGAAGGAATATAAAAAAAAAAAATCCATTCTTTATGACCTGTTCTCAAACAATACAAAAACTACCTGGAGTGCTGTCTGTGTCACTAGTAATATTTCTGATCCACTGATAAAAGACCAGGTGCCAGGCACTACAGTGGGATCTGTCTGCCTTCCCACCTAATCTATCCATTCACCCTCCCACACATCTGAGACAGTTGCTTAGTGGCCACAGCTGACATTTACTACGCAGCCCCCTGTAGGTCTCACGCCCTCAAGCACGAGGCCTACAGGTGTGCAGACCAAACCCACTTTCCGGGCTGTACTTTGTATGAATTGCCTCACTGAATCTTACACTCAGACCGTCAGCCTGGCACTAAGATTCCTAGTCTCAGGATGAGGAAACTGGAAACTGAGGGCAGAATACATTTTCCCATCTATATGAAAGGTGAAGGAGGAGGGAAGCATGAGGAGGGTGAGAGGTTGATACCCCCAACCAACTCCCAAATATCAAAGAAGAAAAACTTGGATGGCAAGTTAACATAGCAATCCTAAAGGTGAAAATGTATTTTTACTGTCTACAAATTAAACTTAAATGAACTCCTATACTGAACAAGGCCCATGAATAAATTCAGCTAAGTAGAGACATTGCTTGTGGAAGATGCTGTTAGCACCTTTTGATTTTTTTTTTTTTTTGACCTGGATTCACACACCTCACCACAAAAGAACTCTTCCCTCTGCCAGGCACATGTTCCTCCCCAAGTAAGTCACCACCAGCTTCAGACCTTGGCTTTAAAATTCATCTTTTCTTGCAGGGGTGGGGAGAGCATTTGTCTCTAAGAAAACGCTTCTAGTGGCAGTAAATTCCTCCGTGGTCTAACAACTTCTGTATTTATAGACCTGACTGGACAAGGGCCCGAACATTTCATGGTATCATCAGCTGGCAACTATAAACGTTCCAAATTATAACTGATAAAAATGCAATCTGTGACTTATGGACACACAGTCGTTACTTGTCCAATAGGGAGGTCTGTTAGTCTTACTCATCCCAGGCCCTGTCACTGACTTCACCCTTCGTTCATTTGCTTAACCCCAAAACATTTGCTTAGAAGAAAAATAGTAAGAGTTAGCAGTGAAATGTGTGCGTGAGCATGCACGCAACGTGCATGCATGTGGGGGGCGTGTTTTTTTATGAGCTGCCCCTGATCAGTCAGTGACCAAATGAGGGATTCACATCACATCACACACCTGGGGGGAGGCTCCAAGGTCCAGATGATGACTGGCTGCCTCATTTACATTGTTTGATGGCATTAGCTGCTCTTGTGTATTCTTCAAGCTCTTTGCAGAAAGTGCTGGGTGTGCTTTTCAAGTGCATTACATAACCCCTGTATCTTTGCTAATCCCCAGGCGGTTGGGAACAGGAATCAAAGAGCCTCCCCACCTCCTCTGTGTCTAATGCAACCCCATTAAGATTACAAGTTCTTCTTAAGCCTGAACAGTGTAGATCAGAATATGGGCCTGGTCTCCGAGGCTTCAAATCCTGACTCTGCCTTCCTTACTATCTTCATGACTATATGGTAGACAGCATTCCCATGCCTCACTCCATTCGTCTAGGAAACGAGCATCAGCCCTGGGCAGTTGGAAAGGTTATGTGAAATATCACAGTACTGCAGTACTGGCAAATGGTAAGCTCACAATAAATGTTATTCCTTATTTCAAATAGCAAGGAAGGATTATCAATGTTGATTTGGGTTTGAGGAAAGACACAGGGAAAACCATGGGTGGATTTTCACTTGATAAGGAATTAAAAAAAAAGAAAAACAAAACAAAACAAAATCAACAACAAAACAACACTTCAATATCATTTAGCCAGACTCGCTGGGCTTATTTACTATTCCTCCAGAAGAGAGGGGATTAGAGTCACTCTTAAATCAGAGTGCAGTTTGAACTCCACACAGAAATGATTCACTAACAAAGTGCAGACCAAAATAAGCGCCTTCTGTTGGGCTTGGCACGCCAGCTACTGCACTTGAAAAGCAAACCTGGCTGTTTCTGCAAAGAGCCTGAAGAACACAGGAGAGCAGCAAATGCCTTGGAGTGATGTAAATGAGGCAGCCAGTGATTACCCAGACCTGGGAGTGTCAACCCCCACCCCCACCCCCAAGGTGCCTGACTTGCTTTGGCTCACTCATTTGGTCCCTAAGCAGCCACTGACTAGGGCATCTCATGAAAAACACCCCCAACCCACATATTTAATAACTCTTACTACTTCTCTTTCCAGAGAGCATATTATACATAAAATATGTATGTTGTGGACTGTCTTTTCATTAACCAATTGCTAATACTATAGAAAGATAAGTTTGTGTCTCTTCGCTCTACTCTCAAAGCCTAAAACAGAGCCTGCTGCACTGATAATTAAAAAAGAGAAAGAAAAAAAAACACCTACCACTATAAAATGAATGAATGGGCCTGGTGACATGCTAGCTACAAGTAACAAAGCAAAGTGAAAAACTAAACAAAAACACTTCACACTTGACAAAAGTCCTAAATGGTTAGCAACAACAGTATTGCAGAAAAATTAAAAGTCAATTAAAATACTGTTAAAGTAATGATTTCTTCTAGAGTCTAGAAAAATCCCAAACAATTTATTTGGAAGCAATATTCAGATAAGGCTAAAGTTAGAGAACAGGTCATCTCTAGGGAACAAAAGAGAAAGCAGGTTTATAAGAAGGGACAGTTGGAAATCTTTATTTTGTTAACTGAAAGGACAGAACAGCTCTCTCTCACTTAAAAACATCTACAAATAAAACTACTATTACTACCTATATCTAATAAAAGCCATCATCTCATTAATTTCCTAATACCACAGACATACAGAGTTTTCTGCTTCAGGATGAACTAAGTAAGCATAAGACAGAAACTATCCACAACACCCTGCTCTGCGGAGGGAAGAAACTTAAAAAAAATTCTCAAAAGACAAATAATTTCTGTTGGATAATGGGGAATCCAGAAAGCACATTTCATAAAATGTGCTACAGTAAAACTATTTACCTGTACTGGGATCTGCCAGGTGGTGGCTTTAGTGAGAACTTTTCCACACTTTGTACCACAAAGAAAATGAGAACAAAACCAACTGAAAACAGTTGCATACATCCCTATCTTGACTCTACTATGCAATAAAACAAAGACATTTAACCCACAGAGAAACTGGCTTTAACCCTTTACTTCACCGATGCAAGTGTACCCTGTAGACCCTTTGAGTCAAGGAATGAACAGCACAAGCTCTACATACACGAAAGATAGCTGAAGAGGTATAGTCTAGATCTCATGTGGGTTTTTGTTTCTTTCCCTTTCTTCAAGATCAGTAAAGTCAACAGCAAACTGTGGGAAAACTATGAAAATAAATTCAATTTTCACTTAAAAGCTTATTTTCCAGACTGGAATAGTTCATCATTTAATTATTTTTCTTTCCCTCATTTTAAGTGTCTCACGTTTTGCCTGAATGCACATATGTGCACC
This sequence comes from Microtus oregoni, assembly GCF_018167655.1. Taxonomy (NCBI): domain Eukaryota; kingdom Metazoa; phylum Chordata; class Mammalia; order Rodentia; family Cricetidae; genus Microtus; species Microtus oregoni. Next base: position 28,272,630 of record NW_024543085.1, read on the forward strand.
ATTTATGTGCTCTGTATGAGGGGGCCAGAAGGGCACTGAGTCCCTGGAGCTAGAGTCCAGGTAGTTGTGGACCAGCATATGAGTTCTGGACACTGACCTGGGTGCTCTGTGCAAGCAGTCAGCGCTCTTAACCCTTGAGCGGAGTCATTTCTCCAGCCTCTTCTCATTTAACTCTAGTAATTCTCTAATTTCATGATGGCTTTTCAAGACATTGTTTTTTAAAAAGCCATATTCATAAGAAAGGTAACAACATCTACTGTGAATTTTTTGCTTTGTTTTCCTGAGCTGGTCAACAAATTCAGGTCCTTAGCTCAGTGATTAAAAGGAATTTGGTGATTTGGCTATTTGGTGAGTATTTTAATAGACTCTTGCATAAATAACATAAAATGACGGGATATGTCAGTACTGCATCTGATCTAGAATGTTTTTCTCCGCAAATGGAATTGACAGGATCTGTAAATTTCCTGAACGTGTCTTAGAAATGTCTGGTGCCTTCCTGGAATACAACTCAAACTAAATATCTTCTTTTTCCAAGGAAGGGTCTTTTAATTAGGAATAGTCTAATCAAAGCACAGTATCAAGAGGGAAGCAGTGGTTGTTGGGACAAGCACTCCAGGCCTTCCTGGCATGGCCCCTCGCTCTGGCCCACTGAAGCCATGAGGCCTCAATCATACTCTCTTGTTTTCTTGTCTTACACTGCATTTGAGGCATAAAATGGAAAGTAAAATGCAAACTCCTTCTGTACTTGTTTACTTTTTAGGCTGACATGTGCTCATTTAATTCTAATAAAAGTTTTAATTAAAAAGACCCTGCAAAATTGGTCCAAATATCAGTTAACAATGCCCTTGTTCTGCGACAATTTCTGAAATCAGAAGCTAGTGCATAGAGCATTACTAGAAGGCCACTTCCTCCAGGGAACAACCACCTCCCAGCTGGTCTTCCCAGGCTTCATAACCATAGTTGGCAGAACCTCGCTCCTTCCTCTCTACAGGCCTCATCACTAACTCTAGAGGATGTGGACTGCTCGGCACAGCACAAAACTTACAGTCAACATCAAGTTTAACTATGTCAAAGAGTTTTCAATCTGTTGAAAGGAAGGGGTGCTGTTCTGTTTTGCTTGTTAATTTCCTACCTCTTAGCTAGAAAGGCATTCATTAGCATTCTTTCTACTGGGTAAACAACTGAGCCTCTGCTGGAGAGATGGAGGATGACCCAAAGACCCAAGCTACTATACACTATCAGGCTACTATCTTGAATACTGGCAATCTATCAAATTTAAAGGGAAACATGAAAAACATCTCATTTTAACAACAAAAAAGATGTACATTAAAGAGGTCTGAAAAAACCTAAAAGAATGTATGTAGGCATTAATTTTTATTCTGTACTATAAAATTAGTCCCATACTCAACAACTCCTACTTTTGGGAATAATCAAAATACCATATTTTAGCATAAAAAATAATGTATAAGTGTTTCAAACAGAGCTGCGCCCACATTTCCATAGTCAATCCTTCACCCACTATCCTTTCTAAAAATCTTTTCCCTCAAAGGCTACCTCAAATATCTATGTATGATTCTCAACAGCTTCAGTGCTGCTACTAATGGTGCTGGCCAATATTTATCTTTGGTTTACATAATGTATACAACATTTTGCTTAATTTCCATATGCTTAAGGCAGTATGTCATAAAGGCCACTATACCAAGGAGAAATCTAAGGGTTAAACAAGTATTTCCAATAACAATTATCAGAAGAGTATGAGGGCTAACATTTGACCCCATATCTACCAGTCTTGGATGCACTCTGATAACCTGAAGTCCATTGTGGAAGAGGTCTCAAACTATCAAGGAGTTCTGGGATCATTCAAGCTTAAGTACATAAAATTCTAAAACCTGATATTATTCTTAACTATCTCATGTAATTATGAAATATCAGGGAACAAGTACTTGGGAAGCAAAGCTTTACTAAATTATGACATCTAAAAATCAGCAAAGTAGAGAAAGCCAGCAAGAGTTCCTTTGCTCTGATAAATCAGCTGAGTTCAACTGCAAATGCCATTTCACTGGCAAAGCAGTTACTCTAAGCCCATGGATGAAACAAAGCTGATGAGACTTTATACTGTGCTTGGTTGTCATAAAAATAATCCAATAAAAAATGGAGTAAGACCTAAACAGAAAATTCTCAACAGAAGAATCTAAAATGGCTGAAAGACACTTAAGGAAATGCTCAACATCCTTAGCCATCAGAGAAATGCAAATCAAAACAACTCTGAGATTCCATCTTACACCTGTAAGACTGGCCAAGATCAACAACACTGATGACAACTTATTCTGGAGAGGTTGTGGGGTAAGGGGAACACTTCTGCATTGCTGGTGGGAGTGCAAGCTGGTACAGCCCCTTTGGATGTCCGTATGGTGATTTCTCAGAAAATTAGGAAACAGCCTTTCTCAAGACACAGCAATACCACTTTTGAGTATATACCCAAAGGATACTCAATCGTACTACAAGGACATGTGCTCTACTATGTACATAGCAGCACAATTTGTCATAGCCAGAACCTGGAAAACAACCTAAATGCCCCTTGAATGAAGAATGGATAAGGAAAATGTGGTACATTTACACAATGGAGTATACATAGCAGAAAAAAAATAATGACATCTTAAAATTTGCAGGCAAATGGATGGAGCTAGAAAACATCATACTGAGTAAGGTAACTCAGACCCAGAAAGACAAATATCATATGTACTCACTCATAAATGGTTTTTAAGCATAAAGCAAAGAAAACCAGCCTACAAATCACAATCCCAGAGAACCTAGACAACAATGAGGACCCTAAGAGAGACTTACATAGATCTAATCTACATGAGAAGTAGAAAAAGACAAAATCTCCTCAGTAAATTGGGAGCATGGGGACCTGGGGGGAGGATTGAAGGGGAGGGGAACAGAGAAAAATGTATAGCTCAATAAAATCAATTAAGAAAAAAAAAAAACCCTAAGTAACACTAACCCAAATACTCATTATTTTAAGTCATTTGTACAGCATCTGGGAGGGCTGCCATGTAAACCAGCTCTAAGAGCCTAAACGAACAAATCTACAATGTTTACTTGTCTGGTGCTGAATTAGTGGTGCAATAACAATGATTAGGTAAACACCACCATCATTGCCTTTGCCAATAGCATAAATCCAATTTTCCAGCTTCCACATGTCCATTTCTTAGTCTGAATACAGGCAAACTTCTGTATTACATAAGTAAGTTCCTAAGAGCAGTAAACTTCTTTGTCAATAAAATATCCCAATTCATTGGCACCATATTATCCAGGTTATTGCTCAATATTCGTTTTAGCTCTCCACTAGGACAGGCTTAAAATAACAGTAGTCTTATTCTGCTGTCTGGGAATGCTTGAAGCCCAGAATGTCATCATGAGCACTGCCTCCACGTGGCCACTCGTAAAGCAATATTCATTCCCAGCCCTCTACTACATGATTATTCTCAAATGCTTACAGAACAATGCGTACTTCTACAAAGGGGATCTTCATGCAGCTTGAGCCTCCAGGTTACAATACGTGCCCTTTTGTCTCTCTGGCATTACACTTTTTGAAAATGGGTTTAGGGTCAAGTCTAAATGAGACATAATATAATTTTTTAGTCTATCCAACAGCAAAATTGCAGTGCCTGTCCTCAATTATACACAATTGAATTTCAACAAGTAGTTCGAGATATGGCCACCAAATTTCTACAATTTCAAGTAAATCCCACGAGAGAACAGACAAATCACAATCCTCCATGCATTATTCTTACTGAATTACAGAAATACTCACTGCAGTTTTAGTTTTATGTTTATTTTGATGGCAATGTAAGCAGTCATGCAGATGTCAGGATACGGATCACCACAGGCCCTTTTCCTTTCTGCCTTTATTCCCTACCTCAGGTCATACAGTCTATTCTGGTAAGGTAGAAACTACAATAAGTTCTTGAAATACTAAAGGCATAATGAAGTACTGAAGACAAACTATGTTTCATCTTGTTACTCCTAGAACATACTGGCACAATTTCTCTTTGTTATAAACACAGTCCACTAGGAAGTGAGCCTATGGTGCTTCCTGTAGAAAGGGCCGACCAACTGTTGCTAACAGCCAGTTAAATGAGAATCTTACTCTAACAGGAAAACACATCATCAATATTCTGCTCACCTTCATGAACATCTTCAATTGAGTATTATCTGTATCACAGGAACTTTGTGTCCCACCAGTGGTCACCCAGAGTGAGAGGCTGTTTGCCACGAGGAAGGCAGGGGCCTGGCTACACAGCTGGGATATCTGGGGCAAGTTACTCAGTGTCTTTGAGTTTCAACAATAAAAACACTAACTGACTGGGTAATGAAGGGAAGAGGCACCTAACTTTGTCCCCCAAAAAGAAACATAGAATCATGTTAAATCATTTCGGGCCCTAATGGATGGTATGTATTGAGCAACATTTAACACAAAAGTTCAAAATACTTTAAAACTGAAAACTTTCTGTGTGCTCATAAGATTTCACAAGTGGAAAATTCTGTACTTAATCTTGTATGATGGGTTCCTATTCAAAATGAAGGTGGGCCCCTAGCTGAAAGCTACTAACACTTGATGATTTCTCAGGGAGTGGAACTGTGGCCACAGGTAGATACACCATGTTCTAGCAGATGCTCCAAACCATGAGTGTATGGCTAGCACAAACTAGATTCACTGGGTTATTAAAAACAAAACCTACAAAGTTGGAAAAGAGGTGAGTATGGAAAAAGAGGGGCGAAGATGGAAAGGGGATTAAACATGACTAAAATGTATTGCATGTATGCATGGAATTCTCAAACAATCAATAGAAATATCATTTTAAAAAGTGAAGTTAGACCTTCAGGGTATATATGCCTGAAAAACAAATTCTGTGTTTAAGCATAGGGTCTCACTCCAAGGAAGCTTACTACATCTATGCAACTATTTCAAAACTTGAAAACTTGAAAAAAAATTGAAACTTAAAACACATGTGGTTCCCTAGCATTCTAGACAAGGAGACACCTGAGATGCTTCATTGGTGCTGGTGATGATACTGGTCTGTTTCCTGCCAATAGCCAAGAAGTACAAAGGACTTCACATATCATAGTACCCAGGAACATTTTCATCCAAAGCCATGTTTAAAGATAATACACAAAATCAGACAGTCTATTTTGGATTGGACTTCTGAGTAAAACTGATTCCAAACACCCCTACTTAGTAAATGTTGAAGCAATGAACAAAAGTACCATGAGGGCAATATGATTTTATTTCAAGTCTGAAAAAAGCAGTAGTTACCCTGATGTTTAATTTTCATATCAATAAAATATGCAGCTGCATTAATATGGGTTACAGGGCTGGAGCAGAAAGATCCTCACCTGGTATGAAAACCTGTGGGAGAAACCAGCCTACAACTGAGCCTCCTACAAGTGGCCTGGAAGAACCAACTATAAACTACACTGGTCATTTCTAACGTGCCCCAAACTGTTGTATTCATCCACGCAATAAATATTCATTGAGTACAAAGTTAAGTATCAGGCATGGGTCCTGAAAATGGACAGAGCTCACTTGCAGAGAGCCATGTTCTAGAACATTACATACAGATCATGGAGTGATGGTGCTCATGCTTCCTGAGCTATCGTTCTCAACTTTAATGGAGACAAATTAAATTACAAAGCATGTGATTACTAGCTTTGATCATTCAACCTATTCTCCAAATACAACAGTCTTTACTCGGCTACACCAGCAAATCTCATAGTAAGCCCTACAAGCACTCTGAAGGCTCCCAGTGGCTCAAGGCCCATTAAGACTGATATGTCCTTTGCTTGCTGTCAGACCGAGCTGCACTGATGGAAGCATTTTAAAACTCTGTGGAGATAACTGAGTATTATCCATTTAGATTACTTTTCTTCTTCAATTCATGAAAGGAAAAAAGATAATCCCTCTGCAAGCCCTCATGCTTAGCACATGTGCTGGGCTCCATGGTCCAAGTCTTCAGAGAAGGACAACCACCTCTTGGGTGCAAAGGAGTGATTTTTCCATTCTGACACGGATTAAATCCCATTACCCAATCACTTCCAATTGTGAAGAGGGTAGGAGAATGCAATCAACAATACGCATGGAAATTAAAAAAAAAATACAGCTTACTTATAAAGACCACAGTTCTGCTAAAAACTTAGAGAATTCAGAGAGAGAGAGAATAGCTATCTCCTAGGTACATCTCAACCAAGCTTCCTCTTCACCTACTTACCCTTCAGCAACAGGGCAAAGAGCAGCAATCCCATGATGCTGCAAACCCTCAGACCCAGAAATCTACAACAGACGGAATCCTTTTCTGCCTTTACATCTTAGGATGCAAATCAAGGTCTCAAAATGTCACTGGCATTAAGCAGGGCACACAGATCTCAGTAACCTGAATGACTAGATAAATGACTGTTTCTAGAAAATATTTTATGGCCTGAGTCAAATGTTGAATCATCACATGCAACACCCTCATCCTGAAGGCCCAAATGCCTTTGAGAAACAAATACATCTGATGTACTGAAGCCTATCATTTCTTGAAATCATTTGACTGCGGAACCAACCCCACTCCGACAGTGACATTAATCTTCAAAATTGATCTAGTGTCTAATATCTGACTTCACAGAAGCTACATGTGTAATAATTCCTTTCAGAGAGTGTCATCTGAGGCAACCCAGTGCATCAGACACAGGATCTTCATCTGAGAATTTAACTTAGGGCATCCTTTCGATCCATTAAATTCCCCTCAAAATTCCATGATTTTATGACCTTTAAAAGACAAAGGTAGCAGAAATTCTTCAAAAAACACTATGGCTCTAGAAAATAATAGTCCAGCACAGCCTCCCTGGATCAACTATCAACAAAAACTCTGGACCAAATGCCCATGGGAGTTTTGTGCTATTCGTATATCACCATAGCTATGTACAGCACCTGGCGCACTGTTAGAGGTTAATATATCTGGTCTGACCGAATGGTGAGTGTCAACAATTTCTCTCTAGTGCCTCAAATTCTCATTGAGAATAACCAAGGTTAAAAAAAAAATCCTCTCAGACTCGGTGGCCAAATTACATTTGGATTCCCTTCATCAAATGTATAGTACAGTGTAAACCTACTTTACATACCAGGTTCAGATATGGGCATTTCTTCTAGGGCGATGCCAAGAGCTGATATTATTTGCAAATATTTTAATAACCATATGTATCTTTCTAACTGAGATGTAATCTCTTCTAGAGGCGCAGCTGGCTCATGCTCTGAACATAAAACTGGGATTGCAGAGCATTTTCTAACACAAGCCCTGCAATTTCCTTTAAAAAACTTAATGCTCATGTATTTTAATTTTTTTAGTCAGCAAAGTAAGAAAATAAGCATTGACTGGACTGCCTAAATGGAGCATATTTGAAATTTATAAATAAGATATCAAGAAGCAAAACCATTACTAATTTTAAAATTGGATATTTTTAAAATATTTAAAATTCAGATATTTTAGCCCATTTTTCAATCTCAATGAAAGGAAACAGAATGGCTTCCTTGCTGTAATATTATTGTCAATAACCTGTCCCTTCCCCCAAAAATGATTTCAGTGAAAGGAAAGATTTTTTTTTTTGTCAAATACAAATGCTTGCTGAGCCTCTGCAAACTGTACAGAATCTATAAACTGGAATTTCCCCCCAAACTGCACAATGCATTTTTTATCTTATCTTTACACATCCAAGTGGCATGCCATTTCTCAGTCATTATGATAAACAGAATGAGATTATTTCATTGTACCGGCTTTCAAAGGCAAAGGAAATGCAGAGCGCTGGAAAAGTAGGTCCATATTGTTGGCTCCTTCACACCTATGATCATTATAGGCGCTCACAAAGAGGCCACTGGTCTTTAAAGCCAAACTCTGCATCATCTCTTTTGCAGAGCCCTGCGGCTATCACTGCAGAGCACAGTGGTCCACTCTAATCTCTGAATAGAGGAGAGGAAGAGATCATTAAATTATAATTTCTATGCACAACTGCTACAAGTATTTCCTACAACAGGATTAATATGAAAGCAAGATCCCAGAATAAAGCTGCTCAGCAGAGAGGAAGGCAGTTCAGTGTCTTGTAAATTTGATTTCACTGAAAGCCCTGACACATCATAATAGTGGAATCCTATTTACTGGAGCAAGCAGGATGGATAATGCTATTTAATACCTGGTGTACTGCATGCCATCAGCTCACAGCTTTGTACTCCATGTTCTCATCTTACCTTAAGGTTAATGCTTCTTGACAGCCGACATGGTAAATAGAGCCCAAATTAAGTGCTGATCCCATGATTTGCAAATCTTTCCTCTAAAGTTAGACATAGAAGAACTGGCTACAGTTATGGGGATCATTTTAACAGAATACACTTTAAAAGCTAACCCTAGGGGAAAAAAGCACAAGCTTTATATCCCTAAAGCCAGATTAAAAAAGCAATTCAAGGTTACTCAAACCACATCTTCCATTCGAAATTTCAGAGAAGTTAACAGAAAAGTCAACGTACTTGAAGGATTTGTTGAATTGAAGATCCCATATCTATTAAACTGCATTGATTCCTCCCCCCACCCCGAGAGAATAAAATAGCAAGCAAAGAGGGTGGGGGTGACATCAACTCACATTGCTTGCTACTTTTCCGAGTATCTGTAATAACCCTCCTTTAAGAAACAGGTCAGAGTGCAAAATGGCCCACTGTTTGCATCTAGGTTATAATCAGCTGTGTCTGCTGTGGTGACAAAGACACGGTGTGACTAGACTCGGCTGCATTCATTTTTCTACCGACTAATTTCTAATGCATTTATTTGAAACTCCACTTGAAAAAAAAGCTTTTATTTAAGAGCGTAACTCACAATGTATAAAACATACCACAAGCAGCTTTGCTGGGATCTGTCACTCTCAATGGCATTGCAGTCATGACGGTGGCTTGAGCACCTACAATGTATGAATATGTGGACCAGAGAACTTCATCTGTTTCTGCAATTTTCTCTAACTACAGAAACCATGGGAATCTGCCCTATTTTTCACATGAATTAAGAAACCTATACAAAATTCGCAAATGTCAAAGGAACAAAGTGTCTCTATGCAGGCCTGGCTGGAGGAGCTTGGCTTTTTTTATCTATCGTGCTGAGTTTGCCAACTCACATTCATGGCCACAGTGAGTTACCCACTGACCTAAAAGCACTGACAACTGCTTCTAAAGTGCTGTAGCGAGAAAACAATGGAGAGGCTTTTGTTTTAAATGAGGTAAACCCATTTAATACCTCCTCATTCCATAAGATTATTTATTATTTTATTATCTCAGATTTTAGTGATTATATCCAAGCTACCCTGGCTTAACTTGGGGACAGATTTTACAAGACTTCATCTGGTAGTAAAAGTATATATATATATAACAGTTTCTCCCATATGTAGTACATCTGGTACACAATAACCTATTAGCATTGTTTCTACCCTTCTTCTAAGCTTTCCACAAAGAAACATAGGTAAAAATATCAACTGACAAAAAGCAAAGCAATCCTACTAGCAATTAACCATACAGAGGTGCCCAACACTTTCTGATGCTGCCGAAGATTTGCCGCCCACCGGAAGTGAGGGGCTTTTAAAAAGTTGCTCATTTGATGAAAGCATGACCTTAGAATTTAATTAGTAACTCTCTCCCTAGGTGACAAGCCAGTAATATACTTTACTTCTTAATGGTAATTTATTTTTTCATTATTCCCTTTCAATGTCCTCTTCTACCCAGCTGGTACAATTCCCTTACTGTGTTAATTCTAGGTGGTTTCTTGCAAGGTGTATGTCTATTGCTACTGAAACCCAGGAGTCTATAAAATGCAAGTTATATGTGCCACATGACCAGGCTGGTCTGAGCACTAAGTTTACACTTCCTTGAGCTCTCAAGGCCACCAGGGCTTTTACACCTCCCGTACATGCTGTGCCAAACCCCATATCCTTAAGAGAGCCAAGAAGAAAGTGGTTGGTTCAGTGCAAAGAATTAATTCCACTTTATTTTAAAAATTAAAAAGTTATACATGCATGACACTGGAACCCTCAAAGGGATCAAGTTTCCAAGATGGCCTGGGGATATAGGGTCCTTCATCCTTAGAACCAATGAAATGCTGGCAAAAATGCATTTTCCTTAAGAATGTGTCAATAATCCACACCAAACAAATTATCCACCAAAACAATTTATCATGAAAAAGTCTATTTTGTTTCCAGAAGACAGACATGTTCAAATCCATTCTCAAGCTATAGCAACCTGGACTGCACTGCACACAAATGATTCCCACACTCACATTATCATGATTTTTTTTTCTTATATTAAGAGCCATTTAGCTCAGCACTTTTATACTTTTTAACACCAAGTATGTTCAGAAATGCTTACACAGTATACTTTCACAACCACTGACAATACAAAAGAAAATGCCTTTACAAGTTTTGTAAAATGCCTAGTCCCAGACTGACTACCCTTCATGTATTCGTTGATCAAACTCACCTAGATAAAATGACAGGTCCTCTAGGAATATCAACAATAAAGGAAAGAGGACTTTACAGAACTGGGAGACGTCATGCCGAGGCTGAGTGACACGAAAGTGATTTCATGACTACTGGAATCTTGTTTACAATGAAGAATGTATGTCCTATGATGAAAATAGCTCAACAGATAAATTCTGGCCAGTTTTTAAAGAGCTGTCATGTCACTCTTTTATTTCGGCAGGGGTATTACCTGGGATTGAACTCAGGGTGTTTTGCATACCACCCTCCTTATTTAGGTCATTTTAACAAGTCAGTTGATACAAATAACATTCCGTTCTCCTAATGGCTGGAGAAACTGAAAGATAAGTAAGAGTTTCATTACAGTCTGTGAAGGAAAGGCAAATGACGTCAGAACTGGTTCAGGAAGTGGCCTGTCTGAAGACTTTGACTTGACATCAAGTCAGGCTCACTTCCTGGTAGAGAAAATGGTCTTCATACAGGTAAATGATTAAATTTTTAAAAACTTTTTTATGATGTAAAAATTATACAAGATTTAAACTTCAGTACATAGACAGTCCTTTTCATTTGGACACAGACAAAAGAGGATGCATTGGAGCCCACGTTAACTGAAATATTTACTGTGGGGATTTTATCACTGATTGCTTCTCTAAATCATTCCATATTATGCCTACTCAACATCTCTACTTGAATGTTTTAAGAAGTACCACAAATAATGGCTAAACCAAACCCCTTATTAACTCAACCACCAATATCCTAATTGATAATCTACATAATCTTGTCCTACAAATAAACCTTTCTTTTTATCTATAAGACTAGACCTAGAAGCCTTTCTTTTATTCACTTTCAAAACCATAATCAAATCTGGTCTCTACCTTTGACATGCACAACCAAAATTGTTTTTGTCACTGCTAGCACCATAGTAATAGCCATGGCCATCCAAATACCTCCTCCTCTCCCCCGCAACCTCAATTCGATAGGGTTCTCATATAGTCCACTGTAATCTCAAACTTGCTATGTAGTCAAGGATGACTTTCAATTCCTGATCCTCCTGGATTCATCTCCCAAGTGCCAGGCTAACTGGTATGTGCCATCACGCCCAGCATGCCAACTCAACTATAAATTAATCTTTTGCCAAGTCTCTCTTGCTTCAACTTTTGCCCAAGGTAGTCGCCTGTCTGGTGATGTCATCAGGCTTCTTCTGTCCTTCCCATATGTGCATACTAAACCCCTATCTCAGGAGTGACCCTGGCTTGTTTGCCTGTAACTAAAGGCCTGTTCCTTGCTATCCCATTATATATAGATCGTCCTTCTTCATGCAACCCCAGGCTTACACTTGGCTGAGAGACTCCATATTCCCTGCTAAGTTACTAATTTCCACATCATCTATGCTGTTGTACACTATATAACTGACTTTAAGCTCCACAAAAGTAGACGTTTAGCTTACATGTATAAGGGCACAAACACCAGCACCTGACAAACATCAGTTATGTAAAATGATCCTATTCAAGACGTGCTGACCCCGCGACAAGGAAGGGGACAAGAAGATGTGTTTGAAATACAAATAGCCGCACTGAGCAGAATTCAATGTTCCATTTCTTTCTTTCCCGACATTTGATCAAATGTCATATTCTAAATAAATCAAACAGTGGATCTTAAACACAGGAGAAAGGTCAGTTTGCAATTCCATGGATTCAATATAAAGATAACCTAAACAAATCGCTTTCACTGAACAGGGGTTCTGACAAGACATTACACACCACTCTTAGGCCACTGTCTTGTATTCCTCCGGTCCCGATCCCTCTGCTATGTCTCAGTCCATTTGTAAGGACGAGCTAACTAGGCATATGCCTCCTGCCGTCCTAAATCCCACTAGTAAGCCCTACATATTTTTAGTTCCTGTTACCGCCTTGAAGGAGAGATCGAATTGTAGTTGTAACTGCAGCAAAATGGGGCTTCACTGACAGCATATCCTTCAAAACCTCAAGGACCACCTCAAGCCAGGTATGCTGGCACACATGGGGAACCCCAGCACTCAAAGGAGTGGACAGGAGGATTAGAAGTTCAAAGTCATCCTTACATGCATAGTGAATTCAAGACAGAGAATGTTTCAAAGATACAAAGAAGAGCTAAAACCCCAAAGACGATAAACAACAGCATCATGTCCAGGAATGCACTCAAGTGTGCTATAAACAGTGTTTGGGAAGTTCAAAAGAGTGGCCTGCTGTTTGGTCTGAGGTGATGAAGATTACAGCGCATTATATAATGTAAATTATGTAAAGGAGGTTTTGAGCACACACACACACAAAACCCCACAACAAACAATAATATAACCACACAAACATACACAAAACAACATTTTTGGAGACAACGGCCTAGTTGCTTAGCCTCCTCACTTCTTAACTAGGACAAGCAACTTTAGTGCTAATTTGTTGGTTTTTAAACAAATATATGGGGAGCTACAGATGCAGAGAGAGAAGAGAAGGAAGTAATGACAAGAAATAGCCATACCCTCTCCTCCAGTCTGGCCAGCTGCTCTTTGTAAAATGCATCCTGCTTCCGTATCACTCGGTCTTTCTCTTCCAGCTGCCGAGCCTAAAAAAGACATGAGGAATATACTATATTGAGAAAAAGCAAAAGCAGCAAAGATGAAGAAAACTCAGGCAGAAACTGTATTATAAACACATACAGAGCTGATGTTTATTGCAATCTATTAGGTCTCTGCCATTGAAAATTATTAATATGATGATGATTACTGCATTTATATGTAAAGAATGAAACTGCATTGTGTTTTTTCTTACTGTAACAGCTGTGCCCTACTTTGTCCAAATGTATTTGGAAATCTTCGAATACAGTGTACAGCAGACTGTCTTATTTAACTTCTCTTTCAAAGAGTAATTTTTAGGATTAAAAGTCTGCACAATGAAACTTTGATATGATTCTTGGAATTAGATATATACTTGCTAATCCCAAATAACCTATAAACTGCCTAAATAGCACATGCACATGAACCTTACATTGGAGAACTTTTAAATGATTAGTGCAACCTGTATATAGATGAACGTATTCATTTCATTTCCCCACCTGTATGTATATTCCATTTCCCTACCTGTATGTATTTGTATGTGCTCATTTGATTTCCTCACCTGTATGTATATTCCATTTCCCTACCTGTATGCATTTGTATGTGCTCATTTCATTTCCCCACCTGTATGTATATTCCATTTCCCTACCTGTATGTATTTGTATGTGCTCATTTGATTTCCTCACCTGTATGTATATTCCATTTCCCTATCTGCATGTATTTTGCATGCACTCATTCCCTTTCCCTACACATGAAGAAGTAGCAGCTTAAAGGATGGAGACGCAATAATAATGGTTTACTCTTTATTTGAAAAATTTAAGTATAATAAAGTAATTTAAGATATTTAATTATAATATTAATTTACAAGATCTTATTTTACAAACTTTTTAAAAAGCATTTCAATCTTTGTACATGTTTCATATTCTTTTGCAAAGTTATCACATGTTACCTGGCTCACTCTATAACAGTAACTGTTCAATTTTGTTTAGTTTACATAAATCCATTTGTTCATTTGTAGGTTTTGCTATTGTTACTTACTTTATCTTCAATATCCTGCAGCATGTTAAAAATAAACAGATATTTAGCAATATATACATAATATATATTACACATTAATATAATATTACATGTATAGTATATACATATATACTTTTCTCTTAAATCTGGTAGAAGATACTGAAAATACAAACCAAAATCATCATCATCATCATAATGTGGAAATAAAAGATGTGTGAATTTAGAACACATTTAGGTGTCACTGTGCTCTTAAAAGTTAAGTACGTTTCAAATGACATGTTGATGCGACTTGAAATGATATGGTGGATATTAAGAAACATACAGCACTAAGATCATATAAAAACATTTATATTCAAGTAAATAATCTATATTTTCTTGGCAATACAGTTAAAAGTTTACTAGTCTTTTAGGATCACAAAGGAAAAAATATGGAAGGAATTTTTGACAAATAATGCTAAGTGGGAGAAAAGCATGTAACTATCATCCAAATACACGTTCTCAATCTTCCTATATGCTATGACCCTTTCGTATAGTTCCTCATGTGCAGTGACTCCCAATCACAAGATTATTTTCATTGCTACTTCGCAACTGTAATTTCTAACTTATGAATCATAATTTAATTATCTGTGTTTTCCAATGGTCTTAGGTGACCCCTGCGAAAAGGTCATTTTAAACCCATCCCCCAAAAGGGCCACAACCCACAGGATGAGAACTGATCTAAAGAGGAAAAAAACTAAAATTCAATATGCATGATCAAAATATAAATTAATAAAATTGAAAATTGCTGGGTTCATAAAAATATTCATATTACAAAAAATAACTAAAAAAAATCAAAATAAGTCAGTGACAAAGAGGACAAAACCTCTAAGATATAACTGTGAAAGTTAAGATCACCAATAGAGAAGGATCTTGGCTTAAATACTAAGCTTTATCCTTCTTAACAAAAGCCAAAAGTGACACACTATAGAGACTGGTGAGCAATAATAAGCAAATGAAAAATACAGTGGTGAATTCAAAGAACGCAGATTAAAAAATAGTGTTGTATTATTCATCTGCCAAATTGACAAAATATAAGATTATAATCATCAATATTGGCGAGAACACAGGAAAGTGGGTTTTCATCTATATTGCTTGTCATATATATAAATAGCCTAAGCACTTCAAGTATTAATTTGACAACACAGAGTAATTCTGAAAATTGTTCACAACCACAAAAATGTGAAAATTCCTCTATTTCAGTACTTTCTTAGCAATTCTGGCAACATGTAAATACAATCATGGCAGGGCTGCTAGGTTATAAGGAGAGAAATCACAATCAATCCAATACCTAAATAATTTATACACTAAAAAATTAATACATGCACTAAAAAGTATGGGGGACAGACTAGTAACAAACATATTATAAACACTTCTGAAACAGGAAAAAAAGCCCAGATACTCCAGAAAATGCCCAGACAAAAAGCAACATGGTAATAGTTTTAGGAATGTCTTGTATATTTTTATTTTTCATAATTAATAAAAGGATGTTTTGTAGCCAAGAGCCGAATTTGAGGAATTTTTCAGGTGGGATATCTGTCTTGTTATGAGGGGGGTGGTATATAATGTATACTGCTGTAGGATAATGCTCTTATACACTGCAAAAATTTGTCACTCATATTAGTTTAATAAATGCTGACTGGCCTGTAGTCAGTCAGAAAGTGTAGGTGGGACGAGCAGACTAAGAGAATTCTGGGAAGAGGAAAGGCAGAGAGTCAATCATCCAGAAGCAGAGAAAGTGAGATGAGAATGATTATTGAGAAAAGGTACCAAGTCACGTGGCCAAACATAGATGAGAGTTATGGGTAAATCTAAGTTGTAAGAGGTAGTTAGTAATAAGCCTGAACAATAGGTCAAACCGTTTATAATTAATGTAAGACTCTTGTGTGTTTATTTGTGACTGAATAGCTGTAGGACCAGGCAGGACAGAAACTTCCATCTACAATATATATTTATAAGAACTCAGAGTTGTGTATTAAAAATAATTCATTTCACTATAAAAACTTTAAATTAAATATAAACTAAGCATATTTAAATTTATACAATATGCATTTGTATGTCAACTTGGAACAGCCTACCAAAAGCCTTGATAGACAAACTGCCTAGATCAGATTTACCTGTGAACATGTCTTGATCTTGATTATTAGTTGATGCACGAGGCCCACTGTGAGCAGCACCATCTTATAACAGCCCTAGACAGATAGTGCTGGGATATGTAAGAAAGTTAGATTAGCATGAGCCTGTGGTTGAGCCAGCAAGCAGCCTTTGTCCATGGGTTTTGCTGTTCCTCCTTGTTCATGAGTTCACAGGTCAGAGGTAATGCTGCATCGTATAGCAAGCAGGCCTACCTTCAGTTTCTTACACTGACTTCCCTCAATAACAGGCTGTGTAAGATGATGAATCCTTTCTCCCCCTAAGTTGCTTTTGGTTATATTGTTTTAACACAGCAACAAAAGGAACAGATAGAACAGATAGGTCCATGAATACTAATGTCAATTTACTGACAGCAACTTTACTTCAAAGCATTCAACTGTAGTAGATATTAAGACAAGATTTTAAAAGTTCATATGTATCTAAGAACAAAGGAAAAACAACAGAGTTTAAGCAAGTAAAATAAGAACCAACAATAGAAGACTAATCTAAAAGATTTTGTCAAAAAAAATAAATTCAGAGATTTTGGCCTAGGCACATGATCAAACATCAGGAATCATTAAAAACTGACATTTTAGAAAATAACTTTTAAGTAGTCAAAAATAATAACTGTGTGTGTAGTGTTTGTGGGTAGGTATAAGTCAAAAGAGCAAGTGGGGGTAGTTCTTTAAATAGAAAATGATGGGGAGGAAAAGCAGAGGAGGAAGACTGAAAATAGAGTGTGCTATAAAGATGTGCACAGAAGGGTAAACAGTGAGGGCAGTGTTTCTTATCTGGACCATTCCTTATTATCCACAATGAATAGTTCTTACTTCTATAATGGGAAAGAAACTTAAATATCAGTATAAATACATTTATCATGAACTATAAAAACATCAACTGATATAGAATTTTTTATTTGCTTGTTTTTTTTTTTTTTTTTTTTTTTTTAAAGAAAGGGTTTCTCTGTGTAATAGTCCTGGCTTTTCTGGAACTCCCTTTGTAGACCAGGATGACATAAAACTCAGAGAGCTGCCTGCCTCTGCCTCTGGAATGCTGAGATTGGAGGTGTACCCTACTATGTCTGGCCTCTACTACTGAATTTTAAATAGTAAAGTATTAAGTAATATAGTACACAACTTCAAAACTTAACAACTTGAACATCAGAGAAATTACTTCCTAAACCATTTTTCCTGCTTTTCCTTCCACTTGAGGAGCATTTCCCAACACAGTTATTAAAGTAAGAGTACCACAAATGGTTAATAGTTATCTGAAAAAGGGGGCAATGAGTATTTGCCATGAAGCCATTTTAAAAACACTAAGGAAATGCAGTACTACAGGTGTCTGTTGGGTCTATTATGAACACAGGAAGAGTGAACAAATTTCATTTTGAAGAGCTGCCCTCAATGTAAATAATGGATGTGCAAAGATATAATGCTTGAAGAACTTTTAAAGCAACACACCAAATGTCAGAAACATATGCTGAAGACTTAAGAGGAAGCTATCGCCAAAGACCTGATAGCATCAAACTACCCGCAAACATCACAAATCGTCCCTCAACTGCAAACAGAATCAATAGCTTGAGATCCACTGGGGAGAAGAACAAAGCAAGAAACATGGCCACAATACTTCAATGGCGCATTGCTTTGAAACAGTTAATGGGATGCTGGGAGGAAAAGTCACACGATATGAATCCTGAAACTTAAATAAGCCAAGGATGTGTTGCTAAGCTAATGGCTGCTGAGGATGGAGAGTCACATTCAGCTTCAGAGAAAGCAGTAAACTGACTGCAAAGAAATAAAACTTCGGACACTGAATTGTTGTAAATGAACAAATAAAAACAAAGAGTATTAGAACATTATTTGCTGTTAAGGTGGGATCATTTCCTGAGGGAAAGATGAATATAAATACTTTCCCCACCTCCATTTGCTATTCCTAGAAAAAAGAAACTACACTGATTGGTTTTCAGATTGTACTAGGTTTGGGACAACACGACCGGGCTTGAAAATGTGACAGAATATGCTAATGCGGATCATTATGGGAATCCAGTCTGCCATAATCAAGAGAATCAAATGAAATAAGAAAATTAAGCTTAATAAACCCCAAATATTTTGATTTTGTAACCAGCTGTTGGTCACTAGATTAAACATTATACACACTTACCTCTTTATAGACTTGTCTCTTTTCAGAACAAGTCTGAAGGTGCTTCACAACAAAACACACAATAATGTCAATACAAGAGAACACAGGGACATGGGCGAGACACAGTGTGCTGATAAGAACTTTACCTTCCCACGTATGTTCTTCGGAAAATCTTCATAGCTCAAACTTTTTGGCATTGCTATGCCCTCTTAGCCGTGGTATGGCTCAGGGGTGGCTCAAAATGATGGCACAGGGAACTCAGTGATGTCACAATGACTTGGTCACAGTATAGGCCAGTGAAAGCCCTAGAAATGCCAGGGCTGAGGTTGAAAGCTAGCGTGGAAAGCAAAGCAGGTACCTGCTCAGTGTCTATAGATGATACCATGAACGCAGAAATTACTAGGGCTAAGAAAAGGCAACATTTTTAAAGAGTTCCCAACAAGCACATCCTATCACCACATTCTCTTCTATTCTGAATCTTCAACCCTTCGGAAATACAGACGAAATAAACTGGGATAATCTGAGGCAGGCAGCATCATCTATCCTCAAAGCTCATGTAATAAGATAAGCAAATAAAAGCAAGAACAGACCTTTACTCCTTGTCAAAATTATGTATGAAGCATAATATATTATCAATGAAATTATATTGTCACATAAAAAGAAGAAAAAAAACCATGAAAACATCAAAGCCTAAACATCAAGAATGCATTGTAAGCTACAGAACATGATCACTGAATAACAAGGTGCCAAAGTGATCATGTACTCAATTAGGTGAGCACTAAACTTGTTATAAATGGGAAATTACATAGGATTCACCGAGACTTTATTAACAGGCTTAATGGCTAATGTGCAGTGTTAACCTGACTACAGAGAAGCACACAGGTCACTAATAAAGCACACCTCTCTTATGTTTCTGTGTATCCATTTCCAAGAGAAGATTAAGTAGAGATTAAATGACCTGGCCTGAAGGTAGAGAGTACCAACCCTCAACTGTGGGCCCAGATTGAACACAAGGACATAGGAGGGAGCCAGTACAGGTACACATCCCTACTGTGATGGGTTGAAACCTCTAGGGTATGAATCAAAAACATATCTATCCTTTCCCTAAGTCCTTGCTGTTGGGTATGTAACAGCTATGGGGAGTCACACTGACAGAGGTGGCATGCAGTAACAAGGAATTATACTTAAAGCAGCATTTTCTAAACCACACTCAAAGGTGACTTTCAAGATCTGCTCATCTCAGTGAACTGACATGGGGCTGGCCCCTGGTCACTGCTACACTTTTCAGTAACCACTAAGAGGCATAACTTTAAGCTACATGTTAAGTCCTAGCTTGCAATGTTCAACTCGACGGATGTCTACTATGGAATAACTGACTTGGCTGAAAACAGATGAAATTAAAACGTACCCTTCTAACATAAGGCCTTTTTAACTTTTCATACAATATATTCTGGTCATATTCTTTCCTCTCCTCTAACTCCTCCAAGACCCATTCCCTGCCCAACCAATTTTATGTTCTCTTTCCCCCAAAAATAAAAAAAGCAAATAAGAGAAGCACAACAAAAACATGGAATCTCATTTGTTTTAGTCAACTACTTCTGGGCATAGAACCTTCCCTGGATTATGGTTGATAGACCCCACGTCCTCTGAAAAAACTGATTTTCCTTATCCCACCACTATCAACTTCAAAAAATTCTTGGCTAGAGAATGAACTCCTAAGAGACTTCAATATCTGATTCCGAGAATTCAAACAAACCCCCAGGATTGGCTTGAGTCAGTTTCTTTTGCTTATCTGTCCTCACAGGGTCTCAAGAACCTACTCTCCACTTCTGTTTTTTTGTACTAATCACATATTAGGAACTGTAAACACGCTCTGCTCCTTGTGCAGTTTATTCTCTGGGGGGGGGGAAGCAGGCTTCTGTGAACCAACAATGAACAGAAGAGATGGACTGAGGCATGTATTTAGGACAGTGATGTTCACATCACATGTAGTTAGTTCTCTCCTCAGTTTAGTTTCTAGATCATGGTATTTACAAAAGTATAAATTAAGCACTAATTGAAATCTTAATTATATAAACATTTTCTTAGTGTTTTTCCCCCCGGGAGGTGTTAGCCTGTAGATTCATATCTCATTCTTAATTTGATTTTATATTCAAAATTTACTGTTAACTAATATTACAGTAATGGGAGACTCTCTTGATGAGGAGAAGGCCTGGATGTGCACCCTGGCCCTGCTAAGTCTCCAGCATCTGACCCTGAATCAAGCAGCACCAGTGCCCATTTTAGGCCATCCTTGAATGTTATTGCACATAAGTTTCTGTCACATTACATCTTTCATCTTTGCATCTGAAGAAATGCACCTTGTATAGTCGTTCTTTTAAACTTTGTCTTCTTTTGCATGTGTGTTTTCACCTACTGCCCCTGTCCTTAGCTCTCAACTCTCTGGAGCAGGAAGGAGGCAAGGCTTTGCTCCTCATCTATTGTCTCAATACTTCCCACAAAAGCAGTAGTCAGGATGGAGTGGCTGCGGCACTGAAAGGTATATGTGAAGCAAACAGAGTTATTGGGGAAGAACACTGAGACTGATTTCAAAACACCCAGCACACGCACTGCAGATCATGTGGGTCTGTTACTCAGGCTACAAGCTCAACAAGGCAGTGCCACACCTTACAACCAGAAAAGAAAGCAAATCTTCTAGTAGGAGGCCAAAGCAAAACCAATGCTCAGAGTGTGAAGGGTATATCTACAAAGAATGCCATTCAACCATGTCTTGATCAACAATGCTGCAATGGGTGGGGCAAGTGGGGTTTTTATTAGTGAACATGTCCATTAACTGTGATATGCTAGATATGGGTTCTTTCTATTTTTAAACTCTGATTGTAATTTATATGTATGTGCATGTGTGTAAGTGTAAAGGGAGTGTTAGATGCTATGGACCAAGAGTTACAGGTGGTTTTGAGCCATGTGACATGAATTCTAGGAACCAAATGCTAGTCCTCTTCAATAGTCCTACTTTGTTGAGCCATCTCTCCAGCCGATAGATAATGGGTTATTAGTAAATAATGTCAAATATTTGAAAGTGAACTACAATATTATATGTAGTGAACAGGCTATGAGTCTCCAACAAGACCTGCAGCATTAGGAACAGTATGTCTTGTACTGGGTCACTGAAGGTTACTCGGGACCCTTCTGACATGTGAACCAAGTGACTCACTGCTTTGGAAGCTGTCGTGTGCATCACAGTTTGTGCAGCAGCATCCCTGGCTCTGACCTATATAGCCCAAGAAGATCATGACCAAATCTGTCTCCAGCCGTGGCCAAATGCCCCCTATTGAGAATGGCTGTTCTAAAGATTGGTAGTCGTTTGAAGCCAATGATCAGCAGCTCTTTTCCCACTGGGAAACCTTTTCAACAAAGAACAGAAAATTGGGACATCACTGATTTCACTAAATGGGTTCCATGAATAACCCTGTACCTGCCTGACAACATACTTTAGCTCAATAAGTATTCATGTGTATTGGAAAATTGGGCCAATAACCGGTTGTATCATAACCTGACAGCAGGGCTCACCTGCAAAGACAGTACCCAAAACTGTTGAAGGTGGTCACATACATATAAAGTAATGAGTTCTATCCCAATCAGGGACTAAACTAGAGATTTTGATCCATTATTTCTGAACTAGAAGAAGACACAAAAAGGAGATACAAAAGTAACCCGTACAATTCCAATTTCATGTAAAGGAAGACTCAAAGTCTCCATCACATACATGACTCTGAAGTCTGTGAACTCATGTTTGGCTCAGGTAGGGCTTATATTCAGCTGATGTGACCTATATTCTGCTTGGGCACTGTTGTCTATGCCAGGCTCCCTGTTAAAAGTTCTGCATGTCACCTTTAAGAACAAAGCACAGTGTTCTTCCACTGTAACTTGCAAATTTCATGTTCCAGAATAATAGGAATTTCAACCTGGAGGCCAAAAGACAACCTCAAGAGTCCAGGCTGAAGCTCTCAACACCCATTTAAAACAAGAAACACCCATTTAAAACTACAGTCCCCAGTGTCTAAGAATTAAAGTGAAATTGCCTTATAGGGCTTCGGCGCTACCATGTCTAAAAGAAGCTCAGAAGCTGAAGGCAGAACCAAATTCTAGAAGACTAAATTTTTACAAAAGGGGGGGGGGGTCTGTTGGATAGACAAACATTATGATGCTGAAAAGTGTTAAAGATCAAAATTATTTGAAAGAGGACTACATGGTACAGGACCGAGAAGCTAAGGCACAAATGCACAGGCATGGAACAGCAAGGACACCTATTACCACACCCAGCCAAAGCAGAGATCAATGCTATCAACCACTACCACTGCATGAAAAAGCAGGTGGTTCTCAACTAAATCACAGCTGAGGTGGCACCGAGAGTGAAGAAGCATGAAGCAGTTGGGGTTGTGTAAATTAGGGCACAATTATATTTAAGTGTATGTATTTTCTTATTCTATGGTGGAGAATAAATGTCTGTTTCCAGGCATTTGTATATAATCTTGTTTCATCCTGAGCATTACAATGCTCAGATGCTCTGAAAGAGAAGTTAAACTGCACTATCTAGGCCAAGGCATTCAGTGTGACTGATCTGACAAATAAATTGGACAACAACACAGACAATTACTGTAAGACTACTGAATTCCTTTTCTCTGGATGAACTTGAATTTGTTCCATTTAAATTTAGATTTAATGTTCACACCATTGAGAACAATTGTTTAATCAACTTCTCTCGCAATATGTTTCACAGGCAGAGCTGGGGAAACACACACACATACCAGGGTCACCTCGGTCATTTTATAGGCAGAGTCTACAAACTCCTTGTTGGCTAAGGAATGCAGAAAGTCACAAAGTAAGTTGGTTCTGGGACTTCTATCTCTCATCAGCAGTTTTTCTATTTCCTGCCACTCTGGAGTTACTTCTCTCTGTGCTGGTTTAAGGCTAAAGGAAGAGCATGTAAAAATGACTCATGAGTACAGAGGTTATTCTGGCACTTCTCAGCACAAACAGGACTAGAAAGCTTTTCTGCAGTAGTTGATACAGATCGTTTCAGAAGTATTTTCAAAATAATCTCTACCTTGTATCAGTTCAAGTCTCAGGGAAAATTAAAATACAGGACAGGGGATGACGGAAACCATCTGGGACAGAAGAGTGAGCAATAGCAGGCTGAGCAACTCAGGCCATGGAGCAGGTCCGATGCCAGAACAGAAGCAGGGATAGAGGAGATTCCACAAGCTCCAAAGAGACCCTGTCCAGCTGCTGCCCTGATAGCCATGGCTGTCACATACTCTGAACTGTTCAGACAGAAGGGACACCAGCAAACTAAGCTCTGTGTTTGTAGCTATTCCTTCAGAGGGCTTCACCTGTGCATAGGACAGGCCGGGCAAATCTAGTACAACAGACCAGTGGAATGCAATGTGAACCAGAGGGTCTATGCAGCAGAGAAGAAACAAAACAGGTATGTGATAAGTTAGGCTACAATTCCTTCCTGGCTGCTAACTCGTTAGTCTGTTTTCCTATTTGTGAAAGACAATAGGCTAAATACATCTTAGATCCCCCCTATCTAACATTCACATTTACCACAATATGCATCTTGAATCTACAATACGACTAAACCAGAGGAACTCAACAAACAAACGAGGCTGTTCTGTTACCAAATTGCTAGGACTTGACAACCAAACATCAAATAACAATTGTAAACAGTCATGTAGCTGAGACACCTGGTTGCCAGGGGCAGAACATTGTGTGGATGCAGAATACTCCCTCTCTGTGGACTTGGCACTGGGAGTGGGTCTGCAGCTGCTAGAACAGGGACTTTGCAAAATTCACAGGGCTGCTTCCCCAGTTTGTCACAATCTGGATAAGTAAAATCGGGACGATTAGGCAGGAGGAGACCACTTTTCTAAGGCAAGTTCAACTCTCGGCTGCCAAACAGCTCTGGCTCTTTTTGGAGGTGGGTACAGAAGGGCACTGCTAACTCAACTCCCAGGGGAGGAAGAGAAAGAATGAATGTGACTCTCAGGAATGCTCCCTGAGAAAGCCTAGGTTAGAGTCATCCATCAGCTGTACCCAGGATTTGGTGCACTCCCAACACACCCTCACAGAGAAGGCCTCTTCCCAGTGACAGCAGCATTTGCAACCAAGACCCATTTCAAAATCTACTGGTCTGATGACGGTAGGAGAGCTGGCAATGAGGGGCTCTGAAAAACAGCCAACAGCATGAGCCAAAGAAATTTTCCCCTTACATGCTGATTTTAAAACTAAGATACATGGCGGTGGTAGCACATGCCTTTAATCCAGCACTCACAAGACAGAGAGGCTGGCAGATCTCTAAGTTCAAGTCCAGTCTGGTTTACAGAGTGAGTTCCAAGACTGAGTTCAAGTCCAGTCTGGTTTACAGAGTGAGTTCTGCTACACAGAAAAACCCTGTCTTGAAAAATAAA
This sequence comes from Microtus oregoni, assembly GCF_018167655.1. Lineage (NCBI taxonomy): Eukaryota > Metazoa > Chordata > Mammalia > Rodentia > Cricetidae > Microtus > Microtus oregoni. The sequence goes on from NW_024543085.1 coordinate 28,297,554, forward strand.
ACAAAACAAAACTAAAATGTAACTCTGCTACAGAGACTGTGATGAAGAAAGAGCTGGAGAGATGGCTCAGTGGTTAAGAGCACTTGCTGCTCTCACAGAGGACCTGGGTTTGCTTCCCAGCATCTACATGATCGCTCACAGCCATCTATAACCCTGTTTCAGGGGATCCAATACCTTTTCCTGATCTCCACAGGACAGTAGGCATACACATGATGCACGCACACACACAAAGACAAAATATGAATACTTTTAAAATTTAAGAATGGAATTTGGAAAAATCTCTAGGTGATAAAAATTATTTTTAAAATGTTCTTCAATAAAGAAAGCAACCACTTTTAATCAAAGTATCAGAGTACTTAGGCCGTCACAAAATTGACGTTTTTCCAACCTAATAATAAATAAATAAGAAGAAGTTCTTTAAAATCTTTAGCTTTTATACAAAGCCATCAGTTTATTTGGCCAAAGAAACAGGGAGGAAATAAGAACATGGGAAAAAAATCTAGACCTCAGGCTTGAAACAAAGTAAAATCTTTACAAAGAGGCATAGAAAGATAGGCGGGATGAATTCAAAGTATAATCACTCAGAAAACAAAAGACACACAAACAGGGCAGATAGAAGCCACTTCAGTCCTGGAGCAAGATGGGTGAGGAGGGCCAAAAGACAGGTAACCTGTTCTCTGGAGAAGCCAAGCTGCAGTGCAGAGATCCCAATGGGGAAGTAACAGTTCTCTGTTTGGACTCACTACTTTAGCATGGCTACTTCAGGCTTTTCCCTCTCTAGTCTACTAGACATTGGGTCGGAAAACTGGTTCAACCATACTTTTAGCTCATGATAGGTTTGTTCAAATTCAAGCTCACACACTCGTGCGCTCTCTCTCTCTCTCTCTCTCTCCTTCCTCCCCCAATCCCATTTAAATTTAACTTTTAATTTTAAAGACATCATATGGTATGGTGAAAAAATTAAAATCAAATCATATCAGTGTAGGACACCCGTTACAGCAGTGATCAGGTTTTACTAGAATAAACATATCACAGAATTTAAATTACATCGTAATTAGGCTAAACAATGTCTTATACAGAACAGAGAATGATTACTGTAAAGAGGATGGACCTCTTTTATGTGGTGCCTTAAGACCTTTAACCTTGCTTGCTACTTCCCAGACAGCTAACACTATGGGGTGTATGACACACAAAGCAATTCCACGGTGGTTGTTCTATCTCTGGGAATCTTTATGTGTAGTTCTTAGCTTTGTTCTCACGCTCAGCAACACTCTGGTGTGGAAAGATTATCTTAAAATCGAGAGTCCTCTATCACACTGTATGTACTTTAAACTACAGCTGTGCTGCCCATAGACTCGGGAATGGCAACTTATATTTTCAACAACTTTGGCACTTGTAAAGTCCTGCTAGACACTGATTAAGAGTACATGCTACCCTTATAGGAACCGTGTCCAGTTCCCAGCACCCATGTCAAAAAACTAACAACTGCCTATAACTCAAGTTCCCCTGACCTTTGAAAGCACCTGCATTCACAAGCAACTGTACATAATAAATATTAAAAATAGACCTACAGCAACTAATCTCCCAGGAAAGATTCAATGTGAAGGAAACAGGACAATTCATACACATATACTTATCAACTTATATTTGTAATATATTTTACTATCGTAAGGACCCAAAGTAACATAAGCACACAAGAAAGATTGAATATGAAATGATGTGACGTAAGCATCACAATGTTTACACACAGGTTTTTATTTCTTGACTTATTTTATACACATATTCATTCAAGCACTCAAGGAAACAATTGCAGACAAGAGCCATGCAGGAAATCCACGACTAAAGAAACCATTTAAAAGTGAGCGCAGACTCTATGACTCTTCCCACTAAAGCTCCCCAGGCAGAACCTTCTCTAGATTTGGATCCAACAATAACGAGCAACCTCACGACTTTGATTAGGTTTTGCCTGCTGGGAAGTGGGAATATTATTAACTGCCTGACAGGAGTATCCTGTTGGCTTTATGGTTCTAGCTATCATCTTAATTATAGATTGCCATTTGTGAGTGTGATTCTCATTAACCCATCATTTGATCACATGCGTGCAAGCGCCTAACATCTGCACAGCCAGGCACAAAGCGTTCAGACTACAACCCAGAAGAAAGTGACCCCCACCCTTGGGCTTCTAAAGCAAATGTATGTAAAACGATGATACTAATGACAGATGGGAGTGACATATCATGCGTATTTCTGTTATTAAACACACTCATACAAGCTATATACTCAGTGATGGAACACTGGTATGGCTTGAGCAAAAATATTCATAAATATAGATAAAGCATTACATATGTCTTAGACACATGAGATTATGGCCTTGGGGTATAAAAGATTGTGTAGCTAATCATACTTGATATACAATATGCATTATATTGTTTCATATTTTAAAGCTGAAATACTAAACAATACCTACAGACATTAGCAATTCTCAACCTTCCTAATGCCGCAACCCTTTAATATAGTTCCTCGTGTTGTGGTGACCCCAACCGTAAAATTGTTATTGCTACTTCATAATTGTAATTTTGCTACTGAGCAGTGTCTCAGTCCTAAGACAAACAAAAATATGTGAGTAAGAAAAGACCCAAATAAAATTTCTAATACAATACATATCAACCAGTTGAGCCCCCCTAATAGACAGACAGACAGATAGATAGTTGGATATAGACAGCAAGAGAGACAAAGACAGAGAGGAAGAGAGAAAGAGGGACAGGGAGAGAGAACATTAACACTATTTGCCTCGGTCGGTGATCACCTTTAGCACTCTAAGACAGAGTTTCTTTCCAAGGCAGAATGGACAAAGACAAACTCGCACTCTTTCTGAAAATGAAGGCTATGTATGCACAGCATAAAGAATCCACAGACTGTGCTTCAAATAGGATGTTAAGAGTTTGCAAAAAGTTCTGCCCTGGTCCTATAGAAAATTTAGAATATTAGCCAGCTACTCAAGTTTTTAAATGTTGAATGTTATGTGATCTCTGCCATATGTCACCTTGTGCAGAATGTTCTAAGCTACAGTAAAGAATTTGTGCTTTCTCCATCTGAACTAAAAAGACAGTCTATTTGCTTTGAAAAATGGCTAGTACCTGCCTTAATCTAAAATCTGAAAACAAATCAAGTAAAGATATTTACAAACTAACACCTCCTCCACTGCTCTGCTCTAAGAAGAGCATAAATGATCTCTTGTAATCTTAGCACAAAAAAATTCATAAAACTCTAAAGATAGGCTTCTATTTTACTACTAATGACATAGGAGATTATTGAAAGCAGACACTGTTCCCCTGCAGTGTGACAAGCCTGGTTTAGGCACTGGAGGAATTCCTTCCCAAGGCCCTCTCCCTCTCTGCTTCCTTTTTTCTTTTTCTCTGGTGTGAGATGAATAAGGCAGTAATGATGACATGATCAAGGAAGAGCTGACTACTGGCTGGGAAATTTGCAAAAGACTGCCTAGCTGGTCTTAGCAACAAGCTATCCTTTGTCCTGGTGGAGCTTTCTTTCACCTGAGATCATCCGCATCTTCAAGAGATGAAATATAACATAAAACCATTCACTGATCTATTGTCCATATGATTCCTACAATCGTTGGATGCAGGACTTCTCCCAGTGCAGTTGTAGAATGGCCTGGCTACCTCTATTCAGCTCTAAGCAAGCACACAGACACTCTATGAGCAGCTGACACAATTTAGCACAATCTATAAAGGACTCTAGAGCATTCTGAACATGTTTTCTTTATCACCAAAGAAACAAATTATATATTTTATACATGTTAAAAGGCTAAACGCTAAAATAATTGACCCATCTGAAGAACAAAACAAACTTAATATACCTATTCATTTATTCAACAAGTATTCAATGAAAACCTGGCTTGCACCAGACTCAAGGCACTGAGATGGACATGGTGGATCATAATAAATAATTATCCTACCACATCTAATTCAGTGACCATAAGGCACACTGCTAAAGCTCCCACTTACACACAAAGCCATAAAACCATGAGGAATCCATCCCTGTAGATGAATGCTATTTTTCCAAGAACTTACAAATTTTTGTAGAAGGCAGTGCACAGTTATCTACACAAACAACCTTCACAAAAGATTGCATATGACAAGGAGAATAGATGTTGCAGGAGAAATGAACTGGGGCGGGCGGGGGGGTGGACAGCTAAACTGGAACTTGAGAGCTGAATTAGCAGAAATTAGATGGTCAGAGATGTTAGTTAAAGGCCATCTCAAGAAAGGTGACAACAAACAGAGGTACTGTGGAGAGAAGAAAGGTGCTCGCAGCAGGTATGTCAGCTAAAGGAGAGTTACAGTAAGAATGAATGGGAACTACAGTGCATAAAGACTTCACCACCTGGCTAGGAGTCTAACTTATTGTTATAGGCTATTAGTAACTAGTGAGTGAGGCGAAAGTGGGCTTTTAAAGAAGTTAACGAGACAAAAATAATGTATTTGGAAACTCAATCTTCCTGTGCAAGATGATTTAGAAAGATGAGACAATGTAATGCCAGTACAGAAATCATATATGACCAACATAAGACATGAGAGCAAGAGGGGATCTATTTAAAAGAGGGGTAAAAGGGGATCAAGAGATGATAATGGGGGGATGAGAAAGATAATGCATGTTTTATCTTACATAAAGAATGTTTATTTACATGTGCATGCAGGAATGTCATGAAAGTACAAGGAAGAGTATTTGGCAGGTAGGTGGCCAGCGATGTTGGGAGTCATACAACCACACAAGCATAACTGGAAGATGAATGAGTTATGTCCAGTGATATACATGTATGACAATGTCAAAATAAAACCCATTATTTGATATGCTAAAAAAGAACTGCTTGCTTTAAAAAGGAACTAAGAGCTTTTGCTCCATCTACTGAGATGAGCAAATGATGGTTGTCCTTGCCTCTACTTATGTGCTTTATTGTGTCTAAGTCGCATGTACTGAAATATCCTTGTATGCCTGTATGTAATTAAGCCGGCACGAACATGCAGCATCACCTTACGACTGTGTTGCTGAATCTTATTTGCAAGCATTTTCTAGAGGATTTTTGTGCTTGTATTCAACAAGGTAATTTGCCCCTAGCATAGTTTTATTTTTTGTTTTGCTGTTGTTGTTAGATCCTTTTTCAGCTTTGTCATCAGGGTAATAGTAGCTACACAGACTATGTCTGGAAGCATTGCCTGCCTTTTTAATTTTTTTTACATTAAAGTTTATTATGAAAAAACAACATTGCAATTAGCACATACACACACACACACACACCAAAATTAACTAGACCCAGAGACTATAGAATTCAATGAACTTCTATAGTTATAGCAATACCTTGAAAAGCATTGGAATTAGTCGCTCTTCAAAGGTCTGGTATTATTCAACAGTGAATATATGTGGCCCTGGTGTCACCTCTCTGCCAGTAGATTCTTACGACTGCTTCAGTTGTCAAGTTATATTCAGTTGGCTCAATTTCTAGGTACTTGCCCCAAGTCTGGGTCATGGTCAGAGAAGATCCTTTAGGTTCTGGAACCCATCAGCAAAATGAAAGATAGGCTCAAAAAAACATATCCCTGAATTCAGTAATCTGTGGAAAGCTACTTCTAATAATAAGTCAATAAATAATCACAGTTGTATAACTCTCAGAGTTTATAATGTCCTTCATATTCATTATGTCATTTAATTTTCAAAATAATGTACACAACATAGCAGAGAAATTAAAATTCAAAAATAAAAAACTTGTCAATGGTAGAAAATATCTAGGGCCACAGACGTGAACTACATAGCCAAGCCACTGACGCCGGAAGTGCTCAAGAATTTTAACAACTCAATTACACTTTCTTTATTCACAAAACTGTACTATCCCTTCTAGGCAGGTTCTGCTGGCCATTTTCTTTTGGATACTCTTCATTTGTCTGCTCTAAAACAGCAATACTCAGGAACCCTAGTTGGTAGTTGTTGTGTTCCTGTACCACTTAGGGGCAGAGCAAGAATGAGAAAATAATCAGAAGAGGCTTAACCATGAAAATTTTGTATCAATAAATAACAAACTATAAAAGTGAAAATAAATTGATGGAGTGCTCAATAGCAAGAGGCCTATCTTGTTATCACTATGAGAGAGCCTAGTACAGGGCTTGCAAGGATGACAAGTCCTCCAGGTGGCTGGGGTAGGGGACAGATTTTCTGTAGCTTCTATGCATGTGTACATTTCCCAGGTTCCTGACACAACCCGGAAGAAAATGCTTACTCTTTGTGCCCCAACCTTCTTATACCTAAAAACTTCTAAGACTTTAAGAAATGGGATTTTGACAGGGAAATGAAAGAGGCAATACTTCTGTACCACCTCTGTTTATTTGTATCTCAATTCACTACAATGTATTTCTAAATGTCATTTTCTCTGTGTCCCTTAAGCCAAAAGCTAGATATGTGCAAGTGGCTTTCTATTCCATTCTTCTGATATGACCCTCTAACTTTATCAAACAGAACAGAGGTGTACAATGGAGCTAGGAAAGACAGTAACAATAAGATGCTCTGAAGACTTGGCAGAGTCAACAGCATCACTATTCATCACTCCTGCCCCCATGGAGATGATACTAGGTCACCCCTGTATCTGAGTGGGGCTTACAGCCCTACCCAGCATTGTTCACAAGAACAACCCGCCAACTGGGATGTGCTAGCGGTTTACAAGATTAGTAGTATCCTGCCTTCAGCATCCTGCAGGTCTAGGACTGTAATGCAGGAAGGGGGAAAACAGAACAGGAGAGAAGTCTAACAGAAGATGATGAAGAGTCATCAGATATAATCACTCACCAGGCCCAAAACAAAGGAAAATTCATTGCCAGCCTTAAAGAATCAAGGGTCAGAAGGATGCTGAGTCTTCCAAAGAAAAGTTAGAGGAGATTGGGAGTCCCACTCATACAGAGCAGTGACTGGATAGCCTATAAATACCTTAGTACTGAGGAAAAGGGCGAAAAGGTGGGCCATACTCTAAGAATTAGGATTGACATAGGAAAGATGAGAATCAGTCCCAGCCCAGAGTATACCTAGGAGATGACTTAACAATCCCATGGATAAGCTGTGGATCCCACTCCACAGCTTAACTGAAGTACTTCTCAGTGTCACCTATGGCACAAAGCAACACAGACTGTTTACAGATAGCCTTGGAAGAAAAATAAGAGTAATTCACATGGTAGTTATGACATTAGGCAGGCATCGGGATACAAACATGGCATAGGAGACAGTGACAATGGACTCAGAAAAAGGTCTGCAGAATAAACAGCTGTCAGTCCCATAAAGAGTAACAGAAAGGGAATCACCATTTCAGGGCCACCACAAACTATGTCCTTGTAGTAATAAGGGCGGTGGGGCTGCGTCCCCAGCACCCCGGCTGCCTGGCTAGCTTATGCCCGAAATAACAACACACAAACTGTATTCATTTAATCACTGCTTGGCCCATTTCTAGCTAGCCTCTTCTAGGCTAATTCTCACATATTAATTTAGCCCATTTCTAATCATCTGTGTAGCGCCCCTAGGTGCGCTTACCGGGAAGATTCTAGCTTATGTCCATCCTGGGTTGGAGCTTCATCGCGTGCGTCTGCCTGGGAGCTGGGAGCTGGGAGCATGGCGTCTCTCTGAGGTGTCTGCTCCCGAGAGGAGAGCTGTGGAGTCTGAGCTCACTTCCTCTTCCTCCCAGCGTTCTGTTCTGTTTACTCCTCCCACCTATCTTCTAACCAATGAGGGCCAAGCAGTTTCTTTTTATTTAACCAATGACCTTCCTCCATTATGTCCTATTGAGTAACTGGATAGTAATTACTTGATTTCTTGCATTGAAAATAAAAGAATAAACAGTAGGCACAATATTCTCATTTTGTGATTAACAACTTTACAAAAGTGATTTTAAAAAATATTTTTCTTGTATATACGTGTGTGGGAGTAGGTGCACAAAGGCCAGAAGAGGGTGTCAGGTCTCCAGGAACTGGAGCTAAAGGAGGCTGTGAGAAGAGGGTGTCAGGTCTCCAGGAACTGGAGCTAAAGGAGGCTGTGAGCTGTTCAAAATGGGTGCTGGAAAGCAGACATGATTCCAAGTGCTGAGGCATTTCTCCAGTCGCTACAAAACCAAGCTTTTTATGTTACTGATACCTCAACATTTGTCTCAAGTTATACTTTCCTTCTTAAAAAAAGTAGTGTAAAAATATCAATGTTTATGTCAAAGAATAAAAAGTAATTTGAGAGAGGATACATGATGTGTGTTGCTGTGGACAGGTCGCTGGGTACATTTCCAGGTCAGCTTTGAACCTTCTAAACAAGCATTTTCTCTCTTTCCCACTGATTAGTGTCCCCTGATTGACTTCACAGATACTACCTTTTCGTTCTCCCTATTTCTTTTCTAGAGTACCTCTACTTCCATAGTTCTACGCAAGCCAAATATTTACAACTTTTATTAGTTACCTAATAGAACTCTTTGGAATAAGCAATTGACTGAATCCAACCTCCACAACTCAACTCACATGTAATTAATTATATTAGTTAAACATTAGATATTAATCTGTCCTTTCCTGCCATTTGCATTCTTTTTGTCCCCTCCTCTTTTCATCTTTTGAGTTCACTCATTGAGAACAAAGACTGCCAAGTCCATCAGTCAATCCAGAGAGCAGCCTTACCCATTCTAAAGTGTTCACATGTGCTGCAACAGCTCAAGAATGATCATTTCAGCCACTATGAAAGCTCGAGTACACAGATACACCCAGACCCCAACTGTGAGAGGACACAAGTAACAGGAAGTGTGAGGGAGTTCTAAAATATCTATCAAAGTTAAGGGAACACTCCTTCCGCTCATGTGACGACCTCAGCCCGATCCCACATTTAACAACCTTTGGAAGCTGTGTCCAGTGCATCCATGATGAGAAAACCCTAACTTAAGAATCTATAAATGTAGTGTTGACTAGAGTGTCTCAGTAGTTACTACCCACTCACCAAGAGGAAGGACATCTCAGACACAAGGATCAGAAAGCATGAAATGTTAAAGACATGTAGAAGAATAAACATCAGTCTAAGTCTAGCAGCAGCAGTGAATACAGATGTTAATTTGTTTATAACAAGAGAAAAATCACTGTGTGTAAGTTTCAACAGGAAAGTCTACTAAAATGGAGACCTCTTTCCACACCATGCCAGGTAGAACAAGGGAAGAAAAAGAACACAGGAAATCTGCACAGGGAGGACCTGAAGTGGGCTGAGGCCAGGTGTCCAGGAACAAAGGAAAGGGAAGAAAGCTTTTTGTAACGGCGGTGGTGGCGCACGCCTTTAATCCCAGCACTTGGGAGGCAGAGGCAGGTGGATCTCTGTGAGTTCGAGGCCAGCCTGGTCTACAAGAGCTAGTTCCAGGACAGGCCCCAAAGCTACAGAGAAACCCTGTCTCAAAGAACAAAAACAAACAAACAAAAAAAGAAATGAGAGGATTTAAAATTGAATGATAATGTGGCAGAATAACCACTGAAGGGACTCCACAGCTCTCCTCTCGGGAGCAGACGCCTCAGAGAGACGCCATCCTCTCTTCTCCTGGGCAGACACACACGATGAAGCTCCGACCCAGGATGGACGTAGGCTAGAATCTTCCCGGTAAGACCGGTGCTACAGTTTATTAGAAATAGGTTGATGGGGATATCAGAATTAGCCAGTAAGGGCTAGAGCTAAAGGGCCAAGCAGTGTTTAAATGAATACAGCTTGTGTGTTGTTATTTCGGGGCATAAGCTAGCCATGTAGGCGGCTGGGGTGCTGGGGACGCAGCCCCACCGCCCTTATTACTACAGCTTTTGAGATGGGCTAAAAGGTAAATGCAAACAGTGACACTCATGTGATCTATTGGAGAACAACTACATAGAAAAATGCACTGGTGAGCAGCCATGCAAGCCAACAGGTACACTTCTGACACTGTGGTCTTCCATGGTATGCACCTGCCACAGGAGACTGATGTAGGGCCTTCCACTGGACATATTAAAATCCTCTGGGGCTCAAATTCCTGAAATGAAAAGGGGTATTTGTATACAACCTATGTTCATCTTCTTGTATATGTTATATCATCCCCAAAGTACTTATGAAATTACAATATAAATGCTATGTAAATAACCTTACACTGTATTGTTTTTTTTACAAAATAATAAGAAAAAGTCTTTCCGTGCTGTGCATAAACACTACCATGACAGACTTTACAAAATGCACAACATGCAAAGAAGAAGCAACAGGAGCAATGCCCCAACAGCTGGAGAAACTGAAGAGGTGAGGACTCGGGAGGACCTGTCTTACACGAATTTAGCTCAGGGAGAATAGCTATTTTTAACATTTTGAATATTTTACACTTGCCAGTGGTTGAATCTATAGATACAAAACCCTCTTATGCAAAGGGCTGCATGCATCAAAAGTGCTTGGGTAAAAATCAGAGCAAAAAACTTTCTAACTTCTGATTTAGTCTTAGAGCTAAAAAGTTTTAAAAAGCAAAACAAAAACAAACAAAAAACAGAGAATCTAATGTAGTCCAAGCTGGTTTCAAACTTGCTATGTAGGTGAGGATGACCTTGAACTCCAGATCCCCTAGCCTCCACTTCCTAAGTGTTAGGATCCAGGCCTGTACACCACATCAGTTCATATGAAATTGTAGACAGAACCCAGGGCTTCAAGCGTGCTAGGTAACTCCACCGCCAACTGAGCTACACCATCAGTACCTAATTAACTCAGAACACTACATCCAATCAAGGGAAAGAGGTCAGTTTATCCGCGACTTTTAATGTCTCAGCTATCTAATTATAAAGAAGGGAAGATACAATTCTACTTGCTCAAGGTCCCCTGAAATTAGTATATGTAATTAATAAGAAATGTATATCCTCTCAAAACTGAAGATAACAGTGAGCAAGCATGAGAAATATGATCTAGCTTATGTGCTTGCTGTAAGTGATAAATGTACTAAATTTAAAGAGATAGAACATTTTTCTTTTCTAGATAACACCAGTCAAATATTTCCACATATTAAATCTAGAAGAAACAACAAGAAGTGTTGCAGCTATGACAAAGCTGGGGCACCTAACTAGAGGAGCCGCACAGAGGGCCAGGACAGAGACCATACATGTGTGTGCACGGAGCAGAAGAACAGGGGCTCTAACACGATGCAGAGCACAGAGTAGATATACTGTTTTAGAAACAGCAGGAAGGAAAGTTTCCTGGTAAAGCTAAAATAAGAGAAGGGAACTTATCCACCTTGAGGAGCTTCTGAGGGCAACTACTTAAGATAGGAGCAAAGACCCAAAGCAGAAGAAACAGACCAGACAGACTCATGGCCAGGAAATGGACCCAAATGGTTAGGAAGATGAACTGATGGGGTTAGGAAAACACAGTCCTGACATCTCCTAAGAGATATCCAGTAGATGCCAGCCAAGAATCATGAGAAGGTGCTGGGGCTAGCCTGTGAGGCAGCCAAGGCTCTCTCCAACTCCTTTCTCATGTTTCCTTTTGGGTTCTTCCCTTGATCTACCTTCTCTCTTCCTATCCTCTGGTAACTAGAAATGGACCCTACCTCAACCCAAGCTCACGTTTTCTTCCACATGTTTTATTTCCCCACTGAACATCTTTGCCTTGAGTTGAGTTCAACTTTTCATTTTGTACACATGGCAACACTGGGTACTAGGAAAACAATACAATTGGCACATTGACTGTAGTGCTTTGTGAAGGACAAAAAGACAAACAGGCTATTACTATTTTGGGGTGGGGTAGAGTTAAAACATATGAGCGATAGATGAGAAATGTCCCCACACAGGCTTTACTATGGGTATATTTGGGGCTCAGCTGGTGCAAGTGGGGAAGTTTAGGAGGTGCGGCCTTCCTGGAAGAGGCACAGTACCAGGGAGAGACTTTTAGAGTAAAAAGCCTTGTCCTATTACCTGTTTGCTCTCTGCTTTGTGCTTGGCAGTGAGGATAAGAGCTATAAGTTCCTACTCCTGCTACCAGGCCTGCCACTTGTTGCTATGCCTCCCTGGCTCTAATATTGGACTCGTATCCCTCTGGGAATGGGAACATAGAATACATCCTGTCTTCCATAAATCACATTTGGTCCCAGTGTGTTCCCACAGTGACAGAGAAGATCAATACAATGAGTCACTATGCCTCCAGAAGGTAGATTTCCAAGTGTCTCTTGTACACAGATAGCCTATTTTTCTAATTATTGCCCAATGATCTAGATAAGTAATATTTATCTCTAAAACTCACTGTTCCTAAATCTACTCATCTAGCCTGTAAAACTGTTACCTTTCTATTCTTTATCCCAAATGGTTTACTGCCATCTGAGCTTACCACTTAGGTGTTCTTTCAGAGAATTAGAAAAGCAGATCACTTAGTAGGAACTAGAGATTGCATTATAAAGCCTCCTGCCTAAATATCAATGCACCTGATTATTCTTCACTTTTCACGGAAGGAAGGAAGGAAGGAAGGAAGGAAGGAAGGAAGGAAGGAGAAAGAAAAGAAAAGAACAGGATTAAAAAAAAACCCACATGTGTTGTCTGAGGTTTTCTGTCCTGCCCAGTACCCGCAGTCATTAGGTCCCAAAGAAATCACACAGAGGTCTACGTTAAGTATAAACTAATTGGACCATTAGCTCAGGCTTCTTATTAACTCTTATAACTTATACTAGCCAATTATTCTTGTCTATATTAGCCACGTGGCTTGGTACCTTTTTCAACAAGGCAGTTACATCTTGCTTGCTCTGTGGCCGGGTCAGGACTGCAGACAAAGCTTTCCTCTTTCCAGAATTCTCCTATTCTCATTGACCTGCCTCTACTTCCTGTCTGATTGTCCTGGCTACTTGCCAATCAGCATTTATTTAAAATATAATTGACAGAATTCAGGCCATCGTCCCACACCACACATGAGAAAGTTATAGTTACTGACAGCAAAGTCTGGGTGTATAATTAACTTTAGCATATTAAAATATTACAGGCTGAGTCTAAGTTTACCATTTTATTTTTAAAAAGTAAGCATCATGTATAGCGATACAATGTCACATTCAATGATTAGCTTATTAGTTTGAACCCAGAAAGAAACTGAAACTATTCTATGCAGTTCCACAGAGAAGATGAAACAGCAAATATCCATACACCAGAACTCACTCATACCTTGAAATGGGAGTTTTTCTTGCTGAAAGTGAGTCCTTCAAAGCCAAGAGGCAGTAATCCCCCAGCATCCTCCACACATGCAATGAGAAATTAATCCCCCCCAACTTTTCCATTTACCCAAATACATCTATTATGCAGCAAAATATTTTATTTCCCAACTCTTCTACTGTAATATGAATCTTCCCTATGTGTTCAAACTCTGAACTCTTCACAGTCCATATAAATCCTATGAAATTCAGTTTCTGCATTTAAAATACAGAGCGGATAAGATCTACTTTAGCTATTAAGATCCAAGTTAAGTCATATATCTAAAAGCAGTGTATATTTGTGAGGGGAAGGTCTGTATGTGTATGTATCTATGTGTGTATGTGTGCCATCACTGTCCCCTTAGAGACCCTTTATCAAGAATGAATGAGTCAGAATGACAGTGTGTATATAAGCAGAGAACAAGAAGAAAATGTCACTCTAGTACTGGGATCAACATATTATAGCCCAAGAGCAATGGCTTGCATTTTGAAATAAAGTTTTATTCTAGTCCTATATATTCATTTATGTACTGTATATGTCTGCTTCTCACTACAAGGACAGGTAAGATTATACTAATTGTAGAGAAAGCAGCCATGAGCTAAACACAGGATTATCATAATGAAACCCACTGTTTTGTACATTAACTAAAAATGAATCTTGACAATATTGGTTTACCAATATTAACAGCAATGAATTATCTTGCACCTTAAAGAGTTCTAAGATACAAGCAGGGGTGTAGTAGTGCATGCCAGTAATCCCAACACATGGTCAGCCTGGCTGCATAGTGAGACTGTAACACAAAACAAGAATACAAGATGAACTAGCTACAAACCCCAAAATATTCACTGCCCTCCTTTTTAGAAAAAGGTTGCTGAACCCAACTCTTAGTGAAAAATACAGTGCTTGTATTCCCAATACACCAATGTGCTCCTTCCCTAATAAGCAATCCTCCTCCACCCCAAACCCAACCCCCCCAACCCCTGACAGCAGTAGAGAAACATAGGACTTTAATGCAATTAGTTATCCAAACTTCCAAACATACACAATACTGTGCTTTCTCAAATTATTCTTGTTAGATAAATGAGTCATAAGTAAAAGATTATGTCCTGACATTTCAATAACTGTTTCTTTATATGTCTGTGTACTTGTGTCTGTGGAGTCCTGTAGTAATAGGAGCGGCGGGGCTGCGTTCTCAGCACCCCCGGCCGCCTGCCCGGCTAGCTTATGCCCGAAATAATTACATGGACACTGTATTCTTTTAAACACTGCTTGGCCCAATCTCTTCTAGGCTAATTCTCACATATTAATTTAGCCCATTTCTAATCATCTGTGTGTAGCACCCCAAGGTGCGCTTACCGGGGAGATTCTAGCCTAGTCCATCCTGGGTCGGAGCTTCATGGCGTGTGTCTGCCCGGGAGCAGGGCATGGCGTCTCTCTCAGGTGTCTGCTCCCTAGAGGAGAGCTGTCAAGTCTCTGAGCTCACTTCCTCTTCCTCCCAGTATCCTGTTCTGTTTTCTCCTCCCACCTATTTTCTAACCAATAAAATGGGCCAGGGCAGTTCCTTTATTAGCCGATGACCTTCCTCCATCAGAGTCCGATGTGTAGACAACCTGCTTTTGTGTTCTGAAGGCACACTAAGTTTTGTGTGCAGTGTAGGTGCCAACAAATGGCCCAGCCAATGCAAGTTTGGGGTGGTGATGTGGGATTCCCCTCTGTATGCTGTGGATATATTTCATTACCATTGGAAATCCGAACAGAGATACAGAGAAAGGAGAAGGATTCAAGGACACATGGCTGCCAGAACCTTTCTAGAATGCCACAGCCTCATAGCAATACACAGATTAACAGAAATGTACTAATTTAGATGTAAGAGTTAGCTAACAAGAAGCCTGAGCTAATAGTGCAAAAAGTGTTGAAATTAATACAGTTTCTGTGTGATTATTTGGTTCTGGGTGGCCTGGAAACAAACAAGCAGTCTCTGTCTACAGGGTGGGGTGGTTTGCTTTACTTACAAACACAGATGGCTGGATGGGGCAGGGTAGGGGGACCATTATAATACCTGCTTGATATCTTTGTTCATTTTTCTCAGAGTTTATCTGTTTTTGAAAGGCATCTCCGTTATATTTAGCTGGGTATTATAAAGAAACATTCTGGTTTTGATTTGTATGTATCTTTTTTGTTGTTAGTGCTGTTGGTCTCCCTGTGCAGTCCACGCTGTCCTCCAACTTGTGATTCTCCTGCCTCAGCCTCCAGAGTGTTGCATTACAGGCAGGAAACACCACAGCAGCTAAAATCAGCATTTAAATTTCTACTTCCAGAGATATCCAAGCTTAGTCTTTCCTTTGGCTGTGGGTAATTCCTGCACCATTTCTTTTCTGCCCACTCACGGCACTTATGGGCTGAGGAAGGAACACAGTAATGGAAGGCATTACTTTGGGAAAAATAGCAACTGCAGATAGAGGTTATTTCCTGCCTATCATTCCCAGTTTCTCCGTGATAAATCACCATCACAGAGAGGCAAAATCCATGGAATGTCATTAAACTCAGAACAAGGGGGGAAAAGCAGTGGTCCATACCAGCTGAGCAGCGCTTTAGTGCTGTTATTATTACATTGGAGGAAAGTATGGCTCTAGTTTTTAAACGATTTGAGGGCCTCTCTATATACACAAGCAAAAAGTTAAACTATACTCAAAATGATACTCTAATTTTATAAATTTCTTCTTTACTAAGGAATTCAAGCCAATTATATATTCCTGAAATATACTTATACTGCTACATTCCTCCAGGCTCTGAAATTTCATTTAAGAAATGTAATAAAAGCAAGTAAATTCAAGTACTAGGGCCAGTTTCTGTACTCACTCCTTGAAACAGTTTTCTTCCAAAGTAATGAGACTAATAATGTACAAGTCTCTGTGTATTAAGGCTCATCCAAAGAGTAAACAGTAAATAAATCTAACACTCGCTTGGAGGTGTCATCAAAAACCCAATTTATAGATAAACAAATAAAGAAGCCTTGAAACCTTACTAAAAACACAGCAGAAACAGGGATACATCACACCGCATAAAACAAAATAAAAGATGCCACACAAGCCATCTTCTGAAAGGAAGTTCCAAGGCGATTCTTTGGAATTCTGAGTGCGTTTTTACATTAGAAACTGGTCCCCGGGCAGCCTGTGGGGCCTGGAGGGGGCTTCTTATTGCCAACACTCAGAAGTTGGTGACACAGGGCTAGTGAGAAGCCAAATGTCCACACAGAACACACTATACTTCCAAAAGCACAGAATTTGTACTATGAGAGGACTGAGCCATCCTTCCTCTGCTGCCACATGTTGGTACAGAGAAGGAAACAAAGGCTTAGCAAGGATGAGTGACTGCCTAAGGACACTAGGATGCATCTGGAAGCACAGAAAATCTGCCTTATTCTGCATCTTCTTGTACAGTGGGTGTATCTGCACCAGCCTTGATTAGTTTTCTTATGGTAACAGAACATTCAGAACAAAGGAAAACCTTGTTCTTAATTAGAAAGTGTTTGAAACCCACAATTACATTGGGCTTCTGAGCATGCCTGTGATAAGGATAACTGATCCCGAAAAACCTCTACTGCTGATAGCACTACATCATAGGCTAGGATCTTGGACTGGATTGTTGTTGTTGTTGTTTTGGGGGGAGTTATTATTATTTGGGGGGGGGATTTTTTTGCTTCTTTGTTTTGTTTTGTGAGACGGGGTTTCTCTGTAGCTTTGGAGTCTGTCCTAGAACTTCTCTGTAGACCAGGCTGGCCTCTAACTCAAGAGATCCGTCTGCCTCTGCATCCTGAGTGCTGGGATTAAAGGCGTGCACCACCATTGCCAGGCTATTTTGTTTGTTTGGTTGGTTGGTTTTTGTTTTTTTAATGGGAAAAAAAAACGGAGAGTAAGTATTCATTGTTCTTTCCTTTCTTACCATGGATAGACTATGACCCACTAAACCCAAGCACCTACGACTTCTCAACAATGATGAATTGTAACTCTAAACAGTGAGAAACACACACACACACACACACACACACACACACACACACACACGCGCGCGCGCGCGCATCACACCACATTCCTTTCCCTCCTAAGTTGCTTCTGTCAGGCTATTTTATCACACAACAGAAAAGTAACTGCGACAATTTTTACTGGAAGCAGAACTTGCTCAAGCTCCAATAACATATCCCACAATGATGGACTCTAAACTGTGAGCCAAAATAAACCTTTAAGGGAGGGGAACAAGGAAGTGGGTGTCTGAGACAGGGTTTTTCTGTGAAACCCAGGCTGCCCTTCAACTCACTCTGTAGACGGGGCTGCCCTTCAACCCAAGAGATCTGCCTGCCTCTGCTTCTGCTGGGATTAATGGCACACACCACCAAATACAGCAAGCCCTTCCTTATGAAGGGGCTTCTGTCAGGGTATTCATGGAACAGCAACAAAAAAGTAACCAAGACAGTAGGAATCTAAGCAGCTGAAGAAGTTAACAGCTCCAGCTCAGTGTCAAGGTCCATATAAAGCTGCCTAGAGCAGTCAACAGGCAAGCCTGGGACAGACTCCAAGACAAATGGTAGGAGGTACAATGCGAGCTGTCCCCTTCTTAAGAAGGGAGGATGGTGACACAAGTTTAAAATCCCAACTACTTGTAAAGCAAAATTCAAGGCTGGGCTACACAGTGAGTTCAAGGTCAGCCAAGGTAATGCAAGAGCTAACTCAAAAGTGATCAAGGGCAGATAACAGAACTCAGTGCTACAGCTGTAATCTAACAGGCAGAGATGTTCGCTCCCCAGTACAGGAGGTGGGAAGGGAGGTGGGAGTGGGAGGAGAAAAAGATCGCTTAAATCTCTTTCTGACCTGAAAATACATATGAAGGCACAATGAAGCCTTTCCCAAGTAAAATCACTAATATAACTGCTAAATATCATTGGTCATTAATTATCCAATATTCAATCCACATTTGAATCCCAAGCAAAAAAAAGGAGTATTGAAATATTAGTATTTCAAACTAATATCCTACTGTGGCCCACCTTACACTCAACATAAGAGGCCTCAGTACCACACTCCCATTTCTCTTCCTCTCAAAAGTTAATTAAATACATAAAAATAATACAAACAAACACACACTCGGCTTTTAAAACGCACAAGGCCTATTTTCCACTTGAGCAGGATTCTTATTGAGTTCATGGTCCAAGTGAACTGATCGACTTTTCGGGAGTTTCATTCACTCCCATAGTTCAGTCACAATTTAGATTCCCAACCTTATTTTAGTTTTGCTTATAAATGACAACCCTGTAGCTAAGAACAGGTCATCTACCAACAAAACAATTCTTTTTAACTTGGCAAACTCCTGTTACCTGATGACGAGCAGACATCTGTGTAAATGCTGCTTTGTCACGCTGCCCCACTGCGACTGTGCTGTGATACTATCGTGAGAACACACGGTCATTCCACCACAGACAGAAGCTGACACCAGTCAGGAAGGACAGGTGAACTAAGAGATCATTCAGAATAGGACTGTGGGATGACCAGAATGTGTTCAAACAGGAGCAAAGAACATACTTTCAGATACAGCGCAGACAGTCCTAAGATGTGGGATAAGAATCTGATTAAGGGCCAAAAGAATCTTAAATCTTTTGGGTTTATGTTTTAAGTTATAAAACAGACAGCATTTATAAAAATAGCTATTTTCAAAGTTACGTTATTTTAGTTTATATGTCCGAATATGTCAACAGTTAAATAAATAACAGCTGTGTGTATGTCCAGATCCCTTTTTCATGTGAATAGAAGAGTTAAGATTAGAAATAGACATGAATGATTCTATGTTTTATCATTAAAGTCCAGTTTATTTTTCTTAGTTTAAATACAGAAAGATAAAAACACTATTCTTTCCAACCTCATTCTACCATAACACCAAAACTAAGACTTTTACTTTACAAATATTTTTCTTTAAGTATCTTTTTAAAACAAACAAAAAACCCACCTCAGATATGTAATATTAATTCAAGATTCTATAACAGATATTTTAAGATGGAGTTCAACTGAAGAACACCAAAGCTGATTTAAACAGAACTACACATTATATTGATATAGAATGTGTGCTTTTGAAGCAGGTACCCCCTTGTACAGGAAACACCGAATTTCCAGCTCTCACTACCACCCCCATCACCATGCATGCATGTGTGTGCATGCGGCGGTGCGCGCGCACACACACACACACACAGGATGGGGCAGGAGAGGGTAAGAATAAACCTGACAGGCAGTCATGCCCAACCAGGTGACTGTCACATGTCTGGAGAAAGATCTAAGGCTATAGCAAATTCAACTCGATCCCATTTCGTTAAGGTCCAGCACTGAGAAGAAGCTGAACACCGGGGTAAACTGGTGTGCCTTTGATCTCCATTAGAACAAAAGCAAAATGACACACTCAAATGAAAAGTCATTGATAATGGATGAAAGGGTGATTCTTTCTTTGAATTCTTCTTGTTTGGAGGAAGAGGATGAAGGGGTTTAAGAATAAAAATAAACTCTCAAAACATAGCACAATACTTATGAAATGACAATACCAAAATGAGAGGAATAAGAACAGGTGGGGC
This sequence comes from Microtus oregoni, assembly GCF_018167655.1. Taxonomy (NCBI): domain Eukaryota; kingdom Metazoa; phylum Chordata; class Mammalia; order Rodentia; family Cricetidae; genus Microtus; species Microtus oregoni. The sequence continues at coordinate 28,317,378 of NW_024543085.1, forward strand.
AGAGAGAAAAGAATACAGAGGAAATGCCGTCAGCCTGCTAAGAAAGGGGAATTCTCTCTTCTGAACCAGGGAGAGGGAGTGTATTCTTCCTATCATGAGAAACAGATGCAGAGAGCACACAAAGCCTCACCCTGTGGCTCGAATGTCCATTCCAAATGACTAAGTTTCACTACTGCCTTCCTGCATCATCAGTACTTTACTTCACTCACTGGGAGTGATGAGCCCATCCAGTTGGAGCCTTCTGATGTTAAAACTGAACTTAATTAAATGCCTTCCTCACAGGAGACAATGTTCCTTCTTGGCTAAACCTTCAAGATAGTGATATGAATTTTAATTTAATTTTAATTTAGTGTTACTTAGAGAACTTCTAAAAAGATCTATTTTATTTTATTTTAAATTATGTGTATGTGTGGGTATGAGCACATGAGTGCAGGTGTCTCCAGAGGCTAGATGAGAACTCAAATCTCCAGGAAACAGAGTTGAAGGTGGTTGTGAGGCGCCTGATGTGGCTGTATTGTTATGTCTAGAAAATTCAGAGTTTGCCATGAAATTACTTTCAGTGGTTGAGTTTGGGCTGCTGCAGTGACTGCTAGCTTGGGTTCTAATCTTTCATGGGTGTATATGTGCTATCTGTGGTAAGCTGTTTTAATAATCTGTGCTCCTCTAAGTTCTCTGACACCAATGTCATCGATGTATCAGCCTTACCGCATACAGAACAGCTCATAAAGACACCAAGTAGAACCTCTTGACGAGCAAACTAGATAAAGGCTTCAAAGAAATCCCTATGACTCAAGACTGTACCTGACAGATCTTACTTGCTTCTCCCAAATTCTTCTGTGGTCATTCCCTGTGCAGTTTCATCCCCACCCAAGGTGGAGGCCTTCAGAGATAAACAAAAGCTCCAGGTGCTCTTGCCATCACCGGACACTAAACCAATCTCTTCTCACATACCAGTCTCTTTAGAAAGGAGCTGTCTTCCACTGAGGTGTGTCTACCATCTCCAGCAGGAAGCTGTCTCCCTTGTCACCCCATCCTGCTGCACAAACTGCTGATCAGTGCTTTCTAATGCTCAAGTCTAAATTTGCTGCCCTGAACACAGTTTTTGGACTTTCTATAAGCCTTGCTTTTCTCAAATCTCTTGATTTACTCTCACACATAATATTTATATCCTGAAGAGTCTTCCAATATATTCATTTATTGATACAAAAAAAAAAGCCTCAAAAATGTATTGGTTCAGCCAGGCAGTGGTGGCACATGCCTTTAATCCCAGCACTCGGGAGGCAGACAGATCTCTGTGAGTTCGAGGCCAGCCTGGTCTACAAGAGCTAGTTCCAGGACAGACAGCAAAGCTACAGAGAAACCCTATCTCAAAAAAAAAGTATTGGTTCATGAAGCTGTGGAAGGGCTCGACAGGCAACTCAGTTTCTCGGCCTCCTTGCATGGGACACCCTATCAGGGTCAGGAAAGTGGCCTGGAGTCCTGGCTAAAGCCAAGGCTGGAGTCCTGTGGGGAGGCTAGAGCCAGGCCTGATTATGAGAAAGGAGAAGAGTGGCAGTGAAGGAACTGGTGTCAAGGATAAAGGATAAAGGGAAGAGCAAAGAAATCTGTGACAGCAAAGGTGTGATGGAAGGGGCAAGGAGTACCAACCAAAATGGATGTTTCACCTCTTCTGAGCTTGCTCACCAAGGACTGCCTGGGGCACCTACTACAAAGAAAGGGAAAGAGCACTCACAGGAAGTGGAGGAAATGGAAGCCATCAAAGCACAAATCTCCCATCCTTACAACTGCTCAAACCACCCTGCTTTCCATCTCTCGGCCTGTGGAGGGAGGATTCCTCTTCCCTCTCCACTATTCTACTCTTGGCCCCATCAGCTCCCTTCCACTCTTTTTAGCACTGTGGGTCCTTCTTTCACCACTGACTTCTTTCCTTGCTGCTCAAACACAGCAATCCCCCTCCAACTACTGTTTTTTTATCACCTTCAAAAGCTTGAAGTTTTAACTTGAAGCATCTTAGTGTTTCCTCCTTTCCTCTTTCTCAGTCTAGTCTGTACTCTAATGCTCTGTTTCTGCCTGGGTGAACTACATGAAAACAGCTACTGTGTCTAATTCAGCATCCTCTCACTGGTGTTCAGGCCACAACCATCTCTATAAACCTCACCCAATAAACATTTTCACAAGCCTCTTCCTCTCTGCCAAGCTGAGAGCTCTCGAACGTTCTCCTGTGCAGTTCCTCCTCAGTCTGCTGTTCAGAAGAGACCACTGACCCCCAACTACACCTTCATCAACTTGTCTTCATATCCCACTCCTGACATTCTCTCTCATTCCCAGATTTTGATCTTTAAAATAAGAGTTCCAGAACTCTTTCCATGCTGGTATTTCTCCTCAGCTGCAATGTTTCCAATCTGTCTAACAAATGTATTCCCTCTAGAGCTGAACACCCAGCTGGTCACTGAACACTGGCTTCACACTGGCCCTGACCAGGGCTACAGTAAAACCCAAAAACAGGATGAAAAGATAAGCAAGAGAGCAAGAAAACTTCCCCAGGTGGTAAAAGGGCAGATCCTTGCAAGCTAAAAGGGCTCCTGCCTCAGCTATCTTACAAAGGACCCACTTCCAGCAGTCACTAACGGGGAAGGTGGGGGGCAGATCCTTGCAAGCTAAAAGGGCTCCTGCCTCAGCTATCTTACAAAGGACCCACTTCCAGCAGTCACTAACGGGGAAGGTTATTTTCTCAAATAGTACTTAGCCACAATACCCCAGAACTTTGAGGGTACTTGATGAAGAACCAAGCATGTAAGATGAAGAGTCACCCAGCTACTTGGATCTTTATCTACTTTTGGAAGTATTTGTTTGTTGGTCTGATATCAAACCAAAGTGACAGAAATCTTAAATGGAAAGGCAAATTTTCATAGTCTTCAAAGCCAGAGTGATATCGTGTTATGATCTAGCTCACTCTTCCTTAGTCCTCAGCAAACTTTACTATAAGCTCGGCAATGTCATCAAGTAGAATCTGCATGAATTATAACAAAGCCTTCAGATCAGGAGCACTTCTCTGTCTGGAAGGCTGTGACACTCTTCTAACACTTCTTCTCTGCCTTCTCAACTTAGCAACTGTGAGAAACACTCCTTTACATGCTACACCTTATGCCCAACTACATCATGTTACTCAATAATCTCAAAGAGAACCCATGTTCTCCCATCTCCACACCTTTAATTCCTGCCGTTTTCTCAGTCAAAATGTCAAACATGTTTCAAGTCCTGACATCCTCCCCTTTTTAAAATGTCAGATCAGGCCTTCTTTAAGATACTGTGACGAATCCTCTACTCATTCAAGCCTGCCAATACATGTCATGAATTACTCATTCAGTCCTTAGCACTTGAAATCTTTCTGCCTGGGCATATGTCAATTTTCTGAACTAGAATGTTAGATCCAAGAGGTTTGCATCACCTGTCTGGTCAAGAACACTAGTAGTACAACACTCACTTGGGGGGGGGGGGGGGGAGCAGGCATGGGTACTGGTCACTTCTATGCTGACGTGTAGTGATAGGAGCGGCTGGCTGCATCCCGCCACCCGGCTGGCTTTACCCGAAATAATTACACGGAAACTATTCTTTTAAACAGTGCTTGGTCCATTAGCTCTAGCCTCTTATTGGCTAGCTCTTACATATTAATCTAACCCATTTCTAATATCCCTGTAACACCACGAGGTGTCTTACCAGGGAAGATCTTAACCTGCGTCTGTGTCCGGTGGGAGAACCATGGCAACTGCTCGACTTGGCTTCTTTCTCCCAGCATTCTGTTCTGTCTGCTCCGCCTACCTAATTTTCTGTCCTATCAGGCCAAGCAGTTTTCTTTATTAGTTAACCAATGAAAGCAACAGATAAGATATAAAACCCACTTCCATCACTGACGTGATCATACAAGGTTTGGTTTTTTAGCCCACAGTTTCAGAGTAGTTTTAGTCTACTGTAGAAGAGCAGGCTGGATAGAGCAGCTCTGTCCTTGGCAGCAGGAGCCGAGTGGTTGTTCACAAAGCAGTGGAACAAAGAAGGGAAGGGAGAAGAAAATAAAAACCCTGTTTCCATCAGGCAGGCGTGGCAGCCTAAAGTCTCCGCAACCTTCAAAACTGCACAAAGTTTGGTGTGGCTGAACATTCAAAGTATGAGCCTACAGATGGTCTCTTGAGACTCAAACCGTCATAGTGAAGACATTATGGTGAGCCACTACTGTGACCTAGACAGAGTCCCAGACACTTGTTCAAGTCATGACACAGTCACATACATGACAGCCATAATTTTCAAAAGTTAAACTTTTAGAATTTCAATTCCCCTTATCAATAAAACATAAAAATAATAATTAACCTTGGATTTTCAAAGGACAAATGAAAAGTCTTTGAAACATCTACACAATTCAAATGTCTACAAGATAGTATTATTGACAGAATATTTTGCACAACGTTCATTGGTAAAGATTGACCAACTTACCTTGCTGCAAATGAAACATTGCTTCATAAATAATTAAACATTGTGCTACACAAACTCAAGAAGACAAAAGTACCAAAGAGGTTTAGTCACTGTAATATTTGGTTACTGTAAGGTCATTGTACTGTTTCATTTTACTAACTACACACAGTGCTAATCAAAGTATTAAGACAAGATTTTAAAATGTACTCTTTTGTAGCCTTCTGTAACTTGCAGGCAGTAATTTGTGTAAACTAGTCATTATGTTACACTCATATGCCTAAACACCGTTATATCTTTAATATAAATGTCAATTACATGAAATGGCCTCTAAAAGGGAACCTGTACCATTTCTTCTTTTGATTCACCATCATCGTAATGATGTGCATGCTCACTGGCCAAAGTAAAATGAGCTTGGAAATTTCAAGATCTGAAGGAATATTTTCAATGCTGTGTTCCCCGACCCTCCACACACGCTGAACACTGTGCCTGTGTTATTTCTGAAAAGAAGAAACCCACTGTGCAGCAGGCAATGTGAAACATAATGCAGCTTTACTCTGCATTAGAAGGCAGGAAAACAACCAGCTGTGAGTTAGAAATAGAACAAAATTCAGAGTTGCAAGTTGCAAGCCCAAGGGACCTGAGGTAACATGGAAAGAACTCCTTCACGGTTAATAGCTGATTTTATTTCAGATGCACTAAGGCTACCATGCAATAGATTTAATATTTTAATATTTACTTTCAAAAGCTTCACACAGACCTGTTGGTCAAGTAAAAGTCTGGCAGTGACAGCAGCAAACCTATCAATCAATTCAACGTTGCTGGGCTCCACCAGCAGCCCCTGATACCAATTAGGGAAAAGCAATACAGAACCGCTGCTACCAGGTTACAGCGTTGCCAATTAGAGCACAACCTGGGTGAGAGGGGGCTGCGAACACTGGGACTTGAGGTCAGGAAAGAGAGGAGAAAAGCACCTCATGTAACGCAACATGAAAAAGAAGGATTGCGGGAGGGACACAGAAAAGAAGCAAGTCACTCCACAATCAAACAGCACATTTTATTGTTCCCTGTCAACAACACACAGACGCTAAGACAAAGCCAAAGGGAGACAGGCATCTCTGCCCTGAAAGGCTCTGCTCATTGGCCCGAGCAACTCCAGGAGCCTATGGCTGTCACGCAGAGCTCCAAGGCTGCAGCCTCTGACTGTTCCCTTTTGGTCAGGATTCCCAAGTTAAGCCAGCTCACACAGGGCCTTAGCGTCAAAGGCAGACACATATCAAAGTGCTGCAAGCCCTGTATTGCAAATCAGCCTCATTATTTGCACATAAGCCTTTTCTGCCAAGTTTTCTCATTTCTACATCCCACAAAATTTTAAGGACCTCCTTTCAATTTTCCCACCTGAGCTCTTCTTCCAAAATCATGACTCATGGTCCTGGCTTATAGGGCTTCATAAACTCCAAGTGCCTTAAATATCTTTCTTTATACTCCAGTCCCTTCATCTCTAACCACCATTGCCTTCTTCTGAATATGTCCCCTTAATTCCATTTAGCTCATCCAGCTTTGAGGGCTCTGGCTGATTCTTTCAGCAATGTGCCAGCTGAAAAGTCTAAAGGCCAAAGCAAGGCTAACAAAGACGTTTTAGACTGTAGGGATCACTTTCTGGTGCAGATTCAAAACTAACCAGCTCTATAAAAATGTATCAAGGCTTTGGTGTGAGATATATAAAAATAATAGGCAAATATATCTAAAAATTTTTAAACTTAAATATAAAAATATCAAATATAAAAGAATGCTATGCTACTCATTATCAACCAAATGACCTCTCCAGCAGCATATTTTCCTGGGTATTGATGCCGTCTCATGATACCTGGCTCTAGCACCTGTTCTGCTGCAGTCGTTTCTGCTCCAGCTGGTGCAGAAATTCCTCAATGGTGAATAGTTGATTTTATTTCAGATGCACTAAGGATACCATGTAATAGATTTAACAGTTATAGTTTCAAAAGCTAGAGGCAGACCTGTTGGTCAAGCAGAAGTCAAGCAATCAGTGTACCATGCATATAAGAACAAGAAGTGTGGATTTCAAAGATCAAATTCAATCTTAATGTCAGACTGACTTGAGCATGAGACTCTCCTACAATGTCTACGACCCTAACAACAGAAAGGGTAAGTTCAACTTTGACTAGAACAGAGGATCCCAAACTCAGCTGCCTGGAGGAATAGCCAAGTGAAGCTGTAGAAAATGCTGCAGTTTAGGGCTGGCCCAGCTTGCAGAGATGCTGGTTTCACTGTCTTAGAGGAAACCCTGAGGCAAAGGCTTCCCCTTTCAAGAACCCACATCCACACCTGGGCCTAAAGCATGCATGAAAACAGTGTCTGTGCCATTTATACCAGAGGTCACTATTCATGCACGCACAGCAACGGTGCGGGAGGTGGCAGGTAAGCAAGTGCCAGGTCTTAGCAAAAAACTAGAAGACATTGTCCCAGATCCTGGAGCCATGCACACAGGAATGGCCTCACAAGCAATGTTTCCGAATGATGCTGGAGGACAGCTAATTTCAAGTTGCTATATCCACAGTCTTTGGGAGAGGAGGAAGTTGTCCAATGGACACGACAGCTACCTCTGTGTGGATTCCGAAATCTAGTGAGTAAAACTGGCACACAGTTTCTGGCAGATTAAAGATTTGTTCGAATGTCACTGTGCTGAGAGTAAGGTACTGTGACTGCTAGCGTTATGTTACCGCAGTGAAATACAGTGGCAATTATCTTCAGAGAAAACGCTTTTATTTTGTCAAGAATTTGGAGGTGTCAGTCAAAGACCAAGTGCTCTCACTGTTTGGCCCGCCAGTGAGGAAGCACGTGGTGGCAAGAGCAGTGGAGCAAGAGCAGTCATCTGCTAGGCCAAGAAGCTACGTACGGACAGAGGACAAGAGCAGTCATCTGCTAGGCCAAGAAGCTACGTACGGACAGAGGACAAGAGCAGTCATCTGCTAGGCCAAGAAGCTACGTACGCACGAGGACAAGAGCAGTCATCTGCTAAGCCAAGAAGCTACGTACGGACAGAGGACAAGAGCAGTCATCTGCTAGGCCAAGAAGCTACGTACGGACAGAGGACAAGAGCAGTCATCTGCTAGGCCAAGAAGCTACGTACGCACGAGGACAAGAGCAGTCATCTGCTAGGCCAAGAAGCTACGTACGGACAGAGGACAAGAGCAGTCATCTGCTAGGCCAAGAAGCTACGTACGCACGAGGACAAGAGCAGTCATCTGCTAAGCCAAGAAGCTACGTACGGACAGAGGACAAGAGCAGTCATCTGCTAGGCCAAGAAGCTACGTACGGACAGAGGACAAGAGCAGTCATCTGCTAGGCCAAGAAGCTACGTACGCACGAGGACAAGAGCAGTCATCTGCTAGGCCAAGAAGCTACGTACGCACGAGGACAAGAGCAGTCATCTGCTAGGCCAAGAAGCTACGTACGCACGAGGACAAGAGCAGTCATCTGCTAGGCCAAGAAGCTACGTACGCACGAGGACAAGAGCAGTCATCTGCTAGGCCAAGAAGCTACGTACGCACGAGGACAAGAGCAGTCATCTGCTAGGCCAAGAAGCTACGTACGGACGAGGACAAGAGCAGTCATCTGCTAGGCCAAGAAGCTACGTACGGACAGAGGACAAGAGCAGTCATCTGCTAAGCCAAGAAGCTACGTACGCACGAGGACAAGAGCAGTCATCTGCTAAGCCAAGAAGCTACGTACGGACAGAGGACAAGAGCAGTCATCTGCTAAGCCAAGAAGCTACATACGGACAGAGGACAAGAGCAGGTCTCCCAATCTCATTATGAGCACAACTCAAGTGACCTGACTTCCCAAGCCCTATCTTCTTAAAGTTCCACCGCCTTCCAATATAAAATACACGGACCTTCGTAGACACTATCCACCCCAAACCCTAACATCGCCCATCCTTTTCTCTGTAGTAGTCCAGCTTGAGAATCACCCCTCCAGATCAGCTTGGGTTATGCATCACTAAGAAAACCTGAAAAGAGATCTGAAGGGAGCATTTGAGATTTTCAGATCAGTGATGCTCATCCAGTTAAAATCTTTAGAAATATTCCAAAACTCTTGGCATCTACAGTATATCCAGCTTTTCAAGTAAGACATACTCCATCTACGTGCTTCAAACTCTAATTTCATACAAGGTTTCACAGGAAGGCTGTGTTCAGATACATATTCTGTTTGAATTGGTCCAACCTGGGCTAACGAGGCTATTTCTAATACACCAGCAAGTAATGGCAGTTCCCGTACTGTGGCTGTGTTCTGTGAAACATCTTTGTCTTGAGTACAAGGCTTTCACACATAAAAATCCTTTCACAGCCCTTGAATCTCTGTGGAGGATCTGGTGTGATAAAGTTAACCACCACTGCATCAAGAGCAAGCAGTGGAGACAGAACAGCCCTACACTTGTTTCCCTCATCTAAAGCACATCTCCGTGTAGTTCCGCATTCTAATGCTTAATACATACTCACATGTTTATTTGCTCTCTTGTCTGTCCTTTCCACTAGGTTATATACCGAAAGAGAACAGCAACCTATGTGTCTCATTGCCCTAGGTAATCCTGGAGCCTGAAAACCCCAGCACAGAAAACGCACTCCGCATGAGCCAGGTGTGCTAACAGGTTAACCAATCTGCTACCAGCTTATTCTAGGTAGAGTCAAGAGAGGTAGACTCACTCCAGACTTCTGGTAAGGTCCGCCGGAGAAAGTGGACATGATGGTGAAGATGAGACAATTCTGCATCTTCATTGCTATTTAAGGTGTATTTGGTGCACTGTTTCCAGCAACATAAAAAAAGACAAAACAGAAAAGGGATAACTGGAAAGAGACCAGTTTTCTACTGTTGTTATAATGAACCTTCCTGCCACAGAAGAACTTCAAGAAAAGGAGCCTCTGGGAAGGCAAGTTCTGGGTACAGTCATGTCCCAGACTCCAGCAGACCCCCAAAGGACCATGATGAAATGGCAAAGGAGAAACTCTCACAGCCTTGGGAAAAACATTAATCCAACCTTGGAATTCAATCACTCACAAATGCCTACTGGCAATACTATTCAAGGTCTCACAAAATTAGAAAACTAACAAAATTAGAACGCACGTGCCTGAGGCAGCACATGGGCAAGGTGAGCCCCACCCGGCAGCACTGGTCTGCAGTGACTTTCACACTGAAGCTGGATGAACACTAGTGGGCCTGCTACTGCAGTTTCCAATAAACACCAGTGTAGGGGGAAAGGGACACTGGAGCAGGAAACCAACCAATCAATCACTGAGCCCCCTGATTCTGAACCCAGAGTCAGTGAAGAAAATACAGCCTGTATTTGAGACCTGGGCCAGGGAGAGAAACAACTTTATCCCTGAACCCAGGACTAAAGACATGTGCTCTGGCTCTGAAAATAATAAATAATAATAATAACAAACCACTTTGTCCCCAGAATCAGAGCCAGTATAAGAAATACGCCGTAGTCCTAAGATCAAAATCAAAAAGCTAAAACAGACCAGTGAAAGAAACACAGTTTGGCCACGAAGTCAGAGCCAGCTCTGCCTTGACCCTGCCCAACTGCCCAACTGAATCAACCAATCCCTGGGCAGGAAACCAACCACTGAGCGCCCTGACTCTGAACCCAGAGCCAGTGAAAAAAACACACCCTGTATTGGAGACCTAATCCAGGAAAGAAATATCTTTATCCCTGAACCCAGGACCAAAGAAACATACCTTGACTCTGAAACTAATGTCAAAGAAACACACTTTGTCCCTAGAATAAGGGTCAATGAAAGAAATACGCCCTGGTCCTAACATTGGAGTCAAAAAGCTAAAGAGAACCAATGAAAGAAACAATCTGACCATAAAGTCAGAGCCAGCTCTGCCCTGAACAGCGACACCGACCAATCCCTGCGCAGAGAAAAACTAACCAATCCTGTCTCCCTGGGAAAACTCCGCCCCTAAGAAGTCTTACATAAAGTCTCACCACATATTCAGTTAAAGGTTGTCAGGAGGCTGCCATTAATCCCTCACTGGCAGCCACTCTCTTGAACTCTTCCTTCCTAAATAAATTTTTCTCAAGAGTCTTGGATGACGACCTTCATGCTCCTTAAGAGTAACAATTTTTCCCCAGGAGACGGAGAAGATTGCTACATTTCTGCAGGGGCTTCTTCTTTAGCAAAAGAAGAAACATCTTAGGTCAGAGAACCAGATAGTTCTGCTATGATGTTTCCTTAAGGAAACAGAACAGAAATCAGTGTAGAAGCTCTCCGGGAGAAGAACAGAATCACTATATCTTGCAGTGAGACCATCCCCCACCGCACCCCAGGTTCTGGTAGCCTGGCTTCCCGATAGTCAGGACATCTTTCCTCCAGAGCTGAGCTGTCCTATTGTGACTCCACCCTTCCAGAGCAGTCCTATTGTGACTCCACCCCTCCAGAGCAGTCCTATTGTGACTCTACCCCTCCAGAGCAGTCCTATTGTGACTCCACCCCTCCAGAGCAGTCCTATTGTGGCTCCACCCCTCCAGAGCTGTCCAATTTTGGCTCTAAAGTATATCCTGGCTTCCCTTTAAGTCAGGATATCTCTGCAACACTACAACTGTAACACATTCCCCTACACCCAGTACAATGAAATGTAAGAGAAAATACAGGTGGACAAAAATAATGGATTGCAAATAGAAAGGTCTATAAGAGAACTAATGAATTTTGTAGTGATATAAATGTATTGTTGTGGATCAGAACTTTAAAAAGAAACTTTTTGTCTACTAACTAAATTCCAGACTTCATTCAAATTTTTAAAAAAACTTTTTACAAAAATATGGAACCTTTTTATAAAAAAAGAACTTGTACATGCCAGTATGGTAAAATAACCATTCATTCAAAAATTAACATTTTTAATAAAAAAATGTCTGAGGGAGCAGGATCATTCTTCACATAGGACTGACACTTTAATATGTAACATTCACAATTATACTAAGTTGTATTTCCTAAGGAAACAGCATGGCATAACAACCCAGAGAACAGTCTGTTGTGTTACGAGCGGCAGGGCTGCGTCCCTGGCACGCGGCCGCCCGCATGGCTAGCTTTACCCGAAATAATTATACAGAAACTGTATTCTTTTAAGCACTGCCTGACCCATTAGTTTCAGTTTCTTATTGGCTAGCTCTTACATATTGATCTAACCCATTTCTATTAATCTGTGTAGCCCACGAGCTGGCTTACCAGGAATGATCTTAACCTGCGTCTGTCTGGAGTGGGAGAATCATGGCGACTCCCTGACTCAGCTTCTTTCTCCCAGCATTCCGTTCTGTTTACTCCGCCTACCTAAGGGTTGGCCTATCAAATGGGTCTAGGCAGTTTCTTTATTAATAAGAAATCACTCCCACATCAACAGTCTGGAGCGAAACTGACCAATTCCTGCGAATAAATGTTTGCCATCTCTTAGTTAGTCCTAACACACGTACAAGAAGATGACAGCCCCATGAAGTAACGCTGTTTTAAGACAGCACCTTGCAGCCGGGCGATGGTGGCGCACGCCTTTAATCCCAGCACTCGGGAGGCAGAGGCTGGCGAATCTCTGTGAGTTCGAGACCAGCTTGGTCTACAAGAGCTAGTTCCAGGACAGGCTCCAAAACCACAGAGAAACCCTGTCTCGAAAAACCGAAAAAAAAAAAAAGAAAAGAAAAGACAGCACCTTGCATACTGTGTGGTATGAGTTTACACTCACAAGCACTAGCTGTTATCAGTCCCTTAAATGAGGATCTGAACTGCTCATTTTCCATTACAGATGCTGCTCGGCTTGTGAGGATGCATGTTAGTAAGTCCTTCATGAGCTGAAAATGTCCTCAGTGAAGCACATTCAATACACCAGTCTACTTAACATTCCAGCTTAGCAACAAAGGACCTCCCCTCTGGCCACCAGCCCCTGGTCTGGAAAGGTTCAAAATTCACTACTGAAATTGCATTTTCTACTGAATTTATAGATACAACTTTCCCACCATGACAAAGTAAAGCAACCCTAAGTCAAAGCAGTGTATGTTCCGACCACACACATTTTCATGTTACACGAAAGAGCGAGAGCGTGGCTGCCGTGTGGGGAAAGGTCTAGGGATTCATCTATCTCGGGAAGTCAATTTGAAATAAAAAGTTGACCACTGCAAAAGGGCAAGATGGGAGAAAGGTATACTCAAAGAAATGTCACAAAGTTAAGACACAGCAAGGAAGGAGCAGACAGGTCAATAAAGGCACAAATTAAATTTTCACACTGGCACACCTGAGTCTCACCCTACAGCTTGCTCTTCTTTTACACTGCCTTTTCAATTTGGTCTGGAAAGTATGTGGGACCTTAAGCTCGCCCTATTTCCTAATCTCATTCCAACTGTGAGAAGCCACATGCTGTGTTCTTAAGAACCAATTATTAATTAGAAGCCCCAGAAAGCCGGACAGCCCTCATTATTATTAAACCCAATATCAAAGAAGGATGTGGATAATTATATTTGCTTCCCCAACTGGTTTTGATAAAGCATGCTGAAGTTATTCTTGACACCAGTGTCAGGCAGAAGTGCTCGATTCACTGGCACCTCCTCAATGGCCCTTGCAGTTAAACTAGCAGTTTCTATGAGGGTAAACACAGTTTGGGAGCCACTGTCAAGAACACGGGAGCTGCTCAGGCACGACAGAGTCACCAGTGTTATTTGTTTGGAAGCCTCTGACTTAGTGCATCACTAGCAATTGTTAAGCAAGTAATTAAACTATAAAGCCAAGACCTGTGATTTTCAGGCCTTTCAAAGCAATAATCATGAAAATTCCAAGTGCCATTTAACTGCTTCCCTTCTAAAGGCACTGGCAACATTCATGCTGCTGTCGTTATTCCAGCTGTATAGTCTATAAGAACTGAGATTGTGGCCTTACAGGAATTATATACCACTTAACTACCTCCCTCAGCACACGAGGTTTAAAGGGAAAACATACAAAGCAGTTAATGAGAACTAGACATAGATTTGCTCACACATGGCTATCTTAGGTTTAACAACTCAAAAAGTACTATTTTTAGGACAGAAATACTAAAATGACTAGCCTATTGTTCTTCTAACCTTTTCCAAACATAAGAATGCATTATATGAATTTCACAATTCCCCTAAGTGCCTTTAAAATCACAAGCAATTTAAAGCTATGATTCATGTACCACACTGACTACATTTTTTTAAAACTTCAGATCTCAATTATATCTTAATAATATGGCAGGGGTGGGTGAAATGCCTTAAATAAACCACATTTCACAGACTCCAGGAAAGTAGTAATGGTTGCATGTATTTTTTAAAAATTGGCTGTATTACAAATGTATTCCTAATTGCCATGACCTGTCTTTGCACACTGACTGAAATACCAGATAGCAGTGCCTACTTCAAGCTACTGATAGAAGCTTTTTTAAAAAAAAAAAACTTTATGCTTATTTGTGGCTGGCAATTAGTTGTGTTAGTTAATATAATCCAATGTTACAAATGGCAATTTATTCAATCTACAAACCAGCTGTAGTAATTAGTGAAGACATTGTTACTGATTAAGATTTAATATGGTGGCTGCTATTGCTGTACTGTAAGACATAAAAAGACTGACTGATCTTTCATTTGTCAAAGTGCATTTCCTTCTCAAAGAACCTTATTACCAAGGTGTTTTATGTAGAAGCATATTGTCGTTCAAAACATTAATTCACTAAAATCTGGATTATATAAAAACATATTAATGATTCTATAAAATATCAGGAATAAAAGAAAAATCCCAACAAATGCTTCTAACAAATTAAGAAAATGTATAATTTTGGATAGTCAAACACACTATTTTATCTTTCCAATTATCAAACAACTGTGTCTTTTACTTGAGTCCCTTTTAAGAACTTCTAAGGCCCTATCCTGATCTGATGCACACATGTGTATCTGCATCATAGCCTTTCCTGTGAGGATAGCATCATCTAGCATCACGTCTCTTGTAAAGTACATGTGTTAGATACTAATAATTCTCTACTCATCAGATGGAAATACTAAGTCTCAGAGAAGATTCATGAGTTGTTCAAGAACTTCAAACTAGTGAGACTGGGATTTACTTGCCAACTTCTAAATTTCAGAGTCAATCTTTTTTCTTCTACATTACACATAAGACTTAAGACACCCATTTCCACAGCTGAGGAAGGCTATTGAGTAACTCAAGGCAGACAGGTGCTGCACAGCATACATGAAACCCTGGATTCAATCCCCAGTGGCTGTGGTGGGACAAGCCTGTGACGGAGCACTCCCGAAGGATTAGAGAGAGAAGACAATCCTCAGCAAGTATAAGGCCAGTCTGGGATGCATGGGACTGCTTAAAAGGAACAGACACATACAGTTCACAATTAGGAAACCAACCGTTTCAAAGTTATTTAGAAATATTGGTGGAGTCCCAAGCCAGTCTGGCAAGTTCTAATGTAACTGTGCTAAATAGCTGAACTACCTCAGTAGTCCTAAATTCAGTAACTACTTTCTATAAGACTATCACTACAAAAATAAAGCCCGAAAGGAAACCCAGAGCACAAGAAAGCAAAGTCAAGAACTTGGAAATGATTCTTCCAAGTAAATGACAAATAGGAACAAATAAGTACATGGTGTTCCTATTCCCAGGAGTCACCACCACAGCTTCTCTTTGCCCAGAGCTAACCAACTAAGACAGTCCCCACAGATATACTCTCTTCTGAGCAAAACCATTAAACAGTCAGGTCTGTAAATGTATCACCTCCTTAAGGAGCTAGTACTCTCAAAGGCTGAATGTTAGAAAGCAAAACATACCTCTGCTACTCCCATTAGCAACATTAGTGCTAATGAGAAAGTACATAAAGAACAGGAACACCCTCTTAAGTCACACGTGTTCCAAGGGTTAAATGTTAGCGCTCAGTGCTGAGAGGCTACATGAGGCAACGCTCAGTGGTTCTTTCTGCAGCACAATCTCAGCTATTTAATTATGGTTTTCAAGCCATTCAGCACCTCTCAGCATACGAAAGTGAGACAGGTACGCACGTGTGTTACAGGATTCAGGATGTAGCTATAACTCAATTATCTGGCATCTCTGGGAAAGGAAGTGCTCCATTTAAGTACATTTTCTACATATCTGAGGCCCTCCCTTGACGCACAGT
Organism: Microtus oregoni; assembly: GCF_018167655.1. Lineage (NCBI taxonomy): Eukaryota > Metazoa > Chordata > Mammalia > Rodentia > Cricetidae > Microtus > Microtus oregoni. The sequence goes on from NW_024543085.1 coordinate 28,333,020, forward strand.
TAAGATGCTGATTAAACCTATAGCCATGGGTGAAGGAAACCTTCCCTCAGAGAGATGCCTTCCCTGCGCCCCTGCAGGCAGCTGGATAGAAGGTGACAAGAGCTGGAGTACTGCCTGACTGGGGCTTTGCTGTGCAGAGAGAGCAAGGCCATCCTGGGAAGGGTCAGCACTGAAGCCATCTAGCACAGTTTCAATGTTTCACACTTTGTCTCTTCCTTCTGAACCAGACGTTAGCTGTCATTTTCACCATGTGACAGCATTATTCAATTCAGAATAAGAGTTTGATGCATGGGAAAATAAAGGAACTTGTTATGTATGAATGTACGTATGTATGCATGCATTGTGTATGTATATAATGTGTATATATACATAAACATGTCCGTGCACATAATTACATATATTATTACATATTATATATGTATATATACATAAATAAAAACTACAGGTGCTAGCAGGACTAAACGTGAGGATATGAGGTGAAAGGCACGTGCTTTATTGAACAGATTTCATTTTTACTCAGAAACGGATCAGTAGAATTACTGTTCCACCCACCCTGTCAGTTTCTATTTTCAAAAGAATTGAAAGCGGGAGAAGTCTTAGACCCAGGCATTCAAGATTCTAGACCCACTATAAGCACCTAATGGCCAATGCCCTGCCAAAACACTTCAAAGCAGATGTTTCTGTGCCTTGCTCTGGGCATGCATGTAAGTTCTTACAGTTCTACCTCCTCAGTGTTGGGGACTGTGTGTTTAAATGTAATGAAAAGGACACAGTGGGCATAGTTCCTTGAGTTCTATCCTTAAGTTTGTGACTCTAACTTACCTAAGAATTAGCTAAGGTAACTACACACAAAGACATCTCTTGGACTTATGCCATTCTTGAAGACTGCATTTAGAACAAGACACTTGTTTCTTAGCGCTTCATGCATAGCTGCTGTTACAAACCTGCTTCAGCATCCAGACTTCTGCTGGATGCCTAAAGCCATCTTCAAGTTCACGGAGGCTCTCCCAGCTGATCAGCATAACCACACTTCAGTTCACAACAAGGCTTTCCTGACCTCTTCAAAATATCCACTAATGCTATCAACCACTCACAGGGACAGTCATTCCAAGCAGCAGGCCTGCAAGCATCTGCTCGGACATGTGACTTGAGAATTGGTTTTCACATCTCAAAAGTTTATCAGCTTTATACTCTTCTTGACAAACGTGCCTCTGAAACCCCCCAACCACAGCAATGAGCTCCCCTGGTTGTAGTGCTGAGAATGGGGTCCTTACACTGCTAGAACCACCAGACACTAGAGGCACCTGCCCCCTCTACTTTTCCCACTGCTCTCTATAGGGAAGACTGGGTTCTACCCAGGTGACCTACCAGGGCAAGAGTCTAGTCAAGGAGGTGCAGACCATGTAGAGACAAGTGATTGCGAACCTGTGAATGAGACCACTGGGGTGGGGCATGGGGATGGTGGAACCTCATAGCAATGATAATTTTATACAAGTTCCCAAGGGCTGAGGGGATATCTCAGTGAGAGGGCACGTGCCCGGCATGTGGGAATGCTTCAGTTTGACCCACAGCACTACAACCAGGGGAGAAGGGGGGACAGGTGTCCCTTGTGAATTTTCTCAGGGTAACTCCCTGAGGAAGCTAAGATTACTTGAAAGGAAAAGTAAGCACAGAAAGGCTGAACTGTTCCCAGAGGAATCCAGTGGGTAGTCAACTTAAGGAACAAGACATTCTGCTCCGTGGTTCCTGGATGGTCTTCTGCGGGTCCCTGGGACAACTCAAGTCCTTTAGTCACCAACGAGAAACTTATAGGACCCAGGACAGTTCTCTAATGAGGAAGAAGTAGAAAGTAAGACAGGGAACAGAGGAGGAAACGCTTGTACTGGCTTTTGGGGACCCATTCTCTTTGGATGAATACCTTGCTCAACCTAGAGATAGTAGGGAAGGCCTTGGTCCATCCTCAAAGCAATTGCCTTATCCTCTGAGAAATGGATGGGGGGCGGGGGGTAGAAGGAATTGGAGGAGGGAAGAGAGTGGGAAGAGGGATTGGTATGTAAAGTGAAAAAAAGATAGTTTGTTTCCTTTTTTACAAAAACATGAAATGAAATAAAATAAAGTGGAAAAAAAAACAAAATCAAAATACCACAAGGCAACCTGTAATGGTCTCCTATACTCATGGATAGGCAGTATTAACAAAGTAAAAATAGCCATCCAACCAAAAAAGGAAAAAAAAAGAAAAACTCTCTAGAGAGACTAGTTTATCATCCTTGATATACTTGATACAGACAAGAACCACGGCTGCTATAAATTATTTATGATGTGTAACAGTTTAATGGAGTATAAAATAGAATCCTTTTTTCACAGTTAGTAAAAGTTGTGGGATTCTTAATGTTGTCATATCCAGACGGAGCATGTATCCTACCCATCCTGACTTTTGACAGAAGCATCAATTTTCTAAATTGTTCTCTAACAACCGTAAGTTAAGAAAGAAAGAAAATTACTCATGGTGTTAATAATTGCAATTCTCTGAAGATTTTAAAGAAACCCCTGCAATTTCACATTATTGAATCCTGTGGCTTTCTATGATGGGAGAATTTTCAGACAGTTTCTCATCTTTCGGCATTAAAAGGAAATATCTCCATTCAAAACAGTGAGGAAATGGAAATGGTGCAATGGGATCTAGACCAGCAGAGGCATGGAGGTGCTCCGTGGCCACAGGTATCCTCTCAGCAGCAAACACAAACGTCCCAAATGGTGCAATGGGATCTAGACCAGCAGAGGCATGGAGGTGCTCCAAGGCCACACCTATCCTCTCAGCAGCAAACACTAACGTCCCAAATGAAATCATTAAGTTCTCGAAAGGGATTCTGCAGGTGTACCAACCAGCCCTGGTCATTAGGAAAGCACAGGCTCCATACCATGTGTAGTCTACAAGAAGACATCTGATTGGCTGCAAGAACTTCACTGGTTACAAAAGATCCAACTATTCATAAATAATAAAGGTGAGAACAACAAACCAAAAGAAAGGGACTCTACCAAACAGTGCCCACCTCACCCCCATACAAAAAGGAAGACAGGATAGTATGAATAGATTCTATTTAAAAAAAAAAACAGACGCAGCTTATTTAAACACTAAAAGATCAAAGACTCAACTTGTATACATTCTAGACAATGCCTAAAGGGACTCTAGTATTAAAAAGATCACTAAAGAGAGAATAGTGTTCATTCTGAACACGTAAATCATACAAGCAAAACAATTTTGTTTGGAGAACTGCCTTGACAAATATTTTAAAAAATTTTAAGCCTACAATAATAAATAGTGGAATGATGGTCAAAGAGCTGGTAACTGTGTCAACTGAACAGAATTTTAAAACCAGAAACAGCCTTAATTCTATATAAAGTCTATATTAAATAAAATGATAAAAACAAATCTAAAGAGAATGGATAAATTATTTATTTAAAAATCTGACGCTGGCAAAACTTGTACAAACACCTGGTGAGATACCATATGCTAAAATAAACACAAAAGCGCAGGACTGAGTAAAAAATACATTGTTAAAAATCTGAAAATACGGGGTTAGAGAGGCAGCTCCACAGGCACTTAAGAGCACTGACTGCTCTTCTGAGAACCCAGGTTCCATTTGTGGCTCAAAACCATCTGCAAACACAGCGCCAAGGGATCTGACACCATCTTCTTACTTCCACGGGCACTGTACACATACAGTGCAGCAGACATGCCGGCAAAGCACACATACACATAAAATGAAATAATAATTAAATTGTAATCTGAAAATAAAACAGTGACAAATCTTATATAGAAATAAATCCTTCCAAACATATAATTAGAATAAAAGCAAAACTGTGGCTGATTTGACATCTACCAAGTCAAACTCACAAATGTGAAGAATAAGAGACTAATAAAAACATCTAAAAACAATAAAGTGAAGCCGGAAAGTAGTGGTGCACATCTTTAATCCTAGAACTAGGGAGGCAGGGGCAAGAAGATCTCTGTGAGTTCAAGGCCAGCCTGGTGTACAGAGCAAGTTCCAGACAGCTAAGGCTGTTATACAGAGAAACCCTGTCTCATAAACTCTGTCTCATAAGAACAAAAAACAAATGAAAAAATAAGTTAAAGAGACTATGAATAAGCAATTCAAGTTAGCACTATGTGCTGCTTCTCTCTCATAACAGCCAAAAATGAAGACGAGATCTTTCTTTTTAAATAGATAAATAATGACACAAGTTATAATGCGCAGTGTGGAAAGGAAGGTAAGGAAGCAGGCATACTCCCACACCGCTAACAGGAGTATAAATTAATATAAACTTTCTGTATAGACAAGTATGAAAATGTTCATTTATATATTTGTCTATATGAATAATAAATATATCAAATATACTCTTTCAACCAACAATTTTACTATTGGAAATGTGTTTAAAATGGGAGATTAATTAGGGATATCAAGTAAGATTTAGCCAAAGACAGTATTTTCCTTGGAATTTCAATAATTTTGAAAAAAAAGAAAAACTATTAGAACATTGCAAAATAGAAAGTAGTCAAATATCCAATATACATATATTAAAAGTATGCCATAAAAGAATATTAATAATATGGAAAGATATTCACAATGTACTACATAATAAGACTTTAAAATACTTTGGGATTAGAATACGAACCCAAGTTATTTATACCTCTTCCATCCTATCCACTTAACTCCTAGTAATACATATATCTAAAATGGATAAATACATATATACATACATATATTTATACAAGCATAAACATATAAATGTCGAAAACAAATCATACATAGCAAAATATAAACCATACTACAAATCATAGGATTTGTATATATGTTATTTCTTCAAATCTATTATTAAATTTTCTATAATAAACATTCATTTTAGTTGTATTTGAATACAAATGTTAATTATTTTCATAGGCGGTTGTTCTAAAATTTTCTTCTCTAAGCTTCCTTAGTCTCCATTCCTTGTAATCACATAAAAATCCTCACTGATTTTAAAGCCAGGTACTCTAGCTGAATTCTCTTGCTTTCTAAGTCTGTTAGCTGATTTCTTTCATTTTCTAGGTTTGCAATCTCCAAATGACGGAAACTGTACTTCTTCCTTGCCAAGCTTCCTCTGGGAGGTTTCCTCTCAGCCACTGGCACCAGTTAGGCTCTCTAGAGCAAAACAAGTAATACAATGTTCTGAGTTAAAGCATCATGACCGCCTCCTGACTTGTCAATTTTTAAAGTGTTTTAAAGGCTCATTTTAAGTCTACACTACCTAACACTAAAACAACTATAAAAAAAAAGAAAAACAAAAACAAACAAAAAGAGATGGGATGGCACACTGTAGGCATTCAACTTAAATATTTGCTTATTATAATGGAATAAATGAATAAATGAACCAACAACGAAAAAAATGTAAAACTATCCTTTAATAATAGTTTTCCAAAGAGCAGTGGTAAATGGATCTCTCTCTCTCTCTCTCTCTCTCTCTCTCTCTCTCTCTCTCTCACACACACACACACACACACACACACTCCCCAAAATGAACCCCTGCTTCCTACTAAAAGCTAAAATAATATCAATATGACTCCAGCTTCTTTATTTTAAACATGATAAACAGAAAACAGAACAATAGGAAAGAACAAAGACGGAAATTAAAAGAAAACTCAAGAGTAAGCCAGAAAGATGGCAGTGCTGAGAGGAGCAGGGAGGGAGGGAGGGAGGAAGGGAGGGAGGGAAGAGGGGAGGGGAGGGGAGGAAGAGAGAAGGGGGAAGGGAGGATGGGCAGGCAAGCAAATCCCAACTTATCCTAGGGGAAAAAAGAAAAATCACAGTGCTTGCTCCTGGAGTCCAGTCATCCAGTCATAGAGAGGGAGGAGCGATAATATGAATGAAGAGGTCAAGACCATGATGGTGAAACCCACAGAATAGCTGAGCTGAGCTAGTGGGAGCTCACTGACTATGGACTAACAGCTGGGGAACCTGCATAGGACCCAACTAGGCCCTCTGAATGTGGGTGACAGTTCTGTGGCTTGGGCAATTTGTGGAGCCACTGGCAATGGAAGCAGTACTTATCCCTAGTGCATGAACTGGCTCTTTGGAACCTTGCACTGCCTAGATGAGGAGGGTCGGGCCTTGATCCTGCCTCAAGTGACAGACTTTTTGACTCCCCAAGGGAAGCCTTACCTTCTCTGAGGAATGGATTGGGGTAAGTTGGGGGGAAAGCAGGAGGAGGAGAGAGATTGGAATGTAAAATAGATTGGTTTTTAAAAAGAAAATAAAAGATAAAAGTCATTCAGATAAATACTCAAACTTACCTACATGACAGCTCCTAGGGCTAGGCATACACAGTGTTCATAATACTTTCTGAATAAGTATTGGGGAGGAAAAATAGAAAAAAACTACAAAACTAGCTGTATGTGCTTTTCTTCCCCTTCCCTTGAGATTATTCAAATAATATACAAAAATACGAGTTAGCAATTATGCTGTGAACACTAGAAATTCTGTGAAGGATAATCTTCAGAGGGCAGATTTACATAGGTCAGATAAACATTTTTACTAAAAATGATAAACAGAACCATCTGTATGCACATACTGTCCAAACATCCATTTAATAATTACAAGCTGGATAAAGACTAGACACATTATTATTACATCAAATACTACAAAAGCATGTGATGATTACTATACTTAGCCAAGATAAGATATACACAGTTAACCATTACAGAATAATTCAATATATCGAAAATCTTTAACTAGTCATTATACATTTACTTTTCAAAGGCAATAGAGAAATTTATGATTATTTCAACACCTTTGAAACATACCTGAATTGAGGAAACTATATACTAATATATTGGCACACAAGAGGCTCTCAGTAACTGCTTATTGAAAGAGATTAACTGGTTTCTGTTTACTCGGCTGGAACCCCTTGGTGCTTGTCCTGACCTCTGAATAAAAGGATAATCTGGTTGGAAGTTGGCTCTGTTGTCGCATGGGCTGCATGTGACTGCAAAGAGCAAACACTCACTCTTCTATTGTTACAGATCATCAAGAATTAATGTGAGAAAACTCCTACCCAAATGATTAGTCTTGTACACCAATTTTATTAAGTATGAAGGCAGAGTAAAAATCAGTACATCATACTGAGTTTCATGGTAACAGGACTCTTGCTATGCATACTTGCCTCTCGACTTCTGAACAAAATCTGACAGATTTTATCACAGTGAATGTGTCAAGGAATAAATGAGTAGCCTACAATGTGTTTAGGTAAGACTTTTAATGAGAAGACACATTTAGATTTTATAAAAAATACATATAGATTTTATACCGGCTTAATTTTTTTTTTTTGATATGTGAGTGTGTGTGTTGACTTTTATTCTATCCTGGAACAATGAGCCAATGAGCTTTATCAGTAGTTTCTTCTACTAGAAAAATGTATGTGAATGGAAATTCTTTTTTTGCTAAGTAGTAATGAAATTTTCTCATGTGCAAGAAACGCACTGCATGTTTTACAACACAGGTTAATATGCGGAAACACTAAAAAATACAAAGACAGGTGCTTATGTGTAGAAAACGTTTTTCCAAAAAAAAAAATCAGACAAGAAAATAGTGTAATGAAATAGGTAATAATTACTATCGATGCTTTGCATTTATTAGGTGTAATATTGAAAGCATAATTTTATTAATTTATTAATTTTTGAAGTCGAATGAAACGAACCAGATAGCACAAATAACCAGAAACAACAGTTTCTTAGGAACTAGAAGCATATACTTGGGCTTTTGTACTGTTTTTGATTGTTCCTTCCATTTCTCCCTCCTCCCTCTCTACCTTCCTCCCATAGTAAACTCAATGACCACTTTCCATTAAAATTAAAATTTTGACAAGCAAAGGGCAAGTAAAATGGAAGTTTCTAAATTACAGCCATCAAAAAACAACAAAACCTAAGGTAGCACATAGTCAAAGGAAACAGAGACACAAGGACCACAAAACTTCTTTAAAGTGTAAAAGGTTCTTTAGGTAAATAGAAAGTCTTGTATTTAACAGAAATTGAAAGATTCTAGTGCACAGAAGAACTGCTAACTATCGGAGTTTACTTTTGAAAGGTTATACTTTTGAAGCACTATATAGGTTGATAACAGCATGAAGTACGACAGATGCTATTTGATAATACAGAGCCATATAAGTACGTTTAAAATAAGTATTAGACTCTGACTGCCAATTTTCAAATGTTAAACTACAAAATAAAAAACTTATTGAGTAACCAATTTATATAATTAAACATTGAGATTTCATTTCCTCCTGTGTTATGTCACTTTAATTGCTACATTTCAAATGTGATATACAGATATCACTAAAACTTCCAAAAAGTCTAACATCATGAAATAAAAGCATAACATCTCACGATCAGTTGTAAGGCATAGCTACTAAAACAAGGAAACAGCAGAAATATAAAATAAATGAACAAACGCTATCCAAAGCGCAGACGCCGTTATCAAATGGTAGGACTGTTTTGAAGTAAACACATATATCAAACTGAGGCTTCCTATTCGGGAACTTTCCTCTTAGTCATCCAGCCAAAAATCTCACAAAAAGTGATCTCATTGCTTTCTACTTGTTCCTTCTGTCTTCCCGAAAATGCTATTACAGTTTTATCACCCAAGCCTCGACTCCAGATGACTTCTGGCTGTTTCCAAAAATCAAATCTAGACTCAGCTGATGAAGATTTATGACCTTGGAAGACACTCCAAAAGACAGCCTTTTTAAAAGCAATCCTGAAGAAAAGGGGACAAGGGCAGAAGAGCCCAGGAAGGAGCTTAAGCTCTGAAAAAGGGCAGGTCTAGAAAGGTAAATACAATAACTTCCCAAGGAGGTACCTTACAAGAACACACTGCAATTCGGGTTCATTTAAAACAATTCTCACTCTAATCAATTGTGGTCATAGTTTGAGGAAGAACTGAGGGAACATCTGTGTTATGTGACTAATAGTGACACCCAAATTCAAGAGGCAAATTTTACTATGGAAAACTGGCCATTAACGTTCAAGTAGCGTGAGTCTTTTCAACAAAACATAGAAACAGCAGGTTTGGGTTTTGTTTTGTTCATTTAAGATGCTGTTCTCTCATTATGCCACTGACAATTGACATTCTCACAGTCAAAACTTTAAAATAGCAAATTATATTTTGAAGGCATTTTCTGTAATTAAAAACGGCTGCTTAGCGGCTGCGAATTTCTCAGGAATAATGTTGCTTTTTCACTTCTCCCTTAAAGATTCAAATGGAAGAGAACGGTTGCCATCAGGAACTGTAATTGGGTTTCCATTTGGTCTGTCGCTCCTTTTCTAAATCCATTTAAGGATTCTAGATTTTAGTGACAAGTTTTAGCTCCACAACATCAAGGAAAGTAATAGTTCTTGGTGTTTCCAAATAAATATATGTAACCAAAGTCAATGATTTATAATCGTAAAGGAGTTGCCAAGAAATGTTAAATATCTAAACACATCTTAAAACTGGCTTCTCATCAGAATGTTAAAGTAATAGTTTTAAAGACCACTTGTAATTGAGGCATATGTGAACTCCCAACACTGTTCCTGCTTTTATCAGTGACAGGCTCTCTGGTTTTTTGCATAGCTCATTATAATCCCACAAAAAAGACATTTCTGAGTTCCTTTGATGCTGGATATACACAGATAGGACATGGAGTAATGCTCATACCTCCAGAACTCCTGAAGGGGGCAATGTCGAGTTCTCCCCTCATGCTGGCCCCTCCTGTTGCCTGAGACCAGAACAAGACATTAACTCTCCCTGAACTTTGAACACACTCAACATAGTACACAGTGTCTGAGCCGTGAGTTCTCCCTGCGAGCATATCCCGATCTGCCAAAGTAACAGAACAGTGGCATTTCTAGAAAGGAAAAATACATAAAATCTAGAAAGCTTTCCAAACTCTGTAAACTACCAATGTATAGCAATCAGCTCTGTGAACTATAAATTTTAGCAGTCTTTAAAAAAAATGAAAATAAACAAATGACTTCACATAATGTCAACATTTCAAGCAAATAATAAAAATCAATATTCAGACCTTAGCTCTAATTAAATAAGAAGTAAAAAATCAAATTCCTTGCTTCCCAACCACCAATAAAACTACTGGAAAATAAAACTTCTCTACAGGAGTGAAAGGTGTGCTGGATGAAGAGTACCCTACTGGTGGAGCTATAAAAAGCATGCAAGAGTAGCATGTAACAGCTAAAGTGACATTACACAGAGGGGTTAAAAACACACACAAACTAGCAGCCCTGGCCCTTCCCCTGCCAGCTACATAAATAGAACAATGTTCCCTTGGAGATTCAGTTTGTCTTGTAAAAGGAGTACTATAGATCCTGATCAACTCACAGTCCTATTGTAAACATTAAGTATGAATACAAACAGAGAACAGGGAGGGAGAGGGAACTGGGACTGGTATGTAAAATTCAAAAAAGATTGTTTTAAAAAATAATCAAAGTATAAACACAAAGATATGAGCACACACACAGCATGCATGTAAACTTGACTATTAAAATAGCCACGTGTACGTCCCAGAAGTGCATGCAAGTTTCTGTATTTAAATGTCCTTTGAAGCAATTTTTATTTAAAAAAATTACTGTAAATGTGTTCATCTTTTAAAAAGAAAGCAGACTTTGTCTCACTTGTTAAGAACCTGTAGGAAAAAGACACAGCTTAATTTGCTTCATTGTAGATTTACGCCCCACAAATAAGTAGATAAATATTTATCAGTAGTATGCAAAAATGTTGTGTATGTATATTAAAAATCATTTTTCATCTTGTGAGAATTCCATCCCTCCCTGGCTGGTCACAAGACAGAGGGAGAGGCAGTCAATGGACAGTCTAAACACTGGCAGAATAAGCTTGTCATGACATTAATTCCTTAACAAGAGGCACAGCAATTTGTATTTTTTTAAATTAAACTTTTTATTTTCAAAAGTTTCTTAATTAACTATTTTACAATGCTTGAAAACCTAATTCCCCGGTAGTACATTAAATGCTGTCAAATGCATTATAGTTTGTGGTGTGTTGCTATGCGGTTTGGGTTTTATCAAAATCACATCTGGGGGAATGAAATCCATTTGTCTACATTTAAAATTCCTCATCTCTACAACTCAATATTTTTCCTTGATGCATTCTAAATGCCCTAGTAGAAATTATTTTGAAAAGAAACCATTAAAGGTATGCTAATGACTCTAAACTGTGACAGATGCTGTGGAAACAAGCCTGTTGGCTGCGGCGCGGCACCATTAACTATCTCGCAGAAAGTACTCTGGACTTGCTCATTTGTTACTGCGGGGCTGCTCAAGGGGGAGGAAAACAGCAAGAGTTTTTCTTTCTGAGGCAAAAATCATAAGCCACTCACTTATTTTAATGTCATGATCCCCACTGTTTATCTGCATGATAATTAGGGAAATCGGAGTAGTGAAATATTATTTTAACGTGATTAGAATCAAACTATTCAAAAGAATAAGGTGAAGACCCAAAGCTTCCTAACTGGTGGGTCTCCATAAGATACTGGTTGAATTCTAATCCTGGACACAAAGGTACACCCACACACGGTAAAGAGAACAAAGCTTTCAAAAGGTAGTGCAAACATGGCATTACTCTGAAAACCTTCCTTCTACAATCTGTCAAGAATATTTATTGATCACCTACCACTTCAATGAATTTTTACAACCACTACAGAAAATATGTGTCAAAAACATCTATCAATAAGGGTGGGGAAAGCACTAAGCACTATGGACATGGCTCAGTGGGTATATGAGTCTGGGTCTCCAGCACATATGTAAAAATTCAGTTGTGGAGGCACATGCCTGTAACCCAGACGCTGAGCATAAGAGACAAACATCAGATTCCTGGACCTTGTTGACTGGTCCATCTAGCTGAACAGATAAACTCCAGGTTCAACATCAGATTCTGTCTCAAAATAACAGGGTAGGACCAATGAGGTCACTCCATGGGTAAAATGCTTGCCACCAATGCCTGACCACCTGAGTTTGACTCCTAGAACCCACGAAGTGGAGAAGAAAAGCAACTCCTGAAAGTGTCCTCTGACCTCACACACATTACAGCAAGTACACATTCACACAAAATAATTTAAAATGAAGGTAAGTTCAGTGACTGCCTAAATATATTTGCACTTCATGGGCTGAAGAGGCCAAAACCCCGGAATGATGCCTAAAGCCTCTACTCTTTAATGCAAGGTCAAATAAGAATTATGTGCCCTTAACAGAAAGGGACAAAGAAAAGAAGTGAGGACATGAGAGCAATGGCTGTCATATAACACACTTACTACTCATTTTACATGAAGGAGGTTTGAAACCATTTCTGGGTACCCAGGTCTTAACCCCAGAAAATAGTCTTGCTAGCTCAACACCAAAACTGTCCTAGCTACGAGGCTGTCAAGAAGCATCAAGGGAAAGGCAGGAGGGTGATATCGTCTGTCATGCCCTCAGTCAGTGGTTTACAGCAAGGAGAACTAGTCCATATGTCCAGCTCCGCCAGGTAGTCTATACTGATGCACATGTATTTTCTAACAGCTTGAAAGGGAATTTTTACTTAGCAATCACCCCCGCCCCCAGTGCTGCATACTGAGCCTAGAGCTTTGTGCATGCTGGGTACACATTCTTCCACAGAACAACAACCTTGGCCTGCAAACAGATACTTCTGTCTTGTTTTGTCTGGTCTGGTCTTGTTCTTTTTGTCAGTATGAATTGAACCCAGGGGCCTCTTTTGTACTGGGCAAATATTATACAACTGAGCTATACAACCCCAATTGCTGACAAGGGATAAAAATTCTAGATAAATTTGAAACCATCACCCCAAAATTATACAACTCTCCCTCTGGTACCTGCATCCATAGTTGGAAGAGAGAGCACAAAACTCAAAGCTTTAAAAACAGGCTACATAGTGCACGCCTTTAATCCCAGCACTCGGGAGGCTGAGGCAGGCCTGGTCTACAAGAGTTAGTTTCAGGACAGGCCCCAAAGCTACAGAGAAACCCTGTCTCGGGGAAAAAAAAAAAAAAAAAAAAAAAAAAAAAAACAACAACAACAACAACAAAAAGTAGGCTACATATTGCAGGAAAGTCAGTGAAGAAGGGAAACACAGTACAAAATTCAACCGTAAACAATCCATCCAGGAAGGTAACACTAAGTCTGATGTTTTCACTGCAGAAGGAAAAGTACTCAAGTCAGCCTCCAATGGGTGGGTAAGTGACTCATTCACTTTCATAGCAAACACAATAATCTCAAACAATGCAAGGTTTGCTGATCATGGGTGCCTGGTAAAAAGTATTATAACATCCAAGGCTCAAAATCTGCACTAACAATTTACCAGAGAAGCCAAGTTATAGACTGTAATAAAACCAAGTGCTCATCACTCACAGAGATATTTAAATGTCCATCTTCTCAACAGCTGTTGGACCTTAGCAATAAAGAAAAATGAGAATGGGAGGTGACAATAAAATACTGCATCTTTTGAAAGGCCTTTGATGTACTCCAAAGAGGTCTCTTGTAGCTGTCTAGAAAGTAGAGAAGTCAGTAACCTAAATATTATATTCAACACTCCACTTTCCGTATCACAGCCTACTCTGGCCAGTGAATAGACTATTTAAATGACAAGTCCATTTATATATAGAAGTTCATGAACTAATGTCATCTGGGTTCTTCATCACAGAAATTTCTTGGTGACACACCATAAAAAGAGCCATAGGAAGTCCACACTACATAACTTCTAGCAGCCTTTCTAAGTGGTTATAACCTTCTTAAATATTATCATTTAATAGATTGCCAAGAGGCAGTAAGACTTAATGAAACTAAAGATTCCAAGCACAGCATGCCTACCTCTGAGGAGCTATCTGCCTTGCACAGTGAGGCTCCTGCATCCAGAACCACAGTTCCAACACCTTCCAGACTGTTCAAAAAAACTCCCCATCTCATGCTCTATCTCACAGGACAGACCTGACATCTGCTTACCCATAGCTGCCCAGAGTGTGTATTCATCATTGTTACCCCAAGATCTGGTCTATAGGCCAACCAAAGAGCTTCATAGTTAGTTGCTTGTCCCCAGATCCTACTAACCATCTTCAATATGCTATGTCAAGGGTCACACAAGAGACCTGTTCAATCTCTGGTTCTTATGGGAACAACAAAATTTCTATCTAGTACGCAATAGAGAGTGTCTACTGGGTGTACGTTGGGTACTAAAACACAAATATAAACAACATTTGCCTTTTCTACTTCTCCCACCCCAGCAATGAACTCACTTTTTAAAATGGGAAAGAACACATACTTGATCACACAAAAATTAAAGGACACCAAGTAAGGCAACCATATTTTCTGGCTTGCCTGGAATATTCCTGTTTCAATGTGTAACCTCATAATGACTGAGAGCCTCCTCCTACCTGCTCACTCTGGATAAACACATGTCACTTCAGCCATGAGAAAATATGACCAGTAGCTTCTCGAAAAATACTAAAGGGTATGAACGTTTTTTAATCAGGAAACCAAGAAAGCTTTTGGGAGAAGATGTTTATACTATTCTTTGAACCGAATGATGAAATTGAAATGAGAGGGCTGAGAACTGGAATGGGTATGCCAAGGGAAGCATTCTGGCTGAAGATCTGTTTGGGATGAAATATTAGAGAAGAGGGCACAAATGCCCGTCATGTTGTGAAAACGTTAAAATATGACTGGGTTTTTTTTGGTATATGATATTATGCATATAACCACTGAAAAACTAAGAAGGACTATGCTCTTCTTCTGCCCCGTGATACAGTAACTGGCAGAAAAGACATAAAACTGATGTGCTAATAAGCACATAGTGCTATTTGCCTGGATGAATTGGACAAAGCCATAGGGTGCCACCCATGTTCTATGACACAACTTTACTGTTTGAAGAGGAAGAACATGGCCATGACACTAGAATATTTTTTTGGCCTTATAGCTTTATAAAACTGCTAGTGGTGGAACCCAAATCCTCCAAACACAATAAAAACAGGCTGACAGATGAAGAGAAGTAGCAATGCCCACACAATGTCACCAGAGTTCTCTCTTGTGCTGCCTTTGGCATCTCACCCAAAGGAAACTGTATAAAGTTCAGAGGTAAGAGAGACCCACAGGTATCAGCCCCCAACAGTCTACAATACACCCTAGAAAAGTCATCATGGTAGCAGTGGTCATGGCCACCAAGAGTTAGAGTAAAGCAGAAATCTCCAGCAGAGTGCAGCCCACTGTGGCCTGACTTTTACCACAGACTGCCTGTATAACAAAACTCTGCGGATTGCCCTAGGTTCTCCACAAACTACTCTGGAATGGAGGTGTGCAATGTGCCGCAAGCAGGCTTTCATCTCTGGGCTGGAAGGCATAGAGGAAGTCACACAAAATGGCAAATACAATTGGCAAAGAGCCAGCAAAGGTCCTATTCTATGAGGGCCTGTGGGCTAAGCCCAATGGAGACAAATGTTCCTGTATTTTATCATTGCTCAGTTACATCACCATCAAGTTCACGCTGTGAAATAAAGACTCTTTCCCTTAGCGGGCGGGTGGTGATGGTGTACACCTTTAATTGCATCAAAGACAGACGATTCTGTGAGTTCAAGGAACCTGATCTACATAGTGAGTTCCAGGGCAGCCAGGACTACAAAGCTGGGCCACTCCTCAGTCTATCCCCCCCGACTTTTCCAAACAGATAACTTCAAGGCTGTAGACAAAACAATCGTCTCCACATCTGGCTGTCACTGGTGTAATATCGCTGTAGTCACAGTCTAGCTTCCCACATCATCACAGTGCAGGGCAAAAGTACGTCTTAGTTTTTCATATAAAATGTATTGACTGTCAGAATTCTCCAAATGTATTGATTCAATTAAGACTATATTTGTCCAGATGTTTGGTCAAATACCAGTCATAAGTATATCTATAAAGTTGGGACATTTTCATTTTATTTTTTGAGATTAAAATTAAGATCAGTATACTCTGAGTAAATCAGATTATCTTCCACACTGGGTATGTGACTATTAAAGAAAATATTCCATTTGTGATAGTGTCTGATTGCCAATTTACTAGTATCTGGAATAACCTAGGAGACAAGGCTCCAGGCTCATCTGTGAGGGATTACTTGGATTAGGTTAATTTGAATTTCAGTAGGAAGTTTCACCACACTAAAGGACAGCTACACATTCCTGGGCTTGAAGCCCAGGGTGCATACAAAGGAGGGAGCTGTACACGTGCTGCTCCCCATTTCTCCTGCTGCTGTGACTTCCCAGCCTTGACAGACTGAACCCTCACTTTCCAATTAAGCTGCTCCTGTAAGGGTATTTTATCACACCAACAAGAAAAGTAAACAGTATAAAAGGTATTACCTCAGAAGCCTCAAATAAAAATACCCTGTGTCCCAAGAGAAACTTTAGGTCTCATGACATCCTTACAGTGACAAGATGACATTTGACAAACCAAGAAAGGAGGTGTGCCCACCCCCTCAAATATCGCCTAGTAATATTTCTACCCAAACAACATTGATACATCAACAGCGATCTTATAAAACACCCCTGTGCATTCCCAACCTTAATGCTATCCAAAAGAAAGGGATCAACCTAAAAGCCTCACAACAAATGGGGAAGAGGTCAAGGTCATGCTCAATCACTGAAAATGTGTTCCGGAGGAGACATAATCCTACAGCATGTCAAATCACACCATGTTTCCACCTATAAGGAAAATGAGCTCTAGCTCCCCAGTCAGGCAATAACAGCAAGCTGTAGTGTTCTCAGTCTGGATGAATGCTGTAAGAGCATTCCAATAATACACACGGCCCGTTACTTGCTTCTGTCCTGGCTTCAACGATGGGGTCTTTCGTACAGCGTTTGGTGACAGACTTTAATAGAAATGCATGGATGGATTTACAACTGGCGTGGATCAATTTCTAGTTATTTTACAATTATTGATTAGAGAATCTCAAATAGGCTCTGCTACTTGCCAGACAAAAAGCTAACCCCCAACTTCATAAATCTTGAGAAAAAGCCAACGAAACATGAAAACTGATATATTCTGGAAACACAGCATGCCAAGACAAGATTATAACCAACACAAAGCTGAGAATCAAGAACGAGCCTGAGAAACGTGCCATCCTGGCAATCGCTCTCCCGCACAGCAACCACCTTTGTTCCAACTGGAATTGATGGAGTTTTTTTTCCATTCAAACAAAAGATTTCTGTCACGGCAAACATATTTTAATCCACGGCATGCATTTGTAGCATGTCATTTACAGGGATAAAACATGACACTTCAAAAGTCTACTTCTGCTGTGTCACTCTATGGGCCCAGCAAACTACACAGTGAGCAAGACTCACTGTACATGGTTTTCCCAAGAGGGAGGAGAGGCGGGGGAAGCAACATTATAACATATATGCCAAGCATATGTACTACTATATGCTGTGTCTTGGAAATGGTGACATACAAGATGGAGACACAGCTAAATATGCTGCATTCTAAATGATGGTATTTAGAACTTGTTCTTTTTGATGCCTTCAAGACTGGAACTGATCCAGGCTCTTTATAATACACTGAGTTCCATAAGGAGATTAAGATATACATATACATATATATATATTGAAATATCGATATATTCTGTCACCCATGCATGACAGGGAATGACAAGAAACATTCTAAAGATGCCACTCTCCATATGCCACAAATATAAAATGGGCAAGCAAGAGCTAGAAAAGGAAACATGTCAGTGATGGGTAAGACAGACAATACAATGGTCAATTAAAACTTAGCAAATAATTTTTAGTTCACTCAATAAATGAAAAAGTATTGAAAAGATGAATTGCAGAGTTTAGAGATAACAAAAGGGTTAATCGACAATAAAGCAGAAATTTAAGTTACAATTTACTTCTCCTTCCATGAGTCTTTATTTTCTTTCTACCTTTATTGGGCTTTAACTGATAAATAAAAATTACATATATATTTCAAGTGAACAACACAATGGTTTGATTACCCCAATCATATTAATTAGCAGGTCTGTCACCTTATATAGTTGCCTTCTTATATGTTAAGTATGCAATGCGTTATTACAATAAGTGTGGTCTATGCTGTCTAACAAATCCACAGAACTAATACATGGAACAGCTGCAAAGTGTACCCTTTGATCAACACCATCTTGCTACCCCAAACTCTGGTAATGACCACTACTACTGAGTTCAACACTGCGCTGACCTATGAAAGGCAGTGACCGTCTTTGTGTGTCTGGCTTACAACACTTGGCATAACGCCTTTCACATGCACCACATTGTGGGTTACACTGTCAGATGCCCACACTGTTGCAAATTTAGGGCATGTAGCAGCCATAAGGAGACCAACTTCTATTTACATCTTGAAATATCTATTTTTCCTTAAAATACCTATTATTTTGCTATGAAAGCTCATTCTAAGACAACAAATGTTAGCCAAAAAACCCTATCCTCTTCTCTCCCAGAAAGAGGACCCTAAGCCTGGCCATTTCAACACAGTAGCTAAGAGTATCCATACCTGTGCCTATGACCAGAGCATTTCAACTCATCAGAATAAGTTTTCAATGACAGAAATCCAATTTAAGCAAGAAAAAAAAAAAGCTTTCAACTTTTAACTATTTTTCTTATTTTTGAAATGGGTTTTTTTAATAACTAAAGAAAATTAAAATAGATGTGACTCCTACAACTGGTAGCCTATTCATGAAAAGAAATTACTTTAGGAAAATTCAATTTATAAATACGTAGAATTCTGCATTCTCAAAGAACCTCTGTATTTATGTATTTATTCATCAAGGTAACAGACTTGAAAGAAGTACATTAAAGACTGTCCTCATTTTAAGCAGACGGAAACAAAGGGCATAAAGGAAAGGAAGCAATTTGCCTAAAATTACATGGAGCAGACCTGGAAGGGAGGGACAGAAAGGAGGCTATTTCAGATGAAATGACTACTCAAAGCCTCTGCAGAAAAGCAAGAATGGAGTTCACTTTCTAATGGCATTTAATGATATAACTTGGATGCCTGCAATAGCATTTCTGGTTTACAAAAAGAAAATTTCCAAAGCATTTATTTTGCCTCAACTTGCACTCAATATAAAGTATGAACCTGTGTGTTGACATGAGACCTTCACATCTCCCTTTCTTCTAAAACTCTGCCGATGGCAGCAGGAACTCATGAGCTGAAGTTGACAAAGGATCCTTATCATAGTCCTATTATTTGCAAATTATGTTTAAAATGGAATCTGGGGACATGAGCAGATCTGATTTGTGAACCTAGACTATAAATCCTTAATGAGAAGGAACAACTATAATACTGTTGAAAGAACCGAAAAGCCAGAATCTGGATTAGGGTTAAAATTGTTGAATTTCTTGATTTGGACAACTGAACTTGGTTACAGTAGAAGCACAAACAAATTTTAAGAAAAAGCAAAAAAAAAAAAAAAAAAACTGTGAAACTCACGTAAGATCATGCAATGTACATTTTTATGCACAATGTACAATGTGCACAACCATAAGTCATATACACTGTATATAAATATGGATTTGTGTGAGTATAACATATATATAATTAGGTACAAAGAAAGCATGAGAAAGGATTAAAAACAGATGACTATAAGTGGAATATGCTGTACTACTGTCACAGAATTACTATGAGAAATTATCACAAGGAAATTTTCACAAGTTAGAAAAATGAATTTTAAACTTGTCGTTTCATGTGTGATTATGTATGTACTGGAAGTGGCAGTGTTTTGAAATTTTTAAATAGTTAAGTCAGGCTTAGACACACATGTACATATGCACGCACAGAAGCTGAAACCACGCCATCGTCAGGTCGTTTTCTCAGGAGTCATCCACCGTGTTGTCTGAGACAGCATCTCTTCTCGGTATCTAGATAGAGCTTGACTGTTAGGCCTAGCTTTTTATGTGCGTGGTGGGCAATGAACTCAGGTGCTTGTGTGTGCACAGGTATCTCCTCCCCAGCCTCTAGAACTATTATTTCTTACAGTGAATTTACTTTTACCACATTAAGAAATATTTATTACATATTACATACAACCATATATACATTACCCAGCAATGTATATAGATCTTCAGCTGCTAATTTCTGAAATAGAGTCCTTTTGGAATTTTAAGGGGCAATTGGAAAAATACATCGAGTCTACAACAATAGTTTTATTTTGCTTCTTTCATCTCCTTTCAACTTAACTAATCTCCAAAATAGTCAATGGCAATATTTATCAAACTCTATTCAGAGTTTCAGTTTATAAGACAACCCTATGATATAGTTCTAAAATTTCTCGTAAAACTCAATTTTTAGGCCGGGCGGTGGTGGCGCATGCCTTTAATCCCAGCACCTGGGAGGCAAAGGCAGGCGGATCTCTGTGAGTTCGAGACCAGCCTGGTCTACAAGAGCTAGTTCCAGGACAGGCTCCAAAGCTACAGAGAAACCCTGTCTCGAAAAACCAAAAAAAAAAAAAAAAACCTCAATTTTTAAAAACCCATAAAAGTAACAGAATCCATCCTATGTGAAAAGTACACACTGCTAATACATATAATTACTTTTCAAAATAATCTACTACAGTAACAGTACTTTATTCTCCTAAATTAACATACTGTCACCAAAACAATAAGAAAAGGATTCATCTCTTTCCTTTTCTACAAAGATTTTGCACTGTTGTAAACAAAAACAAAGATACTTTGTCCATGTATACATGTATTCTGAAGAAATGAAAACTAGACAAGCCAGGTCCCTTGTAAATGAATCATTCTTTTCTCCAGAAGCATGGCACACAACACCAAGAGAGTTTTAGTTAAAAAAATTTTTTTAGATGATTATAAAAATAAACAGAGAAATTAAGCACTTCCAGTAAATGTAAAAATTCACCTAAGGTAACTATTTTTGTACTAACATTTACAGACTTTATTTCTATTGTGTACAACTCAATGCCTCGACGTTACACAGGTTATCCATAGTTCAAGTTAATGCAATGGTTATGAATACACTCCTCCAAGAGGAGACAACACTCAAAACTGACCAAGAGGTTACGGCCATCTGCCCTCTAGTCCAAGTAACCCACAATACCATATTTTAATACTTCCTCTACATGTACTCTCCACATTACTTTAGTTACATATTTTGTTTAAGCCTTCAGTTCTAATTCTTGTTTTGATCATGTGCCTGTTCCTCTATAATCCTATTCTTTTCTAATATAAATAATCAATTTCACTAGAAGCTAAAATAACAATTAACTAAAATTAATTAATTATTGAAACTGTGCCCAAGATAAAAACTGTGGAGACCTGAGTTGTAACCCAGATTCTAGCTTTGTATAACTTTTTGGTTGATGGTTTCTTCATCATCAACAGGTGTGACGCATGTTCTCCCACACAATCTACCAAGTAAGATGCTAGATTTGAAAGTTTCTGTTAAATGATAGCAACATAAACTCCAATTGTTTGGGCTGTGGCTTTAGCCAGTGATAGAACATGTGTGCTTTACAGTACTAAGCAGACTTATAGCTGGTGCCAGGAGATCATCCAAAGGAAAGGTATTTAAAGTTAAAATCCGATGAATCTTAAACTAGGTGCACACAGTGGAATGAAGAAATTCTAATTACAAGATGTTTAGTTTCTAAGCAGAAAATGTATATTGACAGGTCTGATATTATAACCTCTGCCAATAAAACTAGTCCATGACACTGTCATCTTTTTCAACAGGAAAATACCAAATATTAATCTTGAAGTTTGTAGGTGGAACAAGCAAGGATCTTTAGGTACTAAGTATGGGACCTGGTAGAAGTGCTTGTCATAAAAGAATGGGGAGAAAACTAGCCAGAAAACTCTAAATGTTTAATCAACAAATTTCTGTGACAATGAAGACATCTCTTAAGTTTACCATAAGTAATCATAAGTTATCATCAGTGTTGGCCATTCCATTATGGTTTTTGGAAAATAGCATAGTGCTGTCTGCGTAAATCATATTCTGCCTAGGGCTATGTAGCTTACCTCGAATTACTTCAGAATCATCTAAAATGAGTCATTTTTCTATTAAAATGATAAATGAACTAAATGAGGTATGTAATAAATACTGCAGGTCTGTAAACAGACTCCTGCTCTCCAGAGAAAGAGGCCTTACTTCTTCTGGTAATTCTGCCCCTCAGTATTTTCAGAAGAACTCATCCTTAAATTATAGCTAGTAAAGAAAAGAGAAGTCATAACGGAGGAAAATGGAGCATGTCTATAGGGCTACAAGGAAATACTGCAATACTGTTCTTCTCTCCATAACCACAGAATAAACATCCCGACATATATGTCAGCAGATCATCAAGAACAATGGAAGAGTGTAAGTCAGTTCCATTTAGGATGCAGAAAAGAGACAGAGCAGAAATGTTCGTTAATATCCATTATGCAAGTAGCTCCCATTGCGCATGGACTATCACAGAGTCAGCAATAATGGACTCTCCCTCAGTAGGTTAGAAACAATCCACTGACAGTAGTGAGACTTGCCGTGAAGGCAAACTGCAAAGACTGCTGCTGAACACAGTTGCTCAACCAATATGCAAAACCCTTACTCGGGATCTGTAGGGATTTGACAGACTTGATTATGTTTATGTTAACCTTCTGATTTCTTACAGGTTAAAGCAAATAGAGGGCTATAGTTCTTGGCCTCTTCAAAAGGAAATAAGATTATAGTGCCCGTCCAATAAAATTCCAAGGCACTAGTGACAGTTCATTTACAATCAGGCTATGAAGAAAATATATTAACCATAAATGCCAAGTCATTATCAAGAGATGGAAGAATAACCAGCTCTCTACCGCAGTTACCTATGGATTTTTACTTGGTACTCTCCATATCTCACCTGGACACCAATAACAACCCAAGTGATAGGATGCCAATAAGCTATTTGTGGCAGAACTAACATTAAAAATAGCACTCAATCTGAGTTGCCCTCAACCAATGTTTTACAAGCAACTTGATGAATTTTGAAAATGGCGTTTAAAATGAAAATATGACAGTGTATTCTAAGAAGTGTATGACTAACTGGCCCCAGCAACTTCAGTAGTAGTATGCTCATCCTTGCTGACTTCTCTAATCAACAAGATCATTGCAGTTTGAGTGAACAACAGCCACTTCTACACGGAGTTCAATGGAAAGCTCCCCAGCTTTGACAGGTGTATAATCTCCTCTACTATGAGGACATTTTGCCATGTTCCACCTCCAGGTCCTCAATATCCAGTCAACACAATATAATGCTGTGGGATAATGGTCTTGTACCCTGCAAAGATCTGTCACTTGTACTGGCTTAACAAAAGACTGATTGGCCAGAAGTCAGGTAAGAAGTATAGGTGGGGCAACCAGACTAGACAAATTCTGGAAAGAAAGCCTCAGGCTGCAGTTGCCACCCAGACACAGCGGAAGCAAGATGAAAATGTTGCACTGAGAAAAGGTACTAAGCCACATGGCTAAACACAGCTAAGAATTATGGGTTAATTTAAGTTGTAAGAGCTAGTTAATAATAAGCCTGAGCTAATAAGCCAAACAGTTTATAATTAATAATAGGCCTCTTTGTGTTTCTTTGGGACTGAACAGCTGCAGGACCAGGCAGGACAGAAACTTCCTTCTGCACTATAATACCTTCCCCGAAGATATTCGGTAATAAGATCCTAGGTATTTTTGTCTACCTGTAAAAGTAGGGGATTCAACAATATATATTTAAAGATAGGCATACAATAAGCTTTAAGCATACAATGAGGGCCTGTATCTGTGATTGCAGTCTTATCCACTTTAGCGTACTTCATTCACATAAAGGTAAGCTGGCAGGCTGAGTCACATTCATTTCATCTCACACAGTAACAGCAAAGAGACCTGCAGCTGCCTGCCACTTCATAGAACATTAGATCAACAATCTCTTCACGACACTATGCACATTCCAGCTGACAATTATAATGCTACCATAATATGCTGGAAGCTGGATCACACATGCTAACAATGAACATAAAAAAAGAAAACAGAATGTGAATGTTTTATCTTGGAGACTGTGCTGGCCTACTGAACCCAACTGCACAGGAGGAAAACAGACACAGCATGCCTCCACGCTCACCTTCAGGGAGGCTGCCCTCTGAAGTCCCTAGTCAGCTATTAACTGAGCAAGGTCTAGGAAGATGGGGACTTGCAGGTCCTACTAGATCCTACTCTTACCTGGGGAAAATAAAATATAGGGTGGAAATTGTATATTTAAATAGTCCTCAAAAGCTCAAAATCATTAACTCTACTTCTTGCAAGCAAAGCAAACTAGTACACTGTAAATATCCAAACAACTAGGGCAAGAAAACCTGGGCATGGCATGACCATGGGGAGAACTTAAAGGAGATAGATAATCAGATACATAGATTACACCCCTCCAAACTCGTTAGGGGGAAGTTTTTTAATTATTTTTAAGTGTTCAATAAGAGAACCCAATAACCAGTGTTACCCTGAGACTTCACCTCCCTGACAATGATAGTAAGCATCCCAGCGAACTCTCGTGCTCTTCTAATATTCCACAGCACTCTGCAGCCGGGACCTTGGCAGTGGCTTCAGAACCACAGCCTGGGCTGCACCCCACACCTGGCCCAGACCCTGACTCACATCCGGGCAGCAGTGGTATTCTTATCCACTTCTTGTAATAGTCATTTTTCCCATACCCCAAATTCAAAACCTTTTTCTCTTTTACCATAAAATTTAAACTGTCACAGTTTGAAGCACAAAGAAAACACCGAGCTGAAAAGCACACAGCACAAAATTAATCAATTCTTCTTGATTGCTTCACTGGTGCACGGAAGACAAAAAGGAAACTGGTGACAAAAAGCGACATTTTGGTGAAAGTTACTTAAGTTTGCAGAAATGCAATTTGTGCATTCACCCACTCTACTCTCTGTGTTATTTTTCTCAACAGTATGAGGGTTAGACATTCAGAAATAATAAGTTTAAAAAGGCCAAAATTATAAGAATGAGCTTTGATCTCCCAACAAACACTACACTAAAGACTCTGAGGAAAACCAACTGGGCCTACTTTGCCTTTACATTCGCAATTAATAGAACCTTACAAGAAATGCTGAATAAAAACATGGGATGTACACTTGACCCTGGACACTTCTTGAGGTCAACTGTTTTGCTGTTTTTTTTTTAATCATACAGAGCTGCTGACACTAGAAATGTTAATAGTCTTCTATTGAACTGTGTTTATTTACTCACTTGGGAGGATGGAGAGGGAGACAGGAGGAGAATGTGTGTGTCTAAGCATTGTATGCCCCACAGCACACATGAAGAGGGCAGAGAACAGCTTGTAGTAGACAGTTTTCTTCCACCATCTGAGTTGCAGGGATCAAACTCAAGTTATCAGGCCTGCTACAAGTGTCTTGATTCATCTCTCAATCCTTCAAACCTGAAGACCCCGTAAAATTATTTCTCCAATCCTTCTTTTTTTTTTTTGATTTTTATTTAGCTCTACATTTTTCTCTACTCCCCGCCCTCCCTCTCCCCTCCCCTTCAACCCTCCCAAGGTCCTCATGCTCCCAATTTAATCAGGAGATCTTGTTGTATTCTACTTCCCATGTAGATTAGATCTATGTATGTCTCTCTTATGGTCCTCTTTGTTGTCTAGGTTCTCTAGGTTTCTGATTTGTGGGTTGGTTTTCTTTGATTTATGTTCAAATCTCCAATCCTTCTTACACCTCTCTGTTCTGGCTCTGTAAGCAACACTCTAATTCAGGAGGCCTTCTCCCGGTCTCTAAGCATCCAGCCCTGACCCTTTATTCCATCCTTCACACAACACTGAGCTATGAAAACATGCTTCTAAACACTGTACTGCCCTGCTTCAAACTTTCCTATGCAGTCAGCCCAGTGTTCCTCACAGGTATATGTGTCCTCCACAACCTCAGCTCTGCTGACTATTGCTATCTCATTCCACCACTCTTCTCCTTCCATGCTTCCCCTCAGCAACATGGGCTGTGACCGCCATCCCCGTGCATGTGTGCTCATGCCTACAATATAAATACTACACAGCCCCTACTCTTAAACCTTCAGGGCAATTCCTGAGCAGGCTTTAGGATTCACCTCAGGCTCCCTTCCCTAGAAAGTTCACATCTTTTCCTCTTACTTTTGGGACTTTAGCACATTCAGTTATTCAGTCAACAACATCAACTTCTGCCTGCTGGAACCTGGCATAAGCAAGCACTTAAGCAACTATTAAATGAATGCAAACACAGCAGTGAGTTTAAAAAAAAATAGGAATGCTCACCATACTATGAGTAGCATGAATTAATAAGATAAATAAACTTTAAACGATTGATTTTAAACGCTGATATCTTCCCATAATATTTTTTTCTCAAAAGTGTAAACCAGATTTAAAACACACACACACGCACACAACACAACATGAAAGCACAGGAGGTGGTATTCGATGTGAAAGCCAAGCAGGAAGCAAGAGAGAAAAGATGGGGAGGTGTCCACGTGTAGAGAAAAATGAGCAAAGAAGGCATCATAAACAAACCCAGCATCTTGTATGATGACATTTATAGAAACAGAGAACCCTGAAGGGGAAAACTGATCAATGGAAACAGGGAACTAGAGCCTCCCCCCGTATGGCCTCCTGAAGGACAAGACTTTTTCTTTCTCATTTACACTCCTCAGCACCTACCAGAGTGATTTCCATATAGGAAACGTGCAGTAAAAACATCAGTTGTATGGGTGAAAGAAGTGTGTCACATTTAGGGGCAGAGGGCCCAGAATACTTAAGTAAATGCTTTTATACATGTAAATTAAGGTTTGTTTTAAAGTTCAGATCTTTTTAAAAACAAAATACTGAACAGCTCTGTGGTGAATACAAGATCACTAACATTAAACCAACAATTTAATAAGACAGAAAAAAGATCAAATCACTATTTTAATTGGCAATTTTAGAAAAAATCAAATATAAATGCAAAGTCCAAAATTGGCCTAGTATTCTTTAATTTCAAAAGAAATTCAAATGGCACAGCAAATATGAGATTATGAATGCAGGATTTAAAGGATACGAAATGTCAAGCTACATTAACCTTACATGTGGCTTGATCCTATCCTTTCACTAATCTCCTCTCATCACAGGGCCCCGTGACTATTCCTAGAAGGCTATACCATCCATGTGACTCTCACTGTCATTTCAGACAGGCACAGTCACCAGTAAAATTCTGGTACCAGTCATGTACAATAGAGAGGGAACAGTATATTCTTTCTAGACCAGGCTTAAGAGTTTCCCCAGTTAAAAGAAGTCCTCCAAAGTAGAAACTGCTGATTGGGATCTATTTTAAGATTTCAGCAGCAGAACCATCATGACTCTGCTCTTCAAAGAGCTTCAACAAAACCAGCTGCTAGGACAACCGAGGAGGAAGCCTGGCACTTATATCTAAGAAAACACTGATTCAATACTAAACGCTGATGAGTAGAAGAGCATAGAGAGACAAAAGTAGGTTTATTTCACAATACATGCTGAGTGTATCCGAAAATGTGAGGTCCAAAATGCACCAAAGTCCAAAACTGGACTTGGTGTGTGGTGGTACTGTGGGCTCAATTCCTAGCAACACACACACAGGCACTCACACAGACAGGGTCTTCTCTTCTCATCAGAGATAGATAGATAGATAGATAGATAGATAGATAGATAGATAGAGAATATACATATATGCCAATTTTTTTTAAATCCAATATATAAAACACCCATGGCTTCAAATATTTTGAGAAAGATATACTTTGTCACTTCGGTTTGGCTAAACCGAAGCTTTCTAATTAATCCAAATACATGAAATTCAAGAGTTTACTTTCCTACAGGCCGTAACACTTAGATTACAAATAGAGACCCCAAAACAAAGAACAAAGCTGTCCATTGCTCACGGACTCATGATGTAAACAGCAGTGACAGAGACCTAGTACTCACAGCAGAATGAGTACTCAACTCATTACCATGGGTTCTGACAACGCATGCCTCAAGAGGGAATCATGGGACTAAATAACAAGAGAAGGCACAGAATCGCACCAAGACTCTGTTTCAAAAGGCAGGAGGTAAACTCCGAAAAAGTACAGCCTGTAGAACACATGGGTGGAAGAGGCAAAGAGAACTTCCTATCTCTATGAACAGAAGGTAGCAGCTTTACCAGCTTTACAATGGTGTTTTAGGATATTCTTTTATTTCCTAATATTTACTCTTGCTATGTAGCCCAGGTTGGCATAGAACTTTCTAATGTGGCATAGATTGGCTCACAGCCTTCCTGACTTCAGTCGCCACTCCCAGCTAATACTTATCATCCTTGAATTTTCTATATTTTCTGTAATATCTTATTCCAATTATTGGGAAAACTCATTTGAAATATACTCAGTAATTAAGGAATGGTGAACAAACAAAAACATATGCTTTCATACCAAAACTTTTACCATACAATCTAAATATCTGTCAAATGTATAAATTTTTATATGACTTTAAAAGATTTTTTTGGGAAAAACACCTACACATAAATGTCTTAGCAAAACTTAATGCATTAATATCACAGACAAACTCAACATAAGGCAAAAAGAATTAAAAAATAAAACAGAGTATTGGGGTCAGGAGATAGTCTAACTGGTAAGGTGTTTGCCATGCAACCATGAGGACATAAACAAAAAGAATTAGTTTAAAAAATAGATTTTGGGGTTGGCAAGATAACTCAGAGTTTAAAAGCTTCTTCCAGAGGTCCTGAATTCAATTTCCAGCAACCATATGGCAGCTTAAAACCATCTGTAATGAGATCTGATGCCCTCTTCTGGTGTGCAGGCATACATGCAGACAGAATACCGTAAACATAATAAATAAATCTTCAAAACATAGACTGCAGACTGGGAGATACCCTGTCAGTGAAGTGCTTCCCACACAAGCATGAGGACTTGAGTTCGATTCCCTAGAACTCATGTGAGAAAGCCAGACTCACACTAATAGCTCTGGGGAGGGAAGGAGGGAGGGAGGGAGGGAGGGAGGGAGGGGGGGGAGGGAGGGGGGGAGGGAGGAAGGGAGGGAGGAAGGGAGGGAGGAAGGGAGGGAGGGAGGGAAAGGAAGAAAAAAAAGAGAAAAAAGGAAAAGGGTAGACAACACCTGAGGAACAAAACTCAAGGTTGATCTCTAGCTTCACACACAACCTCACCCCTCAAACACACACACATACACAGATACTAACATGATCATACACATACATAAACACACACAAGTATATAAGCATACATATACACACAGATATACATATACAAACAATATTATTAGTTACCTGTGGATGGTGAAGCTTGATGAAAATTTTTAATGTATTTCTGGACTGATTTTCTCATTTTTTATACAGTGAATATATTGTCTACAGTAACACCAATAATGCAGAAGTGTAGCAAATGCATCAGGAATTACCCAGTGGCAGTTATGACAACACAACAAGTGTCTCTGAACATTCGAGACAGGAAAAGACCCCCCTGAGCGAGCATCACCCACTGTATCAATCCTACTTATTCCCTGCATGCTCTGAGGGACACTCTTTGGCCAAGAGTGTGACGATGGTGAGATGCAGCAGTTGGGAGCTCTGCAATTAGCCATCTATACCACAAACCACCACATCAGCAAGAAAGAGCCACAAACAGAACCTACAATTCAGGTTCATCTACACACCAGCAGTTAGATAAAAGTGAAAACAGGCACAAGGCAGGGTCATGACTAAAACAAACAGAAAAGGCTGAACATACAGTTCCATTCACAATGTGAGTTGCCTCTAGGTTCTACAAGATCCTTCGATGTTTTCATGATTCTTGTGAAATCATTCTTCTTCTAATGACTTGCCTATGTATGTAGTCTTTTGAGTGGTTAAGTCTTAAACTGGTGAACAAGACGGTATATCCAAATTCAGGTAAAGAGCCACAGAGAAAAGAGTGCTGCAGGGATAAGGAACAAAGGACCAAAAAACGAAACAGAAAAAAAAAATTCCTACCAAAAAATGCCTCTAGTATCTTCCTAAAAAAATGAGCACCATTAATCCTGCTCTCTCCCCCATCCATAGACTCCAGACTGTGAGAATGTACTGTGAATGAAAATGGCCCCTCGACCAACTGGTCTGACATTTTTTTCCCAATTACTCAAAATACATTTTTGCTTAGACAGACAGCAGATGGAATCAAAACCTGAGTTGCTGAGACTCTTTCTCTAACCTGAGACAGCCACCCTCTAAGTTTCCCGGCTTCCCTTCGGACCCTCGCTGCCCGAGTGCCACTCAATGAGTGCGCATCGTGTGCTGACCACGGTGGACTTGCCGTCTGGTCTATCACCTCCACTGTCACCACCTCCCTCCCCATGCAGCCTGGACACCAGACTGGCCACTAAGGAAAGGGTTTGTAAACTGACTTCCCTTCTTCCCTTTTCATTCATCTGATGGCACCTGCTCATGGGTTCACTTTTCAAAGAAAGGGCTAAAAGGTAAAAAGGAGGGAAAAAATTAGCAATTATTAGCAATTTATTTATTCCACAAAGAACTAGAAGAGAATTGTAAGACTGTTGTACACAAAGAAATTCAAAATGACTTGGGGCGGGGGGGAGGTAGGTGCAACTCTGCTAATTTGATCAGACACTCCGAATACACAGACTAACTTATCACACTGTACCATTCATCATAGATAAGTATTAACATCAATCATTTAAAACAAAGTGAAAGAACAAGATGTCAATCATCCTAACAGTAACGACTGTGTGGGGTAACTGCCAAGCAAAGACAGACACTCCAGGAGAGAGCAGAGGTGGGCCTTTTCCTCATCAAGTCTCAGCAGTTCGCAGGTTCTTGATGGGAGGAATTGTGACATCCAAAACCCTCCATGTAAGACCTTGTGTTCAGCCTCACTGGCTCCCCTGCATGTTTCAGCGAGGACCAAAGTCCTGAGCAGTTTCATCTGCATTTCTAGGAAGAAGTAGGGACTGAGTAGTCCAGGTTAGAGGCTTGACCCTGTAGAACCCAAGTTTTATCTGACAGAGGACACTGTTTAATGAGTGGTAGAGATATAGAGATGTAGTTTCATCATGAGAAACTACATTTCAGAAAAAATGTTTTGTGATCTACAAATATATTTGCATACATATAGCATTTATGCAAATTTCAAATTATATATGAGAAAACATTGAGAAAAACATTACAGAAGGAAACACACCCCTGTATAAAATGTCAGAAAAAGATGTACAGTGACTTTAAAATTTTCTGTTAATGATCTTTTATCTTAAAGTACTTATATAGTCCTTAAAATTAACAAATATTTTACTGAAGAAACTTCTGACTCTCTTTTAAAAGACTGTTCTCCAAGGACCTTGCTTACTTTTCCCCTTTCTAGGGTCCAGAAAGTGACAGATAAAAGCTCAACTCACCTTCCTAGAGACTGCACAGGAAGAGAAAGAGGCCAGGCTGCCGGCCCCACTGCTTCAGAGACAATAAAGTCAAGGGAGGAAAAAGCCAACAAGCAACATTTCCCCAGATATGACCTGTGCACGTGATTGTATTGGTCCTGACTACAACACTTCTAAAGTTACCTCCCTTAATGTCCTATGAAACTCAAGAAAGTTCTAGTCAAATGAACATTACTGCTATCAACACTAACAGCTGGCACGAATGCTTAGCTTTGCCAACCCAGAGGGCAAGGCATCTCTGGAACCTGGAAGACACTCACCAGATGTTTTGCCTTCGAGCGTTCCTCCTCGCTGGATATCCTTTCCCGAAGGATGGCTCTGGTCAGCTGCTCATTGGCTGCAGCCCTCTCTCGTTCTAGGTCCCTGGCTTGCTTAAGGCTGAAAAGACAAGAAAAGGTAATAATTCGATTTTAATTATTTTAATTACTGTAATTATTTTGAATTATTTCATAATGGAGTTAGAAAAATACTTTGTTGATTGACATTAAATTAAATAAAATAATGAAATATAAAGAAACATACAATCATAATTTCACTAAAATCATCTTGGTCCATAATCTATCAAAACTATACAGCCTCAACTCAAATATTTAAAACAACAGAATTCCAAGACAAGAAGTCACTGATTCGGCTGACAAAGTATCCAAGTTTAACAAAGTTCTCGAGTAAAAGTGAAAACTTCTCCCCCAAAAAGTCCCATCTTTGGGGCCTCCACTTGATCTCAACAAGAGCATGAGGACCCAAGTATCCTCTCCAGCACCCACAAAAAAGCCAGAGTGGCAATGCATGCTTGTAATCCAGTACTTGGGAAGCAGAGTCAGGGATCCCGGACCTGCTGGCTGGCCAGCCTAGCCCACAAGTAAGTCCTAAGTCCCAGGGAAAGAGGCACAGACTCAAACACCAAGGCAGACAGAGCTCCTGAGAAGCTCAGCTGAAGCTTTGCTCCCCGTGTACAGATACGCATGCTCACTTACTGAACATGAGTCAGGCACCATGTTAAGCACAGAGGATACTATAGTGCACAAGGTGCTGAGATTCCCTGGCTTCTTAATCCTACTTTAAAGCAGGAGTTAACTAGCAACATATAGACATCTCTCCACACAGTGGAGAACATTCCATCTTCCAATAATCTCCATATGCAAATATGGCAAAGCCTTCAATGGCAGAGTCCTGGCTGATGGAATGTCTGTTCCCACCTCCCTTGCCTCCAATTAACACCTTACATTGCAGACATGGTCTAGGGAAACAAGAAGACAACAGCAGCAGTGCCTAGAACTGAATACTACTAATTCTATTAATGAATGCTATAACTGCATTAAGGTGATCTATACCCTCACACAATTAGATCCATATTAAGTTACAATCTACTAAATACCCTCATACGTGATAAAGATGCATGACTTTGGCACTGATTTGTTATAATGCTTGCACAGACAGGCACTCAGAAGCACTGCATGAAAGAACATTTCAGTGTAATCTCATGGACAAAGATTTTTTCTGATTAACTTTTCTCTTGCGGAAGAATAACCCTTCTATACCATCACATCCCCAAAGACGTAAGTTACGCTTTAAAAGGAGGTGAAATTGTTATGTCAGTATCATTCTGAGTGGAATTTTCTGTGTTAAAGATGAGTGCTAAATTTTACTTGTTGTTAGCCTATCAAAGGACCCTTGAAAAGAAGTAGAGAACATAAAATTCTTGTTAGTGTTTTAAACTGTCACACCATCCTGATAGCATAGTAAACCCTCACACAATTCTGATAGCCTGGCATTCTTAGAAGTAAATTATAACAGATAAAATTATCTTGTAAAATACATTCCAAACTTATGCCCTGCCCTCAGAGGGTAAACATATTGCTGTTTCTCAAAGAAGAAACAAGAGAAATATATGTAAACATACTCCACTATGAAATCTATGAGACCTTCTATTTTATTTTATTTTTAGGTTTTTTTCAAGACAGGGTTTCTCTGTAGCTTTGGTGCCTGGCCTGGAACTAGTTCTTAGACCAGGCTGGCCTCGAACTCACAGAGATCCGCCTGCCTCTGCCTCCCAAGTGCTGGGATTAAAGGCATGCGCCACCACCACCCGGCTATGAGACCTTCTAAACCACAAGTACAATGAAGTGTAGGCAAAACAAGGGTCTCTACAATATTTCATAAAAATCATACAGCAGGACATCAGTCACTAACTCTACTGGACACAGACAGGTAATGATTTCAGATCACACTGCCTGCCAGACCAGGAGCTCAGACTGAGGTCCACAGAGCAGCAGGTGAATCAGGGGAGCAGCTGGAATGCAAGTTCCCAGCAGCACCTGACATCTAGGCAGCAGAAACCCAGGAAGAGCACCTAGCAAAATGTCTTTTAATGTGCAACCCCCAGGTGATTCTGATGCATGCAGGAGCTGGAAAACCACAGCTCAATACACAAATACATCCTGGAGATATAGCAAAGGGAAGTCACATCAAAATGAAGTGGTCCACATGGGGACACTGATAACAGCTAAAGTTATCGAACCAGATTACAAAACTATGCATTTAAAGCACTCTAATGGGACTATTGCTACACATTTTTAAAAAGTTGCCTATTTTACATGGTAAGTGAAAACTGAAATAAAACAAGATTGTTATCACTAAGGGATCACCTACTACATGCCAAAAAGTGTGCTAGGCATTTCATATGTACACACATACACAAACATGTGCATTTATATTAAAAGGGATAATGATTCATGAACATGGACCATGAATCTACAGAACTACATTTTATCATTCTGTTTGGTGTAGCCAGTTCTAAAGTACTTTAATGAGTATTTTTCTAGTTGAATTTACTCATAAACAGATTTTAATTACAAATGGAGAAATAAGAGGTTTAACTCAGAGGATCATAAACGACTGAGAAGTGAAAGCAAAGAAGTAAACATACTAGTATGAAAGTCTTCAACATTTAAGAAAGCAAAGCCTATCAGCCTGCTGCATATGATGACAAACAAGCTCCAGGTGTGGACTCTGGGCCCAAGGCACTGCACCCACCACCCTAGTGAACACCGGTTAACTGCCCTAGCATGGGTTGGTGTCAACCAACATCTACCTTGTACATTAAACAGAGAATTTAGCACAGGCGACAAATGTCAGTAACTCCAAGTCAGGAATACATGGAAGCACAGTGTTCTGATATGAAGAAAACCTCAGCTTGTTCTGGGCATGTGGCAGCTTTGGACTCTGGGTTTGCTCCCCCTCCCCCTTCTGCACCCCTCCTTTGCCAAGAGAAAATCCTGCTTGATTCTTTAAATTTTCTTCAAGAACTTCTAGAATCCAAAACTTACCTGCTTACTAACTATGGAGTCCTGCTTTTCATAGGATTCTTTCTAAGTTCATGAACGGGAAGAGCTTGGTCTATATTCGTGAATGTTATATCCTCAGTACTTACAGCTGCCTAACCCACAGGAGATGATCAAATATTTGTTAAAAGTATACATAACTAAGTGAATGGCTGTCACATCCCACCACAGACAAAAATGAGCCCAAAGCTACAGAAAATGAAAGCCTTGGGGATAAAAGAAACAGCTGGTAAACAAGCTGGACCCTAAAAGGTCCCACCAACACACTGCATTCAGCACGTATGTGGATAACCTACGCCTAACTAACTGGCCTACGAGAGAAGGGTGCCAATACTCAGAAACATCAATGTCTAACTCCTTTGACTCTTGGAGATTCAAGACAGACACAAACTGGTACAAGGAAAATCCCACTTCATTCCTAATAAAGTTCTCAGTTATTTTTGCTTATCTTTACAATGAGAGCTGCATGAGGAATGTGTTGTACATTGAGAAACCCAACCTTGTACACTCAAGGAGGATGGAGTGGGACCCTGCACACATCCTCATGCTCCACAGCATTTGGGTGATGTGATCTAATAAAGCTTGGCTTTCTGTCGGAAAGTCCAAAGGTCCTATTACATAATCAGGGGAACCCATGTAACACTTGCAAACAACACATATTACTCTCCACTGTATGAAAATTCTTGAAGGTGATATAAATGTATTCGCTCTAAATGTCACAGAATTACAAATTTCATTAAGTGGACCTTAATTCCAGGGGTTCTGAGATTTCTACTATGTGACAAAAAAATTGAACATAAGGTAAAAAGTAAATGTCGTATTTGCCAATCCACTAGGTAACAGACAGGGCTCCAAATCCTGACAATAAAGTATGAATAGCGGTACCTGACTTTATGAAACTTATTATAAATGATAAATACATCATTTTTTTAAACAAGGCTGCTCTGATGCTACATGGGTGGAGCTGCTATTAGGCTCATGTCTGAAGGACACTGGTTGAGCAGGAGGAAAGAGAAACTGACTTAGGCACAGGAAACACCCAGAAAGAATTTTCTTTAGTTGCAGTTCTGCACCAGCCTTCAAAGCATCACAGAAGCTTAAAATTGCCTCTGCAAAGAATGTTTGTTTCATTTCAAATTATTTTGGAAAGCAGAATTTCAGATAAATGGTATACCTTTAGAAGTGAAAGCATTATTCTGGAATATTTTAAGTTCTGTGAGTCTTTTCTCAAACCATCCCCACCAAAAATGTCCTCTTCCACTCACTTAAGCTGTTTCACAAACTAC